>NW_026522046.1:11357500-13757500 GCF_021234435.1 Artibeus jamaicensis | reverse complement strand
CAGCACACCTATTTCTGAGTGATTGGTATCCAATGTTTTTTCTGAAAATACTCTCACCTAAATAAAATCATTTCAAATCCCTGAATGAGGACTCAAATCAGAATAAAAATATACCAGTCTCTTCCTGGAATAATTTTATCTTCTAATGTTCATTTTTTTTCTCCATCTTGGGTTATGTCCAAGTATCACTAAATAATTTCTCCAACTGCTTTTCTTCTATAGTACTAAAACAGTTTTCTACTGAATTCTCTGCTTCAGAGTAAAAACAAAATTAGTTTAGAACATTTGCTATCCCCTTCCAGCTCCTCTGGGCAGTTTTTGAGACACATGTGCATTGCTTAGGTGTCATAGCTTTTGCTACTAAACAGAGCTCCTGAAGTTCATTACTGCAGAAAATCAGAGTGGCAAATATATGAAAGGTGGTCCTGCAACACCATTCCTCACTTCGTTAGAGTGTCATAAAACCTGTCAGAAACTGATATCCACTTCCAGTGCAGTCATGCCACCTTTTGGGTAAGAGGGCTCCATGTTTACATTAAAAAAATCAATCATTCTAAATACTGACTCAAGCTTGTTTTTGTGTAGCAATATTTCCATTTGCAGTAAAGATATACAGGGAGAAATCTTCCATGTTCATGGCTCTTATATCAATGTCAAAATTAGTATATAAAACATCCATCAAATACACACACAAGGTGAGCTAGGCATGTCTTTTACAACGTCTTGTATATGTGGGATTTTACTAGGTTTTTTCAAACACCCTTGGAAATAAACAAATTGATAGGTGCCAGGCCACTTTTCATAAAATACAAAAAGAAATGGGATGTGGCTTACAGATTCTCTTAGTATATCAGTACAGAGGTTTGAGTTCTTACTTTTTGAAATACACTAGAAATGTTTGTAAATAGCAGAAATACTCGTATTTTGTTTTCAGACAAACTTTTCAGGCATGCTTTCATTCATAACAAGTCGTTCATAAACAAATGTGAAATACTAGTCGGTTGATGGTATTGAAAATGGAGAGCTAAATCAGCTCAGTTGTGGTTATCCCTAGCTCACTAAGGAAGGACACAAATAAGTTAATGGTTATAAAAGTAATTTATCAACTGCAATATATTTTTACTACCATAGCTTGCATGGCACTCAGCTTATTAAATGTGACAGGTATCACATTGCTGTTTGGTCTTTTTTAAATGTAAGAAAACTGCTCACATTTAAGAGCCATGACACTTCAAAAGAACATAATAAATATACACAGTGCCTCCACTCCAGAAAATGTGCCAATCAGTGTTTCATAACCATTGGTATAGTTAGACTTACATGGCCCCTGAAACTTTAGAATCTTCATGGAGGTTTATCTCTTTTGACAAGTGTTCATATCAAAGAATTTAACTTATTTTTTTTGCCAATTTATTGTGTTGAAGAAGGCAGTTTCCTCATTTCCGCTGTATTTTGTGAAATATCACAGTTCAGTGTGCCATCATACTCTCAATCATCGCTGGTGATCACTATTACTGAATGACATAATATTATATAACTCATGCTGTTGTGATTTATACCTTTAAAATAATGTTTACATAAATTATGTGGCCTACACTGGTCTTTATTGAACTGCACCACATGGCCTGTCAGAGGTGTTCCTGTGGAAGGACCCTACTTGTCATCTTTGTTGCATTTACAGAGCTTAGCATGGCATCTACCTTGCACATGGTAGATGTTCAATGTATTGAATGAATTAGTCATTTTGTTTTGGGTTGTCAACAACTGTGTATACATTCAACTACTCATAGTGCAACTACAAATATATAATTTTTTTTGTTTCATTGCTCAAAAGCTTCAGGTAAGTATGGCTTTGGCAGAGAGAGTAATCAGTAATATGATATGAAACATTGAACATGCACTTATCCTTGTTCCCAGGAAACTAACTGAATCAAGTTATAGCCATTAAAAAACTGACAAAATGGTATAAACCTAAGTTATGAGCTTACCAATGGTCTAATTTCAATTCTCTTGCCATTTTTAGCTCCTTTTCTCCTTCTCTTCCCCTCAGGAACTCTGTGAAGCAGTTGCAAAGCTAAGTACATCCTACTTAATCTGAGCTCCATATATATATGTATATATGTGTATATATGTGTGTGTGTGGTAATACTTGAGTCTTTACTGTGGCATCGAATATTACTCAGTATATTATAAATGTTTTTTTCTTTCTTTTTTAAAATCTTCACCTGAGGATATGTTTATTAATTTTTGGAGAGAGAAGAAGGAAAATGAGGGAGGAAGGGAGGGAAGAAAGAGGGGTTAGGGAGAGAGGGGGGGAGGTATTGATCAATTCCCTTTCACATGTACCCCAATTAGGGATCAAAATCACAACCTAGGTATGCCCTGACCAGGAATTAAACCCATAACCTGTTGGTTTATGGGACTATGCTCCAACAGACCAAACTACCTAGCCAGGACCAAATGTTGTTTTCTTTTTCTTTTTCTTTTTCTTTTTCTTTTTCTTTTTCTTTTTCTTTTTCTTTTTCTTTTTCTTTTTCTTTTTCTTTTCTTTTCCTTTCTTTCCTTTCCTTCCCTTCCCTTCCCTTCCCTTCCCTTCCCTTCCCTTCCCTTCCCTTCCCTTCCCTTCCTTCCTTCCCTTCCTTCCCTTCCTTCCCTTCCCTTCCCTTCCCTTCCCTTCCCTTCCCTTCCCTTCCCTTCCCCCTCCCTTCCCTTCCCTTCCCACTCCCTTCCCTTCCCTTCCCACCCCTTCCCTTCCCACTCCCTTCCCTTCCCTTCCCTTCCCTTCCCTTCCCTTCCCTTCCCTTCCCTTCCTTCCCTTCTCCTTCTTTTTCTTTTCTTTTTCTTTTCCTTTCCTTTCCCTTCCTTTCCTTTCCTTTTATTTCCTTTCTCCTTCCTTCCTTCCTCCTTTCTTCCTCCCTTCCTTTTAAAAAGATTATTTATTTATTTACTTATTTTAGAGAAAAAGGAAAGAAGAGAGAGAGGGAGAGAAACATCAATGAGTGGTTGCCTCTCAAGTGCCCCCTACTGGGCACTTGGCCACAACTCAGGCATGTGCCCTGACCAGGAATCTAACCGGGGACCTCTTGGTTCATAGGCCAGTACTCAATCCACTGAGCCACACCAGCCATGGCAATACATGTCTTTTTCTCATGCGGCTTCAATTAGATGCCTCTAAAATTTATATGCTTACCAAACACCTTTAGTGTCAGCCAGAGATATCCACAGGTAAGAGCTTTAAACTATCCAGTGAAAATCTGGAGCTTGTTTTTCAGACCAGGAAATACATGACCTCTGTGAGAGAAGGGACCAGAACTTTCCTATATCTTATTTGAATTCCAGACCTCATCACAGCCTATTATACATAATTAGCTCTCATTGAACATAGATTAGTGGATAGATGGATGGGTGAATGGATGAATTAATTAACTAACTAATTAATTAATTTTGGAAGTTCACAGGATGTATTAGGGCATGCATGATATTCAGAGAGTGCTTTCTGCCATGGGGCCATGCATCAGTATTACTACATTCCAAAAGTTACGATTTGTGTCACTCTGGTAATTCATGAAGGATTGGTAGGCCTTGGTTCCTGTTGGTTTTAAGGAAAATCCAGATGTTACTTCTCAATTGTTCAATAGTAATGTTGTTTATATTCAGATTCATGAAGAACTTTTATACATGAAAAGAAAGTTTAATCTTTATGTCGGCTTAACCTATTGCAGTTAATTACATGTGAAAGTATGTCATTCTCTAGATTTGCTTTTTCTCTCCAAAAAATTCCAATACTTTCCCCCTGATGACTTGATCCTATTTGTGGAACTACTATTTTACACATCTCCATAGTTTAGGCACCATCATTGTCTAGGCAATTAATCGATCAGCCCTGAATTATTTCCTATTGTAGTATGTCCTAACTGCCCTTCCTTGTTTTAAGTATATCTCTGTAACCATATAGACTGCATCTAACTGCTGGTATACTATCTCAAAGTATCACTTTGCTTCTGCCATCCCCCAGTTCACAAGTCTCTAAAGGCTCTTCGGTTCCTCAGGCTGAGTAGCCAGACTCCCTGGCCTTATAATCCATCGTCATGGGCCCTGATTTCTCTTTTCTGTCTATCTCCCACACTACCTCTTTCTACATCTCTGCCTCTGAAGTTCCTGACTAAGGCCATCTATCCTCAGCCATATTTGCACCCCTGGCAGGGTTGTTCTCAAAGGCATATTGGGTAACATAATGCAGCTTGTCTTTGGGGAGAAAATAGTATCATCGCAGATGACTGACTACAGAACATAAAACTTTACAGAATGTTCATGGCTTGTAGGAATAAACAGAAGAGTGGGAGATAAACTCTTCTACAGTTTTGTAATTATCATTGGGAGGGTGGTATACCAGAATCTCCAGCTAAAAAAATAATTTTTAAAAGGAACAAAATAGGGAGCAATCTCTTCAGTGGACATGGTCAGTCCGTTCATTCATTCCTTCATCCCCAAGACTGAATTCCCTAAAAGCAGCAGCCTTGTCTCTTTTGTTAAACAGTTTTCCCAGTGTCTGGTGCAAAATATATGTGTTCACTAAATACTTCAATAGACAGGTATTTTGTGAAGTAACACTGCGCATAGAACTATGCTATGTCTTGTGTATGCAAAGATAAAAAGGACACAACTCTGATCCTCAAATAGCTAACAAGGCATTAGGGATAAAGAGCACGGTAGGAATAATTAAAAATCAACGTCAATGCTGTAATAAAGATATGTACAGAATTCACTGGCCTCACAGCTTTTCTTGTCAAGTATTTTATATTGAACTTGTGGAGAAACAAAACTGCCATATCTCTTCCACATAATCTAACTCCCGTTTGCAATCTTCAGAGTCTATCACTTTTTGTCTACAAAACTGTTTTGTGTGGCTTCTTACATGTTGCATTGCTCTTTAATGGGGATAGGTGGGAGGGGAATATTTATATTTCCATTATATGCATTTCATGTTTAAGGTTAGGTTGTAAATTTATAGAGAAAAACTATTTGTCATAGTTTTTGGGGTTTTTTTTGTATATCTGGAGACATGTTGAAGAGAACCTTGCATATAATAGGTGTTTGATTATTGTTTTCTAACTGATATATTAAGTGCAGTAAAATTACATAGATTGCAAAATAGTAAGTGTTGCATTTAAAGAACATGGGTATTATAATGTACTAATAAACACTTTGTAACTATTAATGGAATTATCCTGCATTGGAGGCTACAAATTGTAAAAGAGACATTTCAAGAACCTTAGTAATCTACTTGATTTTTGGATAATTATGAGAAAAATGATCTAATTTTGTCTCAGATTACAAACCTAGAGTGTAGCACAGTGTACTACCAGTGTCTTCTCCAATGTGTCCCTCATGCAAGTCCATAATATTTGGACAGTTAGAGAGAATGGTGCAATTAAAAGTAATAAATATAACTCCTTTCCTATAACCATGGCTAGTTAACTTGTCAATAAGGCCAGAGTCAAGAGATTAACACCCATTACCTTGTATTCCATTTCTGGTCTGAGACTAAATACCAAATTCTAGCCTGGTGACTCTCAAAAATATACTTTGGGTGAGGGAGATTGTCTGGAAATAGACTGATAGATCAGCCAAAATCAATCTGATAAGGGAAAAGCAGCTCAAAGCACATATTCCACTAGCATCATCTTAAAGGATCTGTTTACGCATTCATTCATATTTGTGGAGTGCCTACCTTGGGCCCAGCTCTCTACTAGACTCCAGGGATATAAAAATGGGTGTGACACTATATCTACCCTGGAAGAGTGCTTAGATTTATTTTAAGGACCTTGTGTTAGTTCATCCAGGCTTTTATAACTGAGTACCACAGTCTGGATAGCTTACAAACAACAGACATTTATTTCTCATGGTCCTGGATCCTAGAAGTCTGAGATCAGGGTGCCAGCATGGCTGGAAGAAAGCCCTCTTCCAGGTTGCAGGCTTCTTGTTGTAACCTCATGTGGTAGAAGGGGCTGGGGGGCGTTTCGGGGTTCCTTTTAAGGAACATGAATCCCATTTTTGAGGGGTGCAATTCATGGGTTAATCACCTTTCAGAGGCCCCACATTCTATTGCTAGACCATTGGGCATTAGGGTTCAACATGAATGGGAGGGTGCACAAAGTTTCAGACCATAGAAATGTCCTGCAGTTGGTTGTTTTAATAGGAGGATTGTGAAATCTTCTTTCTTTGGTTGGTTGAAAGAAATTGAAACTGAAGCCACAATTTTTACCTAGAAGTCTTTTAATACATTTTTTTTTGCTTTATCAAAGTATTTTCTTAGATCTTTAAAAATGTTAAATACATAAACATTTATTTTTTAGATAAATATTCTATTTTCAGAAGCATTTGAGAAGGCTGGCAATAAGACCAATTTGCTGCTATCTAGAAACAAGTAGAATATTTTACTATATGCTCACAATGGATATTCAAAAAAGAACAATAAAATAATCAACAGAAGTATTGTTTTGAATTCTGTCCATTTACAAAATATCAGTCTGGGTTCTAGGAAAATATAAACTGCAAATGTAGTTTTCCAGCTTTGAGGCATTCGAATTCATAAAGTTATATCCATTCAGAATAAACTGTATGTATGCACAAAAAACAAGAGCTTTTTAAATTTTCAAACATATTAGTCTTTTCTTAATTATAATATAGTCATATTTAAATTTGTTTTATTGTTTCTGAAAATTACTTCAGGTACCTGACAAATACCATTCATCCACTAAGAAAAAAACTACTTGAAAAGAAAGAAAAGAAACTTCACATAATTTCTGAGATTGAGAAACTAACATACATAGACCTTCCTGTTAGCCATGAGAAAGTAAGAAACATCAGTGGCTACAGAGTTTTCATTATCAGAGAGTAAAATATTTACCAATTTCTTAGTTATTTCTTGCAGAAGATCCAAAAATACTTAGAGCTTATCATGCAGAAGTGCTGAATGGCGATAGTCATTGTAAACTAAAATAAGTTTATAGCAAATGTATCTTTTCCTTGACATCAGTAATAAAGATGGAAAGCTTCATATTAGGATGCAAGAAAACAAATGTGATTTCACCAGAGACCAAGCTACTCTGGACAGAATAGGCACTTCCTGGTACTGTACCTCTCTCTACCGAGAAATGTAACTGAAACTTCTTAGACGTGCATTTGGGTTCCATATTCCTCTCTACTTTTCTCACTAGGATGTAAGAGGGAAAGGCAGGCAACTGTACTTGGACAAAAATAAAATAAAACAAATGAAACAAATCAAATATGTACAAATCCTAGTTCTATTGTATCCTAACCATGTGATCTTTGCCCAGCTGTATGACCTCTCAGATTCTATTTCTTTGTCAGTCAGAAAGAGATAATAACATGTACCCAATAACATCCCAGTGTGGATTAAATGAAGTATTTACAATGTACAGTTTTTGCAAGTGCTGTTATTATGGATTTCAAAAATATTTTACTAGAAAACACTAGATATATTTCTTTTAGTAGGAAAAATATGGAATCTGAAAAGTTTAGGGAAAATTCAAGTCTGTCTGTATTACCCTCATCTTGATTTTTCTCCCTTTAACAATTCTGACAAGTGAATTCTTACATTAACAGTGGAAGAAAATATTTATCTATTGAAAAGATTTGATTCTGCAGACTAAATGGGCTTGTAAAATTGCAGGCAATATTTATGAGAAAATGCACACTTCTAGGTATATTCTGTTATATACTAAGTACCTCAGAGACCAGTGAGTCTTTTGAAGAGTAGCCAAGAGATAATTATTTGGACACAAGTAGGAAGGAGGACAGAAAGTGTGTATCCAGAAAGTTGAAATTGCTGGCCCAGTGGGAAAGTGTATCTTCCTATTAAAGATGGAAAAACATCCATGATTTAAAGTAAGGGGGAAAGACTGCCAGGGGTACCAAACTTCAGTGTGTTCAGGAACAAGGCGACTCAAATAAAGATTGAGGCTGCACACACCGCATGGAGGACTGGGGGGCAGCTGTATTGCACTGGGGAGCACAGCTAAAGAGATACTAGTGGGTCCTTTCAAAAACCCTCATGCCTGCCTAACAACGGTTTCTGCAGGCTGAAGCTGGCCTTCAGCCTTCTCTCTCTATCCCTCCCTTATGGGATCCTCTGCACATGGCAATGATCACAATGGGAATCTCCACTCTTCAGCATTGTCTCTGCCACCTAATTCAGTGAAGGATGGTGGGTGGCTTGAAGGGTTTGGATTTCTGTATTCTCTATTTCCTCAAGTGCTACCTACCCTAGGAAAAAAACAGTATTAACACTTTGCCATCCCTTCATACATATGCATGTGTATGCATGCACACGCACGTGCGAACATAGATGCATACACACATACCCCACTTCTCTGTAAGACAAAACCTGCATTTGTTCATCAAATGTGTGTTGCCTTCAAAAATAGCAGGTGTCAGTATAGCCAATAAAAATTGAACTGACAGAAGCCACTGAAAAATGAAGTTACATACTAGTACTGTCCTAAATGGTCCCAGATCCAAAGCACAGTTGAAGATACACTGTATAAAATGTGAAATCTCATCCCAGACAATTGCAAATTCATTATCCACAATTTTTTACCAAATAAAAACCTTTAAGAAAAAAGCAATATATAGTTTTATGTAACATAATAGTTCTGTCTAAAAGGGCTATGTGGCCAGATGCTTAACTATAAATAAAAAACTTAGTTCTGATAATATCAAGACTATATAAATTCCAACTTAAAATAACTTGAACATTCACTGTGATCTTCTCCAAATTTTTTGGCTTCAGACTTTCTTTATTTCATCAATAGAAGATAAATGATGTTGAAAGTTATCACAGTCTGAATATAGTGTCCCTTTCTAGGCCAAAATGTATATATATATGAGATATATAAAATATTGCAGTGAGGAATTTCCTGCCCTTACCTAGAATGTTGTATCTTTGGCTGTCTCCCAGGCTCGTGTGCAACACCTTGAAATGGCAAATGGTTGATTTTAAGTTCTCAGGACAGAGCAGGCATTTATTTTGAACACCCAGCTAAAAAAAAAGTGGATTCTATTTGTTTGTTTTTAAATCCTATATCTTGTGTCTAGGTGGAACTGACCTAGAAGTATATCTGGAATTAATCACCTGTAAGAATGCAACCCAAGTCAATATGAGCAAGGTCATTTGAGCAAGAGGCTGAAATTAATCTCCAGGAATTGCGTAACCCAGATGTGAGTCACTCCCCATCAGCAGTAGAGCAGCTATCACTGAGCAAATTTTCCTTATGCCAATCAAAAGTAAACAGGGCTAGGAGACCCCTCATTCTCCTACTTGATGTGTCTGAGTCACCATGCCTTGTGCTTCTACAAACCAAAACACTTTTGAAGGCATATTTCACTCTGACGAGGTTGGTCTAAAACACGTATCACACAGTAGAAACACTTATACCAAAATAGCAGATATACTGCTGTGATTAATTTCCCTCTTTTTGTTATATTTTTACTCAGTTTCAAACATGAAAATCTCTAAATACTTGCCTAGGGATAATTGTTATACTTTTGACATAGAATTGAAATAAAGATTAAGATTCCTAACATGTCCTTGACAGAACTGGACTTGGAAGCTAATTTTGCATTATTTTCTCATGGCCAGGAGTAATTGTGTAAGGTACATTAATTCAGATCTATGTTTCAGACATTTCAAATGAATAAGTAGATGTTATTAAAGATCCTCATGAAAAGTCTACCTCAGAAATTCAATGGTTTCCCTATAATCTAAAAAAAAGATACATTTAAAACAATTAGAATGTCTTCTATCTACTTTTTTAATTTTATTTTTTCTTTTATTGATTCCAGAGAGGGGGGAAGGGAAGGAGAAGGAAAGGGAGAGATGCACTGATGTGAGAGAGAAACATCAATTGGTTGCCTCTTGTGCACATCACAACTGGGGGCTAAGCCAGCAACCAGGGCAAGAGCCCCGAACGGGAATCGAACCTACGACCTTTAGATTTGCAGGATGACACCCAACTAACTGAGCCACACTGGTCAGGGAAGAATTTCTTCTATGACTAAAAAAATGTTGAGGAATCCCCTAAACAATATTAAAATTTATAAGATAAATCATCCAAAACATGTGTATTTAGAACCTAAATCCAATAATTATTATACTAAAATATTGTATAATATTTACCTGTTATATACTTAACTAATTCACCTTTCAACAATTTTTGTCAGAAAACAAAATCATAAAAGGAAAAGTCAGTATTTAATTCTGTTATTTGCAAATTAAATTACAAGTCTAAGTTGAGTCTTAAATGGGTGCCTTCAATGCATTTCTATTGTTTTCAAATAGGAGACATATTGTGTTCAACATGTTTTCTGTTTATAAATAGATATTTATGGAAATAAGAAGTCCCACAGATTGTATATTTTAATGGTTTAAATTGTGCAGTTATAGGTTCCTTTAAGAAGTAGGTGAACATTATACACTCTTCCCACAAAAATGGGCACACATATATGAAATTGATATTTGTGCACAATTGTAAACTGTCCTCATTTTGGGAAGCCCACCCGTGATCCACAGAGCCGTGGTTGAGAGCTGTTTATGCAGGCTGACGGCTGACTAACGGTAGCCCTGCTAATAAAGCTTTACAACCCCTGTCGTGACAGTTCAGCCTCCCTGGAGTAGGGATCAGGGCATCTCCTTTCCCATGTCCGTCTCCTTTGGCCAACTGTTCCCCTGAACAACCTCCATTCAGGTGAAGTTAAAATTTCCACTAGAACTTAATTTCTCAGACATTTGTCATTTTAAAGTTTGGGATACTAAGCTTGACCCTTCTGATTTTTTATCAAAGGTTGTGCCACTCGGGGTTTACTAAAACCACACACTGACATCCGAGTGGTCTGCTGTAGTTTATCAGGAGGCTTACAAGTAAAAACAAATCTAGGAAGAGTAGGTGTTGACAGAGCCAGAACGGTAGTTACAAATATTTGCAAACCGAAGTTAGAAAAATGTCATCTTAGGAAAAAATAGGAAAAATGTAATTTGATAAACTAATATCAACTTGTGCAAGTATACATTTATAATTCAATGTAATTAATATGATGACTTTATTGAAAAATGAAATAAATCTAGCTTGAAATAACCTGTGAGAAAGTAATCGTAGACAAGGAGAATGAAATTCAAGCCTGCTCTGGGTTTCCTTCTGGTACAAATGCCACCAAAAAATGATCCTCATTATAAATGAAAATGTATGTTTTTTCCTCTTGAGGAAAAACTCCCAAAGAATCCTCGTGTGAGCATTTCAAAGATTTCTTTATCATCTTGCAATAGATGCTTTAAACACTTTACCGAGGTGCTTTTCTGTTGGGCAATATATATGTGAGAAATCAATGGTTCCTCCCATTGCAAAGCATTGACATTGACTATAATTGAGGAGGTTAGTCCCGGCGTGTTCATAAGTATTACCTGTCATTTGAAATATGACAGTGCTGTAACTGCAAGACCTTGGGGATGCTTGTGTGTTGACACTGCCATCTGACTGCCTTAGAAACTGCCAGACAGTCTTCCTAATGCCTCTGACCCTGAGATAATTAACACAACCCTAGAGGCTTCTGCCTTTTGCATTTGCACACTTGTTGTTTAGTAAGATGTTTGCTGCTGGCTGTGCTTTCTACTGATTCAAAAATCTATCTTTAAGGAGAATGGTACTTCAGTTCATTAAGTTTCTGTTATAGGTATGACCTTTGTGTACAAGTTGCTTATATACAAATTTTGTTACTTTCCTGAAAATTAAAGTATATCCTAATACTGTGTTTTGAATCTTAAATTTGATTCCTATAAGTGTATTTCACAATGAGGCAACTGATTTGAAATACAGGCACTGACTGACAGTTATGTATCATGTAGACTAGCAAATGATAAGATAGGAACCAAAAATAAAAGCAAATTTAAAAGGCTTCAGGGTAGATTCGATGGGATTGTAGTTTTTAGATACCCAAGGGCAAAGAGTTAAAACAGCCTACTTCTACTTTCTTTAAGAAACGACTCATTGATTTACAATTACCACTGTGTAGAATTTGCAAAATTAGTTTTTTAGTTTTGAATACTTCTTTGTTAATCAGGTTTAAGAAACCTAAAGGGGAATTCTACATGTTCTCGTAAAAGTCTTTAATATAAGAAAACATAAAATTACAGAAGTTACTATTACCGAGGTGTGAGCCCCTCACCTGCCTCGCCCCCTGGAAGACACTGAAACCAAAGGGGCTGGGTGATGCGGTGAGTCAGCTTGAGAGTTGGGACACCTTGTTGCTAAGACGCTGCTTCCATGCAGGGACTTGGCAGTTTGTAGCCTGCAGCTATATAGTCAGTGGAGGGGGGTGGGGCAGAGAAAGCTTCCTGTCACAGGGGAACCCCGGAAATTGTCTAATGACAATTGACAAGAAATTGTCTAATGACAGCATTCCTGGAAGACAGGGAGATGGGAAGGAAATGGCCTTTTTTTAAATTTAAATTTTATTTATTTATCTTTAGAGAGGAAGGGAAGGAGAGAAACATCAATGTGTGGTTGCCTCTGGTGAGTCCCCTGCTGGGAACTGGCCTGCAACCCAGGCATGTGCCCTGACTGGGAATCAAACCGTGATCGTGTGGTTCGTAGGCCCACACTCAATCCACTGAGCTATACCAGCCAGGGTGGAAATGGCCTTTTTAACATCTCCTCAGAAGCCTATGCTTTTAAGTTGTCAGAGAATTGCAAGGTGTTCAGCCAAGGCAGATCAGCTGGGTGAGGGTAAGCCTTGCCTGCATGGCCTGTGTCCAGATGTGCAAGGTTACCTGGGTTCATGGACAAGTGATTCCTCTCTAACTGGGCCCACCTGGAACTTATTTTCTCACTTCAAAACCAATCTCTGTGGGTATCTGAACCTGGATTTCCCAGGTTCAGCCATTTCTAGATGGCTTAATGCCTCTTTTATAAGTCCATTATTTCGAGGTAGTTAGTATTTTGGTATGTACACTCTAGGTCTAGTGGGCAACCAGGCAGCGATGTCTGTGTGGGTCCGCAAAGGGCTTGTTTAAGCAGGCCAAGGCGTATGCATACATGCCTGCAAGACCCCTGGGGGTGCCAGGCAGAGTGACCAGGTCAGAATCAGACTGTAGGACTAAGTGAAGTTTTGCTACTTGGGGGGAGAAAAACCTAAGGATGACAGAGAGGATGAAGTCAAAATAAAGCCTTTCTTAGTGTAAATTTCTAACCCTAGACCACAGATTAATGGAGCATATAGATTTTTATTATAGAAAAGAGGCTACTCTCATATGAGAAGAAAGCAGAGAAGGGGGTTTGATTTTCTCTAAATGAAACTCTGAACCTAGATTTTTGTTTAGAGCAGAAGCCAATACGTATTATGTAACCTTCTTTAAATAAAAACATGAAGTAGAATACTTAACATTTTTTAAAGATTTAGTGAGGATATTAAATAATACTTGTATATTTTTATTCTTAAAAAACTAAAAGAATCCTTTAAAAATAAAAAAGATTAATGATGTTATTAGCATAGAATTATTTTAATCATCTCTGTAATGAGAAAATAAATAAGAAAGATTGAGGTTATTGACATTTTAGATAAGACTCGATTTTTCTGAAGCCATAAGTTGATTGTCTGAACCACACCACGATGACCAACACCCTACCTATGTGGTCACACTGAGGGCTCTCTTCGCAACTTCCAGGTTAGACATTTGATAGGATAATATCCTTGTGTATCCTCAAAGCACCCATAAAGATAGCATAAAACTCCTACTTTCGACTGGCCACCTAGTTGTCCTTGTGATTTCTGGAAACTCAGCATTTGAATATCTGCCACTAAGTGTGTTTTTTTTTAACTATTTCTTATACCTCTTGATGTGCTTCAGATCAATGGTCCTTAACAAAAGGTACACATCAGAAGCACTTGCTGACATTTCAAAATAAACAAATCGACAGTCCCAAACTGCATGCCTGACTCAGAATATCTGGATTCAGGAACAGAGGAATTTTCTTTCTTTTTTTAAAGTTTCCTCTATATGGTGACCAAGTAATTTGCCAGGCAGACTTGGATACTTTTGAAAGCAAAAGTGTGCTATTAATAATTGTTTGGGGACAAGAGGGAAAACTGAGCTTGTCCAAACCAGAACACCACCTCAATAAAACCACCATTCTACACACAGCTGATAGCCCTATGCTTCTAGTCCAAACAAACAGACAAGCCTCTGTTAGTTGAATTCCTCACATTGTGAGATCGCATGCCGTTATGGGCTAGGAACTATTCTTTTCCTGGCCAAGGAAAATACTGAACATTCATTTTAAAGAAAGAAAAAATAATCTGTTTTCTTTCACACAGATATAGTAGTATGTTATTTTAAATTTTGAAAGGAATTACATAGAGTTCTTAGGTTTCTCATTTTAAATGTGACATTTTTCATGTGGACTTTTTTTTATAGTTGAATGTCATGAATCATAAAAAATAAGTAACATGTTGTTCTACTTTGTATTCTTTGTACTTGAGCATTTTCACAATTTACCATTATTTTGCTAGTTTGAAACTGACTGGAGAGGTGAAGCAGAAGGAAATGGCTTACAGTGCACTGAACTGCGGAAGTTCTATGCGTGAAATGTTTACCGAGTACCGAGAGTTCCATGTGGAGCAGGAAAGGGATGTTCTATTTCCCCATACCACTTTCCTTTCCATAACCTGGCTTTGGTACATGGACATAACTTCTTGTTCATGTACTTATTCTTGCATTTCTTTAATTCCTTTAGTGTTATAGTTTTATAAATTTGTGCAAGATTACACCCAAACTTCCTACCAACAAACAGTATACACTTTACAGTTTTGCTTCACAAAGCTATAGAGATCTTGCACTTAACAAAAATATGCACACTTGTGAATACACACACATTTAATTCAAGCCTAGATCTCTCTTTTTGAGTGGTATATGCATGTCAATCTGCCTACTTAAATCTTCATTTAAATATCTCAAAGACTCCAAAATCAACATGTCCAAGCATCGATTTATAATAATTTATTACCAAACTACTCTTTCCCTGTACCATTTTCGAGTGAACTGGGCCCATTGTCCCTCCAAATACCCACACCTGAGCAATCCATTCATTAGTGGAATAATGTCATTCACTCCTGTTTCTCTCCTAAGTAATTAGTAACCTTCAAGAAAACAAGGCCATGTTTTTTGTGTGGTTTTTCCTCATTATATTTCCGGAATTTAGCAAAGTACTTGATACGAAGTGGAATGAAAGATGAGATTTGTAAGTTCACCTCTCCTAAAGTACTTTGAGCCTCATGGCAGTAGACCAACAGGTGACCCTTTCCTTGGGTGTGAGTGGGGTGTCCAGACAAACGCTACAGATTATAAACCAGGAGACCTGCTTTGTTCTTCTCTGTGTCCCATCCAAACCCCCACTTCTTAACTTGGTATCGTTTCCTCTACCATTTTACACCTGTAAAACAGTAATACTCTCTCTTCCATCCACCATAGTATATTATTTCCAGGATCATTTGTAAGAGTAAATTTGAAACTGTTTTATAAACTGTGAAGTTATGTAGAAATATAAAATAAAACCATGTATTTATAAAATCATTTACATTTCTAGGTATGTCCAGAGCAAAATACTCAATCCCCATGTAGGGTGTGCCTTCTGCTGTATTTTCAAAATATAAAATGTTAATTCTGAACTAAGAGATGCAGAACCCCATATTAAAAGCTTGCATCAACCCAGGGCTCAGGAGACTGAGCCCACACCAGGTAACTACGGACACAGGGTCTGCATGCCACTGCGTATTTACAGTAGATTTTTATTCATTCTCTCTTGCCTAACTTAATTTTTCTGTCAGCCTGAAAAGTTGCTTTTTATTCATGTGATGGCCTTATTTTCTGCAACTGCTTCTTGGAATACATTATTATTGATATTTTGCATATCGTGCATATAGCACTTTCAATCTGAAAATTCACTTTTTCATGCTGATGCTATGTTTTCTGGGTCTAATGTCAGGAATACATTATTAACAACAACATTTTGGAGTCTATTATATCAGCACTTCTCATCCTCAAGGTTTTGCAAAATATATCCAGCATAATTAATACTTTTGGCGCCTCTAAGATGTTGGTGGATGAGAAAAATCTACATTTTATATGTGGAGGCTGAGGAAACCACATTCAACATTTACTGTTTCCTGGAAATATGTTTGTAAAATGCCATAAAGTTTTCATCAAAGCACTCTTTCTGTTCTTCTCTAAACCCTCTCTAAATAGTGATCAATTAGACAGATTTTTGAGATCTTTGGAACTGTGTTAAGACACTTGGAAGGCAATATCAGGGCCAGAATCATAATCCCTTTACTTAGTGAATTTTAATTAACTTTTGACACTTAGGCAGGCATCCTTTTAAAATACCGAGATGCATATGCTGAAAAAGTATGGCTTCTGTGCATTTTATTTAAATGTTTACCCAGTGACATCATAGCTTTGTTTAATGCGTCCCTCATTTCTTCTCAGCTTGTATTCACACGTAGGCTATAGATGCCCGTATAAATTGGTGACAAGGAATGAACTCTCTTTTTACAGTTTCTTCAAAAAGAGGTGTGTTTTTTAAAATTCATTTTAGGTTTAATATGAGATCGTGAAAAGGAATCACATGTTTAGAGATGAGAAAAATGGTAAATGCAATCTGTCTCTTCCTCATCTTTAGTCTGAGACCATCCTGCCATTGTGTGTATTGGCCTCTGTTGTTACCTCATGTTTGTCCAACTATTTAGACATAAACGCACTTTTTCTCTCTCTCATTACCTGTCTTGCATTTTATGAGGAAGCACTGCAACTCTTTCCTTTGTGGTAATCCATTAATCATGAAGGTTTTGAGCAGCCCCAGAGCAAACAAACAAAAAACAACAAAAAAACCACCTCAATTAAAACATTCATCAGCGTCCATATATACTGAAGCCTAGAACATGAGCTGCATGAGTGTGTCATTGGTACCTTTTAGAACATAAAATCTGACATCTTTGGGCATTTATAAAGGGATGAATTTCTGTTTCACTCGATGGTGTTCCAAGTGGCAAATTGATACAATCTTGATAATTTTAAAGAAATTTATCTTCTGTGTGATGGCTTTAGATATTTTGGGTTTCTAAAAATACCCTAATATAAAATTAGATGTCATGCTTCTGTAATTTTAGACCTTTTTAATAGGAAAAAATCAGTAGGCTGTCTGTCCAACTATTTTAAATAATAATTAAGAGACTTTATGGTACTGTTTAAAAAGTTATAAGACTATGTTGCTTAGACCTAGATGTAGGACCAGGTACATTGATTGGATCCATATGAAATACTGATAAAGAATCTTAAATGTATCAAAGCTGAACAACTATTAATTTCTAGCATCTTTTCTTTCTGGATCTTACTTAGTTGTTAACTGCTTTCTATAATCTAAATCAGAGGTTTTTGACCTTTTTCATCTTATGGGACACATAAACAAATTATTAAAATTCTACAGCACATCAAATTATATGTATTTTTGGCAATCTGAAAAAAAAGGTATAATTTTGATTCATTCGCACCAAATAGCTATTGTTGTATTGGCTGCTGTCATTTTCTTTCTTTTTTTTTTTAATTTGAAAATCTAGGAAAATGAAGTCAGTTTCCTTACTAGTCAGGTATTGCAAGTTTTAACAATTCTTGCAACACACCCACTGAAAATCACTGGTCTAAATTGTTCTCTTTGTTGTAGTTGTTTTTATTTTGGTGTAGTTTCTCTTTGCGTTATTCTAGTCCCATAAGGTTAATGGGTAAATGTTCTTTTATTTTAAAGTATTTGGAGATTATTTTTCCTTCATTTATAGAATTCTCAGTTTTCATTCTATTTTCCCCATTAGATGCCAACACTGAGGTCCTTACCTACTAAGGTAAAAATTTGCTGATAAGACTTCAAAAAAAGTTGTTTGGTTCTTGTTTCTTTGTAGAAAATCTGTTTTCCCATAAAAACCTTTAGAATTTTCTCTTTTATTTTGAACTTATAATTGTCAGTCTGAATTTCATACTGCATAGCACTCTCCATGAATGCCCCATCTGAAGACACAAATGCCCTTTTCAAGAACTTTTCTATTAACTCATGTTTTCTTCTCTCATCCACTGTCCTTGTTATCTCCTAGTATTCCCACCTTATCTTTGGAATCCTTTAACTTTATTTTACATAGTCTTTCAATTATGAATTTTCCTAACATAGGGCAAAAGCTCCTTGATAATTTTTCTCTTATATTACTATTTTATTATCATCAAAAACTGAGAAAGGTTTGATTTTAACTTTCTTGCAGGCAAGTTAGCCTGCTGCAGTTTCATGGATACTGGTGGAATACATAAGACTTTTGTGTTGGTGAAAAATAAATGTATTATTCATAGCATAGCAGGTCACATGGGCTTCACTATATTTGTGTCCGTTGCCTCTGAACCCCATGGGGTGGCTACTCAAATATCATAAGAGAGAAACCCTGAGCTTAGAGAACCATAATCTTTTACAGTGGGCATGAAGCATGACTACCTTCTGTTCCAGAGGTAAGCTCCATCTCTCTCTTCCAAGGCTATAAGCACACCCACTGACCTTTGCTCTAGAGACAAGCACTACATTCCAAGGCTTTGAGGACATTTAAGTCCTTGAGGATAGTCCAAAACAAAGGACATTCAGTACCATGATTCACAAAATGTACAGAAATATGACCAACTCAAGTATCTCCCATCCATTATTTTGTTTATATTCTTTTTCCTCTGTTTGAAAAAATATATACATTTTTTAGTTTTCAGAATCAAAGTTTAGTGTCTGCTTTATTGTATAATCTTGGTTTTTGGGGAGGTGGAGGAACACAATATATTTCAGCCACTTTAAGGTAATTTTTGAGAGTTGTCCTCTGTTGTGTAGGTCAGTGCTTCTTAAACATTCTTGTAAACGTGTCACAGAGGCAATTTGTTAAATGCGGACTCTGATTCAGTAGGTCTGAGGCAGCACTGGAGGTTCCGAGTCCCTAACAAAATCCCCATGATGCCATGCCACCGGTCACTGGGCAGCAGACTCTGCTATCCTTGTTTTCTCAGGTGTCCATCAGATCATTCATTTACCACAATTTAGCTTTTTGTACTTTTAATTTTCTTCATAAATTGGTGTTTTCTACATTTATAAATGTAGGTCTTGGGTGCATAGTGGTTGATCTAAGCTCCAGTGAAGGTCTTTTCCTCAACCCCATCTCCGCTGGAGAACTGATTTTGCATTTGTTCTCAAAAAAGAAAAGCCTCCTAGTGAGGGCAGGGGAGCAAAGATCTCCAAAGGTTTGTTTCTGCAATAAATACAGTATTGGAATTGCCACAGTCAACTTTTTGAGAACTCTGAAAATATCTAAATGCTTGCAATAATCCCAGGAATATTTATTCAAGAAAAACAGCTGGATTTCAGTCACATTAGCAAGTTTTTGGCATTTTGATTGATGTATTTTCATACCCTTTACCCTAACACTGTGGTAACCTGGAAAATCATCATCCCTGCAAACACAGTGGAAGCCAGTAGCCTAGCTGTAAGGACTTGAGCCTGCAAAGGCAACATTTTCAGAGAATTGTCATTATTTGCTACTTCTTGCTGTCACTGGAAACCTGCATTGCCAGGGCATGCCTTTATTTAACTGCACTTAGAGCTAAGTTAAAGAATAAATTCACCTTTTTGTGTGAATATTGTCCAGAAACAATTGGTGGCAACTGATTAATATCAAAGTTGCCCAAGAAGACAATAAGGGTTGGGGAGTCAAGAGTCTAATATGGAGAATGAGATTGAAGGCTTTGGGAAGCTGTGACACATCCCTGGGAACTTAGAAGTTCATGCACATGTATAGGTCTATGTGCACATCAAGGAAAGGCCTGAGAAACACCAGCTTTTCACTTCTAGGTAACTTTGAGCTTCTATGTGAGTAGGGACAAAAGGTGAAGTCAACCTTGTAAACTGCCTGCCTGAGCATTAAAGGCATGTGCATATAGCCCCATTGCTGGATCTGGAAGACTTCTTAGCTCCAGGCATTTAAGAAATTTCTCTGTAACTGTTAGATGACCACTAAACTAACCAAGCAGACATTTCAGTGGCTACACATGACAAGGAATATATAGACTTTAAAAATTCAGGGAAGTCTTAAACAAACAGCAACAGCAAAACCCAGTTTTCCAAAGTTGCCACATTATACTATTTAAAATGTCCTGTTTTCCATAAAATATTATAATACATTCAGACAAAAGAGAAAAAAATTAGATCATTCTAAGGTAAAAGGTATTAGCATAAAATCATGTGGCCAGACTCTTGCTTTTTTTCTATGGAACATACATGCTTTTCTAACAGTTAGGTCCTTAATTTTATATGTTTTTGTTTTTTTTTTGCAAACTGAATCATCAAGGTATGTTTTCTTTTTGTTTAAAATTTTGTTATTTCCTCTTGTACTTGACTGTAAGCAGTAAGCACAATGCAAAACATACCTTTAATCTTTTTATTGGAAATCTAAGATTGAAGGGAATTAGAATATATCACACACACATACACACACAAAATGGCAGACAGATCATGCTTCAATTACATTAAATCTAAATAATTTCAACACTCTAATCAAAATGTAAAATCTGGAAAATAGATTTAACAAATGATCCAAGTATAAGCTCTCTGCAAGAGAGACACTTTATTGAATTTATTGAGGTGACACTGGTACATACGGTCACATAGGTGTCAGGTGTGCATTACTGTGACACTCAGTCTGTGTACTGTGCCATGTGCCACCACCTAAAGGTCAAATCATCTTCTGTCACCATATGTTTGGTTCCCTTTACCCTTTACTATGTCCCCACCCCTTTTCTCTGGCCCTGCTTTTGTCTGTGTCTCTGAATTTCAGTTTGATGTCCCACATATTAGTGAAGTCATATGGTTCTTTGATTTTTCTGATTTATTTCACTTAGCATAATATTCTCAAGGCCCCTGAGAGACACTTTAGATTCAAAGACACGGAGACACAAAGTTGTAAGCAAAAGT
Organism: Artibeus jamaicensis; assembly: GCF_021234435.1. Taxonomy (NCBI): domain Eukaryota; kingdom Metazoa; phylum Chordata; class Mammalia; order Chiroptera; family Phyllostomidae; genus Artibeus; species Artibeus jamaicensis. The sequence goes on along the minus strand of NW_026522046.1, from coordinate 13,736,399 downwards.
ATGGAAAATATATTCCGTATAAGCAGCAGGCAAAAGAGAGTCAGAGTACCTATAAAAACAGGTAAGTACATGATCATAAAAATATTGCTAGAAATGAATAGTATTTTATAATGATAAAAGAGTCAATCTATTAAGACCATATAAGGTTTTTTCCTCTGTAAATCCAACTGTATCAAACTTATTGCAAGATATTATATCTATAAATGCTATTATTTCTTACCATTGTTTTCCCAGTTTCTTTTTTGTTGTCATTATTGCTTTTTCACTGATATTTTATCTTATTTCAATGGGATTTTAAAAAGAAAAGATTATGGAAGCATATGTTCTTCCTGCCATCTTTACCCAAATGTTTTCTATGATTTTTAAATTCAATGTGTTTGATTTGTTATATTTTCTTTTCATTTTTGATTTACTAGTAAAGTTGAATATTTCTCCATATGTTGGTTTTCTGATTGTATTTGTGAATTGTTTGTTTGAATGAAATGTCTTATATACTGATTTCTTGTTCTTTTTTTTTTGTGATTCTATTAAAGTTCTTAATACCCAATAATAATCTTTCGTTCATCAACTTTACTATATTATCTAATCTTATTTTACTTTTTATTTTTCTTATATTTTATGACATGTAGAAAAATTTTGATATACCAAATCTATCCATTGTTAATGTATTTTATTCTCTTTTTATTTTCTATTCTTTATATATTCTAGTTCATATTTTTATATGTATAGATATATATTTTTCTTTTTTATATTTTTTCTTCTGTGGACTATTGGTTAAAATATTTTTATAATATATATATAGTACTCTTTAATTCAGGTGACACTTATTTTCACGATTATTGCAAATTAAGTATTAAAGATCACTTTTTAAAATTTTCTGATGTTACAAATTTTCCAGCTCTTACATGTTAAATAAACCTCTTATTTTTCAAGTTTTAAAATACTACCTTTATCATGTTATTACTACAAGATTATTCTTTACCCATATAGTATAGTTTTATTCCACAAAATTGAATAGAAGTTTGAATTGATTGTTTTAACCTCTTAATCTACCCAGGCTAAATGAACTTTATGAAAACAAAAAATGTATTTGTTTTTTAGCAATCTGACAATGGTCGTTTAGTTAGGGACTTTGATTACTTTTTCTCTGGTTTTTGATATGTCTATAATAGTTATAATCTTTAAATATTCATTGAGAATGTACTTGAATACTATTCTATGGGAGAGGTTTTCATATTGAGAACTTACTTTCTATAAAGATGACATCTTTTAAAAATGTTTATATATATATATACACATATATATAACTTCAGAAGTTGTAATGAAAAGTTTTATATCTATATATATGTATGTGTATATATAATTTCTGTCCTGAAAAATGTAAACTAAAACAAAAATTAAATAATTTTGTTAATTTAACCAATCTTACTTTCAAATTTCAGGGCATTAGAGGTTCCAGATAAAATGCTATTAGAATATTTAGCCTAAAATTTTCTTTAATATTTTGGTAAAGTAATATAGATCAATAAATAACAGATACAATTTTATTTGATAAAAGCATAGGTGAAAAACTCTGGCATTTTACAGTCTATCCCAATTCCTGTATCTGATATTCACCTTTCATATATTCACAGCTGGGAAATGCCTACTTTTAAATAACACATTTGTGTGTGACCTTTTAAGGAAATTAACAATGTCTTTGTTTAGAGTGCAGAGGGCATGGATTTCACAGAGCATTTCCCACTAAATGAACTATATTACTCTAATATCATGGTCATGTTGTCAAGAAGTGGCACTTCATTAAGATAATGTGACCTTTAGAATATTCTTCCAACCTTTTAGTGTGTCTTTGGTGGTGGGATTTGTTCTTTAATTTCTGCAACTTTATGATAAGTTGGAAATAAGATAGAATTGAAGGCTATATTCTTAACCTCCCTTCAGCTATACATTGTGTATGTGTGTTTTCTAAAATGGCAAAAAAATGTCAGGTACAGGATGTTTGTTCAAACTGTGGATTATCTGCCAGGAGAATGACTTTTAGAGTTAAAATCAAATTGGTGAGTTCATGTCTATTGTAGAAAGGAAGAAAGGGAGAAAATGGCTTTGTGGAAGAAAGCAAAATGTTGTTCCTTTTGCTACTGCACTTTCCAAGAGTTGAGAAGGAACCCCAAAGCCTTTCTTTTCCTTATTTTATGATAGAAGTGAGACCATATTTTTTCAGTGTGATTGCTGCACTACATTAAAATTGTTCACTCAAAGCCATCATCAGAAGTAAAAATTTAATTTCCAAAACTGCTTTTATGGAGGAGTCAATGCGGGTAATATAATGAAAAGAGGGACCCAAATGACAGTTCTGGTGAGGCCAGAAGTGACATTTCTTAGAAATCTTTTATGTGTTACTTGATTTATTTATGAAATTGAATTTTATGATCATAATTGAATCTTTCACTTGATAGTTCAATATCACGAAATATATCTACAGCCAAGTATTGTTTCTATTTTAATTTTTAGACACTTAGGTTCCAGAGCATACATTTCTTTTTTTTCTTTCTTTTTAAAATACTCACCAGAGAATGTGTTTATTGATGTTCTGTTTAAAAATTTTTTACTGTACTTTTCTATTACCAGTTAACCCCTTATGCCCCCCCATCCTCGCGGTCCCCAGATCACTGTCCACGGCCATCAGTCCTTTCCCTTTGTGTTCAATCCTTCCGCTTCTTACCCCCATGCCCTGCCAGTATCTGTTAACCGGCTCTCTCTCTCTCTCTGAGTCTGTCTCTATTTTGCTTGTTAGTTCAGTTTGTTCATTAGATCCCTTATATAAGTGAAATCAAATGGTATGTGTCTTTTTCCTACTGGCATATTTCATTTAGCATAATGTTCTTAGGGTCCATTCATGCTGTCATAAAGGGCAACATATTTCATAAAATGAGAACAAATATTTCAAAAATTTATATGGAGCCACAAAAGGCCCGACATAGCAACAGCAATTCTGAGAAAGAAGAACAAAGTCAGAGGAATCGTGCTACCTAATATGAAACTTTAAGTCCTTAGTAATCAAAACAGGGTCATACTGGCATAAAAACAGACACATAGATCAATGGAACAGAATACAGAGCCCAGAAATAAACCCATACCTTTGTAGTTAATTTATATTAGACAGAAGAAGCAAGCACATAGAATGGGCTAAAGATAGTTTATTCAATAAATAGTGTTGGGAGAATTGTACAGATAAATGGAGAAAAATGAAACTAGACCACCTTTTTACACTACACACAGGATTAAATTCAAAATAGATTAAAGACTTAAATGTTAGACCTAAAACCTTAACAATCCTAGAACAAAACACAGGCAGTAAAATCTCGGACGTTACTCATAGTAATGTTTTATCTGATATATCTCCCCAGGCAAGGGAAACAAAAGAAAAAAACAAAGAAATGGGACTACATCAAACAAAAAAAATTTTTCAATACAATATAAAGACAACCCACAGAATGGGAGAACATATTCAATGATACATGTGATAAAGAGTTAATATACAAAATTAATAAAGTACTTACAAAACTCAATGCCAAAAAAAACAAACACTCCAATTAAAAAATGGATAAAGAACCTGAATAGACACTTCTCCAAAGAGGACATACAGATGACTGATAGACATATGAAAAGATGCTCAATATCACTAATTATCAGAGAAATGAAGAACATGTTTCTTAATCATACCTTTGACGGTTGCAACACTGAGATTATCTTTGTGATATATTTAAAATAGAGCATTAATATTATACCCTGACAGTGGAAACATTATGAAAATGTCAGAACCATACAGTGGCAAGAAGGGTGAATATGGAGTTTTTTGTTTTTCTGCTAGATATGTGGGCTTTGATAAACCATTTACTTTCTCAAGCTTTAGTTTCTGTATTAGAAAAATAATAATAATGTAAGGTAAGAATGTACTCAGTTACAAGTGACAGTAAACTGAGTTATAGTGGTTTTAAAAATAAATGTTGATTTTTCTCAAATAATGGGAGCACAGGAAATAGGTACCCCAGGCTGGTATAGCTGCTTAATGCTGTCATCAGGGACTCCCTTACTTCCATATTTTTTGGTACTTGTTGTGGCCCCATTGCCACAGGATAGCTGCTCAATGCCCTTGTCTTCTGTCTGCCTTTTGGGCAGTAAGAAAAGAAACAATGATTTTCTCTTAATAAGGTGTGCTTTTTTACTGCAAAAGGAGATTCATCTTTAGCAGAGTTCTCCCTATATATGTATTTCATTAGCCAGAATGATGTGTCCTAGCTGCAAGAGAGGCCGATACATCAAAACATTTACCATTCTGGACTATAATAGAGGAAAAAGGAGAGCTGTTGAAAACGGGGTGTTGATTAAGCTAATCTATAAAATGTGTTACAATTAAATACTAGGTGAAGTATCTTTAACATACTGAGGCTTCAAACTAGTATACATTCAGTTGAGAAGAGTTAATATTGCTATTATATTTTACTATGGTCACATCTAATTGAAAATTTTATTTTTAGTTCTGAGTACATATAACAGTTAATGTACTCTCACAATATGAGGGAAAGGTGTGAGTTAATGTTGAAATTATGTCTTGTAAGAAAGAGAGGAAGAAAGTACCATTGGTTTACTTGGGCAAGATAAGATCTAGTCAACGCCTAAGAGTTATTCAAGTACTGCAAAAGGAAATATGTATACTTACTGTGGGTTAATGAAACTAGTACAGACTTCGAGTCTTCGAAGAAGAATTCCTAAGACTAGGGCTGTAAACTTCAACTCCTGTTGAATTAGAAATGACATAGCCATCTATTGAGTCCCACAGATTGAGCATGGGGAAGTCTAATAAATCATGTTTACAGTCCCCTCCAGTCCCAAAATTTAATGATTATTTCCATTTATGATTTTGGCCTGAATGAATCAAGGTTCTCCAGAGAAACAGAACAAATTACTCTGTGTGTGTGTGTGTGTGTGTGATTGGTTCACATGATTATAGAGACTGTCAAGTCCCGAGATTTGTAGGGTAAATTGGCAACCAAGAGACTCAGGAGAACCAACGATGTAGTTTCTGTTAAAAGGCTGGCAGTCTTGAGATCCATGAAGATCAATATAGTTTCAGTTCAGGTTCAAAGGCAAAAAACAGCTAATGCCCCACTTTGAAGGTTCTCAGGCAGGAAGAATTTTCCCTTACTTGGGGGGAAGGTCAGTCTTTTTATTCTATGTGGGTTCAACTGATTGCCCTCTCTACAGACAGTTAGTGTCATAGCAGCTTGCTTCTTTATGGTCAGCAGGAGAGACTCTCACCACAATCATTAAGACAGTGTCTTACAGAACCCAATCATGAGAGTGATATCTCTTGTTATAGTCCATTATTTGCAAGCTAGCCACACCAATGGAAGTGCGATTACACAAAGGTAAGCACACTAGGAGATGACAATTATTGGGGTCCCCTTAGTGTCTGCCTACCACAGGGAGTTCTTAGATTTGAATTTTGAACTATACTGAAGGTTCAACTTGATTGTGGCTCTCAAAGCTTAAGAATCAACCACACGATTAAAGGGAAACTTGACAAAAACAGAAAGAGTGTTTTCATCCCTAATTAGAGTTAATAGAGGTTGCTTTGACACCAGCTACTTTGGAGATTGCTTCTCATCATGATATTGCTTATTCAAAAAGGACCTGAGAAAGAAAGAACTCTCAGGCTTCCAATTCCCTCCATTAGGAAAACTAAAAAGGCAGACAATAATAGGTTCAGACTACAAACATACTAGGGCTTTAATGATGTCATTTTCTATAGTCATCGATCTGACAAAAGTTCCTGAAATAACCAATAACCATCCCATCAATACATTACACTTATGGTTTCTGTATCCATGCCAAGTGTTTTTATTTTTTCATTTTTTTTATGGTGGAGCTTGTATCTCAGAAATTTCCAGTAATATAGAAGTCTTTCAGTATTTTCCCTGATTTCTTTCTCTACCCTTACCCTATTGACAATTTATAACCCCTGCACCATCTGGGGAACAGACTATTGGCTGCCAAGTAGACTCATTAACATTCCCCTGCAGGAACTCGTGCTGTTTAATTAGGCTGTCTGCTGGATTCAGGCAGGGAGAGCCTTCGGTGGCTATGTAACAAATCCAGGAGTCCATGCATTTCAGATGTCAAGGTCACTAAGATTCCTTCTTATAGTCAATTTAAAAAAAAAAGGAATCCAGATTGTTGGATGCCAAATCCAAATTATCAATAATTTAATCTTAAAGGAACTTTCTATAGTTAATTGATACACTAAGTTATTCTCCACTAAATTTACAGCTGTCACTACTGTGTCATTTGACAACATTCAAACACCCTTAGGTCACCAGGTCCGGCCTTCAGGCCAACCTTCTTGTCAAACTAGTCAATAGTGTTTGTAGAGTACTATCCAAACCCAATACTGAGATTACTATATGAGCCATAATTAAATACATCCAATTAACTGAATTCTCTGAGGACAGATTGTTAAAAGTGTTAGCATTCCAGACGTATTTGATTTAAATAGAACAAATTGTATCTTATTCAAATGCCAAATTGGTGAAATTCTGTTTTAAGAAAAATACCTCTCAACTGAATGGTTTGCTTAATGCTGGAGAAGTTTTCTTCAAACTAATTTTTCACTAGTTTGAAGAAAAGTGAAAACAGTTTCTATGCAAAATGTGTCAAGTCAGAGCTTTCCAAATTTCGGGATGGAACTATCACAAGTATGTGTCAGTAAAGTTTAGTACTTTTTGGCTGAGTTAAGTATCCATCAGTCTACTGATTAATTCATGTGTCACAAATTTATGGATCATCCTTCTTTGGCGAAGTCCTGGACTAGGTGCTCTGAGTGTAATGGTCACTTAAAATAGACAAAGGACAAGTCTCCGTTTTAGCAAAAGAGGCAAGTATTCATCAAATAATCATGAAAATAATACAATCACGATAATGAGTAAACATATCTACTTTCATGAAATTTCATAGTTCAGATTGTTGACTTATGTGGTGAACATGGAAGTATTTTGAACTGATGTTTGAACTGGTGAGATGGGAATGACGAATCAGGAATATTGAGATATCATTTACGGGAAAGAGACAGGTAGCCTCTGCAAAGAGAAAAAACACATTTGGATGCCCTGTACTAAGAGAGAAGGCACAGCCGAAAGAAGGTTGGTAGAGTTGGTTTCCAGAGAGAAGGAGAAGTTACAATGTGTGAGGTCTAAGGAAAGGCTTCCAGAGCCTGCCTAGGTTGTGAATCTTAAACTGTCTTATCTGTTTCAGCTAGAGAATCATCTCCCAGGAGTATCCTTACCATTAGACCTGTGCTATTTTCCTCCGGCTTTCTTAGCCTAACCCCCCCTCTCATTAGACGTCAAAGAAGAGACTGGATTAGTGGGCTCAGTTATGATCCTTGACACACCAGTCTTTAGTAATAAAGAATATGATGAATTTTCATAAATCTTATAGTGAACTTTGAGTTGTCCATGGTATTGCTTTAAAATGAGTCTTTTCTGGTAGTATATCAAAATGGTTGAGCCAAGTAATAATTTTTAGTATTAACCTTTAAATAAAACAGCAATACCTTGTGTGAAGACAAAGCTTTTCAAAGCTCTTTTACCTGCTTCTGTATTTACTTATTTTTTTCCTTCAAATATCTTTTAGTAAGCCTTTATTCCATATCTATAAAAAGAAATGGAACATTATTTTTCTGTACAATTATTATTTTTTGATGATTGCATATGTTAACAGTAGACTCTGAACTGTGTTTAATGGTTCAGTTTATTAAAAAAAAAAGGAAACGCCCTCACAACTGCATTAATCAAATACTCACAGGCTCTGTTTTCAAGATTGGTGGCAAGTAAAATCATACTCAGGGTTTAATATATTACACACCCCTTCCCTCTTATTATTTTAATTACAAAGCTATCTGTGGGGGAAAAAAGAAAGAATACTTTTTAAGTACAAATAGAATTTCACCTACATTTTCTTAAAAGGCTGTGATAAGGTCTCTTATCTCTTAAGGCTTTAGTTATGCAAAAGGATTATGAAATATGAGCAATCTGTCAAATACCCCACAACTGGAAGATGCTATATCTGACACATGACATTATTTTAAAGATTTTCAGTTAATGCTTTATCTCTGGCTATTTCTTTAAAATTAGTCAATTGTATTTTATAATGTTCTATGCTTAAAAATATTTAATATTGCTATTTGTATAGGTAATATAATAGAAAAAGTGATACATAGATATTGATCTGTAAAATATGAGCATTAGATTTAACAGCTTTATCACACTAGCTATTATATTGTATTGTATTGTATTGTATTGTATTGTATTGTATTGTATTGTATTGTATTACATTGTATTGTATGAGCTACAGGGTAAAAGTAGTAGAATATGATCTGGGAGCCAAGGCAGTCCACAGGCTGTGAGCTTATATTTTAAAAAAATAATATTTCTGAAATTGTATAAATAGTCATGCAGTCACCATCTATTTTTCTTTCTTTTATTTTTGAACTTAGGAATATGAGGTATTTAAGAAAAGAGTAGTAGAGGGCAATAACACTCATTAAAATGTCAGAAAGTATTACCAGTGGAAAAACCCTAAATGAAACGGAATTAGTGCTTGTGCAGATGAAAAAGCTAATGGTCTTTTCCTAAGTCAATAATAATTTTTAACAGCAGGGGAAGTGTTTCATGAGCAGCACTGTGATCAGCTGGTTTTATTATTCAGTGAAAATAAAGTATGAAAAAACAAATCTAAACTGGAATTTTAAACAGAAATATTCTATTACTGACATTAATTGCTGTTATACATGTTTTCCTATTTAAAGTCTTAATTTACACACACCTTGGTGCACAGCCCTATATACTTTTTCAAAAGAAGTAGGTCTAGAAGGGTCCGTGTGTGGGGAAAGAGAAAATAAGAAAGAGGAAGGCGAGTATTGGCAGCACTCACATCTGAATCGAGCCATCTAAACTTTAGGCCTTTCTTCAGCCTCAGGACATTTAGATGATTTCTCTTGTCTTTCATTCATTCCCCATAGCTAGAAAATAAATCAGTAGTGCAATTTAATCTGGCTTATTGTGAAAAAAATATTTTTTAAACCACAAATTTATACATTGTAATAAATCCGTGAGCTAGTGCCCATGTAATTTTGCCTGTTTGAGTCGTTTCTAAGCTGTTCTAATGACAGCCTTGCATTAAAGGAGATCTATCGATGTGCTTGGTAGATATAAAAATTTCCAACTGCATTCACACAGATGGGCTTTAACCACGTCTTGCATTCATACATCACAATGGCAAATGAGTCCAGCACAGGTGCAAGAGACACATGGGAGTTTCTTGATAAGTGTAAGTGGAAAAGGAGTCTTTATTTTATTTAACATTTAAAATTTTAATTATTGTTAGAGCAGTTGAAAGAGCATTGCTATCTTTGCTATCTTTTCATTCAGAGGTAACTTTGAATGAAAAGAGGATATCAAAATCTAGTGCTTTGAGTCTATTCTAATTTAGCCTAACTTTTGAATAAGGTAATAGAAATAGCAACTTCACCTTGAATGACAAGGGCAGGAGCTTGTTTTGGTTACAGAATATTCTTTCAACATCCTGAAAGGGTTATTGATAGAGAAAGAAATTCAAGGTCACAGGCCTTGATGTTTTTTACTCATTCTATGGTAATGCCATTTCTGGAGATTGTTAGCTCAGGTAGTTCTTAGTGAGATGCTGGGGAAGATAAATTTGAACTTGAGCTTGTGACACCACTTAATTTGTAATAATGATTGTTATCAATGTCTCTCCATCCTGTTTAGAGGGTAGTATATTTGTCTCTGTGTGTGTGTGTTTTTCTAACTGTGAATGACATTTGAAATGTTTATCTATTTCTCTCAAACTTGTGGATAGGAATTGCTACTATCATAGAACTATAAATGCATTTTTATTATTTAGGGTGAGAAAATGCTATCAAACCTACTTTAATAGTGCTAGTTTTTAAATTTTCATAGTCCCAATCTTAACCAATCATTTGGCAAAATCTGTTTAGCTATCACTTTCTGAAAATCTAGGAAACTCATTTTACTTACTAAAGAACTTTCTGTGACAATATGTATATATATAATACATATTATGCTTATATAGTATATATGCTATATATTACATATATTATGCTTATATATATTAAATAAATATGTATGTATAAAATAATTTCATCTATATATGTTTTTGTGAAATGGGGTAGGTATGGGTTTTATTTGTTGAAGCAGTATAAATGTTTGGTATTGAAAAAGTTAAGCTAATAGGTAAGAATTCAGGGGAAGGAGATAGTGGAATAATAAAGTAAAGGTAAATAGTTTTTGAGGAGGTTGTTCCTCAAGTTTTTCACCAGTTTAAAACAAAATACTCCAGAATAAGTTTATCTATATTTAGAAACTGTAACCAAGTTTTTCCAATCAGTAAATTTTATTGTGACACCACTTTAATGTTTTTTTGAACTAGTGAATGATGGAAATGTTTTCATAATCCTCAGTCCTGCAGAGTTAAACCATGACATCCTAACAGCTCATGTCCCGTTTCATAGTCAGGGTCTCTCAGCTATTAAAGTAGCACAGTCAGAAACCCTGTGTAGCCAGGACCCAGGATGACCCCAGGATTCACCTTCGGTCTCTTCCCCAGAAGTTACCTGAATCTTATATGGACTTTCTCTAGAGACTTCAATCAACAACAAATCAGGTTGTGGAGTTGCATTGTGACAATGGAATTGTTGGGGTTGTAGAGATTTGACATGAGAGAAATGGTTAAACGTAGGGAAAATAACAATATAAAATAAAAATAAAGAAACAAGCTCAACAGTGTAATTTCTGTTCCACAATGAAATAAATTGAATGAATGCTAGTCCCTTTAATACTCCGGAGTCCCAAGTCCAGAATGTCATTTATTTTCAGTTGCATCAGTCAGGATCCAGGGGTAAAGATATAGGCTGGTTTAGAGAAAGTGTCCTGGGCTGGGAATAAGAGAGCCTTGACTGCTCTTTGCCTAGAGGGCAAGAGGAAGATGGAACCGTAGTCCAAAAGGAGACAGTTGTATAGAGGACATTATGGAAGAAGCAGAGGGGGACAGGGCCAACCTGATGTGACCTGGCAGGAGAAAGCTGAGGAATAAACGTTCTGTTCTCACTCTCTTCCTATCCACTGATCTCCTACTGTTGCCTTTTCTTGGCCAAGTTTAGCTGAAAACCAAGGTGTGATGGAGGTTTGAGCCCACTCTGGCCAGCTTCTCTGGGCACAGAGGGAGATGGACAGGGTGGAGAGTCAATCTGGAGGGCCATTCACAGTGTAGCTGTGTTTATAAAATCCAAACGAAATTGGCCCAGGTTTAAGCCAAAGGAATTAACAAAGGAAGGCCTCCATTAATTTAGGAATGTGATTTATAATATATAATTTAAAAAAGTACTTCATCCAGTCATGTATTGATTTAAAGATCCCTGTTCAATAGTTAAAATATATATTAGTACATATTGGAGTAAGAAGTGACAATAAAATTATAAATCTGCTAACCAGTATTTAACAAGGAAAGTCATTATAGGAAGATAACTGGGAAACTTGGAAAATCAAATGCTTTTGATATCAGAGCTGAGTTTGAATCCTGGCTGGGACATTACTACTGAGACCTTATGTAATTTACTAATCACTGGGTACTGCACTGCTGGGCGGGATTCATGTGCATTGGTGCTGAACGACCTAGTGCTATTTTTGTTGCGAGGGGTCCCTTGCTATAAAGCCTTATTATAAATCACCAAGAATGCTGATCATATCAACTTTAGTATACCACTGAGCCTCACAATCTTGCTTTAAAAATGCTAATTCCCATCATCAGACTTCTTTTAGAGCAAAAATAATGAGTGAATCTACATAGAATTTACAAGTGGATCTACTTCTGTTACCCTTTTATAATAAGATTCAATGATATTCATTAAAACACTCCAAAATGACACATGACGAATGGGTAATCTGAGTTCAAAGGGATGATCGCCTGCATCCCCATCCCCATCACTAGAGATGAGAACCAAGGCTGTGCAATTCAAATTATTTTAGACACAAGTTCATGATTGAAACAAGGAATGTGTAAGCAGGTGTCAGAATATAGTTTTCAACATATGGTAAGCTCTTCCAGTGCAGCTGGCTGCAATCTTTGTCAAAGGTCATAGACAAAAAGACATAAACTCAGAAGTGGCTAGGTGCTTCAAAAGCAATTTCAGGAAATGACAGCATTATAGACCATATTTCCTGAACCAGAGCAAAATGACCCCTTTTATCAGTAACACAGGGAGATTTGAAAGCCAAATCTAAATTTAGTTATGTAAGTTTCTATGTATTAGAGACCAATAGAGAAATAGAAGAACGAGTCAAGAAAGTCAGAAAGGCATATACAAAGAGAACAGAGTAACAGAACATGCCTTGAGATTCAACAAGTTAACTCCTTGAACTTTTATATTCACTGCCCTCTGGAGAGCAAGGGAAAATTCTGAACTGTAGCCACCCTTTAATGGCTGGAACAGGACAGCTATTCTACCAGTCTCCAGCACTGGCCATATGGGAGGAGAGGTTGAGTTTTAGAGTTCATTCTACAAGGAAGAAAGTGTAATCCATTCTAGTTTATTCTTAATATATAACACTGGTGAGGACCTAAGCAGGCTTTTCAGTACCCGGCTGATATCTTAGAAGAACAAGTGAGGGATCCTATTGGACACATCCGTGGGCAACATGTTACTGACCACAACAGAGCCAAAAGTCCTCCTTAAACCCATTTGTCATTTAACAAAGACAAAGAATCAAAAGCAACTTGGCTAGAATCCAGTAAATATTTGTGAATATCAAAGCTCATCTGATACATATCTCTTTGATGTCTAAATTTTGATAAGCTAAGCAACATTAAACACCAAATCCTTAGCTTGCTAAAAGGAGATCTTGAACTCTGAAGTTAGGTGGCAGTCTTGTTGGACTGCTGCCCTGCTGACTGTGGTTTGAGTGGAAAAAGGAAGATCTTGATAGAATTGTGCTGACAGATATTGATAAAAATGTGTGGCCATTTTCACATTGTTAATTGCATAGTTTCACTCTTAACTCCTCAAAGCAACAGGTGATTTTTAAAAAGTTTTGGATGAACACTGAAAATATATAAAAATTATAGAAATACAAGAATGAGCATATCCTAATAAAAGAAACTTTAAAACTTATTCTTAAATAAGTAGTATTCAAGACCATAATGGAAGCCATACAAAACATTGAAATTAGGGGTGAGACATCTCATAATACAAATATTTGTGAAGGTTGTGAGACACGAAGATTCTTCCTGCCAGTATGACCTGTGCCAAAGTTGAGAAATGGGTTCTCAGGGCTTCTCTGTGACTGAGGCATCCTCAAACAGTAATCCAGTTGTTATCAAGTCTAATTCTCAAAGAAGTGAAAAATTTAGCATTAGAAAGAGGTAGCTCTAGTACTTGAACTGAGAGAAAAAACTGATGAAGAAAATAGTCCCGGAGATAGAGCTAGGGTGTATTGATTTGTAAACACTGGCCTAGTCATATATTTTAGCACGATGAATAACCATCCAGTGGATACAGAAAGATTGCCATCAGAATGCCTGTATAAAAGCATGCACAGGGCATCATCCATGCAAAACCCCACTGGAAGCATGAGTTCCTCTAAAATATATCCACCATTAAGAAAATCGCCAGCAATCTTTTGTTGCCTAAATTTGCCATAAACCACATAGGTATTAATTATTTGGAGTGAAGTGGTGCTGTAAAAAACTTTATTAAGGCCCTGGACAGTGTGGCTCAGTTGGTTGGAGCGCCATCCCATAACCAAAGGGTTATGGGTTTGATTCCTGGTGAACATGCCAAGGCTGAGGGTTCAAGCCATAATCTTGGCATGTGTGATCCCTGGTCCAGTGTGTACAATCCCCAGTCCAGGTGCCTGTGGCAGGCAACTGGCCAATGCTTCTCTCTCACATTGATGTTTCTCTCCTTCCTTTCCCCTCTCTCTAAATGCAGTGAAAAAAAATGGCCTTGGGTGAGAATTAAAAAAAAAAAAACCTTCATTAAGAAAAGTCTTAACTCTGTAAGTTTTCAAAATATTATCTTAAATATTTTATATAATCCTATGTAAATGAATACATTAATGTTAGGACTTGAGCATAAAATTATTAGACCTCTGTGATGATTACATGAAATGGGGAATTTTAAAACATTATTAGGTTAGCTTTTATTAGACATAATGAGAATCTTCCAGATGGTGTCGAAATCATTAAAAATTAATTTTATAGCCACTGGACTTGTCTTAAAGTGTCTTTAACTGATAAGCCTTCATAATTTTCTACCATTGCTTCAGTTCATTGATGAAGCAAAGTGGCTGGCTTTTTAAAATTGATCATCTTGTAATTATTAAAGTGTAGTGAATTCATTTTACATAATGTGTTTAAATTGAATCCCACCCCCAAAGAAAATTACGCTTTAGTGTAGTAAATCTCAAATACCAAGAATGAAAATGCTTTTATATAAACTATTTGTTAAAGACCCCTATTATTATAATTGTCCCTATAATATTTGTTGATTGAGAAAGTACATGACAAAAAGCTACTATGAATTTAATATTTATTAAAGATGTACTCATTAACCCAATTGGAACTTATACTTTTTTGAAAAGTGACTATGTACTGTGTTCCTAATGGTATACTATATATTGTATGTAGGATTAAATAATTCTTGCAATGGTTCTACTCCCATTTGTGATTTATGCTGAACTGTTGATCTCGACCTTGTGTAGGAAGATATGCAATGTCAGTGTCATGAACAAAGGTCATCCAAGAAGATTGCTGTATCAGTGGGTCCAAAATGTGTCTGAGGTCTGAACAGTGTCTGTGCTGAGGACTTAGCTGGCTTCTTCTCATGTCACATAACTTCTAGGAAGGCAACTCCTTTTGAGTCACTGCAGTGCTATTTATGCACCACAGGGACAAATACACAAATTACAAGCTTTCATGTTCTGATAAGTGTAAGTGCCTACTGAAGTTCCTAATTAATACCAAAGACCAGTGATTTTCAACCAGTGTGCCACAAGAATTTTCAAAACATGCAGTACCTGGCTATTTAGTCAAGGGCACTGACCTCTTTTTTCTTAAGACTGTCAAATAAAAGAAATAAAAACAGTCAATACAACACTAGCTCCAGTGTGAATGAATCAAAATTATACCTATTTTTGTCAGATTGACAAAAGACATAAGATACTATTTGTTGTGCCACAGAATGTTAGGAATTAGTTTATGTGTGCCATGAGATGAAAAAGGTGAAAAATTCCTGTCGTAGACTAATTAATGCCACAAAATAAGTCTGTCATGTATAGTAGTAGTAATATTTCCCAACTCTACTTTCAATTCTTCAGATTGGTTAAACTTTTATAAACACATGCCATGATATACCACAAATTCTTCAGTATTTATTTTTCAAAATAAAATCTTACAATTTGCCTTTTAAAAGCTACTTTACTAATATTTTTTTTGCATCTGTGTTTGTCAAATTATCAGTTAATAAGGAAGTAATCTTTTCTCTTTTTAGACCTATCATTTGTGTGCATACAATTTCTTATAAAATCAGTTTTATACATATATATGTTACATATACATGCACATATATCTTACACATTTATAAATATTTACATGCATTATATTCAATATCTCTAGGGAATATTAATGCATTTACCGTGCTCCTGATTAAAATATTTAAATTATGTCTCATGCCAACAGCTTGTCAGTTTTGTTGTGTTTGTACACATTTACTAATTAGTTGGTGGTGTCTGTTGACTGCAGAGTGTCATTAGGGAAACTGTACATAGCCACAAATTCCTGATAGCAACCTTTTGGTAAGGACAAATATTTGAAGAAATAAGATTTGTAAAATAGTTGGAAGAAAATAGAGGGAAACAGAAACACAACAGTTACTGAAAGGATAGGAAAATTTGCACAATGCAAAATATGAGCAGAGATGATATAACTAGTGAATCAAGCCCCAGCTCTGTTCTTGAGGTTGGTCCTCACAATTTTTCAGCAAAAATTTTCTGGTATTTTTCATATCAGCCACTATGTTTTCACCACTGTATGGTGTAACAGTTATATATTTTGTCTTTTCCAGGACTATTTCCACTTTATATTTTCTGTATTTGTGTCCCTATAAGAATACTTGAACTCATCAAACCATGTTTTGTGATTCTGAAAAATATGGTCACAGTATAAAAGCCTCAGCATCAATATAGGCTGTAGAGTTTGCCATGGAGGATTTACTTCAACTACCATTCAAGAATAGTGAAAGGGTTCTAGAACTTTTAAACCAACGATGATAGTGTTGTGCTGAGGTTAAGAAATGAGAAATTATGACTTTGTGTCCTCATCTTGCATTAATAACTGTGGGAAAATGACCTAAACTTTCAAAGTCTTGTTTTTTTCACCAGAAAATGATTATCAGAGAATAATAAATTTAAAAGGGTTTCTTTTAACGAGACTTAAGGCATGGTGTAAACTTTCAATAAATACTGGCTGTTGTTATATTTATAGTTAATTGTATGAGACAGCAGATAATTGTATATCAACATTTAAGGCCACATCATGCCCTGACTGGTGTGGCTCAGTGGTTGAGTGCCAGCCTGGGAACCAAAGGGTCAGTGGTTCAATTCCCAGTCAGAGCACGTGCCAGAGTTACAGGCCAGGTGCCCAATAGGGGCCACGTGAGAGGCAACCACACTGCTGTTTCTTTCCCTCTCTTTCTGCTTCCCTTTCCCCTCTCCAAAAACTAAATAAATACAATCTTTAAAAAAAAAAAAAAGAAAGCATTTGAGGCCATATCAAATTATCTATGCATGTCTAAAACAAACAAAAAAATGGTCATGTTAAATTTCTTTGGAAATAATTTGATCCCTTCTTTTGATTCTATATTTTTGTCTGAGTTAGCATTGCAACTTATAAAAGAGCATTGTCCTTCCACCTTGGACAAAACTACTACTACAATTGTCACATGCATTATGAAGAGGTTCCCCATGGCCTTTCTTTTTACAGATTATAATGGTAGTATATAGATTAGTTATTAAAAATTGAAAAGGCATACAGAGATTTTAAAAAGCAACAAAATGAGTCATGCTACTTTATACTTCTTTACACATAATTTCAATGACAGTTTTTATGCATATGCTTTTGTTCCATTTCCTTTTCATTCTCAGGCTAGATTATAAGAAGTAGACTGTGGATATAAACACTTCAGGACCTTTGATACAGCTATTTAAATCATTTTCTGAAAGTGTTGTGCTCATTCATACTTGTAGCATCAGTGTTTTGAAACTGCTGGCCTCTTCACAACCTTGTTGGCATTGTGTGTGTGTGTGTGTGTGTGTGTGTGTGTGTGTGTGTGTGTGTGTTAACACCATTAAAGACTTTTTGAGACCAGCCTTATAAATTGAACAGCATAGTTGTCTTTAGTCCTCAGTTATTAACAAGGCACTATTTGGTCAGTAATCTTTTTCTTAAGCTAAAATGAGTTCTCTATGTTTTATGTTTGAGAAGATTAAACAGGATCAAAGTTTATCATGCTTATTAATAGAGTTGCCTTGAAAAAGACTTATTTGGTCCTGTAGCAAATAAGTGATTGCAAGCATAGTGATCTTACAGCTGTGACATTGGTTATGGGAATGCAGAGCAGTTCTGTGTTTCTTTTCAAAATCATCATTCCAAGTTATATCCAAGGTAGTGATACAGACAGTGTAATTCAATAGCTCTAAAGAGAGGTTACCACAGTTACCTGGAGCATCAGGCAGGAGACTTCTTAGGTTCATTGTACTAATACAATCACTTGTTTGAATTGAAGTGAAAATGTTAGAGTGCTGTGTTTTAACTTTGTTAGTGGCATGAATTATACTTTTATTGACTCTAAAACATTGTGAAGGAGGTATTTGAAGTCAGTTCTGCCATTTTATTTCAAACAAATTCTAGATGGCCTGCTTGACCTATGGCTAGATTACAGTGTTCATGTTTACTGTTACTCAAAAGCAGAATTGAATGGAAACCAGTGGTTATTATGTCATTATTTATAGACATCTTTCTTATACCTGCAGGTGGTTGGGATGAAAGGGTAGGAAAACAAATCTCAGTGAAGACTCTGACCGCCTGTTTAGAACTGGAGGGCTTTTCCCCTCCACCTACTCTCCTACTTTCCATCTCTGTTTAGGGCTTTTTCTCCCCTTTGTATGCACCATCTCATACTCTAGATATATTAATTCTTTATTGTTTATTGTGTTTCTCATGGCACTAGAAATATGTTCCATGAAGGCAGGGATTTAGGCCGTTTTTTCCAATGCCCCATCTCCTGTGTCTAGGATATCTGACAGTTCATAGTAGACGTCTGATAACCATTTATTGAGTCAATTAATAAACTTACCAAAAAGCATATTTTTAGAAAATACAATGACAATCCAGATGAAATAGATGTGACTAGTTTTTCTGAGAATACATGCTAAATTGTGTTTAACTTTTGACCTGTCTCTCAAGGATATAGCAATATAACAATGCTAACCAAAGCGTTTTAAATGTAAGAACATGTCTGGTGATATTTAACTTGTATTTAGGCTAGATTTTTTTAATTTAACATAAATATTTCCAAAGCCAGATTTACAGTACCTGTTAAATACCATCCATGTACCAGCTATTGAAGTTGGGAAGAGCTGGCATTTGGGGTAATGCTGTTATCTGTTCCTCTTTCCATTCAGTAATATCAACCTTTGTTATTGAAAATGTTTTAGGGAACTCCATACATTGACTTTATATAATCTTTGTAACTGGAATTCATCAAGTACAATGGATTAAAAACCATTCGTAATTTGAACACTCCCTAATATTTGATGATATTAATGAATTGATGTTAGTTATTTTAGGTGGATATTGGTATTTTATGTTAAAATTGTCTTTATTTAGAATCATTTACTGACATAATTACAGAAAATAATATGTCTGAGTTTTTGTTTTGTGTTTGAAATTCTGTGAGTAGGAATAATGGAAATGTGGATGAGGGTAGGTTGATAGACTTTGGGGCTGTGTAAACGGGGGTTGATGGTAAATATATTATTCTTTCTACTTCTGTATATATTTTCTCTGTAATAGACAAAAAAACAAGAAGGAGAAAAAGAAGAGTAGGAAGAGAAAGAGGGAAAGGAAGGGAGAGTGTGAGAAGACAAAAATATTTTTGAAAGAATAAAAACATATAAGCAACTATCTATAAAACACTTGATAAAACAGAGATAACATTATTGAGCACTTTTTATATGCAAAGCACTGTTCTCAATCTTTTAATCCTCATAATAACCCTATTAGCTGAGTTCTATTATAGTTACTGATTGTCAGATGAGGAAGTTTGAATTCAGAGTGATTAAGAAACTCATCCAAAACATAAATTGTGAAGCTGTAAGCTTGGATCAGTGTAAGGTGCATTATTATTTTATATATTTCTAAAAAAGAAACATTTAGAATTTTTATTTGGAACTTATTAAAAAATTTAAGCCTGTGTGTATATATGTGTTTATATATGTGTGTGTGTGCCTCTCTCTCTATATATATAATTCTTTATAAATCAAAAAGAAAGCGCAAACTAAATAAGCATTTCTGAACATTTTCTTTTGTAAGTCAGTTATTGGCGCCTGTTTCTTCATGCAGCGTCACCCTTCTGTGACATTAAGGGAAGTGCGGTGGTAGCACGACATTCATTAAAAGAACATTCCATTACTCTCTCTGGGACTTTATTCCAAGGGACTGGAACCTGTTCTGCAACTTTTTGATGCTGGCATTTTCCAGAATGTGCCAAAATATACCAGAGGGTTTTTAGCAATGATCAGGATTTTTTTTTTCTAAAATAAATCTTAAAAGGCTTAATAAGTTTAAACCTTGAAGGACTGTACTTGCCTAGTCAGGCCCAGAATAACAATCAAGTTAGCATGTGCACACACAGGCATAAGTATGGAACAAGTGCCGACTACACTAGGGTGATTTTAAAGGTTCACTCTGAATTTGAAGATATTAAAATGTGGGGGGTAAGTGTTTCTGAAAAAATACATAAGGTGGGCCCCCTAGCTGGGTACTCTGTTCACCAGTGCTCACTGTGCATATATAAAATGTCTGTGGGGGTGGGTCACGGAGAGGGCGCGATCACCTGTTTTCCTGTGAGCTGGACCTGGACGATTGGAAGCTCTTCATCCCCTCACCTGTCCTTCGAATGCATGTTCTGCCCACCATTCCCACAGTGGGGCCCATGTGCAAGGACACAGCCTTGAGAGAGCCTCATGTTGTTGAGATCTGAGACCATCTGGATGGCATACATGTCAGAACCCTGTGGAGGCCTCTAAATAACCATGAGATTCTAGTGGGTGGGTGTGGAGGTTTACTCCTCTGGCAGTCTCCCAAGACAAGCCTTGTGTGTAAGTTCCCTTGCTTACCCAGCATCTACCAATATGAAGTGGTTTGCCTCTTTTTTCAGTCTTTCCTTACCCTCCATGTATTGGAGGCAATTTACAAACCAACCATATTGTAACAAAAGATTAGATGAGACACAAAAAGTAGGTTGAGACCTACACAAGCTGAATGTTGGGTTGGCCAAAAAGTCTATTTAGTTTTTTTCCATAAAATAAAAGACACGTTTTTCATTTTTGCCAATAAATTCATTGATTTAGATATTTTGGGTATGTCAGCTATCCCCTGTTATTGACTCCTAGTGGATAGAGGCCACAGGTGCTGCTAAACATCTTTTCAATGCATAAGATAGACCATGGCAAAGAATTATTTGGCCAAAATATCAATAGTACCAAGAAACTTTGCAAACCACTTTTGACACATTCAATCGGTCACAGCATCTTCCCCATACACTGTGCCAAAGTTTTTTTTTTTTTTTTTGCATTGCAGCTACATTTTTATCTTTCTTGGAATAATGAAACACCCTATGCTAAAAATCTTGCATATATTTTTCCATCTTCAATTTTAAAATGACTGCACAAAAATTCACCAATTTTGATAAGTTTAAAAAAAATGTACCCTGCTATGACAGCTACCACAATGCATTCTAACAAAATTGTTTCCGATGAAGTTAAAGACAACTAAGCACTACTGGAGTCAGTGTATGGGAGAAAAAAAAACAAGCAACTAAACAAAATTTTGGCAAACCCAATATTTCATGCAAAGGAGATTTTTACTAAAGAATGTTTTTAAGAAGGGCAGAGAAGAAACCAAATATGTTTAATTTAAAAAAAAACAACTCTAGTGGAAATGTAAAATATAGACTAATTATAGCTTGGAGCTGCTTAATTAAGGATAGTCAGAGGGACACGGGGGACAGAGCACAGGTGAATCTGGGTTACTGTCAAAAGTGGGACAAGAAACTGGGTGAATGACAGAAGTCCTCCAAAATTCCATGAGTAAATGTCAGGCATATCCTGATTTGTTGTTCACATCATCTTTATGAAAATCAAATATTAAAATAAATATTAAATAAATTACATAAAATATTTAAAATTCATTAAATTAACTCTAGATGTGCTTTGATGTATAAATGCAATACATTTGTTTGATTTAGAGGTCCTGGATATAAGTCAAAAGACAGTCTACTATCTAGACATATCTAGAAAACAATTGACACTGTTATTTAATATAAGATTTAGCTTGAAAACCTATAAAGTCAGTGACTTGAATACAGATAACTTTAAAACTACTGCTTATTTTCAAAGATACTGTTCAAATGTAGCTCTATAGTACAAGGGACGCGCTAGGTAATTATTCAGTATCTGTTACAGTCCCATGATGATTGGCATATGGCTTTACATAACAGTCCATAATAACATATGATGACTGTAATTAAGTGCATTAACTTAAGACTTTGTCTTTTAACTACCCTCAGTGGATACTGAATGAAGGTAAATTGAAGGTTCATTAAGCTGGATTCAGAAGAAAAAAAATGTTTTCAAATGGCTATGTACTGTGAAGTTAAATGGGTTTATTAAAATCTGTTCTTCAGTGTTTTCTCAACTGACAAGTCCAGACTACACTCTTTGAAGTGTTTTAAGAAGTTAAAAACAGCATTTATTTTCAGTTTTTTAAACCCTTTGAGCTTTAATGTGTAAAACAACTGGGGAGAACATTAGAAATTTGGCTGTGTCTACATCAAAGTGACCTTTGTTTCC
This sequence comes from Artibeus jamaicensis, assembly GCF_021234435.1. NCBI lineage: Eukaryota > Metazoa > Chordata > Mammalia > Chiroptera > Phyllostomidae > Artibeus > Artibeus jamaicensis. The sequence continues at coordinate 13,714,116 of NW_026522046.1, read as the reverse complement.
TTTTAATTGTTTTTTGTTTGTTTGTTTAATGTTCTGTGTCTGAAAGCAAAAGCAAAGCAGAAAGGAAAACGATAATGTATGCTGTGGAAGTAGACAAAACATCTGCAGCACCCAGCATTTTTCCATTCATCTCAGCCAGAAATTACAATTCTAAAATAAAAGAGTTGTCCTTTAAAGTTTGAATGGGAAGTCAAGGCAAATTATAGGCAGGGGAATATGTTTAACTGATTCTAATTCCTAAAGGTGTGAGGAAGGCATTTAAAATACTAAAAATGTAATGAATTTGAGCTTTCCATATATTTATCATTCTAATAGCATTATTAATGTGTGGGCAATGATTGCCCTTTAGATATATTACTATGAATGTAATTTCAGCATTTTAATTCTCTGGCACAGGAATATTTACTCATATTTGCTCTTTTAAAAATTGCTGTTTCTAACACCTTATAAATAGGAAGAACCTTTGGTTTTCACAACAAACAAATACCAATAGAGTTGTGTGCATTTGTATTACAGGTAAACATGAGTATGTGGGTAGGAAAAGGAGGAAGCTTAACCTTACCCATGGTCCACAGACTGTGAAGTCAAAACGTTTCCTTACCTGAAAGTTTCCCTGGTCTAGGCCTGGACTTTTAGGTTTACTTCTGTATACATTTTGTCAACTTTTTGACAGTAGCTTAACTTGACCAAGTCTTAACTTGGTCCAATGACCAATAAATCTCTTCCAAGCATTAAACTCTACAAACTTCTGTCATTAGAACTTAATAATTATAAAGAATGTAAGTATGTATTAACTATGACATTTTATATAGAATTACTGTAACATAGTATATTATATATGATCATAACATTACTAAACACAGTGTATACAATTGAGTCCTAAATAACCAAACTTTGGTAAAGGGCATCATTATTTAGTACAGATGGTTTCAGTCTTCACTGTTACCTATCTGTTTGTCTCTCTGGATTATCTGGCTATCCTGCTTCACTGTAATAATGTTCTTGGTGCTTTCCTTGCTCTATATCATCATTTTGTGAAACACAGTTCTCATGGTGTCTTTATACTAGGAGCATCTGCAGTAAACACTATATGAGGAAGGATGTACAAAATCCATACATGGATCCTGGCTGGCAGGATCCGTGTATGTTGTGGCTGCTTGTGAACAAACACACATGGACAACAGAAGTCCTGTGGGGGAAAAAAGAATTGGCACAGCCGCTCTCTAAGTCAGAGAGAGAGAGCCCAGACCCCCACCTGGATAGGCTTTTATTGTTTTCCTGGGCACATTATATGGAGGGTAGTCCTCATTTACTATGCGCAGGTTCGCATTAGGTGGTTACCTTTTACAGACAACAAAGGAGAGGGTGTTGCTAATCACATCAAAGAAGGATATTTGCAAATGTAAAGGGAGAAGCAGTTGGATTGTTAACACTCCATACTTGGGACATTTAGCTCAGATTTTAGGAAGTTACAGTAAGCCCTCATTGCCTCAATTCAGAGTGAGGGAGTTTTAGCAAAAGCAAGCCTCATAGTGGCCTAGGTACAATGCAGGTCTGATTCCCCATGAGAAAACCTCTCCATGTGCGTGATTCTGCCTGCCAACTCACTCCCCAATGGTTTTCCATGTGAGGGTGGAGCTACATTTCCACAGCATGCAAAACAGTTCCCCACAGAGGGACCCCCCAAAATCAAATTTATTTATAAAAATTGTGTATTTATTCTTACATATTTGAAGATCAATCACCTTCAAAGTACTTTTTATTTGATGAAATATACCTATTGAGACATTTTTCCCACTACTCAAAACAGTTTTTGAATTCATCGATTTTGATGCCTTTTAGTGCTTCTGCCACTTTCGTTTCACCTCTTCTACACTGGCAAAATGTTTTCCTTTAAGGGCTTTTTTCATGGAGGAAAAGAAGTCATTCATAGTGAGATTGGGTGAATAAGGAGGGTGGGGCATAGGGCTCATGCTGATTTTGGTCAAAAACTGCTGAACATTCACTGTGGTGTGGTCAGGTGCACTCATAAATCACCCATCATGAAATGGGCAAACATATTGAAAGGGTCTGAAAAAATTCACTGAAGCCAAACACAGCCTCTCACAACAATGCCAGCTGGTACACTGATACAGATAGATTCCTAGAACACTCACCTAGTGGGGGAAGCCTACGAGGGGCCTGCCCTCCAGAAGATAATTCTATATGTTTGGAGGGGTATGTGTGTATACACACACACACACACACACACACACACACACATATATATATTTCTCCTAGGCCCCTCATATGTACCTGGTCTCAATTAAGAGAGTCCCTGTTTTGACTCATGCATGAAGATATTCATTCCCAACTTCCTGCTTGAATTCATCTTTATTATTTCTTCAAATGACTTCTTTATTCTTAAGCTCTATCTGTTCTTTCAAGGCACAGCTTTAGTTTTCATGGAAACCCTCCTTAATTTCACCATTCCTAAATTCTTATTTTAGACCCCATGCTTTACTTCTTAATTAGGTTTCAAGTATATGTATAGCTTTTTTATCTTTGCTGATAGATTGTAATTTACTTGAAGCCATTTCTTACATATTTCACTCTTTATTTTCACAGTTTCAATACTTACACATATTCTTGTTGCCTAATTAATCTGATAGATGATGATTGGCAGCCATTTATAGATGCTTGCTCTGTCTTAAGAGCTGAGCTAAATGTTTGAAATTTATCCATTGAGGTCTCACAGTGGCCCTGCAACTACAGTGATTCTGTGTTGTGTGTAAGTCTGTATCTGTAGTCTAGGAAAGAGTGTCAGAAAAGTGAATAAATATTGGGATACATGCCTGTCACTGTTTTCAATCCAAGTGAGTAATTTTTACCGTATTATGTTGTAAAACTGTTATTGTTTTCTACTATCATGACATCATTAATTTGTATATCATAGTTTTTTTTTTAAAGAGCCTCCTGTCTTTAACCGGAATGTGAGACTTTGTTTTTGATTATTAGAATCTTCATATTAGACATATGCTTTATTATTTCTATCCTGTTGAGTCCATAATATGTATCATGCAACTTCATTTAAATAGCATAATATCATAAAATTAGTCCTATTCCAAGAACCTCTGATTGCAATTTTATAAACACATGTTTCATTTTAGCTTGAACTTATTTCTCAGAGATGAAAAATGAAACCTGATGAACAACGTCAATATTATTCATGGCAATTTTGATTGTAATTTAGGAGGAAGGCAGAAAGAGGCACTTTGCTTTAAGAACAGATGATTTAGTAAATCCTAATTTTGTTATATTAAAAAAGTCAAACTCGATACAGTTTTTTCCTCCCTCCCTATTTTTAAAGAATAAATAAAAATATTTTCTTTTCTTTGGAACAATTTGTTCATGCTTTAGAAGCCACTTAATTAAATTATTACCTGCTGGAGCACCATCTGTTTTCATTCTATAAATAAGAAGCATGGTTTTCTTTTACATAGACTTTGTAAATATGTAGAAGGTGCCAAAAAGCAATAAATATCATCAGCAGATGGACCGAGGCGCTTCAATTTCTATACAGGCAATCTCTATACAGTCAGTCTTGATTGTTCTGGGCATAGCTAAATGGATTTTTCTGGATGTGTTCCTTTCACAATTTATTATGTGTGGGAGGGGAGTTGGATTAATCTCCCATAGATCTCTTTACATTCTCCCCCACAAGACACGGGGCCTGATTTTGCTGTTAACTCTTTTTCATCATTAAACACATTGGTTCTGAACCATGCATGTAAATAACTTTATAATGTATCTAAGGGACTTGAAGATGGTAATTCAGGCATGAATTTTCCAGAGGTCACTGCTCCAGAGGTTGCTTCTGTCTCCCTTCTCTTCCTGTGTGCCTCATTCCCTAGGACACTGTCTTCACATGTGACACAAACCCACAAGTCTCCTATTTCACCCTTTCATTCCAGGCTCTGTGTCTTGTTCAGGAATGAGAGAAAGTCAACCACTTCTGGTACAAATTCACCTGCAGCTTTCCCTTTCTACTTCAGTAATATTCAGGATTTGAGATGGCTGGGTGCAGGTGGTGTACATGTGAGTGGTGGATTAATTTAATTAGTATTAAGCAACTTTATTTGGCATTGATCTTACATTAATTATATAAAATTAACATATAGTACTTAAAACATACATTTATGAATGATCTCATTTGGTTTTCACACACAAATCTAGTTTTACCTATGAAGAAAAGTGGCTTGCTCTGGTGTTACAGAACACAGGGCTAAGGGTGGGGGGGAGTACAATAAACTATTACCAAAAAGACCCCCCACTAAGTTTGATTGTCTGCCACCTTAGGAAAGTTGTCTCTCAATGTCAGAGATTTGTGAAAAGGAAAGGAAATGTTTATTTAATGCTGTACAGGCTTAAAGTAGTGACTTAGTGTCTTCATTAAAATATCAAAGTCCTTTTGGATACTCATAGATGCCCATAGATGTCCACAGTGCTTCCTTCTCCCCCTGCCCTAATTCAGGGTACCGTAACTCAGGAAAAGAAGTAGGCATTGGTGATTCAGGTTGCAGGTACCATCAGCTGTGTCACCATCCAGGCAGGATCTCTAATTACTCCAAAGCCATGTGGCACTTTCTCATGGCCTACTGGCAAGAGTTCTTTCACCCTTCTTCCAGGCAAAGTCTCTCCTGCTTCTCAGGCCATGTGGCCAAAGGGAGCACCCCAAAGCTGTGTGGTCCTCTTCTACCAAAGCTGCAGGGGTCCCCAATCTGGCCAAAACCACATGATCCTCTTCTCTCCACCAAAGCTGAGGGGAGGGGCGTGTTGCCACTCTGCTAAAGCTGAGTGGCAGTTCTCTGCAAAAGCTGCATGGTGATTCTCTCCACCCAAGCTGTGGGGGTCCCTACTCTGCCAGAAGCATGTGCCTCTCTCCTCAATGGCTTCCAGGTCTGGGTTTAAATCCCCACACCAATCTTTCTCTGCACCCCATTTCTGACTCCTCCCACAAACAGCTACACTTTGCAGCACTCCCGTATCATTCCAGCTTTACTGGTCTGCCATAGAGAGTCTGGGCAGGTGTGGCCCCATGGCGTGGAGCCAGTCATCTCCAAGCTCTCACACAGGGTCTGCAACTCAGGGGACCTGCCCCCAGTTACATCTGGTGGGGGGGGAGTCTCTTTCCATCCCCCTGGCTCAGAGCATGGCCACAGTTATTTAACATATCTGTGCAACCGATATGTTATAAACCTTTAAACTGATATGTTTAAAGGTTATAGATACTGTTAAATGACCATGCCATGGATTATCTGCAAAGCTGTTGCTGTGCAAAACAGCTCTCAACAGTCCTGCTCCATTTTTCCCTTCCCCTAACTCACACCTGTGGGGGAAGGGGTGAGGACATCTTATATATCTTTCTAATATTTCTTAGACACCCTGAGTTCCAGACCCCATTCCAAATCCTGTTTCGGGGCCCTCCTCTTGGTTGCACCCTGTTACACTGGGGTTCAAAGCCAGTAATTGGGAATCCAGAATTCAGAACTACTTCTCTTGATCCCTAATAGTTTATCATTTTAAAACAAAGGCAGTTATGTTGGGTTCTACAGTTTATCAACTGCTTTTAGTTATAATATTTAACTTCATTCATCAAATGAACTCTTAGAAGTACATAGAGTACACATTCAGGGGTGTCTAGACCATGGCCTGTGGGCCTTGTGTGTCCCAGGATGGCTATGCAGCCACATACAAAACTATGACTTTACTTAAACCTTTTTTTTTTTTGCTCATGAGTTTTTGTTAGTGTTTGTATATTTAATGGGTGGCCCAAGACAACTCTTTTTCCAGTGTGGCCCAAAGATGCCAAAGGTTGGACACCCCTGCTGCACCCTCTTTTAAAGGCTGAACAAGCAGAAGTAATTAATCTAGGACACATTGCTGGTAAAATTTCAATTATTTTACACTAAATTTTAATTATTTTACACTAAATACTATTTTCACAATGCCATACCAATTGGAGCCTGTTATTTTTTTAGCAGTAACAAGGCTCCAGATACAAAGATCAAAGATAGTCAGACAGGTTAACTACAACCAAGAGTGAACCTGAGCACAAGCGAGGCAGAGGAAGAGCGTGTGCAATGTTTGCCTGACAGCAGGGAGCAGAGTGGAGGATCAGAATAGGAGTTTGGTCCAGGGCATCAAGGTCCTATAGCCTTGGAGAGGAGAGTGTGAAATGTCACATTAGTGCAGCAAAAAATACCTTATAGGCTTTTAATCTGTCAAGTGACAGTGATGAGATTTGTATTTTTCAAAAACAACTTTCCGGGTATTCTGGTTATTCATTTCTGAGTAACAAACTATCCCCAAATTTTGCAGCTTTGGACAATAACCATTTTATTATTCCTCATTATCTAATCAGGAAAACGGGCAGGTGTCAGCCAGCCAATTCTTCTGTTGCACAAGCTTGTCGCTCAGTAAGAAATCAGCTAGTGGCAGGTCTGGTCCCATGTGACTGGCATGTTGGTTTAAATATTGAGATGCCTGGGCTCAGCTTCTTCTCCACATGGTCTCAGGGCCGCTCGACATCACCTCTCCAACAGAGTAGTTGGACCTCTCTGTACTCCAGGCTCCAAGGACTCCTTCTTTGTAAAAGTTATCCATGCCTGAACTACAGTTCTCCTGAGATACTTTAGGGAATAAATATTGCACTATCATTCAATCTGTGACTTTAAGAGCTGCCACATTTAAGTTAAATAATTGCTCTTTGGGTATAGATGTATACCTGAGAAAGCATAGATATTTAATATGAGGACTTTATTAATTATTCACAGGTTGTCAACATTATGAATTTAGTCTAACATTTGTGTGGTCAAAGAATTATTATAAAAACTGTAGGCAATAAAAGTAAGAATAATAATCTTGGAGCAGAACTAGAAAGCAAAAGTCTATTGAAAATTAAAAATTCATTAAAATCACAGTAGCTATCAAGATGAATGTATAGTATATTCAGGGAAGCCACAAGTAAGTCTGATGAGGCAGAGACTGGCAGCTCATATCTGTGTGTGAATGTATGAGGTTATTCACTTCTCTCTACTTTTCATCTAAAAGACTCTAAAGGGAGCTACCTAGTAATGGAAATTATGGGACAATGCCATACTACAGAATTCGGTTAGGGCTTTATTATGGGAAAATTCAGTGATGTTATTATGTTTTATTTTAATCTTTGGAAGAATTCAAAATATACCTCCATGTGATAGATATGTCATTTCACAGACTGGGTGATAACACATATTCTGGAACCACAGTACCTGAATTTAAGGTTTATGTGATGTAAAGCAAGTGACTTCAACTCCTTCTGTGTCCTTATCTGTAAGATGAGAATGATGTAATGGGGACATGATAGTGCTGTTCTGGTCATTAAATGAATTAATATAAGTAGAGGATACATAGTGGTACATAAAGATGGTGGTTTTTTCCTAACACTATACACTTGAGCACAATTATCCTAGTCAAGGTCATCTACTATTGACAATTTGTATTGCAAAATATGTTCTTTTTTTCTTAATTTAATTTTGGTTTTCTGTCTCCTTAAGATTATGCTCATTTTCAGGTGGAAATTATATTTCTATTATGTTGTGCCGTCAAGTATATTACATTACTCAGAACTATTAAAGAGCTCCATGATTTACAGGATTAAACAAATAAAGAAAAATAATGTTCGGTTCTTAAGATATGATTGAGATGCAGAGGTTTTGTTTGGGAGCTCTATATAGGTTATTGTCTATGGAGGATGGTTGGCATAAGAAGTCTCACCACTCAAAATAGCTGAGGAGATGGGTCTTTAGTTCTTCCCACAGAGTATCAGAGGATAGAATTCACAAGCAGCAGGTTAAGTTAAAATGTACTATTATTGAATATTTTGAGGACTCAGGATTTGTTGTATTTGGAATGGCAGAACAAAGCATAATGTTTGATTTGGTCATTAGGTCATCATTTAAAATATTTAAAAAATCCACTGATTCTTTATAGTTCAACACATAGCATTTTCAATATATAGAAAAGAATAAAATGAACTCTTTTTGGTCAGTTATTTTATTATTTTCAATGAATTTCTGATACATCTATAGTAAAATAAGTAGAATGGAAGAGTAAAACTGAAATAATGGGAAAGCCCAAAGAGAGGCTAATAAAGGAAAGATAAAGGATGCATTGTGGGCAGAAATAAAATAAATGAGAAAAGAAACTAAAATTCATGTTGGTAAAGTAATAATATTTGACATTAAAAATTGAAGTGCTAGGTGAATTTTAAAATTTTGTATTTATTATTATACACTACCATTCAATGGTGTGAATTACATAAAAATTTTGTTAAATGTTTTACATTTCATGTCTTTGTGAATATTGCATTTTCATGCCTCTTGCCTGACATTTAATTTCATAGCAGTGTTACTTTTATGTGCCACTGGGAGTCTTTCATTTTTTATAATATACCCGTTCATAAATAAAATATAAATGACATAAGCAGTGCCCACTACAGGTTTATGTGAGTTGTTTAGTTGCTTTAATTTACCCAAAACAATTGTTATTCATGTGTGTGAATTTGTAATAAAATTAATGTCTTAAAGTCAAACTGTCATATAGATATAATAAATGACTGTTATTTCCCATTCTGTTTCTTCTTATTTAACACATTCTCTTTTATTGAAAAGGTTAACAGTTTCTAGTATTGTCATATTTAAAAAGGTCAGTTGAATTTTGTATTTTAAAATAATATTTTGTCACCTTTTTTCAGGTAAAATTTTATTTTTTTCTATCAGCAGGGAGCCTAAAACAAAATATTGTAAAAATATATTTTATATAGCTACAAAAATATATATATATTTATGACTATAACATTTTAGAGTTAAGAAAGAATAGGAAAAGCTTGGGCAATTTGTTTCTCGTTTTTGTTACCTGAGATAATTCTGGAAAAGCATTTCAATGTTGATTTTGTCATCAGTTGTCAAATGAAAGCTTCACAGTGCTTAGTTTTCTTACCATTAATGCATTCCTACCTTTTAGAAAAACATAATAATTCACTTAAACTAATTTTAGCCCAAGATTAAGTGAATTAATATATATCATCTTTGTCCTATAAGTATCATACCATACTGTTGACAATAATGAATTTCTATCATTGTATTTTAGGTTACATTACCAATATTAATTTTCTTTAGCTCATGGTCTAACAGTTTGAATGGTAAAATTTTTACATTTGGATCTTACCATTGAATTTTTAGCTATATTATAGATCTCCAGAATTTATCCAATATAAGTTTGTCACAGTTTATGTGATACATATTTTCTTACTAACTGAATTTTGAATGGATGTAAACATATGGTACCAATGCATTTTCTGGGCTGTTTTCTTCCCCACCAGTTAATTGTGGTATTATGATATATTAACACTTTTCCCTAATGACACCCTGAAGTAACAAGAATGAGTAGAGTGATTTCTTAAAATGAAAGCACGGATTCTGGGTGCATTCAATCGATTACCTCTCTGGGGGCCTCTAACAGTCTTTCTGTGTTAAGATTTTAGGAAATGCAGCAATGCAAACTTTAGAATAAAATGCTTCCAGTTGTAGAAAACTGTTGATGTTATTTGAAGAATAAACATATTTTAAAAGTAAGCCAATAAAATACCTATGGAAAATGTGAAAAATAGAGGGCTTAGTGGCCCCATAGAGGTAAAAGCTTCCTCTCTTCCTGGAAATCCAAAAGTCATAGTCAAAAAGCAGCAATTTAAGATCATTCATGCTGGCTGAAAGAATAAAAACATGCAGTATATCTAGCAAGCTAAGAGGCTTCTCCTGGCAGACAGCGCTCAAAGAGTCAAGGGCCATGTTTCTTTGTCTCCTCAAGTTTGCAGCCTCCCTGTGTTTATTTCTCTACATTAGGTAGAGCTGCTTTGACTCCCTATAACAGGCACCCATGAATTGTGTGGGGTGGAACTTTAGGTATTTGCCAGGATAGGGCAACACACTTTACTGCTCTGAGGCTCTGTGTTGAGGGAGGGCTCAGACAGGGGACTGTGCCACTGCCTGGCTCCTAGGGGTTTGCATGGCACTTGCCCTGTTTCCAGTCACTTCACTTACTCCCTGTATGCAACTGGCACTCATCCAACTGCCATGATATTGAACAGAACAAAACCCCCCAAAATAACTAAACGAAACAAAGATAGCCAACCTGTCAGATGCAGAGTTCAAAACACTGGTGATCAGGATACTCAAAGAACTCATTGAGTACAGCAACAACATAAAGGAAGAAATGAAGGGTATATTAAGTGAAATAAAGAAAAATCTACAGGGAACCAACAGTGAATGGAAGAAAGACACATTTCAAATAAAATGACTTAGAACACAAGGAAGAAGTAAACATTCAACCAGAACAGAATGAAAAAACAATGTTTGTTTTAAAGAGAGTTTAAGAAAACTCTGGGGTATCTGCAAATATGCCAACATCCGAATTATGGGCATGCCATAAGGAGAAGAGGAAAAGTAAGAAATTGAAAACTTATTTGAAATAATGATGAAAGAAAACTTCCCTCATTTGGTGAAAGAAATAGACATACAAGTCCAGGAAGCACAGAAAGTCCCAAACAAGTTGGATGCAAAAAGGAACACACCAAGACACATCATAATTAAAATGCCAAAAGTTAAAGATAAAGAGAGAATCATAAAAGCAGCAAGAGAAAAGCAGAAAATTACCTACAAAGGAATTCCCATGAGGCTATTAGCTGATTTCTCAAAAGAAACTTTGCAGGCAAGAAGGGAGTGACAAGAATTATTCAAAGCAGTGACATACAACTAAGATTATTCTATCCAGCAAAGCTATCATTTAGAATTGAAGGGCAGATACCACACCATTATTACATGAAATATTAAAGGGGCTTATTTAGAAAAAGAAGATCAAAACTATGAACATTCAAATGCAACAAATTCACAATTATCAACAACTGAACCTTAAAAAAACAAAAAAGAATAGAAAGAAAAAACTAAGCAAACAACCAGAACAAGAACAGAATTATAGGTATGGACATCACATGGAGGGTTATCAGTGGGGAGGGGGGAGAAGGAAGGAAGAGAATGGAGGACAAGGTGCAGGCATTAAAAGGCATGACTGGGAAGTACAAAGGTGATGTTAAGAAGAGTATAGGAAATGGAGAAGTCAAAGAACTTATATGCATGACCCATGAACATGAAGTAAGGGGGGATTGCTGGAGGAAAGAGGGTACCAGGAAGAGGGAGGCAAAGGGGAAAAAGTGGGACAACTGTGATAACATAATAAAATATACTTCTAAAAAAAAGAGCCAAGTATGATTGTATTGGTGTGTAAATTCTTGTAACCCTCAAAGCCGTCTCAGGCCACTGTAAACCGTGCAGACTAGAGAGTAGGATAGGATGGAAAACAGGTCAGAGCATGTTGGATATGAATGGTAGCTTTCAAGTTCCAAGCATAGTTGTTTTTGCTCTTTGTCCCTTAGCAGTGGGAGAAAAGAGTGATGTTGAAAGTGTTGCTAAGAAGAGATCTAAACTGCAGGTTGCGGTCTTTTCCTCAGAGCAATGTACTTGGAAAGCAGTTTGCCCTCATTCAACGACACAGTGTTGGGAAACAGTGGTGCCCGCCAGGGCACTGTGGAGAGTGAGCAGCAGAGCTTTTCAGGTCCTGCAGTCAGAGAGGCCCCTAGACATCTAAGGATTGAGGCAGGTCCATTCAGATCGATGGGCCGAGACTCCTGGTGCTTATGGTCACATCTGTGACATAACCGGCAATAAATAAACCGGTAAGATCTCAGAATTTGTTAACATACCACCAGCATTTGGGGACTTTTAGAAAGTCTAAATTTCGGAATTTGAGAAGTCAGTTGTGTTATTCCAGCTACTTGCATTTACTCACTGTGAGTACTTGGGGAAATGACTTAACCTATTAGCCTCAGATACCTCATCTGTAAACTGGGAGTAATAACAGTACCTAACCAATGGATTATTTGATTATATGGCATAATGTATGTAAAGCCCAAACCTTACAGTAGACCCTCACTCCACTGTTATTAAGGTTTCAATAAATTATCTATTAGCATATAATTTTGGATAATATGACATGCAAATGTTGTTACTTTTATGTGTCAAAATCTAAGTGTAAGAGATGATAGGGAGACTCGTAGATTTTTGACTAAATAGAAAAAAGTAACTTCCCAAGGTGGATATCTGCAACTATAAAAAGAGATAGCAGAAAAAATTAAAAACAAATTTTTTAGCTAAGACGGACAGATTAGGTAGAGCCCGGTAAAATTTGAGAGGACCCTAAAGATACCCTTCTTTGCCCACAGTGCAAGGAAGCTCAGGGCTGCATGAAAACTCGCAGTAGCTTTCTTCAGCTAGACTACTAGAATGTCTTCTCCTCCCCTCTTCTTTATTTTGTATTTTTATGGTTTTGTTTATTTCATGCATGTGCACTTCTAATGTAAACCACTTTAAATACTCTGTGGAAAGGATGTAAATACTGTAGAGATAAGAAAATACATTATTTCTAGAGATTTTAGCATAAATGAGAAAAAAACCAGGCCAAAAACAATTCTAGAGTCTAAGTAGAATCAGAATACCAAAAGGACCAGAAAAGAATTACATGCTGGAATAAGAACTATTTACACATTGCAAAGTAAAAAGAGTTTTGTGTTGTTGATGAGACTTAAACTTGAATGATACACATTCTAAATAATGAAGTGTTTGAGTGTTCAACTTTAAGTGTTCAAATCACCTGGTTAGAATACTCTGTATTGTTTTAGTTCATTTAAATTAATTCTTCCATGAGCCAAATCGTAAATTAAAATGCATCATTCTAATACCGAGAAACATTACCATAAATACAGGAACCCAGGTGGGCCCCACTAACGGGTCAGTTAGAGTGTGTTACACCAGGTAATTGCAGCTGCACCCAGGTCTGTGAAGAAAGGCGGCCCACTCAGGGAATGACCAGGTGGTCATACATATGCAAGCAATATAAAACGAATTTACACAAACTGACTGGATTTCATCAATTAATTTCTCCTCAAATGATTTTGACTGTATTTTGCAATTTATAGCTCATTAATTTGTCATCCCATAAAGATACCTTTTGCATATCATTTAGTGATCAAGGTAACTAGGGCACCAGAGTGGTGGCTTTTATACTCTCCAGCTTCATTATCTGCTAAATTCAATGTACTATTACCCATTGACTAATTTTTTTTCTAAAAAATAAAGCATAGATAATAGTTTCTTCTTACTTTATATACCCTCTTTATTCAATTAGTGAAGCACGGACAACAAATAATTATTGTCATTTCCTGTATGCAGTTGACACACCAACATTGCAATTAAATAAGAAATTCGTAGTGCATTTACAGACACTATAGCAATTGCCAGGGCCATTTCACAAAAACAAATGGAAAAAAAATCTCATTATACAGGAAAATTAAGTCAGGGAATAGAGTCTTCTGAATTACTGTTTTTATAGTTTTATCTTTTGCCCTGCTTTCAAATCGAGGCCATTAAAGCTTTCAACAACAGAAATGTATTCCACAAATATGGGCTTTATTTGTACAAACTAGGATCATATTGAAAAATTTATGTCAACTGTTTTTAGCCTATAAGGAATATTCTTAAACTTAAATTTAAAAATTCCTCTGGGCATTCGTATAGTTCACTGTACAGCATCTAAGGCATGCTGCACAAAGGTGCATAATGAATTCCTTTCGATGATGCACTGACATTTCTAAGAAATGCCTTTGCCTCAAATCAATCTGCTCAAACCAGCAAATGAGTTGACATTCAAAGCTTTAGGAAATGCTATATGAATATTTTCCCCATCATACAATAAAGATTTGATCACAGAACTGTCATAGGAAATTGAGAACCTGCCTTATGTTTTAAAGTTAATCTACCAGATTCACTTATTTATTTTACTTGTAAAATAAATCATACAGGTCAAAACACCATTAGGTGTATTCCTAGTTCAGGTAAGATCTACACTGTTTGAGTCAAAATGCTCTTGGCATAATCAGAGTCAATGAGTCGAGACAACCACCTATGACAAACATGTTCTCTACAATAAATATATATAACTCCTGTTCATGATTAATTATCATTAGTTCCTGGAACTATTAAACTGGACTCTTCAGCATTATGAAAAAGCTCTGTTTTTTTTTTTTAAATAGACAAACAAGAAATTCAGCTCTGCAATAACAAGATATAAAATTGGTAGTGGTAAGCCAAATGCAATAACAACTTTTTGTATAACATTAGCCACACTTCCCTCTCATCTGTCTGAACAATAGCTAATAATTAACAGATACTTCCCACTCTCAGAAGTGCATGAGTACACCACTGAATTTCTTGTTACCTGCGGGTTCTCATTATTGAAACTTAAAGCTCCTAGTTGGAATTAAATTTAATTAAGGCAGTGCTTTAAAGTGTAAACTCCAAATGTTTCAAATATCTTCAACTCTATAGAATTGTTGGAGTGATCCTTTATTAATGAATCACTTACAATATGTTAGATGTTGTTATAAGATCCTTCAATAATTTAATCTCATTTGTTATTTCCATTTTATGAATATGGAATCTAAGCCTAGAGACATTAAATAACTGGTCTAAACTACATAGCGGAGCTAGAATTTGATCCAGATAGTGTGACTATAGTCTACTAGTTTAGAGATTGACGATGTCAAGTCATCATGTACTAAATTCCCTCAAGAAAGTAATAGTGCTCTGATCATATTTCTAAGCGGCATTAGTAATAAATTACTTATTAAATAAAACTTTTGTTTAACATATATTTATTACCCAAAATATAAGTGCCACCAATTGTGTTAAGCTTGATCTGTAGCAGCCAGAGATTTTACTTCTATATTAAAATTTTAGCCTTTTCAGTATTTATCTTTTATTTCTGTACACTGTGTCCCTCCCAGTATAAATGTGTGGAAGAAAAGCATTCAGAAGTATCAATTTAATCCAATCACATACTCAGTAAAAATGCAAATTCATGTTTTTTATTGATCTAAGCCTGTCATTGCCTAGAAATAAAACCTTTTAGTTCAACTTGTATTTTTCCATATATGTGAAGGGTGAGTGTAAGTAGTTCTCCCTTATTCACAGTTGCACTTTCCGTGGTTTTCATTACCTGCCCACCAGTGTGGTCTAAAAATATGAAATAGGAAACTTCAGAAAAAACAGTTAATATTTTAAACCATGTGGCCTTCTGAATGGAGTGATGCAGTCTCCTGCTGTCCCTTTTGTCCTGTCCAAGAGTGAATCTGCCCTTTGCCCAGCTTCTCCAGTCTGTAGATGTTCCCTGCCCATTTGTCAGTTAATAGCCTCTTGCTTATCAGATCTACTATTCTGCTATCTCAGTGCAGATTGGTGCAAGAGCAGTGATGCTGCCAATTTGGATATGCCAAAGAGAAGTTGTAAATTGCTTCCTTGAAGTGAAAAAGTGAAAGCTCTTGACTTAAAAGGGAGAACAATTGTAAATGCTGAGGTTGCTAAGCTGTCTGGTAAGAATGAAATTTTTATCAAATTGTGAGGAAGGGAAAAAAAACCCATGCTAGTTTTTCCATTGTGCCTCAGAACTACAAAAGTTATGGCCACAGTGCATGATAAATGTGTCATGAAGATTGAAAAGGTACCAAATTCGTGGGTGGAGATGTTTATGGACATTTTTCAGAAATAAAATTTTTGAGAGACAGAATATAATTACATATCTTTTATTACAGGTTGTGTTATAATTATTCTAGTTTATTATTAATTATTGTAATCTTTTACTGTGTCTAATTTAAAGTTAAACTTTATTATATGTATAGGGAAAAACAGTATACATAGAGTATTATACTACATGAGGTTTCAGGCAACCCTTTGAGGTCTTAGAACTATCCCCTACAAATAAGGGAGAACAACTCTACATAAAAAATAAATTAGTATATGAATTTCCAAATAGTTTAGCCTTTGGCATGGGCTTGGTTGGGGGGGTCTAACTTAAATAAATAAGATATGCAGAAAACATGAATAATATATTCAACTTTTTCTAACAATTTCTCTTTACAAGAAAGACCAATGGTACAATATAGACCATAAGGATGTTTCAGATATTTCTATTTTTAAAAAATGCCACAAGTTTCTATGACCTGGCCTACACAAAAGTACATATGTTATAGAGAAAGATTCATGTAAAGGATTCTAAAATATTTTTTATATTACTCCTGTGGAATAGCTGTAAAATAATATGAGAGTATAAGTTAAATGAACCTTTTGTGTCGGTAATGGAAAATATATGAAGGTCAAATGGCATAAAATATGATATCTTGGGCATGCCGATTTTGCTGGATTTCTTTTTATAACATAACACTTTCATTGCACTTGGGAATTGAAATATTCTGGTAAAAGAAATGTGATGTGTCATTTCCTAGTCTCACAGGGCATAGGCATTTTAGTGAAAACTGCGTTCTTTATGGGACCCAGAGGATAATTTGTTCTGACTCAATAGTAAATGTTATCAAAGTTTTATTAACTTAGTAGATTCTTAATCAGTGTTATTTTTGAGGATTTCATTTTGGATAGATTGATTACATGAAACAAAATGTGAGGGCAGAGATCTTTGTTATATTTTTGCAAAAGCTATCCCATTGTCCATAAAGCAGGATACTTTAAATAAATAGAATATATATGTATATTTATATACTTAAAATTCTTCAGTGTACATGTTATCAATATTTATTTCCATGGCAATTTTCCTGAAATACTTTGGACTTTGTTACATTAAGTGGCTCCATCTGCCTTTGACCAAGATACTGCTTTCCTGGAATATAGAATCTAGTGAAAATTTGTCAACATGTAATGAGTTTGGAGTGGTGGTAAGGATGTCAGGCAGCTATCTATCATACTGAGGAGTTAATATCTGTATCTTCATTACATTTTAATTGATGGCTCTGACTGATATTTGAAAAGCGTTAAATTGCTGATGTGCATGTGATGGAATGCCTATTGTCAGGGTAGCAGTGAAAACTGTGCCTCATCACTGCAGCTGGCTTTTAAGTGCTTTGCAGAGAAATGACTGAATGTATGTACTAGAGGTCAGAATTAGAGATCTCACATTTTAGTAGTAGCTCCTGTGAGTCAAATCTTCCTTCAACATAAACTATATTCTATAATTAAATCTTTGAAAATGCTTTTGAGAAAGAGACCTTGATTCATTAAAATGAGAGGGAAAAATCTAAGAGAAAAACATTGGGGCAGTGTTTAAGTAAATTAATCAATAATGCATGAACTGAACAGTCAAAGAAGAAAATATTATATTATGTCAGGATAGCAGGAATTTATTGATGTTTAAGCCAAACAGGAAAAAAATTGACTAGTGCTAAGAAATTGCACTATTTTATAATGAATGTTAAAATATTTTGAATTGTGGGGTATTAAAGTATTTAAAAGTTTACCACTGACTTTTCAGTCTTATAACTTTATAAAAGTGCTTTTGCATTTAAAAATGAGTACCCAAATATCACTTTCTCAGTCTTAAAAGAATCACTTAATTTTATTTTTAGAGGGAGGGGAAGGGGAAGAGAAAGAGAGGGAGAGAAACATCAGTGTGGAGTTGCCTCTCACCTGGCCCCCTACTGGGGATCTGGCCTGCAACTCAGACATATGCCCTGACTGGGAATCAAACCACGACCCTTTGGTTCGCAGCCTGTGTTCAATCCACCGAGCTACACCAGCCAGGGCAGAATCACTTAATTTTACAACTCAGGTTCTATTTCTAGAATACAACAGGGTTTGAATCATTAACCTTAGAGAGTTCTACTTCCTTCAGGTTTCCTTCATCCTCTATCTCCCCTTCCTCTCCCCCCTTTTCCTTTTTCTTTTTAACCAAGTATGATTTGGATTCTTCATCCATCAGTTATTCCAGGATCTCCTAACCAATCTGAATAAGTGTCACTAACTCCATATGTCATTCCCTTTCTCTACTTGTCTTGATGTGATGAAAGACAATTCAAATGCTGCATTTTTTTTATCATTTTGGAAACTAGGCCAAGTAGAAGGGGGACAGGGCAGGAAAGGGGGCAGGAAAGGGAGAAAGATGAAAAAGTGTCTGCAGAATCATTTCTGAGGCTGTCCTCTCATATATAGTGCCAAATAAATACCTGCATGATAACAGTTGGCATGTCATGTGGTGTTTTTAAAACATATTTTAGTCTCCACATATAGACTAAATGTGAAAAAAATCAAACAAGCTAATGTGTGTGTGTGTGTGTGTGTGTGTGCATGTGAGTGTGTTGTACATGAGTATTAGGCAACCTTCTTCTTTTCTCCACAATGTTTTACAGAGTTATATGATTTTTCTGCATTATTGAACTTCTTATAACAATCCTTGACAGTTCTCCCTCCTCCACTACTAAAAATGTTTTTTTTTTTGACTCATGCAGCCTTCAGTGGTTGTGTTAGGTTCACTCTCTCAGATAATCTTAATGACAACACTATGAGCTTTATATTATTATCATGCCCATTTCACAGATGAATACTCTGAGTTGCAGAGAATGAAGCCCTTTGTCCAAGATCACATTCCTTACTATTTCCCCCAAATTTCTGGCCTAGGTGCTGCATCTTTAGCTACATCATACTACTCTAGGTTTTTCAGATGATCCATGCATCATGCATTCTCATTCTTCTGTGTGCTTGTAGATTTCCCGCTGCTGGGATGCCCTCCACTCGCACTGCCGCTGGTCTGCCCTAGTTAACGCCTTCTCTTTTGTCAAAAGTACCTTAGAGGTCACTTGGGAAATCCTTTCCCATTTTCTCTGTAGAATCAGTCAAACCTGAATCCCCCTTACATTTTTTAAATTTTTACTTAGTTGTTTATTTATCTGTCTCTGATTGGATCAATCCCTTCCTGAGGACTAGAAGCCTATCCCAGTACCTGCCACGCATAGATTCTTATTTTACTGACTCAACTCCAGCCAAGCAGGTAAATGTACATCCTAGTTTGTAGGTAGTAGATGAGAATCTAGTCAGAATTACAAAATATTTTATTATGTTTGAACTTTTTAAAACATTCAGAACATTTTAATTCATATGAGCTTCTGCCAGCCTGGACTGGAGCTGTGCATAATTCCACTGTCCTTTATGAAGTCCCTATTTGTATCTTTTTCATTAGAGTTCATTTGTCAAAAACTGGTTGTTAGGCAATTGGCTAATCATTTGCCAGGTGAGCTCTGTTCTTTACCCACAGTGGGGCACATAGAAAAATCATAAAACATAGTAAGGGACCTTAAATTCCAGCTTAGGTGACATATCTAATACACAGAAAATTTAGTTATAAATACTCAACCTGCAACCATAACAAACCAGTGGGTTAGTGAATACAGACTGAAGACCACTTGTAGTTAATTAGCCTAGTTATCCTAATACCACACTGCAGGATACAGCAAACAGTCATCCAAAACTGTGTGGGGGAGAAAAAACTCCATCTGCCATTGCTATAGCAAGGTTATGAAACCAAATTTTCCTAGCCTGGCAAAAGGCCTCCTTTTTTGGATGGATGCCAGCCCAGACTTTTATTTAAAGTTGAATGAGTTGAGCCAATTCATGTCATTAATCCCATGGAATATCTTGGTTGTCTGAGGTAGCCTTAAATTTTTCCAGTCCTTTTAATTTCTCACAATGATGTAATATACCATATCTTGCTTCTTGTATTTCTGTAGCATTGCTACTTTATTTAGTTTATCTGCCTATTCTTATTCTGAATTTGATTTTAAAATTAGCTCTTGCAGTGTAAATTATCCCAGGGTCTTTTATTTTTTCCCTTAACCTACCAAATAGTAGTTGTATTGCTTCTGCTCCTTTTTTCTTCCTTAAAAGTGATTGTGAACATGAATAAGCTTAAATTTTGCCTTCATTGTAATGCATTATTCTCAATACAACTGTGCATTTGTGACTTATTCTCTGAGCTTTGAAGGTTAATAGTGTGTGTGCATGTATGTGTGTGTATTTTGAGTTCTCATAAACTTTTCCACCAAGTACCTTCTCTTATGTTTGATCTTCTTTTCCTATAGTAACATTAGTAGAAAAACATAATTAACTTATATGTGATTTTTCTGTAGGGGCAATGCATTTCTGCTGATTATAATCACTGAAATTTTATGGACACATAATATGGTTTATTGTTTTGTTTTCACCATGGAGGTTTTCTTTGTTGTTTATTAAAAAAACTCTAATTCTCTCATTTTCACAGGTAAAAAGATGGCCTATCAAAAGGTCAATGCAGATCAAAGAGCTCCAGGACATTCACAGTACTTAGACAATGATGACCTTCAAGCCACTGCCCTTGACTTAGAGTGGGACATGGAAAAGGAACTGGAGGAGCCTGGTTTTGACCAGTTCCAGCTAGATGGTGCTGAGCATCAGAACCTGGAGAATTCAGAGACTGCAGACCTCAGTCTTGATTCCATTCAGCCAGCAACTTCACCCAAAGGCAGGTTCCAGCGACTTCAGGAAGAGACTGACTATGCTCCCCGTTACACAAGATCTGCACCAAAGAGCAACCACTGCAACTTTTGCTGCCTATTAAAAATACTTTGCACAGCCATCATTTTATTTATTTTTGGCATTTTGATAGGCTATTATGCACATGAGAATTGCCCTTCAAATGCTACTTCTTCAGGAACACTTGATCATCAGTTATATGAAGAGATTCTCAAGACAATCCAAGCAGAAGATATTAAGAAAACTTTCAGGTAGGTAGAGAAAAAATGGATGTTGGTGGGAGGTTGCACCTGGGAAAGATGTTTTAGTGAGTATCCAGCAGGTAATTTTGCCATAGTTCAAGGGTAATCTTGCAAACCAAGAGACATAACTTACCAGCACATTCTTCACAGAGGGGGTTCATATTTTCAGATTTATGATGTCATAATGCAAATTTGTGATGCTGTTTTATTAATTTATAAGAACAATGATTACTATGAATACTAAAACACGTGAGCCAGTGCATTTTTTCCATCTTGGGAAGCCCAAGTCAGCCAAATTGAGATGCAAAGACTGTTGGATATTCATGTAATAAAAACTAAGGTATTAGCCATATGATTGAATTTTTAATGACCTCAGAATAAAACAAACCTGATTTATGTGCAGAAGTGACTGCCTCTGTGGTCAGGAGCTAAGATAAGCACTGGTAGTCTTTGTTCTCCCGCATCCCTGAGCTTCCCAATGAGCATATTTGTATTGGAACATTGGTTTCTAGATATCAAACAATTCTAAAAACTCATCTCTCTCGAAGTTGTTTGCATATGATTTGCTGCACCACGATGTGTTGTTTTTGAAGTTAATGATAACAAAATATTATTTATCAGGCTTTAATCTGACCTCTTTGGAAAATCTTCATTGATGTCACATAATCAGTGATAACTTGAACATTTTATTGTTTGATATGTTACTGACATATATGTTGGGGTAAAATGTTCCTTAGTTTACCTATTCAGTGAAGTAAGGAACTGGAAGGGGATGATTACATGTTACTTTCCATACATATTTTCTGTATTTGCCAAGAAGAGAAAGTTCTAGGAGAATCATACAGATGTTATTTTTAAGTGGATGAAGAAGAAGATTACTTTCCAAGGATATTCTTTCTGGATTACACTGATTTATTACAGCCAAGATATTGGCATGTATTCATTTCTAGAGATTGTCTAGGGAGCATGTCCACTGAAAATGAATTGTTTAATCTATGTGCTGAAATATCACTTGTATTGATATTGGTGAATTATAATTCTATTCCAGAAGATCACACTTGAGTTAGTAGTGGGAATTTGTTTCCTAAACTCTTCTGTGTCTGATATCCACTGTTGTATAAGTAATTTTTACCACATAATATGCAAATAATAACACTTTCCATGGTGTTTCCTGATGTAAAATTGTTTATATTTAATTGAGCTGAAAGATAGCCATTGTATTATAACAAGTGATTCTGTAAATCGGGATCCAACCAGGACAAGAGAAAGCTCACTGAATATGTAAAGCAGAGGGAATTTAAGTAAGACAATTATTCTATCAGTGACAAAAAACCCGAGAAGCTCATCTGGGACACTGAGGTAGCCCAGAGATTAACAACAAAATGAAGTCATTACTAAACCTAGGCTGGTGGGACAAAGATTCAGAGTAACTTGGTGGAAATTATAGCATTCTGCATACACAAGTATAAGCATGTGTGTGGGGGGCAGTGTGGAGAGAGTACTGTGCAGCCTTAGCCAGAGACACCGCTGCAGATAGAGAATAAGAAAAACCACAGGTTTTCCCATCCTCCTGCCCTTCAGTGTCCCACCAGTTGTCCTGTTGGCTGAACCCTGCAGGAAGCCCTGCTGACTCAGAGACTGTGAAACTCATCCTTGAGGGCTCAGCACAGCTGGCCAAGGAGTCTGTATAAAATAGGATGCAAGGATGATACTAAAAGATAGAGGGAGGGAAGAAGGGAGGGAGACAGAGAGAGAGAGAACAGAACTCTATGGCACTGTATAACTGCACTGTGGACATTCATTATACTACAAAAGCATCTTCTACAAAAGGATCAGTGTCTTCTTAATTTTAAGAATAACTATGTTTTTACTGAGAAACTTCTTAGTTTTTAATTTATGGACACAGTGATTCTCATAACCTAACCTGCTTCCCTTTTACTTTGGTTTTTAGCAAGTTCAGAATCAAATTTGTATTGAAATAATAAGGAACTTAATAGCATGTTTTCTGTATACCAACTAGCTGACAACTTCATTTTCTCTCCTTATATTTCTTGGCTTTTTTGTTTTACTTATTTTCTTCACCATTATAATTATCTTTAAAAGGTGACTCAGGTCCTGTTTTTACATTGGATGTTGGTTTTAAGTTTAAAATGGATAATTAAGTTTAAAAAATATTATTGTCCTTAGAATAAGAGTTGCAGGACAATAAGGCTTTTATGCTCTTCTTAAACTCAAACATCAACAACATATATATTTCAAATCTAGCTACAAAAACCTAATCACTGACTGTGATCCTTCCAGGCAGTATTTAGTGGTTGGACACAGATTCAAAATTATGCTCTGTCAAATAGCCAGTTTTTTTCCTATTGCAATAATAGATTTTTCCTTAAAAAATCTCTTTGGTACAAATACGTTTACAGTAAGTTTCTCCAAAAAACATTTCCTCACCCAAAAGCAATTACTCTCAAATTGTCGTGATAACCACATGCCAAACTATGACTTCCTGCGTTTACTAAGTCATCAGAACACTAACTGTACATCACAAGTTTCTACTGTTATTTTCCATCAATTTATGATCAGTTTTGGCTCTCCATGGCCAACTGTTTTGTTCATCAATTGCTGTCCCACTTTTTTTATTGGATCTCCATTTTGCCCATGCTCTAAAGCTATGTTAGTTCTTGCAAAAACCTCCTAAAGGTTGTGAAATATAAAATACATTTTTAATAGATTAGGCTACAGATTTCATGAAGGACTGGATCAAATCTGCTTTACCCACCGTTAGACTTCTATTGTCTAGTAAGCATGGAATGAGTATTTTTCTAAGTGAGGAAAAATGCATAGATAAGTGAGAACCAGACCTGTGTTTAATTGCTCACTTATACATTTGAAAATTACATTGCTTACTATTTTGATTTTTCATATAATTATATTTAAAAGTTATGAATATTCTTATTTGTAATACAATTATGAAATACTATTTTCTATTATATAATTATGTGATAGCAAGGGGATATGCAATATCCTGTTTTTAAATAAATGAAAACTCATGTATAACCAGCTACTATAAAAAATGTGAAAGTCAATGTCTCAGTTGAAGACAATGGATAATAATTTCGAATTAGGCTCAGCATGCAGAACTTGAATTTTTAAAAAAGGATAAAACCCTAAGATGATCACCCAGTTATAGCCTAGGAGAGACTAAAACAACAGAGTGAAAAAAGAGGATTTGGGGAGAGATG
The DNA here is from genome assembly GCF_021234435.1 of Artibeus jamaicensis. Classification (NCBI taxonomy): domain Eukaryota; kingdom Metazoa; phylum Chordata; class Mammalia; order Chiroptera; family Phyllostomidae; genus Artibeus; species Artibeus jamaicensis. Next base: position 13,690,101 of record NW_026522046.1, on the reverse strand, counting down.
TACTAGTGGTGTTGTAAGTCTCAATCTTTTCTCAAGGAGGAAGCCTAAAGTCCTACAGAAAGAAGGTTTAGTAGAACTACTTGGAAAAATCTGATAGTACTTCACACAGAGTGTTTGACTCCCAAATGAGAAATCTAAGTGGTAAGACTTGAACTGGCTAGTTGCTGATGAAAATTCAGCTAACAACTCCTGCCAGATTCAGAGTATACCATCCTAGTTTGTGAGAGTATCAAGTCAAAACACTGTGCTTCCATTTTGTATTTTTTCAAGTCTCTGTTTCAATCTTGGCAGTGTCAGGAGCTCTGAGGAATTGTAAAAACAGAAAGCAAATAAAAACTGATTCTTTTTCTGTATTTGACTCCAAGGTTCCCAATCTAGAGAGAATCAAAAAGTGGGAGACAGTTTAAAGTTCTGACTCTTAAACGACACTGATCACTTTAGGGTATAATTCCAGCAGTGGAATTGCTGAGTCAAAAGGCAGTTCCATTTTTAGTTTTCTGAGGAAATTCCATATTGTTTTCCACAGTGGCTGCACCAGTCTGCATTCCCACCAGCAGTGCACTAGGGTTCCCTTTTCTCCACAACCTCTCCAACACTTGTTGTTTGTTGCTTTGTTTATGATGACCATTCTGACCGGTGTAAAGTGGTATATCATTGTGGTTTTAGTTTGCATCTCTCTGATGGCTAGTGATGCTTAGCATCCTTTCATATATATCTGGGACTTCTGTGTGTCCTTAGAGAAGTGTCTGTTCAGGTCCTTTGCTCATTTTTTAATTGGGTTTTTTGTCTTCCTGGAGTTGAGGCATGTAAGTTCTTTAAATATTTTGGAGACCAAACCCTTGTCTGAGTTATCATTGGTAAATATAGTTTCCCACATCTTTGGTTTTCTTTTCATTTTACTGATGTTTCTTTTACCCATGCAGAAGCTTTTTATTTTGATGAATCCCCATTTGTTTATTTTTTCTTTTTATCTCTTGCTTTAGGGGACATTTTCAGTGAAAATATTGCTGCATGGAATATCTGAGATTTTCCTGCTTATGTTCTCATTTAGGACTTTTTATGGTATTGTGACTTGTTTTAAGTCTATTATCCACCTTGAGTTTATTTTTGTGTATGGTGTAGGTTGGTGATTGAGTTTCATTTTTTTGCATGTAGCTGTCCAGCTCTTCCACTATCATTTGCTGAAGAGGCTATTTTTACTCCATTTTATGCTTCTGCCCCCTTTGTAGAGTATGAATTGACCATAGAGGCATGGGTTTATTTCTGGGCTCTCTATTCTCTTCCATTGATCTATGGGTCTGTTCTTATGCCAGTACCAGACTGTTTTGATTATTGTGACCTTGTAATATAGTTTGGTATCAGGAATCATGATTCCTCTTTCTCAAAATTGCTGTGGCTATTCAGGGTTGTTTATGATTCCTTATATGATAAGTAAAATGAGCCAGGGGGCGAATGACAAATATGGTAGGATCTCACATATTAGTGGAAACTAATCAGCAAGCAAAATATAATCAGAGACATTGAAATAGAGAACAAACTGATAATAACCAGAGGGGAGGGAGGAGAGGGATAATGGGGGAAAATAGGAGAAGGGCCATCAAGGAACATGTATAAAGGACACATGGACAAATCCAAAGGGAGTAGGTTTGAGGGTGGGAGGCAGGTATGGGTGAGGCAAGGGGACATCATGGGGGTGGGGAAAAGGGAGACAACTATACTTTAACAATAATAAAAAACATAAAAAAATAGGACTTATTTAATGTATGCTTTTGGTGCCTTCATATAGTAACTACTTAATAATTTATGTTTATTGTAAGCTTCAAAAAGGAAACTAGCCTTAAACAATAATCAGTGAATAATTTGATTATTAATTTGATTGGGTTTTAAGATATGGCATCTGTAGCCAATCAGGTTCAAGGACCTTCATAGCCACAGTCATCTGACTTTCACGTAAGTGGTGAACAACGAGGTGACTTAACTCCCTTTCCATCCATACTACTTTTTGTTTGCCTTATTGTTTCTCCTTCTGATACCAACTGCTGTATGTGTGACCCAGTATGTTATTTGTCCAGTTACTATTCCCAGGAAAGAAATATGATTATTATTCTTTGCAGGCCAGGGATATTTGTGACTCTGTCAAATGCTTATCCTTAGTCTAAACAGCTTTGGCCAGTGGGATGCTGGTCAGCATGTATAAAACAGACTTAAGTAAGACTAGAGAGAGAGCACTTTAACTTGGAAGAAATTAAATGAGACAGGCCAAATGTTTAATTACTGTTGTATGATAGAGTCACCAATCCTTTATATTGTTAAATGAATGACATTTATGTGTGTCTGTGTATATATATACACACACGATAAAAATCATAAACACATTTTCGAAAAGGAATTTTTTTTCTTGATTATTCTATTACAGTTGTCCCATTTTTCCCCCTTTGCCCTCCTCCCAGCCCCCCGCCATGCTGGCTCAGTCAATCCCCACACCATTGTCTATCTATGTCCATGGGTTATTCATATGTGTTCTTTGACTAATTTCTTCCCCTTCTTTAAACCTTCAACACATTTCTGAACAAAGTATGTGGAAAATGTCAGTATTTGTTAGCTAATAGAACATTATAATAATAAAGTATTTGAAGCGGATGAACCAAGGAAGTTAAGTATATTTTTGAATGCAGGAATATATTGCTTTTTGATAGCTGTAGATGCTATGAAAATAATGAGAAGAAAAGGAAAAAGTGTGTTATACCCTAATTATGATTAATATGGTATCTTATTTTTTAGTCGGAGCAGCATTATTATTTTTCTTGAAAGTACAAGCCATACTGAAAGTTACAGAGAATAAAGTAATTCTACCACCCATAATTCTGTCACCTTCTTTTATCATTTTCTTTCTATATTTGCCTGTCAATCAGCAAAACTGTATTATGCTGTGTATATTGTTTTGATATCTGCTTTAGAATTATTTTCACTTACAATATCATTAAAACCATTTTTTCAAACCAATAAATATAGGTTAAATCATTAAACAAACAGTTGGTATTCCACTATATAGACATCATGAATTTATTTAACTTGTTCCTTATAAATGGACATTTAGGTTTTCTCTACAAATATTATTTTATATAGTCTCTGTGAGCTTATTTAATTATTACCTTCTGATAAATTCCTGGAAGTATGTCACAAATTCAGGAAGTTAGAATTTGTTTAGCTTCTCAATTCATATTACTTAAGTGCCTTTTAGGGCCACTAGCCTTTTAGGTTCTCATTATTATTATTATTTTTGATTGGCCAAAGATGATGTTAGCAAACCTTTATGTATTAATTGGCCATTTGTTATTATTTATGCATATATGAACTACTTTTTTCATATTTTATTGGTGTTCAAGTACAGTTGTCTGCCTTTTCCTCCCACCACTTTCCCCCACCCCAGCCATCCCCACCTCGCTCCCCTGACTCCCCCCTCCCTTGGTTTTGTCCATATGTCCTTTATAGTTGTTACTGAAAACACTTCACCCTTTTCCCCCATTATCTTCTCCCACCTTCCCTTTGGTTACTGTCTGTTTGTATGAACTACTTTTAAAGTGTCTTCCTTGTGACTTTGATAGGTTTTTTTCTCATGGCCTTTACAGATTCAGAAAAAAAATCTGTAATAGTAAAATAATCCACTACTTTATATGTGGTAATCCATCTTTCCAGATTTTACTTAGAAAACACATTTTATTTGTTAAAGTAAATAATTAAATAATATAATAAAACCTCTAGAGATTTATCTATGTTTAATTGTCTACCTTATTTGGTCAGAAGAAATTTTTTTTAGTCATTATTTAGTTTGGTATGGTAATTAAGCATGAGTTAAGTTATGCTGTATTATGATCTTTATAAACATTAAAAAACATCTTATCTATTTAACTCTTTAAAAAGTTTAGGAAATATTATAAATTATTGTTATCAGGACCTTGATGAATGAAACCTTATATGTAAATCTAGACAACATTCAATATTGTTTTAGATAGGGGCATATTTTAATAATTGAAATGAATTCTCAGATCAAATTTATTTTGTCTTCTGAAATAATACTTTTAAAGATGGATTTCTTCTTCTCCCTCTTTTCCTCTTTTATTTCTTTTTTCTCTGCTTCCTCCCCTTCACTTCTTTTAGCAATGGGAGTATATTTTATAATCACATGTTTAACTTGAGTGGTACACTTTGCAATTCCAACAAAACCTTGCCATTGGCACTATTTAGTCAGGTTACCTGGCTTTAATGATGTGGAACTAAAGGAATGACAAATTTGTTTCATACTTTATGCCACTTTCTGTTTTATGCCCCCTTCATGTCAATGATCATCCTAGCACTCTTTTTCATTGTGTTCAGATCTTGCCACAGAATCCTTCTCAACCAAGCACTTCTGGAAGCTTTTACTAATTGATTAGAAGTGCACAAAAAGATTTGTACTGTTATCTCTATACTGGGTCACATTCTTGTCCTATGTCTTCCCCACTCTGGATTACCTCTTAGGAATTAGTTTTATGTGCATGGTAGGGTGGACTTCTCTCCTCTGTAAAGGGCAAGGCCCTACTTTTACCAGGCCAAGTAACTGCATCAAGAACCCTAGACGAATGGCCACCCTGTCCTGCCAAGGAGACCAGACTCTCAGGACTTTACTTGGTAGCATCTACTATGTTTTTTTAATGATTCTTCTTAAACTAAGTTGGTCACCTGAAAGAAGGAAGTCTCTGTTCAAGCTATCTAGAAATAAAACATGTAATTTGCTCTAAGTGTAATTAAATCTTTGCTTACCTGCCCTAGTTTACCATCCCTTGACCTAAGAAAGTAAACAGTGTTTTGCTCCTCTGCCCTGTTCTTTTAACCTAGACACTAGACATGTTTACTTGTTATAGTATTATAGTCTCTCCTGTGCTCACAGTCTCTTCATTCATTTTCTCCTTCTCTTTCCCCATCTGTGACTCTTGTTTACTTTCTTCTATTCAAGAACCGTGATGCTCCTTTTACTAAGGAATAGACAACCATCTAGCTTCTTATTCAAGAAAGCTGACAGCTATACATTCTCTCCAGTCTAAATGAGAGAGGCATGGGTATCATGGGTTAGAGAGAAACCAGCTGTGGAGTCCATGGGTTGCTGGAGACCCATGGACTGTTTTATATTTATCAGAACACTAGAAAGATTCCTTTAATATAAATAATTATTTACTCCTCTGATACCACAAAAGTGAGTTTTTTGCTTTTACAATTCTATACAGATGTGAGGCTTGATGAGGGTGATGCCATCAACAACTGTTCTCCAGTCTCCAGCTCTACTTCATAGCCATCTTTCTGTTCTTCTTGTCTTATATATTTATTTTTCATCTTTGTTTCCTCTACCCTTCATGTTTTTTGAGAGTACGAAGTTTGGGAGAAATGAAGGCAATGAAGCAACTGGCATTTTAATTGGAGAAAAAGATATAAATGTACAGCAAAAAGACACATAATTCAATTTATGCAAATGATAATAGAATAAATTTGACAGTAATGGAGTGGTGGTTCCTAAAGGAAGTAATTATCTATTCTATTATTGATATCTCCAGATAACAAATGGACATTATCTTGAATTGAATCACAAAAGAAATACACAGGATAAGATTTATTTAATTATGCATAGTATTTTATTACTCTAGCTTTTAGATAAAACATGTGCTTCACCTAGGGTTTCTCAGTGTTATGCTGAATGACATTAATTCTCTTAACTGACTGGATCAACTCACAGCTAAGAACTTAGCCCTTCCAATTCTTAGGCATTTGGCCAGAGCAAGATCAGAACCCAACAACAGGGTGCATGAGGATTGATGATGGAGGGACCTGTAATGGTTTGACTGCATGATTTGACTGCAATGACATTCTCAGTCATGACCTGTTTAAATAACTGTGCATCCTTCAAGGCCTGACTCAGGTGCCTACTCCTCCATGATGCTCTTTGACCTCTCGCTAGGAAAGTTCTCTTACTCTTTCCTTGAAACTCTCAGTACTTCATTTTCTCTCTTCCATCAGCATGAGTCACTTCCTCCTTTGCAGTGGAGAGGGAATACTGAGTCTGACGAGGCACTTGAGTGTGATAGTATGAAGGCACTAAGTAAATCTTCACTGAAAGATGGAATAGAATGAGCCCAGAATGCAGACCTTCTTGCTAAAGGCTTCACTTCTATGTAGATTATCAATTATTTTTAAAAGAAAAAGAATGTGCAGATGGCCCCCAACTTACAATGGTTTGACTTAGAATATTTTTGTCTTTATGATGATGAAAAAGCAATACACATATGTTAGCAAGAATGCTGCAAATGTTGAATTTTAATTTGTTTCCAGGCTAGCAATATATTTTATAATACTGTCTCAGGGTGCTGGGCAGCAGCAGTAAGATTATTTTGCTTAACTGTAGGAGAAAACAAATATTCTCAGTGTGTTTGAGGTAGTCTAAGCTAAGCTATGACACTCAGTAGGTTAGGTGCATTAAATGCATTTTCTACTTATCTTCAACTTATGATGGATTTATCAGGATGTAACCCCATTGTAAATCTAAGAGCACTGGTATACTTTTAGTTATTTATGTATATTATTGAAATTTGAAATTAAAGTCATACATATATATTATACATATATCAGACATTTGATTTTTGAACATATTTTATCTATATTTTCATAGCATGTACTAAGAAAGTTGATTTTGAAGGTAGAGGATTTTATTTTCCTTGTGTAAACATGAGCTGAATGTCTACTACATTTCCTGTTTAAAGATATCCTATTGAACCTATTTGGTTTTCTCTTTCCTTACAGAAAACATGAAAGTGAAAATTTTACAAATGGATATTTCCATGATCATAGGTTTTATGGAGGTACAAAGTAGATCCCATCACAGATATGTTTATGTCCTGCCATTTCAGGAAGAGGTTGTTTCAGTTTAGGTTCAGCTCTACCCAAAGGCTTGACTTACTTTCTTCCTTTTCAATAATCAAATAAATTTAAAGAATGTACTTGGTGCTGAGTGAAATAGGCCAGGTGCTGAAAGACAAATACCATTTGATCTCACCTTTAACAGGAAGCTAAACAACAAAACAAACAAGCAAGCAGAAAAAAAAAAAACAAAGACACTGAAATAGAGAACAAGGGGACAGTGACCAGAGGGGAGAAGGAAGGGAAGTTAAGGGGAAAAAGGGGGAGGGATTTGGAGGAACAAATAGGAAGGACACAGGGACGAGAACTAAGGGGGGTGGAAATGGGAGGGAGGTGGGGAGCAAGTGGCGGGGGAGGCTGGGATGGGAGAAATAGACAAAAAACTGTACTTGAAAAATAACTAAATAAAATTAATTATAAAAAAAAGCTATGTTGGATGGGAAAAAAATAAAGAATGTACTTGGTTTCTCTGTCTCTCTGTCTCTCTCTGTCTCTCTCTCTCTCTCTCTCGGTCTCTCTTATTCTCTCTCTTTGGCCATAAATCTCCACCCCCTACATTCATACACAAATTATTTTATCCTGAAGTTTATATGGCAAGATTAGTTTATATACTTTCCTAGTAAGCACATTTTTTTTCACTGCCTTTACTGAGAGAAGAAGGGAGAGAAGGTGGGGAGAGAGAGAGACATCAATGTGAGAGAGACATCAACTGGTTGCCTCCCCTATGTACCCCAACCAGGGACCAAACCCACAATCTAAGTTCGTGCCCTCACCTGACTGGGGATCAAGTCTGTAACCTTTGGGTTTGTGGGATGACTCTCCAACCAACTGAGCCACACCAGCCATGGCACATTGGTTTCCCTTAATCACTTCACTGAATCTATCTGATGTAAAACATTGGGATTAAGTTGTTAAGAGTTGTTAAGAATCAAAACGCATAAAGCCTTAGTTTTTTTAATTTGGTTTTTGTTGAAGTCTTAGTGGGAGGGGTGCATTTTATATATTTAGATTACTCTTGCAGATACTATCTTCTATGGTCAGTGTAATATTTCCATTACATATAGTAGGGTCATCTGTGCTTACTGGCTGTCTATCCATAAATTTGTTCAATTTTAAGGCTTGTTACATTTTTTCTTACATCTTTTGCGGCATTGACTAGAATATGCTTTTCCTCCATTCACTTCTTGATCTTTTTCATTCCCCCAAAAGGGACAAGATCAGTCAGATGTAGTACAAGGGAAAACAAATCTTTTATATTGAGGAGTAAGTGTATCAGTTTTCTGTGGCTTCACTTGACTTCCCAACAGTCTTTCAATAGAAGACTTGATATGATCACATTTAGTAAAGTGTAACTTAAACATGGAAAGATTAGGAACTGATTATACACTTTTCTCTTTCATGTTCCTTTCACTGTCAATGAAATTAAGATTTAAATAGCATACATGACCTTTTGAGACTTGTAATTTGAAAATCTCAATCTGTGTGTTAGAAATGAAGCAAGATATTTGAACATTATAGCTTAAAGTTTTAATTCCATATTCTCATAGGCTGGTTTACAGAAGAAATTTAAATTAAAATATATGTAAAATTTGATTATTCATTCAATATTTATTGGATGAAATTAAGAACTTTATTACAGCCAGTTAAAATGGATGTTTGTAGCTGCTAAAAGTAAAATTGGCTGATAATTCAGATACCTAAAAATGGGTGATGAGCACTTTCTCCCAAATGCCTGCATCCTGGGAAACTATCAGAGAATAGAGAGGTGACTTTATTTTCCAAATTTGAGACACTTATCTGTAACCATAGTGTGATGGTTAATTTTATGTATCAACTGCTAGGCCACAATACACAGATGTTTGGTCAGACATTATTCTAAATGTTTCTGGGAAGATCTTTTTTAAATGTGATTAACATTGAAATCAATGGACTTTTCGTGAAGAAAATTATCTTCCATTATGTGGGTGGGTTTCATCCAGTCATCTGAAGGAAGAAGAGGGATTTCTACCAGCGGACTGCCATTGAACTTGAGCTGCATTTCTTCTCTGGGTGTCCAGCCTACTGCCCTAGCCTACAAATTTTGAACTTTCCGAAACTCCAATTGTATGAGCCAACTCCTTAAAATAAATTTCTCTGTCTCTACATGCACTCCCAGTTCATTTTGTGTCTCTGGCACACCCCAACTAAACATACATGTGGATTAGGGAATGTATGTAAACCAACATAGTTTGCTTATTTTTGTTTTTAGTTTTTAGTATAGAATAGCTCATTCAGATGTTGGGATGAACTATAGTAACATGAAACACTGATACTGAGTTTTTAAAATACTGATGCCCATCTTTAACCTTATTTTATTCATTAATACATTACAGATTTTATTTTACTATAATGATATTAAATTAATGAAAAGATAGAATTAGAATTTATATTCTCTGTGTCCAATATGCATTTCAAATAATTTTGAAAGATACCTAATCATTTTCTTCAACATAGTAGATTGTGGCATGAAAATGTAGTCAAATCCCCAAGCAAAAATGTACTTTCCAAATTTTACAAAGTGTCATTCTTATGGGGGAAAAATGGCATGGAAGTTCCCTTTTGTTTCATTATAACTGAAGCAAATATATTAAATTTTATATGCCTGATTTGGGAAATCAGTTTCTGTCTTCAATAACTGATTGTGTGTTATAGCTGGGTCCTTTACAAATGAAGTGCACTTCTATTGCTTAAAAATTGCTTTCCTGTGCAACATGATGTAGTAATGAATTAAATCCAAATGAGTCTTATATTCACAATGTCATAATATGTAACTTGTCCCCTGTGGACTTTTTTTATTATCTAATACAAGACGAGCTAATGTCTTTCTCTCATGGCTCACTTCTCAGAAGGGTATGCAGCTTTCAGTTTCAGAAATGAAAAAGAAAACTATGATTTGAGATCAAATTACCTTTTTAGAAACTCTCTAAATCACAGAGAGCACCTTAACATGTCTCAAAATATGCAAATCAAATTCTACTAGAACAAGAAACAAAAGAAGTCATTTTATTTCTATGGAGTACATTTCTGTCTTCTGAGAGAAAAATGAAACTGAATATTTTTCTTTGAACCACAATGTGTGCAGGTGGTTTTTGCTTTCAATAAAAATAAAATAAGTGTGGGCGTTTTCTCTCTATTTCTTCACTTGGTTTCATCGTATTAACTCTATTCTGTAGGGAACAACTTGTAAGATCAGATTGTACCAATATTGTAGTTTAGGCTTCTATATAGATTTAAAAGCTCTAATTTATTTGCCTGATAATTTTTGTAATTTGACAAAACACAGCAGATATTCCCTTATTAATAGCTGCCTTAGTTATGTCTAGGTGGCACATTGGAATTTAACTGTTTCAAAATATGTCTTGCTATTTTATGTGGGCAAAGAGCAGAGCGAGAAAATGTTGATTTTAGTTCAGCGGGACAGCAAGGATAAAGGCATCAAAAGTCATGGACCCCTGCTATGTGTGGGTTCCTTCATGTTCTTCTCTTGGCCAAGGACCTTGCAGAATTCCTCTGCGTCTATCTCCTGCACACCACAGCTCAACCTGAGTCAGTCGCTGCTCGGCATAACACACGATCCAGATGTAAGCCTTCGTTCTTCCTTATCTTATTTTAAGCAGAGAACCTAAACTCCTATAATATTTATCTCTATTGGTTTAAAATGTTTAATTATATTTTAAACGAATAAAATATGAGCACTTTATCTATCTGTACAAAAAAGTACGAGAGAGTTAGAGGCAGTGCCAAAGCTATACACTGTTACGTGGAAAGGAGACACCTCAACTTTCCAATGTAAGGGTTTGTATTGTCTTTAATCAAGTTTATATTCCAATTTAAATATAACACTGCTAGCCTACCATCACAAAGCTTATTTAAGATGCCTTTTAAAACCAGTGCATTTACTCATGCCGGTATTTATTTAGCAGATGTTTATTGGGGGCCTACTCGGTGCTGGGCTAGAGACAACGCAATGAACAGGACATAAAACATACTTGTACTTATGGTATTTATGTTCCCACTGACCAGAGGTGATGGAAACACACCTGTTTATGTTAACTGAGTATAATGACACAAAGTTACACATTGTAGTAAGTAGGGCAAAAGAAAGAAAGAAGGAAGAAAGAGAGACGTCATAAGAGAATGACAAGGAGGGAGGCAGAGGAGAGGGAGGGAAAGACAGACAGAGAAATTGACTAAAACTTCAAAAGTCTCCAGGGCTTAATTATAGTTGAAGCAGTGAGTTCAGTGTCAAATGGACACTTACTGTTTTCCAGCAGGATGGGACATTCCCTTTGTATTTCTAACCTAGGCTGCCCGTGGAACTTGGCAGTTGCGTGGCAGGTTCTGCTCCTCCTTGTTCTGTGACTGCCATATACTGCATTCCCTACTAGTCTGTTTTTTGCTACCATTTTGCAAACAAACAAGAAAACCAAAGAAAGAAACTAACAAACAAAGAAAAAACTTCATTTTTAAAGAGTGAGTTCAACAGGGAGTGACAGGTGGGAAGAGACAGGGAGATTGGACCACTCTCCAATTTCTATTTACTTGCAATATTTAACATGGGATTTAATTTTTCCAAGTAAGAAACGCTGTGCTCCATTGATACCTCTCTTTCAAATCATTGAAGATAAAGTAAACTTAGGTAACGTTAAGATTTTTCTTCTCAAAACAGCCTCATTTCTAAGCATTGCCTCATTACTCTCAGTTGTTAGTTGTTTTCACGAATTTCACATTACATACACCACTGGTGTGGTAAGAGTAATAAGAGAAAAAATCTTTCTTACAGCTGTCTTATTCTGAAATAACTACTTTAAGAATGATTTGTTAATTCTAGATTCCTGAATTCTTAATTCTTATTTAATGAGTTGCAATCTTTTAAAGGAGTTGCAGTTTGCTAATTATATGCAATTATGGTCTGACACCCAGTGGTGTATGTTAACTTTTTAAGACTGCAGGCAATATCAGTGGAGAGAGTTGCTTTACAGACTTGGAAATGAACTGAAAATTTCACATGGATTTTCTTAACATCTACTTAGACTGCAGTTTCAACCCTTCAGGTGTGTAGGGACTGAGCATTGGAAGGGGTCTTCGCTGTAGCCTTTTTCAATTACCTGTTGGCAGAAATATCCAAAAAGGGAAGAAGTTGGATCAGAGGATTTGATAAGGCTGTATGAGTGGGTTCTCGGAACTGAGAAAGGAGCATTTTGTGTGGAATCGTGAAGGTAGAGACAATAGTGGTTGCTGTTAGCACTTTTCATTCCAGTAGTAAAATTATTTTCCTGTGCTGGAAATAGGTGCAAACAAAATGGCAAACAGTATTTATATGAAGTATTAGTATCATACTTTTTAAGCAGGAAAAATAAATTTGGGCATTGTGGGAAATGTCACTTGGAAAAATAATTTGCTGATTGGTTGGTGAAAAAAGCTATGAAAATGACAGAAGATGACCAAAAAATTAGGAAAGCTAGACAATAATTTGGGGTGAGAGAAACAAATTTTAACAAAATGAATGAAGTTTTCCTACTACCCATTGACTCAAGAGAGAACTTCTGGATTAGAAACCTGGGTTAGGATGTAATCCAGAAAGACAGTGCTACTGTGAAAATGTAGCCTATAATTTTTATAAGGAAGAAAAAAGACTACAGCATCAGCTAATGGGAGAGTCAATGGAAAGCACCAGGGAAACGGCAACTCAGCTGTTCAGATCTGAAAGGCCCCCCTTCCATAACTTGCGTGGGCTGCGTGCAAGCATTGGGAGGAAGGTGATGATTTGCCCTAGGGAATATTTATCCAGCTTGCGTCTGGGAAATTAAATAAGCATGAGAAGAGGAATCCAGAGGAAGCTGCAGCACTTAGCAGAAAAGCAAACACACGCCTACGTCTCACTTGACCTTGGAAAGTTATTCAGGGCTTTCCAGAATCTATACAGAAATTTCCCACTCAGTGTTCCATAGAGGTTACACAGCATTTTTCTGTGAACAAAGCTGCTTAATATAATAGTCACAGGAGTATTTAGGTCTAGTATTCCTGATATCCCCTAGAGTTCTGGGAAATAGGAATTTACACCTAGAGCTATTGTTGAAGTTAACTACTAATTCAGGTGCTATAGTAGTAATGTAGGTATCAACCTAATCTTTTGTAGGTGGCTATTAACAGCTAGTTTGGGAAAATATAATTATTTAAATGAAAGGTTTCCATTTGCTCCTGAGCTAGTTTCATCCTGAAGCTATTGCATACAACTCCGCTGTGGCCCACAGACAACCTGAGCACAGGTCACTCCGTGCACCATTCACGCTCATGGTCATCATGATTCACTGCTACCACCTCTTCCAGGCAGGCAGCTGGGAAAGGGTGAGTTTGGCTCGTTCCACACATACCATTATTTCCTCCAGGGCCAATACTGCATTTCTGTCTGGGCATATCATGTTCTTTTGAAGATTTGAGGTCAGAGGAATTTATAGCATAGCAACACAATTTAGAAGTAGAATAGGTCAGCCAGGGACCAAACCCCACCTCCACTAAATTCAGCTCTGTGATCTTGAGCAATTTCTTGAACTTATGAGGGCACAGTTTCCTTATTATAAAAAGTACTTAGACAAGGACTTAGCATGTAGGACATGATATTATCTGCTGTTTGCTTTTATCGTTGTTTTTGTTAATAAAAGGTCTTTGGTCATTCTCGGTCGGCAGTTTCCCATTGGCCACCATTCCTCATTGGCCGCCATCTGGGAATGTGGCCTGGCTCATGTGTCTTTTCTAGTCTCTCCTCTCAACTTAACTCTCCTCTTCAAAAGTTTATGGTATTTTTTCTTGTCTTCTTCCGAGTTGTGCTATTTGAGTCTCACCTTCCATATTCCAAGTACTCTGCTAAAACAGACTTACTTCTTTGAGAGTGTTGATGTCAACCAAAATAATACCTTTTTTTTTGTATCAACTACATGATCATATTTGTAAAGTAAACTATATCCCACTTAACAAACAAAATAAAATACCTTGAATTTCAACATATGCCAAGTAAAATTCAACTTTCCTACTGAAAGTCACAATCTTCCTTCATGATGTATTGTAGCAGTAGGCATATAAGAATCAGAAATTCATTTTTCTTAAAACATATCATCAAGGCACATTAATGCCTATAAGTTACCCAAAGATGGTAAGTTCTGGTTATGGAATTATAAGCAATTTGGTTTAATTAAAGTATATTTAATACCTGCTCTACAGCCAGCACTCTGTTAAATGTAAAGCATAGACCATACAAAGATGAATAGAGCCTCTAGGAACATACACTTTTAGGGGAGATTTATGTGTGCACATTCATATGTGACTCTGAGACATGGGAAAATGAGGGTAAAGGGTTCAAAAACTGTGGGAGAAGAGGAAATGCCTTCCAAGTGGTAGCGTCTATTAGGTCTTTTTAGAAAAATAGGCACTGAAGGCTGGAGTGTGCTGAGATAAATTCATATGTGAGTATGAGATGTGACTTCTGGAAAGCTTGGACAAATACACAATGGTAAATAAACACAAAGAGATCAATCAGGATGGCTAGTGAGTGAATACTGTTAACAAAATTACTTTGTGAAAGATAAGTCTTGAGAAGTAAGTTAGGATAATTTTATGGAAGGCTGTGGAACAAACTTGGTAGAAGTTCATTCTAATACAATGAGAAATTGTCAAAGGGTTCTGATTAGGAGAGTTGCAAGAACAGGTACATCTTCATTATTCTTCACTTCCCGAAGGGTAGCGAAGAGACTGGAAACAGGAAAAGCAGTGCAGAGATTGTCACGGATGTCTCTGTCATCCTAGCCACTCAGAGAAGGCTGGTCAGATGTGGAGTCAGCGAGGCAGGTGTGTGTGGGGCTTCCCTGAAGGGGTGGGCACACGAGGACAGGTGCTGAAGCGAGAGGCATGGGACACACAATTGATTTTATATCTCCTGCCCAGTTTTGATTAAAACTAAAATTCTCAGGCTTTGGAATTACAGCATGTATATCAATGGTTCTTGCCAAAAATCTTCCAGTATCTTTAAAAGTTGTAAAATTCTACTGAGTTACCAAGGGAACAAGTGAGTCAGTGATAGTGTCATAGGTACTTACAGGGCACATGAGACCCCAGGGTCAAGGATAAAAGGAGCTCTGCATCACAGCAAACAGCATAAGCATCATTTTTGCATTTCTTTGAGCCCCACTTCCCACAGGGTGATGAAAGAGAGCAAGTTGACACCTGAACGGACAGTAGCTGTGTTACAGAGAGAAACCCTGCACCTGGAGATCCAAAGTCTCATATAGTGGACAGTAAGCATTCCTGTGTGTTTTGCTCTTCAGGAGACACTGTATTCATCTTATTAAGATGAATACAAACAAACCTGACTTTTTCTCTGGAGGACACACTCTCCCTTCCAAAGCCATTTGCTATATACACATACTTGGAAAATCTTCCTGAGCAAAGGCAGTTGGTGCCCCTGCTCACACAATGTGAGGAAATGTGAGAGATAGTCTCATGAGAAATCAAGCCTCATCTTGGGTTCCAATTTTTAGTGGGGATTTAGTGAATGACTTCAGTATGTTAAACATCTGCTTCATGTAGTAAGTAGGTAGGTCCTTAGAAGTGGATTTCTCAGAGGAGTGTAGGACAGTGTCTGTAAGGAGAGAAAAGTATGCTCTAATGGAATTCGGTGTCGTATTTGCGGGAACACAGACATTGACAAAGTGCCATTGGGAGAGAGAAGGATTTTCATCAGAGGAATATTAGAGTATCAGAGTACATGGAGTGTTAGTACTGCTTTCCACACTTGGATGTAGCTTCAAAGCAAAAATGAACTCTGATAAGTCAAACCAAAGCTGAGAAACAACCTGGGACAGTCTGGAAGTGCTGGGAACGCTAATATTCGGAAATAGGATTTTGACACAGAGCACCCTTTCTAGTTTAGGAACTACCTAATATTATCAGGCCAAAGTAAATCTAATTTATCTTTTATTGTTCTGAATATATATACATATTTTTTTCTAAATGTATGCTAAGCATATGTGTTATGCTCCTACATTTCTTAGGGTTATTTGGAGCATTAAAAATTAGCTATTGTTATGATGCAGCAATAAGCCATTTCTAATCACCATGTGGCAGTTAAAGACAGGAGAGCAGACTATTAGATCTAAATAGAAATTCTAGGGTATGCTCTAAAACCTAAGCCTTTTAGCCATGATTGAAATGTCACAATAATGCATTGGGACTTAAGAATTGCTAGATTGAAAAATTATGCCTAAATTTTGAAAATATTGAGAAACTGATAACTATGTAGAGTTTCTCTTGTGGGGCGGAAGGCTTAGAACAGTTATGATATGTAAGCAATGAGGTAATTTCTAGGGCAAAGTGTGTTCACCATAGTAATTCATTTCAGCTTACCCAAGTCAGAGACATCTTCATATCTGTGGGTTTTTCTCAGCAGTTAGTTTATAATTTTCACTGATCTATCTTCCATCCTTAATTTTTATTTTAAACTAAAACGAATGTTTGAAACTAAAGAATCTATAAACTTTTTAAAAGTTTTTATTTAGTTATTTTTCAAGTACAGTTTTCTGTTTTTCTCCCATCCCAGCCCACCCCTCCCCCATGCACCCGACCTCCCTCCCATTTCCACCCCCCTTAGTTATTGTCCCTGTGTCCTTTATACTTGTTCCTCTAAGTCCCTCCCATTTTTCCCCTTAAATTCCCTCTCCTATAAAATTGATTTTAAGTAAAAAATAAAGATGTGAAAATGTGATTCACTAAATAGCAAAATACTTTTATTTCTGTCACAGTATCTTACTTATTAGAATTATATATGCAGAAGGGAACACCTATTTCTCTATTAGTTATTAAAATTAATTCTGATTGCTAGATACAAAGTTTATGTTCTTGACAGAAGCCCTTGCATCATCACTCACAGCCTTGCAAACCAACAAAAAAAAAACTTCTTTATTTAGTATGTGTATCCCATTTATTATACTTGTTATTTTTTCCTTTTTAATTTGTTTTAGTCAAGCTTCCTTATAGATGTGCCAAAGGTTAGGTATATTTTCTTGACATATTGGCACCAAAATCTCTTCAAGGCCCAGGGTGATTAGCATATACATTGACTTTATTTTTATTTGTTCAAATACAAGATTCTACTAAAAACACTTTTAGGAGTTATAGGTAAAAACCTGAACATTTGCAAATCACAGATTACATGCTTGTTTTAACAATACTTACATACCAAATCTATAAGAATAATGTTAGTATAAAAAAGAATACTTTTAATAGCAATGTAAAATTCTTCTAAATAGAAAATGGATTAAAAATTATCAACTTACAATGTATTTTCAAGGCATGTGTGCTGTGAGAATATCAAGGTCTTTAAGTGAGGGAGTGATGATGGATGGTATTACTGCTTCAATAATATATTTGCTTATTTTGCTTTAAGTCACATTTGAGAACTTCAAAGTTCTCAAAGGAGGAGAGCTCAAAATGTCCTCCCAAATTTCAGCAGCAGCTTTAAAGAAATTAAATGAACTAAAATTAATCGCCTGACTCGTTTGTGTATCAGTGCTGACTATATTAGTAAAGCTTGGGTCATCAAACTCATAATTTAATGAAATATAAAAATAATAAAATATGTAAAAGCAGCCTTGGGAACCACGATAAATTACGACTTTGTAGTCACTAAATGATACGCTTTCATGACAACCACAGGCAGGAAGTGGTAAACAAACCGTCAGCACAGGGCATAGTGGTACCACACCGGGAGACCACGACTCCCTGGTTGTCTCTTTTCTTCAATACTCTATAATGTCTAAATCAAAGTTTCTAATGCATTTTTAAAAATACAAGTTACAAAAATCTGCAGTAGGGTTCTGGATCAGTGAGCGCTGTCAGGATAGATTACAGTCCTGCACAATCTCTGCCATAACAACAGTGTGATGAATGGAGAATGACACCAGTCACCCATTTATCTCCTAACATTACTGCTTTGATGATATTGATTCTTCCTGTGGCTTTTTAGACTGAAGATTATAGCTTAAGTTCAGAGATATAATCAGTTGTTTAAAGTGGGTTCTTAGTACAGTCCAATTTTTACTTCTTGGGCTAAGATGTGCTAATCAATAGCTATCAAGAAATCAAATTTTTGCTTATTATAACATTTCAGGATTTTAATAATTAATGTGTATTCTCTGTCATTTAAATAGTACATACGAATTCTTAAAGTGTATTCGCATATTTATTTAGTGGACATTATTAAGCACATTTTTATAGTGCAGAAGATACTGGGGCACAGATAATTTAAAAGTATGGACATAAGTTAGGATTCCTGGTTTCAAAAAGCTCAAAGATTATTAGGAAGTAGGAGATGGACATTTTTGATGAACGATATAATTTGACTAAATGAAATGTGACATAACCAAGCATTATAGAACTAATGACAAGGTTTTAAATAATAGGGATGGCTTCATAGAAGGGTGATGAAAATCGAAATGAGTTTTTAAAGAAGTTTTCCTCCTGGCTGGTGTGGTTCAGTGGATTGAGTGCTGGCCTGCAAACCAAAAAGTCACTGGTTCAATTCCC
The DNA here is from genome assembly GCF_021234435.1 of Artibeus jamaicensis. NCBI lineage: Eukaryota > Metazoa > Chordata > Mammalia > Chiroptera > Phyllostomidae > Artibeus > Artibeus jamaicensis. The sequence goes on along the minus strand of NW_026522046.1, from coordinate 13,671,546 downwards.
AGTCTAGGGCACATGCCTGAGTTGCAGGGCAGGTCCTCAGTAGGGGACACATGAAGGGCAACCACACATTGGTATTTCTCTCCCCCTCTCTCTCTAAAAATGAATAAATAAAATATTTTTTAAAAAATGAAGGCATTTTCTAGGCAGAGAAAAGGACAAAGTGTATTCTAGGTATACGACAAAAAATTATAGCTATATGGAGTGTTTGCAAATGGACTTTAGTTTCATCTGATTGGAAAGTAAGCCATATGGAGGTAAGATGATTTGAGAAAGAGGGGGGAGAGGATGAGGAGGAGAAGGAAAGGGATAGAGAGATATATCCATATATAAATAAACAGATAGTTTATAGTCAGATTGTGAAAGGCCTTATCCCCCTTCTTAAAACGATTTTGGCTTGTTTTGCTTTATTTTTAACCTGATAGCCAAGGAGTCACATGATGAGACACATATTTTAAAACAAGAACAGGAACCAATGTTGAGGATGCAGATTATATTCAGAAAGCACTAAGCCAAGGTGAGGAGGTAAGGAGGTTGTTGCAATCATTCAAATTATTGCTTGCACTGCTATTGAAGGTTGAATCAAAGCAAAGTGCAGGGGAATTGAAATGAGAGTAAATCTAGATGATATTGTAGAAGTAGCGTCAAAAGGATTTGCTGCTTTAACAGTGGACAAGGCCGTAAAGAGCTTGGTTCTTCCAATTGTACTTTCCTGAGTCTGAGGAAAATACAGTTTTAAGTTCAATTATATTTGTTTTCTAACTTTCTGTGCAGTCATTTAACAACCATTTCCTGGGTGCCTACTTTAATCAAAACCCAATGCTATGGACTATAATGTAATTACAACCCCTGTCTAGTGTGCAATTTTTGTGACATTAAAAACAAAATATTATCAAAACAAATCCTTTAGAAGGTATGGATTTTTAAACAGTGTTTGTAGAAGCATCTGGTCTTTTATATTCAGCAGTTTATGCATTTGGGACCTGTTATTAAAACAGAGAGCTTAATCTCATATAAAAAGAACTGTCTGTTGTTCTACTAAACTAGTGTTCATGCAGTTCTAACTGAAATGACAAGAGTGAAAGCCATTAAAAAATAGTGCTTGAAATCGATCAGAGATAATGAAATTGCATTGGCCCAAGTATTAATCAATTTTAATAATTGTGTGTTACAATGGTCTTGCAATAAAAAGGCTGTTATTATCAATTCAATTCATTTAAGCTATGTCTACATGATTGTACCACAACTGGTTGAAAGTATAGCCATTTCAACACCTGTGCTGTCATCTGATCATTGACCTTTTTTTCTTTTGCAAATTCCAAAAAAAGTGAGTTAGCTAATTAGTTGCTAAAACTGTCCAAACCAACACCTGTTTTGTTGTCATATAGTTATAACTTTTAAAAGCTGGTCTTCAAATATAGCAAGACTAACTGGGGCTAATTTAAAAGAAAACAGGAATCCAACAAATAGTGTCTTGATTCATAAGTCTCTCATAAAGTTATACATTAATTTATTTATAAGTATTGATGGAGTTGTGGACAACCGTTCTGGCTTCTCCAATAGTCTTCTTTTTAGACTTGGTCTTGTGGTATGTGACATTGTCTTGACTGGTTATGAAAAATCAATGCCTTCCAGTTTAGGGTAATATTTTCTCTAATCCCAACTGACTAGTACTAAGCTTGAACCTGTTCACATAGTATTCACATAGTACGAGTAAGAGAGATTTGCTAAGGCTGATCATGAGGATCTGGCTAACTGCTCACGCAGATACGCAAGGGTGGGTGCGTCCTCCTAGGGGCATGACACTTAAATATTCGCTTCAAGTGAATTTTTCTTCTAAATTCTACGGATTCCCATGAGATTTGTGACAAAGGGAACAATGGTCAGCAGCAGCTTGTCCCAGGCTAGCCCCCTGAACCTGTCGCCAAGGCCCCGTTTTCTCTGACTCTGTAGTGAGCTGACAGCAGCCCCGCCTTGGCTCACTTCTTCCCTGTGAGGTTTCTAGAGACAAAGCAGCCTGCCTAGTCTCTCTCCTGTGGCTTTTTCAATCCCAGGCCCTTCCTTGTTTTACTGTCCTCAATATGAATAAATGTACTTTGAAAGTAAAAAACAACAACAAATATGCAACCACGTTAGGGGGTCCTGGGTCATCACTCTGGTTACATACTTGGCATCTAACTTGTCTTAGCTTTTTTGACCCTGGGCATTAACAAAGAATGGATGTGTATGCAACTTTCTGATTAAACGTCTAGCTGATTTTACTGTTGTTCCTGGTTTCCTTGTGGTCTACAAAGGGAGATGTAGGAAAGAGTATAACCAGAGCTTGTGTAGAGTAAGGAGAAAAACAAGAACTTATCTTCTCTACCTCTTCGAGACAGAGAAGAAACAGCCCTTCCATCAGTGGACTCCAGTGGTTGGAGCTGTACCTACAGAGACGGTCCCTTCCGATTCTGAAATTGGAGGGACACTGTCTTTTATGAAACTACCTGGAAATTGTTGTTGCTACACAGGGAGGATCCAGGTGGTCCCAGCATTCAGTTAAAAATGAAACCTGCGTTTCCATCCACACTACAATTTTGTTCATAGTACAAGCATGACAGGCTTTCACTATTTCAGTCAGTAACCTGTGTGCCATCTCTTGCAGGGCCTCACACCACAGTGTTGAGCTAGGACAAGCCTTAGACTCAAGATGGGTTTATCTGGGCTTTCCCTCTGGCCACAGGTTGGTTTGACTCTTTAACTTAACCAGAATGTATTATTTCCCTTACTCTTCTTCAGAATAAAGGTCAATTTTGGGGAGAAGCTCTTAGATAGATAAAAAAAAACAGACAGGACAAGCCCCAGCTCCCTTTCAGCAGAGGATTTCAGTCCTTTGTCTGTGATCTCTGCATTTCTTTCTTTCCTCACCATCACAGTGGTGACACTTTGCAATTATTGAAAGGAAGTAAGAATAATAAAATTTTGCTGTCCTAAATTGCTGGGTGATTAAACTCAGCTTTGTATTAAAAGGGGAGTTAGACAGTGAAGAGGTAGATACACTCTGTGAATCCACTTTTACAAAGATTTTTTAAATCATGTATAAGTCCCAGATTATTCTAATATAAACTTGTATTCATGATTGCCTCAATACAGAAACTTATGCCCATTCTGCATCTTAGTTGATTTCTTCTTGGCCATTGAAATCAACAGAATAAGGTTATGTGATGGGTGATTTATGCAGTGGGAAAAAAATGATTGCATGTACACCAGAAGAGACTCCTAGATTCCACTTGACTGTAAATCAAGCACTAATTATTCGCCTAGATCTTATTTTTCTTTAAGTGCTTCTGAAAGGTGTGGCGAGACATCAAAATATGAAGTATATTCTTCTGGTGCTAACAGATGTTAAAGCAATGGTTCTAAGTATTGACTTCTGTTACAAAACCTCGTCAGGTTTCTGGTGCTTAGCATGATGCCTATTCACACTAGGACTTTGCTGATCTGCCCAACTAATTGTATTTCTTAACATGTTCTTGGTAATATCATGGAAGAATTTCCAAATTCTTGATCATAGCTTCAGAGTGTGACCTGTTTTTGTTTATTTTATTATTATTCTTTTTTCTGTTTCTGACTTTCTCTTTCTACTCTGTCTCTGAGCTACAAGCAGTGGTCCAGAGGTACCCTGCTGTTGCCCTTCCCTGTGCCTTTGGCTCAAGCTGCTGCCTCTGCCTCAGATGCTGTTGTCTGTATGTCTAGTGAATACTCACCCATCTTTCAAGAGGCAGCTCAAGCATTTCCTTCTCTGGGAATCATTTTTTTCAACCCTTACCAAACTTCTATTAAACAACATGGGATGTACTGAATTTTGTGCTCTTACAGTATAGTAGTACTGAGCATTTAAACATTCCTGATTATTGGGTTTGTTTTTCTTTTTCTACCAGATTGTAAGTTTCTCAAGAATAACGGCTATGTATTATCCAATTTTTTGTTTGGTTACTCTCTAACAGTTCAATATTCTTTCTCATATAAAGATAGTTTTTCCTCTTAAGGAAAATAAAAAGAACACAAGAGCAACCATCGAAGGTATTCTCTAGATATGATTGCAGGTGCTTGTATTGCTTTTCCCCATCTCTTGCTTTTAGTGTGTTTGTGTCTGAGTGTTTAAGTGGACTGTTCAACTCAGTCTCCCTCAGTTTAAATATTTGACTTTGTTCTCTATGCAGGGGTCTCTGCCATGTTCCATAAAATACAGAAATGATTGGGGCATAATTCGATCTTACAATCCATATGTTCTGTTTTTAGCTTTAAGTAACAGAAAATTCAGTTAACAATGGCTTAAGCAAACAAAATAGGTGTTTGGAGCCAGGTGGTTGCTGCTGTTGGTTCAATGCTCAGTGATGACATGCAGGGCCTAAGCACATTTTAACATTCTGTATTTCAACCTCAGTGTCTTGCCTTTTTCAGCCTTCATGTTTTTTCACCTGTGGTCACAGAAAATCTGCTGCATATCTAGTCATCTGTGCAGAGATAAGGGAGGAAAGGTAGTACCAGCCACATCAATCATTTTATCAGGGAGAAGAATGCTTTCCCAGAATCCCTCAGCAAGTAAGTCTTCACATTTGTGAAATTTCTGTCATGCATTTCCTCCAATCCCTGCCCCATCAGCTGTAAGAAAGGCTTTTCCAGCTCCTTTCTAGAATTGGGCAAGAAAACAAAAAGAGGTGAGGAAGGGTACTATATTAGTTAATGAAGAGTGTGTGCTATGTATTAGTAGGTGATTAAGACAGGTGTTTAATTAATTTTATACATGGTAGAATAAGAATGTGTCATATGACATATTAAGAGCAATATGGATATTTTGAGAATGAAATGATTATATTTGATGAGGGAGAAGGGTATACTCATGAGTAGCTTTATGAAATAGTAATTTCCGATACAGAACTTAAAGGTAATAAAATTTTAACCAGCAGAAATTGTCGTAGGCAAATATTTTAAGTGGAGGGAGAAACAGTAAAGCTTTATATTTAGAAATCAGCCAGTTTAGAGATCTATCTGCAGCTTGCAGAGCTGGATTTAGTGAGCTAATTTTAAATTTTACTGAATTTCAATTGAAGTTTAAATGCCCACATGTGGCTAGTAATTAGCATATTGGAGAGTATAGGTTAGAGCAGTGTGGGCCATTCTGGGTTGAATTTGGAGGGAATTGAGGAAAGGAGCAAACATGATCAAAACCAAATTTTGACAGGACCACTCTACTACTTTGTTGAAAATAGCACAGAGTAGGGGAGGGTAGGAGGCTCCCGCATGAATGCAGGTGGTAGATGGTAGCAGCTTGTACTTAGTGTGGCATAAGTGAGACTGGTTTCAAGAGGCTAGATTCTGCAGTCAATTGAACAGAATTTTCTGATGGATGGGATGTGAGGTGAAAGAAGTACCAGAAAATAATTCTACATTCTTTTGGCCTAAATGATTAGAGGGATGCAAATTGCATCAACTGAGATAAGACCAAAGAAGGCAAGGCTTTTGTACAAGAGCAGAAGCTTGAATCTAGAACCAGGAAAGCTTGAGATGCTTACTAGACATGCAAGAACATATATGGAGTATATAATTCAACAGAGTCTAGTTTAGAGACAGATTTTTTAGAGTTGTCTGCACGTTGGTGGTATTTAAAGTTACAAGATTAGTTGAGATCACTAAAGGAGTGAATGTAGAGTGAAGAAGCACGGCATGTCTGCTCTGAGTCCAGAGCTAACCCATAGCATTTGAGGAGGCAGCGCTTCTGAAGGTGACTTGAAAGAAAATACTAGTGAGGTATGAGGAAACCCAGAATGATGAGAGTTTCAGAAGTCAAGAAGAGTGATGTGTTCAACTATGGCCAAATACCTTTGTTATCCATGAAAAATGAGGCCAGATGACTGACTATTGAATTTAGCCATGCAGGAGCAGGGTGGACAAGCTGCGAGGGGTTATTGGTGATTGCAACAATCACACTGTCTGAGGCATAGGGAAGCACAAGCCTGGTTGAAATGGTTTCAAAAGAAACTGGAAGAAAGGACTTGATGGGATAGGTAAAGAAGGTGCTGATTTAGAAAGAAAATTATAAGTTCTGATAAATTCTGATTGTGCAGGATAATTTGATAGAGATAAAAGGAGAAAAGAACATTTTAAAGCAAACATAATTCCTTTTATTGGTTCTTGGATCAGCTGTGCTGTCTCATTGCACACAATATGGACAATTTCGCTGATTTAGAGCGGTCTTCTTACATTTATCAACCTCTCAAACTGGCATTTCCAAAGTAACTAAATAATTCAATTTTTAAAATTCAGTAATAATTCAAAGGTATCTTAAAGGAAAATATTTTCATTTCAAATTAAGAATGGTAGCTTATTTTCTGAGAGGAAGTAAATAATTATATATATCATAATGGAGAGCTTTATTGCAATTAAACAGAAATCAATTTCCCCTCAGGTTTTAATCAAAGAAATTCATCAAGGAAAATGGATTTAATACATAAACTCATGAAGTTTTCTAAATTTTACAGATAAAAACATATATGTTTGCAACTGAAATTGCATAGATAGTCTAGACTTTTCAGAACCCAAGAAGATTAAATAATTTGCACAAGGACATCCAACTTGTTCAAGGATCACCTTTTCTTTCTCTTTTTTGTTTTTCTGGAATGAGCATCCAGGGCATTGAATGTGAGTTACTCGTCTTGTTAAAATATCATGGATAATATTGTAAACATCTAATTTAGAATATTCTTCTGTTGATATTGGTCTAAGAGTAGAAGAAAGAACGTTTTTAGCTGAAACTGCTAAAAGCAACCTGAGAAAACCTGTAGCCCTTACTTTGACCTTGGCCTCTTTTGAATTAAGTCTCCGGAAATGTTCGTCTGTTGGCCACTGCCAAGGGACACACTGTGTTCACACGTGTTCTCACCTTGTGAATACATTCCTGGACCTCATGGAATGTCATTCAGGGAAGGTAATACATTAAATAATTTTCTTTGGCCTTATTACCTCCTACCTGCCAAGAGCACTGAGGTTGTGGTCACAGATTTCATCCCAGGCAGTGTTATCTTGAGTGAGTTAGACCTGCCCTGGGAGCTTGTCCTTCTCCTATAATGACTGTGGTAATCTCCAAATATTCATGAAGTTTACATAGTAAGTTCATGACTAGAAAGACATGGGAAACTTTTGAACATTACATACTGTTTTTCATTGGTCCATAGAAGGACTCCTATGGATATACCAAGGACAGGCCTATTTCTATTATATTATTCACCATAGTATTAATAAAATATGAGAGGAATAAATCTAATTTGCATTTCTTTCAGGTAGACTATATTCTTAATTGGACTTTTCTGTGATTCTTAAAATCCATAGACTCTGAAAATATTACTATTCAGTTCCATTTACAGTTACATTTATAATGATTACACTCACTTAAATTCAACAATTTGAGTTATCCTTGTGTAAAACTTTTTATACTATGTTTATGCTATAAAGTAAATATTATGAAAGATATGCTACATAAAAAGGTGAATAAAACAAAATATTAATAGTAAAAGTGGTCTGGCATAATTATAGGTAATCACTTTAATTTTTATACTTTTATGTGTTTTCTTTTTGTGTGGTAAGTTTGTATTTATAATAAAAAACACAAGAGTAGAAATAGATTTGTGTGGGGTGCATGCATGTATAATTATAATCATCCTTCTGCTCAGTCATATAGATGGTTGTCAAGATTGCTCTCCTGGATAATGATCTTACCTTATTATTAAAGAGAACACATAAACACAGGAATGTCTTGGAAAATGGATTATTAAATTACTATATTAACTACATTATATTGAAAAGGTATTTTAATGGGAAAGGAAGTGCTTGCTAGTAACATTAATTTCAAACTTTCTTTAGAAGAAATGTATAGCATTAACTTCTTAAAGGTTGCCAAGTATTAGGTATATTAAGAAAATAGTTGACTAATTTTTCAACCTTTGGCATGAGTGCAGTATGGCCAATAGTTAAAGATCGGCTCTTTTAAAGAATCCTAGGATTATTCGATTAGCATCATTTCTCCGATTTACCTTTTCTCTCTCTCTTGCATTTCTAGCAGCCAATTCTAAAGCCTGCCAAGATTTTACCTTTTAGATTTTGTTCTATATTCTCTTTGTTGCAAAGGAGAGTGGAAAAATGTCCTATTTATTGTTTCATTTCATTTGCAAATTGAGCAGCAGATATAGAGGAATACAAGGAGAAATAGTTTCAATGTCAAGATTTAGCTGTTAATGTATCACACAAAAAGAAGTGTGATAAGGTTAACGTTTCATTTTTGGCTTATTATTCTGACTGGTTAATGTCTTTCTTGATACTCCTGAGGAGTCTTTCTTTCATTTGTACAATTAGTGGTGTGAAACTCCATCCATGTCATTGTGAGAGTGTCTTTTATTTTCAGTAACCACAAGCCATCACCTCACCACATTCTTTTCACTTAGGATTCTTTATAATTTCTATAGTTTCACAAGATCATAGAAAGGCAGAACTAGAAAAAACCTTCAATGTCACAAAATTTAATGTTTTTCTGTTAGATGATAGAACTGAAAGTCAAAAAGATTAAATTTGCTCAAGATCAAACAACTAGTTGACGTAATTTTAGGCACGTAATCCAAAATTGTTAATTCACCAGACAGCGACCTATCTAGAACCTGCCTAGTGGTTTTCTGGGTACTTCTGTAAAGTTATATGCAATGAAATTGAGGTCTGTATGCACACATATATATGCAATGAGTATGTCTTGTGTATGGGCATGGTTTGTAAACAATTACAATTGCTTTTTTTAATTTGTTTTTTTTCCCCTAGTATCATATGTTCCCAGGTACTATGTGACGGCATCAGTAAAGAAAACTGGGTTCCTTGGAGAATTATCCTACACATATAGCTTCAGGGTTACTTATGGTCAAACCTTAGTCTACACTTGCCACTTTCTTTCCACCTGTGCATGAGTTTCCATTATACCCCCATGGAAAAAGCCATGCTCCTCTATTGGGCACAAAAGTCATGCATCCATTCAATTCACTGTGCAGACCATTGACTTCCAGCTCCTTTGGGGTACCCTCTCATGACTGTTTTGTAGCTCCAAATTTACAGTTTCCACTCATGGACCCCATGTATATGATGTTTTGAGCACATTATCTTTAATTCTTAAGCCATTCTGGTACCTAGATGTTATTTTCCTCAATTTATAACATTAGAAGATATTTTGAGTAAAAAATGTGAAAATGCAGTATCCATCTCAGCAACTAGTAAAGTTGTCCTGAAGACTTGAGTGTGGAGGTGGCGTGTTAAGTATGGATGGGGGAGTACAATACTGAAACTCTGGGGGAAGGATAATCGCTATTTGATGGTATACATAACTGTTTTTAAATGCCTAGCCACCTCTACCCTAAGTGAAATCACGAATACCTGCTTATCCTCTTGGTCTTGGCCTGTTGCTGTACTCTTTGCTTTCTTAAACATGTGTTAAATTTAAGTTCAACAGTGCACATATACAATAGAATACTACTCAGACATAAGGAAAAATGAAATACTGCTGTTTTTGATAACATGGATGGACCTTGATGTTAAGCAGAGTAAATCAGACAGAAAAGTTAAGAACAATATGATTTCACTCATATGTAGGATATAAAACTGAATGCAACAAATGAACACACAAGAAAAACAAATAAAAATTCACAGACACAGACAACAGTGTGGTGGTTACCAGAAGGAAAAGGGTAAGTGGTAGTGAAGGGCATGCCAAATATATAATGGTGGGGGATGATGGGACTTTGGATGGTGGCCCAACAATGCACTATACAGGTCATATGTCATAGAAATGTACACCTGAAACCTATGCAATCTTATTAACCAATGCCACCTCAATAAATTTAACTAAAAAGAAAGTAATTTAAGTTCAACATCATGTGTACAGGAAAGGCTGTCTTTAACTAAGTGCCAATTCCTAGAGATGGCTTATTACTCTAAGAAATTCCAAGCAGGAATTAGCCTTCAAAAGAGGCAAGCACTGAATTCTCTTAATGTACTTTTGTTAAAGTGATTCCATCTCTTCCAATCTGGCATGCTTGCTTGTCTTGCTTCCTACTAGGCTGATCCCAGGGTAATTTACAAAAAAAATGCCTATAAATTGCATCAGAATAATAAAGCAGAAATCAATTTAACAAAAGTAATGATTGTATAGGTTAGAACCCATTAGACTTCAAGTAGAAAGACATAAAATATAAGCACATGGAGTAAAAATGTGATATTCTACATTAACCCATTACTTTTTTGCATTTTCTCTTTTTATTTTCTTATCATTGAAAAAATAGAGTAATTTTTCCTTATGTTGTCTGTATAAATGGCTCCCATCCTACCACTAATGCAAAAAATCAGTATTTTTTCAACTAATAATATCTCCCTCAACAGTTTAAACTCTTATGATTACCATCGCCATAAATGTTCTAGAAAGAAGATTTCCCCATTGGGAGGAATGAGTTAATTCTCAGTTAATGAGAAGAATTCTAATAAAGCATCATCATTACCTGTGAGAGGTTTGTTTCAAAATCATTTAACATGCTTGCCAAGAAAGCTGGTAATTCATTGTGTTTGGAAGATGAATGAGGGTGTATATTTCTTTTTACAGTAATGGGAAACTCCCTGAATTTCCTTTGCTAATATCCTAGGCTACTCTCAAAGAAAAATATGTACACTAGCACATATAAACAAAGATCAGTATCATAAGCATAAGTAAATAAGCAATTCTATAAACCTTATAGTATGATTTTCACAAGCATATGATAACTTATAGTAAACCATTACCATTTTAGCTAAATAAAATAATAAACAATTGCTGGTGAAAAAAATTAGTAAAGATAAAAGAGCTAATTCTGAAAACCCAAATTCAACTGGTAACAAGAGGTCCATAGCAATGAAGCCCAGAACCTCAAGATAGTAGTATCTCTCAGAGAAAAGCAGGTAAGTCTGGGAAATTCTTATTAACAGTAACTGGAAGATAGAGTGAGTTAATGCCAGGGTAAGTTAGATGTCATGAAAAAATTCGGGGTTAAGAATGTAAGCCCACATTTAGGTAATAAATTCCAGGAAAAAATAAAGGCAATTGGTCTGAGAAAACAATTTTAGGAACCAGACAGAAATTCAGTCTTAGAGAAAAATGTTAAGATTAAGTCCTGAGAAACTCACTGTAGCAGTGTACTGAATATAGGAACCAGAACACTGACAGGAGAAGACATTGGAAACTATTGCAGACTCAAAGTTCAAATGTTATGGGAAGAAGGAGTGGGGGTACTAAGCAAAAGCAAGATGTCTGAAAAGCTTCTCTCTCAGGTCGGTAACCAATGTGAACCAACTCCTCATGGTAAGGACAGGGAAAAGGAGGTGATGTGGAGATCCACCGTGTCTGAGGGGCAAGAGCTTTGCTTTAATTTTTTATTTTTGTTTTAGCTTTTAAAGAAACACATTATCTATCATCTATCTATCTATCATCTATCTATCTATGTATCTATCTATGTATCTATGTATCTATGTATCTATCTGTCTATCTATCTATCTATCTATCTATCTATCTATCATCTATCTGTCTATCTATTGTTGTTCAACTACAGTTGTCTGCAGTATCCCCCCATTACTCTGGGTAGGGCAGGGGAAACCTTCGGGTTTTGAAGGAGCCAAAGTAAGGCCAATTAAGTCTAAAAGGAGGGGATGCTTAAAACACCAAACACAAAGCGGAGACAGGTTATAAGCCCTATGGTGTGGAGCCAAGAGTTTAGAGTTGACCTGAGCAGAGGAGGGCAGCACTGAGGCAGTTATTACCATCTTGAGGGTATTTGGTGTGTGAGTGTGTCCAGTTGGTCACTGGACATTCTTCAACAATACAGATAAAGCTCAGCCACTTCAGTGCTTCAAACGTTCCCCAAGAAGGCTTGGTTAGGGTGGCACTGAGGCTGCAGGTGGCATGTAAGTGGACCCAGGTATAGATTGTAGGGCCTATCAGAGGACCTATGTTCAGGCAGCCTGGTGAGAGGATAAAAGATAGCTTCTCTATCAGTTTGCCTTTCTGTAGGCCCTCTATTACAGACATTGTGATGTACATATTTATAAGTATCTGCCTGAAAAAGAAAAAACAAAATCCACCTTTTTTTTTGGTCCGGAGATGCAAAATGAGATTTTCATAGTAATGAAGTTCTTCAAAAATGACTTCATACCTTAAAATTGGCTACCAATTAAAGGTTTGATTGATGTAGGGCAACACTATTTATCAGATTTCTGTTTTCTGAAGTGACCGTTGTGAATCCCAGATTTGGCGGTTAGGAGGTCACAGTGACCTTGCGTTTGCTTGAGCCAATAAAAAGTACGATGCTTACTGAAATGATTCATCAAGTAGGCTTTGGTTTTAAAAATAACTCCTGGTGAGCTAATTTTATTTTTTAGAGGTAGCTACATCATTGGTAGGCAAAGATAAACCTCTGTAAACCCCTAGTTGAGCATTGTTCTGGGGACATAATCCTATTATTTAACAAATTTGACCCCCTACAAGATGATAGATAGTCTAAAGATGGGTGTTACCAAGTTTGCTAATCTTAAGCATGTATCTTTTTTTATATTAAAGAAAAATATTTCTTGTTGCACAATAATATTCTTCCATTATTAAAGCTTTGGAAGTGCATAAATGTAGAAAATAAAAGATGTCCTCATTAGTCCTACCACAACAGGCATATTGATGTTTTCTTAGTACAATTACTCATTTTCAAGAAATAACTTTCATCTGTATTATATATTACTTCACCCAGTTTATTTAACCTAACTTTGTATCATTAGATTTTTATAACACATTCTTCCTAAGTATGCTTTTTATTTATTTTTGTATTTATTATTTATAATGATTGCAGACTCTACCATAAACTGACATGCCAAAATTTATTTAATTCTTATTTTGATTGTATTATATGCAAATTATCTCCACTTACAACCCTATAAATAATACTTGTATAAAGAACATTATGCATAAAATATATTCCTATTTAGAATTTTTTCTTTAGACTAGATTCCCACAAGTGAAATTAACATGATAAAAATTTGGCCCAATTTTAAAATCTCTTGATAAAAATAATGTCAAATATCATCTTTCCAAAAGAGGATTTTACCACTTCATTAATTTTGCTCAATTAGGAAATATTTTTTTCTTCTTTCTCTAAATGTCTGCTCATGAGGGTAAGGGACCATACCTAGAGGATTAAGTTGGCCGGAGATAATGAAGGAAGTCTCAAGGCAGAGGATGGGTAAAAAGCAAATACCAGAAAAGAGAGTAAATCTGACAGAATACTGGGGCACTGATGCCCAAGAAGTCAAAGGACAGGCCTGCAGAATGTCACAGCATCTGCTCTAGACAACCGGTTCCAGAGACGTGGAGACTGAGGATCTATTGAACAGTAAATCAGTGCTAAGAAGGACTAAGATGGGCCACAGGCAGTCAGCCAGAGGCGCAGGTCCACAAGTTCTTGTCCAAAAACCTTGGGACCAGGTATGTTTTGAAATTAGCTGTTTCAGAATTTTTAGACTTTTGTAGATTTACATATAATAATATAATATATAATACCACTGTAGCTTTGGGGTAATAGAAGTAATAAAACATATTAATATTTTTGTAGCCAAACATTTAACTTCTGGTGGAATACCTTAAGATTCTAATTAGCCTAACATCAGTAAAGATGAGATTTTTTTCCACCAATGTGTTTGTTGCAAAGTTACAAAAAAGTGCCTTAGGCTTTCAGAGCATTTTGGATTTAGGAACCACATAAAAATTTTGCATATACATTGTCATTGGTGGTTTAGTTTTAGAAGTGTGGTGCATAAATAGATAAATTACTCTGTGAGGTCTAGATAAGATTTTTAAGATTTTAAGCTTATGTTTTGAGGTTTTAAGTTTGTTTTTTTTGTTTTTTTACAAATATATTTTCAAGAATTGTATTTGCTTTAAGTGTGTGTGGTAAGAGTTGAAATATTTTTTTCTCTCTGAATTTTTATTTTCAGTGAAATACTAAAACACAATACAAATCTTATTCTTTGTCAATCAGGGATATTTTCTTTGCCCTGTCTCCTGGCAGAAATTAGATTTTCTAAGCAAATGTTTTGATTAAATATATAGGTGACATAAATTATCATACTTAAGAAAAAGATAGGTTTACCCTTGGATTTATTCATTTCCTTAAAAATTGCTAATTTTCTTCATTTTAATATATATCCTTGTCCTGGTAATCATAACACATAAAAGGTGGCATTGGGTATTTGTGTAACACACAAAAAAGTGACTCTTGAGTGAAAGAAGTTTGGATTTCTTTCTACTTTATAATTTACATTGTGGAAATGTTCTTTTTTCCTTCTTTATACATACAACTTGATCTTTCTTACAAATACAAAAGTCATCATTATTAGACAAGAACAGTGGGAGTATATAACCATAAGCCTAGGAGAGGTAATTTATTGCTTATGTCACTGTTGTTCAAATAGATAGTTTGATGTCTATATTATTTCAAATGCTACAAAGCTATAATTCATGTATCTCTTCTTGGTATCATATTCTTATTTGATTATTCATAGTCACAGAATTTTGTTCCACTTCTTCACCAAATTATATCTGTTCTCATGTTTGAAGATTGTATTAGTCTTCAACTTTTACTTTTCCACTGTAACAAAAAAAAAGATTTCTTTAAAGTGCTGTGCATTGAAAATCACTTCTATGCCTCTTGTAGTTGGGTCAAAAGCAAAACACAAAACTCTAATAAGGAAGTAACAATGACAAAAATGGTAGGGATTTACCATTCAGTCAACTAGTATTTATCTAAGTCTATTTGGGTGATGTCATAGTGTAGCGATGAAAAAACAAATGAATAAATTAAATAGCATGAATTGATGTGACATGACCCTGTCCCCTAGTGGCCTAGTCTAGTAGAGGAGATAATATGGACATAAGAGATTTAAGTTCAAACAAATCTGGGTTTGGGTCTTAGCTCCACTTCTTATCTATCTGCATTAGCATTTTTTTAATGGCACACAACTGAATCCCTCTGTCTCATTTTTGAGTGATAATTATTATACTTTAGTAGGAGTCTTTTTAAAAATATGTTTTATTAATTATGCCATTACAGTTGTTCTATTTTCCCCCTTTATTCCCCTCCACCCTGCACACCCCTCCCCCATCACTCCCCCTTTTAGTTTATGACCATGTGTCTCGAGTTCTTTAGATTCTGTATTTCCCATACTATTCTTGCCTTCCCCCCTATCTATTTTCTACGTACCGTCTATGCTACTTATTTTCTGTACCTTCTCCCCCCTTCTCCCACTCCCCTGTTGCTAACCCTCCATGTGATCTTCATTTCTATGTTTCTGCTCCTGATCTAGCTGTCCTCTTAGTTTGCTTTTGTTTTAGGTGTGGTTCTTAATAACTGTGAGTTTGCTGTACTTTAGTAGGATTCTTATGAAGATAACACAAAATAATGTATTACTGGTGCCTAACTCAGTCCTGGTCCTCAGTATCAAGAACAAGTTATAAAAAAATTATTCATTCCTCAAAATAGATATTAAGTACATACTAGGTAAAAGGAGGCTTGAGGATGGACTATGCCTAAAATCATGCCCTGTCCTCAGAGAGTTTATATGCTTGGGGAACATCAATTATGCAATAGGTAACTACTCCGTATCATAATAAGTGAATGACAGAGGCAAGACAGAGTGCTATAGATACAGACGAAAGGGACTCCTAACATCACCATGAGGGGACATGTTTAGCTGTCTATGAAACTGAGATCCAAAAAATAAGTGGGAATTAAAGAAGCAAAGGAAACAGGTGAAGAGGGTTTAGCGTGGAGGGGAAAAGTATATATGCCAAAGGAGATGTTCAATAGCACAATAATTTCTGAGAATTAAAGCGTAAGCCTGATGGGAGCATGAGGGAAAAATAGGGAGTGATGTGAAGAAGGATGGAGGGATGGACTGGAAAGTGTGTCTAGGGGCATGGGGGTTCCAACCACGGGAAGAAGTTTGCTTTTATGTGAAAGTCACTGAACAGTTACTCAAAGTCTTTCAGCAGTTAAAAACAAAACCCTCAGTGAAGAAGTGGGTTCTGATAAGTCTACAGGTGTGCTGGCACAAGTTGAGAAAGTTCCTGTCTGATTTTTTACATTTCTCTTTGCAGTAAATTGTTTGCTGAGAATGGGGCAGAAGGGGAGCAAGGAATCATGGGTTAGGTAGGTTTCAGAAGAGTAGTGAATTTTCCCAAATAGCTGAAGTGGGTTCGCGTGGATTAGGAGGTTATAGAAGAATTTTAGATAAACATGGAGGGTAAAGCTAAAATAGAGTCCTAAAATACGTGGTCTGGGAGGTATACTTACTCAGTTTCCTCCTCAAGGAAGGGTTACCACCCAGCTAAGAGCAGTGTATTCAGCCCATGGCCTCCAGGTGTCATCTCTGCCAAAGCCCTGCTTCAGGTGCAGAAAGCTACCTCCCCAAAAACATCTTGGGATTCTTCTTGCCTCTGGAGGACCAACACTGCAAAATAAGACATCCAGTGTGTGATACTTTTTTCAGCAGTTCTCAGCTGGCCATATTTAGAAACAGATGAGGGGGGCTATTGCTGCAGTCAGGGGTCAGGTGTCTGTCAAGCAGGTGAGGGAGAGAAACAACTGAGGATGTAGGCGAGTAAAATGTTGAGGTTATGAATCCGTAGTCTACTTAGTCGTAGAGAAGTATGTGATGACTGGAGATGTCTGCATAGAGAGAGAGAGATGGTGCAGATGGTTCCATGGACTAGAAGTAACCATGAGAGTAACAAAGTTTTCTAATGTTAACTATTTTAAGAAATGTTATATATATATATTTATTGCAATGTAAAAGTTTATACTTTTGATAAGAATAAACAGACAGCTGCTATGGTGTTTAAAGATCTGGGTGCTCCGGTTGGGTAACAGATGTGATTATAAATACTGGTCTGACAAATACTACAATATTGGGAATCTGCATCCTGTTTCCTTCCACTCATAGTTGTCAGAGCCTAAGATAGAACTAATTCTAGCTGAGCGTTTAATGGTTTAATGTATTCTGCTTTCAGAGAGTGTCTATTGTATAATAGGGGACTTTGCCTTCTTATTCAAAGGATCAAGACATGTTAAATAATATTCTTCATACAAAATAAACTCAGTTTCATTAAAACTTATGGTAGATAATTATTAGATAATAAAGAGAGTCTCTGGTCTACCCAGAGATGACAGAAGGACTGTGAAAAACAATGCAAAATGGTTTTAAATGTGCCTCCCCAGCTTTGATAGGAAAATGAATAAATATCAGCATTGTGCTTATTTGAGCTTTTAGGCTTAGCTTTCCCCTGTCTGCCCTCTGGTGGGACTAGTAATAAAGCAGCTGACAAGCTAAAATAATTAGCTGCTAGAACTCAAAAGAAAATTATGCGTGAATCAGAGATGAAGTGAGATTCAGGGAATTTTACTTATCTCACTTTACAAAATAGGGCATACTACATGTACTCCTAATGGCATGCTGGATGAAGTATTTTTCAGAGAATGAATTACTACAATCACATGAACTGAATATACAAAAATAATGAAAAAGACTCAAAATTACTATTTTCCTTCACTATGTGTTTGTGTTTCTCTGAAAGGACTTGATTACAAAATTGTACTATGAAAAGCAATTATTTAACTATTTTGACTTGGATAGGCAAAGTGATGGTTTGATTTTCCCTCTTATCAATTTTTTTATCTTTTTACTAAATTAAATTATGATTTACTGGCATCTTATAGATACACACTCTTCCTCCAAAATATGAAATAGATCACTTATTTAATCACAAAAAATGCACATAAAGTAAGTGTTTCATAATATAGTTCCCAAATTACCTGCATTTTAGCAGATCTTGTTAGGTAAAATACTGAATTTGACTTTGACATTCTCTTAGGAAAAGATGAACTAATATCTCTAAAGTAAATCTGGAGTTAAGGAAAGCAAACATGCCTTTAAATCTTAATGAAACATATTTTACAAATAACTTCTTCAAAAATTTTATGGTGGTCAACATCGAATTTACTTAAGACAAAAACAATGAAATTGTGATCTACCATGATTATTTCATAAACAGAAGCCTATTTAAGTTAAAAAGGGACAATCTCAGATGTTAAGACTTGCATTTAATTTTGTGAAATCCTTTATTAAAACTCACTGCATCTACCAATCAACATTTTAATGTCTTCCTAACACTGAATGCATTATGGAACTGACCTTTCACATTTAGCCTACCCAAAACATTAACTTTGCCTTTTTTCTAAAAATAATATTGTTTCCTATTCTTACAAAGTCACTTGGTTAATTGCCATGATGGCAGGATGCCATTTATTTGAGGGGAAATACTGGCATGTGTTGGTTTATAATTTTTTATTAGTGATAGATATTAATCATTTGAATTTCTATTCCTTCCATTAAAATAATAACCGTAAGACTGTCAGTGGCATCAAGGTAGTGGCTGGAACCTGAACAGATTCAGCCCATCATTACAGAAAACCACGTCTTCCTGATGGAACTGGACTGGAGTGGAATGGTCCTTAAAGTCTTGGAGTCTGGAAAGCCACCTGCTTCTGCTGAAGTATTCAGACAAAGACTCTTGGAGGTTGGCCAGGACTATGCAGTGCTCAAACCCACTGCTTACGTGTTTGACGGTAACACCTGGTAGCACAGATGCTACATTCTAGAAAGCCATAATTATGTTGAGAGAAGGGAGACGTTGTCTTACACAGTTATTATCATGCTTCTACCGCAGGTATTAGAAAGAAGCAGTCATTTTGTATTCACCCACCAGCATATGTTTTCTCATTTTTGGAGATGAAATTTCTAGATCATGCTCAATACTGAGATTAAAAATCATTATGTGTTTTTAAGCAATAGAAAGGTTACAAAAGACCATAAAGGATGTGATGAAAATGTGTTGTTATCTCCAAGTGTCTGTTCAAAAGCCATTTGAGCTAGGTGCCAAAAATTCATAGTCGAGCGTATTCAAAGAAAAGTTGTTGACAGTAATCTTGCTTGGTTTCACACTCTATCCTGGAGCCACTCATAAATGAGGCTGTCAGATTTTATACTGATGAAAGGAGCTTGTCTTAGCTTTGTTTAGCTCAGCTGTTAAGAATTCCCTTTTCCCATTTTTCTGTCTTTCTCAGACAGATTATTATTTAAAAGGTTGTGGCAGGTGCCAGGACATCCATGTGTTGTTTGTCTTTAGAAGCAATCTCTTATATACTTAGTGCACCCACACAAATGATAGTCTGGAATCTCATCATAACTTTCACCTCCAGGACTCATGAATTGAGATATGTAATTTGGTGGCATAGTAACCTATTTAGATAGCTTGACATGATTTGCAGCTGTTGGCCACAGTTAATGGGAACGTGTGGTGGTCATGTTTTAAAGAACATAAAGATGATCCAGGTGAGCACGTACAAATTTTATCTCTCCGCTGCTCATTCTGAAAATCTGAATATAAAGCTGTTGTCCATCAATTTATATATTCTTTGCTTCATCAAATATTCATGATAGTCTGCAGTGTATAAGACACTCTGGTGTGTGCCAAATATGCATTAGTGAGTGGAACTGACATAATCCCTGCCCTCCTGTAGTTGATAGGTTAGTCACGGGAATAAGAAGTGCAAATGCCTTCGGGGACATGCAGGTAAAGAAAATGAGGGAGGCTTTGAACTTAAGCCTATAATTAATGGTAGAGGCTTTGGCTAAAGAAAAGTGCATATTCTGCTGGACAGAATTCAAATTCAAAATTCATTTACACAATGAGTCATACCTCACGAGGAAAAAAGGCACACCTGGAGTCTGAGCACTTTATGTGGCTTTTTCTTATGAGTTTGAGTTTCTGGTTGTGAGTCAGGGTAGGGAT
This sequence comes from Artibeus jamaicensis, assembly GCF_021234435.1. Classification (NCBI taxonomy): domain Eukaryota; kingdom Metazoa; phylum Chordata; class Mammalia; order Chiroptera; family Phyllostomidae; genus Artibeus; species Artibeus jamaicensis. The sequence continues at coordinate 13,651,568 of NW_026522046.1, read as the reverse complement.
GTCTCAGCTACTGTGAGAACTGCATCTGCTTTTGTGTCTCCTCTTTACCATGTATAATGTAATCAATCAACCATCTGATCTCAGAGGCCTGGGAGAAATGAGCAACAGGGGCCAGGTTGAGCTTTCAAGTTACCATTCACCAAACAACTGCGTTTTACCCAAATGAGTAGGCAGAGATCTCCAGCACTGTCGGCCTCTCGCTGATTGGCTGATTGGTACCCACGTTGGTCAGGCCCCACAGCTGTCTGCTAGGGTCAGAGTCAGCAGTTCTGGCGGATGTGCCAGTTTGCTTCACTGGCAGTGGCTTTTCTGCTGTCAACCTCCTATTTATCATCTTATAAAGTGGGAGTTATGGTATCCTTTACAGCAAACAGTTTATTTGTTTTCTAAAGGGGGAAATATCATGAGATTTACTTTAATGTGAATGTAGGTCAGACTACTTCTAGGCCAGAAATTACCATACTTTTTGGAAAACATAGGAAACAACAGAAATAGTAGTAATTTGACTGTACACCATATATATATATATATATATATATATATATATATATATATATATATATATATATACATATATCACTCTACCATGTATTATGTGAATAACAAAAATCTATGCAAAATTATGAATTTTTAAAAGGATAAAATGTCTTAATATTTTATTTGCACACTTGGAAACATGGTTATCCACATGCCACACATCAAGGGCTAAACAAATTGGTAATGACAATATCAACACCAATAAAATAGCAAATGTTGACATTTATTGTTGAATACCTACTAGACATAGTTAACATCAGAGAAATGGAGTAATTACCAGATTTATTTTTAATTTATTTTAGTATAAAGTAAAATTGTTATTGTCTGCTTTACTATTAGCAGTTTTTTATGATTTAACAGATTAAAAGTAATGTCCTCTTTCAGAAACTTACTTAGCTTCTCCATACCTCTTTCCTCCTCTGTAGAATGGAGGTCATTTATTACCTTTATTTTTATTGTGTTGTTATTAGGATTAAAGGAATTAATATATGCAAAGTATTTAGAATGGTCTTGTTACATAGTGCTATCTACAAATAACATGTGTTTTTTTAATTTTATTATTAATATTATAGACTAAAAAAAATAAAACCATTTTGCATCAGGGTAGATAAGAAAAAAAGGATGAAGATTTGCAACTTGTCATCATGTTTACTGTGTTTTTCTTACTTCCAAGGAACATTGTAAGATATTTGACAACTAAATTGTGAAGAATTTAGCATAAAGATAAATTAAGTAAAATATGAGAGAAGCATCAAGGTCCCAGATATCACTTTCCCTCTGAGGAAAGCCACTCTGTGAGTTAGAGAATTCATAGCAAATTGGAATACACCTCTAACTTCAAATCTCATTTTTTTTTTACACAGTTGAAATAGGTTTAAAACTGGTAAGAGCATCTTTTGAGCAGCTATGACAGGAGTGAATGTCAGAAAGGGGAGTTGGAAGTATATGAGGAAATGAGAGGAGTTTGTTCTACGTGTGCCTGGGCTAGTGGGTGCCTGGGTTTTGCAGTAGCCACAGCTATTGCTCCTTCAACACTTCCTGCTTACCAGGTATCAACCTGCTTCTCTGAAGTTCAGCATCTAATGCCTCAGGGCTCAGAGTTATAGAAACAAACCTAGCTAGCTGTTGACAGAAGCTACAGAGTCTTGACTATAGCAATTGTGGTTCAGGAAGCTTCTGAAAATGAAACAAAGGGAAAATGAGAGTAATAATATTTATACTTGGGATTGTTTTTTGGCACTTTAAGTGTATAGCAGATTGTCTTTTAATTTTTCTTCCTAGTTTTAATGTCTTTTTCTGTTTTACATGGGTCTTGAGTATAGCTGTGTCATGTGTGATTCTCAGACTGATGACTTAATGAACAATTTGTATTTCTCTAGACATTTGTATGTATTGCACTTAGAAGGTCTACATAGTGTTTCTCAATGGTTGTCCATTGGAATCATCATGGGCCTTACCAGAGAAAAGTGAACTGGAATCTTTGGGGGCACAGGACACTGACATTGAAATGTTTTCAAAAATTCCCCAAATAACAATGTGACCCCAGTTTAAGAACCATTTATTTAAGAGATATAGATAAAACAATAATTTGAAAACAAATATGTATGCTAATAGAAATGCAAAACAGTGCAGTTTTAAATTTGCAGTAAAATATTTAAGGAAAAAAGTAGAACATACACTTACAGAAAAGTTCTAGACTTTCTTGGAGGTGATTATTAATAAAATGGTGAGTTAAATTTACACCTGTTCAAGGAAATAGAGCACATGACTCTGAGGTTGCTGTTGGAGGAAGGGTTCTTGCTTCTAGGTTAAACTGTCCAAAGTGAATGCCTCTTTTTCAGCATTCTGATGCTGACCCAACACCTGAGCAAAATACTGAAGTGAATAATCAATTTGAAATGAGACCATAACCCTCTGCATGTATTTTAGACTTCATGTTCTTTATTTTGAGACAAATCTTTAGAGAAACAGTTCTACTACCTCAGTGAAGATAGTAGTAATAATTTCCTGTATGAATGGAGTTCATTATTTGAATCACATAATGAAATAGGTGATTAGTATATTTACTGGATTACATATAAGGTAATCAATATTGACTATGCTTATTATCCCCTGCATTCTTTTTAATTTGAGCACAGTGTTGAAATCACTCTCCTCACTGATTTTGCAAGGTGTAAGAAGAGACACGGACTCTGGAATTTGGTGTAAAATGGTTGGGCCTATCCTGTGTTTTCTGTGGGCTTTTAAAATGTTATTCAGTGATAAGATATTGAATAAATTACCAAATCTTATTACTTATTAATTAACTTACTTTGGAGTAAAAAAAATGTACTAGGTTGTCTGTTCTTTCAAATAATTGCTGGAGGGCTTTTGGAACTAGCTCTTACCTCCCTCAAACAATTTAGAACTTCTCATGTTATGATACGTATTACATACCTAGTTGGGTACAGCTGACCTGCCAAAGGCAGGAGACACATACCTCCAGAATCACTGTGTTCTAGTTAAAAATGGATGTCTTAAATGAGCTGACCTGTTACGTATACCTCACTGTATTAGGTTTCTAAAAAGTAGGACCAACAAGATATGCATATGTATGATGAATATGTATATTTGTGTGTATTTATATATGTGCACACATATATATATTTATATGCATATATTCATGCATGTCTATGTATGTGTATATGAAGGGAGATATTATAAGGAATTGAATCACATGATTATAGAAGTCCCACATGTGCTATCTGCAAGCTGGAGGCCCAGAAAGCCAGAGAAATAGTTCCAGTCCAAGCTGGAAGGTGTGAAAACCATAGAAACTTATGGTGCAAGTCCCAGTCTGAGCAGAAGACCAATGTTCTAGCTTGAGCAGTCACAGAGTGAGTTCTTTCCTCCTCTGCCTTTTTGTTTTATGTGAGACTTCAATGATGGATGAGGCCCATATCCACTGGGAAGGGCAGTCTGCTTCCTTCAGGCTACTGAGTCAAATGCTAATATCGTGTAGAAGCACCCTTATAGATAGACCCAGAAATAATGGGCACCTCATGGCATGGTCAAGTTAACACATAAACACATAAAATTAGCCTTTGTACCCACCTACTTGGATTTGTTACAGTAGTGTTAATCCAGTCAGGTCCGAGTCATTTTTTAACACTATGATGAAGTGCCTTTCCTTCACAAAGCCACTGCCACTAAGTGTTACATTTAGCCTCTTTCCTCCTTCTCGATATTTGTCATTAAAAATGAGAAGTAAGATGCCTATAAATTGTTGTCAAAGTACCTGTCTTCTGTCAGCACCCTAGAAAATGTCAGTATCTGGTGAATTTAAAATCAAAATCATAAAAAGAATATACATATTAGCCTCGGGATTGTTTACCTCTGAGAAGAACAAGGAATCATGCCTTAATTGGGATTCTCAAATTGGTGGTAATCTCCCCATATTTAACTGGATGTTTGTTTTTCTCATATCTTAGTTTCTATCCTTTGGGGTGCATATAATTTGATGCTATTCCTGGTAGTGATTAACAGTTTCCTAATCAACTCCAGGTCTGCAGTTAATTGGCGTATAGAACCCATTCTTTCCCAATTGTGAATGTACTATTCATTTAATTAATCAAAATTAAATTTTCCTGAAAAAAAAATGAAATGGATACTTCAAACTCATTGTTTTAGAAGAGGCTTATATTTCCTCTTTGTAGAATTTTTTCAAGTATTTTTTGTGAAAAAAAGGGGTCTTTCTTTACCTAAATCTCTTAGTTGGAAGATTCTTTAAATGTAGAACCAGAATTTAGGTGGAATCATTTATTTCTTCAGTCATCAAACAGTTGTTTGCCTGTTATGATCAAGGTACATTCAGCTTTTAGCTGCATCATCATCTTAAAATTCCACAGCACAGTGCTTTAGGTACATGTCAGTAATGTTACCAATTCTGTGGCCTCATGTGATGAGAAGGGAAGTCATTCCTGTGTTCATCTCAGAATAAGGCCAGTTTTCATCTCAAGAAGCACAAACTCCCATGACTCTTCATTGTGATTTATCATATTCCATTTAGCACAAATGTTATACTACTCTGAACTGGTAGCTCAGCAGGTGAAATGATGAGCAGGAGCTCAGGGCTTGATGGCACTTTGTATTTGTGAGGTAGGAAGGCAGGTTGGATCTGCCTGAGAATTGGGAGAAAGAGTTTCTAGATTCATGTGTAGGTGGATTTTGTGTGTCAACCTGACAGGGCCATAGGTGCTCAGCCACTTGGCCAAACCTTATTCTGGGTGTTTCTGTTAAGGTCTTTCTAAAATAAATTTGCAGTTGAATCAGTAGACAGTAAAGCCGATTACCCTATGCATTGTGAGTGGGCATCATCCAATCTATTAAAAACATAAACAAATAAAACAAAAAGGCTGAGTTGTGTGAGTTCTCTATATATTTTGGAGATCACACCCTTGTCTGAGGTATCATTGGCAAATATGTTTTCTCACATGGTTGGTTCTCTTTTCATTTTAATGCTGTTTTCTTTAGCCATGAAAAAACTTTTTATTTTGATGAAGCCTTATTTATTTATTCTTTCCTTTATGTCCCTTGCTCTAGGGGACATATTGGTAAAAATATTGCTGCATGGAATATCTGAGATTTTCCTACCTATGTTCCCCATAGGACTCTTATGGTGTCATGACTTAAGTCTTTTTTATCTGCCTTGAATTTATTTTCGTGTACGATGTAAGTTGGTGGTCAAGTTTCATTTTTTTTGCAGTGGGCTTTTACAGTGGGGGAGAGAGATTGGGATTAACCTTGATTACAACAGGAAGACATGGGGATTTATAGCCAAGGAAGGAGGTAGTGATCAGTGGAAGGAATACAGTCATTCCTCAGTGCTCTTGGGGTATTACTTCCAAGATCCTTCTGGATACCAAAGTCCAAGGGGGCTAAAGTTCCTTACATAAGATGGTGTAGTATTTGCATATAACCTGCACATGCCCTTCCATATGTTTTATTTTTAATTTTTTTATTTGGAAGTAAGTTATTTTAATTAATGACCTGATGCTTTAGACTTTTAATTTTTTTTAAATTTATTTATTTTTAGAGGGGAAGGGAAGGAGAGAGGGAGAGAAGTATCAATGTACGGTTGCCTTTCATGCGTCCCCTGCTGGGAAGTGGCCTGCAGGGAACCGGTCTGCAACCCGGGTATGTGCCCTGATTGGGAATCGAACCGCGATTGTCTGGTTCGCAAGCCCGTGCTCAATCCACTGAGCTACACCAGCCAGGGCTTAGACTTTTATATTTTGACCAAATTACACTTTTTTAAAAATCCCTATTTATTCTGTTACAGTTGTCCCAATTTTTCCACCTTTTACCTCCTCTGCCCAGCCCACCCCCAGCTCGCACAGTCAGTCCCCACAACTGTTGTTCATGTCCATGGGTCCTTCTTATATGTTCTTTAACTAATCCCTTTCCCTTCTTCCCAACATCCCCCCTTCCCCTCTGGCAGCCAGGTCCACATTTCCATATCTCTGGTTCTGTTTTGCTTGTTAGTTTATTTTGTTCGCTAGATTCCTCTTACTAGTGAGATTGTATGGTGTTTGTCTTTCACCGACATCCTCCCATATACTTTAAATCATCTCTATTTATTGATACTTATCATACTTAATGCAGTGTAAATGGTATATAAATAGTTGTCAACACAGTATTGTTTAGGGAATAATGACAAGGAAATGTCTGTACATATACAGTTATTGCAGGCTTAATTGCACTCATACATTACTTAACAAAGAGGGTGTTTTCTGTGAAATGAATCCTTAGGGGAGCTTCATGGTTGTACAAACATTAGAATGAATTTACATAGCTTGGAGGTATAGACTATTACACACCTAGGCTGTATGGTATAGCCTATTGCTCCTATAGGTTACAAGATTGTATAGCATCCTACTACACAGAATAACACAAGATTAAATCAAGCACAGGAGAAAATGATGTGATCAAGAGACTTGTGAGATTGCTACCAGGGTAATACAGATTGCTATTTTATAGCAATTTTTATAAGTGAAAGAGTAGCTTCTATAATAGTAATGAAAAGGACAGTGTAGTAAAAACATGAACCAGTAGCATAGGCATTTATTATGATGATCAGATGTCATGTAGTGTACATAAATATATGTTCTATAATTTTGTAGGCCTAGCCACACAATAGGTTTGTTTATAGCAGCGTTACTGTGTTTTACAACAGCTATAACATCATTAGGGATAGGTGAATTTTTCAGATCCATTTTAATCTTATGGAACCACTGTCATTAACTGAAACAGGGTTATGCAGCACATGACTATACATAGTACAGGTCAACAACAGTGCAACTTCCTTTTGGGACATTCTATTGTTAAAAGACACATCAGTGGTAAGGAAAGATTCTGGTTAAGCCTACATGACAGAATTCTTCTTGAACGTAGGACAAAGTGATCAGCCATCACCTGGGACATGATGGAGCGTGACCTGACTGGTCATTGAGGATGATGAAATATTGAGGATGGGGGATTCTGGTTAAATGGACTTCACAGAATTCTTGCTAAAATTGAGCAATACAGAGAGGAAGGTAGAAGGTCAAAAGTCAAGGCCTAGTTAAAGAAATAACTCAGAGGTGCCTGAGTATTATTTGTTCAAAGAGAGAATCTTTGTTGCCTGTTAAATTAGTCAAGAGTCTTGACCAGAACTCCAGACTGTCTGTCTGCCTCTGGTCTCCCATCATTTGAAGGCCACCCCACAGGTTAGGTGGGAAAGATACTTTCCAAGAATGTTGGACTTGCATATTATTAAATTTAACTTCATAGTTATTTTTGAGTAGTGACATCTCATATTTTTCTGTTGTAGAATAATTGATTTTTTTTCTTATCCTTGGTATTAAAGTAGTTTAGTCAAGCATTTTAAATATGGAAGGCTTAACTAGTACTTGCAATGGAAATTAATACATGTATGCAACTTTGAAAATTCAGTTGATTATAAAGGATTTGATTAATCCACTCCAATACTTTTCCTCCATTTTCTTAAGTGTTCCTAAATACACAAAAGCAAAATAAATGAAGTTTTAAATAATTAATTGATTAATCAAGAGTCAAATATATGCAGTTTTTCACAAATATGCAAATAGAAATAGAAAATCAATTATAAATATTAACCTTAAAGAGTTTCATATTATCTATGATCATTTAATTTTAATATTAATTATTAGGTCTTAATGTTCAAACAAATTTGGCATAAAGTGTAAACTGACTTTGGGGTTAAAGGCTATTAAATGCCTCTTTTTCTCTGTTTCTTAACCATGAATTAGCACATTTCCGGTCCATTAGAATTAAATGACCTGACATTTCTTTTCTTATAAGAGATCACATTTTTTTATCCAAAATGTCTTAAGTTTCCTCCTTCTATCCCAGAATATTAAAAATTTATAGTGCACTGGGTTGTGAGGTCTGCATAGATATCCAAAAGAATGTAACTGCAGATTGAAATTCCATCCTAAGGTTAAATGGGTGGCAGAAGTGTGGGGGACACATTGTGCCATGTTTGTGATGGAATACCAGAGGCTTCCACTTTCTTCAGCTTTGATTGATTGCATCTGGTTTTTGTACACAGGTAATTCAAATTATGTGTGCCTCTTGAGTACATAATATGAGCCAAAGTTGCACTACATCCTCATACTGTTTGCAAACTCTCTAAGTGGTTCTTGCCAGGAACCAGCACTCAAGGGGAAAGTTAATATGCCACAATATTCAAATAGCTTGATTTGATTTCATTTAAAAAAAAAGCTTTGTCAAGTTAAAGGTGTAAGAGAGGCATATCAAAATTATTTGCTCATATTAACTTGTAAATATGATTTTTTTCTTTTTCTCTTTAGGCACGCTGAGATACTTGTAAAATATTTAAATATTTTCAATTAAAAAGTGTTTTATTTGTTAGTTTCTAACCATAAAAATATGTAAGATCTCACTCTTTAAGGATGCAAATGATATAGATAAATTATACAGCTAGGAACTCACCACATCTTTCTATTCTCAGGGCTTGAGCAAGGGTATGTATTACAAATAACCTCTGTGAGCCCTGGCTGGTGTAGCTCAGTGAATTGAGCACAGGCCTGTGAAGCAAAAGGTCACTGGTTAGATTCCCAATCAGGGCACATGTCTGGGTTGCAGGCCATGTCCCCAGTAGGGGACACATGAGAGCCAACCACACATTGATGTTTTTCTCCTACTCTTTCTTCTTACCTTCCCCTCTCTCTAAAAATAAATAAATAAATAAAATATTTTAAAAAGAACCTCTGTGATTGAATCAGCATGACATATACTGTTTCTGAAAAGTATCAGAAATGAGCTACTCTGTTCACTTAGTTCAAAGAGGTAGGCATATCTTGTGTTATGGTTAAGGTATATATGAAATAAAACAGGTTATAGCTAGAGGATAGAGCAGACTGGGTTTGAATGACTGAAAAAAATTGACTAGTTTTCTACTTTAAAAAGCCTATATTTCTGATGCAGTAAAAAGTTCAAAATATGTGCTCTCTCTACCTCCAGATTACAAAAACATATTTTTTAAAAATCTATGTCCATTTAAATGATGAATGGCACATTATTGTCCCATATTAAAACAAATATGGGACAATAACACAATGGAATGCTATTTGGCCATAAAAAAGAACATTTTACCATTTGCAACAGCATGGATGGACCTGGAGAACATTATGCTAAGTGAAATAAGCCAATGAGAGAAACATAAATAGCACGTGGTTTCACTCATATGTGGAATCTAATGAACAAACTGAACTAACAAGCAAAGCAGAGACAGACTCGTAGATGGAGAACAGATGACAGCTAGAAGGCGGGGGAAGTTTAGGGGGTGGAAGGATTGAGCAAAACGGAAAAAGAACTCATGGACATGGACAACAATGAGGTAATTTCTGGGGGAGGAGTGTATAAGGGGACTAAATGGTAATGAAAAAAATGCAATAAAGCCCTGGCTGGGTAGTTCAGTGGATTGCACATGGGCTTGCGAACCAAGAGGTTGCCAGTTCGATTCCCAGTCAGGGCACATGCCTGGGTTGCACGTCAAGTCCCCAGTGGGGGCCATGTGAGAGGCAACCATACATTGATGTTTCTCTCCCTCTCTTTCTCCCTCCTTTCCTTCTCTCTAAAAATAAATACATAAAATCTTTAAAAAATGCAGTAAAGATTAAATAAAATACCAAGAAAAATCACATTGACAAGATGCCTTAGCGACTTGACTCTTATGTATATCACTTAGCTGATGGTAAAGTTGGTTTTCTTACACATCTTTTCCCTTAGAGTTACAAAACTTATGTATGCCCTTGAGGACTTACTGTAGTTATTTTTAAATGTAGTTTGTGATTTTTTTCCCTTGGTGGCTTCTTTTTGTGTTATAGTGACTTTAGTTAGAAATGGGGGTGAATATATTGAGACGTTTTGGTAGCTTAGCTTAGGCAAGTTTACCATGAATTGAAATTGGTAAAGCCAAACAACAACAAAAAATTAATGTGAGGATGAAGGAGGATAAGGCTGAGAACATACCATAATATTCCACCCCTGAGGCGAGAGCAGGGAAGATGCGTGAGTTTACATTTCTTCATTCGCTTATTACCGTAATAGTATCCATACTTGTATCCACACCCACAAAAAGATCCATGGATCTGGGACTGATATTTTTTCACTTCCTATTACATTGTAAATTGTTTTATTTTTTTCAGTCCATCTGTTCGGGCTTATGTGGTAGAGTTACATAGTTTGTTTTCATACTTTGCACCTTTTGGTTTGTTCAAGCCTGGTGTAAGTACCATCCTGGCAGCTCCTCACATACTGGGGAAGGAAATTCAATGATTCGTGAATGTACACAGGAAAGAGCAAAGACTGTGTTTGTTCTTAAGAATAGTGCAAATATTCTACTCTCAATAACATAGAAATTTGAATGTGTAACAGGTTCTTATCTTGGCATTTTGCTGGAAAACTAGTTTTATTGAAGTTTTCAATAAAACTGTGAAGTTTGTTTTTCATAAAACAAACGCTATGTGTATTTACATGTTTTATATAGGAAGTTATAAAAGTGATTGCATATTTACCATGTCTGGTTGCATTTTGTTTTTTAAATCTAATACATTTCAAGAACTAACATTAAGTCCAGTTCTAAGACATTATTTTAAAATATTTTATTGTTTTCACATTCACAAAATAAATATATGTGCATTAAAGAAAACTGAGATAATATAGCCATGCAAGAAAAGGAAAAGAAACAGTAGTCCAATTTCTCATTTCAAGTTAAAAAATTATGTATGTAGTTATATATCATACACTTTATATATGTACATACCTTTAAAAATATATGGGTATGTGTATGCAATACATGTAATGTGGATGTATGTGTATATATGACATGCCACAAACGTATATAATATGTAAAATCTTTAATCCTTCTTAATGCGATGGGCACCTGTCCCTCAGGTATTGGCTGTTGTTTCGTTAGCATTCTTTTCCTCTTCTTCTCCTCAAATAATTGTACCAAACAAGTGAAAAGAGGAAGCTGGGAAACTGGTTTGAAATAATTTAATTAGTTATAATTAAAATTATTGGTTTAACTGTTTATAGGATTTCAAATATTTTCTGAGGGGTAACAGTGGTACAGAAGAGGTAACTAAGTATATATTGAAAACTGGCTAGTATAAAATAAATGCTAAGGTTTAGTAATATCTGTTATTCCACATAGAAAAATGTTAGCTGACAAGAGCTCATTAACAAGATACAGAATTGAGAGTACTTGTAAGATATTAAAGTGCATTGATTAAAGAAAAGGCAAGCCAACCTCTTTATCTATGATAGCCATAGAGCTAACAGAGTTTTGGGACATCCCTCAGGAAGCACTTTGAAAACCACAAAAGGAATTTTCTAACATGCATCCACTTCTGCATAACTAACACCTTGAACTTCAACGGAGTGTAACAGAAAATAAAACATTAGAAACAATTAGACTTTAGACAAAGGTAATACATTATCTTTAAAAATTTGGTACCTCTGATCAGGATTATTTTCTGCCACATACTCTTGCCATGTATGAATTTAGCAAGCATTTATTTGTTCCCCTATGGGGCAGGCAGTCCTGTGGAAGTGGTGGAAATAAGTCTCCGCATTCCTTCCTTCCTGCTTATTCCTCACTTCTTTCACTCCGTCTGCTCTCTCTATTCCAGTGGTAGAACAGTAATAAATGATACTATGTTGCTTCCTATTAGAAAATCCTGTGAACATCTTTCTATCTTTATCTTTCCCTGTCTCACAGGAGCATTTACAATTCTTGTCAAATCCTTCCTTCTTAAGAAACACTGTCTGTTGACTTCTAAGACATGACACTTTCTTAGTTTTTCCTCCAGGGTTGTCTTCTCTCTCTGGGTGATCACATCTGTTCTCTGGGATTTAGTTGCATTTCTCTCCCGATAGCTTTAATGCTTGTATGTGTCTGCCCTCATTCTCCTCAGAATTCAGCTTCTATTGTTTTAAAATAATAGCCTCTTGGCCTCTCTAACTTTAAACACAGCATCCCAAACTTTGCATGTATGAAATAGAACACCTAATTTTTCCATCACAATGCCATAATGCTTCTCCAGTGTTACTTGTTTTAATAACATCACCTATTTTAAAAGATAATGCATTTTAATATTACCTGACTTAATGTCATCTAAATTTTTCAAAATAATGATGTCACCTTCCACCCATCTTCTCAACCCCCGGCTCATGTCCTTGCTGAACACCTACCTTCAATGACTTCTTACTACATTTAAAATAAAATGTAAGCTTTCTATGTGGCTTTCAAAGTGCTGCATGACTTGGCCCTTTCTTACCTTTGCTACTTTACCTGAGGCCACATTCTCCTCAATCATCGTTCTCATTTAAATTTCTGAAGTATGGGAAGCACTCAGGACCAGCTATATAATTTGCGAGGCCAGAGAAAAATTTAAGTGCAGGGCTCTCATTAAAAAACCATTAAGAATTGCAAAAAACAACAGAGCATGAAGCCAAGCACCCACACTTCTGAACGTGGGACGGTCCTACTTTATGGTATTTGGATATGGTTTCCTAAACCTTGAACTGTACCAATCGTTCCTTCCAGTTCCTCTACCACGGCTGCTCTTTCAGATTCTTTACATTTCATTTCAAAAAGGGCATTTCTGCAGACCTTTCTAACCACTTGACCGAAAGTAGAGCCTTCCCCATAACCACATCGTTCTCCTTTACTTTGTATCACAGTGTGCTTTTCATTTATTTTACTACAATTGTCATTATTTACGATGATGTGTTTCTTATTTGAACTATAGTGTAGATTATGATGCCATGATAATATCACTGACTCATGTTCAAATGGCCCAAAACAAATAATCATGAATTTATAATAAAAAACTAGCTACTGTGAAAAAATGAAAGTAATTTGATAGAACTATTTTTTTTCAAAATTATATTTCTACCTCATTATTATATTGGGAATATATGGGAGAAACATGCCTTGGGTACTAAGTAAATTATACTCTATAATGAGAGACCTTGGACCAGTACACTAAATTAATAAAGTCTTTTTAGATAATTATTCTCACAAAGATCTGTTTCAGTGCTAAAATGAAAACAAAGATACTAAAGAAAAACTCGGACCCAAAGAATTTTAAGGAATTAGAAAGCAAGTGCTATTAGACCTTTTATAACACATGCAAACTTTTACAGATATAAATAAACTAGATTATATAAATGCTTTTCTGACAACAGGAAACATATATTCACCAAAAAACTGTTTTTCCTACAAAGTCAGCATGAGAAATTTCCATAATTTTTAAGATACAGTGAAATTTTGACCAGTACTATATGATATAGAAAAACAGTATCTTCAGTTTTAATTTTAAAACACTTTAAAAATCATTATAGCTACATAATATTTCTCTTTTGATAATCTAAAATCTGAAAATACCATATTAAATATAAACATTTTAATTACATTTAAAATCATTTATGTAGTTTCCATGAAGAGCTGAGATAATGAAACCAATTTATAATTGCCTTTAATGGCTCATATTAGGATTTTAAAATGGAAATCTAGAAAATAGATTCAGTCCATTAGTTTTGTTCTCTTTACCATGAGCTTATAGTTGTTTATCACTCATTAAATAGTTAATACTTTGTGCTATGGATGCCACCAGACCCATGAAAAGTTTTGGGTTATTTTTTATCATTTATGAGCTAGAATATTATTGTTGTTGTAACATAAGATTAAGCATTACGGTATACCCAGGGAAAACATAGACCATTAGATGAAGAGCCCAACAGGATTTTTGTAGCTCTATGGGTATTTTTAAATATACATCATTCAAATGAATTACTATTTCAATTTATTACCAACCAAACTAAGCCACCAAAACCACATGAAAAGTGAGATGGAAGTATGGCAGATCTTAACTATTAAATTGGATCCACTCTTAATCACTACTTTGAAAATGATAGAGTTGTAAAGACAAAAATTTGTTTTTTAAATAATATAGAGAAATAGGCTTTCCCCAAATGTGTGGCTAAAATATATGCATTTCAGGGATGTTGCCACCAAATATTTATGTTTTTAAAAATATTCATATCTATATTTTTGTTGTTTTTGGAATTGGCATGTGAGGGCATTATTTCCGGATTTAGAAAGGCTGGGTTTGACCTCTGGTTCTGGTACTTGCTAGCTGTCACCACAGCCAGGAAATTTAGTTTCTGCGTGTTTTAGTGTTTTGAGTGGAACGGCCCTAGCACTGCATGGCTGCATAGCTGAGAGGGAAATTGTAAGGGCTAAATAAGGTAATATACATGTAACCTCTTGTCACACAAGCACACGTGCGTGTGTGTGCATGTGTGTGTGTCTGTCCGGAAAAAGTCTAGCCATCGTTAATATAATGGGAATGGTTTGAGTGACATAATGTAATCTGACAGCCAAGGACAGTGGACTGGAATGCACATGTGTGAACGATGATGTCATCACTGTACTAGTCAGTGGGGTCAGCAGATACCATTGAGTGGGCATGTGTACTTACATGTGGTCATCACATTCAACACGACTGAGTGAGTAGAGCAATGATTCTGCATCAAATTTTGCATTAAGCTAGAACATTCCTCCTTGGAAACTATTAAGATCATTCAGAAGGCTGCAGCTATGGGCAACTGGTGATTGGCAGCTTCAGCACAACAATATACCCAATCATGCATCACTTCTGCAAATTTTTTTTTGGTAAAACATCAAATCACTCAGTTGACTGAGCCCCACTACAGCCTAGATTTGGCACCCTGGACTTCTTACTTTTCCCAAAACTAAAATCACCTTTAAAAGCAAAGAGATTTCAAACCATCAACGAGATTCAGGAAAATACAACAGGAAAAAAATGATGATTAACAATTGGGAGAACCGTGGGAGGTCCCAAGGTGCCTACTTTGAAGAGGACTGATGTGTCATTGTCCTATGTACAATGTTGCTTGTCTTTTATATCTTCTTCAATAAATGTTTCAATTTTTGTAAAACTCTGGAAGTGTGGTTGAAAAGGTTCATTGCTTTCGGTTCAATGTGATATTGTCATTTTGCAAGTATTTTTTTCCTATGCTGGGTTCTTCCTTCTTTTTATTTGTTCTTTATTGCTTTTTGCATCCTGTCCATTATGTATCACTTGTCATTTTCTGTACTGCCAGTTTGAAAATATCCCAGAGTATATCATTATGTAGGTTCAACCAGACTTTGATGATAGCTATTTTGTTGGATGAGGGCTCTTCAATTGATTTGTTATATGTGGCATAGGAATAGATACCTAGAGACAGATATTGTTAACTTACTGATATAGCTTGCAGTTTCAGGTGGTGGTTTACATAGTTTAACATCATTTTCAACTCTCCAGTTGAGATTATTTCAAAGCATTTCCTTTATATGAGTGAATTCTCCACATTTATTTCTCTTATGTTTAACTATTTACAATCTGGTTTGGTTTCACTTAATAAAAGTGTTTTGAGTTAGCTTTGTTGACAACTTTTAACTCCACTTTGATTCATATTGTATTGCTCTGTTTTTCTAAGTAACTGTTAAGCAATTTTGTTATATAATGTACTTGAAATGAAATCCTCTTCTGTAACTATATTTATCTTCTCTTCTTCAACCAAAAATAAACAAATAAATAATGGAATAATAATTGTAAAGTTATACTATTTTGTTAATTTTCTATATTTTTACATTAGCACATGAAAATAGTGATTTGCAAGAGGATTTTCTGATTAAATCTTTATAGATAAAATAAATTGTGTCATTCACACAAAGTGCCTAGAGGAGAGATGAAAGGTAACCTTTTTGTATTTGCCACTTCAAAAGTAAACCTATACTTTTTCATGATATAAATGCTATTCTATAAATTTATCCTGAGAAAGTTAGCAAGGATTCACATCTAGATTAATGTACAAGCATGTTAATTGTAATAGTATTTATAATAGAGGTCAATTGGAAACAAAATGTACAGTCCATAGAAGGAAAATAATTAATTAAATGCGGAACCATTGTATAACTTAATGTAATATTGCCATTAAAACATGTATTTATTGGTGCATTTTACAATATATTATAAAGGCCATAAAGTTATAAAATTATCTGTTTAGTGTGATGCAAGAATGGAAAGTGTAATGTAAATGAAAGACTGGATGGAAATTTAAACAAAATGCTAGTAATGGATACTATCAGAGAGTGACAATATAGATCATTTTACTTTTTTTAATTTAAATTCCCCCTATTTTCTCAGTTTCTATAATATATTTGCGATTGTTTAAAACATACCAATTAGTAGTAACACTAGTAACTGTTAAATTGGATCAATGATAATTAGTAACACTGCTTCATTTTGATGTTCCCTATTGTTCTGTTTAGCTTCCTTTTTCCCCAGTGCACTCAAATTTCCTAGCTGCAGACACAGTGATCAATAAAAGTTGTATCCATCTTTCTGTCTTTGATGTTCTCAGCAGAGTAAGTTGTACATAGTAGTATGTAGTATAAAGTCAGCAGATGTGTTACATTGGATATCTGTAACTAGTCTGTAAATTAAAAACAAAAGTTTTCTTAGATTTTGACTCCTGAAAAATAATTTCCAATACCTTAAGAACAGACTTGTAAAATATACTTCTTAAACTTAACACCTCATTTTATATTTTTTATCTCTAGACCTCCAGTGGCATATACATACTTTTTTCCTAAAGGAATTTATCATATCACTGTTCTCTTAATCATCTTAAAATATTGGAGCATAAAAAATTTTAGAAAGATTTATGAATCATAGCAATATACCCCACATCCCACATACATATATTACAGTAAAAAATACTATAAAATTTGGACAAAATATAATGCACCAAATTATTTTGTGCTTCAAATAATTAACCAATCTATAAAACAAATATTTTAAAAATCTTTCTTATAAGTAACACTAATATTTAATATGCTACCCCTTCATTCAACCAGCACTTCTACTCATTACCATATGTATACACTGCCATCTAAACAGCTTTTTATATGCCAAATTATTGTTTCAAATATTTTAGCCAACATTAACCATTTGTATGGTAACATATTTTGATGGATGACAGTTAATTTTTTGAAGCATTTCCATTATATTTTTAAAAGCATGCACAATCTAATTATACTTTTCATAGTATAAAAATTGAAAATTTTGTTGTTGACATAAGTGATAAGGAGCACTTTTCTTGTACTTACTAAAATAGAACAAAGATGAAAATAATTGAGCATGCCAAGTCTTTTTTAGGCACAATCGGATAGTTATTGGACTTAGCAGCTAGTTTTAACTAGGGAGGAAAATTAAAGATCATGCTAAAAAATCTGGTAATCTATATGAGTAGAGGTTATATTTAAAAATTGGTACATATATCCTGGGATTTCACATATGTAATTGCATGTGTGTACACATATATATTATATTATATTTAACATATATGTGTGTGTTTATTCTCCCCAAAAGACATTTTTTTATTTGCTTGTAGAGAAGGAGGAAGTGGGAGAGAGAGAGATAGAGAAACATCAACTGGTTGCCTTTTAGTATATGCCTTCACCTGGGATCCAGCCTGCAATTTGGGTGTGTGTACTGACCAGAAATCAAACCCAAGACCCTTTAGTCTGTGGGATGATGCTCAAAGCAACTGAGCCATACCAGCAAGTCCTATACTTTAACTTTAAATAAATAAATTATATGTGTGTGTATAAATTTTGAAATAGAACACCACAGTTTTAAATCTCATGTTCAAATTTTGCCCATTTACCTTTTTGTATAATAGTAGGAAGATATTGTGGCGTTAAGCAACTGAAAATTCAATGAACACCATTTTTAAAAGTAGTACTATAAGAAGGTGGTCTAGTTTTTTTTTTTTTCCTGCATGTATCTATCCAGTTTTCCCAACACCATTTATTAAATAGACTATCTTCAGCCCATTGTATATGCTTGCTTCCTCTGTCAAATAATAATTGATTGTAAAGCTGTGGGTTTATTTCTGGGCTCTCTGTGCTGTTCCATTGGTCTATGTGTCTGTTTTTATACAGTATTGTGGTGTTTTCATTACTATGGCCTTTCAGTACAGTTTGATATTAGGTAGCGTGATTCCTCCAACTTCGTTCTTCCTTCTTAGAATTGCTGTTGCTATGTGGGAACTTTTGTGGTTCCATATAAATTTCTGAAGTATTTGTCCTAATTCTGTGAAATACATCATTGGAAACTTGATAGGAATTGTTTTGAATCTATAGATTGCTTTGGGTAGTGTGGATATTTTAATGATGTTAATTCTTCCTGTTCATGAACAGAATGCATGTTTTATTTGTATCTTCTATTTCTTTCTTCAATATCTTATAATTTTCTGAGTACAGGTCTTTTACAGGCTTGGTTAGGTTTACACTTAGGTATTTTATTCTTTTTGTAGCAATTGTGAATGGGATTGTTTTCTATATTTTTCTTTCTGTTAGTTTGTTATTGGTATATAAAAGTGCAACTGATTCATGGATATTAATTTTGTATCCTGCTACTTTTCTGAATTAATTTATCAGTTTTAGTAGTTTCTTGGTAGAATATTTGGGGTTCTCTATGTACAGCATCATGTCATCTGCAAATAAAGACAGTTTTACTTATTCCTCTCTAATTTGGATGTATTCTATTTTTTCTTCTTGCATGATTACTGTGGCTAAGATTTCCAGTACACAGACAAGAATAAATTCAAAATGGAACAAAACTTACATGTTAGACCTGAAACCATAAAAATCATAGATGAAAATATAGGCAACAAAATCTTGGCTATTGCTCATAGCAATATTTTATCTGATATATCTCCACAGGCCAGGGGAACAAAAAAAGAATAAATGGGACTATATCAAACTAAAAGGTTTTGCACAGCAAAAGAAACCATCACCAAAATAAAAAGACAAACAACAGAATGGGAGAACATATTCGCTGATGCTCATGGCAAGGGGTTAATATCCAAAATTTATAAAGAACTTACAAAACTCAACCCCCAAAATAAAAACAGCCCAATTAAAAAATGGACAAAGGACCTGAATAGACCCGTCCAAAGAGAACATACAGATAGCCAATAAAAATGTACAGCGTCGCTAATCATCAGACTAATGCAAATTAAAACCACAATGATACATTGTCTCACCCCTGTCAGAATGGCTATCATCACTAAATCAATCAGCAAGTACTGCTGTGGATGTGGAGAAAGAGAAACACTTTTGCACTGTTGGTGGGAATGCAGACTGGTGCAGCCACTGTGGAAAGCAGCATGGAAATACCTCAAAAAATTAAAAATAGATCTCCCTTTTGACCCAGTGATTCCACCTCTGAGAATATAATGGAAGGAAACCAAAAACACTAATTCGAGAAAACATACAAACCCCTATGTTCATTGCAGCATTATTTACAATTGCTAAGATATGGAAGTAGCCCAGGTGTCCATCAGTAGATGAGTTGACATAACAACTATGGGTCATTTATACAATGGAATTTTACTCAGCCATAAAAAGAAAATGTTTTATCCTTTGTGACAGATGGATCTGGAGAAAATTAGCTAAGTGAAATAAGCCAGTCAGAGAAAGACAAATGTAATATGATTTCACTAATATGTGGAATCTAATGAGCAAACTGAACTAACAAGGAAAATGGGGACAGAGTCAACGATGGAGAACAGGATGACAGCTAGATGGGGGAGGGCAGGGAAGGGGTAGAGGGGTTAAATAAAACGGAGAAAAGTCTCCTCATGGACTGGCGTGTGGCGACTGCTGATTGTTGGAAGGAGAAGGGTATAAGGGGACTAAATGGTAATGGAAAAAATAGAAAATAAAAGTTAAATTAAAAACAAGAAAAAATAAAAGCAGCATGGAATTCTTTTCAAATGTACATTTAAATCTTACTTTTTTGTTTTCATTGTATCAATGCAAATTTTATGACCCAATATTATAAAATCAGTTTCATGAAATTTATTTAAAAAATCCAAGAAAATTCTTGGCTTTGACTAAAAAGTAAGTAGGCAACGGTGTCATATGAATATGTGTGTTCATTGGGAGCCATGTTTTCCAGACAGAATAGTGTTCTGTTCTAATTCTCCAGATTAAAATTTAGGTCATTAACTATTGAACATATATCTTTACTATGTAAGCAGCTTTATCACTATCTCATGCATGCTAGTCAAAGATTACACTTTATTCTTCCAACTTTTGAAGATAGTTCTTTTTTTTTTGGTAACGATTTCATTTTCTGCATTCGCTTGTATTTCTTAACAGTGTTTTTAAATATCTGACCATTTAACTGCTTTGTTTTTTAGTTTCACTACACCTTAATCATCTAATTTTTTTCTTTCTTTTTTCTGTTAATTCTATGTAGTCGTATGTTCTTCACATCACACCATATTGCAATGACATGGATGTGAGTTTTTTAAATTTGTTTCGTTTCATTCAGAATACTTACTCCTGTACTTGCTGTTTCAACAATTAATTGATGTACAACAATTGAATTGGCCTTTGCTTTTCTAGTTTAGTTTTAATAATTTGATTATCTTTTCTGATTTTCAGCCAATGATATAGGTTGTTCATATGCTCACTCAGTATATATGGAGATCTAATATCAGATTCCAAACATACAGGAATTATCATCTTAATATGCAGATGTCATATTGGGAAGAGATACATACAGGCACAAAATTAGATGTAGCAGTGAACCATAAAATATGTGCTTTGTATCTATCACACATCTTCCGATTTTATCTGTGCTTGCCATCTTTTTGTATTGAGGCAGTTATTTATGTGCTAGCAAATATACATTATGATATGCTATTCATCTGGAAGCTGTTTTGAAAAGACAACATTCTATTTTGATGTTATAAAACACAAATTTTATAAAGCTCATTTTCATCAAGAGCTGGTTTATTTGAATCTCTGCATTTCATACTGAATGATTTTTATGTTTGCATGGGTAGAATAATTATAAATATATTTTCTGTGGCCATAGAGCTGTAACTCTTTCTTCTCTGCTGCCTTCAAAAATATGTTAAAAAACCCTTAGACTTCCCTGCATTTGCATAAATCATTTCAAGTCAGACAAGTGCATAGTAATCAGTTATTATGTTGTAAGAGCAACAGGTGGGCTCAGTAAATAGAAAAGAAATACTTATACAAAACGGTATATTTTAAGCCCTAACCCTTTGGTAGATTTGCATTTAAATCAGGCATTGTTTGAGAAGATCTCAGAGCATTATTCTTGTAAACAAGTTCTTCCCCACCCCCACCCCCCCACCCCCGCCTAGGTGGCTGCATTCTACTCTCTGCAGTCTCAGAGCATGTTACCTTACCTAGCAAACAGGACTGTGTTAATGAGATTACATTAAGGAATTTGAGGTGAGATTACTTTGTATTAGTTGGGTAGAGCTGATATATTTATAGCGTGTTTATAAGACAACAAGAAAGGCAAAGAGTTAGAAAATGAAATGCGATGATAGAAGCAGAAGTGTGAGAGAGAAACAAAGAAAGGGAGAGAGAGAGGATAAGATGAATGAATTTGAAGATGCTACATTACTGACTTTGAAAAGTTAAAGAAATGGAGGATTTCATATAATCCTTCAGAAGGGACACAGCCCTATGGACACCTTGATTTTGGTTTTTACCCTATAATAACCCATTTCGGACTGACTTCTAGAACTGTCAAATAACAAGTTTGTGATGTTTTTAACTATGAAGTTTATAGTCACTCGCTATAGTAGTGATAGCAAATTAATAGAGCAATCATTCATGTATAGGAGGACAAACTGTAGGAAAGAAAGCCTACCCAAAGTTTAAATACATCTAGACAAAGTTCATTCTTGAGTATCTCCCTTCCTCTCTGAGATATTCTCTAATGAGAGGTGGACCATTTCTCTGGACCATTCCTCCATGCCTCAGCATAAGCATTCTGTCCAGATCACATCTCTCTGCTTCAGCTTCCCTTGTTTGTTTTTCTTTAATACATCACATGTCCTGACCATCTCCGTCATACCTAAACCCATGCCCATCACCATAAGGTTGTGTTTGATCTCTGTGCCTGCAACTCAAGAAGTAGCTATCTGATCTCTAACTTTATTCACACCAGTATCTCTCTTGCTATCAATCTCTTCATCTCTACCTCTAACCTACTAATAAGACAGTTTACACCTACTCATAGAGAAGATTGTAATTCAAACCTGCATAGAGAGAGGATTCTAAATGCAAACCTACTCACAGAAGAGACCTTTAGAGTAAGTTCTTGACCCTAGTTATACCATTCAGTTTATCACTATTGTGAAACTATTAGAACTAATTGAAGAAACAGTTAAGAAAAGTAGCAGTAGTTATCTATTGGAAGCAACTGATTAAATTTTTAAAAGGAGCAATTGAAATAAATGTAAAAATTATTCTGAAAATCATAATAATACAGAAGAAGCAGCTGTTACATAATTTATTCTGACTTTTTATTTCAGAAAAGAACAACAAAAATCATAATGGGACCTAGTATAGCCTAAGCTCCTTTCTAACTAAATTATACATGTGTGCATTTAATCAATTCTTGCAGCAACTCTGTCCCCACTTAATGCAAGAGGAAACTGAAGTAGGAAAGAAGTGAAGTGAGCTTCCCAAGGTCATTCAGCTGGTGAGGGACAGAGAGAGCAACCAGTGTGTGCCCACCCGCGCTCCTGCGCGCGATATACGTGCTCATAATCTAGGACCTGCGGTAGTATTTGCTAGGGCTGTGAAGTATGCTCTGGCATTACGCTGTTAATTTAATTAAGATAATATTTAAATACCTCTTGCACTGGTTGCAGTACAATGAGATGATTGGGAGCACGGCTCTGGAACCAGACTGTTCTAGTACGCGGTGCCCAGCTCTCATGGCGCAGGTGAGAGCATCGTAGGCACGTCATTCAGCCCTGCCGGGCTCCTGCTGCTTGGGGAGATAAACCCGTGTGTGTCAAAGGGTGGTTCAGGGAGTTAGTCTGTATGCAGTATTTTGGAACGTTGTTTGACGCAAGTGCTATGTCAGGGTTAGCTTATCATTCTATTTTAATTGAAGTAAAGTCATCTAACATACATGGGCATTTCCATGGAAAAATGCTTATATTTCTAAAAAATATTTAATTTGTCTTCAATGTATATTTTGGTTCCCATTATCATCAGTCAATGTCAAAGAAAAGTATCTAATTTAAATTAATCTGGCCAATTATGTATTTATGTGCAACGAACCTGAGACTGACTCACAGTAGAAATGATCAAGTCAAGTTATTGTAGAGTTTTCCTTCTCTCTGAAGGCAGCCGGGAGACTCAGAAAGACATGAATGTGTTAATGCCAGAATAAACAAGGTTTTATTCAATGATTGTTAAACTTTAAAATATATTTGAATGATCTGGAAGGCTTGGTAAAACACAAAGTGCTGGCGAGCATCCCCATCTGACTCTGTAGGTCCAGGAAGAGGCCTGATAACCTGCTTTACTGCAGGCTCCAGCCAGTAATGCTGCTGGGCCAAGGGCTGTACTTGGAGCAACAGTACTTTAAATCTTCAAGTTATACCAGGACCAATTCTGTGAAAGACAGAATTTTTAAGATTTGTTTTTTTGGCTTGCATTTTAAATGACCACTTAAATTAGAGTAGTGAAGGCTGCATTATGTGAGAAGATTTGGAAACATTAATACCTATCAGCATATGAAGATTATAGATTTAATGGTAGATTTTCTATTGTGAGAGATTGAGTCACTTGTAAATGTTACCTGGTTGAGTGATTAATTGAAAACAAAAGGGGTTATGAATTTTTATTAGCTGCTTTTTAATGCTATAATATTTCTTTGTCTAAAAATATCTACCCTCCTTGATCTTCTAGCTAAACTCACTCTAAGAATTACTTCTAATATTTTTCTGGGGTGCCTTCTCTGATACACAAGAAGTTGTTTTCCTCCTCTGACTTCAAACATATAAAATATACTTCCATTTATACACTGACCAAGTTGTAGTTTGATTTCTTAATTTATACATTTATTCCCCTATATTTGTATGTATAATTCTAGTAACTAACCCAGTGCCAGAGTATGACTGGCACTAAATAGATGCTAGATGAATGACAAAGTAAATAAATGATGCCTAGTGTGTGGTGATAACTTCTGACCTCTGTTAAAGATAGATTGAAATACAGAGACATTTCTATGTCTCTATATGAAATGTAGAGACATTGTGTGTGCATATATATGTGTGTGTGTATACATACACACATGGTCAGGCATGAATAACAAAATCATAGGCATCATGTTTTTATTATAAAATCTTTTATTAAAATAATAAAATGTACTTCTGTAACATGACAATATCACACTCAAGCACACCGCATGACATTTTAGGTGGAATGTTCAAATTAAAACCATAAACTATTACAGCCATATTATTACTCTACCGGCCACACTCAAGCAGGCCTTACTTCTGCTGGACCCAGTATAAATAGAGATTATTTATAAATACATAGACTTATATATAAATAGATTGATAGAGAGGTTATGTATAAACATAAATTGTATATAAACATACATATCTACATATAGATACAGATATAAAGAGAGAACCATCTGCATCTACCTATCTATCTTTATGTAAAGGGAAAGCAAGAGAGAGGGAGGGAAGGCAGTGTTACTGCTATCAGAGTGCTCTTTATCAAGACGAAGGAAATGCTTCAACTTCATTTACGAAGGAAACATCACCTCCCATTAATGGGATTTGCATGATAAAACCAGTATCCCAAAGTATTTCCCAGATTCTTCTCAGAAGGTCAGGATACTTGCATATTAACTTCTTTTGTAACATGAATATCTTGTAGTGCTGCTGGTTTCCTGAAAACCCTTGGATACTTGGAAAACTGTGTAGCTATTTGTATGTTCTGTACATACTATTTACTTTTGTTTTTTTTGTTTTTTTTTAAGGTTTTATTTATTTATCTTTAGAGGGAAGGGAAGGAGAGAGGGAGAGAAACATTAATGTATGGTTGCCTCTCGTGCGTCCCCTACTGGGAACTTGCCTGCAACCCAGGCATGTGCCCTGACTGGGCATTGAAACAGCACCCCTTCGGTTCACAGGCCAGCATTCAATCCACTGAGCCACATCAGCCAGGGCTACATTATAATTTTTACATTTATTGTGGTTTATTTTGTTGTGTTTAGACTACTTTACCAGCTATTATAGTTTGATATGGACTGAGCATTAAAAAACTATTTTTGACAATCAGTCTGATTTTAAATTATGTTTATATCTAGATTTTTATTTGCACTCAGATTCACTGACAACAGTAACTCAAATTATAAGCACATTTCAATTTCTACAATTGTGTTAATTGTTTAGACCAGTTTTTTGAGGCTCATTTTACAGGCCATAAATGCTTATTGGCACTACAAACTAGGAACAGGTAGTTATAACCTACAAAATTAAAATATCTAGTCTATAAGTAACATACACTGAATATATTAGAATAGAGTAAACCCTTGAACAATGTGGGATTTAAGGGTGCCAAGCCCCACCCCACAGTAAAAAATCTGCATATAACATTTGGCTTAAGTACAGTTGTCCCTGGGTATCCTCAAGGGATCGGTTCCAGGAACCCCCCTCACTCCCCAGATACCAAAATCCATGGCAGCTCTAATTTCTTATATAAAATGTAGAACAAGGTGTAAAGCCAGCTCCTCACATCGGCTACTTCTTAACTGTAGATCAAAAACACATGTTGTATGCCCAGGTTTTGTATCCCACATGCAAAACCTGGAGAAACCAAAGACCATCTGTCTATTTACTGACAAGAATACACCTACAAGTTAACCAGTGCAGTTCAAACCAGTTTTCAACGGTCAACTGCACATTGATTTAGAAACATTGAGTATAACATAAATTATAATTATGCTCTGAAATGTGTCTTTGTCAGCTTTGGCTCTAACAAATGCTACAGACTCCGTTGCTTAAACAACTGACATTTATTTTCACACTTCTGGAAGTTGGAGACTCTAATATGAAGATGGTGGCAGATTTGGTTCTTGTTGAGGGTCCTCCTTCTGGCTTGCAAGGAGCTGCCTTCTCCCTGTATCTTCGCATGTCAGAGAGAGGAAATTTTGGTGTCTCTTCCTCTTTAGTAAAGGCACTAATTCCATAAGATGGGAGGCTTCGCACTCATGGAATGACCCCATTTAAAAGTAATTACTTCCCTAAGGCATGACATTTGAGGGTTAGGGCTTCAATGTAGGAATTTGGGGGAGGAAAACATATATTCAGTCCACAACCATATGTATTGAGAATTTATTACTTAGATTTATTAAAATGAATAAGGAATGAAAAGAACATCAGAAGGTCTTTCTCTTGACATAAGAAAATATCTAATATATTTACACATCAATACCTTGTAATAGAGTTATCCTTAGAGTTGTATCTCCAACACGGCCTTTTCATTGTTCTAGGTATTATTTATAAATCTATTACCATTAAAGAAGCCCAATTAAGATGAGCATAAAATTATAACAAAATTTTCAGAGCTTAATGATTGCTAATGAGATAGTAAAATCATGCTCACAAGGGATCCCTCTGGGAAACATCTTAGTTCAGCTCCCACGTAGCATATCTGTTGGTAAATGCTTGGTAATAAGTAGAAAGGAGATAAAAATTTTTAATCTGCATCATTAATCCATGGAATGACAAAGAATACTTCTGCCATTTTTCCAACCACTAGTATCGGTGTCATGAATACTATTTTAGTTATGATGTATAATATATTTATTGATATTAGTGTTGTTCCAAAAGTGTGCTATTCTTATGTGGTAGAGAGCTTCATAAATACTTTAATACTTAGAATGGATTTATATGGTAGATGCTTTTATGATTCTTATTTTACAGATGAGAAATATGAGGTCTAAAAAGGTTAAACAATTTGCTTGAGGGTGTGTATATAGGAAACAATTGAGCTGAACATGAGCCCAGGCCATTGAATTCCAAAGCTATTTGAATTATTATGGTGCCTGTGAATGAGCATCCGACCAAGTGAACATTTCTGCTGGGTTTCACACCTCCCATAATATTTGGAAGCACCTGTGTTCTTTAAGATCTTCATCTATTATCATGTTGTTGGGGGAGGTGTAGTAAGGCAGAGAACCAAAACAGGCTCCCTGTGAGCTAGACCCACTGATACTGGGCTTCCTACATGGTGCAGTACCAAAAAAATCTTATACATTTGGAAACAGTTCATTTCATATCGCACTCCTTTAGTTTTCTGCTTCCCAGGCTAAAATGTCCTTTCACCTTAATATGGTTCTGACCCCTATTACTTCTTACTATGTTGATAGAGAAGGAAACCAAGTATGTGTGAAACAATTGTATTCTAGCCATTGTTTTGAAAAAGCTAACTTCGGGAGTGTTGCTGTGGTCACCAAGTGGCCACCCTTTTTCACCCTCGAAGTGAGAATGTATGATCTTTCATGTTTTTCAAGCTCTTCAGGTTTTTGCCTTTATACTGTGTTGCTATTAATTTTTAACTAAAATTAATAGAAATTAAAATTTATATTTAAAAATTCCGATTATCTGATTTTTCTAACACTGCCGCTTCTGATAAAACAGTGTGTCCTGTGCTATGATTAGGACTGTCTCTCTGTTCTTAGGAAGTCCATTTGGCCCTCTCTGCACTTGGGTTCCTGTGCCCTGTTTCTTGAAATTCTTGTTGTAGGACTGGTGCCATCTGGCTGAACTGAGTTTGCAGGAGAATGACTTCAATTCTGTTAGATGAATTCTCCTTCAGAGCCTGAGAATTCTTTTCCTCTTTAACATTAAGGCCTAAGGTGCAGAATGAACAGTTGACTCATCTAAGTAAATGTGAGCGAGGGGTGTTATAAGTAGTTAAATCCAAAGACAATGACCCAAATTTATTTTAACTAAGCATTTACTCTGTGCTACAGCTTTTAGCAATATTGTGACTATGTAAGTACAATTGAGTGTTCTATTTTAATGTTACTTTATTTCATGATCTCCTTCTCTTCTTCTCCTGAAAGTCCTGAGGAGTACTAAAATGTTACTACCCCCCAAAAAAAGCAACAACCGGCAACTGAAAAAAATCCCGTATGTGTGTACAATAGTCTCTAAATAAGTGGAGTTGATTAAAGCTGCTTGCTCTTCACAGTGCTTTATAGATTGTTTTAGTGCGTGCTTTGGGTTTGAACCCATAGCTTGCTGCTTTGGCTATAGTAGAAAATGCTGTGGCTTTGGAATGTGACTCATTCCATTGAATGCTGACCATCATTTACTAGCTGTTATCTTGAGCAATTAACTGAAGTTCTCATTTGACTTCTGAATTTTTTTTTCTTGTACAAAATCAGGACAATACCCTCTACACTGGCCACCTTAGTGTAAGGACTGGATAAGAAAATGCACATAGGGACCTACTACTGTGCTGAGCAAATAATTGGCTCATAGTAAATAATAGCTATTATTGTCATTTTCACTATTGTGTGGTAGCTTATATATTCTGGTTGGTGTTTAGGACTCTGGTTCCTCTTGCCTCTGAGTATTTTATAGATGAAGGATAGGAAGTTTCTTTGGTGTTTCTTGACTGCAGAGTGATACTCAGTTTTTGAAGCAGACTCCATCACCTGTCTTATGCCACGCTTAGAAGAGGCTTTGCTGCAAAGAAGAAAGAGATCCTGTAAAACACATGAAATCCATAAAGATGCGACCAGAGGGGAGAGGGAAGGGAACTTAAGGGGGAAAAGGGGGAGGGATTTTAAGGAACAAGTATGAAAGACACAGAGATGAGGACTGGGGGGGGGGGGGGGGAATGGGAGGGAGGGGGGAGACCGGGCGGGGGGTGGGGTGGGATGGGAGAAATAGATAAAAAAAAATGTACTTGAAAAGTAACTAAATAAAATTTAATATTAAAAAAAAAGAAATCCATAAAGATGAACTAAATGGAGTGCTGGGGAAACAGCAGGGATTCTTATGTATTCTGGTAAATTGGGACAATACTTGATATTACTATAAAGCTAAAGATGGATGTATTCTATAACCCAGCAATTCCAGTTGTGCCGCATGGAAAGACTGCCCCAATGTGCACAATGAGATGTGTGCAAGAATGTTCTTAATCGTGTATCATAGAAAAAATATAAAGTAAAATGTGTCTCTTTCTAGCTATCTGGGAAAATTTAAGTATATTTATACAGTGACAGTGAAAGTATATGAAGTAAATATTTTTGGTATTAGCATTAATGAATTTCACAACCGTAAGACTGAATAAAAAATATGCAGAAGGATGTAAGCAGCACGACATATTTATGTTTTAATATATCAAATCAGTATTATATTGCTATAAGTTATAGATATGTATCACAGATATATAAAAACATAAATTCATACGTGGGAATAATTAATATTAAGCTCAAGACAGTAATTTTCTGTGGGAAAGCAGAAGTGTGATTGTGGAAGTGGAAATGTCTTATATCCTAATCTACTATTATGTTATTCTTTTAAACCTCTTCTATGTCTAAAATAGTTAATAAAATAAAGTAAAAATTAAAAATTAATAAAATAAAATAATATCGGGTAACATGTCAATGATAAATATGCAGTCAAAAATAAGCCTTTGTAACTTGCTCATTGTTTCTGTTCTTTTTTTTCCTAGATCATATTTTCTAGAACTTATACCTTATATACTGCATTATTTGTATTCTAAAAAATTAAATTTCTATGTTATACTCATTGGGTGAGATTTCAGCATCCAAATTTTAGAAGTCATCCAATTTTCACTTCTAGTGGCCCGTCTCTCTCCTTGTTTCAACCTAATTATTAAGCAGTTGGAGGTGTCAGCCTGTGATATTGAACAGCATAACTTACTAAGGCATGAGTCTAAATATCTGGCCATTTGAGTGATGTCTGACATATAGTAAACGTTGAAGAGATGAACTTAGAAGACTAAAATGAGGAAAATTACTTGAATTTTAGTGTCAGTCTTCATTATGCAGTAATCTTGCACACGAACAATCTTGCACATCTTATGTTCTGAGCAACTCCTCTTCCTGGGGCAGCCTTCCAGCCCCAACTTTGACCTTCTCACTGTCACAAAGGGCTCCCAGGCACCAGTCACACACCGACTGCAAGACGGTCAGATGTCCTACCATTTCCTAATACTTTTCTTTCAACTTAAAAATAATTATTGTGTGACTAATATAAAAAAATTGAAAGTGTACAAATGCCCCCTTTGTTTAAACTTTTAGGAAATATCTCAAATTATAAAATATTGAAGGCCCATTATACAGGTGGCAAACACAAAGCCCGTGGGTGGAATCCAGCCCTCCACCTTGTTTTATCCAACCCAGCACCTTATTTCTATCCAGTGGCAGCGCCAAGTTCCTTGCCCCTAGTTAAAGAGTAACATTTATACAGTCCTAAAATTACATTTGGTCCTTTGAAGGCAACTGCAAGGCTGATGTGGCCCCCAGTGAAAATGAGTTTGACACCCCTGGCCTATTATTTTAAATATTACTTTGCAGAAAGAGATAAAGAGATTAACACCAAAAGTGTTAAACTGTTTCTCTTACACATAACTTGCTATTCCTGTATTGCCCCTGAATGTCAGCACCGAGGACACAAAATTTTCTCTGGCAAAATATGCAAAGCTTTTAGTTATTTCAGGGTCAAATTCCTTCAACTGCTTGTCTCTGAAGAGTTGGTTGTCATTTTGATCTTTCTGCTAGCACAAGTACGTTTTGTATATCACCAATTCTGTTCAAACTAATTAAAAGACAGTCTCAGCCTGGCTGGTGTGGCTCAGTGGGTTGAGTGCCAGCCTGCAAACCAAAGGGTCGCCGGTTTAAAACCCAGGCAGGGCACATGCTGGGTTACAGGCCAGGTCCCCAGTCAGGAGCACACAAGAGGTAACCACACATTGATATTTCTCTCCCTCTCTTCCTCTTTCCCTTCCCTTCTCTCTGAAAATGAGTAAAAACAATTTTAAAAAAAGACAGGTTCTTTCTAGAGTCCTGCCAGGTATTATGTCATTGCAGTGGAAGGACAATGAGGAAAAATTCCTCCATGGAGGGAGAAAGCAAAATTGGTACTTTGGCAAAAAAGGATTACTTTCACAGTTAAGACATTGTTTTGTCTTTTGAATTTGTATTATATAATACATACAATCTAAATTCACACTGCTTGGTAGCATCCAAATGCTGCTATTTTTGTTATGTCACCCTGGCTGCTTCAGGTGGTAAGGACTTGATGGCTGGATTACCACTCACCCAGGAGACATCTTTCAGCATTTAAATGGCAACTAGTCATTCATTCATTCATTGAGTCAGTCAGTCATTCACTTCATTGATATGTTTAAACACCTACTGTGCATCTTGTCATTGCTGCCCCACAGAAACCAGCAGGAATGGAAATAAACACAGATGCAAACAATTTCATAACATCAGCAAACACCTTAATAGAAGACTCAAGGTTGATTATTGCCTATCCCTGCTTCTTCATTTATGGATCCTAGATTTACATGTTTTATATAGCTTTTCATTTTATCGTGTGTTCTAAATTTTCTTTTTATTGTATTGTTGTTCAAGTAAAGTTGTCTCCATTTTCCCCCACCAACTCCCCCCCCAAACCCTTGATCCTACCCCTCTTTGGCTTTGTCCATGTGTCCTTTATACATGTTCCTTGATGATCCTTCCCCTTCCCCCCCCATTATGCCCTCCCCCTAAATTTTCTTTTACTCACCCGATATCATAGGTTTTAGGTTTGAATCTCTTTTTCTATTTTTCTAAAACTTCTATGAGTCTTTGATTCAGCTCAGAACAATGTAGATGGTAGAATGAAATGATAACAAACTATATTTTACTTGACATATTTTTATCACTTCAACCATATAAAGACTGAATTTTTACTAGTTAAAATTTATTTTCAGGCTGTCAGGCCACCATGAGTTATTACTCACAGTATGGCTTTCCCTTGAGGATATATGGGAACAATTTGATGGGTGAGCTATGGTCCCACTCAGTCACCATTGTTTGCCTTCCATGCTACAGGCCCAGTACCACGCTGGGCCCTGAGGGGAGTTGAGGAGACGTAGAGATGAGTACGCAGGGTCCTTGCCCTGGAGGAGAAGATAAATACATAAACACAATATTAATGTGAAGTGTAAGTGCTTTAATTGCACACAGCTGCTTACAGGACTTACTTATTGCTTCTCCATTTGTCTTTTAAATATTTTTCTTAGTTGATAGTTATTTTTCCTGTAGCTGAATGTATTTATATGCTCTTACACAGCATGGGTTAATGCATCAAGCTGAACTGCCAGTTCTAGGTCAGCAAGGATTAATGCTCTGCATATCAAAATCTCTCTTTATTCTGCAATACAGGTTGTCGACTCAGTTATGAACTCTCTTTCTATCAGTAATTTTGTACTCTGGTAGGCAATTTTGACCCATAATACCTGACTACAGCAATGTTTATGTCCAACGTAGCACAAAAAAAAACAAAGGAGAAATATTAGGCATGATGTTAAAATGCAAATTTTATACCAGTTCCTGCCACATTGGAATGAATAGTTAAGGAATCAATGTGAGTATAATCAAGCAATTTGGGAATGGCAGAAGTTCTTTTGCCTTTATGAAGAGCATCGTAAATTAAGTGTAGCTCAAGTTTGATAATTAATTATATGAGTGGCATCCTAGGACATGCTGGTCATAAGAATGCCCTGATTTTCAGGGTTTTGAAAGAACACAGGGCAGTTGTCAAAGGCAATGCCAGGGATTCATCTCCATAATGACCTCAGAAAGCATGCTGTGAATCCAACAATGTATGTGTGTGTGGGTAAAGTGCTCTACAGGTACAGAGAGAAGGGAGGATTAAGTGAGGGAAATGAGGAAAGTTTACTAGGGAGTAAGTTTTGGCTGAATCCCAAGAGATTGATGTACTCTGTGTGCTTATTTTACTTTACAGTAAGCATTATTTTGAAGAGATGCTGGTTAAACTTAAATCCTTTATGTAACAAATACTCTCATTGATTTGTTGATGTAGATGGAAAGTACAAGGCTCTTTTAATCCACATTTATTAGATTCTGCCTGAAGTTTGTAAGATAGTTTGTGTCCATTTCCAAGGCAAGGGTGGGCATTCGAGTAGCCCAGTGAACAGCTTCTTCTGTCCTGGCGTAATCAAGGTGTTATGTAAGCAGTGGTAACCCAAATGAACATGTTTGTTTTTACGAAATAAAATACTTTTTAAATGTATTTGAAAAAGAAAGACTGAAAGTGGCAGTGAGTTATATAATTGATTAATTTATTTGGTAAGAAATTGCACTTCATTTTGTTATGTATTGCCTATTACATTACCCCTGGTGCAGGTGCACCAGGTTTCACTGCTGTGTTCCTAGAATTCTTTCAGGGATGAGCTCTATCTTGTGGCAAGGTACTCAGAGGAAGAATTCTCCTAATACAATGTGTATACATAAACTCACATAAAACTAGTTTCCAAAATAGTGGTTAAATTAACATGACTATCGCCTTACCATCAGAAAATTAAATTTACTGTCTTAGGATTTCAAGGTTCAAAAGGGTAATTTAAAAAAAGTTTTTAGTCTTAAAGTTTATGCTATTACAGTTGTCCCAATTTTTCCCCAAGTGGGTTATTTTTTAAATATTTAAAATTTTGATTCCTGTGCTCTGAGAGGTATTCTACATTCTATCATTTCCTTTATAAACTCATTTTATTATATCAGTTGAACAAAAGCTGTGTTTTTACCTTGCCTCATTTGAATAACTCACTGTTCGGCTGTTTAATATAATTTTTCCTCCACTGCTAAATTAGCAGCTAAAATTTGGTTCATAGTAAGTGTAGAACATTCACTAATATGCCTCCTAAACTTCAAAAAAAAATTGGCCATTAGAGATAGAAGGGCAATAAATATCAATTATTTTTCCAAGTTAAAAAATAACTGCATGCATTTTAATTATGACATGCATTTTTTCTGAATCATGTCTAACATTGATATGAGTCAGACATTCTTGGCACCATACCTACTGGCTCTAATCCACTGTATGTTCCCCAAGTAAGTAGTTTTTTGTTTACTGAAATAATGCTCTAATAAACATGTCAGTAATATTTAACATTACCTAAGGCAATTAGGAATTATTACTGATGACATCAGTCAGCTTAAGATTTTGGTTATAGCCAATATGGATTAAAAAATCTGTACCCTTTGGATCTGGAAGAGACCTTGGAGATTACCCCATTTATATCTTTTCCTTTTCCTAATAAATGTGGTTCAAAAAGACCAAGGTACTTTTTCTAAGTCATGAACATATCATTGATTTGAAATAACAGAGTACTATCTACTTAGATTTATGACGTTTTGAAAGTCACCTAACTTTCATGAACTTTATATGTCCCATTTGTAAAATGCCAGGGATACATGTGTATGCATTATGTACTGGAACAATGATGGGTTACATGTCAGGAGCCCTAGGTAGATTCGGGCTCCACCAGTTATTAATGTGTTTCTTGTCAAGTTATTTATCCTCTCTGAGCCTTGGTTCCTTTGTTGTAAAATGGGGACACATAGCTCGCAGAAGTATTTCAAGTGCAGATGGAATGGTAGGTATAAAAGCATTAACTTTAGAGGAGTTTTTTTTTTTTTTTTATCAGTGACAACACAGCTATTCCTCTATATGGGCCCTTAGGATTGTATAAGGGTCATAATGGTTGGAGAGGGGGAAAACGTTGCCACTCCAGTATTAGCCACACTTTCCGGCCCAAAGGGATGAAAGTCTCCATGACTATTCCACACAGATGTGGACTCACTCTGAACCGTTAGCCCTCCTTCCTCCCTCACGGGGTGGACGAGAAGCCATTATCGCCCTAAGCTTCTCTTTCAGTGTGGAGCTGTCTCCTGTCTTTACCTCCTCCCACGTGATACCACGTATTTCAAGTATTGGGGGGGAATCTCGAAAAGCACTTCATGAAAACAAACAAACAAGCACTGCTGGCTTTGGGAAGAGTATTGAACTCTACTGTCTCGTCAGGGTGCTACTTTGAATCACAGAATTGATCTGCTGTTTCTTGGTCTTGGTTTTCAGACATCAAGTCACAGAGACTTTGAAGAATTGACTGAGAATAGAAAAGATAGAAAAATATTAAATTAAACCTTAATCACTATTTTATATGAACCAATTGTGGTAAACATGATACCATTAGGACTTCTAAAAAGACAAAAATGGTGACTTTGTGTATGAAATACTAGTAGCCCTTTCTTGATATACATATGTTATATGCATATCATCATGTGACAGAAAAATATTCCCTACACATACATATGTGTGATGTGTGGACACTGAAGTTCAGTGGAAGGTCACTGTGAAGAGTGTGTTAAAATACTGAGCATAACATTATTACCTCATTTTAGAAGCCGATGTTATTTTTAAAAAACAATATTTTAAAACTAAGTCTTCAATTAAATGATTCTTACATTGGAACCAAAGTTAACAGGTCAAATGAAATTTTGCTTATGGCATCTGTTGCCATTTTTAGTAGGTGATTAGTCATTTTCCTTTTCCTGCAAGTGTCTGACAGAAACTCAAACAGAAATGAATCATAGTTTCAAGCCCTTGCTTACCTCATCGCCACCAAAAAGGAGGGCCTGGCAATCATCCTAACAAACCCAAGAACTGAATCCTGAACATGCCTTAAGGGACTTGACAGAAGTATTTAGCAGTTTGAAAATTACAGCAGTCTCTCACATCAATGTTTAATGCAGGAGAGGCTACAGCCACTCAGCAAGGAGATGGCAACAAAAAAAGCCAAGTGAAACCCTCCTTTTGAATAATTTAAAACATACTTGCCCTTATAAATATCGAATCAGAACTGTGTTAACTTGTACAAAGGTAACCTCATTATTAATTGGGAATTTATTATGCAGATGAGATATTTGAAAAGCCAGGGCTGGTTCGATCAATGTGTAGGAACAGTATTATTGTTGCATATGCATTCAAAATTTTTATTTAGTTTATGCTGCTAAGATACTTTTCTATTTACAGGACCACATCTTCATAACTCTGAAATAGCCCTAATTTTAAGAGCATCGAATCATTCAATAATGAAGTTTTCCCCCTCAGCCATGTTAATATGGGCAATGTATTAAAAATTAAGAAGCTGTTGTTGTATAAGAGTAGAGTTTAGCTGGAGTCACCATTTAAATAATGTAGCATTATTTTCTTAAAGCTCGAGCTAAGTAAAACTTTGTTCTCTAATTTATTCTCTCTTTCCCTGTCTCTCCATCTCTCTTCCCTTTCTCTCTCTCCCAACCCCACTCGTTCCCTGCCTCTCTCGTCTGTGTCTCTCCAAGATTATGTAATTCATCAGCATAAATGATTGTGTACTGTCCTTTTAAACTTCCTTCTCCTTTACTATAAAGTTGTAATATGCATGTGAACAGGTTAATGCTGCAAGGAAAACTGATTTATGCCAGTAATGGTAGTTTATTTGGATAATAAGTATAGGAGAGAGTTAGACGATTTCCCCCTTCACTCATTTATTTATTCATTCAAAATACATTTTGGAGAATTTACTGTGGGCCAGACACTGTTCTAGGTGGTGGTGGGGGAGGGGCCAGTAGATAAAAGTATTCCCTGATTTAGTAGAACTTACATTCTAGTGAGAGAATAGACAAACGAATAAATGAGTAAAGACGTCATATGTCAGATGGTGCAGTGTTGTGAAAAATAACTTTAAAAAGTAATCAGGCCCTGGCTGGTGTGGCTCAGTGGACTGAGTGCTGGCCTGAGAACCAAAAGGTTGTGGGTTTGATTCCCAGTCAGGGCACGTGCCTGGCTGTGGTCCAGGTCCCCAGTGTGGGGGGTATGAGGCAACCACACATTGATGTTTCTTTCCCAATCTCCCTCCCTTCCCTTCTGTCCAGAAATAAATAAATAAAATATTTTTTAAAGTAATCAGGTAATGATGTGGAGAGCAGAGGTTTTAAAGTAATTTTTATATAAGGTAATATGTGAAGACCCTTTCAATAGGTGATCTTTGAAGATCTACTAAATAAAAGCTGAGGGATGTTTCTAGCAACACAGTGAGATGAGAACAGACTTGTATAAGTGACTGATGTATAAACATAAAGGTGGTCACAGCAAAGTGCTGAAAAGAACAGAAATTATAGGCAATTTAAGGCTTTGGTTTTAATTTTGAGTGAAAGGCAAACTGTTAGACAGTTTGAGACAGAGGAATTATCTGATGTGATAGATTTTAAAAGAATCACTCCAGCTATTTATTGGAGGAGACACCAGCTGGGCAAGGAGAACAGAAGCAGAGAGACAAATTAAAAGGCTATTGTAGAAACCCAGGTGCAGCCACTGTGGAACACAGTATGGGATTTCCTAAAAAAACTAAAAATGGAACTGCCTTTTCACCCAGAGATTCCACTGCTGGGATTATACCTTAAGGATCCTTCAACACAAATTCAAAAGAACCTATGCACCCCAATGTTCATAGCAGCATATTTACAATAGCCAAGTGCTGGAAGCAATCTAAGTGCCCATCAGTAAATGAATGGATTAAAAACTATGGTACATTTATATGATGGAATACTACACAGCAGAAAGAAAGGAGCTCCTACCTTTCCCAACAACATGGATGGAACTGGAGAGCATTATGCTGAGGAAATAAGTCAGGCATTGAAAGACAAATACATAGGATCTCACCTATAAGAGGAACCTAATGAACAAAACAAACAAAGTAGGAAAATATAACCAAGAGGCAGGGAAACAAGGAACAGACTGACAGTGACCTGAGGGGAGGGAAGAGTGGGATAAGGTGGAAGGAAGGGGGAGAGTCCAGTCAAGGACATGTGTAAAGGACCCATGGTAATGGACAACAGTGTGGAGATTGACTGTGAGAGATGGCTGAGTGGAGGAGAGAAAAGGAGGAGAAATTGGGACAACTGTGGTAAAACAACAGTAAAATATGTAATAAACAATTGGGGTCCAAAAGAGTGATCCTGTATTCTGGAGTACTGTTGTTGGAGGTAGAGGTTTACATTCTAAATTAATTTTAAATTACAGCCAACAGGATTTACCAGCGCGTTACATATTGGGAAGAAAGAAAGCCATTAAATGACCCAAAGTGTTTGGTCTGAACACTGGTAAGATGGAATGACAGCAAAGCTCAAGTAAAAAAGGCTGAAGTAAAAACACATTTACAGAAGTGGTGTGGGTTTGGGAGCTCTGGTCAGACTGGTCTTCCAGCCCTCATTACAAACTCAGTTGGAGAGGCTGAGTACGAAGCTGGATGTTTGCACTTGGAGTTGAAGAGAGTCTGAATTAGAAATGTAGATTTAGGAATGAGCAGCACATGCTTAGACCACGATCCAGCCAGAAGCCAGGATAATATCACTGGAGGGTAGGAGTACCTCAGCATTCCCAGGGTGAGGTGGTAAGAAGGAACTTGAAAATGAGGTGGAGATGGCTTAGGTGGGCTGGATCTTCATTTGAAATTTTTGTTTGTTTTAAGAGTACTTTTTTTGGAGAAAGTTTTGTTTTACCAACATTAAAAAAAATGGTGTTTGTGGTTTAAGGACTCCCTTTAGTATTTGAAGAAACTTGATTACTTTGTTGAAATTCTTTAATAGTACTTTCCTTTTGGAAGGATGGCAGATTAAAAAAAAAGAAACCCTGTATATTATTTATTTTTCACCTACTACCTCCTAAGATTTTACTACCTCCTGTACTACAGATGAAAAGACATAATACAGGCTCCCTCCCCTCAAGATGCCTACACTGTTTGTGAGGGAAATGAGAATCCACAAGTGCAAGACAATTTGATGGGAACTGGTTATGAGTCAGTGAAGGGTAGAGACTCAGTTAGCAATGCAAACAATTTTATATAAAGTTCTTCCTATGCTTCTTTTCTAGAAATTGGAATAATAATGTCAATCCATAGAAGGATATTAATATTAAATAAGGTGATGATGAGAGTATTTCATAGAGTGATGAATATATATAATGAGAAATGGACTCTAAGATGCTAACTTCTCTTTCAAAGTGTTTTGAAGACTAGCATGTGGGCCCATTCTCACCTTTTCTTAAAGATGGTACAGTGCAGGTGTGTTTTTGTTGCCTGTATGCTATACCTGGCCTCCTTTTCTATTAATTCCTGATACGAACTATCAGATTCATTATCTGGAGAACT
The DNA here is from genome assembly GCF_021234435.1 of Artibeus jamaicensis. Taxonomy (NCBI): domain Eukaryota; kingdom Metazoa; phylum Chordata; class Mammalia; order Chiroptera; family Phyllostomidae; genus Artibeus; species Artibeus jamaicensis. The sequence goes on along the minus strand of NW_026522046.1, from coordinate 13,612,246 downwards.
CCTCACTTATCCCTAAACATCATGTTAACAATGTCCTAAGTTCCTTTATTTTTGATTCATGTAACCCATAATGTGTCTTCTTTTCTTCATTGAACAAACTTACCTCAGTCCAAAAGATAGACAGTGACTTCTTAGGTGCCCAGAGAATGGAATGGCTCTTGTTGAATGATAATAAGCCCCCCTAGCCCTGGAGTAAACATTCCTTGTTTCCAATGGTGTGATGTTAGTCATGGTATGCCTCAGTTTCCTTATCTGGAGAATGGGACTAGAAACTTACTATCTCATATGGTTGATATGAGGATTCAGTGAGACTATGTATGTAAAGCACAGGACCCAGAGTAGAATCCACCCTCAGATGTTAACTCTTCATTATCATGCATCTGTACACACTCTTAGTGCTTAGTGTGTTCTACTGAAACTAATTTCATCTAGAGGTGGGTTAAAAATTTTTGCGTTGTCTACCCCAGGTCGTAGTCATAGACCCGTAATGTTTTCTATGTATACCTCTACATTACAAGCTTTTGCCGGACAAAGGAAGCCAAGAGTCTGGTCAGTGCTTTTCCTGGATAATTCCCCACTGTCCAAAATGCATTCACCTTACAAATCAACAGTGGCTTACATACTAGCTTTTCAACATGGCTTGTGCTTCCTCATTACTAAACATCAACATGTCTCCAAAGAGAGTCTCCCCTCTTCTCTCTCTGTCCCAATCCTAAACATCCTCCAGATTTCCTACTTATCATGTGTGTCTAACCCAGTCCACTGGAATTTATCTCTTCTTTGAACTTACAAAACATTGTTCACAGTAATTCTTCAGAAAACAAATTATTCAACCATAGAACTGGTACCCAGAAGGTACTTTGGGGATTATTTATTCTGAATAATTTATATATACATCAGTAATCTAAGGTACAGAGAAGTTGACTGATTTATTCAAGGTTACCCAACCTGTAATAATGAACATTAACTAAATAATTAAGATACATAAAACTCCTACTATGTGTCGGGCATTATTACAGATGTCAGAGATACAGGGTAGACTGAACTCTCTGACATAGGAGTAGACCTGACATAAAAATATGAACTCCTGTGCTACATTTGAGAGGTGATCTCAGGAAGCCCATGTAGGAAGCATGAGAGCGAGAGGAAAGAAAGCCTGGCAGTCCGCAGAGGTGCAGAACTGGGGTTACTGCTGAGGGCAGTCCGCAGAGGTGCAGAACTGGGGTTACTGCTGAGGGCAGTCTGCAGAGATGCAGAACTGGGGTTACTGCTTAGGGCAGCCGGATCCCTCTCGCTGGAAGGCTGTCACACAGTGCAGAGTGGCGCTTCTTACACTTGGAGGAGTTTGTTGGGGACATTTTTTAAAGTTTTAACATGTTTTGGAAGATTAATCACTTGCTCTTGATTTCTGTATTTACTCAGTCGTGAATCAATAACAAACCATTCTTAGATCACACTTTGAATAACACTGGTATGGAATATGCTTTGGAGTTGCCCGAGGCTCTATTCCTAGTAAAGGTGTGAGAAATCTTATTCTCAAGATAAATTATGAGATCTTTTTAAAGATTTTTATCTACTTATTTTTAGAGAGAGGGAAAGGGATGGAGAAAGAGAGAGAGAGAAAATTGATGCAAGAGAGAAACATTAATTAACCACCTTCCCCTAAACAGGGCCTGGGCCACAAGCAGGGCCTGCACCCTGACCAGGAATAGAACTGGTGACATTTTGGTTTGCAGAATGACCCCAATCCACTGAGCCACACTAGTCAGGCTGATAAATTCTAAATTCTAGAAATCTAATTATTTTCCTGGTAAGAGAATTTGAAATTATTTCTAAGTGGAAAAAGTGAAGCTTTAAAAAATACTATTTTATATTTAAGTATGTATATTTATATATATATAAAATAGTATATACACATATACAATTTTATACTTTAAGTATATATATTTATACTTTAAGTATATATAAGGTATAATATGCTATTTTATACTTTAAGTACATATATTTAAGTATATTTTATACTTTAAATATATATTTTTCAATTTCTATATATCACTTTATATCTGATAACCTTTACCTATCATAAAAGCCTGTATGCATGTGTATAATACTTTATGTAATATTAGTCCCCCTAAATGTATAGCTGATGCATAAAATTAGATAGATTAGCTATGTATGTATAAATAAGTGTACAGATTTTGAAGCACACCTGCATACTCAGGATTTATACACTCACATAATTGCATAATGTAGCCAGTAACTTCTCTATATGCTTGAGGTCCTTCTTTCCTTTGCTTGATGGAACAACATTAGAGGCGTTTCGCAATAAACAAACATGATGAGGGTTTGTGAGATTTCAACAGAAGGACTTGGCAGCTCTGTAGACTGAAACCTTTGGTTTTACTAGCAGGAAACTTATCTGTAACCCAGAGTACTTCTCAGGTTTTCACATTTTTAGGAGCTAGTACTTTTTTCTCCCCAACACTAAGGATTTTCATAAAGTCATCATTATTTTTTTTATGTAAAAGAAACATCATGAGCTTTAGTAACTAGGTAGTATACAGATGTAAACCTTAGTTAGGCACATTGATTCAGGCCTCTCAAAAATAGGATCTATTTGTCATATCGTTGGGAGCTCACAATTATTTACCTGTGGACATTCAAGACATATTTTATGAACATTGTGGTGCATAGGTTCTTTGATATTGATGTTTTAGGATTCTTAGGATATAATCCTAGCAGTGGAATTGCTGGGTCAAAAGGCAGGTCGATTTTTATTTTTCTGAGAAAAATCCATAGGGCAGGGGAGGCTGGGATGGGAAAAATAGACAAAAAACTGTACTTGAAAAATAACTAAATAAATTTAAAAAAAAAAGACATATTTTAGGGACTGTTTCAACAAACAGTTTTGGGTTAAGCACTCTGTTAGCGGCTATTCATTCATCCCGCCTTTGAAAAGGAGACTGTGTTGACCAGTGAGACAGCCTAATCTGTGTTTTCATATGTCTGAAGACAAAAGTGCAAGGGCCTGCTGCCAAACGAGCACAGAGCTTTCTTCTAGACCTTTTCGAATGACATTGAAAGTGGAATAGTTCTGGGCTCAAGCAGGGTTTTCTCTGTGGGTTTACGCTTCATCTAGCAGGAGACAAGTTGAACTGTAGTTAGACATGTGTGAAGGTAGAAAGCAGGTTATATTCTCAACATCTTTTTTTTTATGTCTTCAGGAGTCACATACGACTCATTGTACATTCTGATCTCAGACTTGTATTTAACTATAAAAGTAAGTTAAGTGTTTTATTTGTGGAGTTTATAGCAAAGCAAAATAAATTAGCAGAGTAACTCTCAAGCAAAGTAATGTATCTTAATGCTAATGCTTTCTAAGTTTGCATTTTGATAAGGATTTTTTCCTGTGATAAAATTGTTCAATAGTCTTTTAAAAAATATTTTTAGAGGAAAGCCTATTGATATTTCGTGTCAGTACCTATGAAATCCCATAAGCCTGTATATTTATTGTTTAATTTTTAATGTTTCCCCAAATACTTTCTGTCTTATGTCAATTAATGTCTGCTATATTTGCCTAAAATGCATTTTAAGATGAAATTATAACATATAATATTTTTTCTAATATAAAACTAGCATATGTTCATTGCCAAAAACTTAGAAATTACAAAATAAAAGAAACATAATAACTCATGACCCCTCAATTCAGATCAGCCAGCCTCACATTAACAGTCAAAAAATTTCCATTTCATCTTTCTCTATCAATCATGTAGTGTTTACACACACACACAGTCATACATAAAGAATATAATAAAGTAATTTCTGTTTAGCGTTTTATCATTTTACTATGTTTTCAGCATTTTGTATGTTGTTTCAAATTTTTTAGATATCAAAAATCCAAAATGTATTACTCCATTATTTAATTACCTCCTTATTATTAGATATTTTGGTTGATATGCTAATTACAATGCCACAGGGAATATCTTCATCTACTTCCCACTTTTTAGGGCAGAAATGCAATAGTTGGGTCAAAGGGTATATGTATTTCTATTCACTTAATGAATAAAGCAATATTGCCATCAAGATACATTACATGAATTTGTACTGTCACTTGTGATGTATGAGGTTCCCTGTTCCACAAATTATTTTAAATAATTTTGTGTGACATCCCTCACCTGGGCTTTGAGTACTTTCAAATGTCATGTAGTTTATTCCCCTTCACAATATTCTTGCACGGTTGATATTGTTTTTTTTATACTTGAACTTAAATGTGTGTTTCCAAAAATAATGTGTATTTATACTATATCTCCCTGTGGTTTTGTCCTTCCTAATTACCATCTTGTACTTTTTTTGCTGTCTGCTCCCTTGTCAGGGAAGGGTGGTTATTTTAGGTATTAGGGAGAGAATTTCATGCAATGACTTTTATTTTTGGAATATCCATATTGTATCCTCCATCTTTCCATTTTTCTCACACTTTAAATTTAATAAATCTTGGAGTGGTATGGGGAATAGATCTTGATACCATATTTTCTTTACATAAAGTTTTTATGCTGTGCTAGGTTGTAATGTCCTCTTTACATTTAATACTTAGTGTTTGAAACCTCCCAAGTGTAAGTGAATGTGGTCTGCTGCCTGCTGATATGAAAGCCAGTACTTGAGATCCAAGTGCTGCTAAGCTCTGGCTGGTGGGGCTCATTTGGTTGAGCATCACTCTGCAAAGCAAAGTGTCGCCAGTTCAATTCTCGGTTGGGGCACATGCCTGGGTCGTGGGTTTGGTCCCCTATTGGGGCACCATGAGAGGCAGATGATTGACATTTCTTTCATGCATCGATATTTCCCTTCCTTTCTCCTTTCTCTAAAAATAAAATAAACATTATAAAACCTAAAAAAAAGGAAAGTGGAAGATGGGGAACTCATGTCTCAAAGTTCATCTTCACATCTCAGTGCAGGCAGAGGTTTTTAAAAGAGGGGCAGGAAACAGAACGAGGAGATCAAGGGAGGGGCTTGGCGGTTCTCTAGGTTCAGACTAGCACAGTCATTTCCATAAGACAAGTGATGGATGGTCTGGTGTGCACCATCCCGGTTTAGTCATCCCGGCTCCTCCTCATCCTGGGGGCTCCTCATCATCCTGACTCTGCAGTTGAAGGCCGGCAAATCTCTTGTAGCTGGGTTGTTTGAAAGCCACAGTCTGTATCTTTTGAAGTCAGTTACTAAGATTCTTATACAAACATGCTGTTTATATACAAGCTACATATCAGCCATAGTCAGCATTTACATAAACAATATCAAAAGAATAGTGGGGTGGGTTATAATTCCCCACTGTTACACAAGGTCGAGGGTTTGTGCCTTAATCATTCTGTTATGATGCTTCCTTTAGAAGCTGAATTCTTCATAAGGAAGTAAGGTTTGTAGCTAATGAGCTTCTTTGTCAGGCAGAAGCTATTCTATCAAAATCAGGCTTCATTTCCCAGTGATGGTTGTGAAGGTCTCTGGCCACTGAAGTCATGTGGGTCTTGTTTCACCACCTTCCTTTCTCCTCCAGGAAGGAAAATATTCTGTTACAAAAAACTGTGCTTGAAAAATAACTACCTGGCTGGTGTAGCTCAGTGGATTGAGCACAGGTCTGCGAACCAGAGGATCGCGGTTCAATTCCCAGTCAGGGCACATGCCTGGGTTGCAGGTCGGTTCCCTGCAGGCCAGTTCCCAGCAGGGGACGCCCAAAAGGCAACCGTACATTGATGTTTCTATCCTTCTCTCCTTCCCCTCTAAAGATAAATAAATAAAATCTTTAAAAAATGTAAAAAAAAAGAAAAATAGCTAAATAAAATTTTTTAAAAAGAAAATATTCTGTTACATAAGTGTTGTGTTTCCTTTTCCCATTCTCCCTGTTCCATGCATCTCTCCCTGTAGTTTAAAGTCAGGTCTGTGGTATGCCATTGCTGTTTAATGCTAGGAGTGCCTGATGTTCTGCATTGAAATGATGCAGCATTGTTTCATCCAACACGCCAACAGCTTTCCCACTGATACAAGAGGAGGGAATTCTGCATGCATGGCTAAGTAGACTCAGGGGGAGTGGAGAGAACCAGCATCTGGCAGTGACATTGGATGGCAATGTTACTGGATATCAATGGCAGCAGAGTAGAGTAGGGCCACTGTAACTTTTCTTAACTCAGGTTAACCCAGCATCTTTAGTGGTAGAGTAATCCAGTCAGTCATCTCCTTTTTAATATCCAGTAAACTTGCACAGGACTTTAAATGCTCAGTTCATGATTAAAAAGAGGAAAGATTAACACATTAGGAGAAATGGGTGTAAAAGCATAAAAGCATGGAGATACACATAAATACAAATGTAAACCTACAATTATATAGACCCTCACCCACCTGTCTATCAAAAGTTGGCTTTGCACCACTTTACTTTTACTAGCTTTTTTTGTTCACCAAAAAAGAAACTTAAAGAGGAGTTTCACTTTTCTTAGAAAAAGCAGAAAGCAAAAATGGCATTGTGTTTGTTTCGTAGTGAGCCCTTAAAGGGGTAGTGTGCTCCCAGAGCAGGGAGAGGGGGGCCCCCTGGCTCCTTCCCTGGACACCACTGGTGTTAACTGTGTCTGTGAGCATCTATGCTTCACTGACTTACTTTGTGCATCCATTAGCAAGAAATGTTCCAAGGCATCAAAAAAGCCTCAGAGAACTTGGAAGGATATTACATTCAGCATAAAACTGGACACATTTAAGTGCATTTGGTATAATTTGAGAGGCTATTTGGGGGTCTGGAAATGCTCAGAAATGTTTCTATATAAATTAGTGGTAACCACTTCTTTACTTTATATTATTTCAGCTTATCAAAGGTTTCATAGGAACATTCTACTTTTAGATAGTGAGGGGAACATATATTATAATTACATGTATATTGTATTATATATATTGTGTTATATGTATATATATATACACACATAATTGTGATATATAGAGATAGGTTGATATAGATAGATAAGTTGAATGATAGATGTTGAGCATTTGCATATATGTATATATATATATATTTCAGAGCATATCATGGATAATATACATAGAAACAGAAGAGAAAATATAAAGTAAATGACTATAGGAATAAATTAGTGAATGGGAGGTCTTCCTTGATGCATTCAAGAAGGGCTACAAAACATATGTAGAGATTAAATGAATAAGCATGTTAGAGGAGAAGAGGAAACTTCTGACAAGATGATATGTGGGGGAAAAGCAATGAATAATGTATGATAAAACTGAGGGAATATATACCAAATGAGGAAAACAAAATAGGAAAAACAATAGAGAAATAAAACAACAGCAAATAATAATAATGCAATAATAGAATAAATGAGATGAAAAATAAGAAAAAATTCAAAGGAATATTGGGGTGGGCACTATTATTAAAAGTGCTGCATCTGAGGACACAACACAAGGTACTTATGAATTAATGGATGAATAGCTAACTTAGTGGAACAGGCAATACTGTGTCTAATTAATTCAAAGTACTTGCACTAGGGCAGAGGTTTAATATTCACCCTGTTTTCAGAAACTGCTACTGGAGGCCTCAGAAGGTTTGGAATGGAGGGCAAGTAAGTCACAGAGGTGGGTTTATAGATATACTAGATCTTTGGAATTTTGACCATAAGTGACTTTTTTATTAAAAACAAACAAACAAAAAACAGGTGGAAGGTAATGTGAAACATCAAATTACAAACTGGCTTTAGTTTCCCAAGATGTAATGTTGGGTTTTTGCAGTGCCTTAATTTCTTCTTTCTCAACAACAATAGCTTCTCACATCTGGTTTTCACGATTAAGCATTCATAAAGCAAAAGAGCCAATTTGTATATTTTGGTCGGCAATAAAGGTGATTGCACATTAGAACACATTGTTACTGGGGGCATCTTTCAGCTTAATTGTAATTCCTCGACATCTGTATCTTCTAGTTGCTTATCCACTCATTTCCTCCCCTTTCCTTTCCTTTGTTTGATTATTCCTTCATTTAATGCATCAATAATGGGAATTGGAGGCAAACTAAGCTGGGTAAGATGCATTCAATCTTCCTCTTATCTAATGTTTACGTTTAAGTACTTAAACATCTGAAAAAAGAAAGAAAGAAAAAGAAAAAACAGGGCTTCTCTAATAGGATCCAGAATATGATGCACTGGCAAAGCAGTGATATTTTGTCCCTCATTTGATAAATGAAAGGATGGACTTGACTTCAAAGGAAAAGCAAACTGTGCCACAGCATATATATTAGAAGCCACATAATCAATGATTTGAGCAAAAGATTTACTTAAGGGAATATAAACTGAACAAGGACACAAAAACTCTTATTGGAAAGAAATATAAAGTGCTCCAGAAGCTAAAGGAAGGGAAAGGAAGCAAAAATAGACAACATATATTTTGAGAAACAAAATATCTGCTTTTTTTCCCCCCACTGTGTTACTGAGCAGAAGTGGAGTTCAGCAGCCCACTGCCTCCCATCGGCAAATTCTGGAGGCAGAAGTTAAGTGGAAAAAGCAGAGGTCTTTTATTCAAAAGCTGCACAATTTGGGAGGATGGCAGGCTCCTGCCTCAATGCCCACCCCCTCCAGAGCACTCAGAGGAGAACCTAGCCGTCCTCCGCCAGACTAGTCCCAGGCCGTGCCCAGGGTTCCTTCTCCATTTAAAAACACTGTCCTTTGGGAACTGCAGTCGGCTGCAGCATGATCAGCGAGGTGGCTTAGTTTGCCACAGGTTTCATTCCAGCTTTAGGCTCCTTCCTGGTGTTGGAGCCACCACTCGTCATGCAGCTTCCAGAACGAAAAGGATCCTGGAGGCTCCGGCCTGCGATGTATGGGCCACGCGTCCAAGAGTGTGCGCACATTTCTCCCCTTCCTCTGTTTAAATCTCTCAGGACAAGCTTCTCTGTGCTCTGGCACAGCCTGGCCTGCCAGTGAATCCCATTCTTTTCCCAGGCTAGACTGACATGTTTTTCCTGGCGCAGCACCTCCCCCTTCTGCCATGTACCAGAAAGAGTAGGAGGGCATTTCCCTTAGTCAAATATGTCACTAACCACGTGCATGCTGAGCGCAGTGCTTCCTCCTGCTACATCTCTGCACGGTGTGCGGGATCCATTGTCATGTGTAGCACTAGCCTTTTTAACCAAGCACAGCTTCACCGTATGTGTCCCTCCCTCAGGAAGCACCTTCGATTATGCTGGTTTCAATTGCCTTCCATCTGACTGTCCTTTAGGGAACCCTAAGTATTCAAACTGTCCTCAGCTGCAGTAAAATTAATTCCCTTATCTTACAAATACTTATTTCTTTCTATCCTAACCTGCTCACATATTCTTGCTATTAACTGGTTTGCATTGCTCACCCTTGTTCTACCAATTTGCTATATTAATTCTTTGAAAATCTGGGTGAAGTCTCCTCCCTTCTGTCCAAAGATCTGTTGTTTTGCTGGCTGTATCGCCATTGGATCTGCCAGGTTCAGTTGAGGAAAAAATTTCTCTCCTCTATCTATTTTAGGTTCATCAGCTGGGACCCTGGGAACTTAACTGACAAAAGGCCAATTTATAAGAGAAAATTAACAGAAGTTTATTAGCATTTGCATCATGAATAAAAGTGGGAGTATTCAGTAATGAGTAACTGAGAGGAGCAATTAGAACTTGGGTTTAGAAAGGAGGACCCAGGAAAAACAGTAATTATCTTCTGGAGGAGAGGCCCCTTGTAGTATAGGCTTCCCCTGCTTGGTGAGTGTTCTAGGAACCCATCTCTATCCAGCTGGCGTTATTGTTCCAGCTGGCATTATTGTGAGAGGCTGTGTTTCACTTCAGTGAATTGTTTTGAAGACTCTTTCAATATGTGCCCATTTCGTGATGGGTGATTCACACGTATTCCTGCCCACACCATACTGAGTGCTCAGCAGTTTTTGGTCAAAAAAGTCATGACCTCTGTGGCCCACCTTTCCTATTCACCTCATCTTACCCTATGTGACTTTTTTTCCCCCCTGGATGACAAAAGTCCTGAAAGGCAAATGTTTTGCCTTTTGCAATGTGGAAAAGGTGAAACAAGAAGTGATGGAAACACTAAAAGGCCTCAACATTGATGAGCTAAAAAAATGCTTTTGAGCGGTGTGAAAAAAGTCTCAGCTGGTGTATTTCAGCAAACAGAGAGTACTTTGAAGGTGTCTGAAGTTTAAACATGTTACACTAACCACACAACTTTTATAAAGAAATTTTAGGATTTTGGGCATTTCCCTTGTATATGGCATCTTCACAAAATAACAATATTTTTTTTAGAGAACCAAACAAAATGAACAAATTCTGAGTTTTAAGGGACAGCAAATTGAGTAAAAATATACAGTATGGGGAAACTAATGGTAGATAGGGCTAGTTTTGGCTACATTTGCTATGTAGGTTTCTCTTTCCTCAGTCTGTGGGTTGAGGAGGCTCTAGAGTTGTCTGCAGTCTTTCCTGGAAGTGAGGGGAGGGGGCACCTTTACAAATTTATATCCTGCTTTTAGGCAAAGGGGAGACAGAGAGGGTTGTTTTTTTGGGGGGGAGGGCTGCTGCTTCTCAATTGCTCTCGGCTGAAAATATTCCTATGCCAAAATGGTATATTTGGGGCTGCATATTTAACTATTTTTGACAGGCACCCAGACTTTATAATGCAGTAGCATGCAGAAACTTCTGTCCTGACTCGTTTTTGTGTGCTTTTTCTTGTACTCTCATTCAAAACATGAATAGGCTGTAAGACAACTTTTTGCTTTCTCTGCCTTTGGAGCCTGTGATGACCTCTGTCATTGGCACTAGACTAGGCAGTCAGTATGTGCCAGTGAATAAACTGTTAAGAAGTGGAATGCCGATCTCAGGTGACTTGGCTGAAATTAAGATGAATATAATGGGTTTGTTTTACTTCCTAAAGATACAGTTTAACATACTTAGCATTTTTTCACTAGGCACACAAGACTCAAAACTGTCAAACTTGTAAATTCACTTTAAATGAAAATGAAGTAAATAATATGGAAAATCGGGAAGTGCATTAATGCTAGAACAAGTTCAATAGATTATATTATTTTAAGTGTGGTGAATCACTTTTGCTTCTGAAATAAAATTTCTTTGAGGATCTTATAGGTCAGTCCTGCATAGATTGAACTAACTGGGTTGCGTTTTAGAAGTTTTGCCTTCTCAGTTCTAGACAAAATTTGTAATGTTTTTAAACATATTTTTAGTCTGTTGTCTTTTCAATGGCTACAAAATTGTGTTTTTTATACAAAGGGACTCCTGTTCTGACATTAAAAACCAAAGGTTCATTTAACTGAAGACGACACCTTCATTTTGTTGAATGTTTGATCTCTTTTCTCTACTTTTACTGGGTCTTATATAGAAGCGGTAGTGGAGAACAGAACATCAAAGAAAACATGCTGTCAGTTCCTAAATCAGCTTAAAATGGGAACAAAATTTTGTTTCCTGCTTTTTTCAAACAGTGTGCATAGATGTATTGCATTTATTCTGTAGCTATAAGAAGTATTGTCAATGATAAAAGCAGTAGGAAAAAAGGGTTTAATTCAATGCAGAGAGTCTAGAAGTGATGCTATCTTCCTTTTATCCAGTTGCTATCAAACTAGTCAGGGAGAAGTTTGTTTCCTTGAAGAGTAGAAGCAGAACTAATAGAAGGTTGTATTACAGTGTTAACATGCATTCTTGAAAAAGAAAAATAATGTCTCGAAAATGGCTACTTGTCTTTTAAAATGTTCATGGTAATTGTGTGATATATGTAGTGAAGAATAACAATGCCTTGGGAGAGTTGTCTACAACTTCACAAGATCTACCATAGAAAAATTGGTTAATATTTTGTGCATGTTGATATATCATATAATATAATGATATAATAAAACAAAATGTTAATCACAACTAAGCATACAGTAAATAACTGCCAATTTTCAGTATTATGCTACTGACATGCATACTAGTTATTTGGATTTACACACTTGATGGGTATTTACAAATAACACAATATCCTCACAAATTATAGTTCTGAATATATGTGCTGTAGAACCCAAGCAAACTTTTTCATTTTATTTAAAGACTTTGACTACCTGTAAATATCATCCACATGAATACTTTTCATACTGCTTAATCTCTTTTGCTTAATCATTTTTTGCTAGATGACAGAATTGCATCCCCTATCTTCTGAAAGATGAATATGTACCTGATAATAAATTCAGGAAAACTTTTATGGTTGAGTGGGGAAAACATGATCATGGAAATGCAGGCCATGTGCTGTAATAGACTGACCCTTGCATACTCATTGTCCTGAGACAGTTCGTTGCTGCACCCATTGACTTCTCCCCTTGTCAAACTTAGCACTCTCTTTCTTGACTTTTTCCATCCTTCTCTCTCTTCCTCCCTGCTCCCCTTCCCTCCTTTTCAGTATATTATCCACAATTACATTTTTTAAAAGGCTCCAGCTTCCTGCCTGATCATGCAAGTGGTTAACATGGATTCCATTTCTTTTTCTTGACCCCAGTCAGATGCAAGGTAACATAAAGTGTGCTATGAGATAAGGGGCAGATGGATTTCTGTGATCCCCGGTGGTAGTGAGAGGCAGATTCTCAACTGCTGCCTCTTCTGGCAAAGACTTGTGAATATACAAAGCTACCAGTCAGCAGAATTGGGGAAAGAAACATGGGGAAATATAGATTAGATTTACTTGAAATGAGTGGGGGCAATGTGGTTTAGGGGCCAATCTCTACAGTATATTTTAGGGAAATTTGTGGTTAATGGGAAAATTTGTTAATAAATTACTGTAAAACTGTGTTATCAAATATAAATTAGAATTTTAATTTTATATACAAATGCATTTCTATAAAAGATTAACACATTTATGTACAAGGTATTAAAATAATTATCAAAAATTTTGTTTTTTCAAAATTTTTGTTATTTGTTTTTTGTTTGTTTATTTTTTAAAAATTTTATTGATTATGCCATTACAGTTGTTCTATTCCCCCCTTCATTCCCCTGCACCCCGCACACCCCCTCCCCCACCATTGTCCCCCTTTAGTTCATGACCATGTGTCTAAAGTTCTTTAGATTCTGTATTTCCCATACTATTCTTGCCCCCCATCTATTTTCTACCTATTGTCTATGCTACTTATTTTCTGTACCTTCTCCCCCCTTCTCCTCTTCCCACTCCCCTGTTGCTAACCCTCCATGTGATCTTCATTTCTATGTTTCCATTCCTGATCTAGCTGTCCTCTTAGTTTGCTTTTGTTTTAGGTGTGGTTCTTAATAACTGTGAGTTTGCTGTCCTTTCACTGTTCATGTTTTTTATCTTCTTTTTCTTAGATAAGTCCCTTTAACATTTCATATAATAAGTGGTGATGATGAACTCCTTCAACTTGATCTTATCTGAAAAGCACTTTATCTGTCCTTCCATTCTAAATGAAAGCTTTGCTGGATAGAGCAATCTTGGTTGTAGGTCTTTGGATTTCATGACTTGGAATACCTCTTTCCAGCCCCTTCTTGACTGTAAGGTGTCTTTTGAGAAATCCACTGAGAGTCTGATAGGAACTCCTTTGTAGGTGACTGTCCCTTTATCTCTTGCTGCTTCTAGGATTCTCTCCTTCATTTTAATATTGCCTAATGTAATTATGATGTGCCTTGGTGTGTTTCTTCTTGGGTCCAACTTCTTTGGGACTCTCTGAGATTCCTGGATTTTCTGGAAGTCTATTTCCTTTGCCAGATTGGGGGAGTTCTCCTTTATTATTTGTTCAAATAAGTTTTCCACTGATGGCTGTTCCTCTTCTCCTTCTGGTACCCCTATAATTTGGATGTTGGAGCGTTTAAAGATGCCCTGGAGGTTCCTAAGCCTCTCCTCATTTTTAGATTTCTTGTTTCTTCCTTCTTTTCTGTTTGGTTGTTTCTTTCTTCTTTCTGGTCCACTCCCTTGATTTGAGTCCCAGTTTCCTTTCCATCACTATCGGTTTCCTGTGCATTTCCCTTCATTTCAATTAGTTTAGCCTTCATATGTTTCTCTAATTTGTGACTAAAATCAACCAGTTGCGAGTATCCTGATCACCAGTGTTTTGAACTGTGCATCTGATAGGTTGGCAATTTTTTGTTCACTTAGATTTATCAGCTCAAGGGGTTTGAGTTGTTCTTGAGCTATAATGTTTTTGTCTGTTCGCTCCTGTTAGGTAGGAGGAGCGGAGCCTTAGTTGTTCACCAGGGCGGGGCCACCCAAGTCACTGGTTTGTGACACTGTATGTGGGGGCAGCGCCAGAGAGGGGCAATAGGGGTCCCCTCTGCTGCTTCCTGCCACTGGGGCTGGTGCAGTCTGTCTCACTGCTCACTCCATCCCCTGGTTTATCTGTGTGTGAATGTGTGACCACGGTCAGCCTGCTGCCTTTTGCCCTCACTGGGTCTACCCTTAGTAATCCCACACCTGGGATCGGCCAACCACTGCCTATCTGTGTGCCAGGGTTGGTCTGGCCCAGTTTTCCTGCGCAACCTGCTCTGCCAGTTGCTGGCTCCGCCCCTCTTACCTGTCTGGCTGAAGGGTTCGTTGTTGTCAGACTTCTGAATAGTTCAATTTTCTGTGTTTTGACTGGGTTTTCTGTTACTAAAATTTTGTTGTCTTTAAACTTGGTTGTGCAAGAAGGCACAATGTTTCCACCTACGACTCCATCTTGGCGGACTGTTTTTTGTTTGTTTATTATCTACTTGTTTTCTTATCCTCACTGAAGGACATGCGTATTGGTATTTAGAGAGAGGGAGGGGTGGGAGGAACAGTGAAAGAAGCATCAGTGTGAGAGAAAACCACTCATGGGTTGCCTTTCCAGACCAAGGATCAAACCCACAACCTACACAGGTGCTCTGACAAGAATTCAAACTCCTAACCTTTTGGTTTACTGAATGATGCCCAACCAACTAAGCCACACCAACCAGGGCAATTATCAGAAAATTTTTAGAAAAATTTTAGTATTCTGAATTTTCAGTATAGCACTTAGAAAGTTTTAACCTCTCTATAAGGAAAACCAGGAGCCAGAAAATAAATAGTAATACACTTAATTCTGTAAGTCTATAGTTATAGTACAATGTATTAAAATTTCATATAATATAGTAAAAATATTAAAAATTGAAACACTAATGACAGAATAGGGTAAATATCCATAATGTATAAAAAGCTGCTTTGAATTCGCAAAAAAAGCCAAACAAACCAAAAGAAAAAATAGCTAATGATTGAATAGGGCATTCTCTAAAGAGAAGGTCTTAATTGCCAAACAAAATGTTAAAAGATACTTCTTAAATCTTTTAATTTTCAGAAAAATACAAAGATAAATTTATACTCAACAATCCTGCTTCAATAAATGTGTGTAAATAAAGTTACTAGTACATAAAAATATTTGTACAAGGATGTTTATTTCATATTGTTAGAAACTAAAAATAAGGTTAATCATCATCAATAGAAGAATAATGAAATTTTGAGTACCACAAAATCAAAATATTAGTTTTGCAATCAATATTAAGCTCCTAGATTGATGATTATTATTGGGTTTGCTATCCAGAGTTCTATTATGCCATACTGCTTATATCATTTTTAAAATATCTTAAATTTCAACATATTAAAATATTTATTTTGCAACTTCTCTACCTACATATTATTCTACCTACAGAGACTGAGATAGATTTATTTATTTATTGGTATTTTTCATAATTACCATATTTGACTAGTATTTCAATAATAAGACCTAATGTTTTTCATGTTGTAAAATTTCATGCACAGTAAATTGAATTTAACATTTTAAACAAAAAGCCCCATTAGCTCTGAGCATCCTTTATATTCAAATTAGGATAGAAATGTCTTAATTAGGCTAAAGGATTAAACATTTAAAATAGAGCAATTTATTTTAGTAAAGCTGGGGGTGAGAGAGAATGCTTTAATATAAAGTGATACACATTTTAATTTAATCTATTGAAACTGTCTTGGAAAAATACCAAATAAACTTTATACTCTGGAATCTCTATTATGTTTTATGCACATGCTAAAAAAATGCTCTTGGGGAGCAGGAGCTTGAATAATGGGCAGAATTTGAATAGCACAACTTTAGGGAAAAGGCATTCCAGATGGAAATAGGTAATCAATCCAAAGAGAAGTAGCTCAGTGATTATTTTGTATCTAAGACTGGCATGTCCTATTGAATTTAGTATATTCTATACAGTTAGAGATATTTTATTTACCTTATTTTTGGAAACCTGCCTCTATTTCACAGCAAAGTAGCCCTGTGTTGCAAACATTTATATATTGCATTTATTACAAAATAATAGACATGCCGTACATTCCCTGAAATGACAGTATCACTAAAGTGGATCCAGGGTGTGTTGCCTCATGCTTCCTGGTGCCAAGTGGGCCCAGTGCATTTTAATCTGTGGGGTTTTCTTGATTAACAAAAAATAATTAAATGTTAAATTAACACAGTTTGATATGCTGTTATATTTCTTAATGGGAAACTTATGCGCAAGGAAGCAGTCTATGTTTTCAGGTATTGTTCTTAAAATAATATGTTCATTTACAGAAATATTTGCCTAATTCAAGAATAGCCAGCCCTATCATTTTGTAATTCCAGACACACTGATGCAGAGGGGATGTTCAGCACTGACCAAACCATTTTGCTTAAGTAATGAAATAACTGCATGCTGGCTCTTTTTTATTATGGTATTTGACATTATTCAGACACATTTGAGGGATAACTGTTTTAAAGTTCTTTTTTTTTCTTTCACGAGAGTAATTTAAAGGACATTTTATTGCTCTCTCCTGAAAAATAATAGCAGTAGAAAGAAAGCAGATGAAACACATCAATCTAGAGATTTTCCTATTACTTTCAGTAGCAAGATTCCTACCTCCCATCCATGTCCATTAAGAAAGCAAACAAATGCTAGTCTATATCAAATATATTTTGTAGAACACCTATGTACACACTAGGGAACTACTAACTGGCAATCACATTGTCTACAAGAGCTAGTTAACCAAGCCATAGTAAGATGAAAAAATGAGTTATGTTCTGTTAATGCATTACATATACTCATAAAAGGAAACAAAGCTAAAAGCGTCTGTTAGGTTTAAATCATGTTACAGATTGAGTCTACATGAAGTCAAATATTCTGAAAATATGCAACATCTTCTTTTGGAGAAATCAAGGGGAAAACAGTGTATGTTTCCAGGCATAAGTAATGACACACCTCAGGAATTAGGAAAAACTATACATTGCACATTAATGTCTTCCATTATTTCTTCTTCCCTCTTTCTTCTCCTGCCTTCTTTTCTTCTTCCTTCTTTCCCTCCCTCTTTTTCCTCCATTGGTTTGCTCTCTCTCTCAGCTCAACATCGATCTATTGATTACCAACTAGAAGGATAATTTCAAGTCAGTTTTCCAAGAAATGAGCTGCTGTAAGAGAAATTTCAAAAGCCTGTTTGTGTCTATACTTATGGAAATAATAAAGGACCTCCTAATATTGAGTTATGTGAAATATTTAAATAACCAGAGAGGTTAATGTAGTGCTTTACAAGCCAGATGCCAAGCATTTAAAAGGTTGCTTGAAGTCGCTGGCCTGTATAGTAATGGCTTCCTGAAGCAGGTGAGGGGAGCAAGCAGCTGCAGTGAGAGTGGCAGCCTCAGGTGATGGGCAGGCTTGGCAGAAGTAAGTGCAAGCTGAGAGCAGAAGCTACTTAATGAGTGTTTATGGTATGCCTGCAGTCTGTCCACAGTTTACAAAGAGCACCTTTGATTTTAACAGTGAATCAGTGAAGTAGGGATCATTATGAGACATCCTTGGTACCAAGAGGCTGAATAACTTGTCCACAATCTGAGATGTGGACAGTGGAACTTATGTCAGTCTGGCCCACAGTTCCTATTCTTAAATTCTGTGGTTGCTGCCTCTGAATCATCCAACAGATGGGAGTATGCAGTCAGATTAGAAATGAAGGCAGCAACAAGACTGTGACTGAACCTAGATACTGAAAATAGGTTTGGGGCTCTGTCTTATAGACAATATGAGAGATCATGCATATGTCATTATAGGTATCACCATGTTATCAAGACAAAGTATTTGCTTCCCAAGTCTGGAGTCTTTCCTCAGCTCACAAGGGTTACAGGGACCAGGTCACAAAAGAGCTAGTGATATCTCCTAGTTACTAATTAGTTACTCACAAGAAATAAGCTAGTTGATGCATCACAATCAAATGGATATCTGCAGCTATTGAAGGCATGGAAACCTAGGCATGATATCATTGTTACCTGGGCAAGAACAGTCTAGATAGGTACTATGCTTAATTGTAGTTTAGTAGGTACAAAAGACAGAGTATTAGATTGAGCAGTCACTGAACTAAATCCTTTATAGGTATTATTATTTTTAGTTATAGCAACTTTTAGTAATGTATGTACTATTATCTCCATTTTCAGTGAAGCAACTGAGGCTTAAAGAGCTTTAAAAACCTGCCCAAGGTCATTTAATTGGTAAGTGAAATAATAGAGATATGAACACATTTTGTCTCCAGAGCCACATTTTTAATTCCCAACGCCACATTACCCCTTACCTTCCCTTACTCATGTGAAGTGGAATACCCCATTTACTTTACAACTCTATACCTGGGGACTATAAGAGGGAAGTCTTATAATTTAATCAAAATGCAGTACCCCATAATGGTTTTAAAAGAGTAATGGGAAGAAGTCTGTGCAAATTTGAAAATCAAACTTCATCGTTGTACTGTATAAGGAATACATACTCAACATGACCCGACATGCCTTTTTTATATAAATTACTAAAATCGTGTTTCAAAACCAATCTCAAGACATTTTGGGAAAGGCATGCTGACATTGCTTTCATGTACAGAAGTTATCTTTATTAGTGTAATGCCTCTGACAACATTTTTGCCTAATAAACAATGTACTGAATTTATAGTTTTCATAAAAAATCATAGAAAAGTAGACACTTCTCGGAAACCAGTCGTTGCCATTGTGTTAGCTTTCACAGCAGAGTTGGATATTGTTCTGTGCCTTTCAGATAAAACATTCTTTCAGTAAAGGATGGCTTCCTGACAGTCATTTATCTTCAGAGGCTGCAGACCTTTGGATTAATTGCATGTTTTGTACTAAAGTCAGTTACTGATTTAGTTTTGATAAATCTATTTGTGTCCCGTCAGAGCTTCAGGCGAGGGAAGGTATTGCTCATCATCAGTCTTCTTTGGCTGACCCCTGAAAAGTAAAACCCCGATGTCATGAAAAACCATTTTTTCCTACTGAGTCTTCAAGAGACAACAAAGATGTTCTCATGCTGTTTGATAGAACTGTGAAGGTAGTAAGAATAAAAATTTAGGCATTTTTCCATTAGTACTAATCTACAACTTCAAACTAGGTGGGTCTCAACACGGAGCATAATTAAGGATACAGGATGGGGCAAAAGTAGATTTACAGTGGTGAGTACATGCAACACGAAGTTTATTCTTACGGTATTATTTATTAATGATTGCATTGTTTTACATACAAACCACTATAGACCTGCTTTTGCACCCCCCGTATGATTTCTTTGCTGCACTTTCCTTGTGAATTTAGGGAAAGGCCTCAATTCAGCAGTGTAGAAGTTCTTGTGCATTAATTTGGATTTCTGTGTATAAATACTGGGATTTGTTGTGGTGGCTACATGAAAATGCACAAATAATGAGATGTATTTTTGTCAATGAATGGGTTTTGGTCATTGTTTGTTGTTGTTGTTGTTTTGCTACCTTAGATAACAGAAATTGGTTTCCTGTGCATGAGCTCATTTGCCTGTTTCCCGTGACCATGGCTCTCTTCTCTCCCGGCTGACGTTACTCAGCTATTACATGTAGTCAAGTCACCGTCGCAGCCTCTGAGATTACTTACTGTTAAGGTGCAGTAGGAGAATCTCTTGCTAACTCAGTTTGTCTGAACCTGTTTCCTCATCTCTGCTTCAGTGCAAATACTTTTCAGGGTTGATATGCATATTGAGGCATCATCACTCTTATTAGTGTGCTAGTTTATCAATAATAAGAGAAGCATCTCCAAGAAAACTTAGCTTTCCACCCATGTTAATATTATGTCTCTTTTCCTGTAGGAAATGACAATCCTTGAATCTCGGTCCTGATGCCTCTCTCAGCCCTTCTCCTCATGCCTCTTTGCCTGCATTTCTTATTCTTCTTTGCCCAGTGACTGTAGCTCTGCACCAGAACTGCAAACCTTTGCAGGAGTCTTCTTTACCTATTACTTAATTATCTGACAGTTGACTGCCTGCCTGGAGTTTTACACATTGTCCAGTCTCAGGTTTCTCATTGCAAGGGTATCGCCACTTCTATAGGTTTCTTACTGCACCTTTGGGAATCCTGGCCTTCGAAATTCTACAATTCATACCCCGTAACCACTGGGTTAGATGTCATTTCAGTTGGTTTTCTCCCTCACTCTTGGAGGTGGTATTGTTGTCTCCATACATCTAATTCATTAATTTATCTCTTGGTTTCTTGCCATATAGGCCAGCTGAATACACTTACTCCACTGAAAAGTTTTGAACCAATCTATCAATTCAGGGCCTGACTCTCTTTATGCTTAAAATGATTATTTTGGATAGGCAAGGAAGTAAGATTGTTAGTATTAGTTTAGTCAAACAGACAGGCTAGGTGGTAATAAACATTTCTGGAGAAAAATGTAGGACTAAATGGGATATCTCTACAGAGAATGATTTCTTTTCTATTAGTTTCTATGACATGGTGACATGTCAGTAGATCCTTAATGGATGAATAATTTTAGTGTCAATTTGTAATCATCCTTTCCAAAGATAATCTAAATGCTTTTTCCAGTCTGCCAATAATATGTCACAAGTGTACTGCCTGGTTTCTTATTTGGTATGAAAATTGCTTTTTGACTTTTCATATGATAAGTAATAGTATAAGTGCTTTTATATAAATAAGGTGACCAATTATGAATATTACATACCCTGGTTCCTCATTTCTTCACATATACCGGTGTCATTAATATTAAAACAAAATTAAATTTTGCCGTGGTTGTTTTCTTTAGCGTAATCGTTGGTTCCATTAGCTTTTAGGAAAGAAATTAAATTACCTCAGGCTTAATGAAGCCTCAAGGGGGTTTAAAAATACTCTTCATTTAAAGAGAGATGCAAAAAGTTGTGATAGATTCATGAAAAGGGGGAGAACTATTTAAAATTTCAATCTTTCTAGAGTATGTATCATCAGAACAAGGGTCACATAACTAAAAAAGGCTACTTGGGCCACCTAGATATTGTAAAATAAACAGAGTTATGTGCTAGATTGCTGGAAATTGTGATATGTAGTGAACTGTAGCACTCATGCCCCATCTCAAATAGCCATGTACCCCCCACCTCCAACAGAGTGTTGAGACAGAAGAATTCCAGACCAGTGATTGTCAGATCTTCACATTTAAACATGAGACTAGAAAAGAAATTGTGGGGAATAAAAGAAGCAGAATTATGGATTTTTAAAAAAAAATAATCAATTTTAAATATTAGTAAAACACAGGATATGGGAATACCAAATTCGCTCGGAAGGGAACAATTTTTCAACCTCTGGAATTTAAAATGTTGATTCATATGTGTTTTGTGTATTATTGTTTTCAGATTATGTTTACAGTGTAATTACATTCAAAAAGTCAAGTCAGTTTTGTTGGCTTTGTTTATCTCTGGCTATATATGTGGTAAGTACAGCTGAGCACTTGTACCCAACACCTACAGAGGGAGGTGTAGAAGAACAGAAAAAGAATTAGGACTTTGAGTTCCATGAGAGAAATGTTGAGGGAAGCCTGCCTGGCAACAGTGTGTGTTTATTTTCACTTTGTAGTTCTCACAGAAGTGTGTTATTTTTTTCCCAGAAATAACAAGCAAAAACTCAACTCTGCTATGCACCACTTTCTTTGTTCTTTGTTTTTCCTGATATTGCTTTTGCTCAAATACAGTTGTCCAACATTTTTCCTGTTGCTCTCCCCTGCCCTGCCTGCCCCAGCCCACAGTCAATGCCCCCTGCCAGTTGCTCATGCCCCTGGGACCTCTATACTAATGTTCCTTGACTTGCCCCTCCCCCCGCTTTCTCCCATTATCCCCCTCCCTCCTTTCCCCTGGTCACTGTCAGTTTATTCTTTATTTCCATGTCTCTGGTTCTATTTTGCTTGTTTGTTTTGTTGATTAGATTTCACTTATAGGTGAAATCATATGGTATTTGTCTTTCACCTCTGGCTTATTTCACTTTTATACAATGGAATGGTACACTGCACCACTTTCTTGCTTAGGACTAAATTAGATTTAGTTCTCCTTAGATTAAATTTTTTGTTTTATAAATTTCTTATGGACCAAAAATTAGTTCAAGTATTCCCACACAGTATTACTTAATCTGGAAATGTATATATATATATATATATATATATATATATATATATATATATGTGTGTGTGTGTGTGTGTGTGTGTGTGTGTGTATGTGTATCTTTAAAATCTCTAAAAATAGTCTGCTGGCCACCCATGGAAAGTACCACTAGATGTGGCAATAAACAGAAGTTGCTTGGTTGGTATGTATTTCTCACAGTTAGCTTAACATAGCTCAATATAATTATGTAACATTATGACAGTTCTGAAAAGAGCAGTGACTGACCATAAGAAAACCAGAGGTCTAGTTTTAACTATGTAGCAACTTAAGTATTAGCAGTTTCGAGCAATCATGGACCCATGTAAAAATAATCTTGTGTCCATATTTCCAAGATAAAACAAGGGTTTGGAGTGTTGTGCTCTAAAGAATTAGTTCGTTACCCTTACATTTTTTCTTATGTTATCTCTTGGTTTTTTACTTTATTGGAGTTTGCACTTGTTAGCAAAATTCAAATACACTGGCCAATGAGAGGAATTGAATCATAGTTTGTGTATTTGGGCCCATAGAAATGGTGGAGACTAGGCAGGAAACACAAAGGCATAACTTCTGTGCTGATTTAACTGGGTTGAATAAGTAGCCTCACCAAATATCACTGTGGTATATTTCAGTTCTTTGCGAGCTAAATTTTTAAGATAAAATAAAGCTTATTTTGCATTTATTTCATATATTATGTAATACATGTATTATATAGAAGTATACTATATGTTTTACATATTATACAATATTCATGTATTATATAAATGTTCCATAGTAAATAATTAAAGAATTAATTAAAAATTCATGAGTTACATGACAAATGTACAGGGGACAGGAGGGGAAGGGTCAAGTGAAGGAACAGGTAAAAAGGACCCACGGACAGAGACAAAGGTGGGGGTGGGGATTGAATGTGCGATGGGGTGGGTAGAGCAGGGCAGAGTAATGTGGGAAAAGTGGGGACAACTATAACTGAACAGCAATAAAAATACTAAAAACATAAACAATAAAAACAAACAAAAAAGTATATAAGAGAGTCCATTGGATATTTTCTTCTGCACATTTGTATCCTATTTCATTTTTTGTTCTTATTTTTATTTTATTTTTTAAATTATATTTAATTTTGCTGTTTTTTAAATTTTTTGAAATAGAAGCTAAATTACTAAAATTTTGTCTTCTAACATATTTACTTTTTTTCCCTGTAAGCATCATGTTAGCTGCTTTCCATAAGTACTGCTATGTCACACTTTCATGACCATTCATTTTAAAATATTTTATATTTGATTTAAATTTTATTTTTGATGCATTGGTTATTTAGAAAGAGTACTTAATTTCTAAGCCACTTGGGTTTCCTGCTTGTATTTGTGTTATTGATACCTAGCCTAATTCTGTGTCCACGAACATATAGTCTATATGACTTCAGCATTCTAGAGTTTGTTGAGACTTGCTTTATTGCCTACGATATGGACAATTTTGATAAATGCTTTGTGTGTACTTATAAAGTTGTTGGGCATAGTATTCCATATATGTAAGATTGGCCAATTTTTAATTGTTATTCAAGCATCTACTTCCTTACATTTCTTTTCTACTTATTCTATTACTTACTAAGACAGATTTGTTAGAGTTTTTAACTATGACTGTGGATTTGCATATTTCTATCATGCTTTCAATTATTGCTTTATAAGTTTTGAAACCAATCTCACTTAGCTAGAGATCAGCAAGTTTTGTCTGTTCAGTTTATCCATTTATCCACAACAGCCACACTGTGACTGCTACCCAGTAGACATATGAGTGTCAGTGTGAGAGCAGGAATCCGAGGCTAAATTCCAGAAAATATGCATGAGGCAGTGTAAAGTGTATTTGGACCATTTGACAAAGAAATTAAGGTGGCTTGACCAGATTCCACCTCAATGGCAAGAAGAGTTTACATTTCCTCTATGTAGCAGATATTTAATGATGAAAATACAAATATTTTTTTCTCCCTCAATCTCAGAACGTACTCAGTTTCTGTTTGTGCTTTTCTCAACTGGATTAGCATCACTGATATGCCGTCCATAGTAGAAAACTAGACATGCACATACCAACACACAAAAAAGACATCAGTGACTTAGATTAAAAAATGTTCACCTTCTCAGTTTCTACTGGAAAACTTAAAATTCTCTGAAACGATGCCTATAGATCTATTCTCCAGTTTTGATGCTCCATCACTAACTGGCATCTACAGTTTCAAGACCTGAGAAATGCTTATTATTTAGTGTATGTACAGATGGTTCCAGCCACCTTTCATTACTATCTCCACTTAAACCTGGACCAGAACAGAGGTTCTGAAATGTTTTGGTCTCAGAACTCCTTTATAATTTTCAATATTATTGAGCTGTCCTACAAGTTTCACTTTTTGAAGGTATATAACTTTCATAATGAGTGGCCCCACTGAGTATATTAGGAGTAAAACCGAGAAATTAAAAAAAATGTGTTAACTTATGTAAAATAATTAAAAAACCTATAACATATTAACCAAAATAAAATATTTTATTAAAATATTTTTAAAGAAAAACATTAGTAAGAAGAGTGGCATTGTCTATTTTTCATATTTCTTTAATATCTGGCTTAATGGAAGACTGCCAAATTCTCATACCTGCTTCTGTATTTATCTGTCAAATTTATTATTTTTAAAGTATACAAAGATAATCTGGCATTGTACACATGAGTAGTTGGAAAAGGGTAATGTATTTAAAAAAACATTTTAGGTAATTATGGTTTATCAAAATAATACCAAAAGTGGCAGTTTTTTAATAGTTGTAATGTGGAATCTGAAACCACGATAACAAACATTTCATATTTTATTATATTAAAATAAAATGGCCAATCTTATATTTTAATTGGGTTTTCTCCATGCATAATTTTGTACCATATATTGCTCATTTAGAAAATATTGTTTCACTAATACAGATTTTCCCAATTTTGACAGTCCATTATATAACAGTTTTAAAAATCACATTTATTCATATTACCACCGATCTCATCAGAAACATTTTCTTTTATTAGAAACCTGTAAAGCTCACTGTGACAAATGCAATTTTTTCAAAATTCAAATTTATACTTAAAAGCTTGAATATAATAATGACTGTCATATTATGTTCTTGAAGTGCTACATTGCATATGTTTGAGAAATATGTCATAAATACCAAGGTCTGATCTACCATAATTTATCTATC
Organism: Artibeus jamaicensis; assembly: GCF_021234435.1. NCBI lineage: Eukaryota > Metazoa > Chordata > Mammalia > Chiroptera > Phyllostomidae > Artibeus > Artibeus jamaicensis. The sequence continues at coordinate 13,586,605 of NW_026522046.1, read as the reverse complement.
CATAATCATTTCAAGTAAAAATGGTGTCTCATAAAAAAAATACTGGATCAGCTTACAACTTAAAGAGCTTTTTTTCTGGAGGCTGTCACATGCAGTACACAGCAAAAATGCTTTATGTACACTTCCCATTTCATAACCAAGATCATTAAAAAGACATGCTCAACACTGAAATTTAATGAAATGAGTAAGTGTTACAGACTTATCAGTGTTGAATAAAACTAACTCTTTTTTTTTCTGCAAGTGGATGATAATGGAGAATTCAATGATGATTCCCAGAGTTTGTTCTTGGCACTGCCTTTATTTGTGCCAAGATGCCAGCAGTTTTACCCAGCATTCCCTCTGTATCATTACTTCATATTTCAACACAGTGGATAAGGTGAAGTCTTGGTATTATTATGAAAGGAACTGTGATGATCTCACCAATTGCTGAAGTGGTCTCTGGAGCTCCCCAGGGCTCTTCTGACCACACTTTGAGACCCACTGGACTAAAAAGCCACCTCATGAGGTTAACTTCTTTGGCTTGGGTCAGAGCAGAGAGGTAAATTTCTAGAGTTGCTTTCTAGAATTATTCTAAATCTTTTCCATGCTTATTTTAATATAATTTCAAATTTTGTGTACAGAATTTGAACTTACGAATATAAACTACCCAAAATTATGGCTAGCACAGCAGATACTAAGAAAACATTGGTAATGATGACAGTATAAATAGAGGTAACTATTATGGATATTTACCTTCAAAAGCATTTGAATTGTAAATTCAATTTTGGCACTGGCAGTACAGCTATTTTACCAGTGATAGGGTATTTTCCTGTTGAGATAATTTTCTTGAGTTCTTTAGTTAAAGTTTTTGCTAATTTGTGTTTTCCAATTTTCTTTTAATGCAGGAAATATAATTACTTACATAATAAGAGAAAATAAAATGTTAAAAGGGAGACTATTTTAATTTTCTTATGGAGACTAAGTAATCAACAATCTGAGACCATTGCTTCTAAATGTCACTTTCCCACAGTGCTCCTATCCTTAACTGCTAATGGCTTACAGCAAACAATAGAAATATATAAAAATTTAAATCTGGTGTTTCTGTTTAAACATCATGTGTCAATGTATTCAAACATCATGAACTTTTTGAAAAGAAAGAAGGGAAAGATGGCAAATAGGGCTTTATAATTCCAATCTCGAATCAAAGTCAAGTTCATGTGTATATTCTGATTCAGTCCTTATGGTCAAGTAGACTCTATTACTCCTTTTCAGTACTTGAGACAGATCATGTAGGAGGATCTCAAGCATTTTTATATATTAACTCATTTTTATATATTATCTATTTTTTATATATTATCTCAATAATGTTTTTAAAAAAACCCATTTAACATACTACAATGTTGTAACTGAAACTCAAAAGATATTGCTATGTACAAGGTCATCTAACTTCTATTGGAAACCAGAATTCCAGCCTTCTTTTGCTGATTCAAAATCCAGAATCTTTTCACTCTCTTCCATACTCTTTCAAAGGTCCAATTTCACTATCTCCATAACCTCCACCTCCAGCTTATCTTCTGCCAATCTTTTGTCGACACTTAGCTGTCCAAGTATCCTGGACTATTTATTAGGTTCAGTAGATTGGGTTCTAGTCAACTAGGAATAGTATATGTCAGAAATAGGCCTAGATCACTGCTGCTTCATCACTTCTTGTCTAGCAACAAGACCCGTTTTTTATTAAAATGTATGATAGAGATGAAGCACTTAAAGTACAGTGTATTCAAATACCACAATGTGAAATACGCTTTTGTTGTCAAAACTCTGTCTTCTATCTTCTTAGCATTTACTTTTCCTTTCTGTTCCCACACTGTCATGGCTTCCAACAGCCAACCAGGCATCACTACAGATCGATTTCGATGCATTTCAGGAAATGGGGTGTATTAACACTTGGTTTTCTTTTCTTCTTCTTTTTTTTGGTGTGCACAGATTTATTTATATAATAAATTAAATATAATATTTTTATAGAGTAGAGAATATGTTTCTTTTTGGTCCCTACTAACTGACAGATATTTTATGTGGCGCAGAATTAATTCTCAAACTTGGTCTTACTGTAACGTACCATTAAATAGCAAAATCTGGAGGGAGAAGAATTTTAGTCCTTACCCACTTCTAACTATTAGAAGCTATAGATATCCATCCAAAAGAACTTATGTTTTTTTTAAGGTCTTTTTTTTTTAATTGTTGTTCAAGTACAGTTGTCTCCATTCTGCCCCCCACCCTTCCCCACCTCCCATCCTTTAACTACCCACTTGGGCTTTGTCTATATGTCCTTTATACATGTTCCTTTATGTATCTTCCCCTATTTCCCCCATTATCCCTCTCTGCTCTTCCCTCTAGTTACTGTTAGTTTGTTTCTTATTTCCATGTCTCTGGTTCTATTTTGCTCATTTGTTTGTTTTGTTCATTAGATTCCACTTATAGGTAAGATCATATTGGTATTTGTCTTTCATTACCCGACTTATTTCACTTAGCATAATGCTCTCCAGTCTCATCCACACTTGGTTTTCTTATGACTTATCCAACTTCTCATGTAGTGAGTATAGATTAATAAAGAAGATTTCACTCTTGGGTGCTGAAATGAGGCTGCCCATGAAGGAAAATAGACTTGATTAACAATAATGAGTAATATTTAAATTCTTACTGAGGTTGATCATTGTCCTGACAGGCATTATTTTCATTGTTCTGTAAATATGCTTATTCTAAAGTATGATAGGGATCTGTCATTTTTGTTATGATTTTATTGAAATAGAAAACATTTCTCCCAATATTTATTCAGTAATCTCTCAGTTACCTGAAGTAACATTGGATGGTGGAGTAAGTGACCCTTGTTGAAATAAGAAACATCCAAACCTGTGGAGAATTTTAATGAGTTTACTTGAGCCAAAGTGATGACAATTGCCAAGAAGCAATATCTCAACAGACTGAGCAAAAGCTTTGAAAAATGGCAGTTTTACTACTTATGTTATACATCAGAATCAAGGGGCGTTATGTTAAATTATTGGTGGTAGGCTAGGGAGGCAAGGAAAAGCAAAGTGGGGAAATCTCTGAGATGGGATGTAAAGTAAAACAAAGAGATGCATACTTCTTTTACATTGGTGGGTATAGGATAGTCATCAATGAACATTTACAGCATATAGAGATAGTATGTGGAAGAATAATATAACAAGGTAGGGATTTGTGGTCTGATGGGAGATTGTGCCTTCAGGGGTCTTGAAAAAAGGGCATTACTCTGACATCCCAAAGGTGTGTTACAATGCAAAAAGAAAACAGACTGACTCAGTTAAGGTGAAGACTGACCTATGTCAAAGAAGGTGTTGACCCAGTATGACTACCTGCCATGATTTGCTTTTAATTAGGAAGTGTTAATTCAGACCATCCTATGTGGTTACTTTCAGTCTCTGAGTTTGTCAAGTTTCCATGAAGGCCTCCCCTGAGTTTGTTAAGTTTACTATGTTGCACCTTTTCATCCACATAGTATCTGTAAATCCAGAGTATCTGTAAGTTTTGGTACCATCCAAGTTTATGTCATTGCATTAAAGAACCAAGCAGATGAGATTGAAGAGTTGTCATTTCTTAATGATTGGATTGATTGCCTCTTTTGTGAATCTGGTCTTAGATTTAGTTTAGGTAAATTAAAGTGACTTATTCTGAAAACTGACCTTTTGTAACTATTTCTGAAAAACAGAGATAAAGAGAATATCAAAAGCTAGACACTATTAACAGTCAGTACAGTACTCTTCTGCAGGACTGGTACATTCTGTAAGTTCTTACAAGCCCCCATGCCTTCACAGCCTTTATTTCATTCCATCATTTTTATTTCTAAAATGTAGTTTTAAATGTTTTATCATGAGATACTACTGCTTTTTTCTTGCAATTGTTACATGCACTCAATATTAACCAGAGATAAAATTATATCCTATACAAATATGTGCAAGGCTAAAACATACAGAATTATATGACTAGATAGTTCCCCCTTCCTCAGCTCACATAGTAACAGATTTGTTGGTGGTTTATTTTATTTCTTTTTGTCCTGGTTTTTACTCAAACTTATTTTACTACTTATACCACACAGTTGAAAAAATCAAATTAATTAAATGAGTATTGAGCTTTATGCTTGGGACTTAGCCAGAGGTCCAAACTCATCAGCATTCCTTCCATAACTTGCAAAGCAGACAGATATGTAACCTGTTGCCATTAATCACAAAGAGTAAGAGTACTAAGATCTCTTTCAGATATTCAACTTCTGTGCTAGTTTTTTTAATGAAATATACAAGAAGCAATTTTGTTTTTCTTGTTCACATGGTTCTCAAATTTTAAAATTTGGGCTGTCATATTTTTCAAATAGTTACTTTGATTTCCCTCTGCCTTATGTTCTCATGAGCATGAAGATTCTTTCCTGCAACCTACTAGACTTAGTTATTTTACCCAGGGAGAGTGTGTCCTAAAACTCAACACTGTATTTGCTTTTGGGAAGCATCTAGGTTGGGGAGACTATCAGCTCCTTCTAAACAGCAGGGCGGGATAGTGGGAATTTAAAGTACAATGTAGTATGCTAGAAACCTGACCTATTTATTTAACCTGGGACATTTTACATCTTTATTACATTACCTGACCCTCATTTTCCTTGCTTTTAAATTGGTAATAGTAGTTACATGAGGATTCTTGTGTGTGTGTGTGCGATGATTATGCCCAGTATTTTCAGTCCCTATAGCGCACAGTCAATACAAAATACACAGTTACTATGTTACTTTGGAAGGTAAAAAGCAGTTGATCGTGCTTTTACTTGGCATGGCACCAGTGGCTGGCTGGCAGGGAGTGTGCAGGGATGCTGCTTTCCTCCTACTCATTCAATTTCTTGCTATTATGTTATGCCACTTTACCACACATATTATTCTTAATAATTTTGAAGCAGAATTATGAGATAAAAAGTCAGTTAATGCTACACAATGTTTAAATTCACTATGCATATAGAGTACAATTCACAATTTTACTACACTGAATACCAAGTCAAATAGGAATATGAAGGAAATTTGTGCCTTTTTAATATGTGAGAAATATCAACTGGCACAGTACAAGTTGTGTGTGTGTTATTGCATACACATGTAAGAAAATTTCAGTGGAGATTAGTAAAGGTGCTGTATTTTGGGGGGTAATGTTAGTATGTTTCTTTAGACGTGCAACTCTCCTGCTCATTTACAGAATAATCTTGGCATCCTCCCTGGTCCTAGGAATACCACATGCATCACCTCCTTCAATTCTAGCATCAGTGTTGCACTGTGGCTCATCCGGTAGCAGGTGTTGAACATTGATATAAACAGAGTTTTGTCTGCCAAAGCCAAAATCCTCCCATTTTCAGTCTCCACTGGCCAACAGAACGCTAATGCCAAGCTTACTTCCAAATTCAAGTCTCAGGCGTGACTTCTTCATGCTGCCTGCCAACACTATGGATCCATGGACTCTCTGAGTTTAAAAATTAAGGCAGAAACATTTTTTCCTCAAAGGAACACCTTTTGATTTTAGATGAAACACTTCCAGTTTTGCAGCTTTTTCCGAAATTAGTAAGTTGATATCACCAGTGTAGTTACTTAATAACATTTCTCTTCAAATATAACAAAACCCCAAAGTAGAAAAGAACTGTTGTTCACAACTGTCCCAAACTATGTATTGTGGAGCAAACATGTTCAGAAAACTGGAAATTCTCAATAAAATCTACGCATTTTAACATTCTAAGTAATTTGAAATAATTAGTGAATGGAATCCTTTGAACAAACTATTTGTATCAATAAGGCTTTACTTTAGTGACCTCTGATTCATATAAAATAATCTAGACTTAAAGGTTGCATAATTTCAGAACATAGAGCTCTTATGTTATCTTTAAATTTGTTTTTCCCTTGGGAGGGTGGAGGAGCAGCAAAATTGACATAAAAAATTTGATAAATTTAAAACACCTTTCTAAAGACAGAAACATTAAAAGATAATCTTAGGAAGACTGGACTTGAACAGGTATTTATTAGATATTATTTAAAATTTGAGGAAATATTTTCAAAGAAAATAATGTTTCCTCTCTCACTTTCAGAGGCTAGTATTTTTAAAATGATATGTTTGCCCAACTTAACATCTTTTAGAATATGTATTATATCAATAAAATTAATATATTAATAAAATTAAGGTTATAAAAAGGAGCTCTCATATTGCCTTAAATTTAGTCAACCACCATGGCACACAAGACATATAATATCTACCAGTTAGAGATTACATAAAAAACAGTATCATATCAATCCATTTTGAACAAATTTCTGTAAATCAATGGAGATGGAGGAACTTAATTCATTAATCTTAGTTGCTTTCCCAGAATTTTCCCTCTTGGATTTAGTGGAAATAGCAATCAGTACTTAACAAAAAATCAAGTCTTACACAAGAGTTAGGTGCTCAAATTAGTGTTTCCTTTCTGGTATTATTTTAAAATATATATTCTGAAAAACACATAGGTCCTGTATGCATTATAATAAATCTCCTAGAAAACATCACTGTCCTGGGCTGACAAGATAGAAAAAACATCTGCAAAGGAAAAAAAAAACAACAGGAAACTATGGTAGCAAATGATGAAATCAGAAACTCAAAACTTTAAGGATTAATAGCAGATGGCACAGGGAACAGTAAGAGATCTGTGATTCAGAGAAGAAATAATAAAATTCTTAGTACTGAAACATTTAATCAGCAGTTCATAGACCATCCATAATAATAATATAAAGTCTAAACAGTTTTTAGTCTAAGAATAATTTCTTTTTCAAAAATTATAACATATTTAAGCTCTCTCAGATAACAGAGCAAGAAATGGAATGCTCTATTTCATTTTAGAGATTTGTATAATTTTAGACAAAATTAGACAGAAATGATGCCTGAAAAAATGCCTAACAATTTTACTTATAAAAATAGACTTGAAAATCATAAACAAAATGTTGGCAATATAAGCTACATAATAACTAAAAATCATAATGCATTCTAAGTAGAGGTAAAATCTTAGGAATGCAAGTCTGAGTGAATGTGAAATAAGTCAATTAATTAGTCGATCATGTTAAAGAAAAGGGTAATGTTATTGCCTAAATAAATGAATCAGAATTTCTAATAAAAATTAAATACTCATTCATAAAAACACCTCTATCCAAATATGATTGAGAAACCCATTTTTAACCTGATATTTTGCATACAATGTGAATGTCCATTATCACAACTTCTTAAGTGATCTGAAATCTAAAGAAATCTCAGAAATCAAATAAGTGAAAAAAAATCACAAAATAATATAAATTAATTATAACCACCATGCTATAAGTTACTTAAGAGAGGAGACCTTAAATGTATTCACTACAAAAAAAAGAAATTATAGTTATGACTTGTTGAAGGAGTTAGCTAACACTATGGTGGTAATTATTTTGCAACATATAAGCATATCAAGTCAACATGTTGTACACTTTAAACTTACATAATGTGACGTATCAAATACACCGGTCTGTTTGGTAAAAGTACAGCCATTGTTAAAATAACAAGAATGGTTCCAATGACACTCACATAACCTGGCAGCCAAGGAGAGTGGCCTGGAATATGCATCGGAGAACAATGACGACTTCACTGTACTAGTCAGTGGGGATGGTAGACACTGTTAAGTGAGCATGTGGACTGTGTTGTCCTCGCATTCAAAATGAATGAGCAAGTAGAGCAATGAATCTGCATTAAATTTTGCATTAAGCTTGAGCATCCTCTGTAGGAACTATTGGGATGATTCAGAAGGCCACAGCTATGGGCAACTAGTGGTTGGCACCTTTATCAGACAACAGGCCTGCTCATGCATCCATGCATCACTCCTCTTGTGGACTTTTTTAGCAAAATATCAAATCACCCTGATAACTCAGGCCCCGTACAGCCCAGAGTTAGCACCCTGCGACTTCTGGCTTTCCTCCAAAATAAAATTACCTCTGAATGGAAAGAGATTTCATACCATCAGTGAGATGCAGGAAATGATGATGAGGCAGCTGGTGACCACTGAGAGCACTGTGTGAGGTCCCAAGGTGCCCACTTTGAAGGGGACTGAGCCATCATTGCCTATGTACAATGTTTCTTGTATTCTTTTTTCAATAAATGTCTGGATTTTTCATGTTACATGGCTGTATGCCTTTTGGATAGATCTGGTATATCAATAAAGCTGGAAATCATGAGTTTTCGTTACATAAACCAAGTTCCTGATTTAACCTTTGATTGCTGAAGCATCCACTTCTAAGAGGCAGCTGCTCCAAAGGAGGCAGTCTCTAATATACACATTGCCAGCTGTACACCAGGTGAAGAACCAGACAGCCTCTCTTCACTGCGGCTCCTTCATTTTAGGTATCATGTGTAACTGACAGTTTGGACTACTTGTTTTTTCTCTTCCTGCTGTTAAGTTTTAAATTTAATGTAAACTGTAAGCCAGTGAAACCCTAGGTGCCCACCCTCAACCCCAATATAACCAGAACCCCAATCCTGTTCATATTCACTCTTTCCCCCTCCCCATTATTTCACAGTGTGTTCTGGGAAATGGTTGGTATTATACATTTTAGGGCATGTAAGTAATAAACTATTTTCTTCAAAGTTTCATTATTGTTATTGCTGCAGTATGTTGTCCAATCATGGTAAGTAGCACAGGACTTGGTCCAGGCCTCACAGTGGTTCAGAAAGCAGAGATGATTGTGGGAAACTCACCAGTTGGTCTGTCAGGGTGAATGTCCCCAGGTATTTCTAAAAGATAATATTACTGTCATAGACTGAGACATTTATAAAACAATAAAATATAGCAATTATACAAAGATAACACTTTCAATTTTATAAAGATAAAACCTCATAAAGCCAAGTCATGAATGGTTACAGACATATACATACATGTATATTAAATCTATCAAAAGAAAGGAATGATACCAGGCACAAGGAGGGATGTCCTAGATGACAACATCCCCTTTAAAGAAAAAAAGGCAGTGTGTCCCCGGCAGCCTTTGCCACCAGTGACTCAGCAGCCCTCACCAATACTGTGTACACCCACAGCCTTTGCCCCTGAGGACCTTTGCAATCTTATATCAGACAAAATAGACATGTCAAAAACTATAAAGAGACAAAAAAAAAGGCCATATATACTCACAAGTGGGTCAATTCATCAAAAGTATATAATGATTGTAAATACATAGGCACTCAACTTTGAAGCCTCTGTATTGCACAAATATTAACAGATCTGAAGGCAGAAACAGATATCAGTGCAATAAGAGTATGAAACTTAAGTACCCCACCTTAAACGATGGCTCTATCACACTGAGAGGAAATCAGTACAGGAGCATTGGTTGTGAAGTACACTTTGGCCAGATGGACCTAATAAAAATATGTAGGTCGTTATCCCCAAGAGCAGCAAGCACACTTATCTCAAAGCAAATACGGAACATCCCCAGGATGGATCGCACATTAGTTCTCTAAACAAGTCTTAACAAATTTAAGAATTTTTGAGATCATATGAAACATCTTTTCTGACTATAATATTTTGAAACAAGACACCAAGAGCAGAAAGAAAACTTGAAAATTAAACCATATGAAGAAATCAAATAACACACTGCTGACCAACCAGTATCTCATGGAGGAAATCATAAGGAAAATTAAAAAAAAAACACATACCTTGAGAAAACAAAAATGGAAACAACATATCAAAACTAATGGGATGAAGCACAAGTGGTTTTAAGAGGTAGTTTCTAAAAATAAATCCCTACATTAAGAAAAACAATCTTAAATAGGAAACCTAACTTTATACCTCAAAGAATTAGAAAAAGAAAAATACACCAAGCCCAAATTTAGCAGAAGTAAAAAAAAATAAATTTCAGAGCAAAAATAAATAGAGACTAGAAAAACTTTAGATAAGATCAAGGACACTAAGAACATTTTTTGAAAAGATAAACAAAACTGACAAATCTATAATTAGATTAAGAAGACTGAAGAGTCAACATCAGAAGTAAAGTGAGACAACTAACACCACAGAAATAGGAAGGAATGTAAGAGATAACTATGAAGAATTATATTTTCATGAATTGGACAACCAAGAAGATATGGATAAATTTTTAAAAACATGCAACCTACTAAGTGTGAATCATGAGAAAACAGAAAATCTGACTGGACCTACAACTCGAAAGAAGAATAAATCAGTAATAAAAGAAAAAAAAAGAAAAAAAAACCAGCTTCTCAAAAAAGCAAACCCACATTGTATTTACTGGTAAATTCTACCAAAACTTTAAAGGATAGTTAATGCTAATTCTACTCAAAGTCTTTAAAAAAATTTAAAACTCATTTTGTGTCATCTGCATGACCCTAATATGAAAGCCAGATAAGAACACCACAAGAAAGGAAAATTAGGGGCCAATATTCCTGATGAACATAGATGTGAAAATCTTCAACCACATATGAACAAAAAGGATCATACACTGTGATCAATTGTGATTTATTCCTAGGATGCAATGATGATTAAAATATGTGAATCAATAAATAGATACAGCACATTAACACAATGAATTGTAAAATTCACATGATCATCTCCATAGATGAAGAAAAAGCATATGACAAGATTTAACATCCTTCGTGATAAAATCTCTCAATAAATTAATTTTAGAATGAATGTAAATAATATCATACATGACAAGCCCACAGCTCACATAATACTTAATAGTGAAGAGCTGAAAACTTTTCTCTTAAGATCAGGAACAAGACAAAGATGCTCATTCTTGCTGCACTTTCATCAATATATTACCAGATGTTCTAGCTACAGCAGTCAGGCAAGAAAAAGAAATAAAGGAGATCCATATGGAAAGGGAAGAAGCAAAATTGTCTGTTTCACATGGTACTACCTTATACACAGAATACTTGACAACTTTAATAAAATATATTAGAACTAATAAATGAATTTAGTGAATTTGCAAGATATAAAACAATATAAAAATTAATTGTTTCTGCACACAGCAAACTATATTACTTAAAAAAAATACCATTCACTGCCCTGGCTGGTATGGCTCAGTTCTGAGTGCCGGCCTATGAACTGAAAGGTTGCTGGTTCAATTTCCAGTCAGGGCATGTGCCTGGGGTGTGGGCCAGGTCCCCAGTGAGGGATGTGCCAAAGGCAACCATGCTTCGATGTTTCTCTCTCTCTCTCTCTCTCTTAAACTTTGTGCAGAACCACAATGACCCTGAAAGGGTCACCAATACACCAAAGCCATCTCGAGAAAAAAAAATAAAGCTGGAAACATCATACTTTTTTATTTCAAACCATATTATGAGGGTATAGTAATCAAAACATGTGGCATTGGCATAAAAACATTAGTGATCCATTTGATTAACCATTATCAGTGAAACAGATTCAATGATCAAAAAGTAGATCAGTGGCCAAGTAGTATTGCATTATGTAGATGTCTCATAGTTGTTTTATCCACTTACCCATTGATGGGCTCTTGGGCTGCTTCCTTACCTTGGCAAGTGTAAATAATGCTGCAATGGACATAGGGGTGCTCATGTTTTTTGAAATTAGTGTTTAGGGTTTCTCTGGATATATTCCCATGGTGGGGGGAGGGGGCTCTGTTTTTAGGGCCCCCCTGGCCGCCATGGATGAGAATAAATCTACCAAGACATGATCTGCTTGGGGAAGAAAGATGGTTTATCTCTCAAAGGAGAAGGGCCTTAAAACTTTGGGGAACAAACCCATTTTATCCTTGGACCCCTTATCATTCAAATTGAGGGTATTAGCAAAGTAGGTTTCACAGGATTTTAGGCAGTCTTTCTTAGGCCTGATAGCCCCAGGGAACCCACCCTTTTCAGCACAGGGCTACACCCACCTTTGGCATTGTTTCAGGTTTAAGGCATTGTTTCAGGCTTAAATTGGGTAGGGGAAGTAAGGCAGCCAAGAGATTAAGAGAATTCTTGCAGACAGAATGAGGACTCAGGCTGTGTCAAAGCTGAGGGGTGAGGGCCCATCACCCCCTTTTTGATAGCCCCCTAAGTCCTTCCCTGAGGGCCCTTTCATGACTATGCCTGTCTTAGATCATCCCTCCTTTGAGGAATCTTACTCGTTATTGGCTAACCAGTCAATGGATAACCAGTCATCTGTCTGGGGCCAAGTGGGGTGAAGTAAGAGGGGCAGAGGTGACACCCCTGCCAGGAAGATAAGCTTTGTCTCCTTAGTGGCTTAAGGTGCCAAAGTTTTTTACTCAGCCTTAGCCAAAAGGGCTTATAGCTTCTGAAACCAGGCAGGATGGTTCCCAACATATTCCCAAAAATATAATCACTGGGTCATTAGGCAGTTCCATTTCTAATTTTTTGATGTATCTTTATATTGTTTTCCACAGTGGCTGCACCAGTCTGCATTCTCACCAACAGTGCAAAAGTGTTCCCCTTTCACTACTGCATCACCAGCACTTGTTGTTCGTTGACTTTTTTATGTTAGCCATTCTGACCAGTGTGAGATGATACCTCATTGTGGTTTTAATTGCATTTCTCTGATGATTAGTGATACTGAGCATCTTTTCTATATGTCTATGGGCCATCTGTAGGTGCTTTTGGGAGAAGTGTCTATTAAGGTCCTTTGCCCTGAATAATTGGATATTGAAAAAAGAACATTTTACCCTTTGTGACAACATTGATGTACTAGAGAACATTATAGTAAGCAAAATAAGCCAGTCAGAGAAAGGCAAATACCATATGATTTCATTCCTATGTGGAATCTAATGAACAGACTGAACTAACAACCAGAGTAGAGAGAGACTCATAGAGAGCAGGCTGACAGCTCTGGAGGAGAGGTTAAAGGAGGAGTGGAGCAAAAAGGAAAAAAAGGACTCATAGGCATGGGCAATAGTATGGCCATTGCAGGAGAAAAGAGGGGTTTAAGGAGCATAAATGGCAATGAAAAATAATACAATTAAAAATGAATAAAAAGGATCAGTGGAACAGAATAGAGAGCCCAGAAATAAGCCAAGGTGTATATGGTCAATTAATTTTGACAAAGGTGCAATGAAAACACATTTGGTAATGAATAGTATCTTCAGTAAATATAGGGAAAACTAAATATCCACATGCAAAAAAATGAAATTGTATCCCTATTTTACACTGTTCACAAAAAACTTGAGATGGGTTAAAGACTTATATGTAAGACCTGAAATGGAAGTGGTTCTAGAAGATAACAAAAGGGAATACTTCTTGACATTGATGCTGCACTAGTTTTTTAGATATGACAACAAAAGCACAGGCAACAAAGCAAAAATAAACAAGTGGGACTACATCAAAGTAAAAACTTCTGTACAGCAAAGGAAGCAATCAACAAAAAGCAACCCTATGCAATGGAAGTAAATATTTACACACCATGTATTTGATAAAGGCTTATCTAAAATATGTAAGGGACTCCTACATTTCAGTAGCAAAAACCCATAAATAGTCCTAGTAAAAAAAATGCCCAAAGGACATGAGTAGGCATTTTCCCAATAATAATACAGAAATAGTCAACAGATACATGAAAGGTGCTTAATATCACTAATCATCAGGGCATACAAAGCCAGAGCATACAAAAACCACAATGAGATAGCACCTCACCTGGGTCAGAATGTCCATTATCAATAAAATGATAAATGCCAGTGAGGATGGGAAGGAAAGGTAAACTTTGTGCACTGTTGGTGGGAATGGGAACTAGTACAGTCTATATAAAGAACAGTATGAAGTTTCCTCAAAAAACATAAAGAAGACTGAACTGCCATATGATTCAGCAATACCACTTTCAGATATACATCCAAAAAAATAAAATCAATATGTGAAAGATATGCCTGCACTCTCATGGTCATTACAGCATTATTCCTAAAATAATGGGAGCTATTGGCCAAAATCTGAAATCAACCTCTGTATTCATAGATGATGAATAATAAAAAGTGGGATATAGGCACAATGGAATATTATTCAACCTTAGTAAATATCACCTCCACCTCTACTTGAAAATATTATGCCATTTTCAATAACATAGATGAATTTCAAGAGAATGTTCATAAGTGCAATAGTGTAATAAGCTAGACTGAGAAACACAAATACTGCTTAGTGTCAAGTATATGTAGAATCTAGAAGGAAAAGAAAAAAGTCAAGCTTATAGCAACAGAGTAGAATAACAGTTGCCAGGGTTGGGGGACTGTGGGAAGTGGGGTGATGTTGGTCAGAGGGTTCAAACCTCCAGTTATAAGATTAATAGGTCTGAGGATCAAGTGTGCAACATGGTGACTATAGTTAATACACTCACTTGAAATTTGCTGAGATTAGATCTCATGTGTTCTTAACAATGAATGCACACACAAACATACACACAAAGGCACCTATGTTAGGTGGTGGATGTGTTCATTTGATTGTGATAAGCATTGTACAATGCACATGTATATCAAATCATGTAGTGCATTTTAAATATGTGATTGAAAAATAATTATACAATTTCATTTGTCAATTATACCTTCAAAATCACACTTCATCACACATATACACATAGAAATAGAATAGAAGGCAGGCTCCCAGTCTTAATTCAGAATATAAATAAAAACAATAGGATTCTTTCATCAGCTCTTCCATAAAATGTTCATGACATGGATGATTGGTCAAACTAGATATTTTTAAAAAGAACAGAAACAGTTTTCAAAGGATGGAAAAGAGCTGGGGCACTGCATGCCATTACATCCTCCTTTCAAGCTAGGCCCATAGACTTGCCTGCTGTCTCCAGTAATGACTTCCTGTACCTTTGTGTGTATTTTTCCATTGTCTATGTTTTTATTCCCTTTTTGGAGGTGTTGTAGTGTGGGTTTCTTGAATAAACAGGGTCCAAAAAATAGCAAGTATGTGTGAGAAAAATAATGTGATGGGCAAAACTGACAGTGACATAAAAATAGCCACTTAATAGTTTGGATAGCAATGAAATTATCGGAAGAATATATATATATATTCGGACTGCCTTCATATATATATATATATATATATATATATTGCAGAAATGAAGGCAGTCCTTTTGTATTCCAGCCCAAAGCAAAACAAAACTTTGCTAGATTATATTTTTATTTTCCCATGTCTAGTTTGTTCTAGGTTCTATACATATTTTAACAACTATTTGTCTGGCTTCTAGGATATCATAGGCAAAACCCAGAAAGCATATGATCGGATTATGGCACAGGTATAGAAATAAATAAAGAGACTTTATCATGCACACACCGCAATTAATTTCATTTTGGTTTGATAATCTGTGCTTGATTTTACTATGATATAATGATTTTATTGTGTATCACTGTGGTCATAGCATTATGTAATTTGGCATGTAATTTATATCAAAAAGAGTTCTGTCTGTGTCATTTAAATAGCAACAGCTGTCTATTAATCACATAGCTTCACATGGCTTTCATAGCTTGAGTTTTAAATGGATTGTGTTGATGTCGATAGAAAGAGCGGAACTAATGAAAGAACTAGTTGGCATTAATCCCTCTCTTCTCTGCAGTCCCATAGTGCTTTGATTAGTTCTTAATTGAAAAACTGAGTTCATTCTGTTTTGATTTAGTGTAATTTCTGTGAAAGTTCATCACCTCTACCTAACTGTATCTTGTGCAGTGTCCAATGCCATTCATCTTTCATGCCCCACGGCTATTCATAATTGTTCACATATAGAACAGTCATTACTAGAAATAATAATGGTTTCCTTTTTTAAATTTCTTTCAGAAACTTGGTACAACTGTACAGAAGTGAAGATGACACAGACATTTCAAAGACAATTAAGACTCAGTGGACTTCTCTGGGCCTTGAAGATGTGCAGTCAGTAAATTACTCTGTGCTGCTTAATCTGCCAGGCCCGTCTCCCAGCTCTGTGACTCTGAGCAGCAGTGGCCAATGCTTTCATCCTAATGGCCAGCCTTGCAGTGAAGATGCCAGAACACAGAGCAGCCAAGATCTGCTCTACTCGTACGCAGCCTATTCTGCCAAAGGAACTCTCGAGGTAATGTGGCCATTTGTCTCTGTCATTTACAGTGAAATAGAATTAGAAAACAACAACTTTCATCTAAATTGAACTAACTGGCAAGATGCAACATACAAAAGTAACCATTAAATGTTCTCAGTGTGGAGGTGCCAGGAAAGGGAAAGGAAGACTCGGATTGCCTGAGACCTTACTTGTTATATTTTCAAAGTGAAAACACATTACAGGAATTTAATTCAAAAGCATTGAACATGTGACTGAGTCATTCACATTTTGCTTAAGTCATGTAGTGCACATTCATTTCCTTCTTTGATTTTAAAGGGCAAGTTTTAATAGGCAGAAAGACTAGAAATAGAGGTGATTGTGTTTTGCAACTGTGTATACACACAAGATAGAGTAGGAAATTGAAGTGATTATTCACACATTTAAGATTTGAAATACAGGACTTGTGCTTTCTTAATGGAAAACACCTGAGCTAGAGGGCCAGCTGTGGATTATTACTTTTCTATTTTCTGTGTTAGCTGTTTTTTTTTTCCTTTTTCTTTTTGGTGTGGTGGGTTTTTGGCATTGGGTTTATGTGTGTGGCTTTGACTTGCTACATGGACTAGTTTCCATCTCAGCTCCCCGATTACCCAACTGTCAGTTTTTTGTGGAGGGCTGTTCCCTGGTCTCTGTAATGAGGATAATCAAGGTTCCAACATCATAAGGTTGTTATAAGAATTGAATTAACTAATATATGTAAATCTAGGAGGAGCAGAGCCTAGGCCATAGTAAAGACATTACACCGATTAGGTATAATATATTATTGGCTATTAGTTTTCTTTTTTTTTTATCGTTGATTAAATACAGTTGTCTCCATTTTCCCCACCTCCTACCCTGGATTCTACCCACCTTTGGCTTTGTCCATGTGTCCTGTATACACGTTCCTGACATCCCTTCCCTCCTTCCCCCCATTAACTATTTTCTTAAATAGCAAGTGTTCTATCTCCTTGTAAAAGCATTAATTTAATAAGCGCATTTAGTCTTTTATAAAACTATAGGTTACCTCATTTAATACAAATGAAATAATGTTATGTTTCTGATTGTTGTTAATTATTGGCACACATTTTTAAGAATCCAACTTATTAACTCTGATAAATATTTGATGAAATATTTAAACATTTTAAGTTACTTTGCAGAAATACATGCTTATTCCATACCTTATATAATATATATTATAGACACATATTATTTTGGGTGGACTGTGGTGGGGAGACACAGTTTACTGGTGGTTCAACATTGTGTTCTGTTTTATTATTCTCTGACTTCTAGCAGAAGGACTGCATATGAAGGAAGGTACAACCTCGAATCATCACTAATTAAAAGTTATTACAATATTAAATGTTTGCAGTATTTCTAGTATAGGACTCGGACAATTTGATTTGGTTAATATATACTATTTCTGATAGGCAATAATGGAAGCAGCCTGCATTAATAAAAACAGAGGGTGGGCAGCTGCCAGCATGCTCTCTGGCTTAGAAGCTTTGATCTCAAGTCCAGATTCTGAATTTACCCCACATATGTTCTCTCAGACTCCCATCCCTGCATAAGACCCACATGTTCCCAGCCTCCACTTCATCCTGGTAGATTAAAGTCCAGCGTAGCCATCTCTGCCCCTAAATAAAAGCACGTCCAAAACACAAAACAACAAAAACCTGCAGGAACTTGAGTGTGTCCTTGGAAACCTCCCCATGTACTTGCTTTTCAATTTTCTGTGGTAATCATTCAATATTCCTTGAATGAGGTGATCTGGAAAAACCATGAAATTATAACTTGTGCCTCTGTTTCATCTGTGGGACCCCCTTTAATCATCCTTCGGGCACACTGGATTTTGTTTTAATGTTCCAATGTGACCATACCTCTGAGATGTTTTCTATACATTTATCTTATCAGTTATAAATCTTTAAACTAATTTTTTTTTGTAAGGAAGAAAACCAAGGTCTACTACAAAGTCGTGGAATTAGAGTGGTCCTTAGTATTCATCTTTAATTCATTCCAGTACTTGTGATGAGTGCTAAAACTGTCAAGTACCAAACTACCTAATGATGAAGAATTTTCTCTTGTGGGGCAGCAGTGTTGTGACTCATACAAGTTCTAGCAAGTGGGATGAGTCTCAAGCAGGTGCTGAGTGTTCCAGCATTTTTTCTTGTCAAAATGCTATTAGTACAGGATTTGATGAGTTCTGAAGCCTACAAGTACCAAGGTATGACTGTATTTAAATACCTATGAAGTCTTAAGTCATTTGGGACCCTTCTAAAATTTATAAATTGTATAAAAGCTACCATTTCAATAAAGAAGTGTTGGGAAAGACTTCAAGTATAGCGATTAAATGAGAGAAATAAAGTTAGCTGTAGATGCAGAAATATATACTCCGTGTTTGGAATATTAGGCCTAAATAAAAGGAAGTAGTGTTAAAGGAATTAAAGTGCAGTTGTGAATAAAACAAACACCTCAATATGGAGAACATAATTTGAGAAAGTAACCAGGAAAATTACATGAAAACACTGACAATAACTTTTTTAATTTATAATAATGATTTAAATTTATTATGGTAAGGACATACTAATTTAAATATCTATTCAACACAGGATATAATAAGTTATTGATACTGAGTTTTTAAATATCTATATTTGTATTATGATTTTCCAAAGCAAAGCAATCTATAGGTGACTATTTTATAAGCACAGAGAATATGTGCACATTTTATATACATGTCTTAAATGTATTATTGAAACTCACATATTCTAATTAATATAACACTGATGATTTTTCTATATCCCCTCAGTTCATTTCCTAGTTCAAATCAAGCTCAAGAGGTTGCTCCTATTGATTCAGGCATATCTGATTTTTATTTTGAGTACATTGGATTTGCATGAATTTCTACCTAGCAGAGCCATTAACAAGTTTCTAAATTATTCTATGTGGGCTGCCAGCAAAGCTCCCCACTACTTTTGCTTTTGACAAGGTTATTTGCAGAAGAGGAGTGCCCCTTTTCTTTGAAGAGCTGTCATGTCCATTCATCTTATCACTGTTTTGTATAAGCTTCCAATTTTGGCTTTCTGGTAACAGTCTAAACAGCATTTGTGATATCTGAGATCTACTTGGAAACCTGCTTAGTGCCAGTATGATGGATGGTGTACTTTGCAACTTCTTTGTAATTCATTGTGCACTGGAAAGGTGACATTGTTTACCCCATCATAGTGACAGGTGGGTCAGTAAAAGGGTCCTAAGGAGAGTTGTTCTGTCAGATGAAAAATACATATTAAAATGGATACATAAATAATTTAGCATGAGCGAGATTAGCTTCAGAAATAAACAGTAATTTATATTTTTATTAAAAAGTATGTCTATAATATCATGATAATGTTGAAAACATTGGTAGTGAGTCAGTTTTCTAAACAGAATACATGAATTTATATAATTCCTGTGCAATTATTTCTTTTGGGCTTTGTGAACAACACACAGATGCAGAGAAGAAAAGGGGGCAATTAATATTTAATATGGGTGGGTCAGATTGGGTCCGCCATGTTCTTATTTTTGAACAGGAGATTTTTTTAACTCCAATACATTTTAGGGGTTTTAGTTTTCTTTCTGTCGAGCATCATATTGAAAGGCAAGCCAAATAATGCAATTTTATGTAGAAATTCAGTTTTACCAACTCATTAACTGTGATTGAAATATTGTTACCAACACACTTATCACTACCCCATTCCTTTGAGAACACAGACTAGCATCCTTCTTTATCAACTGTGTTGATCGATTCAGTTCTGTAAACTTTACTGTTCTCATTTGTGTAAGGGGAATAATAATGTTATCTCCAGTGGTGGCTGTAGGAAGAGATTGTGTAAACCATGCGGAATGATTGGCACTTAGAAAGTGCTCAATGACTTTTAGCGATTTTTATTATGTATAAAGTACACACATTCAAATGGGATAATTTAGGCAAACTTCGAACTATCTATCATAAGATTTAGAAGTACAAACTTTTACCTTAGTGTCTGCATATAATCTTCCTGTGTCCTGTTTAACATGACAAACACTAATCATCAGGGAGAAAAATGCCTTGATAACTATGAATAAGTAATAAAAAATATAAATCCATAATCATATTTTAATTAAACACTGAAAACTCAAAGAAAATAGGGACAGACTATTTCACTGAGATGGAGGGGTGAAGGGACTTCATCCCTTTCTAGGGATAAAGTATTTTACTTTTGAATCCAGAATTACAAATCGTTGTCAAATTGGGCCCAAAGCTTTCTTTTGTAAAATACAAAAACATAGTTTAATATATAAATTTGAACACTAGCAAATGTTTTGTTAAAATGTCTTAAAGAGTAAAAATATAACCACTGTGTGAAATCTTTGAATAAATTACAGTCAAATGTCGACTTTCTTGTGGCTAGGAAAACTTTCTCTTCCTGTTTTATTTTTAATATTCTCAAACAAAAGGAAATTTTTCAGTGTTAGAGCAAAGGAAAATTTACATGTATTTGGCTCTGAAGCACTCCTGTTATAGGCAAAGAGAGTAAAGTAGTGAAATGGAATTGAATTATTGTCTGAGTATGAAGATGAAGCTGCCGTCTCACCAATAGGGAAATGTAGGTTTGTGGCACTTTGTCAGTGTTAAAAATCACTTGGCATTTTCTCTCCCATTTTTTTCTCTTGCAACCCATGTTTTGATTGACAATGAATATTGTGAAGTAAATGGCTGTGAATGCAATTGTGGATTTGTTGTTATTAACTTTAAAAAAATATTAAATATAAACCCTTTGCCCACATCCCATCTCTTTCTGATATCAGGAGCTTTGTGCACTGAGTTAATGAAACAATTTTATAAGTTCTGCTAATTTGAGGTTAATAACCATGGTTTGCACATGTTTAATGCGCATGTATATTTTTTCCTAGTATTTGAAATTTAGACAAAAGCATTTACAAATAAAGAAGTGGTCTGTCAGAGTATATTGTTTATCATTAAATATTTGTTAGAAAGGTTATATCTTCTACTGGGAGAGAAAACAAAAGCATATGAAATAAGAGTTTTTAAAAAAAGATAGCAGAATTAGAACAAATGTGGATGTTTTAATGAAAAAATGTTTGATAACAGACCTCTAATTTGACTTAAGTTACCTTTAAAGTTTCTGAATCTGTATAATTGTTATTTGACAGAAAATCTAGGTTAGTTTTTTAAAAATTTTTACTTTTGCTATGATTTAAAGTATACTACATGTAAAATTAAGTGCTAATGCAAGTTTCTTAGCAGGTTTAATATATAGCTTAATTTCCATAAAGCATCAGTATTTAAATATGTAGTTTACATGTAAAGTTACCTCACTATAGAACTAGAGAGATCAGTGGAAAAGTTGCTCCTTAGGTTTATGCACTATTTTGACATACAAATCTAATTAATTTTAAAAGGCAGAATTCTGTCATATTATTTTTACTAACTCTGGGAAGAATTTTCTTAAATGAATTTGCAACTCCTTTAATATCCTTGCTTTAATAGGTTGAATATCATTTATTAAATTAAGACGACCTGTGATTATTAATGTTTTCCTTATATTTTAATTTGATATTGAAAGATTAACTGACTAATATAAAATTTATTCAGCTGGCTCTCACTAATATATCAAGAATTATTCAACATTCAGCATGTACTGATTCCCTTTATATGCCAATCACAGGGGACAAAGCAGTTAATAGGAAAGCTTTGGACACTGTCCATATATAGCCGTCAGTTTAGTAGGAGAAATGGGAAGTTAGGCAAACAATTACAAAACCCCATGACTTGATATTGCTAGCTCAACACACTAGCAAGTTATTTAAATATCTTAAACTTCAGTTTCCTCATCTGAAAAATGGGCAGATATATCTACTTAATATAAATGTTGTGAAGATAAACTGAAACAATTGATACAACCTCCATAGTAAAATGCTTAGCACATAGGATATACTTAGTTATGTACTGATATTTTCCCCTTTATATAATGTCATAATTTCATCCTTCTCATAATGCACACTTGCACATGTACATGGATATATCCACACTCATACACACATACACACACAAACTCAAAGGTCCTATATTCAACTTCCAATATTCTAACAGCTGGGGTTTCCTATGACCCTCCTTTTGACCTTTTCTACTTTTACCGTTCCCCACCTGTTACCTCCCTCTACTTCTTGAATCTTCCCACATTGCCTAGCCTAAGCAAAAGCTTCAACCCACATGTCAAATGCATAACTATTTCTGTTTTTAACTATCTAAATAGTGTATTGCCCTACAACTCTAAAAGTCAGGTACCAGTGCCCTGGTGGTGTTCTGAACTGGCTCAAGCCAGCTTGTTCCTGCTAGTGAAAGTTAATCCTATGAATCTTCCTAATTTTGGTCTGATATTTAAACCCCAGAGGTGTTTAAATACTACACATCAGGGTTTGTGTTTGTGTGCCAGAAGCTAGTTTTATTAGCATAGAGTTTCATAGCACTCAACACGAGACTCGTATGGCAAATGCAGCACAGCTATGATATTAGTGTGGGTGGGACAGAGCCCAGAACAATGCCATTGGGTAGAAAGTGAGTGCATTCAGATTTGATTTCATATCCTTCTATTCATGGTCACAGAAGCAATTCAAAAATTAGTAGGAGCATCGTAAGAGGCAGGGAATTTGCTTCTGTGTTTTCTTTCCACTGGAAACAGGAATTTCTATGATCAGAGTTTACCTCTAGACAAAGTTAAGAATTTCCTCAAATTATGTCAGGTACAGGAGTGGGCAGAAGTGGGCTTACAGTTGGAGTACAAATAGATAATACAACCGTTAATAAATAATACAACACTAAACTGTTTCAAATCCTCACAACTATTGCATAAGCCTGTTTTTGCCCACCACTTTTTGGGGATACTTCTGGCTCCTGGAACATTTTACAAAACTATCTGCTGAGCTAACTTCATTGTCCTGAAGCACATGGTACTGGTCCACTAGCTAGCTCCTTGATTGGACTTTCAAGACAATGACCCCATTTTCCCATTGTCCTCTGATCTCATTGCAGGGATAATGAATGAGTCATTCATTCCAGGATGCTTATTCTGAACCAATTAACCAGAGATGCCTCTGCTGTTACTGATTTTTTGAGTCTTCTTCCTAGCTTACTATAAGGAAATGAAGTAAATAGGTTAAACATGGTAAAAGTGACAAAGTTACAGAAACTCTCATAATCAGTTACCACTGTTGTTCATGAAAATATAAATAGAAGAAGATTAATCACTTTTATAATAATTTATTTTATTCATTGTCACTTTGAGAAAGAATAATCCAGATCTAGCTTCTCTGTACTTTTTTTTTGTTTCTAGGATTTGTAGACCAAATGAGGCTAAATCTTCTTTTCAGTCTGTAAATCTTTCTTTTACATAATTAGTCTCCTTTTGGGTAAAAGCTAACTGGCTAACCACCTCTCAGCTCTCTGAGCCGCAACCACCCAGCGAACTGTCCCTTCTAAATGTTGAGTGCCCTCTTACTGCTGTGCCTTCCTTTCTGGCTAAATTTCCTAAAATTTCATCCTTATCTCATCCCCACTCATGTAAGAAAGTCAGTCACTTCCTATTTCAAAATTGAGAAGTCTTGTTTTACATCATAACATAGCTGATGTCTTTGTTTCATCTGTAGAAGTCTTTATTCTCTCAGAGTGCATACTTGCCTCTGCCTAAAATTTTCCCCAGGTCAGCGCATGGCCTCTCACTTGGATGTGATGTCCCTAGCAACGCCTTCCCCAGATTCCTTATTGAAATCATCCCTCATCACTCTCTTCCACTGCTTCTTCTACATTTTCTTTAGGCAGAGCATAATGGAAAGTCTTCTGACCTGTTACGGTCTTTTTTTTTTTTTTTTTGCCTTTTGCATTGTGGACATCTCAGCAGGAGAAAATAGGTGCAGTATAAAGCCACATTTTGTAACTCATTTTTCTCTATACCTTCAGAAACTAAAGTACAACCTGACCTATGTTGCTGGAAAATAAAAAGTTTTTTCTTTAGTGTCATCTCTTCCTTGAACTTCTGTAATTCTGTTCTCTCCTCTTTTTCTCCTACCTCTATACATTTTTATATCTTAATTTTTAATGACTATTTAGTATAAATATGTAAAAGGAAGATACTCTGTCTGATTGTTATTTTCAAAATGTTGGCCAAATAGTATAAATGAATATTTAAATATTCTCTAAAGGCCTATTTGTTAAATTTGGGATAACTTAAAAAATTTTGTTTCTTCCTGACAATCTGCATTTTCTTAATCTTGAATGAAATCTATTCTAAACTTGCATGATTTTTGTCTACTGACTTGAAGACTATAGACTCAAAATATGAAAATGCAATCCTGACAGGATTGCTTCACTTGCTTAAATTTCTATATGACAATTTTAACTTAATTATATCATCACTTAAATGGATATGTACTGTATATTATTTTTAATTATAAATATGTTAAATAATGACTATATGCCAAGACATTGCAATTAGTATATCATTGTAGCAAATATCTTATTCAGCAAATGTTCATTAAGGAAAAAGGTGATAAATTTGACAAGCCATCTCTTTATCTGATTACCTAAAAGAAACATAGCCAGATGGCTCATATTTCTTATGCTTAATGCTAAATTCGCTTAGCATCTACTAGTTTTGCACACTAGTTGATGTCCCTTCTGGTTGGTGAGGAGCCCGTTTAAACTGATTAATACTTGTGCTATTTCAGTTATTAAATAATTTACATAAATTAGTTTAGTTTAAATATTTTTATTTAATCTAACAGTTATTTAATATTAAACTTTTAAACATTTTATATAGCTCTGTCCTTATGCTGATCTTTAATTGGTCTTGATTAGCTAGAACTGTTTGGGAAAAGACTGTGAAAAAGTATGATTGATTAGTGATGTCTGCCAAGGGGGTAGGAGAGAAGGCAGCATTGGTTTTCAGGCTTCAGTACATTGTGATTTTCCTGATAATATCCATGGTGCCCTTGCATGAACTTGAAAAAGAAGTACTAATAAAATTCTAACAATCTCTGAATGTTCAAGTGTTCATAAGTACAAATTTATTCATGCTATTTAGAAAGGACAAAGGTAAACATCAGAGATCATTTTCACTTTACCAACATTTAATAAACATAAGCACTTCAATTTCAAGAATTTCCAAAAACTTGATTATCTAAAACAGAAATGAGCTTCTAAAGTAAAACCTGTGTTAAGATGAATTATACCTCTGATAATGTATTTTGTCAGTATGAGAACTACTTGGGTTTACCATATCTAATTTGAGGATAAAATTACTATTTTAGTCAAAGCAGGCTTTTCAAACATCTGTACCTTCAAAATCTCTCTTAGAGAGAAATGAGGAAGATTCAGAGTGATTGATTTGGTTGAAAATGTCAAGTCTGGAAAATTTCAAAGCATATATCTTGTCTTGTGCATGAATAATTTTTGCTACTTCAAGGTAGAAGAGAAACATGGCACAGAGTTATCCCTCAGTGTGGGGCCCAGGCCACCCACAGGTGGATGTCCCTGGAGAAGCTACTCTGACTTAGATACTTTCTATGATTATTCTACTCATTTTTTTAATTTAGCTGATCACAGGAAGTAATTTATTCATTTCTGTCTTGTGTTTCTTTTGCTCAGTATATCCCTGTCTTTTCTTTAAATAGAACCATAGACTCATTAACATAATAGTATAATTTTTTAATATTTTGATTTTTAGTCATTGTCAGTTGTCTGCTTTATGATTCCTTCTAATCATGTATTTTACCATAGGTGGAAGATAATTGTATTTTAATGTTTGTTTCATAAATATTTCAATCTTCCTCTCAGCTTTTTCTATGTAGCCCACCACTCTCTGTTGTCATCTCAATACTATTCTTTTTTACCAGGTATAAAAATATTTGGTATTCTGTCTAAATTGTTTCTGTTGTTTTAAGCTATTTGTTCTTTAATCAAAAATTAGCATGTCATTTAAACAAAATTACTATGGATACTTTTTATTTTTCTCTCTGGTAAAAAAAATAAATAAAACTAAAATGAACTAGTTCCAGTTACTCTGTACCTCTCAGTCCTCCCTGCTGTGTGTCAGTGAAGTCCACTGTGGAAAAATGTGTGCACACAGAGGAAATAGTTCAACAGGTACCTAGGTCCTGCTCATTTGACATTTCCCAAAGGGACTAATCAGACTGACCCAATCCTTGGTATTTGGACATAAAGTAATCATAGCAGCCCATCCAATTGAGTGGACAATTTTCTACTATGACAGAATACATGCAATAAGAAGAGGTTCATTGTGGCAACTAGAATGTGTGGAAATAAATAGCTTGATATTTTATAATATAATTGTATATTTTGTTTGTGTCTGAGTAAAATGCACTGTGCTTCCTCACAGCTGTGAGTTTCAGTTTGCTGGAGGGTATGGAGGAGAGACACTCAGAGAGGACCTGGTTCAGAGGTGTCCTTTGAAGGCAACAAACACACTGTTATTACCACCTGTCAAACCATCAGAACATTGAGACTTCTGAAATCACTGCTTTTTAATGAATAACCTCAAAGTGCATAAGGCAAAATAAATTGATATAATAACATCTATATTGAAAATGTTTTGACAAAAACCCTATCAGATATAAATGATTTAATTATGGACATATACTTTTTATAGAAGATGAGTTGAAGAATTCTTTAATTGAAACTGCTATTGTTGATGCAAGTTATTACTATTTTTGGATAATGTAAATTTTTTTTATGAAATTGGAATATTTGTAGCTGCCATATCTTTCTGGTATGCACACAAGCAAAAAAAAATTTGCAGCCTGGCTTATACCCTCTCAGACTAGTATGACTTTCCCCAAGCTCTGTTAAATAAGAAAAATATGTTCATTAATGTAACCAATTGAGTAATAGCCCTGATTTAAGATGCTATCACTGAATCACAAATGATTAGTAGGTATCTTAGAAATTTGAAGTGGAAAGTATGAATTCTCTTATTTTTCAATGTCATCATTAATCCATTAATATTGTGATCATTTAATTGGACCTTTAAAATCATAGATTAACAGTAATGGCATTAGTAAATTCAAAAGTTGTTTTAATAAAGTACTGATTTAATCATACTTTAATTGGAGCAAAATTATAATCAAAAAACCATTCTGACAAAAATGTTTTTAAGAATTAGGTTTTCTTGGAAAATCCATTTGAAAGTACAACTTAACTTTTCAGAGATATTTTACAAACTCTAGTCATTTTAATTTAAGACAGATAAGCCAATTGCATATTCTGGGTGAGAATGGCTACTTGATGGACTCATCTCTAAGAAATCTTCTCTGTACTAGGGAAAAAATATATATGAGTTTGTGGCTTGTACAGGGGTGTTAAGAGAGACAGAAACACATCACTCTGGGATTCAAAGTAGAGAAAGTCACATATAACTGAGCAACAGAGAAATACAATTCATCAGACAGATAACATCTAATATTAGTTTTAATGTATTTAGTAAACTTTGTAGTTGCAGATGAATGTAATTACAAAGGATATACTTTATGCCAGAAATATTTTTAACAGACTTGCCAATTTTTTAAACATTTTATTTATTTATTTTTAGAGAGGGAAAAGAGAGAGAGAGGAACACCATCATGCCGAGGAAACATTGATTGGTTGCCTCTCAAATGCCCCCAACAGGGAACCTGGCATACAAGCCAGGCGTATACCCTGACCAGGAATCAAACCAGTGAACTTTTGGTCAGTGGGAAAATGCCCAATCCATTGAGACACACTAGTCAGGGCAGACTTACCATTTTCTTGATGATATTCATATGATCTTCTAAAAACAGAATTCTTTCCTGAAATGAGACTTCCACGGACACCCTTTTAAAAAACTGGTTGAAGTCATATGGTATTTGTCTTTCATTACCTGGCTTATTTCAATTAGCATAATGCTCTCCAGATCCAAATATGTTGTAGCAAAAGATAGAAGCTCCTTCTTTACTTCTGCTGCATAGTGTTCCATTGTGTAAATGTACCATACTTATTTGGTCCACTCATTTACTGATGGACACTTAGGTAGTGTCCAATACTTGGCTATTGTAAATTGTGCTACTATGAACATTGGGTTGCATAGGTTCTTCTGAATTGTTATTTCAGAATTCTTAGGTTATAATCCCAGCAGTGCAATTGCCAGGTCAAAAGGCAATTCCATTTTTGGTTTCCTTAGGAAATTCCATACTGTTTTCCACAGTGGCTGCACCAGTCTGCCTTCAAACCAACAGTGTACTAAGGTTCCCTTTTCTCCACATCCTCACTAGTACTTGTTTGTTTGTTGATTTGTTTCTGATGGCCATTCTGACCAGTGTGAAGTGGTATCTCATTGTGGTTTTAATTTACATCTCTCTGATGGCCAGTGATGCTGATCATCCTTTCATGTCTCTAGGTCCTCTGTATGTTCTCATTGGAGAAGTGTCTGTTGATATTCTTTGCCCATTTTTTTAACTGGGTTGTTTGTTGACCTGGAGTTAAGTCATGTGAGTTCTTTATATATTTTGGAGATCAATCCTTGGTCTGAGGTATAATTTGCAAATATATTTTCCTATTCAGCTGTTTCCCTTTTTATTTTGCTGATTTCCTTTTTCAGCCATGCAGAAACGTTTTATTTTGATGCGGTTCCATTTGTTCATTCTTTTCTTTATGTCTTGGTAAAAATATTGCTGTGTGAAATATCTGAGATTTTCTCCCTATGTTATTCTCTAGGACTTTTGGGTGTCACAACTTATATTTAAGTTTTTATACATTTTGTGTTTATTTTTGTGTATAGTGTAAGTTGGTGGTCCAGTTTCATTTTTTTGCATGTAACTGTCCAGATATGCCATCACCTTTTGTTGAAGAAGCTATTTTTACTCCATTTTATGCTTCTGCCACCTTTGTTGAATATTAATTGACCACAGAGACTTGGGTTTATTTCTGGGCTCTCTATCCTATTCCATTGATATATATGTCTGTTTTTATGCCAGTACCAGACTGTTTTGATTACAGTAGCCTTGTAGTATAGTTTAATATCACACATAGTGCCTAGAGATATATGAAAGGGTGATCAGCATCACTGGCCATCAGAGAGATATAAACTAAAACCACAATGAGATACCATTTCACACTGGTCAGAATGGCCATCAGAAACAAATCAACAAACAAACAAGTACAAGTGAGGATGTGGAGAAAAGGGAACCATAGTACACCATTGTTTTGAAGGCAGACTGGTGCAGCCACTGTGGAAAACAGTATGGAATTTCCTAAAGGAACCAAAAATAGAATTGCCTTTTGACCTGGCAATTGCACTGCTGGGATTATACCCTAAGAATTCTGAAATAACAATTCAGAAGAACCTCTGCAACCCAACGTTCATAGTAGCACCATTTACAATAGCCAAGCGTTGGACACTACCTAAGTGTCCATCAGTAAATGAGTGGACCAAATAAGTATGGTACATTTACACAGTGGAACACTATGCAGCAGAAGGAAAGAAGGAGCTTCTATCTTTTGCTACAACATATTTGGATCTGGAGAGCATTATGCTAATTGAAATAAGCTAGGTTGTGAAAGACAAATACCATATGATATCACTTATTAGTAGAACCTAATCAACAAAACAAATAAGCAAAATATAACCAGAGACAATGAAATAAACAACAAACTAACAGTAACCAGAAGGGAGGGGAGAGGGGATAATGGGGGAAAGAAGGGGAAGGATCATCAAGGAATATGCATGAAAGACCCATGGACAAAGCCAAAGAAGGATAGGACTGAGGATGGGAGGTGGGGATAGGGGGGTGGGGGCATGTTGTGGGGGAGAAAATGGAGACAACTGAAGTTAAACACACACACACAAATTAAAAATTAAAAATTAAATCAATCCAATTAAAAAATAAAAATAAAAATTGGTTGAAGTGCATTAGCTACAGTTGAAAATCACTGGAAGTTCAGGATTTGGATCCTCCTCCTTCATACTTTCACTGCTCACCATCACTGTCTTTGTGAACACCTCAGTGTAGGTGTGCTGTACACTGAAATAGCACATTTTGCACTATGGCATGCATTTATCACTGAAAGATATAACAACTGTATTGATAAGAGAAATTATAGAAAGCAAAGATGAAATATATCATCTTGGCTCAGGAATATGTGTTTGATGAAACCTGCATATCAGTACTTTTCAAGGGGAAGAAAGCAGTCATTATGTCAGAGGGTGCCCATGAAGATCTCTAGAAAGGCATGCCATGTTTACATCAACAAAAGGGGATTTTAAAAATCAGAAGTGTTGATATAACTGTAGTTATATAGTTAAGTTATGAGGTTAAGTGTTGATAGAAGTGTAGAATATAACTGTAGGGGAGGAGTGGGAAATGACGGAAGTAGTAGTTCAGGGCCATAGTCTGAAGGTCTTGAATGCCAGACTGACACAAGTGGTGGTACAGGTTTTACCCTGCACAACCCGAGGGATGTCACTCCTGGACAGCTGTGCACGATGGACTTTGTACTTAATTTGGATAACAATAGAGTCATTGAATTGTTTTTAAATATGGCATTGTATGATTATAGTTGAACTTTAAGGCAATTAATCTTGTAGTGGTTTGCAAAATTATCCAAATTCCAGAAATACAAAGCTAGAATATAATAAACTTGGTGGTCTGTTAGTGGTATGGGCTGATTTTGTAATTTTGTTATTATAAGGGAGAGGACTAAGCAAACATGACTGCCAAACATTTTCTTAGGTGACCATAAGAATCGTACCTGATTGTTATACATGTTTGTGGTGATTGGGACAGGGTAAGGCAATCCATTCTCCTTGAGCATTTCAAATTACTACAAAGGATTTGTCATACTAAATGAACAATTTGCTATCATTTCTCTTACAAGACTTTTTCTTTTTTCTTTTCTCCTCTTTCAGGCTAAAGTCATTGACGTGAGTTATGGAAATATAGATGATTTACAAAGGATTAAAAAGATGAGAAATGTAACAAACCAGATTGCACTCCTGAAATTAGGAAAATTGCCACTACTTTATAAGGTTGGTCCCATGGCTCTTTTTTGGTGGTGGGATCAATATTTTGTTTGGCTTTGTTGAAGTTCGTGCCTCTGTGTATTGTGTGTGTGCACGTGTGTGTTTGTGTATGGGGCCACATAGAGGAACGAGTATCCCAGGAAAATGGTTTTCCCAAAACAGAATGTTTTCAGTTAACATCTTTAAGAAAAAAAGAAATTGATGTCCTTGTTATTTAAGATAGGAGATGCCTTAAGCCAAGTATCAGTGAGTTTGTGGGACTTTGATAAAATTGGCATACTCTTTATAATAACATCTATCTGGAATGCTAAAAATGAGAATGACAGTGTCCTTGTCTTATGATATATGTGAAACTTTTAATCTATTATCAAAACTGACTAATTACTATGTGCTTTATGTTAGACTACCATCTAGGTGATTTACACTCTTTGGTGATTAATTTTGTCAACTAACTTCATAGTTACTGACTGTGCTCAGGAATTTAATTAAACTAGAATATGCTAAGGAGAAGCAGAATTTTGATTTATTTTATTTAAATAGAAGTTTATTAACACTCATCCACTAGAAGCATTTACATAATTAAAGCAGTTTGATGTAAGTATCACATAATGAGCCACCACAATAGACAGCCACTGCTGCTCATACTTAGTTCATTTTCTGTTTCGTTAAATAGAATGGTCAGTGTGGTTATGTCACCGGGACTCTCTGGTTCTGAAGATTTATTCGATTTATCTTCATCCAACCCTCAATGAGCTTTGTTAACTGCCATGTCTGCAAAAGGTTTCAGAAATTGGTTGGCACACTTTGTAAGGAGACAAGAGAACACCCTGTCCCTGTTTTTCATTATCTGTCAAGGATGCCCTTCCACTCAAATCTTTGTCTGACAGTATATAACTGTCTGGAATTTTAAGATGGTCATGAAAATATAATATACAGTGCTATAAGTTTTTGCAGGATAATTTATCAACATATATTAAATGCCTTAAAATAATCACATGGTGATCTAGTAATTTCAGTTTAACCAATATATTCTAAAGGGGAGTAAAACAGAGTTGATAAGCACAATGATAACCAATGATTGTGACAAAATATTAGCAATGATATATATGTCCAGTTAATATTGAAAATTGTTACATTTGTACAGCTGAATATTATAAACCAAATACAATGTAAAGAATAGTAATGATGTGGAAATCCTCATAAGTCAAACAAGTTATAACAAGGACATTTATAATCATTATAATAATGATTATGTTATTGTTATTTGTAAGTGTAACATTGTTAGTTATATGGTCTGGATATTTTTCTAAGCAATTTTTCTGTGTTATCACATTAATCTTCACAATAGCAGTAACTGTATTTTTGAGGTAGAGACTACTATTATCTTCTATTTATAAATGAGTTAACTAAAGCAGAAAAAGGATAAGTGACTAGATCAAAGAGGAACAGCAACTTACATGGAAACGATCAGGATTTACGCCCAGTCAATCTCATCTCATCCTGTGTGTGTGTGTGTGTGTGTGTGTGTGTGTGTGTGTGTGTGTGTGCATGATGTAGTTGGGGTAGATAGATAAAGAGTGATACCAAAGATGTTAAACTGGAGTTTTTCACTGAGATTTTAATATATAAAACAACAGATATTTCAAAATGAGCTACCCAACATCAATATTTCAAAGGCAACAGTTGAAAATGTATTAGAGTATTATTAAACCCCTTACTCATATATGGAGTAAAAAAAGTTTGAAGAATTGAGGGAGAAGATTTTATGACTAGGAATTTTAGAGATATTTAAGTTTCACCACAAGCTGGTGACTGGGCTTCAGTGGAACCACACGGAGGGATTAATGTGCGTCTTCTGCAGTATGGGGGATAGAGTAGCTGGTGTCTAACTCATCTAAAAATCCTACAGGTAAGAGATCAGTTTGCTTAGCATCTAACAAAGAAGCAGAAAGGAGTGTTTGTGTTGGGATTATTGGCCCATGTCCTCAGAGCTGAAAGGAGGAACATATGAGTTTGTTTCCCACGGCAGCAGTGTTAGTTAGTATAAGCTAGATACTTAGTAGTTAGTATAAGCTAGATACTTAGTTCTAAGTACTTTCATGTATTATCATATTGATCCTCTCACCAACTATATTACCGAGGTAGGGACTCTCCTTATTTTCAATGTGTGGATGAGTATCATTAGTGAGGGGGAAAGATATAAAACGGAGTTTCCTCCTTACCCAGCAACAGAGCTGATGTGGTGGAGCCAGGGACAAGAAGATGAAATTTAAATCAAAGATAGAGTTTTAATCATGATGTGGAACTATGCATTCTAATTATTTACTTAAGATAATGGACTCAAACTGGACTTTTTATTACCAATAATCAGAAGAAATCTTCCTCTAGGCTCATATGGGGAAGAATTTTCTTCTCTAGATGTGTTTTAAGAAGTGAGAAAAAAGTGACATTGCTTTGGGTACTTTACATGAAACCTGTTTGTTCAGCCTATGACTGATAATGACTAAAATGTTGTTTTCAGGCAGAGGCCGATATATAAATTTGTTAGATAGAAACATAAATAATTTCTACTGCTTTATATTTTCTTGATTTCTAAGTGGTCTATATGGTTGTGTATACATTATTCTGAAGGAAGAAAAGCCTTTGAATATTCATGTAAGCATAAGGCATTTCAAATTTAAAAATTATTCTACTAATTATTATAGACCAAATAGTCAAAATCCTTACTAGGAGATAATGGAATAAGAAAAATCAACTTGTGTTTTCTTCTTCTTCTTCTTCTTTTTGTATTTGACTTCTAAAGAGAATATTTTATGAAAACTTTTCACCATATCTGCAAAGTAGTGAATTTTATAGTGGTCTTGCAGTTTATGTAGAACAGGACACAATTATTAAGAACCTGGAATACTTTCCCCAATCAGCTTCTGTCTATGAACAGATTCAACAGAGTTCTATTCAGAGTCCCGCTCCAGACAGAGAGACTTGCCACTGACGTGGCGCTGTCTTCTGGGCAGAAGAGATGAAGCAGCCTTTCTTTAAACTTCCAGTCTAGCCATTTTGATCTTCTGTGGATTTTCCCAGAGATTTGGGAGAATCCCTGATCCTGTAGCTATTAACACACCTTCCCAGAGCAAAGAGAAATGGAGCATGGACTGGACATGCTTATACAGCATGATTATAGCCACACTCACTTCACCTGTCCATCATTTGACATTGTAGGGCTGAAATTTGAAAGCAAAGAAGTGTGGTAATAGAGTGAGGTTGAAAAAGGCAGAGGACCAATAGACTTCTATGTGAATCACAACTATTAATCATGATTCCAAATGAACACTTGTACTGGGAATATGCAACTGAATGAGTAAAGAGAGGGGAGGGAATTTAAGGGGAAAAATGGGAGGGATTTAGAGGAACAAGTATAAAGGACACAGGGACAATAACTAAGGGGGGTGGAAATGGAAGGGAGGTGGGGAGCATGGGGCAGGGTGGGCTGGGATGGGAGAAATAGACAGAAAACTGTACTTGAGAAATAACTAAATAAAATTTAAAAGAAGAAAAAAGTTAATGCTATTTTAGCTGTGCAGTAGTTCCTAAATCATGGTTCAGAAACGAATTTGGGAGGGAATTTGAGGTAGGAAGGGCAAAGGGGAGACATAAAATGACACTAAATTGTCTCTTAAATGAGAAGAAAAATAGTCTGCAGCCAAGAAGGAGGAAGTCTCATTAGTTTCATTGTAAATACTATGTATGTATTAATTTAGTCTCCAAGAAGGGGATTAATGAGAAAATCCCAACGTTGTATAGCAGAAACTATGAAAGGCAAATAGCTTTTAGATAAATGGTGCGGGGAAGAGCCAACCAGGTTCTCCAGAGCTAGCTTGGACTAGTTCCCTTAAGCTTAAAATTTAGAGGAAAGGCTTCATTTTAACGTTGCTTTTCTAGCAGCTTATTTTATGCGAGTGCTTTAACTCTTCAAGATTTAAGACAAAATATTCTCTTATCTGTCATAATGGATGCACTTAGATTTCTCTCAGTGGCAATCTGAGACACAGTAAAACAGATTCTAAGATCCTCACAAATTCCCAAATTGCTGAATAGCACTGTAGTATAGAATTTATTTATAAAATGCAATAAAAGCTTTTGGCTTTCTTTTTAGAGCCATTTTCACAAACACACAAAAGCAATAGTAGAATTTACTGTGTACTCTATGACAACTAGACATCAGGTAAATCCCAGTGAAATGTAAAAGTCGGTCCATTGTCTGGGTCTGCTCCATATATCAGCCCCATATCTTGTAGGAGTCAAATTTTTAGGCAGTAAAGTTACAATGAATGCATGTCTTACAATTTTTTGGCATGGTGAATTACACACAAAAATTGACAAATGCTATTGCTAGTTTTTAAAAAAATAAATGAAGTAACATACAACACGTTCTTCTACTCACTGTTATATAGTAAGATATCAATAAATATTAGCATATTTTTGTATTTTTTATACATATTGTCCTTATAATTACAATTTTAATGATCCAAATGATGCTGTAGTTTCCTACTAATAAAACAGCCTTGTATATATTCATTAGATAAGATTTACATTGAATATCCATTTTGTAACTTTTCATCCAGTGTATAACTTAAGCAACCTCAACTTAAGTCAATAGAATTGCTTATACAGGTAGGTCTTCCAGAATAACCTGGGGAGGGGGATGAAAGGTAGGAAACAACTGTTAGGTATTTATATTTTTGAATAGATTGTTTCTCACAAATTAAAAATAAATGGTATTAAAGAAAAATAAATGCCATACTCTTTGAACATACCTACATAGTATACCTAATAATAATATAACTTAATCACTTTTACTGACCATTTGAATATTAAGAAATCATAACAAGTGGCATCATGTATAAAAAGGGTTGATTTTTGCATGTATATAGCATAAATCATCCTCATATAGTCACACAAATTTGGCACCACAAAAAATGGTGTCAAGCATTTTGTTTCTCTTGGCTGAACTTCACGGAATAAGTTAAGAAAAGCAAGAAAAATAAAGAGAGAAAGAAGAATGAGAGAAAAGAAGGGAGGGAGGAAGGAAGGAAAGAAGGCAGGCAGGCAGCAGTTGGTCTGCTCTAGTTTACTCCATAAAATAATGTTTCAGCAATCTTCTTTATATATTACATATTACTCTAATATCTGAAGAAGTAAGCTTTAGACATATTTTAACTTCTTGGCAATATTTTTGATACACTGATATGGATATCTGTTATGGTAATAACATTTGGCTTTTTTATAATCCGAAGCAATTATTTCACATTTCCACTTTTCCTTCTCTTTCTGTGTCCAACTGACATTTTTCATTTTCTTCTGGTGTGGAAAAGTTTCCCAACCTTTCCAATCTTTTGTATTTGCTTTGGCTCAACAGGTAATTCGTTTTTAAATAGTGAAACATGTCACAGTAGGATGCAATGATGGTAGAGACAAGCTCAAGTTCAAGCTCTTCTTGATGATTATACAATCTTAAAATATCATCTAACCCCTCTGAAGTCTTAGAGTTGTTTTCCTTTTATGGGTTTGTCTCTATATTAGCAATAAAAGCAAATCCAACTCATAGAGTTGTGTGAGCATCGTATCTGAAAATGCATGCATAAATCTTAATAAATGTTATTGTTATTATTATTAAGCCCTTAAAACATGAATGAATTTATTTTTAAAAGGACATAAATTTAATAATGAGAAAATGACAGCTCTTTCAAACTTGCAAGATGAACTGAAGATAATATACTTATTAGATAAATTAATTACATGAATATTATCTCCCAAGATTGTACTTTCCTGTTATTTGACAATAAGGATTATATTGATAACAGGTAGCATAATTTGAATCTCAATTAAATACAAATTAAATTTGCCTCTTTATTGTTTTTTTGTGGAATAAAGAAGAATACATAAATGGAGAAATATTAAAAGTAAATATAACTTGACTATTAAAGAGAATTATAAACAATGACCTAACAAGACAGTATGGTATCAATTTTTATATTACTACTATTTATTTTTATACATATAGTTTTTGTGGTCATGGAATTAAATAATATTAAAAACATAATATTATTTTGGGAATTAAAATATATTTTAGAGTAGTATATAAACATCTAATACCAATTTTAAATTTATTTAAAAATTGAGGTAAGGATTAGGTATGGCTCCAAGAACCACATGAAATTGTCAGTATCATAAAGTTGTTGCAGATGTTAATTGAAATAATATATGTAAAGTACTCAACACAATCCTTAGAATATTTTAAGCACTCATTAAAATTAAGCTAACATTCTACTTAATCACACCAAAATGTTTTATTAAGTACTATATGTTCACTTGTATTCCATTTTCTTAATGGCCAGTATTCAATGTCATCAAAATCTAAGATGTTATTATTTGCTAAATGGTATGATCCCTGCCTTGTTTATCTTAAGGAA
The DNA here is from genome assembly GCF_021234435.1 of Artibeus jamaicensis. Taxonomy (NCBI): domain Eukaryota; kingdom Metazoa; phylum Chordata; class Mammalia; order Chiroptera; family Phyllostomidae; genus Artibeus; species Artibeus jamaicensis. Next base: position 13,548,983 of record NW_026522046.1, on the reverse strand, counting down.
TGGCTCAGTCAGTAAAGGATTTGGATTATTTCCGGAACAATTATGGACTTGAAACTTTAGTTCAAGATTTTCTTACATTTGAATTTAGAGTATGTTATACTAGATCTAACTATAAGATTTTGCATAGTTTCTTTCACCTCTGCAGTGATATTATATAAAGATAATGAGTGTTAAAAATTTTATATTTAAAAATAAAAATAAAAAGCTGGTAGCTCTATACTAACAAATTTTTAAAATAATCCACTTGATGTCTAAGTATGAATCACTAGCTATCTGGCTCTAAGTCCTCTTTTTTTTTCCTTGACCAATGTCTTATGATTAAAAAGATATTAATTATTATTTTGCTTGAGAGCATGTTGATAAGTAGTCTTAAGCAGAAACATATTTTACTATACTGTTGTTGTTATAAAATATGTGAAGACAAGTTAAATTACCTCTTAAAAATTATTAAAAATCTTTTAAAAAATTTTTTATTGATTATGCCATTATAGTTTGTTCTATTTCCCCCTTCATTCCCCTCCACCTTGCACCCCCCATAATCCCCCCTTTAGTTTATGACCATGTGTTACAAATTCTTTAGATTCTATATTTCCCCTACTATTATTGCCCTCCCCCTATCTATTTTCTACCTACTGTCTATGCTACTTATTTTCTGTACCATCTTTCCCCTTCTCCTCCTCCTACTCCCCTGTTGCTAACCCTCCATGTGATCTCCATTTCTATGATTCTGCTCCTGATCTAGCTGTCCTCTTGGTTTGCTTTTGTTTTAGGTATGGTTGTTAATAACTGTGAGTTTCCTGTCCTTTCACTGTTCATCTTTTTTATCTTCTTTTTATTAGATAAATCCCTGTAACATTTAATAAAATAAGGGCTTGGTGATGATGAACTCCTTGAATTTGATCTTATCTGAGAAGCACTTTATCTGTCTTTCCATTCTAAATGAAAGTTTTGCTGGATAGAGCAATCTTGGTTGTAGGTCTTTGGATTTCATGACTTGGAATACTTCCTTCCAGCCCCTTCTTGCCTGCAAGGTCTCTTTTGAGAAATCCGCTGACAGTATAATGAGAATTCCTTTGTAAGTGACTGTCCCCTTATCTCTTGCTGCTTCTAGGATTCTCTCCTTCATTTTAATCTTGGCTAATGTAATTATGATGTGCCTTGGTGTGTTCCTTCTTGGGCCCAAATTCTTTGGGACTCTCTGAGCTTCCTGGATTTCCTGGAAGTCTATTTCCTTCCTTTGGGGAGGTTCTCTTTTATTATTTGTTCAAATAAGTTTTCCACTCGTGGCTGTTCCTCTTCCCCTTCTGATACCCCTATAATTCGGATGTTGGAGCATTTAAAGATGTCCTGGATGTTCCTAAGCCTCTCCTCCATTTTTTGAATTCTTGTTTCTTCATATTTTTCTGTTTGGTCATTTTCTTCCTCTTTCTGGTCCACTCCCTTGATTTGAGTCCCAGTTTTCTTTCCATCACTTTTGGTTTCCTGTGCCTTTCCCTTCATTTCAATTAGTTTAGCCTTCATTTGTTCCTCTAATTTGTGACTAAAATCAACCAGTTCTGTGAGCATCCTGATCACCAGTGTTTTGAACTGTGCATCTGAAAGTTTGGCTATTTCTTGGTTACTCAGAGTTATGGGCTCTGGAGCTTTGACTTCTTCTTGAGCCATGTTTTGGTCTATTTGTGCCTATTATGCATGAGGAGCAGAGTCTTAGGTGTTCACCAAGGTGGGGCCACTAAGGTCGCTGGGTTGTGATGCTGTATGTGGGGGCGGAGTTAAAGAGGGACAATAGCAGTCCCCTCTGCTGCTTCTTGCCACTGGGGCCTGCATGGTCTGTCTCACCGCTCACTCCTTCACTGGTTTATCTGCAGGTAAATGTGTGACTGGGGTCAGCCTACTGCTTTGTGCCCTCACTGGGTTCCCCTGTTGCTACTCCACACCTGGATTTCACCCATGGCTGCCTGCACTCCTGGGTTGGGGGATCTTTCCCACCGGCTCCGCTGCTGGTCCCGCCCCTCCTACCAGTCTGGCTGAATGGTTCATTGTTGTCGGACTTCTGTACAGTTCAATTTTCTGTGTTTTGGCTGCATTTTTTGTTAGTAATACTTTGTTGTCTTTAAACTTGGTTGTGTGAGGAGGCACAGTGTTTCCACCTACACCTCCATCTTGGAGGAGGTCCAAGATAAATAAACTCAGCTACCGAGATATAAAAAGAAATTGGGAAGATTAGGAAACTTGCTGAGTCAGTCTTTCCTTGCCCCCATCTCCGTGGTTGGCTTGTAACCATTGAAAAAAATTATTAAAAATCTTAATACTTGGGAAAGAAAGTACCTCTCCCTAAAATTTATGTGATTGAATTACAGGTACATGCCCTGGCCGGTTTGGCTCAGTGGACTGAGCACCAGACTGCAAAGCAAAGGGTTGCCAGTTCAATTCTCATTTAGGGCACATGCCTGGGTTACAGGCCAGGTCCTCGGTAGGGGGCGTATGAGAGGCAACCACACATTGATGTTTCTCTCCCTCTCTTCCCCTCTCTCAAAATAAATTAATTAATTAAAAATTAAAAAAATTACAGGTACATAATGTATGGTATCTGGTTTTAAATTCAATAGACTTCTTTATTTTTTAACAAGTGAAACTTTTAATAAGATGTAAAACCTTAATATAGCTAAGTAAGTTTAAAATAGTCCACTTGAATTTTGAAAATAATATACACAAAACAAAATGTTATTTAAATAATAATTAACATATAACTTAATATATTCTTATAAACATTCATTACATTTATTTTAACTGAAAATATATAAATGTGCAGTTTTTATGCAAAAAAATTAGAAAGGTTTTACACCTCAATGTATATTATAGATAAGAATACAGTTTTTGGAGTTTCAATAATGTGTTATTTGAAAAAGGAGAAAAGTTTTCTGAATTTACTATATTTTTATTTCCAAATTGTATTAAATCTCTATCAATTTTGTATATTTTCTCTTGTATTATTTTTCAGATTATACCTAGAAATCTTATTTAGTATAATGAATTTCTTTGAATTTTCCTCAATAATAATACATTATTTGAACATCATACTTATCTACTCTCTAAATTTTAAACTGTTACAACAATAATTTTAATTATTTTTGGAATAATTACATATTTTAAATCAATTTTCTGTTGAAAAATTTAGGAAGTCTATGTAATTACAGAAATATACATAGTAAAATAGAAGACAGATTTTAACTAATTCACATTTGAGGAAGAACTGGAGATTATTCAAAGGATATCATGTTTTTCAATTTTCAGTTATAATTTTCTTTCTGCATTAATCTAAATCTATTAGTATGTTAAAATTACTATTCCAGCCTTGGAATAGTAATAGTAATAGTAAAGAACACACTTGTTTTTTATATGTATATAAATTACTTATATAAAACTTTCTTCATAATTCTCATACAATGACAATTTTCAAGCAATCTTAGGATGAATTTCATCTCATATAAAATGAGTCATTGAATAAAGTTCAGGAGAAGCCCTTATAGTTCTAACATGCTTTGCTTACTCAACATTGTTCCAATACCCAAATTAATGATGGCCTGTTCTAATATAATTATCTGCCTTTAAATAATAGCATATCTATAACTAAACAATAGTATAATTTGTGGTGGTATTATGAATATTGAAATACCTGTGATATCTAAAATTTATTTTCAGTTCTGTTAAGAAAGAGACAACTTCAACACTTCACTAGAATTGGTAAAAAAAAAAAAAAGAGACATAATGATATTTAGCAGATTAAGTGAAATTGGCCTGTTTCCCAAGTTACTATTATATATAGGCAAGTGTTCCATCTACTTCAAATCTCTTCTGACAAGTTTTATGTGACTGACATAAGAGGTTATCTAAAACTTTCACACATGTATGGAATGCCTAGTTTAAATTTTTGTTTTTAAATTTAGAGGGTGGGGCAAAAATAGGTTTACAGTTGTGAGTACACAAAACAGTTTATTTCTGTATTATTATTTATTATTATATTATTTTTGAGACAAACAACTGTAAACCTACTTCTCCCCACCCTTTATTAAACCAATGAGACAAACGAGCCTGCACTGGCTTCCTGTGGTATTGTATGTACTGACGTTCTCTCTGTTCCAATACTTGTAGTCATTGTTTTCATCAGGTTTCAGTGGCAACGGTCTATTTTAAAGTAAAACAAAGCCATGGGTAACTTCAGGATATGATTCAGAGTGAATCTAAATATTTTTTAATAAAACCACTAATGAAGTAATTTAACTTCTAAGATTTTCAAAGTTGTCTGCAATATTCTGGATGCTTTATGGTTTGTCATTCATAGAAAATAAGGTGTTGAAATGCTAGATCATAGTCAAAGAGGTCTGGGGAAAGTGGCGGAGCAACCTGAAATGAAACATGGTTATAAATGGCACACCATGTATAATGGTTTGCAAAACATATATAAAATATTTTATTGGGATTAAAAGAAATCCTATTATGACTTAGTAAACATATAGTTTTCCTTTGTTTTTTGGGGGGGGCATAGCTTATCATTTGTGTGCATTAATTGATTACAAAACAAGCAGATACAATCCATTTTCAAAATAAGCTATCATACAGATCAGGTAACTGATAAGACAGAAAAGGATTTTGTTTTATAATTAAATTAAAGTTCTTTAAAATTCTGATTGATTAGAAGGTACAGTTTTAAAGTCTTTTTCCTGAAACTGGGAAATGGATGCATGCAGATGAAACTTTACAAGTTGAGTATGAGACCATGAGCAGTGATTTGAGAGGTTTGGGGACAACCCTCTCAAATTATATTTACTTAATGCTGAATTATATTTACTAAATGCTGAAAATTAAAAATTACCACTTTATATATTTAATAGACAACTTGTTAGGGTGTCACTTAATATAATATCATTTACAAAGATTTTATTGAAAGGTGATTGATAGGATAGTAGTCCTATCAATTTAGTAATCTTAGAACAGGAAAAGGGGTAAGGGATACTATTATCTGGGTGAGGGAACATGGTTTGGAAGAGGTGGCTAAAGACAGATTCAAATGCATCAAAATTCTGACCCAAGTTGTCTCTGTGTATACATTTGTATCAAATCTTTATTCATGCCTATAATACATTTCTCACCTCACATCCCAATGGCTAAAGTACAGAATCTGATCAGTCATATGGGGTTGGAATCCCAGCTCAACCACTTAATCACTAGAAATCAATCTTCAAGCCTTTTAACCTCTGTAAGATTTAATTTTCTTCCTTGTAAAACCCGTGTAGTAGCACTGCCTATATATCACCTAGCTTTCAGGAAATGCCAAATAAATGTTCATCCTTACTATTGTGTTGTAACCATGATAAAGGAACAATGATTTTCACTGGAGATTTTTAAAAACATAGCCATCTGAATAATATTTCAAACACTGTAATTTACTTTCAAGTACATTACTTCCTGTAAACACTCATGACCCTAGCAAAATTACTGTGAAGTGGAAACAGACCCTGCTCCGCAGCGAGCAGCTAAGTCTCTGAGAGTCTGAGCATCTTACTCAGTGCCGCACAGGTACTGAATATTGAACTGGAAAGCTAACGCTGTTATTCCAAACCCTTTCTGATCCCCACAGCCCTGAATTTATCTGTATTTATGGAGGGACCTTCAACTTAAGTTGCCTTCCCTTAAATATTATCAGTGCTGTGGGTACACTCAAGGTTCTTTTCAACTGAACAGCTTTTTCAGAATACTTTCAAGTGGTTCAGAATGAAAAACATACACATGAAAGATAAAGCTAATGTGGGAAAAAATGACATCTGGAGAAGTCAGGTGACTAGCATGTGAGCATTAATCATATTATAGTTTCATTTCCATTAAAATCATAAAAATAAAAAAATTCAAAATGAAAAAATGATGTGTGAGGCAGGGCCAATGAGGGAGGGGAGTGAGTGTGGACTTACTAGGATTCTCAACAGGGGGCGCCTTTGGGCAAGCTTCTGCCCTTGGTTGATCTAGCATACTAACCAGATGATTCAGAATCACAAACTTAACTGTCTAAATCTGACTCGATTTAAGTGATAAAAAATATCATGTGGTATTTTCTATACAAAGTAGGGTAAAAATCAACCAGCAGGTTTGATAGGGTCATTAGGATTAAATTACTCTTCATCCACACTGACTGAATTTTGATATTTTTATCAGGTTACTGACAGCCAAGAGGACGTAGCCTCAGTCAGCCCTCAAAACAGAAAGATGTACGTGAATTGGTACTGAATTTGTTCCAGACCAGGGTACCTGGTGAAATCATAGGGCATTTGTTTATCTGAGCTCATTTACTATTAGAGGAGTATTCTCTTTAACTTCTTGGGGAGAGTGTTGCCATTTAAGTCATATCCTGAAAAGGAAGAATTTGTAGCTTGAAAATGTTTATGAATATTTCATGAGAATTGTCTTCGGGAGCATGCTTGTACGTGACAGGCTGGCAAAGGTTGACAGATATGTAGAATATTGTAATGAGTTGATGGATGCATGTGGAATGTTTAATGGAAAAGTGAGAAGTGTGTGCTGGGCTGCTGTGATATCTTCAGTATTGTACCAATTTTTGTTGGCTGTTAACAACATCCTCACAGAAATGATAGGTTCTTATTAATGGGTTTAAAATGACAGGATTAGTATATTGCACAAACTAGACCTGTTAGAAATGTATATGGAGGGAACATCAGTCATTTTTTTTAAGTTAAAACATTTTGAGAATACGTATCTGAGAGAAGTAGATCTTAATGAGTGGAAGCACACATTTTTATTTTTCCATGGGGGGAGCCTATTTAATTATATCCCCTTGCTGCTTTGATGTCTCAGAATCCCAGAGAAATCCCACAGTTACAGGGGAATATGAATAATTTGGTGGAAGAGCAACAAAGACCAGGAGAAATCAGGACACTATCATTAAAAATAAACAAAAATGTGTCAGGTTAACCTTAGTAAGAGAAAGATGCAAAAGTGGAAAAATAGCATTGTTATTTAAGTCAGAATGGCTATCATAAACAAAACAACCAACAACAAATGTTAGAGAGGTTGTGGGGAAAAGGGGTCCTTAGTCCACTGTTGGTGGGATTGCAGACTGGTACAACCATTATGGAAAACAGTATGGAATTTTCTCAGAAAAATAAAAATTGACCTGCCTTTTGACCCAGCAATTCCACTGCTAGGACTATATCCTAAGAACCCCAAAACATCAATTTTAAAGAACCTATGCACCACAATGTTCATAGCAGCACAATTTACGATAGCCAAGAGCTGGAAGCAACCTAGGTGCCTGTCAGTAAATGAATGGATCAAAAAATTGTGGTACATATACACAGTGGAATTCTATGCAGCAGAGAGAAAGAAGGAACTACTACCCTTTGCAACAACATGGATGGAACTGGAAAGCATTATGCTGAGTGAAATAGGCCAGGTGTTAAAAGACAAATACCATTTGATCTCACCTTTAACGGGAAGCTAAACAACAAAACAGACAAGCAAGCAAAATAAAAACAAAGACACTGAAATAGAGAACAAGGGGACAGTGTCCAGAGGAGAGAGGGGAGGGAATTTAAGGGGAAAAATGGGAGGGATTTAGAGGAACAAGTATAAAGGACACAGGGACAATAACTAAGGGGGGTGGAAATGGGAGGGAGGTGGGAAGAACGGGGTGGGGTGGGCTGGGATGGGAGAAATAAACAGAAAACTGTACTTGAAAAATAACTAAATAAAAATTAAAAAATTAAAAAAAAGAATGTCAGATTCAGTTTGATTTGGTTTATTTTAAAATGGTTAGAATAAATCTAGGAATAGATTTAGAAATGATTGGTGGATCAGAAAAACGTAGTGAAGTATTTAATTGGGAATTATTGTGAACTTAGGAAGATGAAGGAAGAGAAAGTATTGAACAGTCTTTAATCACATGAAGGAGTTTTCAAGTGTCATAAAATTATAATCTGTTCCAATCTTTCAGAAGCTAAAGATATAAAACATGGGCTTAAATGATAACAAAGTACATTTATGTTACACATAAATCATTTAAAAATATATTTTAATATCTGGCAATTCACTGTGTTACCGGTGGAAGGCCATCTGTTACTGGTGGAAGTGGGCCTCTTGCAGTACCTGAAGGAAAAGCATTTCCTGAGAACCAGCCAGGAGGATGGACCTCTGTAGTATAGTTTACTGAAAATGTAAAATTAAGGGGGTTCCCCTCCGGGTTTCCCAACATTTCATCTCTGTCTGTCTCACCACAGAAAATATCCAAACTTATCTTCTTTTTTTTTAACTTTTTTATTGATTATGCCATTACATTTGTTCTATTCCCCCCTCCATTCCCCTCCACCTTGCATACCCCTCCCCCACCATTTCCCCCTTTAGTTCATGAACACGTGTCTCAAATTCTTGATTCTGTATTTCCCCTACTATTCTTACCCTCCCCCCTATCTATTTTCTATCTACTGTCTATGCTACTTATTTTCTGTACCTTCTCCCCCCTTCTCCTCTTCCCACTCCCCTGTTGCTAACCCTCCATGTGATCTTCATTTCTATGTGATCTTCTTCAGTGGGGTCAAGAAGGAGGCCACTACCCAGAGTTTATGCTCCACATCAAAATACTGTCTAGTCCAGCATCCAACTAACTTAGCCTATTTCCAACTGTGGTCCATTTCAGGCCCCCTCCCTGAGCCTGCTTGCAGAGTTGCACAGTCATGTGCCACGTGGCTTCTAGGAGCAGGTGGGTTCTCAAATTGACCAATCAACTCCAAGACTTCTATGTGCTTCTGTTGGGTCCACCTCCTAACCAGTCCCTTCTTTCTCCTAGCTAGACTGACAGGCACCTATGGTCTGGCACCAAACCCTGCTGCCATTTTGACTTCCATTGTGCATGTGCCTGTCTTACCTTGGTCCCACCTGGCCATCTGGTACCAGACAGGAGGGAGAAGTACTAATCCTCTTGGCAGAGAGATGTAATCAATCCCCAGGGTGTAAAGATGCAGCTTCCTGGTTAACAAGCAAACAGGCTTATGCTTCCTAGTTTATTAAACCCAGTGTCTAGTTCCCCTTGTTCTGTCTTCTAGCTAAATACTCCCTGTGACAAGCACAAGGTATGAGGTTATGTTTAATATATGTTTTTACACTTGCTACCTACCTTTATCTTTGTACTACTTTAGCCTGTTAAAAACACTTGCAAGCAAAAGGTAAGAATGCCCAGAATGTTATTCCACATTAATAATTGTTTTTGATTTAAGACTAAGAAAATTGTCCTTTCTGAAAGCAGAGGGCTTGGTATTTATAAGCTTATTTAATCGATTCTAGTAAAAGATAGTAAAATGGTGGAACTTTTTATTCAGTTTATGGCAAATCTATACTTTTTTGAAAAGTCTGTTCTAGGAATACATCAGATTAACATGTCTTTATTTTTTTTAATGAAAAGACCATTTTTGTGTTTTTATTAAGAAAAGTAGTTTACATACTTTCAATCAGATCATGTGAGATATTAATGTTTAGTGTAGAAAGAAGACTTTGTGGGTGGAGGAACTACTTGCATTTGTGAAGTTGATCAGTGTCTGCTCTGGCTAACACAATCCCAGTGTATTTGGACTGTTTGTGTTACGGAGAGAATGTTGTCATGGCTCACTGCTGTAATCCTTACATGATCTGCAGAGGCCTTTTTAATGAGTCCCAGACTTGATTTTTTTCTTGTTTCTGCAAAGTCATTTGTAACTTCAGCAGAGTCAAAATGATTATATTTCATTTTATAGTAAGAATCAGTTATTTTGATAATTTCATGATTCCGATTGCCTGAAAAGGAATTGGCCTAAGAATGTAGTCCTATGCTGATTTCCAGAATAGATTAGAAAAAAGAAGAAGCATTTAAACCCAGGTGCGTGCCCATCTCACATTTAGCTCTTAGGAGAAGGAAGTCCAAATCATTTTAAATGGACTACTTAAGCTGCATATTATTCCAGTTTCATGGAATCTTTGTGTCAGAGCTAAGATTAATTAGCTTATTGGATCTGATTACCGTAGACCATGATTTCTGTTAATAACTATGTTTATCATCTTAATGTCAAATTTGTTTCTAGCAATTTACTTGATCACATAAATATATGATGCATTGAACCTGCTGCATTTGACATCAGACAAATGTGGAGGGTTGAGAGGCTTACTTCTGTGATAACATGTTATCTCAGGTACTGCCTTCTCTATCCCACAATACAGTTTGGAGTAGAAAATGTCTCTGGGAAAACTGAAAAGTCATACTAATATGTATTCCATTTCTCATAACCATGTGATCATTTCATCTGTTTCTAGATCCATACAACCCTAACGGTATAAATTGTTTACTCCATTATCTTGGGTTATTTATCTGATTTAAGGCAAGATGCTGGTTTTCACTTAAGCATATCTTTTTCTTTTCTATTTTAAACATTTTTTATTTTTCATTTTATTTTTAGAGAGAGGGAAAGGGGGAGGAGAAAGAGTAGGAGAGAAACATCTCCCACTTCGATGTGTGGCTGCCTCTTGCACACCCACAAATAGGGACCCAGCCTACAACCCAGGCATGTGGCCTGACTGGGAATTAAACCTGTGACCCTTTGGTTTGCAGGCTAGTAGTGCTCAATCCACTGAGCCACAGCAGCCAGGAGCATATCTTTTTCTATACGGGGAAATCTATGGTTAATTAAAGTGTGAAAAATATAAATAAAATTGTGACAATATAACAATAATGTAACCATAATAGCATGCAAATAGATTATGCATCAGGATAGGAAAGAGAACAATATTTGATTTGTATTTTGTATTTCACCTGTATTCATTTTTCATAGGTCTACCACTAAACATTTAGTCTATTTAAAATCATGGTTTATGTAATTTAATATCAGATTCCCATAATCATTTTAATGTACTTCTCACTTTAATTTCAAATTACTGGGCTTTACATTGTTGCATTTGCCTTCAGGTTCATGAATATATAGGAACATGAATGTATATTATAGATTGCAACATGAAATGTTTGATAAAATGCTATAGTTAATATGTGTTTGCCTTATCATACAACTTATCCCCACACATATGTCTTATCTATAGACTTGAAAAACTCCCTGTCATTACTCACCAAATGTACTTTGGTACCATATTTGCAAGTAACCAAGGTAATTTATCTTTCTATTAGTGTTTTATTTTAAAGTATTCAATTATAATATAAATTCTTATTTCAAATTGATGCCAAGCATTTTAAATGGAACTTTAAACATAAAGATTATGTATTTAGAGTAATGTAGACATTAAGTTTTCATAAACATAAAAAATCACTTCTTTCATCTTCCAACCTCAGTAGTACCATCACCTGAACTTGACTGAGGCTCTTATTTACCAGCTCACGTTACTTTCCCACCACATCCCCAATTCCAAAGATGCTAAGGTGTCAAAACCTGTGACTGGACCTAAAGCTAATCAACAGATATTGTTTGCATCCTTAGTCAATTCAGCCAAAAAATATTTATAATTTTGCAAAATAAAACTTCCAGTGTATTCATTCAAAGACCAAGGATGTAGAACCATTGAAGCCAATATATTTTTATATATTTGCCATGTACTGTACTCCACATTGAAATTTGTGTTTGGTCATATCAAATAAGATTTTAATGCTATTTTGTCAACAATCTGGCACAGACAATAAAGTATTTTACAAGATGATCATCAAGATGAAGTCCCTAATTCATTCTCTCTTTTCTGAAAGCTATAAGGTTATGGCAAGGCTATGGATTTACAAACCAATGCAGGAGAAAATAATTGTTTCCAATTAAAAGTCTTTATTGCAAAGCTGCACATATTTTCAAATTAAAATAGAATATTTGAAGAGAGGATAAAATATAAATGCTCGCTTAGAAGATTACTATATATAGATAATGCTCACAAACTCCTAGAAGATATCATTTGGTGAAGATTCAATTTGAGTCGAAATTCATCTTTTAAGTACAGCATTTCTTTCATTGCTGTTGAGAATCTAAACATTTTGTGACTACAGAGAAGCGCTCACTCCCATTTCTTGGTGTGTTAAAGTAAGACTCATGTTCTTTATACTTGGAGAGATCATCCATGCAGGGTCTGACTGCTGCCTGTGTCCTGTAGAGGAGGAGTAATCGCAGCCCAGGGAGAGGGCTCTCCTGCATCCACTGGCCTCAGGGATGGTCAGGTGGAGGTGGGCAGTACAGTTGGCATCTGGGAAGGCTTGAATGGAAGGGAAGAAACATCCCTGCTGTAACACCCAGGTGCACTCCTGGGGAGTGGATTAGGGCTTGGCTCTTGGCCTCCTGGAAGGTTTGGAGAAGCAGCTTGTGATTTTCACAACCTCCTTCAGGGACTTGAGCATCTTTAGCATCTCCCCCATCTCCTTCTCTTGCTTTAACATTTGGATCTTTCTTTCTTCAGTTTGTGAACTGGGGATGTAGTTTCCTGCCTCAGCATCTAGTAGGTCACAGTCTCTTTTCTGTAAGTATCATTAAGGCTGGGTGTATTAATGAACTCTAATGAAATTAATGACTCTTTCTCACACCTGGCCTCATCTAAAATGACTCAATCCCCACACACTCTTCTCTTGCTACACTCAAACTTGTCAAAGAGTTGGCATTTCTCCTCAATTTATGAGGACAGTGCTTTTGCCAGCTGCACTCATGACTTCCATAAAGTTGATTCCAAACAGACCAAATAAGTATGACTATAAATATGAGACCCACCAAGAAGCCAGTGTCTTAGTGGACAGGTCAGTGTCTTCCACCATTGGATGATGACAGGAGGTGTGGACTCAGGCCATCAGGCAGCAGCTCCACCACCACCTTTTCCAGCTTCCCAAGGATGAACCTAAAGCCCAACTCCACAGAAAACATCTTCATGGACCATCCACACAGGGACTGCCTGGTCACCATGGAACCTCAGACCACTACAGACCCAGTGACACTCCAACATTCCACCTGGAACCCAGCCAGCAAGGGCCACCCCAATTGGTCATCAGTAATATGGTTGGGGTTGTGAAAAATTTGTAAGTAAAATGTCCTCATCTCCACAACTACCAAATAATCATTTTCCTTCATCTCCACCTGTATGTTTTTGTGTCAGTATAGGTCAAAATAAAGTGAAAGCTGCAATATTACATGTAAGAGTTGATACATTTTTAAAACTTTATACTTCCCTATGGTATCCAACAACCTTATGTGTGCAGGTATATGTCAGAGATATTGTTGCTTCGGTCCAAGGCCACCTCAATAAAGCCAGTATCACAATCTAGTGAGTTGTAATCTTTTGCCAGGAAAGGGTCTTGACTTCAGTTGGTAAAAATCCCAACATCGTTTTTTGTGACCTTGTAAGATAACAAAATACAGGTGTGATGAGATGAAGTGAGGTGAATGAGAGACATCGTGATGTAGTGTAGGGTGCTGTAGGGGTGACTTAAACACAAGCACTGTGTTTCCATACAGCTGATCCTATCAAGAAGTAAGGAATTGAGACCAATATATTAACTTAGTAAAATGACTATGTTTCCAGATACAGAAGTATCTTTATCCAGCTTCTTCACTTTCAGTATACCTTTCATTTAATAAAGTGAGATTTTTCTTATATAAATTTGGTCATATCAATCCATGGTTAAAACTCTCTAGTCGATTCTTATTTACATAAAGACATTCTCCACTGACATAATGAGCTAAATGCTAAATATTGCATAACTTGTACAACTTTCTTAGCTATCACTTTTTATTTTTATTTTTTTAGTTTCTAAAATAATACGATTTATGCTCCTATCTCAGAACATTTAATCATTCTAGTTTTTACTACCTGGACGTTCTTCCTCCTCCTAGTCTTTTTCCTACAGAAATTTATTTGACCCTTAGATAACGACCTTAATTATCTAAAAAAGCAATAGACAAGTTGCTTTTTTAGATAATGCTTTCCTGATCCAAAATAGTATATTAGGCCTTCTAGGTAAATAGCTCCATTGTCTTCAAAACATCACTGTTTATAGTTTTACATATTTGTCCAATGTCATTTAGAATGTGACCTACTAGATGATCAGTTTGTAAGGAAAAGATGTCTTTTTCTCCATTATTACATCTTTTAATTGTTCACACCATACCTAATCCTTGATACATGCTAGGTGTATCTCAAAAATTATGCTGAGTTAGTGAATAACTAATGAGTATATATCGGTGAGACATTTCAACCTGAACTCTGTCTTCAGCTCCTAAACTTCATCATGTTAGCTGGACCACTAGCTGGCTCTAACCATCTTATATTGCTAAAGTTCAAAGGAAAAAGCCAAGGTATGACTAGCCAAACCCTGACCAGAATGATTTTGAAAATAGGAATGTATCAATAGTGTGCCTACTGTTTGGTGGATTTTCAGTTGTCTACCTCTCCTTTTTGCTTAATAATGTTCCTTTTTGAAAGTCTAATTTAAGTACCTGTTCTGATGAGAAGGTGACTTTGTGGCATGCCAAATGTATACTTATCTGACTGCATTTAAATTCAGTCTTTTAAAAAATATTTTTAATTTAATTATTTTTCAAGTACAGTTTTTCTGTCTTTTACTCCCATCCAAGCCCACCCCACCCCGTGCTCCCCACCTTCCTCCCATTTCCACCCCCCTTAGTTATTGTCCCTGTGTCCTTTATACTTGTTCCTCTAAATACCTTCCCCTTTTCCCCTTAAATTCCCTCCCCTCTTCTTACAACCCACTTTTTAATATATTCACTGCAAACAAGGGTAAACTGAGGCTCTCATTAATTAATTATTTTGAAATTATACACTTTAGTAGTTGGCAGAACTTAGACCAAAGTATTGGAATCCAGGACTGAGAAACTCTTGCTTTTTTTCCTATTCCAAACTGTAACAATTCCATTAATGAAAACTTAAGTAATAGTTCTCTGTAAGATAGAGGTTGTCATCTTACAATATACCTTCTCCAAAAGTAAGATTCTATTTTTTCTGTGCTATTTGATGCAATAATTCTACATTATAGGTGGAATGAATGCATACTTCCTTCCTCTTGCAAAGGTTCATACTCTCTGTCCTCCATCTCAGAAGAGTTTAACTCTTCAATAATGAATAAATCTACCAGTTGCAATTAGAGCTTTATTTTACTCATATGAGTAGATAAATCACTGGACACACTCCCGACAAGTAATGCACATTGACAGTGACAAGTCATATACAGAAGGAACTCTCCAACTTGGATTCATTTTATATGACACCCTAGGGCAAGTGGATACTTAATCGTAGCTGCAGAAATTTATCCTTATCATTGCCAATGTACTCACTGAAATGACTAAAATATTCTAGGAACAGCTCTAGGAAAAAAAGTTCACTCTACCATCTAAAAGAATGCACTGCTTATAATTCGGCATGAAAGCTAAAACACCTAAATGTGGATTTTAATGTCAGTTTTTATTTTAAACTCATATGTAAAGTGCTGATGCTTTTGATTGAAAATATACCTTTAATTAAAAGCATAATAGGTTTTAAAAAAAACTTCCCATTTGGGTTAAAACACATAGTAAATCTGTTGCTTGAGTATATTCTATGCATAAAACCATATATTATGTCTGTTCAAAAACATATACTTTAATTTCTAGTTCAAACCATCTGGGCTTTTTATGGCAGAATATATCACATAATATTTTATTACTTTATGAAATTTAGAGGTAAAAGTGTGATCTAGAATGATATTGTCAGGAAGGCCAATGTGATAAAAAATGCTCCCAAAATTTACAACAATCTCTAAATAAGATCCTCTATATCTTAGTATATGTTTATATCTTAGTATATATCTTAGTATATATCTTAGTATATCTTAGTATATCTTAGTATTATAAATAAAGATGTATACCACAAATTGCACACAAAAATCAAACCAATGTTTATGGAAATTAATGTCTAATAAATGAGTACTTTACTAAAATTTTAGAAGCAAAAAGCAGTGCAAGTTTGTGAAGAAATAGTGAGGCAAAAAAGTGTTTCATTCTTTTTTTCTTGATGGAATAAACTAGAATGTTTTCTTCGTTTTCATTTTAGATACTTGTGAACATAAGCTTTAGAGAAAATCTTGGGAAACAGTACTCACAGTCATCCATTTATTTCTTGGCAGGCATCTGATTTTTCTGGAATTGGAAAAGAGAGGAATCTTTGTTTATTCTTACTCTTCCACTAGCTATCTAATTTATCACCCCTTTCTAATTCTTCAATTTTATCCTCATTTTTTATTTTCTCCATCTAGCCATTGCCTCCATTTACAATCCTGAAAATAGTTTCACTTTTTATAATCTATTTGGAAAATAACAAAATGAAAAGCAGTATCTTCCCCCACCTCCTTACTGGAATACATAAAATCATTAAAGATTTCATGAAGAAATTTGTGTAATCAGAACAAAAAGACTTAATGTTGTTAGTGTTTGATTAATCTCATAACTCTTCTGCATTACACATGTATGGTAAGCTGTATTTTGGGGGGGAAATCATATGCACCCTGCTAGGAAATAATGAAAGAATAAGATTAGGCAGGTTGTTGCATCTCAGGGAATGCTATGGGAGATGCTAATTGAAATATATCTTGTTACCACTGAAAACATTACTATATGCTCAGTAACCTTTCTATAAAATGGAAATATAACCTCTGTTTGAGAGAACTAGATTGGTCTTTTCTTTTCCTGATATACTTAAGTGTCTTTTACCACATAAACACCGGATGTATCATTTGGAGGTTAGTGTAAAATAGAGAACACTTTTGCACAAGTGATGGAACGTAAATGGATACAACCACTATGAAAAAGAGTATGGAGGGTCCTCAACAGTTTTCAAAAGTTGAACGACCATATGATCCAGCAATCCCACTTCTGGGTTCCTGTCTAAAGGACACAGAAACAAGGTATGAAGGAGATATCTGCATTTCCATGTTCATTGCAGCATCACAGGCACAATAGCCAAGATATGAAAACATCCTCAGTGTTTGTTGATAGATGAGTGGATAAAGAAAACGTGAGGCACATACATGCATACAAGAATATTATTCAACCTTATAAAGGTAAATCTGCCATTGGTGACAACATGGATGGATCTTGTGAGCATTATGCTGAGTGAAATAAGCCAGGCAGAGAGAGACAAATACTATATGATATCACTGATATGTGGAAACTGAACAAAAATATCTCAGGGAAACACAATAGAATGGTGGATTCCAGGGACTAGAAGCAGTGATGGGGGAAATAGGGAGAGGCTGGTACAAGGGTCCAAGCTTTCAGCTGTAAGATGAGTGAGGTCTAAAGGTTGAAAGTAAAACATGGTGATTATAGATAACACTGTATTGTGTAACTGAAATTTGCTAAGGGTACCATGTAAATGTTCTCTCCAAGAAAACAAAGATGAATACAGGTGAGGACAGAAGTAGTTTCCAGTTGTTTCTATGGGAAATAATACAGTAATTAATAAGTAATAATACAAAAAAAAACCCTCTGTGTTTCACACACTCTCAACTAAATGCACTTTTGCCCCACCCTGTTGGTGAGGTGATAGGCATGTTAATTGAGTAGAAGATTTTAAAATGTATATCAGATAAGCATGACATACACCTTATATATCTTACAGTTGTATATGTTAATTACATGCTGATAGAGCTGAAATTAATAATATAAAAGTTTACTGAAACAATAAATTATATGCAGCCATATCAGGCAGGGAATTCTTGGTGGGGAGAACTAGACCAGAAACTTCTCTAGATACAGAGTGTGGCTCACTGTGCACTAATTGAATACTTCAGAAAAAATTTATATCAAAACCCTTTTAAGGAAATTAATTTCATGTATTAAAAGACATATGCTTTTCTAATAATTGTGTCATGTTCTTTTTTCAAATATATCTGCCTATAAACATCTTTATAGATATATGGCCAGGCATTTAATTATTATATAATTTTGGATCATTTGGCCTTAGGTTCATTCAGAAAAAAAATCTTTATAATTGATTTTTGAAGACTCTTTTGATGATTTTATATTTTCTTTACCCTGATGCCACATCACTGTATATGGTTAAACAAACAAACAAACAAGCAAAACAATTTTAATCTGTATTTCTAAGTTTGTGAAGAAAAAATTGCTTTCTTCTATAATTAAAAACATAAATAAAAACTAAATTAGGTTAAAAAATTGTGATATTTCAAACTTGGAGAGATGCAATATTCTTGTTTCATTCTGAAAGCAAATGCCCTTAATTTAAACTATTTATTAAATCCTGAAAGCAATTGTATACTTTAGATGTACTCAGTAAATGCAAATTGCCTCTTACACAAAATAATTAAATAAAGTCTTGCTTCTCAAAATGCCCTTATAGCAGCTATAGCTGTGTGGTGCACTGGAGAGAAATGCTGACACCCAGGACCCACCTCAGTCCTATTACGTCAAAATCTGTGTTTTAATAAGCTCCCTAGGTCATTCATATACATATTAAAGTTTGAGATGCAATGAGATGAATGGCATAGAATTTTGTTTTTCTTTTATAATTACATATATTTTACATTCATATTTTAGAAACATTTTAATGAGGGTAACATCATAACTTAGTGGATAAATAATTATTATTTATTTTATTTAAGTTAGCTCAATAAACTTGTTATTTCAGAACATCTTTCCTAAAGCTATATCCAGATCTTTAATTCATAATTTTAGCTTTATAGATCCATTTGAAAAAATTGTAACACATTACATATATGTATTTCCTTTAAAACATATTAGTTTGTCATTGCAAATTGGGGTTTAATTGCTCTATTAGCATCACTTTCCATGGTTGAGCTCCTTAGAGTGGGCTGCAAGCTGTCTCACTTTTACATGTTATTGGTCTTGATAGTAGATTAAAAAGCCTTTTTCAGTGTTTTAATTTTGTCAGGGTTAAACTGCTTTATCTAAATGTATCGATCAATTTGATAAACCTAACTCATTTTAAAACAATATTGAAACTGATTTTTCAATAGACAATATAAACATGTTCAAATTTTCTGTGTATCTGTACAAGTGATTGCCATCTTTGAGCTGAACACCTTGTTTGACCTAGAATCGCCTTCCATAATACCAGATTTTTGTAATACATCAACTACGTAATTAAAATTTTATTTTATTTTTATTTTTTAGAATTTGAGATTGCAACTATGTAACTAAAGATTCATTTATTCTTGTGGATATTTCAATTTTGTTTAGACAATGAATCCTGGTTTTCTCTTGTTTCCCAGATATTTCCTATTTCATCCTCCATCAGAAATGCTTGGCCTTTTATGTGTCAGGTCAAGTTATCTCAAGCCCCACTTCTCTTGTAAGGCCTTCTCTTAATCTGCAAGCCAACTTGGGTCTCTCATTTAAAATATGCTGTAGTCATGTTACTTTTGTTTTTTTGTACACATTCTCCACATCCTTAGGAGATAAGTACAAGGACCATATTTTACACTTCTTTTATAGCTTTCCTTTTCCCTGCCAAAATTGAGGCATAGACACCTTCAGATATAATTGAGTGATTTCACAATACAGTAAATAGTAACACATAGTAGAAATTTAATATGCATGTATTTTACAAATGAACAAATTTATGAAAATACTGAAGCATTTTAAAACACGTATAAGAAGCCCTAAAATCTGACTTGGATTCCTACAATTAACTCCCAAATCAATCTGTGATGAGTATAATCTCACGACTGAGGTTACCAGAAAACATCTTTTACTGTTATGTTACTTGGTAGAATTGGTCAGAGAAAGTTTTCAAGTCTTTGCCTGCTTTTTAAAACACTTAGCATACAACTGTTATTAGATGTTTTCCACTCTTTGAAAGCCCATAGCATTGGCTGCTTTTACAACTTTAAAACCACCATAATAGGCTTTAAATTCTCTTAAATGTCTCAGGAAGAAGGAGCCAGAGGGAAGGAGTAAAGGAAAAATATTTGTATAAAATGAATTAACTTTAATATCTTCCAATAACCCCTTACCAAACCCATCTCTTGACCCACAAACTTCTGGAAGTCCTCACCACCTAGGGAGTCACCAGAAACACGAATAAGTAATTCTTACAAGGAAAGTTTGGGTAATATTTGTTACATTTATTCAGCATCTCAGCAGTTCTTAATTAAGAGGGAATCTCACTGCGTGAAGGAGGGAAGAGTCACACAGTCATACTGTAGTTCTGAAGACAGTCTTGATTCTTTTCAGCCTCTGTTCCAATGGCTTTGGGTTTGTGACCCAGTGTCCTAACTACCCTGGGAGGTAGACGGTGGGGAAGGGGAGTTGGAATCTCACTTTACTTCCAAGAATGAAGTACACTGGTGCTCTCTGTGTTCTGGTGTATGCCTTACTTTTCTTCCTCCTCCAATTATTCAGGATTGGTTCGTTGTCAGAAAACCCCCTTGTTAAAAGTAGCAGAATCAGCAATGGCAATAGAGAGCAACAGACATTTTAAGTCTTAAAAAAAATAAAACAGGATCATGTGGTGATATGGGCACATTTTTTTCCAAAATTGATAACTAGCTAAGAGAAAGGAACTCGATTAAAATTATATTGATAACACTTTTCTAAGGATTCAGATGAACTCAATATTCACTTACATGCATGTTTTGAGATTCAGTTTATAGTACAGGAAACACTGCATAGTCGCGTCTGTCCCTCACATTTACAGAATGTTTTTGCAGGTAGGAAGTATCAAGAAGCATTAATCTCAAATAAAATGTATCTGAAATGTACATTTCCTACCTGCAAGATGTCAATCATATTTGGTAATATCACCTAGACTTCCTATACAGTTTGTGATATTAACTATTTCTTCAATATATACTACAAAAAATGTTTTTTTTGTATCATCAGGCAAGTCTGACATGTATTTGGTACTCATTTTATGTTTACTTTTCTTTCTTCAGTTGGAGAAATAAAATGACTCTACCAATGAAAAATGCCATCTGTATCAATGTTGAAGTGAAAGAGAGAGAGCACATTTTATCATTCTGTAAACATTAGCAGATTTACTTGCATGCAATTTAGCACATGATTCACAACAAAGTAAGGACAAAGAATTACACATTTAATACAGCAAAGCAGATGAAAAAACAGTAACTTCTCTTATCTGCTTAAGGAACAAGTGTGTACACCTTGTGTCAGTTTCCTGGATGTCTCATTAGAGACCCCTGAGCTAATTTTGGGAGAATATTTTACCATATCTAGTGGTTATTTGGTTGCCACCTTGAAATTATTTCTATATTGCTCAATTACAGACTAGGCTTTATCTCTAGAGAGATTTATCTCTATCCCACTGGTTCCAATATTCTTTGAGGAAGGGCTCAGATTCATTATGTTCCCAAGGAAACACTACAGAAAGAGAGATGGACAAATTAGTCTATACATGTCCTTTAAAAAGAGAAAAATCTTTTAAATTTATCTTTGTCCCCCCAAGAAATAACAGTCCCACTATCAAACAACTCATGTCCATCCTTAAACAAAATGGATTTCTTCCTTTCCAAATTAGTTTTACTTGTAGAGGAAACATCCTTATATGTACAAACAAGTAGAATGCCTTGGAAATGAGAAAGAAAATAGTAAAAGATTTTTTCCCTCTCTTTACTGATATTTTTGTTTAATTTGATTTTGTTCTGCGGTGCACATGTGTGTCAGAGGATATGTGTGTGAGGATAACGTTCACTGCCCCTCCTGGTCCCGCTTCTAGAAGTTGAATATAGACAGAGAATATAATCATGAAACATGTAGCACCTAAGAACTAAATACTTTCACGGATGGAAAAAAGTACTTCTAAATATTTTCTTATTTTGTACTATTACATTCTGTTTTCCACTTTGAAAGAAAAATATTCTTATATATGCATGAATTCATGTATCACTTAAAAGAAGCCACGGTTATCTGTGCAGGGACCTGATAAGAGAAGCTGACTTCTTCATTAGTTAGCTTACCAACTCAGCAAATTGTTCTCTTCTTTGCTTAAAATTTGAATAATGACTTAGAATTCACAACCATTTGGCAGTGCCTGTCCTTGGAAAGATTTAAGGATGTGATTCTTTCATCTGATAGAATTGAACAATGTTAACAGAAAAGGGGGATGAGAGCTCCTACATTAAAATAATAATTATAACAAAACCTTGTTTTTTGTCATGTATAACTGGGCACTAGCTTAACTGCCTTGTGCTTGATAAAAAAGTATTCTCATATTTTAAGTGTTTGGACTCAGGTATGTGAATAATGGAAACACCAGGCTGCAGATGTACATTAGTATCTCTGTTGTTGGCTGCCTGTCAAACTCCAAGAGTGTAACACAAAAAGCCTAATTCTATGGACACAGAAAAATGTTAGAAGTGTCTGTTTTGTTTAGAAACTTCTTCCTCAAGTCTGAGTCATTTCCTGATTTTGTTTGTCAATTTTTAAAATAAGCATAAGCCCTCTACTGGCCTACAAGGCCAATAGCACTTTAGAAGGGGCAAAACACAAATACTAATTTCAAGATATCTACTAAGTTAATTCAGGAAGTTACATGAAGTTTTCAGATTTTTAACAGAACTGAATAGTTCAGACATCCTACTAATCGCCTACATGTACAGTAGGAAAATTTTGCTAGTTGGCAAATGGCAGTAACTTCAAAAGCAGCTGAGGTCTACATGAAGTCACTTCACATGGTATTTGCCTTTTTTCATGAGAGCACATGTCTGGCTCTCATCAACTGTCATCACCTTGTTTATCATAGATTCTCGGACTTCATTACGCTTATAACTGAAAATATATACTCTTTTTCTAGCCTCTCCCTCTTTCTCCTACCCACTAGTTCCTGGCAATTTCCACCATTCTATTCTGTTTCTGAGTTTTACTTCTTTTTATTTATTGATTTTTAATTTTAAACTCTCAACCATGCAGACACTCAACCATACAGACAAATACTGTAATGTGATATCATACAGTATTTGTATTTCTATCTGGCTTATTTCACTTAATGAAATGTTCCTCAGGTTCATTCATGTTGTTGAAAATGTAAAGATTTCCTTTTTCTAAGGCTGAATAATATTTCATAGTATATAATTATACCACTATTTCTTTATCTATTTTTCTGTCAACAGACACTTATGTAGTTTCAATGTCTCATCTACTGTGAATAATACTATAATAAACATGAAAGTACAGATATCTTTTCAAGATAGTGATTTTGTTTCCTTTGAATATACACCCAGAGTGAAATATATGAAAGTTCTATTTTTAATTTTTTGAGTAAGCTTCATGCTGTTTCCCGTACTGGCTGTGCCAATTTCCACTCACACCAGCAGGGCACAGGGCTTGTCCTGTCTGCACGTCCTCACCAGCCTTTGCTCCTGTCTGTTTTTATAATCAACACTCTGAAAAGTATAAGGTGATATCTCACTGCAGTTTTTATTTATATTTTCCTGATGTTTAGTGATGAGCATCTTTTCATGTACTTTTTATCCATTTGTATGTCTTTTCTTAAAAATGTCTATTCAAGACTTTTGCCCAATTTTTCCTTGGGTTATTTAAATTTTTGCTATTAAATTTTATAAGATTTTTGTGCGAGTGTATTTTGGATATTAACCCTTTATCAGAAATGTGATTTTCAGACATCTTCTATCTTCCTATAGGTTTTGATTTATTTTACATTTTGTTGATTCTTTTATGCGCTGGGCTGAGGCATTTTAGTTTGATGTATTTGTTTCCTTTTTGCTTTCGATGTCAAATAAAAAAATAATTTCTAAGACCAATACAGAGTAGCTTACACTCATAATTTCTTGTAGGAGTTTGTGATTTCAGGTCTTACATTCAAGTCTTGAATCCATTTCGAGTTTATTTTTTGTGGAGGATGTAAGGTAGGGTCCAGTTTCGCTCTTTTGCACGCGGCCGTGTTTCTCTTCCAACATCATTTATCGAGGAGACTATTTGTTTCCCATTGTGTATTTTTCACTCCTTTGTCAAAAATTATTTAACCATAAATGCATGGGTTTATTTTTTCCAAGGTCTCTATTCTGTTCTATTGATCTATAAATCAATAATTTATGCCAACGATATATGCTCTGATTGATATAAATTTGTAATATATATCCAAATCAGAAAGTGTGAGGAATCTAGCCTTGATTTTTCTTGATTGTTTTGGCTTTTTGAGGTCTTTTGTGGTTGAATATTTGAGTTTTTTTCTATTTCTGTAAAAAGTACCATTTGGATTTGATTGAAAGTTTATTAAATCTATACATCACTGTAGGTAGTATTGTTATTTTAATAATATCAATTATTGTGACTCATAAACATTGGGTATCTTTCCATTTATTTATGTTTCTTAAGTTACCTTTATTTATGTTTTACAGTTTACAATGTACAGATTTTTATTTCCTTGGTTAAATTTATTCTTAAATCATTTCTACTTTTCATACTATTACAAATGGGATTATTTCTTTATTCCTCTTTTGATAGTTCATCACTAGCGTATAGAAACACAACTAATTTTAGTTAATTACTTTTGTATCCTGCAACTTTACTGAATTTGTTTATCAGTTCTAGCTTTTTTGGTGGTGTTTAATTTTTTATATATAATATTTCATCTGCAAAGAGAAACAATTTTATTTCTTCCTTTCTGATTTAGATGGAACTAAGGCATAAGTAAATGACTTACATTGTAAAACCTGACAAGTCATTACCATTTAGAAAACTCACTAAGATTTAATTCTGTTGTGGTTAAAGGTTTTGTTCAATAATAGTTTTATTGAAGTAAATAAATACTTACCTAGAGAGACGAAGAAGTGGGGGAGAAAGAGAGAGAGAGAACTCATACGCATACAGCAGGCACTTTAGTAAAGCTCACGTTCCTGTGTGGCCCATAGCCCAGGAGCCATCCTTACAGCCCCCTACCAATCACTAAGCCCGAAGAATGACAACTGGCTTGGCTGCAAATAGCATAGTTTAATTTTGCCTGTTTTTAATTTACATTAAGTAAGACCAATAGTATATACCCATAGTGCTTGCCTTTTTTGCCCAATCTTTTATTTGTGAGAGGGATTTATCCACACTGTGGCTGTGTGTCATTATAGTTTTGCTCATTCTCATTGCTATATCGTCTTTTATTTACAAATATATACCACAAGCTGTTTATATGTGCTATAGCTGATTGATACTTGGATCATTTCCTTTGGGGAAGTGTTATGAACGTGTTTGTACATTTTTTGATGAACTGGTATATCAATATCTGCAGGGTATAAATTTAAGAGTGGAATTGTTATGTTTTAAAGTATTCTTAGCTGTGCAGTTGCTATACACTGAATATCAAACTGGACTGGGGCAGTTTATGTCAATGGTAGTCTTTCAGAAATAGGTCTTTTGAAAGTGAAAACAGAATTCAAGCACTGATAGAATCTCATGCAGCTTCCAAAGCTTATAAACAAGTAAGATCACAAGCATCATCTAAGCCTTAGTATACTTACCTGCTCAGGTTAGGGTCATAGTGTTTCTCACAGGCAAATTATAAATAAAGGAAGTGTATTCTCGAAACCATGGTATACAGGTAACATGGAGTACTTCATCTGGTATTGGATACTTTGTCTCCTGTGGTATATGTCTACCTTTATAGATAATTGCAGATGTCTGAACAGTCTCTGTTATATGATGTATATCTGCTGTCTATTTTTTTTATTCTTTTGTCTATCTGAAAAAGTTAAGATGCATTAACACAGGTTCTACAAGCAGTAAGTTTAGATGCATTAACACAGGTTCTACAAGCAGTGTTTTGTATTTTAAAATCTTACAAAACATTTCAGTTATAGTTAAGTGAGTCAACAAGGGCATTTTTTCCCTAGGGAGAATGGTTATGTATTTTTTAAAAGGTGTGTTATCTTCTGCACCCTATGTTACAATAGGTTCATTATACGTAATGCTTCATCATTTTGTAATAGAAAAAACCCATTCTTTGTAAAGTTTAAAATGGCATTATTAGATCTTTAGAGTTAAAAAAGAGACCAAAAGCTTATATTGTTTACTTACTTGTTTTAAAATAGAAAACATTTAAACTTCTTGCATAATTAGCTCCTCATTTCTATGGGGAAGCTTTATGACCCTCTAAGATAGAAAAGTGGGTACAGCAATTCAGGTTCATTTTAATAGTGTGACTTAAGTGTCAGTGTAATGAGAGGAAATTGATTGAAAAATAGAGTAAATAAGTGATGTATATTGCTTGTTTCCTATTTGTGTTTTGTCTTCAACTCAGTTTTTTTCTTATGTTTAATGTTTGCATCTTTGATTTTATAATAAGTATTACATTTAAAGCAATTATATTCTGTCATTTATAAACCACACTCTTTACATTTATAATTTTTGTTTTTAAAATACAAAATGTTAACATGGTTATAAGATGTTATCATATTGTATATTTATTTCTTGTATTAAATCCCTAGTATACAGTCATCACATCAATTATTTCTACCTTTGAAGATATTAATATGTATTGAGAAATAAGATCTATGTACTCATAGAGGCTATTATGCAAAATATGTTATATCAAAGTGCAATTAAGATTAAAATTGCATGTTTTATTTGTAATTTTACTTTTTTAAAAATATGTTTTTTAAACTTGTTCAAAGGGATTTCTTTATTCAGAAAGAGAATTTAGGCATAGGTTGTGTGAAAACAAGTGGTTTTATAGAAAGTAATGATGATTATCTTTTGAGGTTAAAATGGAAGAAGCACTTTATTATAAGCATTTCAGTTGCTGCAGATTGTTATGTTAAATGATGCAAACTTGTGTCTTGAATGGTAAAAATTCTGTGGCTGTAGGATGCTGAGGCTGTTAGTGGCAGGTTGTGACATGAGCTGAGGCATTGTCATGGGCACCTCTTTAAGGACTCAATGTCTACCCAGGTAGTGACAAGGCTTTTACAGTAGAGAATCAGCATGACTGGGCTTTGAAGACTCGTGTGTCTCCAGTATCAAAAACATTTAGCCATCTTTCTCGGCACTCTTTACTAAATTCATCTTTTTCACTCATTTGTGGAGCTCTCTCTATATTTTCTATCGGCCCACTTCTGGCTTCTCTGCTTTATTCTGTTTGTTTGGTTCTGTAACAATACCATACTTTTATTTTTACGGCTTTGTAATATGGTATTTGTATTTGATAACCCAATCTTCTTATTTTTCCAAATTGTGTTGGCTATACTTTAACAAAAAATTTTAAATTAACTTTAATTTAAAACTTATTGCCTAGAATATGGTCTTGTTAACAATGTTGTCTTGTTCCATATGTGATCCCTATATTTCTTCATTTACTTAAGCCTTTCTCAGGTCTTTTAGTAGAGTGTTAAAAATTTCTGCATGAAGTATTATAGGTTATTTATCAAATTAATTCTAATTTACTTTATGGTTGGATTTTTATTATGAATAGTAATTTTTCTTACCCTTTCCTTTTAAAATATTAATGAAAAAAAAGTCTAGGCATCTAGCAAAGAACAAAAATGACATCAATGATCCCTATCTATCCTAGAAGAGACAACATTGAACTACTTCAGACAGTAAAAACCACAAACATTTTTTAAGTGCTTATTATACACCAGGCGCTGTTATAAGTGCTTTTTAATACGAGTTAGCATGTGTTAATGCAGTAACCCTCCTAACAATGCACTGAGGAAATTACAGTTGTCCCCAATTTGTACTTGAGGGAACTGAGAGGCTACATAATTTGCCAGATTACACAGCTGATCACTGTGGGGGTCTGAGCTCAGCCCCTGCTGTCTGACTCCAAAGCTCGTGCTCTCACCCACATGCTATGGGCTTCTCAGTAACTGAACTTCTACAGGTGGAGTAAGAGCCTCACCCACAAAGCCTGCATCTGGTAGTGCAAGCCCCTATCTTGCAGGATAGATAAAGAGAAAGTAAGAGACCCCTGAAAACTGGAAAGGAAACGTTTGCCTTTGAATCCACAATGGCCAGCACAGTGCCTGGGACAGAATACATTCTCTGTGAAAGTGATTGGAGTAAACCTATATTTGTCGTGACAAATAAGTAATGAGAATAAAGAAAAATATGGTTCATGTCCCTGAAATTTTCCACATAAATCAATAAATATTTTATATTATCAACTCTATTTTTTGTTTCTTTTAAAATTAACATTGCATGTTTATATTGTTATATAGTGTTTCATGGTACATCAAAGTTAACCAATTTTAATGTTTAGTACACCAACATTTAGACAAGATCCATTCCTGTATTTATCACAAAGTTTAGGAAAAGAAGTGGATGAGATTTATAGAGTTTGATCAATAGTTATTATCAACCCAGGATATTCATAACAGCTGCAGGAATTACATATCTGCCTAGATTCTAATCTTTAAAGTGGGATATCTATACTTATTAGTCAGGGTTCTCCAGAAAAGCAGAAACAAGCAGTCTCTTATGTGTTCATATGTTTATGTATACATATGAGAAAGTATCCAGTCATGTAATATGAAAAATAGAGACATTTATTGAAGTATATACAAGATACAAGAAACACTGTACATAGGACAATGATACCTCAGTCCCCTTCAAAGTAGGCTCCTTGGGACTTCACACAGTTCTCCCAATAGCCATTAGCCCCATGATATTTTCCTGAATATCATTGATGGTCTGAAATGTCTTCCCCTCCAAAAGTGATTTTAATTTTGGGAAAAGCCAGGAGTCTCAGGGTACCAAATCTGAGCTGCAGGTGGGCTGAATCATCTGGGTGATTTGATGTTTTGCCAAAAAACACACATAAGGTGTGATGAATGAGCAGGTGCTTTGTTGTGATAAAACTGCCAATCACCATTTGCTCATCCCTGTGGACTTCTGAATCATATGAATAATTTCCGTTGAGGAATGTTCAAGCTCGATGCAAAATTTGGTGCAAATTTGTTGCTCTACTAGCTCACTCATTTTGAATACAATGGCCAGACAGTACACATGCTCACTCAACAGGCCTCTAGTGCCCCCACTGACTAGTACAGTGAAGTCATTATTGTTCACACATTCACATTCCTGTCCACTCTCTTCGTCTGCCAGGTTACATTGGTGTTGCACAAACATGTTGTGATGTTGTGTTCTTGTGATATTGCAATGGCTGAACTTTTTCTGGACAGACCTCTGTACATATACAGAAAGAGATTTATTATATGGAACTAGCTCACATGATTATTGGGGCTGAAAAGAGTTAAGGTCCCAAGATCTACAAGGTGAGATGACAAACTGGAGACTCAGGAGAACAGATTGTATAGTTCTAGTTCCAAAGCTGGCAGGTTGAAACCTGGCAAGAGTCAATGTTTTCATTGGAGTTTCAAGGCAGCAAGAAACCCTAGTTCAGCCAGGAGCACTTCTCTTTTACTAGGAGGAAGGTCAGCCTTTTAGTTCTATCCAGGATTTGACTCCTGGGGAGCCCACCCAGACTAGGGAAGACAATCTGCTTTATTCATATAAAATTTCTAAATTCTTTCTAATGTTTTATTAATCTCCAGTATACTTTATATGTTGGCTTTGCAGATAGTTTTACAAAATTATACAAAGAATGCTATTTGTACAACAGAATCTGCATTGCCTTCATTCACACATATTGAAGTGTGCTACCTGCCTCTTCCCCATTAGTGCCTTTCCTTTGATGCCTTTATCATTTGAAAAAAAAGCACTAGGCTTTGGCCTATCGGCTATGTATATACTGAGTGTGCCACCATACACAAATCCCTGCATCAATTTAAATGAAAATAAACAAAAGTGGAAAAAAAATCCCAGCAAATGCCTTTTAGGCATTATGAAGAATTCTGCGCTAGGCTCCTTGCCTAAAGTCTTTGAGGACTACCCTGATTTATAGTTTTAGGTTATGGGAATATAAGCTAGTATTTATCTTGGTGACAGCTTTAAAATATACCTGCACTTTAAATGATAGAAACTTGTTGGGGAGGTGCATGCACAGAGAGTGATTTCACGGCCTGTTATTTTTTATCTTGGTGAATTCTAGTTACAAAATTCTTAACTCTTTCCTGTGGCTATAGATAATCATTTTTACTAATTGTCACTATCTGTCGGTGGCAGGAAATAAATTGGGCTTCTACAAATGTGTGGTCAGTCATCTGATTGTGATTTGAGATTTAAATAATATTTTTGACACTTCAGGGGATTCTAGGAAGATTTATTCTGGAGTCATTCTGATTATTCAGTCATCCATTCAACAAATGTTCATTGGCCATCAGTGTGAACGGCTGTGTGCAGGAGACCTGAGATATAAAAATGAAGACAATTTGGTTTCTATTTGAAAGAATTTAGTCTGATTGTGGCTGTGTTCAGTCCAGTAAGGGAAGACGTAATACTTTCAAGACTTTAGCCCCCATCAATTGTCTTGCCCTGGAGTTTATTTCTGCAAAGTTGGTGAGCATTGCAAATAAAAAACTGCATCATAGACATCAGATAACCATAGCTACTTAAACAGAGCTCTAAGCTTCCGTTGTGCCTTCTGAATGGAATGCATAATACATACATTGCCACAAATTTATTTTGAGGTTTTAATAACATTTAAATTTTACCTAGCATGTCACGTTGAAAATGATTCGTAATTAATAGCTATTTTTATCACTATTAATATAGAAAAATGAGCAAGTTACCTTTTGGCCCTGAGTACTTATACATTTACCATAGAAAACTTTCTTGAATAACACAACATGTATCCTCAGGTCTGATAGTTCAAGCAATACCCAGATGTGCATTTACTTGGCTTTTGGCCTTTAGGTCATGAATCATAAGGAGGGAAAAAAGAAGATCTCATGCCTGGTAGAGTACACCCAGGAGCACAGACAAGATGCACTGAGCAAAAAGGTTACAGTAGGTACTAGGGCAGAGAAAAAGGACCCTGGGAAATAAAATGTTAGCCACAGAATTTGATTTACAAGTATGAGAACAGAATTCTGGAAATGTTCCCCAAAGGCTTAGAACATAGACAGTAGAACAGAAGCTGTTAAAGGCTTAGCCCAGGAAAACAAGAATAATGTGGTGAAGTTGTTGCTACATATCCTTTTCAGTCACCTATAGATATGAACTATGGCTTTAAGGGCTTGTGGCAACTTGTCCAAGGTTACGTAGCTTGTAGGTTGAAGAGCAATGTAGGTTTGGGTAACTTACCTTGTAGAGAACTGATGTGTGCATTTTCTATAATAAATATTATTTTAATTTCTTCCATGTTAAAGTGTGTCATTACCACATATGATGCATTCTTAAAATTTAATGCCTATGAACACATCATCTTCCCTTGAAAAAGTACCTGGAAATAGGCACTAATATTTGCTAATGTATCCCAGAGCCTAGCATATATGGATTCCAAATTAAGTACGTGTTGAATGAGAGTTAGATAATGAATAATATATTTTTACAACTAAGATTTGGGGGGAACCAAGCAGCAAAATACATATATCAACCCCCTGGGTTTTCCATATTCTTTTATTGGAGTTTCAGTACATGTGAAAAACAAAACATTGCACACTAAATGAAACAAAGCAGGAAGATGCATTTATTGCAAAGCATTTCTACCTGCAAACTGGGAAACTCAAGGTTATGAGAGCAGTGAGTTCCCGATTGCTCACAGGCTCTGGGACTTTTGTGGGCTTGGCTTTTTAGTGGATGACTGATTGCCTAGTGGCCTTCTTTTGTACTTGTGCCAGGGTAGCTGAGTCAGGGGTCTAAAGCAGTCCATACATGCTGTGGATAGACTTGATGTTTGGGGATTGTCTGGTGTCCTCGGCTGATTTCTGAGAAGAGCTGTAAATTTTTGTAAGTTTAGGTTAGGTTACCTTTATGAGTGGATATTGATGGTTTTCATTTTGTCTTTGACGTAAGTGACTCCATTTTAATTTGGTTCTACATAGGCTTTTTAGGATAATCTTGCCCATTCTAAATAGGCTTGTGGTATGTACCTCTGTGTATTCATCTTAGTCAGCAATGAATGGATTGGATGGACTTGGCAGCTTCAGTTATTTCGTTAGTATAAATGCTTAGATGTGATATTCCTGAGAAAACACTGTCATTCATTTCACTCTTTTTGAGCTCAGATTGTTGCACCTTAGTTATGTCCATATGGAGAATGCAGATCACTCTTCATGAACCTGATGAAACCTAAGAAACAGACTCCAAAAATTAGTTTTCTTTAAGCTTAAAATAAGAATCTCATGAAGAGGAATTACTATCATTCCTTTGAGCTCCGTATTTCTTAGGTTCCTATTGTCCGCTTAAGCCACTGAATTTTAAAATCTCTGCTAGCTGAACTCCTCCCTGCCCAGTTCTACTGGGAGACCCAGATTCTCAGACTAGAATTCCTACTTCTTTTCAAAGACTCCACCTTTGGTAAATTTTATTCCTTTCTCTTACATGTTATGCATTTTTATACTGGGTTCATGTAAATCAGGATAAAACTAAATCATTTTAATTTAACTAGAAAAACAGTTTTAGGACTTAAAAGATTAACTTGCATGTATGTGGAAAATGTGCTTTAGTGGAATACCTTACGTGTTAACAAGATGCAAACCACTATTTTTAACTTTTCATTAAATCTTTGTGTTTCCCTTAAGCTACCTTTAAGGCTATATGTTGGAATATTTGTAAGTACAGGTTAAATTCAGCACATTATAACATATTTATTTATTGAGATTGTTTTAAGGCAATGCAATCAAAATAATGATAGTGATGTAAGCATCTGCAAAGTATGTGACATAGCTTAGACGTTAGTACAAAAAATGCACACATTTGCCTTTTCTGCTTTGCATTCTCAAAACACTGTTAATTCCAATTTCTCTATTATGTATTTTTGATTCACTGAAAATGAAAACTCTTACTGAGGCACATTCAGTTAGCTGTGATTTAGGCTATTGATATAATGAGGCTGGGTAAAGAAGAGAAAATAGGAAGAAAATAATTACTGAAATACAGAATTTTGGCAAGATTGATAGTGACTGATGTATACCAGAAAGTGAATGATGAAATTCCCCTGGAATTTCAGTCTCCCCTCTTGTGTTAAGTGAAGAATGGCATCTAGCTCTAAATTAAAATACCAGTTGCAGTGGACACTCATTGTGGATTATTCAGTAATGTTGATGGTTCCACAGTCTGAGGATCTGAGGCTCTTTGCTTTGAATCTGAATTGAAATGAAATACAAGAGTGATGTGCAGATACAGTAAATCCAGGTGCCCTTCCATTAGGGGACACTGTTAACTGATTAAATGTGCTCTTGTGACTGTCCAGCTGTGAGCCAGAGGCATGAGGGATAGTTTAATTTACTTTAAGAAGATAAACTGTAGAATGAATTTGATCATGAGGATGCAGAAAGCTGTAATCGATCTTAAGGTAAAAGGAACAAGAAGTAACTTTTCATTATTTAATGTGGGTAATTATTTAAGTACTCTGACTTATCTAATTCATAATTCTACTTTAATTTTTTCCCCGTGGAACCTGTTATGAACTACTATAGCATTCAAGAATGTGTAGTTTGGAATACAAAATATTATAAGAATTAAGTAATACTTAAAGGAGAAAGAAAAAAATTAATGATTTTTTTAGGCAAATAATAGGCAAGAATGAATCAAAGGCACACATTTGTTTTACTGACATATTTCAGTGGATTAACTTTTAGGCCATTTTTATTTGTCTACCTTAATTAATAATAGCCCAGCTGGGGCCTAAGTGGTTTTAGAATAATGATAGTGATTCAGTACTCACTCTTTAAGGTAGTTAATTTTTCAGAAACATTTTTTACTATTTTAAATATGTATTATCAAATATATCCCTGCTTTAAGAAAATGCAAATAAATAATATATTAATTAATGGCCATATAGAGGCTGAGTGAATAGAACATATAATATAGAAAGGCAAAACCTATTTTTAACGTATTGAATATATTGCATTATAAAAACACCTGTACTTTTACATGACATTCCTCTAACATAGTATGTTAGAAAATATGTAGCGGAGAGGCGTTTTGTAAATACCGGGCAGCAGGACCTGTGCTTACTGAAATGTAGCCACAATCGATCCACGTCTCTCTTTCTCTCTCTGTGTCTTTGCATCTCTCTTGGTCTTTGTTTCTCTGTCTCTCCACATGTATATAAAATACCTTCATAAATATTTGTGAGTAGAGTTAAGAAATTAAAGGATGACAGAAGAAAAATTATTTGCCATCTAGTAAATGATCTCCCATATTTTAGATCTTACCATGTTTTTTTTTTTTTTTCTGCTAACTCCCTAAAATTTATACCAAGACCTGACAGGAATCTCCTTATCAGATAATCTTATCATTACATATTTTTAAAATTTATTTAATTGTTGTTCAAGTACAGTTTTTTGTCTTTTACTCCCATCCCAGACCACCCCTCCAATGCTCTCCACCTCCCTCCCATTTCCACCCTCCTTAGTTTTTGGCCATTTATCCTTTATACTAGTTTCTGTAAACCCTTCCCCTTTTCTCCTGAAATGCCCTCCCCTCTCCCCTCTGGTCCCTGTCAGCCTGTTCTTTATTTCAGTGTCTTTGGTTATATTCTGCTTGCTTGTTTGTTTTGTTGTTTAGCTTCCTGTTAAAGATGAGATCATATGGTATTTGTCTTTCACCACCTGGCTTAATTCACTCCGCATAATGCTTTCCAGTTACATATTGTTAATTTCCTCTTAAGATTTTGTGTAGAAATTGGGCTATGATGCTGAACCATCCTACACAGTGTTTCTAGCACAGTGATTGGGCCCCATTTTCATTGTTAAGTTTTCTTTGGAGATATACTGCTAGAGAATTTGGGTAATAGCAATGATTCTGTTGGGTAATTTTTCCTGATTAGAAATGAAAACTATGACAGTTTCCATGAAAATAATTTGAGGTCTGGCACGGCGTGGCTTCTCATCCATTTGATTTTATGAACTATCTATCACATCACTTTACTATACTCCTTTCTAGATGTTAGTTATAAAGCCACAGGGCAGTCATGGATGGCAGCCTGTAGTTTTACATATGACCCTTCATTTTGTTCTTGAAATATTTAATATTCAAGATGGCGACTGTCTTAGTCTTATTTTACTTTTAATACATTTAAGGATAATACTGACTTAAATATTGACTTTATATAGATTATATAAACTATGAGTTCAATAAGAAAAAAATATTACTCTTTGTCCAAGAAGGGAGTGGAGGGGAAGTTCAAGAAAAACACTGCTCCATGTGAGTTACCATCAGGTGTCTGGTTCCTTTCCTATCAGTGTTTGTCATTCAATCAGGAGTTGTAAGCTTTTCAGTTTGCAGAAATGGACTTGTCAGGGGCAGTCTCTTCTCTTTAAATGTGCAGAAATAGAAGAAATCAGCCGTCCTTTATTTTTCATTATCTCCTGTCCAGAGAGGTTACAGATATGCATGTCCAAATGTTTTAGAACTAAGCATTCAACAGTTCCAACCCCTCTATTAAAGTCTGATGTGACTTCCCTCTTTGCAGATTTGACTTCTGTAATTGAGACAAAATGACACACGCCTGTCCTAATTTCTGCATTAATTTGGTATTGCTCCTGTCCATTGTTGGCTTTGTTAGAGGCCCTTCCCCTTGGCAGCTTGCACTTTAGTTTCCTAGGGAAGCCAATGCTCATTTCTACTCGCAGGGTGTGCTCGGCAGCTGCTTGACCAGATGCTCCACGGCTGGGTACTTTGTCTGATTTGAGTCTAGGGACATGGTCAGGCTGCTTTCAAAATATTTAATTCATCCAGATGCCACAATCTTCCACTTGCTGTCAGTTGTGATGAATTCGTTTCATACTTAATATTTACAGATATGACAATGTACAAATACTTCTTCAGATCCATATATCAAAAAATATATGCTGTTCTCTTTTCTGTTTTCTCCTTTCATATTATAATAAATAATTTATCATCCTAATTATTGTTGTTAATTTTTTAATTTATTAAAATGAGATCTAAATTACTATGTAAACTATAGTGAACAATAATGCCTGTTATACATTTTAGATGAACATAAATTACACTGTATTTCAAAAGTTTTACTGTTATGTATTCTACTATTCATTGAATTCCAGACTCTTTTTAATTGCCCTGTGATTCAAAGTTATTTGGTAATTAATTTTATTTATGATTTTATTATTAATTTCTAACTGATTAGATTAAGGTAAATAATATGTCCAATAAAATTATAGTTTGGGGCCCTGGCTGCTGTAGCT
This sequence comes from Artibeus jamaicensis, assembly GCF_021234435.1. Classification (NCBI taxonomy): domain Eukaryota; kingdom Metazoa; phylum Chordata; class Mammalia; order Chiroptera; family Phyllostomidae; genus Artibeus; species Artibeus jamaicensis. Next base: position 13,512,718 of record NW_026522046.1, on the reverse strand, counting down.
CAGTGGATTGAGCTCAGGCTGTGAACCAAAGGGTTGCCAGTTCAATTCCCAGTCAGGGCACATGCCTGGGTTGCAGGCCAAGTCCCCAGTAGGGGACACATGAGAGGCAACCATGCATTGATATTTCTCTCCCATGCTTTCTCCATCCCTTCCCCTCACTCTAAAAAAAATAAATAAAATCCTTAAAAATATATAGTTTGGGAAGTTTTTTTAAAGATTTTATTTGCAGAAAATTTATGTCAGAAGATTTTTTTGTGGGTGTATGTATACTCTGTGAGAAATGCAATTATTTATGTTAAGTCTATTATTTGTTTTAAGTCCTGTATATCCTTACATTTTTTGGCTTTCACAGTTTTTCCTGTTCTGAAAGAAAATCCTCCACATAATTTTATTTCTAGAGTTCTATCTAGTTTTCCTAATATACATTTACTGTGCCATTTGACTGTTTGGTGCATTCAGATTTATGGTGTACCCTTTATTTCCGCGATGCTGGAATCCTCCTATAGTGTACATCTTTCATCTTTATTGCTTTTAATTTCAGATTGTTTTATGAATTTGTCTCTTTTTATATTTTTTAGCCAGGTGTCTGTTTGCTTATAATTTTATAAATTATGTTTTTGTTTCTAGAAAATTTCTCCTAAAAACAAAAACATATTGCTAGGGTTTGTTCCCTTTGATTCAATTAAAGCATTTCTAACTAAAAAAATTACTAACATTAATAGGAGAATTTATGTGTTTTCTTTTAGTTAAAATATATATGGTTTATTTTTTCTCCTTTTTTTTGATGTTCATTATTTGTTTTATTTTTCCCCATATACTGATTTGATGTTTTCATAAAAAATTATTACCTGCACACTTTTTTAATTCTGTTAAACATTTTTGAGATTTTCAGATAAAAAGCGTATTGTGGGATTAATAATGACAATAATACTATTTTACATATGTCTGCTTCAAAGTATCATCATATATTATTTCATTTACCGTATTTATTTGACCTGCACAAAGCAAGTTCTGTTAGAGGACTAGATCAGATAAAATTTCTGTCCAGTGCCAAGGTGACATCTATGAATTCCTTGAGAGAGGGATGTTGCTCATGCATGAGCTCTCTCTTCTGAGGCAGTACTCGTGCTTATTTTATTGTTGGGCAATTCCAATTATTATAATATTTATTCTTCTATAACAGTCCAGGGCTCCATGGAAATAATTGTCAAGGATTATCCTGGAAATAATTGCTCCTTAATCCAACTTCATATCCAAACCATACTTTCTGAAGATGAAGTCATTTAATTTTCAAAATTTTCGACTTAGACATGTTACAACCATTATGATCTCAAATTGAATTCTTACATAAAACAATTAAAAACACAAAGCCATGAATTGCTATGCACTTTTCCCAATGGTATACTCCTTATTTCTGTTTATTTTTACATTTTTCCTACTATTTTAAAATCAATGTTCACATCAGTATTACAAGCTTCATAACCATGGGAAAAAAATCTCAATACTTGGTTGAGCTACAGTTTTCATAAGACCAAATACAAACAAGAAAAATAATGAATAGTCTTAAAAATCTCCTGAGATGTTTATAACATTAATGCTAGATATTAATCAAGCATTTGATTAATATGTTTGAAAAAGGAGTTTTTGAAAGAACTAGTCTAATTTTAAAAATAATAATAAATATTTTTATATTTCTTTTAAAATTAAAAATGAGTTCAAGTATGTAATTTATGGCACAGCCCTAGCAAGTATGCATATAAAAGCTATTAATGATAGAGGTGGAGGTATTTTGTATATTTTTTGACCCTGAAATATCTTGAAACATACCTATAGGATATATAATTAACCATGAATGTTAAAATAGCTGTGAACTATAACAAAATTACAAAATATTTGGAGGAATGTACTTCTTTAACAATGTAAGCACATTTTTCTTTGTCTATGAGCAACTCATTTTTTTGGTTCTGAAATAAATTAACTAAAGCTTAGTGAGTCTGATCAGCCCTTATTTTCAAGGGAATTGTAGTTGAATTTCACTTTTAATTAGAATTGAATATTGTGGATTTCTTAGCTCTGGTAAGCAAGATCCAGCAATAAAGTATGTACTTAATTTGTATTAAGTTTCTAAAATTTAGTGCAGAGAGTGAGCAATATATCTGGTTAATATTTAAACATTTCACAATGTTCTGATGTAGAAATTTCCATTTATAAAAGCTGCCATTCTAAAACAAATTACTTTCACTTTCAAATAAATGTGTTATCACAACATGAGAAAAACTTATTCAATTAAACAAGAAAACAAAGTAATTATTTACTCCCCTTTGATGTGCACAACAGCTTATGAAAGTTGTAGGAATGCCTAGGACAAGTAGATATGTTTGCTTAAAGTCATTTTTTCTTAAACATCCTTTCTTTAAGAAAGTATGGGTATAGTTGTATGGGATAAACATTTCTAGACAGGAAACCATTTTTTTATGAGAGAAAAGAGGCTTATCTTCCATTGTGATGAACCCATGTTGAAGGAAACCATGAAACATCAGTTGTGCTCATGTTTTCTCCCTTTCAGTTTTTCATATGTGTTTCTATTGTGTGTTTGCGCGTTGGTACACTATTGTGTTCATCATGTTGAAGCTAGTTGAGACTGTGCATCCAATCTATCTTTTCTCTTCACCTCTGCTCATTCAAGCATTAAACTGGATGTGTTCTCTGCCCAGCATCTTGTCTTGATCCAGTGGTAGAAAGGAGAGAAAAGAATAAGAGAAGTTTGCCGTGTGTGGCTCAGCCACCTGGGATACAGTTCACTGAACAAATACTTTGAATTATATTCCTAGATATCTATAATGAAAAATGTAGCAGTTGATTTAACAGTTAATATAGTGTTCAGAAGGTAACGCAGAGTCAGAATAGACCTTTGCTACCTTATCTATTTAAAAAGTATCTAAAAATACTGAATAAAAATGTACATGTAGATACTCTTTTTCTTCAACAAAAGGGAATACTGACTTTCAAGAAAATCAAAAGCCTTTCTGGACCAGGGAAGTGGAAACTCTGACTGTGACATCTGACGTGTTTATACTGAAAAAAGACTGTGTCGAATTCTACCAGGCAGAAATTCCTCAATGACCTGTAAACCACATGGGAACAAGATACATGCACTGTGACTCTTGTTTGGCAACTATAAATCTTTCTAATTAGTGACATTAGGAAGGATAATATGGAAGTCATTTTTATTCTGATTGAATTCTCTGCCAGATGTTTGTATTAGTTCCCTAGAAAATGAGCCTCAAAATGATTTATGTCCATGTTGATATGTGTAATCCTTAAGCACACTCAGGATTGGGAACATCCCATACTTATTTATTCATCATGTCTGGTTACTTATCCTATGCCTGTCTAAAACCTCAGGCTTTATATCAGTGAACAAATTAATTTCAGGAGGGGTTGAGAAATTATGTCAGTGAAGTAGATTGATTTATTCAACAAAGAAAAACTCTATAATACAATAACAAAAATATTGTTTCCATGATTGGTAAGAAACTTAATAATCATTTTAATTTTAAAAGATGTGAAGCTAGTATTTACATAATTAAATTATGAAAAAATAAAAACCCTGATACATTTTGAGAAAAAAATTATGAGTTGGTGGATTTTAGATTTTTTAAATTTTATTTAGTTATTTTTCAAGTACAGTTTTTTTGTCTATTTCTCCCATCCCAGCCTCCCCAGCCTGTCTCCCCCCTCCTTCCCATTCCCCCCCCCCCAGTCCTCATCCCTGTGTCTTTCATACTTGTTCCTCAAAATCCCTCCCCATTTTTTCCCTTAAATTCCTTCCCCTCTCCCCTCTGGTCACTGCCCACTTGTTCTCTATTTCAGTGTCTTTGTTTTCATTCTGTTTGCTTGTTTGTTTTGTTGTTTAGCTTCCTGTTAAAGGTGAGATCATATGGTATTTGTCTTTCACCACCTGGCCTATTGCACTCAGCATAATGCTTTCCAGTTCCATCCATGTTGTTGCAAAGGGTAGTAGCTCCTTCTTTCTCTCTGCTGCATAGAATTCCCGTCAGTAAATGAATGGATCAAAAAATTGTGGTACATATACCCAATGGAATTCTATGCAATAGAATTTAAAAAAAAAATTGTGATTCCTCCAATCTAACAAAAGTGAATGGAGCCTGGTAGTATGTGAACAACAGTGGAAGAATACCTTAGGTTATATGAATATTTACTTTTGGAAATAATTCCATGAAATTTCATCATTTTATGTCAATAAACCTTTTTTTCAGGATAACTAGTTTGTTTTGTTTTTATTTCTTAATACCACTCTCTACCCCAGATAATCTTTTTTATTTACACTCCCTCAATCGTTATCTTTTTGTCTTCCTTCTCTTCTTTCTCATCATCACCACAGAAAAGTAAGACAAAACACCTCACACATGATGTAGCATTTTCTCTCCTCAAAACCCTTCAGACATATTAACTACTTTGAATCTGCTGGGCACTTTGTGTGACTAGCAGGGCAAATGTCCTCTCTTTTGATGGATGACAAAATTGAACTGCGTAGCTTTTCAGTGGTATGCCCAGCATCCCTTGGCTAATGGCTGGTCCCGTTCAAGACCTCTTACTCTTAGTCCATGTTGGTTGCAAGCCAAGTGACATAAAAATAATTGGATCAATTTAGATGTATTTCTAACAGCTTTAAACATCACATAACACTTGCAAGTGGTACAAACTTTGAAGTTTTTCTAAGGTGAAATTTTAAAGGTTATTCCACATATGCTTTCTTATGTTAATATCTATTCAATTTTCTCTCATATATTCCCTTCATATGCCCCATCTTGGAGAAGAGTTATAAATAGCAATTTCAGTTAAAATACAAAAATCCCAAAACTTGGCTTTATTTTTAATGTTTATATGAAGATTCATAATGATATAAAAATTCAAAAACATTGAACATGAAACATGCATCTAGTCAGCAAGGATTTTTTTCTACTTATGTGTAAAAAAATTGGGAGCTCTGTTTAGTATTTCTGATACAGAAGCAATTTTGTAGGCAATAGAAATAAAATATTAAATAATAATTCTTATCAACACAGATAAAAATCAGAAATGGCAATAAACTGAAACAATACCTAATTTTGGAGATACCTTTAGAGACATTTTGTTCTATTTTTTATTATCCATGGGTTTCTCCCCATTCATTATAGCTTTAGTTAAATATGCTTTTAGTTAAAAATACTGGTGACACATTTAAAAATTTTAAATAGTGAATTTTCTGAGACTAAATGATGTGAAGAACTCCATGCTTTTTCTCTGATCTTGTTTATTCGACTAGAAAATGACATAATCCCAGAGATTCATGCATGTGGTTATGTGACGCTCCCTTCCCTCTCTCCACTGCCTGTCTCTTCCTTTCCCATGTGCTCATATATAAGCACAAAGATAATGAGTTTTAAATCAGAAGCTTATGTCTTTTTGACTTAATTTGTAAATATTGATGGTCCTCATATTGTGTTCTGTTCTTTATGAACACTATTTGTTTGGTTTTAAAGCAACAGGATATCTATAAATGAAAGAGAAATGTAAGCAATTGGTAATATTATCTATATATTTACTAATAAAAAGCATATACCCCCTCAATATTGCCTGTAAGTAATTAAATCATGTTCGAGAAGTTGTTAAAGACAAATATTTGTTAATATTTTCAATGCATGAGCTAACTTGGCAGAGGTAATGAACTCAGACCACTGTGTTTTTTATCCAAATTTTTCTGAAAATGGAAGGGTTTAGGTTCCTCCTTTTTGGTCCCCACTCTCTCATTGTGTTCTCAGCCTACAGCCTAGGACAGTGGATCCATATTACATAGATGGAGCCACCATGGGTAGGAAAGATAGGAGCAGAGAAATCAAATAAAGTTTTTTCTCCATGTTTTGAAGGTATAGTGGGAAAAAATAGCATCAAATTTTTAAAGATTTATTTTTTTTACTGTTGTTCAAGTACAGTTGTCTCCATTTCCCCCACTAACTCCCACAACCCACCCCTCCCAAGATTAGGCTCCTTCCATCCACAAAACATTATAAGGGTTGTTCAATCATGTGAATTTACAAAAGGAAATCTGAAAACTCACATTAACTTTATATTATTTAGAAACAATATTATTTAATGGGAGAAGCACAAAAAATTAGACTGTGAGGACATATTTATCTAGGTAAAATCTGCTATTACTTAACTATGTGGTCTCTGTCTAGTAATCCTTATGTCATAATCGCTTCATTTGTGAAAGCAGAAGAATTCAACCAGTCACAATGAGACATTAGTTTAAAGTGGAATAAAATATACATTGATATTGAAGATACCTTATAAAATAAGAGATTTTCTGTCCTTCCCTCCATTCTCCCTCCCTCCCTTCTTTCCTCAGCCCTTCCCCTTTCTTCTTTATGAATCCTAGTAATAAAAGTTGAGAGTACTTTTTAGAATTATGGCAATAGGCTTAACTTTCTGAGTAAGTTTGATCTTTACAAAAGCAGGAGGTCATTGCTTCTTAATAATCTCACTAGAATTATTTAAATAACTTTGGATACATCAAGTAAAGCAATTTGAAATCCAAGTGAAGATGCTCAGTGAAATCAAAAAGAATGCCGTGATTGTGCTTTGTGTATGCTGTCTGATTACAGTGAATATTCCTTGAAGAAGTAGTCTTTTTTCTCACTAACAAAGAAAGATGAGTTTATGAAAGAAACAGAGCAAACCAAACCAGAATCTATAGAACTCTGTAATGGCACCTAAGAAAGTAATGCATAATAAAAGGGTCAAGCAACACAAGTATCAATAGGGAAAACACGTCCAAAAAGAAAGAATATAAAATCTGAGCTCTCAGGACAACATATCTGCTTAACAAATGATCACATATTATGCCTGATATTTTCATTTCCACATACAACACAGCTATTTAAGTAAATGAGAATGTGCCATGAAATGTTAAATTTATATTTTAGAGTTTGTTTTTATTTTTCTCTTACTATAACCATGAATCTTTAATCTAAAATGTACACATTCTGTTGTTTTAACCCCTTCACAGTCCTTAGTAAAAATCCATGTCTTTTTTGGCAATCTAAATAAACAGGCATACAATTCACTCAATATTGATTTCACTGTCTTCTCAGGAGGCAGATCACAGCAAAAAAAATTTTTGATGTTTTTTTATAAATTCACCCTGTCACCGGTTTCTTTTTCTTTGTAAACGATGGCTGTATAATTGAAAGCAAAGGTGCGCTTCAGTGGAAGGGTTGCCAGACTTGAATTCTGAAAGCTCTGGTTCAATCCCTGGCATTATCATTTATTAACTTTGACCCTGGATAAAGCTCTTAACCTTCCTGAATCATGACTTCTATATGATGGGAATTTAAATGACATATCAAATGCTCTGAATAAAAATCAACAAGTGACTTCTGAGGCGCTATTTCTCTCTTAGGAGATGTACAATTAATACTCAATGATTTGACTTAAAGATGACTCAAGATCTACATTCTAATCCAAATTATTTTTCTGACCCTGCACACTAAGTTTGGCAGATATGTACTTTATGTAGAAGTGTTAGTTTCCTGGGGCTGCCATAACAAAATACCATACCCTGGGTGGCTTAAACAGAAATTTATTTTCTCAGGTTCTGGAACCTGAAAATTTAAGATCAAGCTGTCGTCAGGTTTGATTCCTCCTGAGGCTTTTATTTTTTGCTTGCTGACTGCTACCTTCTTGCTGCATCCTCACATGCTTCTTTTTCTGTGTGCACATATCTCTACTATGTCTCCCTCTTCTTATAAGAACACCACTCATACTGGATTAAAGCCCACCCATAGGACCTCACTTAATCTTGGTTACAGTTTTAAAGGCCCTATTCACATTCTGACCTGTGTTGGGTATTATGACTTAAACTTACATACTTTAGGTGGACAAAATTCAGCCCATAACAATAAACCTTAATTTTATCTGTTAAACTAAGGTCTCATGTTATATTTGCTCTTTCTTGCTTTTCAAATAAAGATTCAAGAAGCACTTCTAGCTATGGAGACCAGAGATATGATTCTGGTATTGAACTAATAATGTTTTGGAGAAGCTAAATGACGAAGGAAAACACAAGCTTTCTACTTTGATTCTTGATTGCAGATGGTTAAATCAAGGATCCCATGCATTAATAACCAGTGAAAATAAATTAAAAACAAAAACAAAACCCTCAGGTAGGCAGGGCTGACATTCAATGGGTTCAAATGGGTGAGCTGAAAACTTTAGGAGCATTGGTGAATGTTTTAAAACCTCACTGTGGAATTTAATGGATATTTCCTTGCTGGATTCTGTGAAGAACTAGATTGTCTAAATGACAGTAATAGCACCTTCTTTCTGGAATAAAAAAGATGTTTTCATTGGAAAGTAAGAATAAAAATCAATGAGATGGTTTAAGTTGTAGGAAATGGAGCAGAGCCCTTTCTCTTTTACTCTCCCTGGCTATGATGTTATTTTTAATGTCCTCCCCCCCCCCCGAATATATGAACACCATGCTGATTTCCCAAGGCATTGGGAATGTAAACCTACGTTGGACCATTTTCAGGTCCTGGAGTACTACTGCTGAGTAATTTCCAGGGGGCTTTGCCTTTTGTAAAATCTGTTTGATTGCTTATCCTATCCATGAATTCTAGTACCATTTATTTCAGAAGTGATTTGGCAAATGTTAGGACCTAGCTTCATGTACTATCCACAAGGAGAGGTGTATTAATATGGTTCACATTAAGAAATACGGGATTAGCCACCTTGAAGTTGGCAAAGATATTTTATCTCCAAACTCTATCAACAAAATGAATTCACATGTTCAAATCCCAGTGGGCCAGATCCCACCACACTGTACTCTTATGTAAAGCATAAAACAAGATAAAGGAAATCAAAATCCATGTTTTAACTACATATATTAGAGAAGTATAAGGAGACAACATAACACATTTAGTTGTATGTTATTTGTTTTTCATTTTGGAGACAAGATGGCTTAAGACTTACGTTCACACTCTAACAAATATACACATGTGATACCATGTGAAAATGTATAGAGTAAGTTTATTAGCCAGTGGATATGAACTATAGAGCAAAATAACATTCTTATAATATACTCGTACTCATATACTCATTCATTCATTCGTTCATTCACTGAATAATGGAATAAGTTTTCAGTACTGTCACTATCTGAGGCATTGGGTATATAAAATGAAGCTGAAAAGTTTCTGTCTTCAAGCAGGTCATAATCTAGTGCCAAAGTTACCCACCATTTTTTTTAAATTCCTGGGGATAAAAAATAAAATCTCACTTTGGGGACCGGTGCTGCCATAAATGCTGCACACGATGACTTCTTTGTTGGTGCAGCCAAGAAACAACTAGAGGGAATCTGACTGACTGTGTCAAAGCAGAAAAGTGTCCGAGGATGAGTCAGGGCCATTTCTGTTACTAGTCTAGCAGCTATCGTAGCCACCTTGGGCACATTGAGATTTTATCACTCATGAAAACTTGGGCAAGAATTATGTTGGCTCTCAGGTCTTAGTGGTTCTCTGAGGTAAATAAAAGGGTGGGAGGCCTTGTATAGGAGGTTGGTTTAGTGATTCCTATTTTTATGGAAACATAAGATGATTTTTTTTCTTTTGAGGAAGAGGAATCTTTGGCTTCGTGGTATAAGTAAGCATCATGATGGATGTTTTGAATGAACTTGCTCAGTAGCTATACACAATATTTACCTTTTCTCATGGAAGTAAAGTACTGGTTGAAGTACTTATTCAAGTAGAAATTTTCTCAATATAAGCAAAATGTTGATGGCTGCATTAAAATACTATTTATTTAACCCTACATGATTTATTGCAATTGTCATAAAACCTGTTTATACCCTAAAACCTGTTTATTGCAACAGGTTTTAGGGTATAAGCAGTGCTAAAGAATTTTGAAAGATGAAATTAGTATTTTAATATACTCAATAAGAAAGGAATAATTTAAATACTCAAAAGAGTTTTAATATATAGAATCTAATTATTTAAATTATCCTCATTTTGTTCCTAACAAAAGTATAATGCAAAATTAAAATAGTTATACTTGTGAGAAACCATATCATAAAAGTATGTGAAAGATTTTTCTTAATCATAGAAATTGTGTTATTTTTGAAAAATATACTCCTGACCAATAGTTTAAAAGTGAATCTCACTTATGGACATGGCAACATGTGGCAATTGTTGGGGAGAGGGAGACATAAGGGGGCTAAAATGTGATGGAGATTAAATTTAAAAAGTAAATTTCATATTTAAAAGTATAATTAGTATGTTCATAAACATTTTTGTTTATATTTTTTAGTTCATACCTTTTTTTTTTAAAGATTTTATTTGTTTATTTTTAGAAAGAGGGGAAGGAGGGAGAAAGAGAGAGAGAGACATCAATGTGTGGTTGCTTCTCATATGCCCCTACTGGAGACCTGGCTCACAACCCAGGCATGTGCCCCGGCTGGGAATCAAATGGGCAACCCTTTGGTTTGCAGCCCATGCTCAATCCACTGAGCTATACAAGCCAGGGCTATAAATATTTTTAAAATCATGTAATTATATTGCATTTTTCCCTTTAAAACAGAAAGGATCTCTAAGAATAATGCTGTTTGATTCTTGCATATTATGGAGGGTAAAACCAATGCCTGGAAAGATCCTATGAGTTGTCACACTGCTGTTTTTGTGTTGCAGTGGGTAGCAAATCCAGCACCATCTCCCAGTCTGAGAAAAGGCAGGAAAACTTCAGCCCATCAGAATGAAAGGAGCACAGCTGGACATGGAGTCTATGTGTGGCATTTCCTCTCTTGTCCACTCTGATATCTGTTTTCTCTGAATTCCTTTTTCATCTGCTAGTTTGCAGATGTCAGGGAATTGTTTCTGAACAGAGAGCCTCCTTGCTCATATGATGCTTTGTGTGAATTAGGAAACGGACCCCCTCTAGGGGGGTACAGCCTTGCTGTACACACAAGCCAGTGACCAAGGCCTTCCTCTCCATGACCCTACTACCCTTGGGCCCAGCACGACCTGCCTGATTAATTTGTGTGTCTCCATTCTAATTTCTGACTTGTCCTACTGTTGTCAAATGTTGCCTTAGTTTACAATGTGGTAAGCATAACCAAGAACCCCAAACCTCTTATGTATATAGTATATTTGAGTGAGAGAAGCAAAAGATAGCTGAAATTTGATGTCAGGAAATTTTGGCTTTACATTTGCCCTCTTTTTTATGAATTAGACATGTCCTACCATATCACTGTCATCCTAAGAATCAAGCTGTGAGAGGTGATCAGCAGGGCTAACAACTTTCACACATGCACCCATGGACAGTCTGCCACCAGCCAAAGTAAATGGCCCAATTGATTGTTAGCTTCGTCTATGTTTTTCATTGGTTTGAATTTGAATGCATTTTTAAAAATAGAACCCCACCAGAATACTGGATCATTTGAACATTTTAGGAAAGCCCAACCCCACCATGTTCAAAATGCAATGCTAACAACCCAGAGGGACAGTTTTTATTTGATTTAATATGAATAGTTTCTTCCTTTGCCAACTTCATTGGAAATCTAGCAGCAAACAATTTCTGAAATATGGTCATTGAATTAAACTACTTTTTTAAGAGATCTATAATGGCCAGTAGGGAAGGCACCAGGAACCAGATTTGACAACATTGAAGAGGTGTAGACCTCAAGTACAACCACTGCAGGCAGTGAATAGAAAGAGAAAATGAAATCACATATTAGGCTGTATCTTCAGGGCTGCAGGAGGGTGATCAACTCTGCCTAAAGATAGTACACTACTAAACTACATTGCTTCATTATAGGCTATCAGGTTAAAAAAATCATGGTGTATATTGATAATAAAAGGGACCAAATATAGTACTAGATAAAATCAGAAGAGACAAAACATACAACTCCAGCATTTTATTTCAAACTAAATTAAATTTAAACCACTAGGTTCCATAAACATTAAACAGTCAACATAGTTAACATGCTGACTTTTTGGAAGACATATTGAAGATAATTTAACTATCTTACTAGAACAAGGTTGGCAAGTTTATTTAAATTAAAGAGGTAGATCACCACGTCCCTGTCTTGTGTCCACGGTAGACATTTCTCAAAGAACCATTCTCCACTTTCCCCTGACCTTTAACCTGGCCTCACATCCTTCTCCTGGAAGCCACTCACTACCTTCTAATTGGGCTTAGTATTTGAACCTCCCATCTTCAATGAGAACTGTTGGTCATTCTCCTGGTCAACTAACCTCCCTGAGAGCAGGGACCATGCCATACTTAACATTATGTCCTAAAGCCAGCATATCACCTGCACAAAGTAACACTCAATATAGAGTTGGAAATAGAAAAGTAGTCCAAAAATCATTAAAAAATAGTTTTTCATAAGCAGGTAATTCTCAAAACAAAATATTCAAGTGACCAAAATCACAAGCAAAAATAAATTTAGCATGCAATTTCCAAAGATTTTGAACAAATAATTTTAGCTCTATTGGCAATTTTTTTTTTAAACTAATACCCAGTGTTGGTGATCTGAAGGGGAACAAGTGCTTACATATATGGCGGGCAAGAATCTAACATAGATTTTCTGGAGGAAATTTAGTTTATCAAAACTCATAAAAATGGAAATATTGTGATTAGAAATTTTACCTATGGAAATTTATTTCATTAAAATAGATATTTGTGCAATGATTTAGCTTTAAGAAAGTTTGCTGCAGTACAATATTAAAAAACAAAACAGTTGGTATTACCTACAGTCAGGTATTGGTTAAATAACATTTGATGGACTCTGTTTACAATATTATTTATATATGTCTACTATGCAGCTATTAAAGTTATATAAAAGTGTACACATCAACATGGAAAAATGGTTAGTTATATAATGTTATATGTAAAAATAGTTTGCAAAATAGCATTTATGATATGTGCTTTTATTTTGCAAGTGTTTAAGTGTATGAACATAAGCCCTAAGAAGAGGGTCTAGAAGTTCTAATACGCTAACATTTTCCCCTGTATCTTTTTCTTCTCCAATTATCATGAGTTACTTCAGTAATTTAAAAAAAGTAAAATTAATTATTTTTTAAAATGTATTCTCCTATATTGAGCAGAACATTCAAAATCAATCTTTTGATCATTATTTTCAGAATAGTAAATTCAGCATTTAGACATTAGAGCCGTGTTTAGACTTCAGTGTGAGCACTACAGAGCCATTCTTATCTGGTCCTGTGTTCCCATATTCTTTGTTTTCTTCTCTCATTCTTCCTCTCTGCCAAAATTCTTCCTGTGATGGGAGAAAAATGACAGAAGTCAAATGAGAGTAATTTGTCATAGAAGGCATGTAAAAGACAATTACATTTTGCTTAGGTTCTCAGTGTTCACTTTATTTATTTTTTCTTATTACAAAAATAATACGGTCCTGGCAAGATGACTCAGTTGGATCAAGCACCCTCCTGTACACCACAAGCTCATCAGAGCACAGACCTAGGTTGCAAGTTTGATCGCTTGTTGAGGAATGTGTGGGAGTAAACCAACACATGTTCCCCTCATCTCTCTTTCTCTCTCTCTCTCTCTCATCTGTCTCCCCCCTCTCGAATCAATAAATACATCTCTCTCTTCCCCCTCAAATCAATAAATATATCCTTGAGGGAGGATTTAAAACTACTTGTTTATTACACCAAAAATTGGAAAGTACAAAACATTTAAAGGAGTTGGAAAAAAAGCCATAATGTGGCACACTTACATCACATACCAGTTATTATTTTTCTATACATCTATACATCATTTTCTTTGTGTAGTTACAATCAGGTTGTAAATACAAGTGCATCCTAAGTTTCTCTAAGATGAATAAGATCTTTGCTCTCCAAAATTAATTTAACAGGTTAAAACAAACAGAACATGGGATGTTTTCAAGTTCACCTGTCCCATCATAGATACTTATTGCATATTTATTAAGAAACAGAGAGGAATCTTTACATTAAATATGCCTCAGATAAAGTAATCAAAGGATATTCTCAAAATGTTCAAAGACAGAGACAGAGTAGGGGCTAACCATTCAGAAGGACACCTCTCCTCTTGGGTGTATCCCCCTCAGTTGCTGTATCTGGAGGATGTAGGTGGGACATCCTAAGCAGAGACCAGAATGACTAGGCGGGGGCCTTCAGGACATCCAGAACAGTGACTGTTGGCCAAACAATATGAAAGGATGTTAACATTTTAACAACTGACATGACAGACTAAGCCCTGGAAGAAATACACCAAAATATTTCCTCAGTTTCTGCTCCAGGGGAGGCCATGATGCAGTGGTCGCAGCAACTCCCCTTTTACAACAGAACCTTGTTTGTGGTTGGTACCTGCTAGTCTCGTGAAATTGGAGACTCCAGGTCCACTTAGCTGATTAAAAAGGAGAGAGGGAGAAATTCCATGTTCAGATAAGTAAAATCAAATATAGTCCTATAGGAACACTGCTTAAATATTGTTGAGGTAGAGAATAAAGGGAAGAGGCCAGTAGAATAACTCCCTGGCTGGGTTTGAGAATTGGGAACTCTAAAGTGTCTGTTCATTTTAGAAGGAAAATAAAACCCAGAAAAGGGAGTCAGTCATATTCACGAAAGGGCAGTGAATGACCTGCTAATGCACATGGTAACATTTTTAATACTTTATTTTACTCTTTTAGCTTTCCTTGTTGGAAAAGGCTGGATTTGGAGGTGTGCTTCTATATATTGATCCTTGTGACTTACCAAAGACTGCAGATCTTAGCTACGACACATTCATGGTGTCATTGAATCCAGGAGGAGACCCTTCTACGCCTGGTTACCCAAGTGTCGGTAAGTTCATTGATAATATTCATTATCCTTGGAAGCATTGCAAGGTTGCAATGTATAAGTACATGCTACCTAAACTAAACTCAAGTGTAAAAACAATCCTACCAATCTGTGTTTTAAAAAGTGAATATTTATCTTCTCAAATTACAGGTCACTCATTTGTTGGAATAAATATTTTTAAAAGTCTATAATAAATTTTCTGTTTTAAATAAATTACAGTATCATGAACAAAAAACTATTTTATATATTACTGATAGATGACAGGCACTCCATGTAGGTCAAAAAACATGTACAGAGACCTAGAAGCATGAACTATCTTCTGCTTTGGGGTAGCTGTGATAACTCTAAGTCCAGGATCTGGGGATACATTCAGTGAAGTTAGATGAATAACATTATGAGAAATGATGCTGGAAATGAGTGGACTCAATATGATCAAATTGTGTGGCTCCCTATGAGATGGAACCCCTTGGGCTTGGCCAGTCTCTGGCAGCACAGTGATGCCGATTTTTGCACCAGATGTCTTTCTCTCTCCCTTTATTCATAATAGTGGGGGTCATGTGGCAGACCGAAGACAGCTGTGATTTTGGCAAGTGCTCCCCGCACCATTGAATTTCTGTCTAATGTGTCATTGACAAATATTACATTTATACAGACTTGGCTAGCAAAATGCTCTTTGGACCTTATTCCAGGGTGATACTAACACATTAACCATGATATTTCAGTCAGTAATTAAACTTACAAAGATTCATGCCATTATGTATGTGTTCTGCCAATATTTTTCCTGTTCTCTACAAAATATCACAAAAACTTTAATAATTATCTTGCTCAAGTCCAGCTGCTCTGACTTTACCAATCAATCAATAACTTCCTCCAAAAAATAAGTAAATTGAGTTATGAGTTATAATTTGTGATTTCTTTTGAGGGGGAGTGTACTGACTACTGCTTTGTTTTCTGAAATATCCCTTTAACCCATGTAAGAAATTATTACCTGAGACCTCATTGATCTGTACTTTGTATAATTTATTGTCTCACTATTACACTTTTGAAATTAAAATTAGAAAGTGATCATCTGTAATATTCGAGCAACATCAGACATATCGGTGCAGCTCTCTCATTTGCAAATGTTCTAACTTCCCCGGACCTGGCAGCTAATTCTTTATGACAAATCAATGGGCTGCAATGCTACTGAAAAGTGAATACTTTATGAATACTCTGCTTAAGTTGGCAAGTTGCCTAGTGGACAACATTTACTCTTGACATTACTTTAACCCAGGTCATTTCATAAATGTAGAATTCAGTCATATCTGGTAAAATGTTGGCTAATCTCAAGCAATCTCAGTATGTGTTTTCATTTTATTTTCATATACTTTCTACTCAAAAAAGTTGTATATAATTAATCTATCTACATTTATCTCAGCAACTAACATTAACATCTCACATAATATAGTAAAATCATCAAAGTCATAAAATTAATATTAATATAATGCTATTAATTATAGATATTTTTCAAATTTCTCCAATTCTTTTACTACTTTTTTTGGGGGGGCTGCACCATCCAATCCAGAACTTCGTAATGCATTCATTTGCCTCATTTTTTTAATCCTCTCTGATCTGGACATGTTTCTTTCCTTATCTCAACCTTTTCATGAATACTGGCAGTTGGTTTTCTAAAATGACCCTCCACTGAGCTTGCCCAGCAACTCGTAGTGGTTGTACGTTGTCACATATTTCCGGCAGGGGTACTTTAGAAGAGGTGATATGTCCTCCTCAGTACATCATAGGAGAATATACATACTGTTGATATTTCTCGTGGCTCATGATGCTGACTTGAATCCCTTGGTTATGGTGATGTCTGACAGTTTTCTCCATTGCCTGGTTACTACCGTTTTCTTTTGTAATTAATGAATGTCTTCTAGATAGTTACTATGTGACTATGTGAACATCCTCTTTCTTACCATACTTTTCCCCATAAATGTTAGTATCCATCAATGGTTCTTGTCTATTATAATTATTGTGGCATTTGTCAAATTATATGTTTTCTGTTTTAATCATTCCTTTAGAATACTTTTAAAGAAATATTTTTTACAATATGAGTAGTCTTAGTTGACACTTTTATTCTTAAACAATGCTGAAATGACTGGTCATTTCGGGCAAAATGTATGTAAGAGTTTTTAGATTTAATGACAAAAGATCAGTTCAATAAATAACATTATCTACTATATTACTCATGCACCTATAGAGGATTCACATGAGCAATTCTTTTATAAATATAATGCCAAAGTGAAGAGGGGAGAGGATTTCTCTTGAACATATGAATGTCTACATAACACAGGAGAGAAAAAGATACAGCCCATTGTATTTCTCATTTTGCCCTGGATACTAACAATCTGTGATTAACTGTAGTGATTTATACCCCTGTTCCTTTACAGAAAAATACATTGTGTTGCTTATGCTCTTATAGTTGTCCCAATTTTCCCCCTTTGCCTGCCTCCACCTACCCTGACTCCCACTTAATTTATCTCTCCTTATTGAAATTGTTTTAGATACTATATCTTATTATTTTATTCACATTAAAAATATAATGCAACCCTCCTCAAAATTTTTGGGTGAAGAAAGAAAGAGAAGGTGGGTTTTGAGTTATAAACAAAAACTACAAATGATAATTTGTTCAAAGTGAACAATAGTATCTGACTTCATTCCTTTGAACATTATCAAGTAAATAATTATTAGAGGATTTAATAGAAAACTACCTCTTTTTGCAGCTTTTATAACCTTGTTTTATTGACTAACCTAGGATGATTAAGTTATAAAGACGTAGTGTAGCATGAATGACAAAAATCCAAAGAGATGTTTTTGCTTGTTTGCTTTTTAATATATGCAAATTAAAAGAAATAGTATAATAAACTCTCTGTATGCATCATTCAACTTCATCAACTATATACATTCTACCAGGGGATGGTTTGTCTATACATTCATTTCCTTACACTCTTCAGCACCCTTGCTATTTTTCCAGATAAAATTTACGTAGACCGAAATGCATACATCTTAACTGACAAAAGACTACGCCCATGTAATCTCCATACCTATTACCTAAAAACATTTTTATCACCTTTGAAAGTTTTGAGTCCCTTCAGAGTCATTCCCTGTCACTAGCCCTAGCTAATCACCAGTATCACTTTTCTCATGGTACAGAAATTTAGAACATCATAAAAATCGAAACATGAAATATGTGCGTATTCTGTGCAAGTTCTGTTACTTAGAATAATGTCTGCAATGTTGATTCATGGTAGCATGTATCAGTAGTTCCTTTCCTTTGATTACAGAGAAGGATACCACAAATTTTGCATTGATTCAGGTAGGTGTTTTTTAAACAAGAATGCTGATGCATTCCATAAAACATGGTCTAAATGGATTACCCAGACAAGATACAGAAACTTCTTATAAGATAGTTCTGCACAGTAAGTCTTGTTGCATATCTAAGTAGCTCTTAATTATTATAGAGTCAGAGGAAAGAGTAAAGATTTTAAGATAACCTTTGCTCTTTTTACACAAAAAAGATTGTCTCATTATTCTATTTTTAAGATTTTGTTTATTTATTTTTAGAGAGAGGGGAAGGGAAGGAGAAAAAAAGGGAGAGAAACATCAATGTATAGTTGCCTCTTGCACATCCCCTACTGGGGACCTGGCCTGCAACCCAGGCATGTGCCCTGATTGGGAATCAAACCAGCAACCCTTAGCTTCACAGGCCCATGCTCAATCCACTGAGTCACACCAGCCAGGGTGCATTATTCTTTGTACAAAAACAAGCCTTTAACTTCATCTGTCCTAATAATTATTTTTGAGCCCTATTTTCTTCAAAACAAGAAAAAAAAGGAGGACTATCTATACCTATATCTCTAGCTCATAGATTGTTAGTAAGGAGATGAAAAATCTCTTGCTCTACCCCAAGTTGATACAGGAACTCCTGAGAGCGGCCCAACCATCTGTGTTTTAACAGACATTTCAGGTAGTTCCAATACAACTGAATTTTGAGAAATTCAGTGGTTTAGTCACTGAAATTTAGTGGTTTAGCCACTAAACCACAGAAATATGTTCTTTATTTACCTTATCTCATTTGGACCATTGTGGCTACTGACCTAAACTTTGTGACCTCATGTTGCTGTTCCTTCAGCATCTTGAATTGCTACTTTAATATTGCTGCCTCCACCTCAGTCAGGGCTGAGAAATGTATGTATTTAGAATCTTCAACCTCCTGGTTGGTGTGACTCAGTGGACTGAGTGCCTGCCTGTGAACCAAAGGGTCACTAGTTCAATTCCCAGTCAGGACACATCCTTGGGTTGCCAGCCAGGTTCTCTGTTTGGGGACACACAAGAAGCAAACACACACTGATATTTCTCTTCTTCTCTTTCTCTCTCTCTTCTCCTCTGTCTAAAAAGAAATAAATACAATCTTAAAAAAAACTTCAAGAAAAAAAAAAGAATCCTCCACCTCATCTCTGTGCTCAGTAGGCTCCCAGTATATACTTGTTGATTGAATAACTGGTTTTGTTAACACGACCACCTTTTTCTAATGACTATTATCCTGAATTACATCTTAATTTTAATTTACCTAATAAAAACTTATTTTTTAAATCTGTATAAGCCTTTACCATGATGTTTGTTTATAGATATATGTTTTTTCTCCTTAAATGTTTTTGTCAATTCTCTCATATCTCTTCTGTTACTGCAACTAACAGAAAATCTATTGATTCAAAAAGTTTTGAAATTCTAATTAAGATATTAGTAAGATATCATAAGTTGTATTTATTCTCTTAATTTCTTTGTTCATTATACAAATTAACAAGTTTGACAAATATGTCAAAATTAAATGTCTAAAATATCAAAAACTTCATCGGAACTGCTTTCACCACCTTGCTGCAGTGTTTCAACTATATTAATACATGATCCAAGGAGGTCTCATCTAGAACCATATCATTTTAGAATTCTCATGGATATATAACACAATTTTATTTTCAGCCATGATGTACAAGTAACTGGAACATATTAGGGATTCAGGTAAATAATGCATAAAAACTGATATTTACAGTAACTGGTCATAATTATAACACTGGTGATCACTTATAATACAGATGTACTTAGCCTAAAATAATTAATCCATCAGCTACATATAGGGTGAGCCTCAAACCAAAGAGGGCATCAGAAAGCTACGGGGCGAACAAATAATAGGGAGGTGAGAAATGGATATTTTGGGCATTATCTTCATTTTTTCCATTACCATTCATCCCCTCTATGCCATTCTTCCACCTGTACCCTCCCCCAACCCCCTTCTTCCCCTGCAATCACCACCTTGTTACCCATGTGCCCATGTGCCCATGAGTTCTTTCTCTCTTTTTTTTTCTCTGCTTTTGCTTGATTATCTTTAAGGAGTATTCTACTTGCTGTATGTTGAAAAATGGAAAAGAAGATTTTTTCCTAGTTTCTAAGCATTAAGATTGTCTTATATTTAAAAGACTGTAAATAGTAAAAGGAGTTGGAGATCCTCTTTATATACTTCCTTTAATAATTTACCTTCTGAACTTCTGTTGGCTACAGAGCTAATTTGAATTTTACTGCCATCTCTAGATAACTACCCGGCTAATCTGTGGACTACTAGTTAATTGAAATCCAAAAAATTTCTTTTATCTTGACTGAGACTTAATTCTCTTTATGTTCCATATCCCCAAATCTACCCTGATTTAAAGCTTTGTGTCTATGTCTTTCTTTCTGTTTGTTGTAATTCTGTTTGTTATTTTTTGGTTTTGTTTTTCTTTGTTTTGAATTCTAGAGAGGGAAGTCAGCCATTTCAGTGGTTTTACTCTGTTAGACGGCATCAAATGACACAGTTTATTAAATATTCCCAGCGTCACAATTCAGTGGATCTAGGTGTTGTTTACCTATTCTCTGTTCAACATTATTCCTGTCAACCCAAACCATTTAAAGAACAAAGGTTATCAGTGTCATTTGTTACAAGTCTTCACTAAGTGTCCTTGGTCCAGTTACCTGGACAAATGTCAAAAGGCCAAAGAGTTGGCACTAAATCATCTGAAACAATGTGAAGCTCTTCCCTGACTAGAACAGCAGTAGATATAAATATATGACTAGTTCTCAAAGTAAATGTTAGATATTCATAACATGAAGTGCCTTGTCAATTGGTTAGGAAAAAATACAGTGTCTGTATTTTTGCTATTTTACTGTTAATGGTGCTTCTTGTATGTATCCTGAAGCCTTCAGATTATACCACATGTTCAACTTGATTCTTCAAACCATTTAAGAAGTTGCTCATGGTTAAGCTGTTGGGATTTTTTCAGAAATTTTAACTCATGGCATATTGAAAACAGGGATTATTTGAACTCACACTGTTCCTTTCAAAAATCTTTGTTTTAAAAATAATTTTGCTTATACGTTCTTTTATGACCTCAAACAGGGAAATTAAATTTCCAATTGACTGTTAAAATGACTAAGATTATATTCTTTGAAAAAACATTTTTGAATAACCATTTTTCATTGGAAGGTGTGCCATAGAGTCCATTAGTCACTCAGAATGCTCTTATTTGTACTGGGAGGTCTGTATTTTAAATCACGCACGTATTCTATCTCTTTAGAAATCGAAGTTTCCACCAAACTCTTTGCTAATTCTAAGATGATAAAATTCACTGCTTAAAAGTAAAGTAATTCATCAATACATTTCCATTACAATCAATAAAATGTTAATAAAAACTCAACCAAGTAAGTTTAAAACCCTAATTGTCATTATTGAATGCTTCATGCATCGGGCAGTGTCCATAGTAAAAAAAGAGATGCTCTGAGAATTACAAAATAGAAGGTGTTTATAGGCAGCCCTTGGG
Source organism: Artibeus jamaicensis (assembly GCF_021234435.1). NCBI lineage: Eukaryota > Metazoa > Chordata > Mammalia > Chiroptera > Phyllostomidae > Artibeus > Artibeus jamaicensis. Next base: position 13,490,958 of record NW_026522046.1, on the reverse strand, counting down.
CAAGAAAAGGAAGTTAGCAGCAAAGGAAGGGAAAGGTTTCTTTCAGGCAAAGTCAAGTTTCTCTGGCAGAAGAAAAGGGTTCTTATTAGGCAGGTGCCTCACTAGTATCTGTCAGGAAATTCCAGACTTTAAGGTCCCGTTCATAGGAGGGGAATGAAACTGCAATTAAGTCTTGGTTTGCTGGGCTGGGTACAAGGTACTCCACCTTGGGACTGCTGTTTCTTTTCTTTTTTCTCTTTAATTTTAATTTTTTAATTCTAGCTGACATTCATTATTATGTTAGTTTCAGGTATATAGTATAGTGGTTAGACAGTCATATAACTTATCAAGCGATCACTCCAAAAAGTCTAGCATCCACCTGCATTACACATAATTATTAAAATATTATGGACCATATTCTTCATGTTGCACCTTGCATCCCCATGACCACTTTGTAACTGCCAGTTTGTACTTCTCAACCCCTTCACATTGAACATCTTTCTAAATATCTATTGGCCATTTGTGTGCCCCCTTTATAGCACTGTCTATTCAAGTCCTCTGCCCAAAAGAATAGAGAGCTCAAAAGTAAAACCATGCCTATATGGTCCAACTAATCTGTGACATAGGCAAGAATATCCGATGGGGTAAAGACAGCCTCTTAAATAAATGGTGCTGAGAAACTAGACAAGTACATGCAAAAAAGTGAAACTAGACCACTTTCTTAAACCATATATAAGAATAAGCTAAAAATGGATTAAATGTAACACTGAAAACTATAAAAGCCCTAGAGGAAAACAGAGGCAATAAACTCTTTGACATTGCTCTTAGCAATATTTTTCTGCATGTATCTACTCAGGAAAGGGAAACAAAATTAAAAAAAAACAACACTACATCAAACTAAGAAATTTTTGCTAGCAAAGAAAACCATCAACAAAATGAAATGCAAAGACAACCTACTGAATGAGAGAAGATATTCGCCAATGATGTACCTCATACGGATTCCCCATGATATTCAAAACTTGTAAAAAAACTCCTAGAACTTAACAATTTATATTGTAAATTTTTTACAAAAAGAAGCTAATTGAAAAATAGAATTAGTTTTCAGCACTTTTCTTCATCTTATTAGATTTTTCAAAAGAAAAGCTTTCACTAACTACCACATTGTATACAACAGCAAAATGATCCTTAAAGACACTGACCCTTAATCAAAGTGACTGGACTCAGATCCAAGCCTGACTTCTAACCTGATGAGAACACCACACATTTTATTTTACAACCACCATACAACTGAGGTAAATAAAATTTATGAAAGTAAGTTTGTATTGTTTGATATCAGCTGACAAAGGATCCAAATTTAATGCTGAACAAAGTTTAGCATCAATTTTGTTTGTTTTTCTCCTACTTTCAATGCATGCTTGAGGGTAATGTTGAAAATGAAATAAAATGGTAAAATTATAGAACTTGCCTACAGGTTTAGACTATATCGATATGAAATTAGAACAAGTTTATATTGAATTTATGCAATTTCCAATACTCTTTCCAAAGTACAATTTTGTACTTTTACCTATAGAAATGGAAATGATATATAACAAAATAATTAAATTGAATAATTAATTAACTAACCAAAAATGTGGAAAAAAACAAGGACAAAAAGACTTTTATTTTTTCAACCACAAAATTATGTAGATTATTTTAGTGAAATATATTCAAACATAGTCATTTCCACAACTTTATAAAACTTTTTAATAGCTCTAAACAGTGGACAGTATAGCCATCTGATTACCTTTCTTAAAGATTCAAATTATTGTTACAATTTAGTACAACCCATCTTTTCAAGGCACTGGCAATAGCTGAGCAGAAAATACCCCCTAAATAGCATTAAACAACAACAACAACAACAACAACAACAACAATAACAAAATGTCCCTGGCTGGTGTGGCTCAGTGGATAGAGTGCAGGCCTACAAACCGAATGGTCGCCACTTGGATTCCCAGCCAGGGCACATGCCTGAGTTGCAGGCCAGGTCACCAGTTCCAGGCACAGGAGAGGCCACCACACGTTGTTGTTTCCCTCCCTCTCCTTCTCCTTCCTTTCCCCTTTCTCTAAAAATAAACACACACATTCTTTAAAGGAAAAGAGAAATAAACCTGAGAAATAATAAACCATGCTGATCAAGTTAACTTATTTCACTTTTCCCAGCCAGTTTTCATACTTTCCTGCTACAGTCAGAACTTATAAACAACGGTATCAGATTTTGCTTTTCACAAACTTTTCTTAGAGAAAATATAATTTGTAAAACTGGTCACATGTACACTTAAAGTCAGTATAGTCTTTTTATATTCACTGTCCAATGACAAAGGCAACACTTAAATAATAGCACCTTTTAAAATTTCTGAACTATTTATTAAGGAGAATGGGTTTTTAGTATATGGCCAATTATACAGCAGAAATATCACAGAGAATTTTCATAGTTTTATACATGAAATCTCAATTTTCTTAAGAGGTTGGTTTCCAAGTAATGGTTGACTCAAAATTATTCTTTGTTGATGTTTTTTCAGAAACTAGGATGGGATTTTATGACTTAAATATTTATTTTTCACTTAGTGGAAGAAACCATCTATATTATGTCAAACCATTCTGAAATTAATACTTTGTTATATACTAGCTGTATAAAAATGTATTATATCCATGTTAAAAGTCATGTTCTTTTTAGTGCTTAATTCTCTTCAAATAAGTCAAGGTCCTTAAGACTTTTGTTAACTAGTTTTTATTATTATTTTTATTTTTCGTGTTTTTGAGGTATACTTCAAAAATAAAGTGCAATATGCTTAAGGCATATAGCATGATGATTTGATACATGTATAAATTTTAAAGAATTTCCACCATTAAGTTAATTAACAAATCCACCACCATAATGGGAGAAGTCCAGCTATGGTTAATATAATGAGAACACTTTGCGTGACATCGATGTAACCTGGTGCCAAGGAGAGTGGACTGGAATGACCCTGGCTATATGTGGCTATTTAATTTTAAATATGATTAATTAAAATGTAATAAAAACTTAAATTTAGTTATATTTGCTGTATTCCAAATGTTCAACAGCCAGATGTGGTTATTCATTTTAGCTCATTTTTCTTCAGTAAAAAAAGTTCTTTTGGATCAGTACTGCAGAGCAAATGCCCAAAACAGTGCAATTTTATACAAAATCTGGTGGTTCTCTACCATTTTAGATCATCCAGGAGACCCTTTCTGTACATAATCTTGGATAATTAAAGTTTGTTTTTATTTTTTACCACTTGAATTATTTAAAATCTATTTAAAAGCAGTTTAAGAATCACATGTTCAGTTTGCTTCATGAATCCTTTTACGGTTTAGTGTTGAACCAAACATAGTTAAGTGCTCCTAAAGTAAACACTTTCTATTTCCAGTATTCTCTGAAGACTTTTAGAATTTTAAGTATGTAAAAATAAATCTTATAATGCTACTTTAAAGTGTTACTGTATTTTCTTCCAACTGCTGGCACTGTAAATTTCAGCCCCATACAATTTCATCTGAGATGCATCCTGGCTTATTTTTTTTCCACTTGTTTTTCATATCAACAGCCACTCAATTCTACATTTTTTCAGTGAGAATTAAAAAATTAAACCTTTAGAATATTACTCTTTTTTTGAGATATAACCATCTCGGTGTTAGACTTTTGAGGAATATAAACATGAACTGCTTTTGTGAAAAGTCAAACTCTAGGCTTTGGTATCTCTTTTGCATGTAAAATTAGCTCTGTCTTCCAGAATCAAGTCAGGAAATGAACTTTCTTTCCATGACACCCCAGTAATGGAAAATGGTGCTAACTGTGTAGTCACAAGGACGGTGACTTACATACATCTAACCCATAAAATGATTGAATGTCCTTTGCATTGTCTTTGAACTGGGCACAGGAATGCCTAAAAGCCTTTCTGTGTCTTTTCTCCTTAACCTTTTGATGAATTCCTCAGGCTTTTGACTTGAAAACACTTACAAAATTATATTTAGTAAATTTATTATAGAAATGGAGCTTTATAAAATGAAGCTTTAAAACTATAGAATTTTAAACTCACTGTTAGTGTGTTTTCCAAATTCCAAATCACCATGGTTTAAAAAATGTCCCAAATTTATTGATCATGAGGTTTATTTTTAGAGGAGCTGAAGGACTACTATTCAAATATACTGTGGGATTGGTGGCCTGGGGCACCTGCCCTTTACCATCCTGCCACAAATCCTTTCTTAGTTTTATGGCCTTACATACAGAGGTATGATTTCTACCTCAGCTTTTGCACATTTCTTCGCCTAATATATGATGTAAAAAGCACTAATGCAGAAAGTAGGAAAGAGCTGGGCTGTTAGGTCACATGATGAAGGCAAAGTTAGCACCTGCAGGTGCACCTGCTTACCAGTCAGCAGGAGATGAAACACCCAGCAACAAAAATCAGTCTGGCTGATTGTTTAACAATTAAAGCCATAATTAGATTTATAATTGAGTTTTTGGTGTAGTCTACAGTCTAGAAAATCAGTGTATCCCAACTAATCTTTTACACAGCGGGATCTGTTCCAGTTCACTGCTAACCATCTTCAAAAATCTGTTTTCTGAAACTCACATTTGAACAAAACTCTTAAACAGCCTTCTCTAACTAGTCCCCCAGGTGATTTTTCCCATTTTAGCGACAGAATAAAAATGCGATTTTCCTGTGAAAAATGAAAAAAGTGACAGTTTTTTAAAGATAATGCGGATATGTAAATTTTCAAGCAATAGGTCAAAGGATAATATGCTTTAGGCAATTATTTCTAGAATACATCTCACTGAAATTTTCATCTAATCCACAAGCACACTTAAGTTATTACTATGGCATTTCTTTGAAAGTCTCAGTTATTTTAATATTCCAAGAAAGCTTAGAATCCATGATGAATATTAAACCGAATAATAGATATTGTTTAAGAAGTTTAAAAAGTATTGAATTAAAATGAGTATTAAGCACAGGCCAGGTTACTATTCAGTGACCTTACTCAGAGTGACATCCGATGGTCCTGGGGTGGCTTTTGCTATACATGGGAAAATTGAACAAAACCTGGAAAAGTTCTTTAGACTTAGGGTAACTATATAGTACAAAGACTAACCAAGATACTTTTGAGAATAAAAGGGGTTGATATGAATAGCTGTGGAAAATAACAGGCATTTGAGTAATATGGGTAAGTATTTAGATAAGAGCCTCCAATAGATTTGAGCATGGAGTAACCATGGACTCCAGGTTACATTCAGTAAAGAGGTGTTATGGGCTAAATTGTATTTCCCACAAATTCATGTTGAGTATTAACCCCTAGTACCCCAGACTGTATTTGGAGATAGGGTCTTTAAAGTGGTACTGAAGTTAAAATGAGTACACTGATCTGGACCCCCAATAGATTTAACTTGTGTCCTTCTCAGCAGAAGAGATAAGGGCACAGACATGTAGACAGGGAACACCATGGGAAGGTACAGGGGAAAGACGGACATCTACGAGCCAAAAAGAGTGGCCTCAGAGGGAATCAACCCTACGGACACCTTGATTTTGGACTTCTAGTCTCCAAAGCTATGAGATCATAAATTGCTTTTGTTCACTCTACTTACTCCACAGTACTTTGTTATAGTAAACAGCCCTAGCGAACAAGTGCAAGAAGAAATTATACAAATACCCTTTTCAACTTTGTTATTATAAAAAATGTGGCAGAAAGATATCAATTACAATATGCCTCTACTTTCTCCATAATCAAGAAGAAACACATAAAATGCTAAGTGCGACAACTATTATGTTAGTTCACTAATGTCTGTTCCCAATTAAGTTTAACTCTATTTTTGGCTTATGACTTGATAATGTTTTTACATGCACATGTTGGTATAATCAGGAAGAACCTAGCACCCGAGCCCTAGTATCAGCTCTGATGAGGGTAAGGTATAGAATCCTAATAAATTGATCCAGGTCCTTCACTGCAAAAACTAGACTTTCACAATTTCTGTACTAGTAACAGATACAGATGAATGTTGAGATACACAAGACTATATGGCAAGTGTGATGTTGTGGTAGATGCTAGGAAAGGAAGAATGGTTCTTAAAAGAAGAGAGGTGTCAGCACAGCTTGTGGTCAGTTAACTCGAAGGGAGGACATGACTTGGAAAAAAGTCCCTGCAATGGAAGAGATACCATTCATTTTTAAGGACAGCAATGATTAATTTTAAATTGTTTTTTTTTTTTTGGTCTGTGATCCAGAGCTTCTTCACACACTGCTAACAAGGCACTGGCTTTACATTTATTTAATTGCTGTGTGATGTAATGGGAAAAGGGCAGCAGTTGCAAATAGAAAGAAGCTGGGAGTTTGGGGCAACCTCAGGATTGGTGTTCTGCAGCAGGGCCTGGTTCCTCTGAGGAAACATTAATAAAAAGTATAACAGGGCCCTGATTTTAGAGCAAGGGAGATGCTGGGCAGGCATCGTTTTAGGAGAGGTCGAGGAACCAAGAAAAAAACTAATGATGGTGTTCTTAGAACTGTATAAACCGTTCACATACCAGGCAAATCCCCATCATTAAAATATAGACCGTAGACTGTCAGAGCTAAAGGAAAACAAACAAACAAACAAACACCACAAATTTTCTTTCCACCTGCTAAGTTCCTCTAGCTGGGCTAATAATTCACATGATAAACAGTAGCTTAATAGGAGAAATCAAATTTAACACATGTACACAGGGAATTCACATAAGATGAAAGTTCCAGAAACGGTGAGGTAAAATTTGGGAGAATATACATACACATGAAATTTTGTATAGAGGAGAAAAGGGGGAAACAGAATCTGAGATTTCAAAGGAAGTAGGCAACTCAGAGGTGAAAAAGAACAGAACACGCATGGCAGGCAAACTCAGTGGGCGTGATCTACCTACCAGGTGTTGGTCCATGTCTTCTTACCTGCCATATTTCATTCAAATCAGGCTGAGGTGAATAAAGCAAAATTTCTTTTCTAGAACAGTTCTTTCCATCTGAATCTCCTAGGCAGGAAAGGGGGAGGATCAAACATTCTTTCTGAGACCTATTTCTTATAAAGTAGCTTAAAAGCAAATGCCCCAAAAGGCAAAACTTGGGTCACCAGCAAGTGGGAGATTTCCTGGGGTTCCCCTTAAACAAGTTTGGATCTGTTGCCAGAAGGAGCTGTTGGGCACTGTCAAGACAACCAAGGTGAAGAGGGAATGTGCTCAAGGAACTGAGGGAGCCATGGCCTTGGCTGTGCTAGACAAGAGGCCGCACAGAGGGAGGGGAGGCGGCAGTGTAACCAGACTGGTGCTGTACCGAGTTAAAGTGTGGCAATCAGAAACAGGGCAGGGAGAGTTTGAAAGTGTCACTGGAACACACCCTCCTGCAATACCACAGCTGTGCTGGCCTGCCAGGCTGACATGTGGTTCAAAGCTACTTACCAGCAGACTTTAGGAGAGCAAGGTAAATCTCAGAGTCAGTTTTGCAAATAGCGGCAGTCACATCACCCGCTCTGACTAATCAAAAGATAGCCTGCTCGGAACAAGGGGGTTGGACCAATGATCCCAGTTTAGGCATCTTTCAGCTTGGAATTGTAAGGTTCAGTTGGATGAGTGCAGTGTGGAAGGTTCAATGATTCTGTGTTGTTTATTTTTTCTATCTTTAACTTCCCTGCCCTGTGTGAATAATGACTTACGGTTTTCGAGTTCTGGCACTGGAGGGGATTCTGGAGGTCACAAACGTACTCTGTTTTACATAAAAATGAGGAAGTAGAAGACTTAGCTATTCAATTGACAATTGAACACCCGAGTCTATGAATGATGCCTTGTATTTGTCTTTAAATCCTTACAGAGTCTACCTTGACACTATGGGCACACTATTCCTGAACAAAAGAGTGACGGTTATTAATGGTGATGGGCACAAAAATAAGTGGCGGTCATTACCTGAGGTGCTGACAGCCTTGAGAAATGTGTCTTCTTCCAAAGAACAGTACAAGAAAATACCTTAAAAATTGTCTGTAATTTCAAAGGATTCATGGATTGCCTAGAAAAAAATGTCTTTAGATAAACTCCCTTGTGGACTTATGGAAACCAGATTTAGAGTCCCTTCCCTTAGGCACCCATGACCTATCTGGATAGACCCTGTATTCAGAGGTAAAAGAAGGAGAATTTAATTTGGCGGATAACATTTTCTTGGAAGAAAAGTAACTCAAACTAATTAGGAAATGTTTTAAAATCTGAACACTGAGTTGATATTTCAGCAAAGAGTTGTATCCTTTCCTGGAAGAAAGGCAACCTCAACACATCATTATTTAACAGTCTATAATTAAGTTTCAAGGACAATTATTTTTAGCCTTTTGAGAGTTTCGAGTGTGTAACATGACATTCACAATTACTGCTGAGCCTCTAATTATTTTATTTTCTCTTCTCTAAGCCAGGAATAAAACATAGGATAGGAGTAATTTTGGTAAATATAACTTAAACATGCATATGGTGATTTAGTAAGTGATTATATAACATAGAAGAAATGCTGCAAATTTTGTAAATATGGTAATATGTCATTAGGACTGCTGTAAAGCCACATTTGAATATAATGAGGAAAACGATGATGGAAGATGACTCTCTCTCCTCAGGCCATCCTTTTCAATGCAGCTATGGCCAAGTGATTTACATCAGGTGGCAGACAAGGCCAGAGATGGCTGAGCTGTACAGCTTCTCCCAGTTTGTGCTGTGTCACTGCCCCCATGTGACAGAGAAGCCCTCAGTGCCTGGGATAACTCCTGCTGGTACTTCCCAATCGCCTCTTACTTGAGGAATTCCGTTCAGGACCCAGAGCAGCTGCACAACCTATTGTCTCCTTCTTAGTTCTGTGCGGAGAAGGCAGTTCTCAGAGGGGAGTTTAGGCAGTGGTTTTGTGGCAGCGTAGCTTCTGAAAGTGGCTCTGGGGTTGTGAGTGCAAGCCTGCCACACCACTTGAGATGCTTATCAGCAACGTTCTGGGTGCTGAAGTAAAGGAGAAGTAAGTACACAAGATCACGTTTTCCTCGTTTTCTCAAGATATCTGTATTTAAGTACCTTCAGAGTACCCTCCTTTATTCAAGCAATGGACATTTCTCAAATGACTGTTACAAGTGAAGCACAAAGAAGCGAATTTCCTTAATCAAGAAGCTAAAGAGCCAGAAGGGAAGAGATCTGTGAGAACTAAATAAAAAATAATGTAACCGTAGTCTATGAAAGAAGGGTAAGGTGCTACAGGAATAGGATAGACACCTTCCTTATCCTACAATGTCACTTAAAGAAGAGGTGTGTCTTTGACTAACTTAAAAAACTTTATTGAGATGTCATTTACCATATAACTTAGCATTTTAAGGTGTACAATTTACTAAATTTTACTATATGCACAGAGTGTTGCAACAATCATCATCTAATCACAAAATTTTTTTGTCAATCCAAAAATAAATAATGTACCCATTAGAAACCATTTCCTATTTCTCTTCCCCCAGCTCCTGGCAACCAGAAATCTACTTTCTGTCTTTGTGGATTATCCTGCTCTGGGCATTTCATATAAGTGGACTCACACTCTGCTAGTCTTTCATGACTGCCTTCTCTTTCTGGGTATAACAGTTTCAGAGCGCATCCATGTCACAGTGTATATCGGTGCCTCCATTCCTTTTTTCATGGCTGAGTAATTTTCTACCATGTGGATATACTACCAATTGTTTATCCATGTATCAATTGCTGAATATTTGAAGTTTTTTTTTCACTTTTTGGCTGTTACAAACTTTTATACACAAGTATTTGTGTGAGCATATGCTTTCAACTTTCTTGGCAGTATACCTAGAATTAGTATTTCTGGGTCATGTGGTAACTATGTTTAACTTTTGGAAGAACTGCCAAACTTTTTTCTATAGAAGATTCACTATTTTAAATTTTCAACAGCAATATCTGAGCTGCCCAATTGTTCTATACTGTTGCCTTCACATGTCCTTTTGCTTTTTATTTTTTTAGTTACTGTTCGCCTAGTGCATATAAAGTGGTAGGTAGCTCACATGGTTCTAATTTGAATTCCCTAATGACTAAGGATGCTGAACATGTTTTCATGTGATCATTGGCCATTTATATTATGTCTTTGGAGAAATGTCTATTCAGATCCTTTTCCTTTCCTTTTTTTTCCACTGAGTAATAATATTTTCACCGTTAAGTGGTATGAGTTCTTTATTAATATGTGATTTATAAATATTTTCTTTTAATTTGTAGATTGCCTTTTCACTGTCTTGACAGTGTCTTCTGTTGCAGAAAGTTTTAATTTTGATGAAATGCAATTTATTTATTTTTCTTGTTAGTTGCTTGTGCTTTTCACAGTGTGTCTAAGAAACTGTGGTCTATGATCATGAAAATTTATACCTGCATTTCCTCTTAACAATTTCATCATTTTCACTTTTATATTTACATCTTGGATTCATTTGGAGTTAATTTATAGAAATGGTGTGCCTTAGGATTCCAACTTTATTATTTTTTTTGCTTATGGTTATCTAGTTGTTTTAGTACTATTTGCTGAAAGATTATTGCTTTTTCCAGAGAGTCTTAACATATTTTTGCAAATCAATTATGCACAGATGTATACATTTATTTCTTTTTTAAAAGATTTTATTTATTTATTTTTAGAGAGAGGGGAAGGAAGGTAGAAAGAGAGAGAGAAACATTAATGTGTGGTTGCCTGTCATGCTGTCCATACTGGAGACCTGGCCTGCAACCCAGGCATGTGCTTTGACTGGGGATCCAACTGGCAACCCTTTGGTTTGCAGCCCATGCTCAATCCACTGAGCTACACCAGGCAGGGCTAAATTTATTTCTTTACTCTCAAATTTATTTATGTTGATCTATTTGTTCTTATGCCAATACCACACAGTATTGATTACTGTAATTTTGTAGTGAGTTTCTGTACTTTATGGAAAGTGTTAGTCCTTGAATTCTGTTCTTTCTCCAATTTTTCTGGGTACATTTCATTAGTATATGAAGTCTGCACTAAATTTTTAAAGATGAGTGACAGCCAGACAGGAGATCAAATTTCATTGGTGAATATTCTTGGAAACAGGAGTGTCAGAGTGGAAAACAAAAGGAACATATACAAAGTCTAAGTGTGAGATGCATTCCAGATAAAGAGCTAACCCATCGCAAGCATGGAAACAAAGCAGAATGGGTGCTTTGAGACCACATGTGGTTAGAGCAGAGGGTAGGGAATTGTGCAAGTTGAGGGTGGGATGTTAGGAGGGGTCAGACCGCAAAGCAGTTGATTTTATAGGCAGTCCTACCCTGTAGACAGCAGAGTCACTGAAGTCCATGGCAACCCCTGTTTGTTGTTTCAGTGGTGGAGTAACTGCTCCCTCCTATCACTTGTGAACCACTGGAGTTTTTTTGGAGATCTGTCCACCTCTATCTATTCCTATGTCTGTATCTGCATCTATGCCTTTGTCTATGTCTATATCTATATGTATCCATCTAAATCCATATCTCTCTATATCTATATCTACTTTAACCTAACATCACTTCCCCAAATGAAACAAAATTCTGCTTATACGAAGTAACTCTCAGGAGGTAGTCTGAATAATTTATAGTTTACTCCTAAAGACAGACTTGTAAACCAAACTGTAATAATGACTTGGGACTTCTATATATTATACTCATTGACAGAATCCAAATAAATAACAATGTATAAAAAATTCCCCATTATTTTCCTTTCTACCTTCAAACTTCCCTTTACATATTGTTTTATTTTGTTTTGGCGTTTAATCCAAACTATACAGCTGGCATCGTCCTTCGATTCAGTTTTCTGTCATATTTGAAGTTTAATCACTCAGGGTGAGTGAAGCTTGATTTTAATTTTTTAATTACAGAGAAGTCCAGTACAATAAGCTACCCATCAGTTACATATGTGTTTTTAGTGCAGAAAAATTCAGCACAATATTATAAGTGCCCCAGAGTAAACAACTTCATGGTTTTAACTATACATTTTCTGTAATATGCATGAAAATCTCTGAGTGGTGGAATTGTGTTAATAATAAATAGAAACCAGTATTCAGTTTCTCAGTTTCCTCATGCCAAATAACTTTCAAAGCAATGTGTGCCCTGAGGTGTATAGAGTTTCTCTGTGCACAGATGAAAACACTGAGGTTGGATGCATTAGAACACTGCTTCCCTGTACCTACAACCCATGTCCATTTTATTTCGTAAAAAATTCTTCATAGTTATTACAAATGGTTTGCTATAAATTACAATAGTATAAGTAACTTTCTGAAATGTGTTGATAGTCCAATTTGATAACCAAGTAACTAATAAACTATTAAATTATGAAAATTAAACAAGGGCACTAAGTAAACCCTTTCTAACCTCAGTTTCTTTGGTGCTGTTTACTTCACCAAGATATCTGGTTTTTCATGCATCCGTGTGTATCTTCACATGCTAGCCAGAAGGCTCTGTGTGTTGGTTGTTTTTTTCCCCCCAATGATCAAACTTACTAGTGATAGTTGGGGGAGATGGATGAAGAAGAACTTACAGTGAACATATGCAGCATATGCAGGGCAATATTAATACAAAAACATTAAAAAGTGTTGGAAAGTATTAAAAGTGAAAAAGGGCAGTAGAAGGGCAGGAAAGAGATAGAATAACAAATTGAATGAGAAGGTATAATGAATGGAAACAGTATTAGAGTAACCTATGTTTTAATCTGTAAAAGAGAAAGAGAAAGCAATTGAACAATTTTTGGTTTTCTAAGAAAAAATACACTTCCACCTTCTCTGCTTCAAGATTCTAGAGCTTATCTCAATTCTGAAATAATGGCATATATGTCTTATAAACCTAGATCTGACAAAACAGCTTAATAGTGACAAGCTATCTGTTATTTTCTCTGCCAAGGTCACTTGTAGTCATGAACTGAGTTTATAAAATCCAGAAAAGTTTTACCAGTGCTGAGAAAGAGATCCAAGTGTTTTTGTGTTGACATCCAGGTAGATCCCATTACATTTGGTGGTATCTTTAGCAGGTGCACAAAAATCAGCAATTCTGTTGGGTCCTGACCTCCTTGGGAGCTTCCCAGGTGCAATCCAAAAATGGTGCAGGGAAGGCAGGCCATTTCAGATTTTGGGGTGGCAGGTTTATTAAGGAAGGGAACTTACAAGGCTTGTCTTAGGTAGCTTAAAGAGAAGTATATCTCTACACCTGCCTGTTCAATCTCCATATTTTATATACTGGGGTTTTAACTGGGGTTAGTTATGTATCCAGTTCAGATAGTCCAAATGCTGCATTACTGCCTCAAGGCTGTATCCTCGAGGCATCTTTTGGAAGTGGATATTGCAAGTGAAAAGCTCACTCCAAAAACGGGAGAGGCTGAAGAGCCTCCCGTTGACCATCATTTTCTTTTCTTCACCTTATACGTTTAACTGTGCCATAGGGCTGGAATTCAGTAACAGGAAGGGCAGGAAGCCAAGTGCAATACATTCCACACAACACAATGTTCAGCTAGTTAGGTATGCTTATTCTGGCCAAAGGAGCTCTAGAGTAGGGATTGTGAGAAACAGGTTTTCTACCAAAAAACATCCCCCTCTCCTTCCCATTTCTCTTAATGGATTATTTCAACCACAAAAATAGCCATGGCTTGTGTGTCTCTGTGGATTGAACACTGGCCTGAGAACTGAAGGGTCACCCTTTGGATTCCCAGGCAGGGCACTTGCCTTGGTTGTGGTCCTGGTCCCCAGTGGAGGGTTCACAAGAGGCAACCACATGTTGTTTGTCTCCCTCTCTATCTCCCTCCCTCCTCCTCTCTAGAAAATAAAATAAATAAAATCTTTAAAAATTAATGTGGATATGACTTCAAAATTTTGGTAATATTTATGCATTTGTATTTTGGTTTGTATGATTTACTTGATAATTATGGATTATTGCCACATGAATATATTGTGAAAATAAATTTTAAGTACTTCCCTGACTTAACTGGAAATATTGGAGAAGTAGATATGGATAGTATATTATTGATATTGGCAGTATTATAAACTAGATTTAGAACACCTATCAATCATTAATGCATTCTTTCATATTCATTTTGTCACTTAATATTTAAAAATCATTTATTGAACACTTGTTATATACTAAGCATTGTCATAAATATTGTACAAGTATTTACTATTTGAACATCACAACAATATATGAGGCAGGTATTTTCATTGTTATTTCTAGTATCAATCCTCAATTTACAGAGAAGAAAACTAAAGCCAAAAGAGACTAACTCTGTTTCTCCAGAGTTACATAGATAAGTGGAAGAATTCAGGTTGAACTCTAATATTTGGATTCTGAAGTCTATGTCCTTATTCACCACATTGTACGGCCAGAAGAAACTAGTTAATCAGATAACTAGTTTAGTAACTAGTAACTAGTTAATAGTAACTAGTAACTAGTTAATAGTAACTAGTAGCTGGTAAATACTAACATTGTCACTATTTTGAAATAATAATAATAATGACGATGATGAAGCTTTAGTACATTGAATAACTTTTTAAAGTACTAGTACTTTATATATTCTGTTCATCAGCACTACACAGAATCACAGAATCAAGATTAATACTAAAGCTGCTTAATACCATAGCGGACCTTTAGGAAGTACTCAGTGCATGTATATTTAACTAAATAATATTAAAGAAAGATATTAAAGGAATAGTATTTTTTAGATACCATCTTATCTATCTTCCTTTTGAGATCAATCTCTCCCCTGCTAACCCCCCTACCATATTTGACCCAAAAAATGGAGATGTCCCATGCCACTTCTCAGAGAATGAGCATATGATGTAAGGGATTTTTCTTCAGACAGCAAGGGAGAACAAAGAGAGAGCGTGACAGTGAGAGCAAGTTCTAGAATGAATTCTAGAAAGATATCTCTTGGCAAGTCCCGCTCTAATTGACCCTACACTGGGAAGAGAAATGGTGGTCTGCTGCTTTGGGCAAAGAGAAATCCCACTGTGGCGTGGAGGAGTCCCCCACAGCATGGCGGCAGAGTGACAGGGACCCATGTGGAATGAGGGTGGGGGACCTCTGAATCTGTTGTCCTGGCCTGGGACACATGTGATCCTAAAGTACCCTAATAGAGAGTCTTGGGCTGTGTGACTACGAGCTAGAACATTTACACTAGTAGATCAGGAGCGAGTTCAATTCGTGAGTGAAATGTGTGATTTTTGAGGAGAATTGAAGAGTTCGTGTAAGTGTTTTACATCCACTGACTCTCATAGCAGTTGTCAATAGGACATTTAATAACCAGATGACACAAGCAAAATTGCCATGGAGTCTTGGAAAATTCTAGAATACCCCAACATGATCTGGCACAGATCCAGATCCCCTTTGCTATGAGGGCAATAAAAAGCTTCTGATTGAACCAAACCCTATCTTTGAAAATTCACCCTCCCTAAAATAGCATAAAGGACACAGACCAATGTTTATTTAATTGGCAAATTTGTTCTTCTAGCTCTTCAGAGACAGAGGAGGTTCATGAGAAAGTGTATGTCAGCTGCATAAAATTAAAAATCATGCCTCCTTTTCTTATATTTACATGTAATGTGTAAACGTTTTTATGTCAAGGATATAATTATATTACATTGTACTGAATATATAAATAAAGTATATCCAATAAAAGTTCAAATAGTATATAACAACATGAGGAAGAAAGTTACGGCTTTCTGCAGTTCTGCCACACTAAGATAACCTCCGCTGATGTTTAGTGGTCACTATATAATATACTTCTCATACATAGAAATATGTGTGTATGTACATATATATATATATGTGTGTGTGTGTGTATATTATTTTACCTAATGGGATCATTTATATTCAATGTGCTGTCTCTTTTGCCTATCTACCCCAATATTATACCCCAAAACTCTTTACTCTCACTCCATTATAGACAATGAAAAATTTTTTAAGTTTCACTCAAAATGCATATTCACTTCACAAAAAAATGGCATAGCAAAACCTAAATGCTTACTCTTACTACTCTAGTGAGGTAAACACTACATATATTATATATGTCAGTGGTTAAAAATTCTGTCAAGATGGTTCAATGACTCTAAGACAGAATGACAAGAAGAAAAGTGGCATTTTTCAGTCCTGTGTGCTATGGTTAAATCATACACTGTGAGGGCTGTCAAGAACCAGCTTCAACTTTTCATTTTACAGTTGAGGAAACTGAGGTCAAGGGTTAAGTTTGTTAGAAGCAGAAAGCATGCTTACCCCATTTGAATCCATACAGAGAACAAAGCATGTTTTATGAGTTGAACCACCACCTAGCAAAACAAAATGAAAACGTAAACAATAGTTAGTACTTATTGAGCATCTATTAAATGTTAGAAACTGTGTTGGGCCTTCATACAAACAGTATAGCTGATTTTTAACACAAGATTTATTAACAATTCACAAGTACCGATCACTGGTAAATACTGTCAACACACACTATTTAAAAATCTTTATAGATGAGGAAAATACAGAGCATCGAAGGCATGCCATTTGCTCATGTCAAGCATCTCCTGACTCTGGAGTCAGTGCCGCTGCTGTCGTACTGGGCTGCCTTCCAGCAGCAGTGGCAGAGCCTGGAACCAAGAGGCTAGTGACTCAGGGCTTGTTAAGCCACCTTCAGCATTAATTTTTAGCTTTCAACTGATACTGCTGACATCTCTCCCTTTTGTCAAGTGATGATTTCAGCCAAATAGGCCTTCGATTATCTGATCTCTTTCCAGTTGGCTAGCCTAGGATCTACCAACTGATGAAGCAAGTTTATGCTTTGTATTTTATAAGCGGAATTGATGCTATGTAAATTAACTATTGACTGTGCACTTAAGTGGAGTATTTACAACTAAATATACTAGGTCTACCCCCTGAGGCTTCATATTATACTCAGAGCACAGAAAGGGGAAAACAGTGATAGAATTAGCTACTTTTAGTTTTTTACAAGGGTATATACCACACCATCACACAGTTTTGTCAGGAGGAAAAGGGAAGAAGAAAGTAGGTACTGTTATCTAGACGGGTAACTCCCACCACAACACACATACATGTGATAACAGTGATTAATAACAATGACAGTAATGTTGTTTTTGTCTATGTGCTTGCTTGATCATGGTGTTACTACATCAAGGTTTTATTAAAGAGCTAAATGTATGTTAACAAAGAGAACAAAAACCAGTAAGACTGGATATATATAAAAAATCTGCATACAGGGACCAATGCAGGTTTCAAAGGCCCAGTTCTGTATGCAAAATCCATATCCTTACTCATTAATGTAGCAATGTTCCTAATTTTAAAAGCAATATTTGTAGAGTATTATCATATTCCTTCATAATAGTTTCCTAGGGCTGCCATAATAAAGCACCACAAACTGGTGCCTTAAAACAACAGATATTTATCCTCTCATAGTTCTGGAGACCAGATGCTCAAAATCAAGGCTCTCGGCAAGAACCCCACCTTGTATTTCCCTAGATTTTGGTGGTTGCCCATAATCTCTGTTGTTCTTTTGCTTTTAACTGCATCGCTGCAGTTTCCGCCTCCATCTTTACGTGGCTATTTTCCTTCTGTGTGTGACTGTGTCCCCCTGTCTGTTTCTGGAGGGGCTGGATTTAGGACCCACAGGAAGATAGCATGACCTCATCTTAAATCTTAATTACATCTGCAAAGATATTCCTAAATAAGATCATATTCTGAGGTACTGAGGGTTAGCACATATACCCATGATATTTTGGGGGGGCATACAATTAAATTCATTATAACCTTTATTTCTTTTGTATTAATTTTTAAATACTGCTATGGGATCATTGTTTATAATATTTAGAAAACACAAAGCAAAAATAAAGCCACACTTTAATCTTCCCACAGAGATTATTTTGTTTCATTTATGTTTTCTTCTATGTATGAACTTAGAGGGACATGCATATAATAATCGGCAATGACAAAAAGAGAACAAATCCTCTGTCCCAGGCATGTTTTTGTGTTCTGTGCACTGGTGATAAAAGGGTAATAAAAAACCAGCATGGCCCCATCCCGAGAGAGTAAGAATGAGAGAGAGACTCTCTTAATCACACAAATTAATCCATCTACTCATCAAGGGCTGCAAAAGAAATGCCCAGTGTGTCAGAACTGTAATGGGAGGTCCAAGTAATAAGTTGATGCTCCATTGTAAGTATGTTTAGAGGTGACTGTGAATAAGGAAAATGAGTCCTCTTAGGCAAGTGCCAAGGCCCTGGGGCAGGAGGTAGGATGGCAAAGACCCAAGTAAGAGGGGCCCCTGTGCTGCAGTGTGCAGAGACAGCACCGAGGCACAGTCTCCGATGAAGAGGCCATTTCAGAAGAGAGTGTTGTCTTCCTCCCAAGAGTTGTGGCAAGTCACTCAAGGCATATGTGCAGTTTTCTTTTATAAAATATAGTTCTTTCTTTGAGAGAACAAGTACCACTTGCTACGACTTCTCTCTGTTCTTTCTCTGTGTGCATGTTTGTGAATGTGCTTCAGAAAATTCTGGGGGACAGATGTTTGTTTCCCTGTTTAGAGCAGGAAGGCTGGAAAGTCTATACCCACCACTGGTTTTGCTGCCCTAACCCTTTATTTTAAACTCTGGAGCAGAACCATATAAATGAAGATCACATGGAGGGTTGCAACAGGGGAGTGGGAGAAGGAGAAGGGGGGAGAAGGTACAGAAAATAAGTAGCATAGACGGTAGGTAGAAAATAGGGGGGAGGGTAAGAACAGTATGGGAAATATAGAATCTAAAGAACTTGAGACACATGGTCATAAACTAAAGGGGGGGTAATGGTGGGGACGGGGGTAGGATAGAGGGGAATGAAGGGGGGAATAGAACAACTGTAATGGCATAATTAATAAAATATATTTTGAAAAAAAAAAGAATCTGTTGGGTCCTGACATCAGCATTAATCAGCGGAGACTTTCTTTCTATCATTTGCTTTCTCAGATTAGGGAGTGGCCAGCATTTGCAGTGGGCCAAGTAGAAGAGGAAACCCCTGGCTGAACTTCCAGGCACTTGAGCACGTGGATTGAATTTCATTTTCCGTCTTGTCTTTGTGCTCCCCCTGCGTGGCATGCAGTATCTGACACACAATGACTGGGTGGATGAAAAGATGGATCTCCTATAGTCTACTCTCAGAAAGATAGCACTATTGTTAATCTCTCAGCCTTTCTCCACACTTTTGACTTCCCACGAAGCACTTAACCTATTCTTATAGTATCTCACACTTCCTAGATACAAATCCAGAGCTTGATTGGGAAAAAAATTAACATTGTTAGTTCTTTATAAAACCTTTCCTTTAGAAAAAAATATTATCGGTAATAACTTCTTCCCTTATTTTAATAGCCTGACTTACTTTCTTTTCTAATTATTTTTCTGTTGCTTTGCTCCTCCTTGCCCTCTACTTATTTAACTTCCTTATTTATTAAAATATTAAGCAAGACAAACCAGTAAATTGAATAAAAATGTGCTGCTGTTTCTAACAAATTTTTCTTATAACCCAGTAGAAATTAAGTCCCCACCCAATTAAGCTGTTTATTTGAGGGGACGGTGCAGAGAGAGTAGCTAAGGGAAAAGTTTCCAAGGGGAGGTCGAGCAGGGCACCTCCTCCTACTGGTCTGTTCTGCTGCTTTGGAGGATGAACCCTTGAAACCCCAATGAGCAAAGACATTCCAAAGGGCTCAGTAGCAGTCCTTGACAGGCATTAGAGTGGGAGAGTCTAGAATCAGGACACTGATGCTACCATACCATCCTCTATGCCTTGTACCTAAGTTGTGGGTCTCTTCTCCTCCTGCTAAGGTTTCAGGAGAGAGTTGGATTGTCATATGGGAAAAACAGTTGAGAATATGATGACATCAGGAATTTCTTCTATAAGGGAGGACCTCCCAATTTAAGGCATCTGTGTGGGAGAGGCAGGCTTAGATTAGACTGTTTCCTCTACCCTGTATTCCTCTTGTTAACGCAGTAGCCTCTGGAAAAAAAATACTACCAGTTTTCAAAAATAACATGTCTTTTATTGAAACTCTATACTCCTAAAATAAAGTTAACTTAAATGCAATTATATTTGCTATAAATTCAATCTTCTTTTTTGTTTCTTTTTTTTTTTTCAAAATGACTACTTTCACCACATACAAAGAGCCCAGGTGATCTTTTCTTTATGAAAAGTAGAAAGAAATAACACGCAGAATAATAGATTTAGCATATAAATAGGTATCCTTAGGAGGGGAAAAAGCCACTTTAAAACAATAAAATGTGAGTCCCACATAGTTTGGGGTGTGATTGAATGTTTTCAGTAACAGCACTACAAGCCTATAAATTGTACAGTCTGCCTCATACAATGACTTCAGTAAACTTTACTTTTTAAGGCCAAGTAGGTGAAATGAAATAGGTGTTATATTCTATTTGGCAAAACTCTATGTATTTTATTAATGTCATGTGTGATACCTTCCTATTTAAAAATAGCAGTATATTTTTCTCAAATGATACATATTCATAACCCTATAAATGAGCAGAAAAGGTATTTATATACTCATGTGCATAGTGAAAATTCAGAAGTCGATATATAGATATATAATTGTAAGTTATAATTGTAATGGGCATGCGTGCCCAACATCAAAACAGGTATTTTCCATACGCAAATATTTCTCTTATAATCAACTAGTGCTAAACATTAAAAATGTTGACCGAATCAAAAGATTGATCATTTCTTTGAACAACAGAAGAGGAGAGATGGAATGCAAGGTTGAGGAAAAAGGGTGTGGGAGGCACTGGCTGTAGGTTTTCCCCACTGGACTGGCTGAAATGCTGGGAATTCACACTTATGCAGGGGCATCAGATAGGACGTAATAGGGGGTGAGATGTCTTCAGAGTACTGATGAGTCTGGGACAACTAACTTTTCCAAACACAGTCAAATTTGGGGAGTGATGGCAACATGCTAAATGGTGAGGAAGAAAGGGGAAAATGGACAGGAAATAACAATTTGGGTTTTCCAGGAAATTCCCAGTCAGCCACTTTGGGATGGAGAATATGTCTACCTAATCTTAAAGATACTACATCATAGAAGTAAACAATATAATCCACTAAACCTCCATCAAGTTTATTAGAACTAGCAAGGTGTGGTGGACACAGCAGTAAAGGGATGGAGCCTCCCACCCAAAATGCGGTTTGGAGCTCAAGACTTATGATGTCATTCATGCACTCAGAGGGTATTAAGAGGTTCTTACTCACATGATGAGGCTTTCTGCAGAAAGCAGATAGCTCACAAACAGGTCTAAAATGGCTTAAAGAGCAGGGAAAGGAGACTGGCTTCAGGAATTATTTAGTGATATTTTTTATAGATGGAGCCAGACTGATGATTTCTGCACGGGATCTGGATGACAATCACTAAAGGAGAAAGCACCAAGTTTTGTAGGCTTGTTTTTGTTTGGTTGTTTTTTTTTTTTTAAAGCTTGCCTATATGTAGGGCACAGGTGGCAAACACAAGGCCCCAGGGCAGAATCAGGCCCTCCACCTTGTTTTATCTGGTCCCATACCTTGTTTCTGCCTGATGGCAGCAATGAGCTCCTTGCCCCTAGTTAAGGAGTAGTTACAGTCATACAGTCCTAATATTACATTCGGCCCTTTGAAAGCAGTCTTGATGCTGATGTGGCCCCTGGTGAAAATGAGTTTGACACCCCTGATGTAGGGGCTGGAGGGAAGAAGGAGTGGTAATGCTTAAAAGCTGTTGGCAAACACTCTAAAACTGGAATGAGATTCTTTATTACACAAAGGGATCCAATGTACAGTCTACTGAGGTCTCATTTCACAAATGCACTACCACAGAATTCCCATTGCAGGAATGGAGCCAAGGTAGATTTAAAGAATCCCTTCAAGGTTCTCAACTTGTTAGTTGAGATATATCAAATCCTCGAATATTTTCCTTTCTTCCAGTCATAGGATATAAAGTGCTGCGATTCAAAACCTATTCCTACTGCCTTCCAAGTCTTGAGAGAATGAAATAAGCACAACTCTCAGTAAATAATACCTCAATAAGGTTGTGGGGGGGGTGCAGGGTGGAGGGGAATGAAGGGGGGATAGAACAACTGTAAAGGTATAATCAATAAAATAAAATTTTTTTAAAAAGGAGCATTTTAGCAAAGGAGTGAAACACAAGATTTGCTTCTGCACTAAGACTGAGCTCAGAGAATTGAGCAGCACCGTGCCAGGGGAGCACAAACACATGGGGGGGAAGAGTCAGAAGAAGGGAATGTTTCGTCTAGGTCAGCATTTTGCTGAATTACATTTTTGTGAATGTATTTGTGAAGGGAAAAAAAACAAGGAAATTTAGTCCAATGTACACTCTCACAGATAATTCAATGTTAAATCTGCCGCATATTCTTCAGGTGCCTGGACTCAAGCAGATACACATTCCTTCTCCAGCTATTGTTTCCTTGAGATCAATGAACTCAGAAAGATAGAACATACACACTTACTTAAAAGATGATAGGCTGGAGTTTCTGTTATTTTCTTCGTGTTTTTTAAAATTTATTTGCAATCCTAATGTATTTCATTTTCAAATTAAATGATTATATGCTTTGTTTCTCTTTAATATCAAAAACTTTCAATAAGAATGTAAGTATTCAGTTTATAATCACCTCATGCTTTTGGTATTTCCTGATTCCCAAGTTATTCAAAATTCCTTTAAAACCTAATTGTAAAACCCCATAGTTTTCTTTACAAATAACATTAGAGATTGTTATCAATGTCCCTTAAAGCGATTTACCCAAGGTCACAAGGCTTAAAAAATTTAGATTTTATTAATTTGCATGCTGGCTTGGGAGAAAAAGAATAGAAATCTAACAACCACTTATTTTGAAGCATCTAATTCCCTCTAATATAGTTTTCAAATGCAGCAGGTTTTTCATTCAACATATTTTATCAAAAAGGTTAGCATATACATACAACTTCTGTGTCTGTGAAACAGCCAAATGAAAACAAAACTATCAAAGATGTGCCTTAATGATAACCAAGAATCACGGAAATCTGTCACTCAGAGTTGCTCAACAGCTGGCAGGGTGACATCATCTGTACATAAAATATTAGTTGTTTGCATTCCTGAAATTTGTTGCTGGAATTAAAATAAGGGAGGTATTTCAACCTTACTATCTTGGACCCTATTGTAGCTCTTTCTAGACTGATCTCCATTGCCTAGACTTCATTTGCATTGGTTTGTTAAAAGTTTAATAAATAATTTTTAAACACAAGTACCCACCAGTAGGAGGAACAGTCATGTATCTCATCAATGGCACCTTGATAATGGCGGATACTTTGAGATAGGAAAGGACTAATGATAGAATACAACCCAATCTTGAATTTAATGTAGAAATCACTAATGCTTAACAAACTAAAGGATATTCTGAAATCTGTTGTAGATTTTCCAAAATGCAGGTGAAAAATTAAATGCATTAACTTATAAAATTATGATTGATAGAAGGAAGATGATTATACCTTAATAATGTTAGTATGTTATCCTAGTGAGGATACAAATCAAAATTCTTTTTTTTTCTTTTTTAATTAAAATTATTGAGGTGACACTGGTTTATAAAATTATGTAGTTTTAAGTATAAAATTTTATAATACATCATCTGTATATTGTATTCACTGTATATTATGTTCGTCGGTATTGTATTCATCTGTATATTGTGTTTACTACCCAAAGCAAGTCCTCCTGTCACCGTTATTCCCCCTTCTACCTTTCCAACCCCTTCCTCCCTCTGGTAATCACCATAATGTTATCTGTGGTTATGAGTTATTTTTTCTTAATCCATTTGGGTATTTTTTACCTAACTCCCTCCCCTCTGACAGCTGTCAGCTTGTTCTCTGTACCTATCATTCTGTTTCTATTTGTTTTTTTAAGTGTATTTTCTTCATTGGATTCCACATATGAGAGAAATCATATGGTATATGTCTTTTTCTGACTGGCTTCTTTTGCTTAGCTTAATACTCTTCAGTTCCATCCTTGCTGTCACAGCGGGTAAGATTCCCCCCCCCACCATCCAAGTAGTATCGTATCATTTAAGGCACCATAGCTTTTTTACCCACTCATCTACTGATGGGTAGTTGGGCTGCTTCCAAAGCTTGGTGGTTGTAAATAAGGCAGCAGTGAACATAGGGCTGCATATATTTTTAGAATTAGCATTTTGGGTTTCTTGGGGTATATTCCCAGCACTAGAATTGCTGGGTCATAAGGTAGTTCCATTTTCAATCTCCTGAGAACCCCCACACTGTTCTCCACAATGGCTGCTTCAGCTGGCATTTCACCAAGAAGATAAGAGGGTCCCCCTTTCTCCACATCCTCACCGATGCTTGTTTGTTGGTTTATTGATGATAGCCATTCTGGTGGGTGTGAGGTGATTTCTCATTGTTGTTTTAATTTGCATTTCTCTGATGATTAGTGACACTAAGTGTCATTTCATATGTCTATTGGCCATCTGTATGTTATTTTTTGAGAACTGACTATTTGGGTCTTTTGCCTAATTTTTAAATTGGATTGTTTGGTTTTTGGTGTTGAGTTGTATAATTTCTTTATAAATTTCATATATTACCTTCTTTATAAATGTATTGTTGGAAAATATGTTCCTCTTTCCAGTAATGGGTTGTTTTTTTTTCATTTTGAAGATGAGAGTAGTGGGTTTCCTTTGCTTTGCAAAACTTTTTAGTTTGATGTAGTCTTATTTGTTTATTTTTTCCTTTGGTTTCCCTTGCCTGAAGAAATATATAAGGAAAAGATATTGCTAAGAACAATGTCTAAGATCTTAGTGCCTATGTTTTCTTCTAGGATTTTTATGATTCTGAGTCTTACAGTTAAATTTCTATCCATTTTTATTTTATTCTTGTATGTGGTATAAAAATGCACTCTTGTTTAATTCTTTTGCATGTATTTGTACAATTTCTTCAATACCATTTATTGTACATACCAGCTATACCCCATTGCATGTTCTCGCCTCCTTTGTCAAGTCTTAATTGACTATAAAGGTCTGGGTTTATTTATGGGCTCTCTGTTCTGTGCCATTGATCTATATGCCTGTTTTTATGCTACTACCATGATGTTTTTGAAATGGTTAGGAATCCAAGATTGGACATCAAAAACCTAGGATTATCATCTATTCTTGCTATTTACTGTGATATTAGGAATCTTTTAAACATAATAATCCTGGGCTTCTTCACCTGTAAAGTGGTGGTAATAATAACAACAGAAACATTTACTCCAGAAGGTACCCAGGAGTATACAATGTAAACAAAATTGAACACAATGCCTTGTTTAACCTTGTTGAATCCCAGCGTAGGTTCAGTGAATAGTAGCTCTTGTTGTTATTACCAGACATGGAATAGAGAACAATTAAGATTTTGATTTTGATGAGTACAATAATTGCTAGATGTGTTACCTAATGTGACAAGTGAAATTTGACAAGAACTCGACAAATGGCTGGAGATATCATGAAAAGATTATTCCCATGATGGAAATAATGAGCAGAAGTAGGTACAGCATGAGATTTTTGAACATAGCAAAAACAGCCAGACTAGATGAGAATAAAAATTCCATATTTTGAATAGCAAAAAACAGTTCTAATAGGGACCTTGAAAATAATTGAAGAACTTAAATAGTATTTACCATGTGACTTATCTCTGTTCTAAGTTGGTGATGGGAGGAGTGGGCTGTAAAATGCAGAGAAATGAAAGTTCTTTAAGATACTTGATGTGTCAGAAGTCCTTAGAATAATGGCTATTAGAACTGTAAGGAATATCAATGGCCTGTAGAACCTCCTGCCCTAAAGAGAGAAAATATTTCATTCACTTTGCACATAGAAATACCAGGGCTCATGAAGAGGCTCTCCAGCAGCTAAACTTGGTGTTACTGTGACAAACTGGGCATCCAAGTGCACCATGAAGGAAAGGTGAGAAGAAGAGAAAGTCATGATGACGAATCTGAAGCTTTTAGAAAAAAAGTGCCTTGTTGTGATGCACGATGAAAACCTGTGACAGGTGTAAGATCTTGGTCAGGTGTGATTTTGGAACCACTAACCTAATTTCTCGCAGGACTTGTGCTGCCAAAATGGTCTATTGGCATATAGAAGAGCTATGAACATGTTCCTATTATTATTATCATTCCTGTTGTTGTTCTTCCCCTGGCGCCCCCCTGAGGGAACTGGATGGTCCTGATACCTCTGGTCTCTCATGTTCACTGTGGAATATTCTGCTTACAGTGTTTTCAAAACATGGTGATTCCCCAGCCAATCATCTTCCCTACTCTCAGTGAGCGACAGACTCTTCTCTTTGTAAAGTGAAAAATAATCCTTTAAAATTTTGTACACCCTCCCCTTACTATTTTTATTCTGCTTGGCTTGCTTTAATAGACACATTCCATCCACATGGGATCTATTTTCTCTTTACCCTTTGAAAAATGAGAAAAGTAACCTACACTACGGAACAGGTCGTGAAGATCAATTGAGGAAAAGTGACAGGCTGTGCTGCTGCATTATTTAGGCTCGACTCATCTTAAGTTGGTTCCATTTATCACGGATGACTAAGAATTTATCAGGAAAAAGGATTTTCCATAGGAAAATCAAATGTCTGCCAACGTTCTTACTACAGTGTGTTTCTTTGTAAGTTCTCTACTAAACTTAAGGATTGCTACCAGTGTTCTTTGTGCAGACAGCTAAAATTATAGGCACATTGGAAATTATAATTTAAAAGAAAAGTTTTCCTTCCTTGTATGAAATAATTGGCTCACAAAACTTTCCCATTTCCCTGGTGGATTTCATATTTCAATGCAAACTCTTATGCTCACAGTCCCCTTACAGACATGCCATTCCCTCTGTGGACAAGTCTGTTATACAATATTTGTGACAAGCACCTAGATATTGAGTGGCTCACAGTTCTGAGCCTAACTTTAGGTTCTGCTGGAAGTACAGCAATATGAATTTTCTGTCCTCTTCACATTAAAAATAATAATAATAACATGGATCTATCAGCCAAGATATAATGGTAGTGGCTGCAGATGATCTACTTGAAGTATTCTGTACAGAGACTATTTGTAATGAAGGATTCACAGAGGCCAGCACAGGGGAAAAGCCAAATGGGGGATGGGGAGGAAATCCAGAGGCTGGTAACAGCAGGCAGCCACTCATGCCAGAAACCTGGGAAATGGTTGCAGAGGGGCCAGAGCCTTGACAACACTGCTCAGGGCCTGGGGTCACAGGCAAGGCTAGCCCAGGGCCAGCAAGAGGGGCTTATCTTATGGAATTATCAAAGAAAGAAGGACTTCAAAGTTGAAATGCATGCCATTGATGAGAAAACCACAATATTCCCAAGTGAAGTACATTAAAAAATAATTAATTTTCATAAAGTTTTAGAACTAAGCAATAGAAGAAAAAGACGATTGATTTTGTTTGTAATAAGATTTTCGCTCAGGGGCTCACTCTCTCTCTCCCTACCTGGATTCATATATACACGTACAGTTTTTTTCTGGGTTTTAAATGTGCAATCAATTTCTTTTTTACCTTTTGAACCTTATTACCTTGACTCAGAATATCCAGTGGCTGTGAGCAGTACTCTAACCTGATGAGTGTCCACACTCTGGTCTTTCCTATAAGCACCCCGTCCATCCAGCCATTGTCATGGAGCAGGGGCGCCAGGCCACCCGTGTGGCCACCAGCCCTGCAGGCAACATGGGCACCAAGGAATGACAGCGAGTCAACACAGGTGACTATGCTCTTCACTCAGCTTTTATTAGTGCAGATTCCATCCAAATCTATAATAACCAATAACAATAATACTCACTCAGAAGCAATTAGCAATAACATCACACGAGAGAATTGGAGGATAATGAACCCAAGTGTCAAGAGTCCAGATCAGGTCCAAGTCTGGGAAGCAGCCATACAGCATCTTACAAGGCAGAGTCTATGGCGTCTTAAGAGTCAGCTAGAGCAGGGTTGGTCAGAGCAGCAGAGCGTGTCTCAGCCTTCTCAGATCCTCTCAGCTGTCACAGCTGTCTCTCTGAAGGCCTTTGCTTTCAGACTCTTGTCTGAGGCAATGTTGCATCAGCCCTTGATTCACACATGTTGTTTTGTGCCACCTTGATAAGCACATGTTGGTTATGTGGCTGTGAGAGGTTATGGTTATGTTGGTTATGTGCATGCTCTGAGAGGGCGGCGTTACCCTTCAGATGAGCGTGCATGGTCTGCCACACTGTTCTGTGCGTGCATGCTTGAGGGACTGCATCATCCCTCTGAGTCACTGCTGTCCTGCACATATTCTAAACATGGCTTCTTAATCAACGAGACTAACACCATCTTGGCTTAACCCTACTCTCCACACTAATTTAGGTTTTATGTCATTGTGATAGTATTTTGGATTTTCTATTCTTCTTTATAGAAATGATTACTGCCTTATGAAATATGATAAAGTTACTGTATTAGAAAGTCAATTTCTTTCTTTTTTATTTTTTGGTAAATCAACAAGATAAAATGTCTTTATAAAGCTAGAGAAAATGGTCCCAAACAGAATTAAAGAGACTCAGAGCTCCAGCTATTTTTAGCCCGTGAAGTTTACTGAATATTATTTTCTTTGATAAGAATTAAAATATAGCAATATTTTAGAATGTTTCCAAAGGTAAGAGGTAAGCTCTATTCTACTGTATCCTGCTACCCTGCTCTTATGTGCTGCTAATGCAATGAAATAATAGTTCACAGAAAAGACAAAGTGATGGTCCACCAAACATACTCTATACACTGATAGCTACTACCCTAAATCCTACACTTCCAAGAGATAAGTAGACTGTTTTAGCAAAACACAAAACACATTTTTTTCTCCCAAATTGCAGCACCATAGTTTAAAAAGTTATAGAACTATGCCTTTGGGACAACTGGCCCTGGGAGAGACTGGGCCACACCAGTTCTCCAGTGCTGTGAGGACCGCAAAGCTCCCTTGAGGTGATGACCCAGGGAGAGAACTCTGAAACAGCCAGACCCAGGGTCTGTGCTAGGATTCTGAATGCTGTCTCTACACTCCTCGTGGAAAGAAGCAATTTTTTTTAACCCGCTGACAATGCAGACTTAATCCCTGTCTACCTGTGCTTACTGCAAGCAGTAAATGGGCACCAGTAGCTATTGTGTAACCTCGAAGTAGCAGTCTTCTACTATCACTGAAACTCATTACCTCTAAATATTCAACTTTTACCAAAACACGATCATTATTTATTATTTTTAAATAGTTTTATTGTTGTTCAAGTACAGTCATTTGCATTTACCCCCTGTGACTCCCCACAACCCCAGCCATCTCCACCTCCCTCCCCTGCTTCCAGCCTGCCCCCTTGGTTTTGTCCATGTGTCCTTTATAGTTTTTCTTGAAAACCCTTCCCCCCTTCCCCTCCACTATCCCCTCCCACCTCCCCTCTGGTTATTGTCAGATTGTCCTTAATTTCAATGTCTCTGGTTATATTTAAAATAGTTAGTTAACAATCATCCAGCTTACCAAAATAAGCTAAAACAAAAACTACATGATTAAGTTACTTGATATTTTGCAAGGGCAAATAGCCCCTGGATTTAATGATTTTCCAAAGATCATCTTAGAAAAAAATGTGCTATGATAATATAATTTAATTAAAACAACTACAACAAACCACTTCATTACGCTATGTGTGATTGAGTAAAAAAATACTGAGTGATAATAACTAAAATGCAATGTATGCCTTTCATGTATTAACTACCTAATGCAAATAGAGAAAGATAATGGAACTATTAATTTAATTTCATCAGGTCAAGTTATATTTATTTTTACATACTATGTGTCTTTTACTTAATATCTTAGTGAAAGCATTCACCAGTCCCTATTATATAATAACAGTTTTCTGTTCCTTTTGCATAATTGCTGGTCAATTATACCATACTAGAATGCTTGAAAAATTAAACAGTAAATTATATGAAATAAAAATATATCATTAAATTATATCTTATGTGGATTGATCTTTTATTTACATTTTAGTGAAATTAATAAGACATACACAGTTAAGACGTGAGTTAGAATTATAAAACCTGGGAACAAAAAGAAAGGAGAGGTGGAGGAGGACAGAGGAAGGAGGGAGGGGGACAGAGAAGGAGAATGAGACAGTCGTTGTCCCACCTCTCCTGAAACCTGCAGCCCACTCTCTAGAGAAACCACTTTAAATCTTCAACCCTAAAGATTCTTCCCCCAAATCTCCAACCCTACTGTGGAATCTCTAAACATGTACACATATATTAGATGATCTCATTCTTTTCCCTGGAGACATGCTTTTAGCATGACACCTTTTTTTACTCTCTTTGTCTTTATTATTTCCTTTTTAAATACAGCCTAATAATGCCTTTTGCCTCTCTCCCTTTGCTTCTTTTCCTGGAGCCCATATATTTTATTCCTTCTATTTTACTTCTTCAAGTGCAGGAAAATATTCTCTAGTAAATTCTGAGAAATGGTCGGTAAGAAGAGATGAAAGTGTTGAGGCACTGCATATTTTAAAAGTCTTTTTTTTTCATCCATTTACATTGGGTGAAAATATTTGCCTAGGTATAAAATTTTTGGTTAGGGATCATTCTTCTTTCGACTTGTTTAATGCTTTTTTATTTACAGTGTTACTAATGAAAGATTCGGTAATATTATAATAACCGTTTTTTATGGAATGACCTATTTTGCTACTTCTTACCCCAGAAAACTTTTTAGAATCTTTCTTCTTTGTATATGTGATGATGTGCATTGGTACGAGTCTTTTTTTCCATGAATTTTTCTACACCTCTCAGTGGGTGTTTTCAATTTTGGATACACATGTCCTTCAATTTAAGGGCATGTTCTTAAATATTTATGTGATTAAATTGTTTTCCTCATTTTCCTGCTCCAATTTTCTTACACTCCTTTGGGTGTTTGATCACCTACACTGACCTCTAGGTTTGTTTTCTTTTCTTTCCTATGATCCATCTTTGTTTATTTTTTCTCCTACTCTGAAATATACCTCATCTTTGCTTCTTAACTTTCTATCTAATTTGTGTTTCTGTGATGATATCTTTAATTTCCAGGAGTTGCTTTTTGAACTCTTACACATTTTTTCACAAATAAATGTATTTTAATGGATGTCAAAATTTTCCTATGACTTTAGTTACAATTGTGATTTACCTAGTTATTTTGAAAACAATTTCTGTTTTGTATGCATTTTTATGTTTCAGAGTTTTGTTTCACTTGTATTGTGGTTTATCCTTAAATACCTGCTGACCCTATGCTGACCAGCATATTTAAAAATAAATTATCAGCGCCTTAGCTGGTTTAGCTCAGTGGATCGAGCGCGGGCCTGCAAACTAAATGATCGCAGTTCAATTCCCAGTCAGGGCACATGCCTGGGTTGCAGGCCAGTTCCCAGTGAGGGACTCATGAGAGGCAACCATACATTGATATTTCTCTCCCTATCTCCTTCCCTTCCCTTCTAAAGATAATTAAATAAAATCTTAAAATTAAAAAATAAATAAATTATCAGAAATACAATTAGAATCTATGCACAGCCATAAAGAAGTGGTACGTATTAAATGGGTTTTGTTTCCTTTTCTAAGATAGGATATTCTCTCTCTCTCTCACTCTATACACATATGTGCATATATATACACACATGTATATATGTATACACATGTGTGTATATATGTATACACACATTAGGGCTACCTTATTGTTGTGTGTTCTCAGCATAGTCAAGTAATAGTTCTATATAGTAGTATATATAGCTGCTGTCTATCAAGTTGCAAAATGTCAAATGTTGTCCTGGCTGGTGTGGCTCAGTGGATTGAGTGCCAGCCTGTGAACCAAGGAGTTGCTGGTTTGATTCCCAGTCAGGGCACATGCCTGGGTTTTGGGGCATGTCCCCAGTAGGGGGCGCTCGAGGGGCAACCACGTATTGATGTTTCTTTCCCTTTCTTTCTCCCTCCCTTCCCCTCTCTAAGAATAAAAATAAAATCTTTAAAAAAGTCAAATGTTAATTTCCCCTAGTTCACTGAATGTACACATATAGTGCCCTATTATGAAATAATTTTATCTTTAATTACCTCTCTATAATTCTTACTTTTGCCCAGAATATCTATTTTCTTATGAAATTAACATATCATTTCCTGCTTTTTAAATATATTGATTCACTTACTTTTAGAGAGAGGGAATGGGAGAGAGGAAGAGAGAGAGAAACATTGTTAGTTGCCTCTCATGCCCATCCCAACTGAGGATTGAACCCACAACCTAGACATGTGCCCTTACCAGGAATCAAACCAATGACAGTTTGCCTTGCAGAATGATGCCCTACCAATTGAGCCACAATAGTCATGACATTTCCTGCTATATTTAAGATGTCTGTTTTGTAAGAGCAGTAGAGAATCTAATAACATAAACCAGAGAATCTGAAACAAGTCTCTGAGTCAGTAACCAGAATATTAGTGTAACTTTAACTCAAAGTATTTTCTTGAGCTGTCTAATCTTTCAAATATATTCAGGAAATAAAACTGTAGCCATGAAAAATAATGCATATGGAAATGTCCTGTCTACTAAAAAGCAGTTCATTAGCTAGAAGCTGCTTTGAAGACTGGTTTGACATTTGACTTGAGTCTTTTGGGAATTAACACAAATGCATTTTCATCACTTCCCTTTGATTTGAAGTAGTTATAAGTGTGGTTTTTTTGCTGGCTGGATTTCAGGGGGAAGTGGCCCTGTGTTAGATCAACAATAACAAGGCTTCTTCCTGACCACTCTATGTAATTAGGTTTACCGATTCAAAGACAGAGGGGAAAATCAGTGGACACATTCCTCTCTCTCCTTCTCTCTCTCTTTCTCTCGTATTTCTTCTTAGAAAATGATTAAGGCCTGCATCGTCTCTTTTTTGTAAGATAAGGTAATATATAAATCTTTATCCTCATGCATAGAACAAAACCAAGAAGAAAAGAAATTGAGCCCTGGCTGGTGTAACTCAGTGGACTGAGTGTGGGCTGCAAACCAAAGGGTCGCTGGTTCGATTCCCAGTCAGGGCACATGCCCGGGTTGCAGGCCAGGTCCCCAGTGGGGGACACACTAGAGACAACCACACACTGATGTTTCTCTAACTCTCTTTCTCCTTCCCTTCCCCTGTTTCTAAAAATAAATAAATAAAATCTTTAAAAAAAAACAAAACCAAAAGAAGCAGTTCACTTTAGCACTCTCAAAGGTGAAGATTACAGGTAAAAAGATGAAAAGGTGAAGGGAGGAGGAGAAAAGAGAAACCATGACAAGAAAAATGGAGCAGATTCTAGGATCTGAAAAATTGACTAGAAGTTTCAAAATAGTATGATTCCCTTGGGTTGTAGACTTGGGAGTGATATCTCCAGTTATCCACCATCATTTAAATTTTTGTTTATATTAATTTTTAAAATATTGCTCTGAGTCAAATAACATACAACCTATGATGAAGGACATTATTTTTGAAGTGCAGCAGCAGAAACCCATGCTCGATGTCCCCAAAGCATAAGTAACCCTATCAGTTATTTCTTACCTAAAGTAATGGCATCCTAATCTCCATGTGCGAAACGAAAAAGGACCTTTTGAACCAAGTGTAAGATGGGAGGTGGGTGTAGTACCCTACATTTTAAGCAAATTATAAATTTATATTTGTATCATTATAATTAACTAGTTATCACAATATGTGTAAGGACACATTCAAAGGGCGTATCACAGATTCGAAAAAGGAGAAATAGAAGGGAGAAAAATCAAACTGATAATTTTAAAAACTTTTTGACATATTTTTAATGATTCTATCTGGTAACATAGAGGAAATACCTATCTGCTAGGAAATTAGATATTTTCAGTGCAATGAAATAATCTTTTTCTTAAACTGCTACAGGAGAACATGCATCATATAACACTGCCTTCCATTTCATCTACTCCATTCACTATTTAGAAATTCATTCTGGGATAATTGTATGTGTGATATATTTGCTTGCATAGCATTAGCATTACATGTAATAATAAAAGTAAAGCAAGCATGTCTGAGGATTATGCAAAGCATTGTGCAGAAATTAGTCTAGATTTTAGTCTAGAAAACATGGGGAAAGGTGTATTTGTCATCTAATTTCAGTGATAAATTACTGTGTGGATCTGCTCTTCATATTACCGTAAGTCTTTGAATAATGTTGCTTTGTTCAATGTTGTTTCAGTATAAAGTTGATGCAAAAAAAAACATTGATTCCCAACCAGGACCACTGAGTGCTGTTTGCATGTTTTTCCCATGTGTGCATGGCTTTTCTGCAGGACCTGTGGTTTCCACCCACATCCTGAAGATGTGCATGTCAGGTGAATTTGCATGTCTGTGTGGTCCCTGGGAAAGTGTAGCTGTGTGTGAGTGCACGTTGGGTTGAAGGGCGCTATGCCCAGGGTTCTCACCTTGCCCCCTGAGGTTCAAGTATAGGCAGCCACCTGTGGTCTTGAACTGGAATTAGTAAATTAGAAGGTCATCATCTTACTTGTTTTTGTTAATCTTTCTTAACTGTATGCGTAGTTTATATTTGTTTCAATGTTTAATACTAGAATAGCTTTGGGTCTCTATTTAGATGTTTGGTGATGTTTTTGTGACCAGAAATGTATCGTAGGAACTTAACTCTTATTACCATCAATTAACTTACAATAAAATTGGTTTTCTTTGTGTCATTCTGCTTGAAGTCACAGTTTCCAAGAACCTTTGGATGACATTAAGTGAGAGCTTACTGTAATGTGAAATAACTATTGACATAGTATCCTTATATAATTTTATTCTTAAAATATTTGCAAAAACCCATTTAGAAAGTATTATTATCCCCATTTTACAGAACAGTAAAACATCCAGATTCACAGTTTTGGTAAAATTCCTCATGCTACATCACTAGTCATTGGCAGAGTGGGAATAGAAGTCTTGTGCTTCCCAATTCTGTTTTATTAAAATATTTTATTTATTTGTTTACTTATATTTTAGAGAGAAGAAGGAAGTGAGAAAGACAGAGAGAGAAACATCAATGTGGTGGCCTCTTGCATGCCCCTTACTGGGGACCTGGCCTGCAATCCAGGCATGTGCCCTGACTGGGAGTCAAGGCAGCGACACTTGGGTTCACAGGCCAGCACTTAGTACTCTGAACCACACAGCCAGGTCTCCCAATTCTACTGTTATAAAGATTAAATCACCCACAACTTAAAATACCCCTGAAGTCTGATAAATTTATATAAAGTTAGATTTGGTGATTCTTTTTCTCATTTTATCAAATAAAAATAACGTGTACAATTAGCTAACTTTCTTTGTCCAAAAATCAAAACATCAGGTCTGAGAGTATGTATTTCTGAGTGGGATGAGATAGAACATTTAAAATGGGAAGGTCTAAAAATTTTTGAGTTATAAAAGATAAAGATGTGTTTAGCATCAGAGATAATGTTATGATGTATTCTAAATGGAATTTATTTTGATTTTGTAAAATGTTCCAAAAATTGAAATCTACTGTAATGGTATAATTTATAAATTTAAATCTCTCAGTAGTTTTGTTTAGTTTTTTGCACACTTCGAAAGGACATTAGTAGCTGAGCATATCTTTTCCTTGCTAGAATGAAGAGCCTGATACTGGTACACTGGAAATATTTTATCTGGCAGGTGTGCTAAATGAAAGTCAAGTTTCAGATATTTCTGAGAATGAAATTGAAGATTTGAGAAAGAATTATTAGGGAAACCAATCTACTTTTTTCTAAACACTTTATCTGATGGTGTGCTAAAATTTAGTAAATAACTGATCCTCTAGCCTCCGTAAGAAATAACAAAACCCCACCTCATGGCCGCTGAAGGACGGTGCGCTGTAAATGTAAAGCTACCTTTAACCTTTAAAAAGTAACTGGGTTAATCCAGCTGCTAGTGTGAACTTGCAAAGCTTTTTGCTACACTTGAATTTAAATAGTCACCTGTCACCTGAGAGCAACTTTTATGATCACATTGCCCTTGCACAAAGTGAGCCCAACTACAAAGGATAAACTAATCATTGTTCCAGCATAGTTCATTGTAAACCATGAACAAAGAGGAAAAAGTGTTTTATTGTGATATGAATCTATTGATTTCTCTGGGAGGTCATTTATCTGGGCACTATGTTAGAAGGAGAGCAAAGATAATGGTAAAAATCTTCTATGATTTGTATCTATGATTTTAAATATCAAATTTTGATAAAGTGGGGTTTAGCTTTATTTTAAAACATCTAATGTAAGAAAATGAAATATGAAAAGTTGTTTCATAAACTTGTTTGTGAACCATAAAACTGTATATAAAATTGAACTTTTCATTATTAACTACTACTAGTTCTAATCTTATGCTCTAAGGGTTACAAAAATGATTAGAATTTACAATCATTGCCAGTATATAAGAGGGGGTTATATTAAGAATGGCCGTATCTATTTGTGTATTAAGAACAAGGAGACTAATGGCCCCTCGAGTCACATGCTGTTTTTTAGACCTGCCATGCTGCTGGCTGTGTGTAGCTTTGAGAGGCCCTCTCCAGCTTTCCTCCTAAGGAGAATGCTGGTACTGGACTTAATGATACCCAGACTCATTCAGTCCCAACGTTCTGTGGACCTGTGACATTTCTATCCTATTGCAGAAGAAATATAATTTAAAGGTGTGGATGCCGTAATAACATTTTTTCTTGCATTATTGCAGTAAAAGTTCAGTGAAAGCAAACTGACAAGTTTAGGCAGCTTTCAGAACATAAAGGGGAAAGAAAGGCTGACAGCTTTTGTGAACCTTTTTGCTTTCAACTGAAATCAAAGAGAACCCTTGCTCTCTGGCCCTGAATGTCATAATATTGTTATGTCTAGAGCCATTGAAATGCCTGACAAGGCTGTCGATTAAAAATGAGAATCATTGGGCCATATTTGCTGTCATAAGGTGAAGGGTAGTTTGAAAAGTATGGCATGAAGTATTCCAAAGGATGATTTGGCTCAGACATTATTAACAACATTTCAAATGATAAGTGCGGTCATTTGCTGCGATCCACTTCTTACCTTATTTCTGCATGTAGCTTCATTTAAAAAAACTCTCTATTTGTAATGTTTTTCAAAGTGCTAAATTTGAGATTCTGAGGGAACTGTCAGCTGATATTATGGATCATATTATTCGGAAATCATTCTGTGTGTAGCACATGTCCTTTGTGGATGATGTGATGATGAATGAAATGGCACTCATTCGTCTTTCCAAATCTGAAATACCTGGGAGTTCTATTTGACCTTCAGAAAAACACATCCACAAAAATGTTACTGCTAGTTTCCTAATAATTTTTAGAAGACCTATTACCTACCATACTGAGATAAAATAGTTTTACTTCCTTAGGCCAAATTCCTGTTACAACATGAAATAGGCAAATGCAATTAGTATAAAAAAAAACTCAGCCATGGTATCTCAGAGTTTAAAGGAGTAACCCTTAGGAATTAGCTTGCATAATTTCTTATCCACTGCTTTATAGGCAGACCTCACCTAGTATGGCTGACGTGTTGCCCAGCGGACTCTGATGAGCAGCCAGAATGCAGAAGAAGTCACTGCATTGTCAGCAAGCCCCTTCGGTATCTACAAAGCTCCATCATTAAAATTTTCCTTATATTGATCAAATACTTATTTATCTGTGACTCACTCATTTTCCCAATGCTTTCTGAAGGCAAAATCCTGTATCTGTGCATTCTTCAGATCTACCCCTTCAGATCAGGGGTTTTGCATTTTTCTGCTTGTAAGAAAACAAAACAAAACAAAATATCAGCAGTGTATTGTCCGAATAGAGAACTGCTCTCACAAAATGAGAAGTCTGGTATAAAGCATGGTATCAACTCAGTGTCTCAAAGATATTAGCCCTAAAATCTCTGCCCTCTTCTCAGAGCTGCTGATGGAGCCTCATCTTTTACCTCATTATTCTACCTGGAGGGAGGAAAAACAAAAACATCTACAAAGTCTGTGCGATCTAAATTTCTTTTTCTGTAAAGACTTGCCCAACAATTTTTGCTTATATTTCATTGGCCTTGGCTAACATGATTTTTGAGAAAAATGATTTTTATATCTGGGCACATTGCCATACCCAATGAAACTGCAATTCTGTTGATAAAGAAGTAGGGGGAATGGATGTAGCATCGACAGCCTCTGCCACATTAACCCTCAGGTATTTGGGGACAGCTGCATGTTCTCTCTTTCCAAGCTACCCTGGACATTATTTTTGACATCCCTCATTAAGAGCATCATCATCTTCACAAAATGAAGTCTCTTCTTAAAATGTGGCATTTGGCCCTGGCTGGTGTGGCTCAGTGGATTGAGCACAAGCCTGCGAACCAAAGCATGGCCGGTTTGATTCCCAGTCAGGGCACACGCCTGAGTCGCAGGCCATATTACCAGTATGGGGTGTGTTAGAGGCAACCACACATTGATGTTTCACTCCCTCTCTTTCTCCCTCCCTTCCCCATCTCTCTAAAATAAATAAATAAAATTGTTTAAAAATGTGGCATATAGAACTGGATGTGATATTATACTTGTGGTCAGACAGTGGTAATACTGAATTTTGTCCTGCAGTTACTGAATTTCTATTTAGTCAGCCACGCATTAAGAAAACTGTTTGGCCTAAATTGAACACACACACAGCCAATGCCACCTGAAATTTTTCACTTGGAATAAACTAAAACTGTGATCACCCTACCTCATATTTATTTTTTAATCAACTTTATTGGGGTATAATTTCCATATGATAAAATATACCCATTTTAAATGTAACATTTGCTGAGCTTTAGCAAATATAAACAATTGTGAAACCCCCATGAACAAGACAAAGCATTTTCCTGACTCCAAAAGTTCTCTTATGTTCCTTTCTTCTCAATCCCACTACCGCCTATCCCAGAAGACTGCTGATCAAATTTCTGGCACTCCAGGTTTACTTTGTCCAGTCTGCAACTTTATATAAATGGTATTATACATGTATATTCTTTTTGTCCCTGGTCTCTTTTGCACAGTGTGTTTTTAAAATTTACTTATATTGATGTGTATAACATTAAATTGTTTTTGATTCTTGCTGAGTATATGCAACATACCATAGTTTGCTTACTCATTCTCTTGATGATTGACATTTTCGTTGTTTTCAGTTTAGAGCTATTACGATTCAACCTGATGTGAATATTCACATATGAAACTTTTTTAAACAGTTTTCTTTTTTCTTAGCAAATACTTGGGCGTGGGATTGATGGGTTATATAGTGAGCATATGTCTAACTTTATAAGAAAATGTCAATCTGCTTTACAAAGCAGTCGTGCCCTGGTAATGTTGCAGAGTCCCCTTGTTCCACGTCATTAAAACACTTGCACTAATATTTGTATTTAATATTTTAATATGTCTTTCATTGTAGTTTTAATTTTTAATTTCCTGATAATCAGTGACTTTGATTGGCATACTTATTAGCACAATAAGTCTAAGTTAAAAGTTGTTTGTTTGTTTGTTTTTCCTGTGGACATCGAATTAGCTTACAAGATTTGGTAAAAGATGTTTCTTTTATTCATTCACCTTGGTGACATTGTTAAAAATTAATTGATTGTACAAAATTGAGTCTATTAACTACTTTATTCTGTTTTAGTGATCTATTTCTCTATTCTTAAAGCAGTATAACCCAATTGATTACATTGATTTCACAGTAAGTCTTGAAATCAAGAAATGTTACTACTCCAAATTTTGTCTTTCAAAACTATGTTGGATTTTTAATGCCCTTTGAAATCCATTATAAATTTTGGAGTAAACTTGCTGATTTCTACAGCAGAGCCAATTAGACTGTTGATTGAGATTGTGTTGTATGTATAAAGTAATTTGGGGAGATATGAAATCTTAACAATGTTGAGCCTGCCAATTCATCAACCTGGCAGACCTCTTCATTTATTTATATTTTCTTTCATTTTTCCAGGACCTCAAATGTAAAGCTCTGTTATGTGTGTACACATTTAGGGCTGTTATGTCTTTTTAATCCTCACTTGTGGATTGTTTATTATTACTGGTTTTAAGAAGGGGTGGGAGACAGAGAGACAGTCGACCGGAGAGAGAAACCCCAGTTGGGTGCCTCCGGTGCTCTGCCCAAAGGGAGATGGAACCAGCAGCAGGGTCCTCCTCGGGGAGCGAACGTGCAACCTCTCTTGTGCACAGGAGGACACTCCAGCCGCCTGAGCCACCTAGCCAGGGCTGGGGCAGTTATAGCTTCATGATAATTTACATTCTTTATCATTATAAGAATATCTTTTCTTATATCCCTACTAATAGTTCTTGTCCCAAAGCTTACTTTGTCTAATGTCAGACAACTTTTGTCGAGTTCTTACTTTTAACCAGCCTGTGTTTATATTTAAAGTATATTTTACAAAATACATAAAGGGTCCTGCTTCCTAACCCCCTAACTTTGTATTTGTATGTTGTTTAGTTTATATTTAACCTAAATATTGATATGTTTGGCTTACTGTTGCCATAATCTTATATATATTTTTTCATTTTTGCCTGTCCATCCCCTTTTTTATGCTACCTGATTATTATTTTTAGTGTTCATTTTATCTCTTTTAAATTATTAGCTATACATTCTTTTTTGCCCTCTCCCCTACCCCAGTGGTTACTCTCCAGTTTAAACTATACATTTTTAACTTATTTTAAAGTACATTCAAGTGAAATTGAGCCACTTCAAATACAATGTAAACACTTTGTGACAATATACTTTCATTTTTCCCTCCCACACTTTGTGCTATTATAAAATACTTAATTCTGTGAGTCCTATAGATCGGGTAATACATTATTATTATTATTATTATTATTATTATTATTATTATTTTATATAGCCCTCTCTTTCGAAAATATTGAAAAAATATTTTATATATCTACATATTTTTTAATACTAGTTCTCCCTATTCTTTTTATTCCTCTCTGTGGATTTGAGTTTCAACCTGGTAATTGTTTCATTTTAGACTAAGGATATCTTTTAACATTTCTTATAAGTTTACTGGTAATGAATTCTTTTTTTTTCTTTTTAGTTCTTGCTTTATTTTTCCTTCATTTTAAGAGATTTTTTTCTTTAAAATATCTTTGGTTTCCACTTGTCTTTCATCTCTTTAATGGTGCAATTCTATAGGTTTCTGGCTCACATTTTTCCAATCAATCATTCTTATGTTTTTTTCCTGTATGTGTAATGCTTATTTATTTTCCCAGAAAGCCTTTAAGAGTTTTTATTTACCATTGGTTTTAAAAAATGTAATTATTATATGCCCAAGTATAGTTGTCTTTGTATTTATCCTATGTGGTGTTGCTTAGACTTTTGGATTTGTGGATGGCTATATTTCATCAAATCTGGATATTTTTCTACCATTATTCTAAATTTAAATATATTCCTCCTTCCCACCTCAGAAAAACCTTGGACTCCAATTTAAATATGTTAGATAGCTTCACATTGTTTCACAGGTTACTGAGTTTCTTTTATTTCCACCTTTTTTTTCTCACCTGGTTTTGATGGTTCCTATTACTATGATTTTAAACTTATTGATCTTTTGTTCTGTAGTTTCTAATCTACTATTAAGCACTCTTTGCAAGTTTTCCATTGTAGGCATTGTATTTTTTGGAGGGGTGGTTAGGAGATTAGTTTGGTTATTTTAAATTTATAGATAAATATATACATATATACATAGAGATAGTTTTTGCTCATTCTGCCCATATTTATCTTAAAATTCTAAAATTTTTTAGAAGTCTGTCAATTAAATATGTCATCTTACTCATTTTGGAGTTTGATTCTATTATCTTATTTACCTCCTAGTTGTGTGTTAGATTTTTATGCTCCTTGAGTACTTTTATTAGATTGTGATTGTTGCATGGCTGCACACATGGAATTTTTGTATTTCTTTAAAAGTATGTTGTGCTTTTCGCTGGCATGCAGTTCATTTATTGATGAATACCAGCGACACCAGCAGTCCTTCACCTCGTGTTTCCTGATAATGTTTCTTTACTGGCCTTGCTGAGCTTCATCATGTGCATGCTCAGCTCAATGTGCGTGTGGGGACAGAAGCTCAAGGGGACATCTATGCAGCTACCTGGAGGACTTGCTGGGTACAGCCCCTCCTTCCCTGTACTCTGTCCCGCAAATGCCAGCAGCCTCAGTCTCCTCAGACTTTGATGTCTGTCTTTTCAGCTGAGCACACCTGGCAATGCTTCTTCATCTTCCGGAAGGTGTTTCTTGTCTGAAAGCTTAGACAATCATAAAATTCATCTTGTTTGTTCACTTTTTTCAGGGTTTACAATATTACACCTCCTAAAAACAATAGGTGGAGAACTAATCCTGTACTTGTAACTTCATCATGGATGAAAGTATGTATCTTCTAGGAAATGGGAGGGAGGTGGGGATCCCCAGAGGGGTAGGTGGGTTGGGAAGGGAGTAAAAGACAGAAAACTGTACTTGAATAATAATTAAATTTAAAAAAAAGACTTTAAAAAATACAGGAAAGACTTTACATTTAATCCAAGTACTTTTTAACCTTATAGGTTAAAATCCATCTTTTTAACAAGTCCCTAATATTTGACTATTATATTATTAGCTAACTCCAAGCTTTTTATTGGCTACATATTTTCAAGTGTCCACCTTCTTTCTGTCAGTGAATAACAGGCCTAGGAACAGTGGCAAAGCTGAGTACAAAAAAGTAAATGCTACAACTCCTTGGGGTTATGAGGGTGAAATATGTGGACAAATCATCTAGGTCAAAATTTTGGATTCCCTTTTAATAGCTTATTGCCTTGAGTTACTTAACCTCTCCTTTTTTTAACTGTAAAAAAGGGGATAATTATAACACCCAGCTCATGTGAAGAATAAAATAGTATGTATGCTACATATACAACATATATGATAAAGTATGTAGAACAGCATCCATGACATACCTACAAAGCATTTTATTACTATTATTAATTCTGACCTGAACTGTAGATGACCCATATCTTGATCTCTTATCTACCTACCTAATTTTGAATTAGTTTGTTTTTCTGCATATACCCTATGCTTTCAATAACAATGCTTCACAAGCTGGGTTGCAAGTCACTATTTCTGTGAATCTTCCTCAAAGATATTTCTGATATATGACATCATCAAGGCTATGGTCCAGAGTGCTTTTTATTTCTCATCCAAATTAGTGCTTAGTATGTGGAATCAGCGAGGACCAGAAATTCAACTTTGTGGAAAGCCACAGGGAGCTAGTGCATGGGCCATTGGAAGGTTGCATGTACTCACCTGGAAAGGTTTTTCAAAATGCCTATGTCCATGTCCCTTTTTGTTCTTCCATCATCACTCTCCTCATCCACCCAGCGAGGTGGCCCTTGCATGTGCAATTTTGAAAAGTACGTTCCTGTGTTTCTGATACCCATTTCCCCCTTTTTTTACAATGTAAAAATCAGATAACTGACGCCTATCTCTAGTGTGACATTTCCCAGTACTAGCACTGAATAAGATATTTATTTACCTTACTGTTTTTCACATTTTTTTCTGCAGAGCTATCACCTGGCAAAAAATGTCGAATTTCTTGCTGAAACCCCTCTATGCATTATCTGCAGCATCTTTTCTATCTACCAGCTAGTTAGGCTTATGAACATGAAAAATAAAAGG
Source organism: Artibeus jamaicensis (assembly GCF_021234435.1). Classification (NCBI taxonomy): domain Eukaryota; kingdom Metazoa; phylum Chordata; class Mammalia; order Chiroptera; family Phyllostomidae; genus Artibeus; species Artibeus jamaicensis. The sequence continues at coordinate 13,447,233 of NW_026522046.1, read as the reverse complement.
ATGTTTTCATGCTTTCATTGTAGTCTATCCTGTATTTTAAGTATCTGCTCCTTCTTTCTAGATATTTGGAAATTCTATTTAATAATACATGCTAGAGTTCTAAAGCTTTACATGCTGTATTAAACTACTGAATGCATGTTGTCTGTGGTTATACAGACCTGATTTATTTATGTCTGTGCCAAATATGATTTTTTTATTTTACAGAGTATAGCAACTCTGTACCAGGAAACTGAAAATAATAAAATATTAATTTTTTTAAATTATGAAATTTTAAGAAGCACTGATTTTTAAATCTTTAACATTTTTCTGTGTAGATATTTTTTATTTATGAGAGGAAATATATGCTGGAGAATTAATAAAGGTTATACTTTACCATGTAAGACATTAGTTATATTAATATATATCATTTTAAACATTATATGAAATCTTAAAATAGCCAACAGATTTTATACTGAACTACCTAAAAACATCTTATTGAAGAAATGAAATATTTTGTAAGCATCTTATACTTTAGGTCAATATAACAAAATAAAATTAATATTTATTATATGTTTACTATAATTACTGAGGTAAAATAAATAAATTTTTTCTTATGCATTTTAACATAATTTTGATATTAAAGATTTGTTCCAGGTAATGATTTAAAACTTAATATATATAGTTGTTTTCTATGTGAAACACTTATTCTAGCTCTGTTTGACAATTTAAATTTTATTTGGAGATAGAAAAGCAGACAGACACAAGATATAGTTCTTCCATATAAGTAAATTTAGTAACAGATTTAGCATTTTTTCTAGAAATATTTTCTGCACTTGATAATTACTTGTTAGTATTTATATTTAATTTAAAATAAAAAATAAAACTTTTAACACACTGAATTTAATCAGTGTGTATAAGTGTTCTATTTAACACAAAGTATATTTTAATGCCTTAGTATGTTTACTCACATCTGTAAAGGTTGTGTTCCAGAGCTATAAGTAGTATAGATAGAGTTTCAATTGTCTTAAACGACAGCTCCCCAAAATATAAATGGTCTAATTTAAATAGTTAGAAATCAATTGTTTATTATGGAAGGTAATCAATTTGTAGATTTTAGTGTGAACAAGGTCCAAAGAATGACAGAGTGGACGTTTCTGCTCAGGATGTCTCATTGGTGGAGCCACTGACGATCGCAGATTTGGGACCCTGAGACCAGCGGCAGGTATTGGCAGCAGCAGCCCCATTGTCAGGATGTGGACGCCACCTGTCAGTATGATGACATTGCTCTGTTTTGAAAGATGATTCTCAGTGCCCTAGTTTTCCTGTTAACCCACTTAGCCCCACACTGCTCACTTGCTCTTCTCTTGTGCCAACTGCTGCGTCTTGTCCTATCTTTCACACAGTATCTTAAAGGCTTTCGGTGGAAGCTCTTAATTTAGGGTATTGGTACCACAGGAGGGAAGTGCCTTAGAGAACTGAAGTACTATTATATGTTTCCACCTTCCAGGATAAAAGCATGCTGTTTCGATAAAAGCTGAAAATGGTTCTAGGAAATAGTACTAGATAAAAATAGATAAATAAGTGAAGTCATATTAAGATATCTTTTCAAGTGTTTCATGAAACAATATGACATTATTTCAAGCTTTAAAAATTGAACAGTTTGAAGAGTAAGTGCATGCCTGGCAATATAAGGTAAAAATCCTCATGCTTGTTAGATAAACACTTGTAGACATAAATCTTTTTTTTACATAATATTTTAAGAACATAATGGGAATTCATTCACCTAGTGTACATCCAACTTAGACTATATTAACATTTAATACAGAACTTAGTTCTATGTTAATATAGAACTTCGTTCTATGTTAAACTAAATTCAGAAATGAATAATAGCCTATCCATACAGTAATCCATGTTTATAAGAAAGTATTATTCTTCCAGCAAAATATGACAAATATTAAGATAGTTAGATTTAAAGAGATATTCAAAGGCCAGAAATCTGAGCTGAATACAACCAAAATTAATTTATTCTTAACCATTAGCATATAGTTTATTGTAGTTTCTCCTAACAGCTTTAAACTTCTCATTTATTGTAAAATCAATTTCCAGTCAGAAACAGAGATTGGCAAAGTATGACCCACTGCTTGTTCTTGAAAATGAGCTTTATTCAAACATAATGGGGCCCTTCCTTACATAATGTCTCTGGCTGCTTTCATGATGCCCCTGAGCTGAGCAGTTCCACCTGTGTTTCACAGAAATATTTACTATCTGCCTTTGGAGAAATAATTGGATGACTTCTGGACTAAATCACAAAGCCATGTCTACTTTGAAACTCAAATTTACTATAATCTAAAGAGAATGGGTATTATAAGAAATTTATGTTCAATATTTTGACTTGGGAATTTTACAGATAAATAGGCAGTGAGCCTAATTGAGTTTTGTGAAAAATTTGTGGCATGTTTGAAAAAAAAGTCCTGTCGTTGAATAGGAATGAGATTTCTCTTTTCCCCTTCTTGAGACCAGTAATATTTCAGAATAATAAGGATTTGAAAATTTATTCAATAAATAAACCCCTTTAATTTCTTAAATTTAACATTTACTAAGTTTCTTTGATCTCTCCTTTTCCTACCATAAGTCATTTTAAAAATAGGTTGTGAAATATTAGTGTTTCCCAGAAGAAAGTGGTAAAAATGCTATTCTAAAAACATGCAGTTCTCAAATGTGAAAATATATAGGTTAAAGTAGCTTAACTGAAATCCTAGAATCATAGATTGTGGATTTTAAAGAGCCATATAGTTTATTTAATACAATTGTCAATCTTAGCAGAAGATTACAAAACAAAAAAACTCAAGAACTAAAGTATTCTGCTCTTATTTTCCTGTATGGGAAATGGCTAATAATGAGTACTTCAAAGTTTAATAAAATGCATTTAGGAGACTGTGTACTTGGGTTTGCTTCACTCACTGTAGGCAAGAGGCATCATCATACTATGATAAATAATAAAATAATTTAATTTTTGTATTGCATTAAATTTGTTAGTACTATAATTAATTTTTTTGTGTTAAGCTTTTTAAAAAACTTTTTTATTGTTGTTCAAGTACAGTTTTATCCCTCCCCCCCATTCCTCCCATCTCAGCCATGTGGCTATAATTAATTTTAATAGGCTATGTGCAGGTCCCTAAGTACCTCCAGATTACTCTAGGACTAAGCATTGAATTCACTTTCTCTATATTTTGTTATTTGAGGGGTGATGTAAGTTTAATTATGCAGATAATCCAAGTAGATTTTTATTTTTCCTCTGGGATATGGCTTTCATTTTAAAGGCTTAAATGCTTCTTATCACTGCTTGTGAATAGAATTAATTGAATCTAGAACGATGTTTGTAATACTGTGTGATGAAATACATTTGGTAAGGGAGTTGACATCCATGCATGCATTGGTCAAAATTATTGAATCTGAAAAACCCTGATGGGTATAAGTTGAAAAAGGTAAAATATTTACCTACACTCAGCATTTTATTTTAAATTTAGCTACTTTTCTATGGATTGTCAGTTGATTTTAAATACTTTTTTTGGAAATTATTGATTTATGAAATGAGTATTTGTTGAGAATTTACTATGTATCTTTTTAGAATATAAATCCACAAGGTCATGATCTTGTTTTGTGTCCCTATTGCCTGGCATATAGTAGTTACCCAGCACTATACATTAAATGAATAAATGGTTCTGAAAGGTAGAGGCTCATCAGCATAACCTGAAAGGGTGTTAGTATTCTAATGGTTTAGAGAGTAAAGGCTTCGTTTGCACTGTACAGAAAGCACACAACAGAGTTAAATACAGAGGCTGTAAGATCACTTAGGAAGGAACTAACCCACATTTTAGGAGAGAGGTCAGTTAAAGCTACCTTGCAACTACTAGTTTACTTTCTAATTCTATTGATTTCTCTATTTCTGGCATGTCATACAAATGAAATAGTCTAATAATTATATAACTAGAATAATGCAATATGTTGTCTTCTGTGACTAGTTTCCTCCACTTAGTATAATATTTCAAGGTTTATTCTTGTGGTAGCATGTATCACTATTTCATTCCTTTTTATGGACAACTAATTTTCCATTATGTAGGTATTTGTTTCATTTCTTAAATGAAAATTATGATTTTTATATGTTCCATACTCTACATATTAGCACAAAGGACTCTGGACCCAATGTCTAGTTTCTGGAAAATCATTTAAGAATTACTAGTAATCACCTCTGTTCTGCTTTTATAGATCTCAGTGTACCATGAAATCTCAGAGGTTTCATTTGGCTTTAGAATTCAGTTACAGCCTTTTGACTTTAGCTTCAGACAAATAAAGTCTTTGTATTGTTTTGTAGGAAACATTTTTCTCTTCCCTGGAGCCAGCGTTTGATGTCATAGAGTATGACCCTGACAAAAAAGCCTGCTCTCTGACCTGACCTCCAGCCTCCCTAGCTCTTCTCCTGTCCTATTTTCCAAAGGGTTAAAGTTTGGTTTTCAGCCTAAGTAAGACTTCATACATACTAGAATTGAATTCCCAAGATAAAAAATTTAAAATACTTTTTCATAGTTATCTTGTTTACATGAATGTAAAGAGATGAAAATTCATTCATTTGCTTTGGTTACCTTTTATTCTGGATGTTAGCAAGGACAGTGTATCTATTGCTTCTTGGATCTAAACATTCACTCTAGATCTAAACAAAACTACCAAGTGTAGTCTTGGCAAGTAATTAGAGAATTTAAAAAATAAAATAAAATTTCATTCAGACAAATACAACCCAAATTATCATGAATTCTGTGAGAGAATACTTAGGTAGCCTGATAAAATTTCAATTAACACACTATCTTTAATTCCAATAGTTTATATTTTATACTTTGCTTACTCTAATTAGTTTATGGTCCACAGTATCTTTAATTACAAATATTGGTAATCTATCTCCTGCAGCATTTTATTTAGTTTGTTTATGGTTCCAGACTGATTATCCTAATGACACAGTGATGAAAATTACTATTAAGCAGAAATGAAATGGAATACTCATTAGGGTAAAAAAAAGTTTGTTTTGTTTCTAATAAAACAATGATCTGGGATTAGAATACAGTTTTAAAATTATCAATAAGTTGAGGAGTGTATCTTTGAAGTTTTATCAGTATCAAATATCTGATCTTATGATTTAGTTCTAACCATTAGAGGTAGAGTCTAGGATAAAGTTCACATAGTTATCCTAAAAAATGGTCAACCTATTGAAAAACAGCTCAGGTTGCAGAGCTTAGTGGGAAAGGAGAAGGGATTAAGGGAAAAAAATCTCATAGACACAGACGACACTACGGTGACTACCTGAGCGAAAGGAAGGTAGGAGGTGGTAGAAGGTATGGGGGTGATAACTGGTAATGGAAGGAGACATGACTTGGGTGGTGAAACCACAATATAATATACAAATAATTCATTGTAGAATCGTTTACTTGAAACCTATATGATTTTATTGAGCAATGTCACCCCAACAAATTCAATAAAAAAGGAATTTAAATTATACCAATGATAGTGCTGAAATGGGCTAAAATTGGTATTACTAGTGAGAAAATCATTGTAAATATTATGTGTACAATTACTATGAAATTAATTATTAGGGATGGGGTAGAAGGGTAAAGATTAGTCTGTTTCAGTCCTTTTATTCTTGCCTTGTGTATACATTTATTCTTCTTATTTTTATTTTTTTGTTGTTCACCTACAGTTGTCCTCATTTTCCCCCCACCACTCTCCCCTGCCTCACCAACCCTCACCTTCCACACTCAGTCCCACATCCCATTTGGCTTTGTCCATGGTCCTTTATACATGTTCCTTGATAACCTTTTCCTTCTTCCCTCATTATACCTCTCTCACCTCCCCTCTGGTTACTGTCAGGTTGGCATCCTGGGCCCATATCCCAGAGGTTGATGGATTGAAAGCTTGTGCATAGTATATTTCAAAGAATGCCATTTACTTGCAGTCTTTATATGTTACTTAGTTTCTGGTGGGCGCATAACCTCCAGCAATGTCTGTGACTGAATTTTACATGGCACCAGAATAACATATTCCAAATTAGGGTGGAATATATTTGAGCTTCTGTAAGTTTTTAGATATAAAATCATGTGTATTAAAAAAAATAGTAGCTAGCTAGTGTCTCAAATATTGGATAGATCTATAGAAAGTTTGAGCAAATAAAAATGGCCAGATTTTCAATTTTCAATGTCTTTATTGTACTCTCATTGGTCAATTCAAAAGGTTTATGGAAGGTGGAAGATTATAGTTTCTTTTCAACATTTAGTTAAATCTATGCAGAGTCCCTCCAGAAAAATGCACATGTACATAGATAAATTCAGAACGTTGATGAATCTCCTGGAGCTGTCCACAGATATACTAGGGATTCTAGGGACTTGGGGTTAAACAAGACATAGCTACACCATTAAGTGTTTCTCAGCTTTTCTAATGAGGTTGGGTATTTTTAAAGGTCAAGTGAGAGTAAGAGTGTGAGTATTCTTCGGGGTAAATCATGTAAAGTGTTTGGAATAAACAAGGACATACAGTAAGCAGACAATGCACTGTACACTTTTAGAATAAAATGTTATGGAATTATATTGTTCTATTTATTTATTGCCCACTTTTCCAGTATTAGCATTCTCAAAACTGGGGAATGTCTGCCCTTAACACGTATTACACTTTTAGTATTTTTTGGCAAATCTCCCTCTGTTCTTTTCAACTGTTGGTATGGCCTCAGTTTAATATTTTTCTTTATCCTAAATAACTACATTTGAATGAGTTTCACATATTCAGAAATCCCTGAACATGCAATTATACTAAGATATAAATCTGTTGGAGACTATAGGAGGCCTAAAAATGGGTAAATGGAAGAAAAAAAATAAGTGTTTAACCTGACTTTTCTATAAAAAGTGTACCACGGGATAATTTTCTCTTTATGAAAGTATTCTAGCTAATACATGAAGAAGGAGTGACAGAAATAAAATCACAATTTTATAATTCTCAATGAAATAATAAATAAGCAATGATGTACTTTGAAAAGAAAGAGAGAGAAGGAGAGAGAGAAAATTGAGAGAGAGAAACATGCATCATGTGTTTCTTGACAGAAGTAAACAGCACAGATGAAGTGTCCTTATGAAATCTGCATCTAATCGTATCAGTACTCTGGATCTGTAAACTATCTATTTACAAAGAACACAGAAGGCAGGCGAATATTTTAAATGACACCATGAGAATGGAACCAGCCATAATGTAAGTAACTCTTTGAAACTAATGACCGGCCTCTTAGAAAGTAAATAACAGTAAATAATATGAGACAGGGACCTATAGAATAAGAGAGACAAAATGTCTCTCAACCCAATGTAATGTTTTTACAATTTTGACTTGATGAAATTAATCATTAAGTAAAACAAAACAATACAATACAAAAAGGATAATATTAAGGAATTATCTTAAAATTTTTGCAGTGGAATTATAGTGTTACAGGTATAATACAGAAAAAAGACTATAGGTAAAAAACAGAAAGCCCCAATATTGGTGAGTTTTTAAAGCTGGGTGATGGGTACTTAACATTTTATTATCCTACTCTCTTTTTACTTGTTTATGTATTAAATTTTTTCATAATAAATGTTTAATAAAAGTTGACTAACACTAAATTTCACACCTGTCACAGGCTCAGTGAAGTTTTCTATGGCATATTAAAGTACATGTTGATATACCCCTAAAATAGATTTATTTGCAATGTATGAGCTAGATACAGAATTGTTTTACTTTGTGAGTGATTACCAAAACTGGCTTAGTGATTATATTTTATTTTATTCAGAATATTACATTAACTTGTTTTATCAAGTGGTTGTTTATATACTTTTTTTCATTTAATAATACATAAATAACCATAAGGAACACTCTATTATAGATATTATATGGTAAACAAATCTGCATACATATATTTTATTTATATGCTTATACACTTAAATATAACCTATATATTTGCATTACACATATAGATTGTCTTACATCTGTTTATCTAAAGTCAGAGGTGAGATTAGTATATAAACATGCATATGTTTGTATTTTTCTACAAAAGAAAAAAACTAGGATCTGGAGAGGACACAATAATACAGGATTTCAAAATGGGGTCTATTATTGAAGGTTTTCTTTATCTTTCAAGGTATGGTCTACAAAAATTAATTCTACCAGCAAAGTTGGGGCAATTTGAGTGATATTGATGATCATGATGAGTCATAATTCTTTCCTTTTTATGCTTTAAAGAGGTTTATTTAGGCATTTGTACAAATAGGATCTGTTTTAAATGACACCATGAGAATGGTACACATCAATGTTCTGTCTTATTATACATTTGAGTAAGATGATGAAATGTGAGATAGGAAATTGAATGATAAGATTAATCAGATGAGTAAATGGTCATTTAGTGACCACACTGAAAGTGTGCTCCTGATCATGAATAGGTGTGACTTGGTGGGAGGTCCCCAACAGGACTCTGACCTTTGCCATGGTCCCTTCAACGTAACCCAGATAAAGCCTGAGAGTGGTAGCTCATTATTTTTCCCCTTTTACATAGTGAGAGAAAAAAATGTTACAGCCCCTGCTCCCAGGCTTATTTATAATTTCCTTATGAAAAATAAATTTGGTAATAACAATGAAGTTTCATTGTACAAAGTATGAGAGATTATGATTTAGTAATACAAGTATGAATAATTCCTATTTAATCTTGAATGCATAAACTAAAAAGTTCATGTACAAAGTGTAAGGCTAAAGTCCACATCTCTACTGATTATTTTGTTAACAGAAGAAGCAAAGGAACTGAAAATCTAATTTACAATATGAAGTTAAATTAATCAAGGAAACCAAACAAAATGTCTTCCCACACTGAAAATAGTCTTCAATATTACATTTCAAGAGGACTCCTCAAATGAATATGTAGTCAATACCATCAGTAAAATCTCAGTTTAGGACAGAAACAAAGGCATTTTTCCATCTCAGTTTCAAAACAAGGAATCACCATTATACTAAAAATGAGAATACAAAGAGTAGGAATATTTACCATTATAGTAAACAGAATGCATTTGGTGATCCCATGGAGAGAATTTCCTCACTAGGGAAAAGATGTCAGAGCATAAATACAGCCACGGAGCATTGAAGCTGGAGAGAAACAGGACTCACACTTACTCAGCTATTATAAAAATAAATAGGCAAATAATAATAAAATTTTTTATTAGTTATAAGGGTCTTGAGGCAAGAAACAGCCCTACAAGTGAAAACAGAATTATGTGGAACAAGAACAATATAAACCACACAGTAAAGTTACTGACAAAGCAAGAATTATTACCTTAGTCACGGAAATAAAACTCATTACCACTTGTTTATTAAGAAAGAACAGGACAGTATTAATTAGTAGAATTCACTGCACATCTTTTACAATTCGTTACATATAAATAAGTAGTAATGAGAAACTTCAAGGTAGAGACACCCAGCTAAGCCACAATTTACGACCCACAGAAACTGTGAGATAACAAATGTTTACTGTCTAAGCTCATGAAGAAGGAAGACATTTTCCTCTGCCCTTCCAGGCTTTTGGCTGGTCTAATAATTAAAGCTACATAAGACAGTTTAGCCACAGAAAATGTCTAAATTATATTATATCTGTATGTATGAGAACTCCACATATAAGAATGGTTCAGAGACAGAAAGGGAAGATGAGCTCTGTATGACATTCTGAGGTCAGGAATGGGTTAAGGTCCTTTGGGGCTTCAGAGGGGAAGAAGGTCGTTTGTAGAATAGTAGGATGAGTGGGTGTTCAGCAGTTAAAAGTTCACTCTGCCCAAGAGACAGGCCATAAAATATTATCTCTGGCAATAACTCATAATAGGTAAAGCCCCATAAGTTAGATTATTATAGGTAGGTAAAGAAGGTGCACAGATTTCTTATGAACCAACAGGGTCTCAATTGCTTTCCTATCAAAAAATAACTCACTTTCCAAAGTAATACATCTTAAGAGGGCCTGTTCTGAACCCCTTCATTACCGAACAATAGATTACTAATACAGATGCTAAGGCTGATTCCTTCTGGATCATCTGTTTATTACCATTAGAGCATAATGCAGAGACTGGTGCATGACAACCACACAAGCCCATGTTTCCATGGTACCTGACGTATACTACATACTCAATATTTGTTAGGTTAATCCTATGAATAATAACAACCAAAACCTACTGAATGCTTCCAAACATCCTTCTGTGTCAGACACGCCTTTCCCCTTTCAGCATCACAACAGCTCTGTGAGGTGGTGTTTAGTCATTTCCCCATCTTACAAAGGAGGAAAATGAGACCTGCAGAAGTTAAAAGACTTCTCCAAGGAGACGGTTTCTAATGGCATAATCTATAATTTGACATAGGTAATTTGACTCAAGAATATGGTGCTTTTAGCTACTACATTTTGCTGCCTCTATGTGAAGCAATGAACACTTGCTTACTAAAAGAGTGAATCACCTGATCATATATACCACTTAGACTTACAAATTTAACATTTAAAACTTAGTGTCTTTTGTTTCCTGTGATATACAGTAAACACTGTTTAGGAACACTAAAGCTGTTGTCTCCAACCTACTTTTGTGAACGCATCTTTTGTTAAAAATATTTGACCAAGTATCATCAATATAAGTATATGATGTCTGTCCAGAAAATACCCAGCCTTGTAATGTGAAAAATAGAGACATCTATTGAAGAAGACACAAGATACAGGAAACATTGTACATGGAACAATGACACTTTACTCCCCTTCAAAGTAGGCACCTTGAGACCTCACACAGTTCTCCCAGCATCATTTCCACTGTTCAAAACACTTTGCAAAGTTCTTTGTTGGAATCGCATCAGCTGCCTCATCGTATTTTCCCGAATCTCACTGATGGTCTGATCTCTTCCCTTTCAAAGATGATTTTAGCTTTGGGAAAAGCCAGAAGTTGCAGGACACCAAATCTGGGCTGTTGAGGGCTGAGTCGTCTGGGTGATTTGATGTTTCGCAAAAATCTCCCAATAAGACTTGATGCATGGGCAGTGTGTTGTTGTTCTGAAGCTGTCAAATACCAGTTGCCCAGAGCTGTGGCAATTTTCATGGAATTGTATCTCTCAACCAAGGAAGAGCAAGGTAGTACTCCTTATTCATTGTTTGGCCTGGAGGGGCATACTCATGATGGACAACAATAAAAAATCACATTTAAGGTGATCTTGATCTTGAATCTACTTTGCTATACCTTCTTTGGGCATGGTGAGCCAGTCAACTTCCAGTGAAACAACTGGGCCTTCATTTCTGGATCATAGCTGTCAATTCACAGTTTACCCCCGGTTATGACCTTCTTGAGGAAATCTGGTTCATTAGTAGCAGTTTGAATCAAGTCATTAGCAACTGCAGCACCATGTTCCTTCTGCTGTGGTAGCAGAAGCTGCAGAGTGAATTTTGCCATGGCATGTTTCATGACAAGATCCTGCATCAAAATCTCAGACGCAGTAGTTTTTGGAATCCCCACATCAGCTTCTAGTTCTCTCACTGTCAGTCACTGATCCTTGTTGACTGCAGCCTGTACACGTTCAACATTCTCAGGTGTTCTGCTTGTTGCAGTCCTTCCAGAACATGGATCACTTTCAGCAGATTCTTGACAACCTTTGAAGCCTTTGTGCCACACTTTTATTTGCACTGCACTCAGTTCATTGTCTCCAAAAGCCTTTTGAATCATCTGAATAGTTTCTACAAAGGAATGTTCAAGCTTAACACAAAATTTGATGCAGATTCATTGCTCTACTCTCCCAGCCATTTTGAATGTGATGGCTACACAGTGGGGCCATCTCCATGAGAGATGCTGGCTCCATGGCATCCACTGCCCTCACTGACTAGTACAGTGAAGTCATCATTGTTCACATATACATGTTCCAGTCCACTGTCCTTGGCTGTCAGGTTACATCAGTGCCACAGAAATCATTCTCATTATGTTAACAATGGCTGGAATGTTTACAAACAGACTTCATATTTATTAACCTGCATTAAAAAATAAAAATTACATTTTAGTACATTCATATGTAATTCATATACCAGTACTACTATACTATTGTGTTAGCCTATTATGTAAAAAAAACCTTTATCTACTTATGTATTTATTTATTTATTTTACCCAGAACTCAGTGGATCATCTCCTATAGCCATTGAGTTGCATTCAACTTTGAAAACTACTACTTAATAGAATGTAATAACCTTTTTTAAAAGCATTAACCTAGAGAACTTTATTCTTTCACATCAACTGCCCTCATGCACATAAAAAAATCAGATATGAATTAAGTAATTTTAAATAAAGAAAAGTATTTTAAATGTAGATGATTAGGCTCATGTTCTCATAAAATAGGAATTTTGGAAATATGAATTTTTAGACTCCTTTTGTTCTTACTTTCTTTCCCTAAAAACACCTATACATTTTCAAATAAAGTATCTACTCTTTGAGGTAAATCTTGAAAGCATCAATATAAAATTTATTTCCCTAATGATTTTCTCAATTCTGCTTGTCTAACATTGATTTTCTTCTCTTTTCTATTTGTGATGCTACATAAACCAATAGGGTTTACTATAGTTTCTTTCCCAAAACGGTACACCTGCCCCATCGATCATGCCTAGAAGAGCCAGCACAGCTTTAGAATATAAACCAATAACATGCTATGAAAATAGAGACAAGACAGCTTAGAAGATTGATTCTAAATTATAGAGCTGCTTACTGATCTGCAACCACCCAAATTCTTACAGCTTGACAGGTGGTTAGTGAGCACAGGACAAACCACAGGCTTGCTTTCGTGACATAAATGAGGGCAATTTGCACAGTGTGTGGTATAGTTACTTCGGAAAGGACTACAAATCATAGTCTTTCAAACTAATGGATTGAAGTAGTTCTGTTTCCAAGTTTCTTCATCTTTAATATGGGTAAGGACATCTACAATCAGATTTGTTGCAATGATAAGGCCATATAAATTAGCCTATTTGAAAGCTTTATTTATGGATAATTAACATACAGATATAAAATATTGCCTTAGTTACTATGATTATTTTGAGTAATATTATTTAATTTTTTCTGCTGGAAATTTGTTTCTTAATTTTTTTAAATAATTTTTAATTTGAAAGAGTTTGCAAGAGTATCACAATACACACACTCTTTAATTAGATTCACTGATTGTTAACATTTTGTCTCATTCATTTAATAATTTTATGCTCACTCTATACACTGTCCCACATATACTTTTTAATGAATTATTTGGGAGTTAATTGCCTTAATCTGAGTGTAAGTTAAAGATATCAGTGTTTTATCTTACATACTTTAGTGTGTATTTCCTAGAAAAGGGACATTCTTTTATATCACTACATTTCAATAATCAAAATCAGGAAATTTAATATTGGTATAATATCCTTGTTTCAATTCACTGACCATATTCAAATTTTGACACTTGTCCTAAAAATATCCTTATAGCAACCTCTCCACTGAAAACACTCTTTCAGAGAAGAATGTCAGCCTTTTAATAATGTTTTTGAATTTCATTGTCTCGGCATTTTTTGTAGCACATGCAGATTATTCTGTAATCTCTGTCTTTCTATAGTGTGTCTTAATTTATACATCTGCAGGGAAATTATTGGGATAGAATTCTAAAGCTATTTTTGAAGATACCCGAGAAGTGAAGAGGCAATATATCAGAAGCAATATATTGCAGAAAAAGTAATGCATTTCCTTTAGAGATTTTGACAATTCCATTTCATTTTATTTCTTGTTAAAAGCTGTTAGAATTTTTACAAAAAACAAAAAATAAACAATGAACCACAATACCATTTTGAAATCCATTGTGTTTTACTCAATGTATGAAGAAGGAGAAACTAGATTTGTGCACATGTCTGTAAACTGGTCTTCATATTATCTAATGCTTTTCGTAGCCTTGAGACCTATGTTGTGCTGTACTTCTCATTCATCTTTTTCATCAAGCACTGAAGAGATATTCATCCCCACACAGTGCCATACTGTAGATAAATGCATCTACACCTCTCAGTAGCTATCCTTTGGCAAGTTGAAATAGAGTAATTGAAAGAGAGGATAATATATTAAGGGTGTATTTCTTTAGGGTGTCCCAGATCCAAACAATACCCCAGAGTCTCTAGGAAACTGTTTCATTTTCATAAGTTAAATATTCAAATGACCATATGCCTGGTATGTAAATTCAGCAAAGACCAAAAAGGAACCTCAGGTGCCACTTCCATTTAATCTTGTTAATTATAAATTACTGATTTCCCCATAATCTTTGGTTACACAAAATGACAATCACAGCTAATCTCATCTCTATAAAAACACACACCACTATTTCCATACATTATAAGTTATACAATAATATCCCCTGCCAGCCTCATATCAAACTTTTCTGCACTATACTTTATTTTATGGGAAATAAAATAGCAGTATAAATCAGTCCTTGACCCCTAACTCCTAAGAAAGGTATGAACTGTTTCTGTTGCTCTGGTGTCTTTGTTACTTTCCATATTACCAAGCATTGGAACAAAGCAAGCATGGTTTTAATTTTCTCCTGCCAAAATGGCTAAAATCAATCTTGCTGTATTCAATAAACAACTCCATGCATAGATGAATAAATTTTATTTGCTGATAAACAGCAATGGAATCTTGCAGTTAAATCATAACATAAAACCCACGTATATGAAAAATATCTTTCTTTTCATGACCATCTTTCTAGGTAACCATATATAATATGAAAGATAAATATTTCTTATGACCTTATGCATGCAGGGTAAAAATGCAATGATAATATGAGGCATGATCTTAATACAATGTAGTTTAATTACAATAAAGCGTTAGAAAAAACTCCCTAGACTAGCCCTCCTCCCAGCACAAATTTGATCTATTAGTTAATCAAATACACACTCTCTTGGTCATTTATTCAGTCAACAAAATCTTATCTATTACTTACATTGTACAAGATATGATCCAAGACACTAGAAAAATAAAGATGGATTAAGACATATCGCTGCCTTCAGGGAACTGACAGTTTAATTAGGAAGGATGACGTATCAGCAGACTATCAGAACACAGTGTGATAAATGCACAGATTCCCCAGTTTGGGAAGAAGTAATATGAAGTTTCATCCTCTATAACTTTCTCCTCCTCCCCACTCTAGGTTAGGGGATCTATCTCTGTACCCCCTTGTGATAATCTGTATGGCTTACGTTATGGTGTTTCCCACACTACATTAAAGCTTAAAACCTTGCTAGTCAGGCGACTTTGACCAAGAAAGACAACTAAGTTAGTTTTCTCTTTTTCAAATGAGGATAATTTATGCATTCATTATTAAATGACAAAGTCTCTGTGCTACATCGTGTTCTAGATGCAACATTATATTTTAATATTATATTACTCAAAGGGTTAATGTGGTGACTAAATGAGAGGAATTGTATAAAGCACTTAGCCTGGTGTGTAGCACACAGTAAACTTTTAATAAATGTTGGCAATGTAATCATCATTACTGCATAATTTCAGTGACAGCTATATCTTTTAGTGGTTTTCTGTATTTTGTCAAGCATGTTCTAAATGTATTTGTCAAATCTATGTAACACTATTTTCTTTTCTCTATCATAAATAAAACTTAATATCATAAAGAGGCTCAGATAAAGCCCAGGGCTTTATACATGAACCGGGCTGATAGTTTCATACTATTTAAGTATTGAATCTTTGACCACACTTTTAGACTAGGGCCTAGCTCATTACCTTACATGCAGTAGGAGTGAATACATACTTTTCAAATTGACTTGTCTTGATTTTGTAAGTTTCATCCAGTTACAACTTTAGCATGAAGGTCAGCATCTTAATCTTGAGGAACATTAAATCATGCATTTAACAATGTTTTTTTATATATTCTTTTCTCTCTGTCGGTGTAGGAATATTCTTTTCTGAGAGGAAGCGAAGCCATTAAATTCTGTGTCTACCCAAACTGGCTAAATAGGACTCAGTTTTTACCCCCAAATAGAAAGTTAAGCAAGACTTTCGTTTTTGGAAGTTAGTCTTTTGAGCTACAAGCAATCAAAAGAAGAACAACTTAAAAAAACTATTTTAAAAAATATATTTTATTGATTATGCTAACTGTAAAAAATCTATTTTATAATAAAGTTAATGTATTGGGTTGAAACAATTACCTCTGTATGCCAAATTATATCTCATAATACCATTGGCAGAACTTTGATATTAGAAACATATCAGTGTCTGATTCTTCTTCTCTTAATAGATTCATATATCTTAGGTATTGCAGTCTTTATACAAAATGCCAAGATGTTTAATATGACCAATATTTGATAAGTAATGCTTAGTATATTAGACAAAAGACACCTAATGTATAAATTCTGTATCTTTATTTTTGTTATTCACAGGTCCATCATTAACCTTTCATTATCTTCTTTGCTGGATAATACTTCTTTAGGATGAATGTAAATGAGGACCTACAGTTATTAGGCCAGGTAGAAGGAAGTATGCATCACCAATTTTTTTTTGTTGTTGCACTAAATCCCAAAGCAACTGTTGTGGTACATCAGAGAATCCAGAAAAACAGTCCTGTGACTGCACTATTAATTGCACTGGAAACCTGTCTTCCATTAAAAAAGAATAATATTATAATGCTTGGCCACCCAGTGTTATTTTAGTATTGCTGTGTTTTCCTTTTTTTTTTAGTGATTTAAATTTTTTTATTTAATTATTTTTTAAATACAGTATTCTGTCTTTCACTCCCATCCCAGCCCACCCCCACCGTGGCCCCCACCTCCCTCTCATTTCTACCCCCCTTAGTTGTCATCCATGTGTCCTTTATACTTGTTCCTGTAAATCCTTCCCCTTTTCTCCCTGAAATTCCCTCCCCTCTCCCGCTGGCTGCTGTCCCTCTTTTCTCTAGTTCAGTGTCTTTGTTTTTATTTTGCTCACTCGTTTGCTTTGTTGTTTAGCTTCCTGTTAAATGTAATATTACTGTGTTTTCAATGAGTGGTCACCACTTTGTGGAGAAACCTCACTTATTTATTTAGTCCAGTTCAGAATTTTTATTGTATTTGTGCCACTTCTGACTTGCAATCCTTGCCTTTCTTAACTCCCTGAGCTTTGAACTGTTCATATGAGTGTGTAAGTACATAGTGAGAAATCCTGGGACTCATAGGGTTAAATCTAGACATGAAAATACCATAGTGAACGCTTCAAACTTTAGAGAAGTTATATATGTGGCATCCAAATTTCATCTGAATTTACTATATTTTGAATTGTTTCTCTCAACCTATTGACTCAAACACATTAAAAATATCCAGAGATACAGGTGTAGTTTTGCATCCTAATAGTGAGCACTGAGATAAAAGTCTTAGGAAACAGAGAGATAGATCCTAGTCAAATGATTATTCTGTATTATTTGTGCTTTATCTAAAAGAGTGGTAAACTATATTCATTGCTCATTCTAATTTCAATCTTCTGTTGGTGAGATGCTTTGATCTTTCCTTCTCTCTTACTTTTTCTAAATAGTTCTAATTTCTCTCTCGTTTGGGGGGAGTATGTATAAAGAAGGTACAAGGCACAGCTATAATTGAGACAAGTACCATATGAAGTCACCTATAAGTAGAACCTAATCAGTGAAGCAAACAAACAAGCGAAATACAACCAGAGACATTGAAAAAAAAGAACAAACTGACAGCAATCAGAGTGGAGGGAGTAGGAGGATAATGGGGGAAGGAGGGGGAAGTGTCATTAAGGAACATGTATAAAGGAGCATGGACAAAGCCAAAGAGGGGAAGGATGGAGAATGGAAGTAGGGGTGGGAAAGTGGTGGTGAAAAAAATGGAGACAATTGTACATGAACAACAATAAAAAATAAAAAGAGAGACTTGCCCACAGCCCACAGTCCACAGCCAGTCTTGGAGTTCACAATGGAGTCACAGATTAATGGAATACATGTATATTTTTGAACTTGTTGATTTGCCCTGGGAACAGAAATGCTGGGCAGCAATGACATTCAGTTGAAAGCAGGTCAGTGGGCAGAAGTTCCTCCTTATTCTCTAACAACAACATAAAACATGAAGCAAGCATAGTTCCTGGATAGAGAGGTCCTGATGAAATTTTTATGGGTATTACATGTTCCATTTATTATAATATATGCTCTTTAATTTTCTGGGTAAGACCACACATATTTTTATGTGACTTATGTAAGTACATAGGTATTAGAGAAAACTGTCACAATGTACTTTTTTACAGTCTCACAACCTATGAGAAAGAAGCAATGCATTAATTTTATAGTGAAAATTAGAAGGCTTTTCTTCTTTATGGAGGGATTTGAGTTAGAGTTTCCGTAAACACTCAAGTTGTAATCACTGTCATATTATTAACACAGGCAAGCCAGTTTGCCTCTTTAGTCTTATTTCCTCACTAACAAGATTGAAAGGTTGAACTAAATGTTCTTAAAAGTATTGCCCCCCAAACCAACAAACAGAACTCTGATTATGTCTTGTTAAATATTTCAGTGAGTTTGTTCATATGGAGTGAGTATGTCACCAATGATTCTGGTGACATCCACAAAGCTGAGGGTCACTTCTCTATGTGGAAAAGGCGCATAAAGTTAGATTTCCAAGTGACTGACAAGAAAGACATTAATTAGATACAAAGAAGGGGATAAAAAAGACAGCTCCAGAGCTGAACTTCCACAGTGATGTGAAGTTGATGTCCTAGACACTTTTATTCTTAACTGTTGATGCTTCTGCCACTGTGATGGTTCCTGTCCTTTTCAAGCACTCATCGTCTGGTCGATAACCCTCCAGTTTCTCTTCTCAGCTTCATAAAGGGCAGTGAGGGGGGCACATTGCACTGTCTTCACCCTTTATAGCCTGGTTTAAAGCTAAGATGCTTTAAAGCAACTGACAAAATTGTATACAAGCAAGGCCTTTGCAGAAAGTTTTCTTAGGATACATTTTCAGTAAAGACACTTCTAGGTTGAGGTATAGGACTCTTAAATGTGTTGATAGATGTTGATAAATTAGCTTCCAGGAAGATTATGCATTCATGGAAGGATGTATGCTTTTCTGAAACCCAACATTGTTATATTACAGACATTTCTAAAGAAGTTTCATTTTAATTTGCATTTCTTTGATCAATCAAGGTGGAATGTTTAAGTTGATTAGCCATTTATAGTTCTCATTCTATGTCTATACTGCTCATATCTTCACTGATTTTCTCATTGGCATATCCATTTTTTGGTACTGTTTCCTCTGGCTCTTTCTAGTAATGCTCTACCAGATAACTTAACAGTAAAAGTGGTAAGTTTTAAAGTGAAGTGATTTTGGCCTGCCAATTCATATATTCCAGGAATCAAGCATATTACAGGCAAAGTTATTTTTATTTTAAAAAATAATAGAGCTCGCTTTCTTACATCTTTGAACTAAGGAAATATTTCCTTTCTTTATACAAAGGGAGACTGAAATGAGCATTAAACAAACAGTTGAAAAAATGTGCATAGGTGAATTTGGAGAAGAGAAAAATCTGATTGATTTCCATTATTTCCGCAACATTCTTTGACTATATTTTGTCACAAATAATTTGATGGGTTTCTCCTAAATTAGAGAGATGAGTGATTATGAGGTCTCACTGTCAATCTTTGTGAGTTGATGACCAAGCATAAGACCAAGGATCCATTCACAATGGGCTTGTGGTCTCTTGTGCTTCTGAAACGCACGTCCGGAATGCACAGGAAAAGTACAGGCATCCAGCTCCGGCAGGACCAGGGCTGACTAACTCAGTTAATTTATGTCCTCTTTTGAGGTCCCTTCTTAATCTAAGTCAAAGATATATAGGAATAAAATAAGCTAGAGTTTCCTCCATCAATACGAAGAGGTAAAACAACAAGAATAGGCTACACATTGAAAGCATGGAGCCGTCTGAAGAGAATCACTGCAATAGATTGAGGTAGGTTTCTCATCTAAATTATTTATAATCAAAAGCAATATAACAAATTTAAGATGTAAAGCCTGCTGTTCAAATCCTAAAATAGTTTTAATGAAAGGATTGCCGAGCACATACTCATGTTGTACAATGGACCTTATGACCTAGCTCAGCTGACAATGCTACTCTCTCCTACTGCACCTATTACAGATGTCATGTAAATAATGCTGTAATTCAGCCTTATTTCTGACTGGGCCTAGACAAAACCTTAAAATGTTTTCAACAAAGCCTCCAAGTAGCCATTACCAATTAAGCAGTTGGCATTTTAATGGAAAAATTATTACCATCTCTGTGCTCGACACATCTGCTGGAGGCGTGTGCAATTGTATCAACTTGGGGCAGACACACAACATGCTTGTATGAAAAAAATTGATCTTCTTCCTAAAGTCAGCAGCTTCCTCCCATGACCACCTTTCCCAGCTCTTGATATGAAGATACACCAGGAGGTCAAAATGAGTACATAAGTATAAAAAGTTATTCATGTTTCAGTGTTAGGTTGTTACTTGGAACCTGAAATGCCAGAAATTCTCCTTTGTCCCCTTCAGCCATAAGTAGCCACAAATATGTAATTTGGTGTATCAATATTAAAATTTTCTGCACATACTATGAAAAAGATGAAAGTTTTGCTTTAAACTGTAGCCCAACTAATCCTGCCCTAGTCAGAGGCATTTCTTGGTGCCTGGATGGTTCCTTTCCTTAAAAATCGTTCTTTGAAAAGTTAGTTATTTTTTGAAGTAATCATAATAAGATGAATTTTCATAGATGATTTATATTTTAAAATGTTTTAGATACATGTATTATATTTAAAAACTCATACACACACAAACGTAAATACATGCATCTTACAGATAGTTCATTGCGAGATTGAGCTGGTTTGACTTGGAGTAGAAATACATTGCTGCGTGTAGCAAGAACATCATGGGTATTGAAGGCAAGTCAATTGGTAATCCAATGTATTTGGTGACAGATGTTGTAAATTGTAATTGAAATAAGCTTCTCATGGAATGACTTCTCTTTCTCATTCAAATCTACCTAACATATATCCTACGATTTCTGAATGTGTAAAGTCATGCTACTACATTGATTTGAATTAATATCTTGATAGAAAATATATTGCATCTTCTTAACACATGTACAATTTCCAGGTATTAATCTTTAACCTACAAGTGTGTGTGTGTGTGTGATATGAGACAATGAATGATAACCAATTGGGAAACATAAAACAATATGATTTACATATTAAATACAAACAAAACCACAAAGCCATAAAAAACCAAACTGATGAAATTAATTTAATGTGACAGATGATCACTTTTTAAGATGGCAAATCATACTTACATCATAAAGATAAGCTGATTCTTTGAGTCAAATACCAATATTTTTTTCTTCCTCTGGTCTTGTCCTCTTCATCTTTTGTGAGAAACTACTTTGGAGTCAGCGATCATTGGAAATGATCTGCTTTCAGCCTTTGAATAGCTCCCCACCACTTACTTAAATGCTTAAACTTTCTGAGGATAGTAAGCAAGGTCTTTTTATTTGCGTCCTTCTTACCTCTAGCCTCATCTGTATGATAATGGTCTACAATCATATAGAGAAGTCTATATATTTGTTCCAGCCATAACATACTTGGTATTTTCTTTCTTTAGTGCCTTTCCAACATGCTGTTCCAATCATTACTTGAGTTTATACCAAGCAATGGCCACTTCCTTAGCATCCACTTTGAACATCTTCTGAGGAACCCTTTGTAATATGCTGCTCTGAATAAATGGGCTCTTTCAGAATCCTGTGCATCTCTTTGAGCTTACCACTCTGAGCTGTAAGTGGTTGGTTTACTCTGCTTGTCTATAAACTCTTTTAGAGAAGTGCATCCTATTTATATCCATAGCATCTAACCAAGAACCTGATACTTATAAATCCTTCATAATTATTTTTAAAATTATCAAATGAATGAGCTCCCACTCATATAAAGTTACCTTATGTTATGTTTTCTGGTTTGAACTTTCATTTTAGTTTAGTTATGCTTTGGTTCACATGTACTGTATGTGTGTCCTCATGACACTCAGTGGGAAAGTGGGATAAAAGGGGTTTTGGTGTAAATGAGTTACTTCCCTCAGGTGGTTTCTGTAAGGTTTTCTTTGCTTTTTGTTTACTTGTTTGATTGTTTATTTGTTATATTCTCACTCAGTCTTTCCTGCATACTCCCCACCTCTCTCCACTCTGTATGACGTGTTAGACCTTTAATAGTCTCATAGTCTTTCTTTAAAAATGTGCAGTAGAGACATCCTAAATAAATCATCCCTTGAAGCTAGATGAATTATTTGTTTTTGTAGAAGACCAGAGATTCTTTTATTTGATTGCCACAAAATGTCAGGTCAGGCCAGTGTGTGAGCACACATTTAATCATCAGAGTTGGTGCCAGGTAGATGTGTCAACAAATAAAAAAATCATTAAAACTTTGGTACAAAAATAGATATTTCATTTATAATAAAATGTTGTATTGATTACCAAGTATAATTTTATGTATCTTTCATTTTATTTACTGGCCAATAAGCTTTCTCTAATATTCCAAAGTCATTAGTTGAGTTAAATAAGAAACTATAAAATAGCTGAGTTTTTTTTACAGAAATAAAGTAAGAAATGTCTACTCAAATAGCTAATGATGAGAAATATGTTATTTTAAACCTTTTACTATATTTGGTGAAAAGAAAATTTTAAAGAACTCATCAGACATCACTGACTTACTTAAAAAAAAAACTGGCAGCCACAAAGACTTAGTTATGCAGAAATCCTAAACTGATTCAATGTTTGAACTGAACCAGGATTGGAGGCTCTCCTATGAATTGATTAATTTTTTTTAATTTCATTTATATGGTGTAGCTCAGTGGATTGAAATGGTGTAGCTCAGTGGATTGAGCACAGTCTGTGAACCAAAGGGTCACTGGTTCGATTCCCAGTCAGGACACATGCCTGGGTTGCAGTCCATGTCCCCAGTGGGGGGAGTGTGAGAGGCAACCACACATTGATGTTTCTCTACCTCTCCTTCTCTTTCTCTTCCTCTATCTCTAAAAATAAATAAAATAGTATAAAGGACACATGGACAACAATTAAGGGGGGTGGAAAGGGGAGAGAGGTGGGGGTAAGGGGGTGGGCTGGGATGGGAGTAAAAGACAGAATACTGTAGTTGAAAAATAATTTTAAAAAATACAGGGACCAGAAGAATGAATGCCTGCTTGAATGTGGTTGGTAGGATTATAATATGGGTGTAATTATTTGTAGTTTTGATTTGAACATTTCACCTAAAATGTCATATGGTGTGCTTGAGTGTGATATTGTTATGTTACAGAATTACATGCTTTTGTAATAAAATATTTTACAATAAAAAATAAATAAAAATAAAAATCAAGTAAAACCTTTAAAAAAGATCTAAAATTTTCATTTATACAATTATGCAACAAATACTTATAACTTGTCAAACAGGTGCCTGACATTCTTTCAGTCCTGGGAAGAGCAGTAACAGGAGAGCCTATTGTTTTACTAAGTGCAGGCTCCCTCAGCCTTGTTGGTGATGTTTCTGTAAGGTCATGCATTTAGTTATAAATCCTCAAATCTTTTGGTGAAATAGATGCTATGAGTTAAAATCTCTTACTTTGACTTCTGGATCTAGTCTGACTTATATAACATCATGACTCCTCACACATTTATCTCTGAGCCATTTTCTGGCAATACCGGAAGTAGCGCAGTGCAGTGAAAACAGCAAGCCTTGGCTTTGGAGCAGCTGTGCCCTTGCTCTGACCCTCACCAGCTCTGCGGGAAATTCACTGCGCGATTCTGGATTCATGGCTGGACTTCCCACCTCTTCAGTAGTTTGATAATGAAAACTACCCCTTACTCAGTAAATAACTGCCATTACACCTGTAGTTCCAAACATCTAATGGTCACAATTTACTAGGAAAGATCTCTTGCAAAAGCCATGTGAGCTTAAGCCCTCAGCCATACAAGAGCACGGCCAAGTGAAAGTAATGCAGAGGGGCACCCAGTGCATATGTTGACTGGCAGTGCATTTAATCTGCTGGTGGCAGAGACTATACTTTAGGGATCATTTCTATAGTTTGTTAATTCCTTGGTGGCTGTGTCTGTATGATAGTAACTAGATTTAAATACTTAACAGGTGGCACTAAACTTTGACACAGAAATAAGCTCAATAGATATGGAGAGTCAGAGAAATGTGTAATACAAAACCCATTATCTCTGCTTCTGTAAATGGCTGAGAAAATCTTAGTTTACACTTTTAAGTGGAATTTCCTTCCAGGCTACATCTGAACCAAAGAGAAATGGCCTCATATATCAAGGACCATCAGCATTTCACTACTCTCCACGTGGCAGGATAAATTACTTTGACAACACATGTTTCTGGGAACATCATATTTACTGAGAATAGCAATTAATCACATAAATTTATGTTTGAATAAAATGTGTTTCCAGGAAAATATTTTAATTTTATTATGCCTTTTATTAATTCACTAGACAAATTAAAGGACTTAAAATAGAAAATGGATTTTCAAAAAAGTTATTACTTAAGATTGCAATCTACACAATCACCTAAATTCAACTTTATCCAGCAAAGCTTTATTTTACTGTAACTCATGCATATATAGCCACACACATTTTGATTCATTTTAAGCTGTACATGTCTATATTAGCAATATAAAGTGGTAGTCTTAAATATTTAAAACACAACTTAAAGAACCTTTTAAAAATAAAGTCAATTCAGAGATCAGTTTTTTTTGTCTAACTGTTTCCTGTGCTTTGATTTGTAATTTCATTTGTAGAAGAAGTTATTTTATAAGACCCTTTCACCATTTAATGTAATAAATAATTATTATGTGGTGGTAAAGAAAAGACATAATTTTAAATTCAGAGAAAGGTAGGGGGAGATTATGCATTCTTTACTGAAATCATTTTGAATAGGACATAAAAAATATTCTAACTCTCCTCATCATCAGTAAATATGTCAAACTGTTAAGTTACTGAGATGAATTTAAGTTTACATAACATAGTAATTTTGCAAATGTAGAGGTTCCTTTGGATGGATGATGAAGAGGTGGCATTAAAGCAGACACAGCAAGGGTGCCCAAGGGCAAGGACCCTGGGCACCTGGGAAAGACCCTGAGTAAAATGACTGGCTATTATCAACAAACAAACAAACCAAAAAACTGGCACTCGGGTTTAAACTTTGTGAATTAGAGAGAGAGCTGTGAAATTAAGTTAGAGACTTGGACAGGAAGTGAATCAGTCAGCAACTTGTAAATTTTAGCTTTAAAGTTTGGATGTAATTCATTAAGGACAATTAATTATCTAAAATTTGGATTAAAATACAACTATGTGACTTCTAGGGTAGCTTGTTCTTATTTGATTATTTTCATTCCTGATCAGGGTACAATATTTAATAACTCTGTAAAGTTAGAAGGTAACTTAGAGAAAAGTTTGATAAATTAAGATGATTTTTTTCTACTTTGTTCAGTAAATGATGGCATGACTTAGCTATTTAAGTGATTTCTGTCTTGCAGAAGATCTAAAAAGGGAGAAATTCCCCATTAATTTTTGTTTTGGCACGGTTTATCAGTATTAGTACATTATTATTCACTATATCTTAGATATTGCTCCTTTTAAAATCGTCTGGTTCTACATCTTAAACACATATTATGTCATTACCGGGCCTCTATCCTCTGTCCTTTATATGGGCCCTCTAAACTGATCCTGCTTTGAACTCCTTGTCTTTTCTTTTCAAAATTAATTACCTATTGCTTTTTTATATACCTCCTACTGTTTTCCTACCCACTTTCTTCACATTTTGTGCTTTTTTTCTATTCCTTTGTTATGGCTTCCTGGTTTTTTAAATAAAAAATCACAGGTTTTTTACATTCTATTTTAGATGGCAACTAATTCTCAGAAATTTTCTTCTGATTTCCATAAGTCATTGTTCCTTGTATTTATAACACTGAAAGGCAGGTTATCTGATTGATAACTGACTGTTGCCCAGTCCATCCCCAAATTCTTAGGACCAATATTCACATAGTTTAGCTTGGTTCATTTTTAGGAAGAATCTTTTAATATATGTACTTGTTTGTTTTTTCACAGAATCTGTTGCCAGAGAAAGCATTATACACAATGAGGTCTGTCTAGAAGGTATCCAGCCATGTAATATGAAAACTAGAAACATTTATTGAAGAAGATATAAGATGCAGGAAACTTAATACACAGGGCAACAATGCCTCAGTCTCTTTCAAAGTCAGTACCTCACACAGTTCTCCCAATTACCATCAGCGGTCCCATTATATTTTCCTGAAATCTCTTCACTTTCAAAGGTGATTTCAGTTTTGAAAAAAGCCAGAAGTTTCAGGGCACCAAATCTGGGCTGTAGAGGGGCTGAGTCACCTGAGTGATTTGATGTTTTGCAAAAAAATTTTGCATGAGACGTGATGCATGAATGGGTGTGTTGTCATGATGAAGCTGCCAGTCACCAGTTGCCCACAGCTGCGGCCTTCTGAGTCATCCAAATAGTTTCTGCAGAGGGATGTTCAAGCTTAATACAAAATTCGATGCAGATTCATTGCTGTACTCATTCAGTCATTTTGGATATGATGGCCACACAGTACACATGCTCCCTGAATGGCATCTAGTGCCCCCACTGACTACTACGGTGATGTCATCATTGTTCACACATACACATTTCAGTCCACTCTCCTTGGCTGCCAGGCTGCATTGATGTTGCACAAACCATTCTCATTGTATTAACAATAGCTGGACCTTTTCCAAACAGACCTTGTATGTTTTATAATATGTGTCTCTACATTAAAAACTTCAATAATATACCGCTTCTGTGATGTTTCCCTATGTTTTCTTTCTTTGCCTGGTAAAAATATATTTCCAGGTTGCAATATGATTCCCTTTTCTTTTTCATCCATTTATTTGCTGGAAATTATGTTGTCTAAACAAATATAGAAGAGACACATAGTAGAAGGAGAAAGTAAGAAAAGCATGCTGCTTGCTTTAGAAGGCAGTCATCAAGAGATATGTGACTGATGAATGGTTTCTGGAAGGTATAGATTTTATATCTAATCTCAAATGCGTAAAATTGAACAATTTTGTGTTTATTTTATTTTCTGTCAATAAACAATAGTGAATCCTCTAAATAATTGTATGGTTAAGTTCCATTGGTCTTATCTTTGAAGTCTATTAATCAGTTGTCTGTCAATCCAAGTTTTAGTGTTGTAATGGCAATCTAAAAGAGGTGTGTTAGGAAGTTGTCATAAGATGTTACTTTTGCAGTGGGCTGCCAAGAATTTTTATTTACTTGGTAGTGATTTGATTATTGATCATTATTTTAATAATATCTAATTTAGGACTTTTCCCCTTAACATTGTTGTCAGCCAAAAAACTTAAGATGTATTAAAAGTAACATAAATATTTAAAATCTCACAACCAGGAGAGCATTATAAATGCTTTGGTGTGACCATTTTCTTTGATGCCTCTGAAATAATGAAGGATTCAGCTACCACTTGGAATCCATTCTAATAGATTTCAGAAGATTAGAGAAACTGAGAATGTACAGAATGTTCTGCAGTGAACATTTGAATAATGTCCACAGTGAACATTTGAATAATCCACAATGAACATAGGTAGAAGCCGCCTATAATAAATGGATTAGTCTGGTTTATTTTAATATAAAAAATATTGTCATCTTCCCAATGACCTTGTATGACCTTGTATTACCTTTATCAAAATTTTAAAATGTGCTTCTCTTTTATTTTTCTTATTTAAATAAATAAATATTAATAAAGACTTTAAGTGGGCGGTATATAATTATGTAGTAGAATGAATAGTAAAACAGATGAAAACAATAGTCAAATTGGGGTAATGGATTGCTGAGTTTTTTTAAGAAACTTAGGAAGTTTCTTCATAAACTAAAATCAAGCTTTATTGGTTTACTCAGATGTTTATGTGTATTTTTAGCATACCCACACAATCAAAACAATCTCCATCTAGTTTATATTAGATTTCTAATTTTAAAATGCACATATCTAATATTTTATTTCCTTAAATAATTTTTTACACATGAAGATATTTTCCCCATGAATGCTATATCATTTTACCTTCTATATATTCTGAATATCAACTAAAGGTAATTAATTTTAATGCATAATATTTTTCAACCCTAAACTCTGTGGTTGTAGAGATATTCAGAAAGAAGTTTCCAATAGTCACTAGGGATTTTCTTTTTTATTTTGTCACCTTATAGAAAAAATCAAGAAACAGGGAGAGAGAATAAGAGAATGAGGGCATGTGAATTAAGCTAACTATCTACTTCTTGCAGAGTTATCTAAAAGTCTATTTATTTAGAAATGTATTTTATTTTTACTTCCAAAATTATTTGCAACCATCACTTTGAGTAATTTGCCTCAATAAATTAATAGGTTTAGTTAATCTCACCAACATCTATAGTAAATTTTCATTCAAGAGGAATTTGTTATTATTTGTAGAATAATATATTAATGTAAAATTATAGCAAACTAAGGTAAAAGTTACCTCTGCTTGATCAAGAGAAAAGGTTTTTCCTTTTCTATTTCAACCTCTCTGCCCTTAGAAACCACTAAATTATTTCAGATGACTTGTAAATTCATTAATTTACATAGTTAAACATTTTGCATTTATAAAAAATTAAGTAAATATACATGAGCTATTGAGTAAATTTTAACCAATTTACTTTGGGAACAATTCTTTCTCTTCTTTCTAGGCCTATTTTAATGTGTAAATTTGCAGAAGGAACACCATGACTTAATCAGATTATTAATTTGTTAACATACCCTTTTTGAGGAAAATAAAAAATATATGAGTAAAATTATAAACTGAAGTTTTCAAAAAAAGCCCTAATCTCTTAAAGGAAAAATTTGCAGGATATTGATGAAATGTGAATGGCTGTTTTTTTATTAAAAAGTAAAAAAAGAAGCAATTAAAATTAAACAAAATTGTTCAAGTGTTAGGCTTTGCAAAGAGAGAGCAGTGTAGCATCAGTTAAGTTCTCCATTACTTATATCCAAAATCAATTTATAATATTAAAATATGTGTTAAATCTAGAAACTGTGCACCTTGAGTAAGAATTAGATGCACTAAAGGGAGGAATGATTAGAGAGAACACCTCTGAGAGGTGGGCTTTGGGTGCATAAAGGAGGGAGTTACTTTCCCTCACAAGCTCAACTATACTTTTCATTTGCTGCCATGTACATGCCTGATGTTAAGAATAATATTTTATAAGTTGGGTATCTTTTGAGGTCATCTATTAAGTTTTATTTCAAAAATCCTAGATGTCACCAGGAAAAAAATCACACACAAGAGAAACCCTACATATCTACTGCTTGATGTGTAACCAAGTACTACAAAAGAAAATTTTGTGCTGCCCTCATTTACTGGTTTATTCAACAGATATTTACGCAGCATCTTTTCACATTAGCATTCTGTTAAAGCCCTGGGAAATATAATGGGCACAAATATGTTACATCCCTGCATCATGGAGTTTCCAGCCTGTAGGAGGGGATAATGAATCAAATAATTTCCCAAATAAATGTGAAATCTTATCATATGTACATAGTATAGGAAGTGTATGTAGCACATGGCTCTGACCTAGATTTTGATGTAGGAGGCAAAGCCAGAGAGAACTTTTCTGAGAAAGGCACAACACGTCACTGAGGCATGAGTAGGCCATAACTCAAAGAATCTAGCAGGTGGTTTTTTTGTGCTAAGTGAGTGGCATAGTTTATGATGCCATGAATGGAACAAACAGTGAAAACTGGAGAAAATTAAAGAAGCCCTTTGAATCCTGTTTCTAGATAGTGA
Source organism: Artibeus jamaicensis (assembly GCF_021234435.1). Lineage (NCBI taxonomy): Eukaryota > Metazoa > Chordata > Mammalia > Chiroptera > Phyllostomidae > Artibeus > Artibeus jamaicensis. The sequence goes on along the minus strand of NW_026522046.1, from coordinate 13,417,288 downwards.
GGGGGGGCATGTTGTATAAAAGAACATGGGAAGAAGGAACTAGGACAAGTTTTGTTGGTGTGTTTAGGATTCTAGTCTTTAATATAAGTGCAATGAGTAGGTATTGAAATGTTATAAGAACATATTTATATTTCAAAAATTTTACTTTTGGGTGCAGTGCTGAACACAAATTAGAAGGGCGGAGCTGATGCAGTGGGGTGGTGGAAGATTACGTTAATAACCCAGGAAAGTGATTCTGGTTTGCAAAACACAGTGGGAGCAGCAGAACTAGACATAAGTAGATGGCATCTACAAGTATGTATCAGGAGAAGACAACAGCATTTCCCATGAAATTGGCCTTATAATTGGACTTAAAAGACATTGCACCCAGAAGGGGCTACACAGAGAGAAGGTGCTTTGGATTATGCTTTTCATTCATTTACTTTGTATATGGAGTAATACTTGCAAATATTCAGGGAGAGAAGTAATCTGTTACATGTGCCTGTCTGAAATTTGGAGAAAAAGTATGCTTTGGAGGTAAAATTTTGATACAACTCCATCTATACTGGATATGATGAGATTAAAATTGAAGGACTGGGTATTATGAGATTTCTCATGGGGCAAAATGCAGTCAAATGTAACGTGGACTTAGAGAATTGAGAGATCTCCAACAAGTGATGCAAACATATAAGGTAGAAGCTGAATCAGCACATTGAAAGAAGGGCTCAGGACCCAGAATAATTTATGGGAAACAGTTTCACTTGATCAACAAAAACGGGTGGTAAAGGCAGGACTGTATTCCTTTGAGAAGCAGCCACGAGCTAGGAGGCCCCCAAATCAGGAACAAAAGTGGTTAATATTTTATTAATGTGTTATTTTTTACAACAACTATGTAAAATCATTAATCAGTTACTGTTTTTGTTCGAGAGAAAGAGAGAAAGTTGTCTGAGCCACTGGGAGATTAACAGCTGAGAAGCTATGAGAAGATTGTGGGCAAGCAGCCAGAGGTTGATTTGCAAACCCCCAGTGCAGGAAAGATGGGAGCCAAATAATAAGTTAACGTGGCCAAGTTCTAAAAGCCTAAATAAATTCTGTGAACTGTGGTTTGTGATAGCTAGTTTCTCCTACATGCCAAAGGCTCTGCTCAAAATCTGTCTGAGTTGCAATACTGGTGAAATCCATTTCACTATCTGAAGTCAACATTTTTCTTTTCTTTCCTTTTCTTTTCTTTTCTTTCCTTTCCTTTCTTTGTTCTTTTCTTTCTTTTTCTTTTTCTTTCCTCTTTTCTTTATTTAAGTTATTCACTAAGTAATCAGTGAAGTCACCATTAAAAACAAATGCAGCAGACTACCAAAGAGCACTGCTCTTATGGGATGGAAAGTATCCCATCAGGGATCCTTTCACAAGGTGCAGGATCATGGACTTTGTTAGAGTCTCCTGTGGTAATTCCCCAGATACCGAGACTATCAGAAAATCACTACTAACTCCAATATTTTCTTCCAATTCCAGATTATATTGAAATGATTTGAGTTCTTGTATTTAAACCAAATTCAACTTGTGCTTTAAATGGATGTCTGAACAAGGATTAGAATAAAATTTTAAAATCGTTTTTTTTTCTTTGCTTGCTAAGAATGACAAAAAAAAGATACTGTGCATGTATGTGTTTGGGGGGGTGTGTGTAGTTCATGTCACTTTTGGAATTTACCTTGTTCTAAATAAGCAAAATATTCAATGAGGAAATGAATGTTGGGCACTTTTAAAAACTGGACTTTACTGTAAGAATTTTTTAAATTTCTTTAAAGATTTTATTTATTTATTTATTTATTTATTTATTTATTTATTTATAATCTTTAGAGGGGAAGGGAAGGAGAGAGGGAAAGAAATATCAATGTATGGTTGCCTCTCGTGCATCCCCTGCTGGGAACCGGCCTGCAACCCCCGTATGTGCCCTGACTGGGAATCGAACCTCAATTGTCTGGTTCGCAGGCCTGTGCTCAATCCACTGAACTACACCAGCCAGGGCCCTTAATTTATTTTTAGAGAGAGGGAAAGGTAAGGAGAAAGAAAGGGAGAGAAACATCATTGTGTGGTTGCCTCTTATGTGCTTCACACTGGGAACCTGGCTTGCAACCCAGACATGTGCCCTGACTGGGAATGGAACCGATGACCCTTTGGTTCTCCGGTCAGCACTCAGCCACACCAACCAGGGCATATTATTAGAAAAAATTTAATGTATGCCATAATAAAGATAAAAAATAAACATTTAGTATTTGAATAGCAATTCACTAAAGAGCAATTTGGCCAAGCAGAATTTTTCTTCTTTTTTTTTGAAGAGGGTTTTTAATTTTTTTAAATTTATCTTTAGAGGGGAAGGAGAGAGGGAGAGAAACATCAATGTATGGTTGCCTCTAGTGCTTCCCCTGCTGGGAAATAGCCCGCAGGGAACTGGCCTGCAACCCAGGCATGTGCCCTGACTGGGAATCAAACCACGATCCTCTGGTTCGCAGGCCTGTGCTCAATCCACTGAGCTACACCAGCGAGGGCCCAGAATTTTGCTTCTTATTTTTAAGATGGGGGTAATCTCTTAGATATCAATTAATCTTTCCAAGAAATGAGCTGTTTTTAAACATGCCATTCATTGGCATTATCATTATTAAATATCAACATGTGAAGGAAAATATCCCCAGATGGTATTGTGAGTATTCCCATTGAAAAATCAGTTTCTTCACCATATAAGGCTCAAATTAATGCTTACCTCAAAAACAGAAGAAAATCAAAATTAATTCTTGAAAAACAGATGCATTCTCTTTCTTTTGTCAAATTCTTTATAAACATCAGCCTTTCCTGAAATGTTCCATCTGATGACTTTAAATAGTGGGACGTTTTGAGTCAAAACAGAATTCCTGATATATACATCAAACAATTTACAGTTGTACCTCAGTTGGTGTTCGTCATTAATTCTTTCAGAACTTGTGAAACAGACAAGTAGCTACATCATGATGAAGCATTTGTGGGGCAGGGCAGCATCGTGGCTCATGTAAGTCCTAGCAAGTACCAAGTGCTGAAATACTGTTTTCGTCAAAATGCAGTGAGTACAGAGTTTGATGAGTTCTGAAGACAACAATTACCAAGATGTGACTATTTTGAGTTAAAAACTTAAAGTATGTGTATATGCTAATCTTGAGGGTATGCTCAGTAATTGAAATAAAATTTAGAAAATTACCTTGATGCAAAGATAGCCTCCAATCACACGACGAGGCAAGTTACCCCAAATGCCATACACAGAAAGCCTCACAAAATTAAATTGTCCAATCACATGGCCTATTGAATTTGTTTAAAACACACAGAAAGAAGCGAACAGGAGAGAGATGAGATAGGTTAGCATACTTAGGATGAGGTGCAAGCAGGTTGGAAAGGCCACAATATCTGAAGGCTGAGATGTGCAGTATATACACGTTCTGTCTCTTTGACATTACTTTCCCCACTGACCATGTAGTTGTAAGGTCCAGAATTGTAGTTTTGAGCAAGGGACTCATGATAGGGGGTATATATAGTGGTGTGATGCACACATTTGTCTTCAGGAAAGACACACAGACAAATATGTGTGGCCAGTATCTATAGCTTGCCTGTTAATCTGCTGAATAGCCCTAGGTTTTACTTGTGTCTCTTGGTCAGAAGATATGCAGAGTCAGAATTCTTGCCAGCTAGTAGAACAAAGGTCTGAAGGATTATTAAGTACTCATATATTTTCGTACATGTGTGGTTAGTACACAGGTGTCTCATGTGTAATTAAGGCCTCTTAAAAATTCAGTACATCTTTGTGTCTCCATCTTTTTCTATGCTTAACATATATGGCCTGCTATGAACTACTTACTTATACTTAACATACCTTGAAACATTTTGCTTGTTTTTCTGAACCACAAGCTTATACATTATATTAAGTAAAAATTGAATATTCTCTAGCAGGGGTGTCCAAACTTTTGGCATCTCTGGGCCACACTGGAAGAACAGTTGTCTTGAGTCATACATTAAATACACAAACACTAACAAAAGCTGGTGGTCAAAAAAAGTTTTAAGTAAATTTATGACTTTGTGTTGGGCCGCATTCATAGCCATCCTGGGCCACATGTGGCCAGTAGGCCATGGGTTAGATGTCCCCGCATCTAAAGCAAAGACTTTGCCAAAATTTAGAGCCAAATGTATTCCATTTATTATGACATGTCAGAAAAAAAGGCTGAAATTTCAGTGCAGGTTTTAGTCAAAAGGACATTATTTAACAGGTGACTTAGAAATGAACTAAAGTTATGATTCTTCAAATGTAGTAACTATGAGTCAATAAATGCAGATGAATCAAGACAATAAACACTGAAGTAGCCTTGATTTTACTTTAGACCTAAGTTCAAAATTGGTTAAGTGAAAGAGTCTGTGCAGTTACAAGATAAAAAAAATAAGGTGAAGCTATGCAGGAAAATGCTTACAGTTTATTTGCCAAAAAAAAGTGTAGGAAAAATGTTACAGATGAATATTGATATGTTTTTCTTTTGGGATATAAGAAGTAAATAGAATAATATAGAATATGATAGAATATGTGATTGACAATACCACTGATCAAAAAGAAGCACTTAAGCACAGGAAAGTTTTCTTAGGAGATTATAACTAACTACGAAATGAACTTCTCTTCTTGACTTTTCTTTATGACTCTCCTCGCCTCAGCCTTCTACATGGAGGCCTGTGCTCCCTGTTTACACACACATATAGTTCTAAAAAGATAAAGTGAAATAGAATGTAACATGGCTAACAGAGTAAAAGAGCTTAATCCCAATTTATGCAGAAATTATAAAATGAAAAAAAATCAACATAATGAGAAATACTAAAACGAAGTACACTAAACAAACACTCTCATAAGGTATTAACTCATATGAACTTATCCAGCTTTGAAATGTCATTTTGGAAAACCTTAATAGCAAATTATGTTTTTAAATGTGTATGCTAAAATATTCTTATTAATATAAATAAATGCAATTCTAGAAAGCTAGAATACTAGAGTTAAGGCAATACATATTTAGAAACATAAAGACATTTATACCCTTAGAAAAATAACTCCAATCTAGAATATATTTCAAGCCCTGGCCAGGTTGATCAATTGATTAGAGTGTTGTTCCATACACCAAAAGGCTGGGAGTTTGATCCCCAGTTGGGGCACAGGTGCCTTGTGAGTTCAATCCTCAGTCACCCTGATCAGGGTACATACCAGTGGCAACTAATTGATGTTTCTCTCTTACATGGGCTTCTCACATCTATGTTTCCCTCCCTCTCTCTCTTCCTCTCTCTAAAATCAACAATAGCATATTCTCAGATGAGGATTAAAATATATATATTTCAAATGAACTCCTCAATAAGTGCAGAGAAGTTGTACAAATGTATTCTTCCCATGAGTTTCTAAAATAGCGATAATGTGGAACAAAAATGTTTAGTGCTTTAGCCATGGAGTATTATATCCAGTGGAATATTGTTATCAAAAATAAAATAGAAAATAATGAAGAAGAACTTTTTAAAATTTTATATATGTGTAAAATTTTTTGATGCTTGTCATTAATTTGTTCCGACAAATGGCGAGCAAGGGGCAATTGATGAAGCATTTTCTGTAGTGAGGCAGCACTGTGACTCATACAAGTTCTAGCAAGAGCAATGAGTTTCCACCAAGTGCTGAGTGCTGAAACATTTTTTTCTTGTTAAAATATATGTATATGAAAATTTCCCCAAGCATTAGTTTTCACAAATAGTAGAATAGAATTCATTTTGAAACACAACTTGCATCTAAAGACTGGAGTTTTTTGTAATTGAATTGGCATTTCAGTTACTTGAAACACCTTTAGCTTTGGACTTTGTTTATCACAACAATAAATTCTAAAGGTCATGTAAGAAGTACTGTTCCAGTGACAGGATCACTGGTGTTAAGGGACAGGATGGCCTTTTTTACTTTTGAAAAAAAGCTAGATGTAATAAAATGATATATTTTCTCAGTGACATGTAGGTTTTATACCAGTATGCAGCCAGCTTTTCAACTCATGGGGAAAAAAAAAGTTATTGCTATCATGAAAACTAGCTCCTAAGTCTCTTTTCTTTATTCAAGCAGTTCTTATTGCATGGCTTTTAAATAACTGAAGGCTTTAGTTATGCAGGCGAGGGTTTATTAAACAAGATGACTGTAAAAAATGTTTGAAAATTAGGATTGTGACTTTATGATACATGAGTGCATGTGAATGATAATGTGTGAAAACAAATAAGGATATTAGGCTGAGTCACTTAAACTGTTGCATTAAATGATTATATAATATCATCTTGGAAATATGAAAAGATATTAAACTATAAAAGCAAGGGGTAAATCAATGTTAAGTTGGACTTTACAGAGTGCTAAGCAATTTTTTCAGGATACATTAAGTAATGAAAACCTTCATAAATTTCATTACAGTTGGAACGTAGCTGAATAATGAATGGTAGTTAAGAAGTTTTAGTTAGAAAACTAGCAGACAGCATATAAAGGAAAAAAGAAAAATAGTCTAGCCAGCCATCATAACTGTCCAAAACATAATTGTTTCTAAAATGTTTAATAGACAATACTAACTCCTTTTTATGAGACAAGGCAATGTAAACTAAGATGCATCTACTCCAATTAATTACTCAGAAGCAGAAGAGAATAAATGATAATTGAAGTAATTCTGAAAGTGAATATAATTAGTACCATTAATCATTGACCATAAATTATTTAATTTAATAATAAGCCTGGAAGAAAAACTAGTATTATAGTCACTTTTGTATTTAAAACTCATCATCATAATGCTGTCAACTGGAATATATAATGTATTCAAACATTTATTTTAAAAAACTGTTTTGGTTTAATTAATATTATGAAGTTACATTAACTTCTACTGAATAAAATAATGAGTTTAAGAAAGCCAACTCAGTAATTATTTCAGTTCTGGAATTTCTATTAGATATAAATCCATTAGCTCTCAACACCCCCACAGAAGCTCTCACTTATTGGCACTAATTAAAAAATTCTAAATAGAATGTTGGAATAAGGAACAGGGAACATATATACAGTGAAATTATACCAGTTTTTAATAAAGGCACTTCAGAACTATCTAAGTGGAAAAATTAAATGTTTAGTGTATAACGCTAGTTTTATCTGTTATGAAAAATCCTGATGTTCAATAAGAAGAGTCTATAAACACAGCAACTGCACACAGCATCTGAGTGTTTAAAGGCAGTATGGGGTAGAAAAAAACGTTTCTATTTGCTTGCTGCCCTGGAAATTAGACTGGCAAAAGACAGATTATCAAAATAAAAACAACTAGAAATATGTTAATACATACATCTTCCATGCATTTCGGAATGCTCACTATTCAATATCTCAAAGGGGTGGTTAGAACATGGGCTTACATAGCATTATTACAAAACAACAATAAGTTTATAGACAGTGACAAGGGGAGAGGACTGAGTTTTGGGGGTGGCAAATTGTGGAATGATAAATGCATGGGGAAACTAATGGAATGTAAGGACTAGTTATTTCTCTGATGCCATCCCTGAGCTGATGAATGATCTATAGTTGTCTGTAGTTATTAACTTCTGTCTTTTCTGGCAAAGAGGGAAGATAGGGCCCCTTTATAAATTTACAGCCTACTTTTATGCAAGTAGGTGGGGCAGATAGTTTTTCTTATATATGTTTCTTTTGAATTGTGTTGAGCTCAACATCATTTTTATGTTCAAAGGGCAGAATTTGGGGTGGCATATTCTGCTCCTCTTCACCATGTATGGAAAATGTTTCTTACTTTACAGGCTCCTGAGTATTTTTGCACAGAACTGAATAATGGATGAAATAGTACTTGGAAACCTTCAGCATCTTGCTTTATATACATTGGAAAGTTGCTTTATTTACATTTACAATTACATGGGAAATTGTGATAAATGAAACTAAAATTGATGAGAAGGGTAAAAGGGAGGTGAGGAAAGGTGATTGGAGTTCTGTATTGATGGAGTTTGGGAAGAATTTGGGGAAATCAGGGAGGTAGAGAGCTGAAGTGTATGAGAAAAGAAAGAGTATATGAAGAAGCATTTTTGAGATTATGCATATCTTCTTGTTTCAAAATGACTTTAGTAAAGGATAATTTTGTGTGTGTTTTACTTGTTGAACACCAACTTAAAGTATGAAAACGGAAGCAAGAATTGTTTGCTGCATAACACAATTTTCTAATCTGGGTTAAAAGCTGAATTATCAGAGTAAATTTTTAGAAAAGTATTTCATGTTTTTAGATTACATTAAATTGATTTTGGGCTAAATATACATTCTTGTATAAGTAACATGATTGTAGTGTATTTCTAGAGTGCATTGAATGTTCATATCCTTCACTAATGTTCTTAAAGGAGAAACTTTGAGTCTGAATGGCAAAGATTATTATTTCCCTCTTGAGCAATGCAGCATATAAATGAAAATAGTGTAAAATCTGTAATGTCGTTTAGGTTCTTACCTTCTCATTACACATGGAAGATGATGTGTCAGCCTTTATTTTGAATTTAGAAGTGAGTGAAATAATAGTCTAATTGCTGTTGATTGATTTTAAAAAATAGTAAGGTCAATGATGGTGATGTTCATAGTTGAATAAGCAGGTATTTGGAAAGAAAGAGGAACATAGTTCAGAGTTGTCTATTTTTTCCACTTGGTTGGATATTGCTTTTAAAAGAGAAAGAGTCTACACTAGTTCAGCTTCAGACACAAAATTAAATTGTCATAGTTTTGTAGCTTGTGACTTTTTGTACTGTTGTGAGTAATGGCAGGCAACTGAAAGCCTATCTATCATAGCTCACTTGTGCCCAATGACCTAAACTTTAATATCTTTAGTGATTACCATTTTTTATTTTATTTTTAAAGATTTGGAGTCACAGATGTAGAGAGAGATTAAATAATTTACTCTAGTGATCACAGCTAGTCAACATTTGGTGCCAGAGCTGAGATCCAAACCTATGTATTCTAGTCTTAGAGTGAATTCTCAGAGTGAACTCTAGTACCATGTTGCCTCTGGAAATAAATTCATTGGGGGAGAGGCCATATCTGATCAAGCAGCCTTCTCGGGTCCATGTGAAGTGGGTTCTTGAATTTTTGTCTTGCAGGGAGTGGATGAATTGAATTAATTAGATTCACTCTGGATACAAGTCAATATTGCAAGTATGCCAATAACTCAGTTATAGATCCTTTGTTTTTTGTTTCTCAACAAACAAAAATCCAGAAAAGCCTGGAGTGATTCTCTAGGAATCATGCATTGAAAAAGCCTCCTACAGAAAATCATTCAACCATTTCTTCTTCTAGTATAGCATCTATATTCTTTAGCAATTATGCTTCTCTCAGGTAACATTGTTTTGATTCAGCGGTCTGATAAAGATAGAAAAAATAATAATATCAGTATATTCTACTTTGGTTCTCTGTGTATTCTCTGGGTATTTTTATTACTGCTCTATTTTTTAATGGTGATCTGAATATTTATTCTAGATGATCTAGTACATTTGAGAAATCACTACCAATTTTGTAAAATAGAGAAATGTGAAAAGAGCATTATGGGGGAGTGAGGGCAGGAAAACTAAACTAGCCTAGGTATTTGGAGATTGGAGTTGATCGCTATATACCTCATAAAGGAAGTAATTTTTCCAATTAAAAAAATTAAGCAATGAAATCAGTAATTATAGTGAAAATCTCAAACCTAGCTGGACCCAATCACCATGAGCCAGGCAAGGTCCATTTGAAAAATAAAAAGAAATATCTTGCAAATTTATTAATGGAAGTCAGTTATGGAGTAGACACTGTTGACTTTGCTTCTTAATGTATAAAATACAGACATTGGCCTAACCCAATGAATGGTTTTCATCTACAGCTACTTCCAGCACCACCAATGAGCCTTATAAAAGATACAGATTTTGATGAGTTCATATATACATATATATACATACATACATATATATAATTATGAAAATAAGCAATGCTCTTCTTCTGAAGTACTTGAATATATAGAGGAGGAGGAAAAAATTTCCCTTCTTTTTTGGGTTCAGCACCTAGGTTCCATAAAACAAACTGAAAAAAAAATTTAAGAAAAGAAAAGAATTTTTAAGAAATAAAAGAAAAGGCTTATTTGTGTGCATGCAAGGGCCTCAAAGAAAAGAAGTTAAAACTCTATAGATGATGTTAGGTCTGGGTTTTATATACAATTTAACAATAATATTAGATCTGGGGTTTATATACAATTATATATAATGTTAACAGTGAGCAAGAAGTAACTGGACAAAGGAGGTGGGTGCTATTTGGGCTTCAAGGGAAGGTACATTTGGGGACTAATGGAAGATAAAGGTCATTTAATAAGGTTTGTTTTGTAGATTCAAGTTGGTAGGTGAATCATTCTTCTATTTCTAGTATGAGGTAGAAGGACATTTTTAAAAATAGGCATTTTTTAATATTTGCAAAGGAAAATGTGTGTCCTGATTTTAAATGAATAGGAGAGGGCAGAGAGTTAATTGCCTTCAGTTTAAAATGCTCCTTATGCCAAAATGTCATATTTAGGAGGGAGTATTCTGATACCCTTTACGTGATTCTTGTCTCTTCTGATTTTTTTTGCCTGATTACTGTACCACCCTGTTTAATGAAACACTTTCCATCCTCTGTCTCTGCTGAGGGATTTAGTATCCCATGGTTATTTCTTTGATAAAAGAATTAAAAAAGAAAAATCAGGGATTGAGTCTGACTGGCAATAAAATCAGTAAAAGACCTGGCAGTGATGAATATGTTTAATACCATGATTGAGGGGAGAGTCTTTCAGGCGTGTACATATGTTCAAACTCATCAATATATACACATTAAATGTGTGTGATTATTTTCATATCAATTATACTTCTGCTTTAAAAATCAATGAAATACCTTTGTTAAGAAACCAATTATTACCTTTAATTTCTAATATATTTACTTGTCTGTCTTCATCCCACATAAAAAGGTAATACATTTTTTACACAAATTTAAGAGTTGAAATTTTCTAATTGTATTTAAAGGTTGTAAATATTTGGTAAGAAATCATCTATAGTCTATTTAAGAACAAATTTGGAATAGATTTTGCCTCATTGCATCATTTCAGCATTCAGTTATTATTTTAATTTTCTTTGTATTATAAAGCAAATTATATTTTAATATATCAAGAATGTATCCTTAATATGTATACACATTGCCATTGCTTGAATCCATACACAGCTCAGACCTAGGCATTAATTCCTTATGAGAATGATCTAGGGTAGATGAAGTGGTCATACATCCTAAGCACCAAGTCACAGGTGCTTTATCTTTCAAATGGTTGTCAATTTGTAGTTCACAAGGCAGCCACGTCAACATTATCTGGGAGCTTACAAAAATGTAAATTTTCAGTTTTACTGAAGTAGAACTGTCGTGATAGAGAGTAGAAATCTGTATTTTAATAGACCTCTATATAATCATGATGCACAAAAAGTTTGAGACCTACTAGTGTAGATTATGAGGGACAGAGAATGAATGGACTGAGTCTGTTTCCTGGTATTAGTTATCTATTCGAATTTATTTCAATTCAGTGAAATAAATGGTTGTAGTAGGAGCATTGAATATTTTTCTTAATGATCTGTCTTTTACAATTTTGATTATAATGTGAGCATGTAACTTTCATCATGGATTAAGTTTTGGATTCTTGTTTGATTTTAGTTGAAAGACTTTATGTGTTAATATGCACAAGGGCAAAGAAATAAAAATACAGAATGCAAGTAAATATTGAAAGTAACTCTGATATAGTCACACCCTACAGTTAGTCTTATTAATTTATGTATTTGTCAATAAAGTTAGGATCATGTTAAGTACTATGAAAAAACTAAAGTAGAGCAAGAGGACAGAACGTGTGTAGGGGTGATATTGTATATGTGTTTTGATTGCGTTGTTGAGGAGGACCGTGATAGAATAGATAGTATGGCGGGGGGGGTTGAGGAAAATAAGAGAGCAACCCACAGACATTTGAAAGAAAACATGTCTAGCAGGAGGTGGAAATATAAACTCTCTGGGGCAGGAGCTTGTCTTCTAGGCCTGGGGAATACCAAAAGTGAAAAAGTCATAAAAAATCAGGTCAAAGAGGGATGGCTGTACCTCAGTGTAGGCAACAGTGCAGACACTGTATTTTACCGCATGCCATTTAACCTCTGCAGGACTCCGTAAAATGAAGATTTGCATAGCTGATTTTTAAGATTCCTCTAACCCTAAAGATTTGAAGTCTTAGTTGAATATGCCAACAAGCTAAGGATGAATAAAAAGGGAGTAAATCTTGTTTTTTTAATTTTTTAAAGATTTTGTTTATTTATTTAGAGAGAGCAGAAGGGAGGGAGAAAGAGAGGGAGAGAAACATCAATGTGTGGTTGCCTCTCACATGGCCTGCACTGGGGACCTGGCCTGCCACCCAGGCATGTGCCCTGCCTAAGAATCGAACTGGCAACCCTTTGGCTCACAGCCCGAGCTCAATCCACTGAGCTATACCAGACAGGGCTAAATCTTATTTTTGACTTTCTGGAGTTATAAGGAGAAAAGAAAACTTCAAAATATTTTGTAATAAAATTACATAAGTCTTTACTTAGTTATACTGGGATGGGCAAAATTGGGGATGGAAAGTGTTATTAATTGAGTACCAAATCTTAAAACTTGTTCTTGTCCCAGGAACATCTGATGCATGGATTGAATTACTTTAAAACAGAGTCAATATACCTACATTAAACTACATTGTCTTTCTGCTCCATATAACACTCTCCTTCAGTTAATTTACCCAGTGTAAGCAGCAAAATAACCTTACATATTAAAATCATCTCTTTGAGGGGAAATATAATTGAAAACAAAATCCTCTGCCAACTTTGAAATCCTCTCCACAAAGGTAGAATAGAAAGAAAAGTATTGTATTATTGAATACACATTAAAGCAGAATGTGATGTGTGTGCATCACAGGCCATCTGCTAAAGAGATTACAAAGATAGATAGAAAGAAATTTTGATCTTTTATATAGCTGACATACACAACACATGAAAACTCGATAAAAAATGTATTCCCGTTTGTGAAACTGGCAACAGGAGTATTTACCTTTTTAAAAGATTTACATGTATATCAAAGGGACAGAGAAAGAATTCAAAATTACAAGTCTTACAAGGTAAATAATCTGAGAAAAGAGAGGGTAATCTCTTTTATTTTTTCCACTGGAGACACTTTATTATGCTTGTTTAATTTGTATTCATGCATATACTCTTAGTTGCAGAAGGATGTAGAAAGGGCTGGCATTGCCACTGAATTATCTCGGTATTTACAAAATAATTCCATGTTCCTGCAATTAAGGTTTTAGAGGAATGCTTGTAATTTTAAATAAACCTGGAGGTGATTGTTTTGCAACCTGAAATTTGGAGCTTGACACATGGTGGTGGACTAACCACTGTGGAGAAGGGTGCTTGGAGAGAAGTAAACAGTGTTAAGAGGTATGTAGAAGGTGGACTCTTATGAGACAGGGGGATAAATGGGATGTATAGAGTAAGAAAAACTCGATGGTATAGGAGATTCTGGTTTGGATGCTGACAGTATTGTAGAGACCCTCACTGATATGGAAAGAGTGGAGAAAGAGGGGCAGATTCAATAACGGCAGGAGCATACACTGGCTTAAGATGAGCTTGAATATGATGATGAGAGTTTCTATAGGCCATACAAATAAATGTCCAAGTGTGAGAATGATCTTCCATGACTTCTGTCTGTCCAAGAGGGTGTTTATTTTAAACAGGTTACTTGGCTAACCTTATGTCTTTATCACTTCTCTCCTGGTCCCTCCCTCGTTCTGCAGCAGCAAGTAGTCATGCTTTCTGGAGTTACCTTATAGAAGTACAATTGTAAATGAAACAGTTTTTTCATGACATAGAATATGTTCCTATTACAGAAAAAGAGAAGTTTACCTAGAACAAACATCTGCCTTGTTTTTTTTATAATAATACAGCTGAGATAAATGTGAAAATAAATCCCATTGGTATTCATGGATAGTGACCCCCGTGGTTGAATGTGCAGTGAAATTTTGAATAATGAGCAAATTAGTAAGTGTTGATAACCACACATATCCGACAGTCTGCCATGTGGCACCTTTGCTGCACGATCCGTTGCTTGAGAATGATGACAATGATTAATAGCTTGGATAAAAATTTCTGTTGGTAAATACCATCCACTCAGGTAAAGAAACTGCAAGCCCGTTGTCAGTAACAATATCTAAGAATTTGTGTGATGAAAGAACTGGCCCACAGCTGTGCCTGCTACAAGCAATGTAACAGACCAGCTCCTCAGAGCTTTTATTGTTTGGGTTTCTTTTTTTTGAGTGTTTAGTTTTCATAGAAAAACTGCAAGCAACACATCACTAGAAAAACACGTTAGCTTAAAAGCAAATCTAATCCACAGATGTGTTCTGGTTGACTACAAATATGCTGTTATTGCTGTTGTCACTTTGTTTTGGAATTGATTTGAATGCTTTCGTAGGCTCTTTGGACTTGAGCTGTAACAAGCCCCACCTTAGTTCATAATTCTGTAGAGACACTGATTTACACATCCTGTTATCAGTTCGACTTATAGGCTGTTAAGTCTATGGCCTCTGGTATCCATTTGTATTTATAGCTATCATTTTATGATGGTTGATTATAAGAATTCAGAAAAAAATCTTGTAAAATTACATCATACAACACAGCATGACTTCTATTTTGTTAAAAGTGATAATACTTCCAGTACTTTAAGATAATTTACTCCACACTGAAAACAAAACAGCATATTCATATCATGAGTAAATATTGAGAGATATTTAAAGTTTTACATTAATTCAAATATAAATGCATTAAAATCATCCTCTGATCAAATTCTTTGTTCTGCCGCCCAGGAAAGAAGAGTTTCTGGTGGGGATGAAACCTGAGACAGAGTCAATTGTCCCCAAAGTATTGGGGGTCGGCAACCTCAGATTTTGTTCTATGAAACCTAAGAGAGTATAGGGTCTAATTTAAAGAACTGAAGTGCTACTGCTAACATTCAACAACCAGGTGAAAAATATTGTGGCTTGGCAATGACTTATGTTTCATCATTTTTATGCATAATTTTTATGCAGATTAGACCCACTTAAAGATAGTTTTTTATGAATTTCTTCTTTTCATGTCCTTTCTCTTTACATAGGGATTCATCCACTTGCACGGACTGTAGATGAGTATGCCTGGAAATGTTTATAAGAGTGCACACAGGTATCTAGGGTTATAATATTGAAAGCAGTTGGTCTTAGGAAAATTAACATTCAAATGTATAGTTGCGATTACAAAGGAAGACTTTTGCTATGATAAAACTGTATTCCTACTTCTCTCACATACAGAGCTCAGTATATAAAATTTCTGACATAATAAACATTTATCATTTCTACTGACAAATATCATTTTTACTCAACTTTATATCTTTACACACATTTGCTGCTTTAAAAATAAAGATTTTCATTTTTATTCAGCTGCTGATTTGTTGCTCAGCAGCTGAATCTTCTCAGTAGCACCCGTGCCAGTGACAGGGTGACAGGGAAGGTGCCACACTTGTAGGGGACCTGTCTGTCCCTGGTTCTACGTTGAGTGGAAACGAGGTATGCTGACTAAGTAACCTGAACAACCTCATGATGACAGTGCCCCATTCAGACCTGTGGTAAGTTTCAGTAGGTAATTATTTTTGAAAGTTTGCCAGACTGGTTTGGAACTCTATAGGCCATTTAAGGCGAAAAAGCTTCATTTCTGGTAGTTTTAATGACAGAAGAAAAGTGTGACCTGTTAGCTTATTTCTTGAATCTATGATCATCTCCAGAAAGAATCAACATGCTAAATCAACTTTGAAAATACTCTGAAAGCCTACTTTAAAAAATTAACAACACAAATAAAAGAAAGGAACATGTCTAGCCATTTTCTGGGATTGTTTCTCATATAAAATACTGCCACAGTATTTGTTCTTTCAATATTTAAGCACTCAGAATACACTACAGTTACGGAAATTAAAAAATGATAACAGTTCTAAACATTGATGAATATATTTTCTTACACTCTTTCTGAAACAATGATACACTTATTAAACGATTCACTACCCTTTCTCCATATACTATTATAATAGCTAATCAAAGGTGAGACATATACATATTTTTTAAAATATCTTTAAACAAGAAAATTATAAAACATGTTACCAAATTTCCAGGCCAACACAAGTACAATTTCAAAACACTGTCCATTGACAAGGAATAAGTTCTGTGATGTCCTAAATTAATTACAGTAGGCTAGAGGGTGGAGGTAAGAGAGGAGAGATTAATCAGTTAACAACAGCAGGGCAAAGCTAACAGAAGACTGTTTACCTTCTTAACTGTATGTCAAAACTTTGAATTAGCATCCGGTGTCTATTTCCCTGATTATCTGAAAAGAATGGTCAGGCCCCACTGGTCATCAGGCCCTTCTACTTTCTGCTCGCTCATAAATTTTGCAGACTGTAGCCCACCACATGCAGAGTAGCAAAGACTTCCTCATGGACTATGTACCCATCATAGAACTAGCTCCACTTTGTCTTCTACTCCCCCCTTTTTCTATAGCCAATACAAATCCTTTCAACATTTTTGGCCCAAACTTTCAGGGGAAAAATCTTTTAAGTTTTAAATTCAATTATTTATTTATTTATTTATTTATTTATTTATTTATTTATATTTACAAACAAAACTGATTATTGTGTTCAAGGGTATTATTTTGCATATGAGTACCATTATTGCTTTCTAGAGTTATACTTTTAATGCATAAGCATACATTTAAATACTTAAAATTTGTGTATAGATACAGAATTAGTACTATCCATGTATGATGTGCATCCTTATTTTTCCCTCAAAAATTGGGCCAAAAAGTGGGCATTATACACAGCAAAATATGGTACATTCTTCCCACACTGTTTCCACACATGAGAAATTCTAAGACAGGTTTGTGTTTTCCGTTTAGCCCTGCATCTGGTAGTTCAGGCTGCACATGTCAGGCCCTGCGTCCTTTTGGGGCTGGCATGTGGCTATGTCATAAACCCTTTCTTTCAGAAAAGCTGCAATGGTAAACTTTTTGGTTTAACATAGCCAAGGCTTTACTTAATGTTCATAACTTGAAATAGTTCTATAGTTCAGTTTCTGTCTTTAAATACCTCTACATTTGACTCGATGTACATTTTACACCTTTAGAAACATTAGGGTTTTTTTTTCTTTTCTTTTTTTTTTTTGGACTAAGATCAACACTTCTTTAGTCTTATTCATTAGACATATTTTCTAACTTTATTTACTTTCACACCTGTTTTCTCAGGTAGGAAAACTTTCAATTCATTCAGTTTACTTCCATTTTTACCCAAATATTGCTTAGTGTTCTTCATGCTATTAGATTCGTACTCTTATATAATACTTTATAAATACTTGGATTTGTTGAGTTGAAGTTGTAGCAATAACTTGTAATCTCTTCCTCATTTACATGTTAACTGTTCATCTGTGCTTGTGTGGGTCATTTCTTTTCTGACTGAATCTTTTTCACTGATTTTTTGGCAGAAGGGAAACACATACACAATGAAAGACATAAAGGACACTAACCTGAAGTGTACATGTCGTTCAATATTCATGTTTACAGCTGTGTATGCATCACTTAGGATTTCAGTATAGAACATATGTAGCACCCCCCAAATTTCCAAGCCTAAAATAATCATTGACTTGTAGAAACTACCTGCTTACTTGATCTCTGGCTCCATGATAGCAGGTAGTATCACACCAGTGTCTCTATTGTACCTTGAGTATATAGCTAGAGTATGAGAAGTGTCACAAAAAAGCTTATTTGAAAAGTAAGGAAAGATAATATTCTTTGCTGTATAATATTGAAATGAAAGAATTAATATAATATTAAGTATGCATTTTCTTGAAGATATCATCCTTCACTCCATTTCAGAAGTGCAGAACTCCCAGTCTATAGACCACCCAATGCTGCTTTCCATCCAGCAAAACAGAGAACTTTCCCTCAGTTCATAAACTTTATACTGGTGCAGGAAAGCAGGGAGATTTCTGAGTGGACAGTTGGGGGCAGGATAGCAGAGTGCAGCCTAGAGTTAACTAATCATATGAAGGGTGAAAAGAATTGACCAGCACCCTCAAACCAGAATTTTCCTACATGGCTACCTGTGTCTCCACTCGGAATCTGTTCTGTCAATCTCGTGGAGTCTCCCTCCTGAATGAGTCCCGAATCCTGCTTTTCTCCATCTGCATGGTCTCCACTCTGGACAAAGCCAGTAGTAATTATCACCTGGACAATTTCAACTGCTACCTAACTGATTTCACTGCTTCCTCTCTTACAAATTCCATTCAATTCTCTGATATAGTATGAATGCGCTTTCAGAGCCACAATCTTATCATTGCACACTCTTCTGTGTAAAATTTTTAGCATTCCTGTTTTTTTTCAATTTTACATAAATGTAAATATATATAATGTCTGTCCAAAAAAGTCCAGTCATTGTTAATATAATGACAATGGTTTGTGTGACATTGATGTAACCTGACAGCCAAAGAGAGTGAACTGGAAGGCATAAGCATGAACAATGATGATTTTGCTGTACTAGTCAGTGGGGGAGGTCGGCATTAGTGAGCATGTGCACGGTGTAGCCATCACATTCAAAATGACAGAGAGTAGAGCAAAGAATCTGCATCAAATTTTGCAATTAGTTCAAACATTCCTCTGTAGAAACTGTTCAGAAGATTCAGAAGGCCGCAGCTATGGGCAGCTGGTGATTGGCCCTTAGGTTCATCACGACAACACACCTGCTCATGCATCATGTCTCCTGCAAATTGTTTTGGTGAAACATCAAGTCATCCAGGTGACTCAGGCTTCCTACAGTCCACATTTGGTGCACTATGACTTCTGGCTTTTCCCAAAACTAAAATCACTTTTAAAAGGAAGAGACTTCAAACTGTTGATGAGATTCAGGAAAATACAACAGGGTAGAGGATCGAAATTAGGACAACTGTGTGAGGTGCCTACTTTGAATGGGACTGAGGTTTCATTGTCCTAAGTACACCGTTTCTTGTATCTTGTATCTTCTTCAATATCTGTCTCTATTTGTGGCTTGATACTTTATGGACACACATATATTTCATCTGACCATTTTCCACTCAACATGTTTTGAGATTTTTAAAAAATTTGAATTAATTCAATTATACATCAACTGATATTGTACTGGGTGTGTTTACCATCCAAAGTCAAGTCTTTGTCTGTTACTCTTTATCCTCCTCTACCCTCTTTTAGCTCCCCCACTTTATTTAATTCTTGTAACCATCATATTGTCTCCAGGCTATTATTGTGAAATATTCATGAATTATAGTATTTTATGTATATATTAAATATTTCAAACTCAATTTTAAAGAGAATCTAGCCCTGGCTGGCGTAGCTTAGTGGATTGAGCACAGGCCTGTGAACCAGACAATCACAGTTCGATTCCCAGTCAGGGCACATACCCGGGTTGCAGGCCGGTTCCCTGCAGGCCAGTTCCCAGCAGGGGACGCATGAAAGGCAACCATACATTGATGTTTCTCTCCCTATCTCCTTCCCTTCTCCTCTAAAGATAAATAAATAAAATCTTTAAAAAAATAAATAAAGGGCATTTTTATGGTTTCTGTTCTAGTTCCCATTCATATTTTATTTTTACCAACTATATTGCACTGAAATCTATTTTCTTACAATTAATTAAAAATTTTTATTGTTGTTTAATAACAGTTGTCTTCATTTTCACTTCACCATGCCCCCCACCCTACCCATCCCTACCTCACACCGTGAAACTTACCCCCTTTCTTTGGCTTTGTCCCTGAGTCTTTTGTACATGTTCCCTAATGACCCAACTTTTATTTTCCCCCATTATCACTCTCACCCCTCCTCTCTGGTTATTGTCAGTTTGTTCTTTATTTCAATGATCTGTTTATATTGTGTTTGTTTGTTTTGGACTAGGTTCCACTTATAGGTGAGATCATATAGTACTTATTTTTCACCGACTGGTTTATTTCACTTAGCATGATGCTCTCTAGTTCTATCCATGCTGTTGTGAAGGATAGGAGCTCCTTCTTTCTTTCTGCTGCATATTATTCTGTTGTGTAAATGCACCACAATTTTTTGATCCATTCATTTCTGATGGGCACCTAGGTTGCTTCCAGCACTTGGCTATTGTAAATTGTGCTGTTATGAACACTGGAGTGCATAGGTTCTTTTGAATTGGTGTTTTAGGGTTCTTAGGATATAATCCCAGCAATGGAATTGCTGGGTCAAAAGGCAGTTCCATCTTTAGTTTTCTGAGCAAATTCCATACTGTTTTCCACAGTGGCTGCACCAGTCTGCATTCCCACCAACAGTGCACTAGGGTTCCCTTTTCTCCACAACCTTTCCAGCACTTATTTGTTGATTTATTTATGATGGACATTCTGATAGGTGTGCAGTGGTATCTCATTGTGGTTTTAATTTGCATCTCTCTGATGGCTAGTGATGCTGATCATCTTTTCCTATGTCTTGGGACCCTTTGTATGTCCTCCTTAGAGAAGTGTGTATTCAAGTCCTTTGACCAATTTTTAGTAGGGTCATTTGTCTTCCTGGAATGGAGTCATGTGAGTTTTTTGTACATTTTGGAAATCAGACGCTTGTCTGAGGTATCATTTGCAAATATATTTTCCCATATGTTTGGTTCCCTTTTCATTTTGTTGATATTTTCTTTAGCCATGCAGAAGCTTTTTATTTTGATGAAGTCCCATTTGTTTATCCTTTCCTTTATGTCCCTTGCTCTAGGGGACATGTCAGTGATAATATTGCTGCATGGAATAGCTGAGATCTACTGCCCCTATTCTCCTCTAGGACTTTTATGGTGTCACAACTTATATTTAAGTCTTTTATCTGCCCTGAATTTATTTTTGTGTATGGTTTGAGTTAGTGATCACGTTTCATTTTTTTGCATGTAGCTATCCAAATCTCCTAACACTATTTGTTGAAGAGGCTATTTTTACTCCATTTTATGCTTCTGCCCTCTTTGTCAAATATTTCTTGACCATAGAGACATGTTTATTTTGGGGCTCTCTATTCTGTTCTATTGATCTATATGTCTGTTCTTATGCCAGTACCAGACTGTTTTGATTACTGTGACCTTATAAAATAGTTTAATATCAGGTATTGTGATCCCTCCTACTTTGTTCTTCTTTCTAAACTAAATTACATGTAACTGTAATTTGTCCTGTAGCCAAAATTTGTATATGAGTCTCACTTGGATCTTACCTATATCTCTGTTTACTAGAGGCAGGCTTTATATATTATTTTGATACTGAGTTGTTCTCATCTGAATATTACATGAATTGCCAAATGTATAAAATGAGCTAAAAGTAGATTCATAAAGATGGCTTGTAACTACATTTTTAAAAATCTATGCATTTTCTGTTGATAACTAAAAGCCAGATTTAGACTGTTGAATCTATGTATTATGATACAGCATTAGTGTAACATCAGCTAATGCTTTTGGGATATATTATTGATTTTGGAGAACTATTTAATTTTAATATCAACATTAGATCAGAAGAGGTTGTACAACTTTAACTTGGAATCTTATACATCTCGCATGTTTTGATGTTTTCATAGAAACTTAAAACAATTTTGAAATTTTGAATAGTTCAAATAAATCCTGAATACCTGCAAAAGGTACTGTGGCTAATGTCTTCTTTTGTATCGAAAAATGAATTTGACTTTAACATAACACATTCCAAAAATAACCATCTTGCTTTCATATGATTTATACTTTCTTTGAAGCAACCTTGCAAGTATGTTGCTCTTTTTATTTCATTCTATACAAAAAGCACTATGAGGAAGTGAACATGGACTGTCCTATTATCTGTTTGATTTGTGTTTCTCGGTATGCTCCACAAGTGGGGCATGAGGCAGAAATGTTTATTTTTTCTCCCCATGGGAACCTCAGAAGAATGGAAAGAGGTGACAGCAAGACAATATGCACTATCAAAATGAGCAACAAGAGATTGCATTTGTTTCAGTTCTATTGGACAGTATATGGATAGTATTTGTCACTGAAATAATGTGGCTCATTTATATTGTGCCTGTTCTGTGGAACTCACAGCACTTTATGAGTGTTCTCATTAATCCTAAAGACTAGCTAGGTATTTGGCATCTTTTGTCCTCACTCGATGGCCTGGGAGGCTGCAGTTTAAAGGATACCATTTGTGCAAACACTGGCAAAGTGTTCAGAAAGCAACCTCTGCAGTTAGCTGCAGTCTGAAAAGGTGAGAAGGATTGTTTTCACTTTATTTATAAAAGCTTTATAACAGTTATTGTCTGATGAAAACAATTGCTAAATGTAGTTATTTAAAATACTCTGACTTCTCTTTACCTCCAAGATAGTTTTGCTACCACATCTGTGGTATTAATAGGACTTTCATTCTTCTACACAGCCAGAATTGAAATGTTAATTGCTTGCCTTATTACCAGACAGTCACTACTCTGTTCAATGGGTTTCCAACTCTTGACAGTTGTGCCTTTCCAGGCTTTTCACATGGATCATTCTTCCAGAGACAGCCTTCATGCACATATTACTTCTTGCTGAGAAACTGCAATAGCTTCTAACAGTATTGACACCAAAACCTTAATTTGGGGTTTTCAAGGGATCTGAAAGAGTCTACTTCTGTTGCTGACCAGCCATGTCACTTTAAGCATTTTGAAATATCTGGGCTTTAGAGTTATTTCTGTAAAATGGAAATAACAATTACTAGTTTGAAAAGCTGTATCATATATAAAATATGGCAAAGGAATTATATAACCTATGCCAAATACCAAGCTCTGTCTGGCACACATAGAATTTATTTTTGTTGTTTTCATTGCATTTTTTCTAGTTCTTTTCCTTTCTACAGATCACTTTCACATCAATGCTCCTGAAATCCACTTTCATGATATCAATTCTCTATTCAAAACCCTATAGAAGTTCCCAGTACTTACTTACTTTTCATAGTTTTTAATCAATTATCTAAAACCTACCACAATAAAGACTCAGTAACCCGACCTTAATCTATATCATATATATTAATTACCAGTCAACATCAGCAACTTTTCTTTTTCTTTCATACCTTGACTTTTCTACCACAGCTAATTTGTTCACATGGATTCTTTTGCCCTGAATCATCTCTCTTGTATACATTTTTTATAGTTTGAAACTTATACATTGTTTAAAAGATTCTGACAAAGCAGGGATCACATACCAGCAGATGTATGTAGAGAGAGCAGTCATCGTAATTGTGCTTTAGGGCTCTAGCCACTACTTTTAAAGTATCTCTTAATGCCAGTGAAGAATCAAGAAACCTTGCTTCATGGCGCTCACATGCTGACCACTGACCAATTATGGAACAGTGCTGGGCCACACACTCATTAGCAGTTCATTTTTTGTTCCACTGAATTCAACATCATCCTCTATCAATATCTGTGCTTCCTTATTTCAGGTGTACCAGTTCTCTTCACATCTGCTGCTGTCCTTTTTGCCTTGGTGGTTCATTTCACATGCTTAGCGAAAGACTGTTTTTTTTTTTTTTCTGGCCACTGTGAAGCTCTTTTATTTACTGAATAATCTAAGTATTATAGCTGGACGTTTAGACCTTCTATCCCCTCCCAGCTTCTCTGCTGGCCTCCCTTGTCCCATCCCAACACAATGACTGCAGTGTGGCAGTTAAATAGAGTAGCCAGGCAGGAATCTCTTCTTGCTCTGGAATAACTTCCTGGACTTTTTCTTACCCAGTTATTTAAGATTCTTTTTTTCTTTTAATTTTCTACTTCTTCTAAGAAGCATTCATAATATTGACTAAGAGTGACCCAAAAGATCCTCGATAGGTAGTAGATGGTATAATATTACATCAATATTCTATTATGAATATTAAATGAAGAAGCTAGAAAGAAAATTTAGGACAAAGTGGATAATCTTGACTTTTTATTCAACCTTCATTATTGTGGAAAAGCTTTTAAAAGCTGACTGTACATGGTGCTGTTTGAAGTCCTACACAAAAGACCTGACAAAGGCACCATGCCCGTCCGGAAAGGACACCCTAGCTTATTAGCTGGACCATTAGGACTGTGCAGAGCACAGCCACACTGCCGTGTCTCCCCCTGTGCCAGCACAGCCTTTGCTGTGACTTCAAAGGAGACCTATTATTCAGTGAAATAACCAATACACTAAAAAATATTACCTTAGGAAGAAAATACTCAAAGAAGCAAAATATTTATTTCAAGACTTTTTTAAATGTGAATTTGACTCTCATTTTATAAAGTACTTTGAGGAAATGTACATACATAACAAACTCCTAAGTTGTTAAAAGAAGTCACAGGGATTTTTTGTAAGAAAATCCTCATGTGTCTAAGTTCAAAAAAAAAGAGTTAATAATAGAGTATTTTAACTAGAGTTTATGCACAAAAAAATCTTGATGACCCATCAGTGGTTATTAACTGGGAGTTGTTTTGTGGTATATGTTTAAAAATCTCTGTTTTTCCAAAATATATCTTCTCCTAAAATATGCCATCACTACAACAAAATACTAGAGTGATATTTTTCATGTCACAATTCCACATGAGATTAATAATAGAAAGCAATTTTAATGAGATTGTAAGGAAAATTATAAGCCATGAGAAGAATTTATTGAAATTCTTCATATTACTCACTCCAGATATGAAGGACTTTTTTTGTAATAATAGTAGGATATCCATCTCAAAATTTAGATACAACCGTATAAATACAAGCAGCCTTTTTCAACATCAAGATAAGAAAGTTTTCTCTTAAAGTCCTGTCAGGATTATTAAGTACTGTATATAGTACTTTGAAACACATTTTGCAGAAGAAACTGTAAGCTTATTTAACTAATCTTTCATGGACAAATTTTGAATCAAAGTCTTAAAAATGGCAATCCTGAGACATGGTATAGGTAATGAGTTGAAAGGTACAAAAGATGATGAAAGTCTTCCCAGAGTCACTTTCAATTTAAAGACAGAGTAAGGACCAGATAGTGGTGTCATGGACTCCAGGGCAAAGTCCCTTACTTGGGTCAGTATTTCCAAGTCAGAAACAGAAAATGCACACAAAACAATGGAAAGATGAGAAGCACCTCATGTGTGATAGCTCATGTCACCCCACACTTAGGTCAGGAGAGGAAGTGTTAATAATGTTTTGCTTGTATTATTAGAAAGCAATTGGAAAAATAAGCAAATCCAGAAATAAAGCACTGGTTTTCTGCCTGTTTATCTAATCAGTCTCATAAAATAATGTGTTCTCATTAAAATCGTGTATGAAGAATTTTATTGTAAATTAATGCTTGCATACTTTCACAACAACCACAAAACAAATAAGATGCAGTTTATTTCATATAGTTTATTTGCTATCTTTAAAAAATGCAAACTACTCTTTTTCTAAACCTATAAACTTTGCAAATCATTTCAATGTTCAGACCCTTCAAATTTGAGATGGAAAAGCTTCTCAGGGGGATGTCTGTAAAGAGGATTGCTCTGCTTATATTATAAGTAATGTGCAGATGGCCAATTATTCCAGTTATGAATCTAGACAACTCTCCTCAAAGTAAAGCACAAACAAGATATTTTATCTGTCTCTTAGTTTATTTTTTATGATATAGTTCATGGTTTACTTCCAAATGTTCATGTTCTTGAAATGCTTTGAGAATGAAGTAGTCCCAGAGTACATAATGATGAATACAAAAGAACCAAAATATTTAAAATCATATAAAATAGGGAGTCAGTTATTTTTAACCAATTATTCCTTAGAAATAGAATTAAGAAAACATTTGTCAGTATCTGAATATTACCACTACTATTGTACATCTAAATATTCATTTAAAAATACAAATTTATAAATATTTAGTGAGATAAAGCTTACACCAAAGAAAGTCCTGTTTTGAGCAGAAAGGATCAGACTACAGGAATGTCTTTAGAGAACCTGTCATTAATGAAGACCATCATCTACCTGAGATATAGGAATAGACTTTGTCTTTGAAGTAGTCATATCAATGTATTTTAAACTATAAAAACATTTCAAATATTTATAAAATGATGTTCTTATAATTCTGTAAATAAGAATAAATGTAGTTGTTTTGTATACCAGATTTCAATGAATACTATAATTAAATATTATGCTTATTTCCTGTATAATGACAAAAATAAAGAATAGTATCTTTCTATTAAACCAAATTTTAAAATATTACAATAAAAACTGTTCTTCAATTGAATATTTGTCAAGCTTTAAACAAATTCCAAGACAATACATCCACGGATATATATGTATGATCCAAAATGTATTTGACTGATGGAAGAAAGTGATGTCAATTTATATTTTGATATCTCTTGCCCAAATAATTTTACTTTACCACTTAAATCTTGAGTTTATATGTATAGACACAACAAAAATATTTTTACTCATTAGAAAAGCTGTCTGGCTCTATTTTGCCTTGTGAGCTATTTATGATCAATAGCTTTGAAGAAGATAACTATAAAAGGAAAAGCTAAATTAAATTAGCAAATATTAATATAAATATTAACAAATTGATATTAACAAGGACTTTTTTTCTCTGTCCTACCTTTTAAAATAAAAATGTACTCTACATAATCTGCATGTTCTTTTACTGCTAGAATATACAGACACTTGCTTTACTAATGAGTATATTACTTTCTGCTCCCTTTAATGTTAAAGTAAATATGAGTGTCAACACATTACTTAATTATTAAAATAATAATTATTAGGGAACGTGGTAGGTTGCTTTTGTAAGAAAGGACCAATGAAATAAAACGAGACCATCTGTATCTTTATTTTTAAGATTTTGTGAATCCAAGTTTAATGTCATAAGTTTTAAGCTTACGATTAGACAGAACAAAATTATTCTCTTGGACATTGGAGGATCATTCATCCAAAGAGTCGCTGATCCCCTACCTTTTACTGCACAGTGTGCTAAACCATGGGAATACAGCAGTAAAATAGCACCAGAGAAGTTCGCATTCTGGTCAGTGAGCTGAAAGTAGGAAGGAAATTAGAATAGAGCAGTGTTTCCTAAGTGTTTAAGCAAGGATTTATATTGGGGCACATACAAGGACTTGAGTTCCCAGAGCAAGTGACATCTAAGATTTGAGTAAACAGGTATTAGCCAGCTTTTATACCTACAATTTATATTAGTTTTAGAGGAGGTAAAAAATTTGATGTAATTTTTTTAAAAGTAGCAATTTTCATTCTAATTGTAACTATCAGTAATAAAGTTACTTTATGGCCCAGGCTGTTGTGGCTCAGTGGATTGAGGACTGGCCTGTGAACCAAAGGGTCACTGGTTCGATTCCCAGTCAGGGCACATGCCTGGGTTGCAGTTCTCAGCAGGGGACACACAAGAGGCAACCATCCATTGATGTTTCTCTCCCTTTCTCCTTCCCTTCCCCTCTAAAGATGAATAAATAAAATGTTTCAAAAATAAATTTTAAAACATACTTATAAATAAGTAAATAGATAAAGTTTCTGATTGTTTGGTTTTTTAGCAAGTGGGAAGTATTTATATCTTATGTCAATCATTTGCTACAATTAATTATAATAGTTGAAAACGTAGTAAAGGAAAAAAGTGAAATTACTTAGCTATTAAAGTATTCATGATTGAAATAAAGAGTTGTTCATGTAATTTTGACCTTAAAATCAAGAAATTCATTTTAGAGGAAGAGCAAAAGCAAAAGGAAATCTAAATTTCTAATTTAAACTTTTATTTAGTGACCTCATCTGTTACCCATTTTGAGGGAAACTCTCTGAGGAAGCCATTGACTTGGGATTTATTGGTATAGTCAAAGGCTCTAACATATTTAATTCTGGGTAAGGTAAAAACCACAGTCTAGTATGCTTCATCCTACTTTTTTTTAAAAAAATGTTTTATTTACTTTATTTTAAACTTAATTTTTATTGCATTTTTTCATTTTTATTTAGTCTCCTATACACCACCCCCAGCCATTACCACACTAATGTCCATGTCTGTGAGTCCTTTTTCGTTTTTGCTCAGTCCTTCCGATCCTCACCTCCCCTGCCACTAGCTGTCAGTCTGGTCTCCATCAATGAGTCTGTCCCCATTTTCTTTGTTAGTTCAGGCATCCTGCTTTTTACAAAAATTTTTATAAAATATATAATTTTATATATTATATAATATAATTATTCATGGTATATATAATTATACATATTAGTGTATATAAGGTTTTATTTATATATGTAAATATTTATATATTTTACAAAAATATGTAAAATATGGAATGGTTTAGACCAGTAATTATCCAATGTGCAAATGAGTGATCTGGGAGTCAGACCTTGGATTCTGATCCAGAAGGTTTGGGAGGGGGTCTGAGATTCTGCATTTATAATGAGTTTCCAGGTCATGCCAGTGCTGTTTGTCCAGGGACTACACGTTGAATAGAAAAGCTCCGTGCTTACATTATGTCACACAAATCTCATGTTTCTCTCTCTCTCTCTCTCTCTCTCTCACACACACACACATACACACACACACACACGCATGCATAGTCAGGTGCTGAGGGTTAAGTTACAAAGAAATTTTGCTATCCTCCCAATTGGAGACGTATTATCATCATTGATCCACACAAGATCCTTCTTTGTTTACCATCACATTTTTTTTTATTATTTCACCTTAATGGTGCCTTAAATCTGAGGGTCCCAGAGTCTAAAATATCTAGTTTCTGAAGGTTCATTTTTTCCTAATAATCTGGATAAATGGAATTTCCTGTATATACTGACTTTTCCATTGATTTTAAAATAATTTCACCTATCCTTCTGGCAGTGTGGCTTTGTTGGTTGGTGTCTCACCCCATACAACAAAAGGTTTAGGGTTCGATTCCAGTCAGGACTTATACCCAGGATGCAGTATGATCCCCAGCCAGTGTGTATACAGGAGGCAACCAACCGATCACATTGGGGTATCTCTCTCTCTCCTCTCTCTTTGTGAAATCAATACACACATCCTCAGGGGAGGATTAAAAATAATAGCAATTCCATCTAGGCTCACAAAAAAGTGCTGGCAGCCACAGAGTACATGCTTTCTTTACAAACATAACCAGATGTGATTGAAGTGGACATCAATGGTATGTAAAGAATAATACAAAGCTGTTAAATATGTACAGTTAGAAAACATTTTACTTATTTTTAACATCATTAATTCTAAATTTCAACCACTATGGCTTAGTCTCTAGGCCTCAGAGCTCATGTGTTCTTTATTTCAGCAAATTGGCATTATGAAGACCCTTTGGTGTCACTTTGGGTGTTCAGGTGTTGTGTATGGGATGACATTATTATCCTAGTGAAATTATGTCTATGTTACATTTGAAACAGAGAGGCAGTGATGGAGTCAAACTTGAGACTCTATGTCCAATTTCCTCTTTCTATAGATGAATGTGGCATTGTATCATAGATTGGGTTATTGAAGAAATGGATCCATTTGGATCTTTATCTGAATTACAAAGAGTGCATAAGGTGAAGAGAGAACTAGCTATCTAGGAAAATAAAAGTTGATGTCAATCAGATTTTATTGAGCAAAACACAATGTAGAGGGTATGATGCTATAAATGCTGCAATCTAAAAGTGAGAGTGCTACAAAGTAATGTCAGAGTCTTATCTGTGTTATGCCTTTTTCATCCAGTGTGAAATCTTCCTGATTTTTATCTCACATCTAATGGATTCTTATAGTTAATTAATGTTTTAAAATATAACTGAATAAAAATTGTACATGTGTTTGATTCTATTCAAAGCCTCCTAGTGTCCTGTAAAGTCTCGCTTTCAGTACTAGATCTCAGAAGTGAACCGTTTGTCAAATTTCCAATAAGCTGAAGGTGAAAAATTAATGAACCACTTACTTCAGATATTTCAAAATGAATGCAAGTATGTTAGTTATACAGCACAACAAATCAAAGATTTGTGCATGTTCAAAGTTTCATTCATATTTAACTTTTAAATGTATTGTTTCATATGCTTAATAGATCATTATAGAGGAAAAGAGAACATGGTTACTGACCTTTTATTAACAGATAAATATATCACAAAGATGATTTTATTTATAGAAATGTTTCTCCCCACAAGAGGTAATGTTAGAGCAAGGTTGATCAGTGGATTGATGGGATGGGTGGGTTTTGAAAGCCTATGTATTATGTCAGCTGTGGGAGAGCAATTAGCTGGGGAGAAATCATAAACTTATAGCCAGCATGGGATTAGTAAAAGCATCATTTATCTTTGCTTGTACCTCTACTCCATTCTCTAGGCATTCAGAAAACTGGTAAAAGAGAATCATTGAAATTATTTTTCTAGTAATTCTTGATTCTTTCTTTTGTCTTTCCATTCATTATGGAGCCCCTGTTATGTTCCTGGCAATCTGGGAGGTTTTGAGAATCACATAATGGGATAGCAGACTTGGGCCTTGCCTACAAGGAATTTAGACACTTTGTTGTTAAGAGGGAAAAACAAAGTGTTTGCACAGAGTGAGTAATGTTAATTAGAAATGGTGAGCACCACAAAAAAAGGTGCAAATATATCACACAGAGTTGAGCATATCAGAGAAAGCTTGTAGCAAGTGACTTGTGAGGTGGCATCAGACGTGGGTGATGCATGAGAAGAGCAAGTGGAGTGAAAGGAAGGACTTAAGGAAGAACATGGAGGATGGGAATCACAGAATATGTAGGTGACAGCTTAAGTTTGGGGATAAGACATATGGAGAGGAGTGATGGAAAATTATGTTGGAAATATGCCTGAGATTGTGAAGGGCCTCGAATGGCAAGCTAAAGAGTTGAGTATTTGAACTGGGGAGGCGTGAAATTATGCAGAATTTTAAGAAGTTTCATTCTGTTGGTAACATGTGAACACCCAACATCCATGAAAACTTCCAAACAACAGATTGCACATTTCTCATAAATGCTACAGTATTGCTCCCATCCTCAGGAGATATGTTCTAAGACCCCCAGTGGGTGCCTGAAACAGTGGATACTCGGAAATTCTACATGTACTCTGTTGTTTTCCTATATGTACATACCTATGATAAAGTTTAATTTGTAAGTTAAGAACAGTAAGAGATTAACAGTCATAACAATAATAGAACAAAATCAATATAACAATATATTGTATGCAAAGTTAAGTGAATGTGGTCTCTCTCTCCCTGATAACTGATCTGATAACCAAGACAACTACTAAGTGACTAACAGGAGAGCAGCAGGCACCTGTGGACATGCTGCCCAGAGGGGTGGTTCCCGTCCAGGGTGGAGTGAGCTGGGATGGTGAGAACTTTAATTATGCCACTCATAATGGTGTGAAATTTAAAACTTATTAATTTTTATATCTGGAACTTTCCATTTAATATTTTCAGACCTCAGCTGACTGTGGGTAGCTGAAACCTAGAGAAGTAACACAGCAGATAAGGGGGAACTACTGTATCCCCTTGTCTTGTGTACCTTAAAACTTTCAAAGGTAGTGGCCAAGGGAGACAAAGACATACTGGGAGAAGCAGAGGCTATGGCTATACCGAGGCTTTTCAGCTGGTGTGCACACTGTTTATGCCTGGAGATATTTATCACTGTGACTCCAAGTAGGACTAGAGCAACACACCCAGGCCTGGCCATTTGTGGCTAAGAGCAATTTCCTTGTGGTCTGAGAGTCTCCTGTAGTTTAGCTCAGCAAGCTGTACTGCTTCAAGCATCTTCTGTGTGAACCAGGACCTGGTTCAGGGACACGTAACCTGTGTAACCTCCAGGACAACCCCATTTAAAAAGACTCACACCTAATTTAACTCTCTGCTACTGCCATATTGAAATTCTCCATACCATATGAACAAGAAGTCATGTATAGGCATTTTGTTATAGGATCCGCAAATTGTATAGCTTGTTTTGGTACTATGACAAGAAATTGATTAGAAATGAGCTGCATGATGGTCAAAATGCACTGCCATATATCCATAGGAAAGGGGGCTACTAAATTAAGAGAGTGGCAGAGTGCTTATATAACAAAACCGATTCTAAGCTTGAATCTTCATTATTTTTTTCTTCAAAGCCATGGCTTATGTGATTGCCATAGGCCGAAGCTAAGTATCATTTTTTAGCCTTGTAGTTTCCCAGTTGATGAATTAAGGAAAAGCTTCTGTAATGTATTTTCCTATTTGTAATTTGTCTCCTGGAGCCTGGATACCAGTATCATTGAGTTCTGCACCCCTGCAGTCTTATCAAATTAAATTCTAAGAAAACCTTTGGCAATTATTTTCCCTAATAAAAGTTCTAAAAAATATAGCTCTGTGTTCACAAACATTATTGGCTGCCTGGAGAAGTCATTCTGCTGTGTATTTATTTTTCTGAGTCAAGATAAATATATAAACTGAATAAGGTATCTTTCAGTTCTTTCCTTAAGCACAGTTTACTTTATTCTCTCCATTTTCTTTACTCTGAGTACTTACATATTTTCCCTTACTTGTGTTATCACAAGTATTTATTTTTTCTCAAACTTAGAGAGGAATATAGTCAAGTATTTCTACAAAGCTTAATTTATAAAAATATATTTATTCTTTTTCTCCCTTTTATGTCCTTTTTTACAAGGAATCCATGATCATTATAGAAAAGAAAAACAAAGAAAATAAAATTAAAAAATTGGCCATAATGCTCAAATAAAATCTCTCTTAAACTATTCCATTTTTACAGGTATATATTCACATATATTTGAACATTTTATTGTATGCAACATGCACTGAAAGAAGCACACAAATCATAAACAGCTTTATGAATGTGTCACCTTCTCCCATACTTCCTTGTATCCTTTCAATGCTCTGTCTCTCAAAGTCAAATACTTAATTGCTGTCAACATTTTAAATTGTTAACTGCTTTTCATATTTACCTTTCTCTGTCTCAAGAACATTTTAAAGAGTTGAATTCATATTTCAGTTTTACCTATTATATTGACATACCACCATAGAAGATAAATATTTACTTTTCTTTTTTTATTTTTTTTTTTTTGAGAGGGAGGGGCTTTGTCGGCCTGGGGGTGGGTTCTCCCGGGTGCCCTGGGCCGAGGGGAGGTTTGGGGTTTTTTCTGCTTACTTTTTTAGCCGAGATTTCTCACAAGTTTCTAATGTACCTCACCCTTGACTTTTTTCCCCTATAGAATAATATCAATATTGTGTTAAAACGCCATGGTTTATATTATTATGCTTATGTAAATATTCACATTGTGCAATGATTACATTTCTTTCTTGAAAACCTTTTTATTCTCTTCAAAGCTTAGATTTATCTCATTTTATAAATTTCTCATTTTTCTTTGTACCTAGAAATTCTTCAAGTGCTTACTCTCTGATCTTACCGTAAATGTTCTTCAAAGACATTACCAGTACCCAGTATCCCCTTATTTTTGTCTTGGGAGACCTCCTTCCCCAGCCTCCTGACCTTATACCCCTGTGCCCACTAGGTCTCCTGCACCTGTGCCATTTTATTTAGCCTTGCCCTTGGATGAGACTGACCACTTAAGAGTCCCAAAACTGATTAAGTTTATTTGAAGTTCTTTGCATGGGTGGAATTTATTGTGTGATGGATCTTCATGTAGGGTGTCTTGGGTAAGTTGTTTTATTGGTAGCCTTTCAGATTTTAAGTATTTTTATACATTTTCTATGGACCTGGTGATATTTAATAGAAGTGCATTTTTTGGTGCCCTAACTAGAAGGAGGATTCTGAACACCAAGGCCACAAAATATCTGAAGAGCCTCAGCAATTATAACACCGTCCCATTTTAAATATGGGACACACCATTCGCTTTACCTGGTGTCTTTCTGCTTACATCCCACTTTCAGTATTCTCCTGGACTGAACGAGAGAGAAACAGACACTGTTCTTGTGGACAGGGTGAGTGAGGGGCTCAGGAGAGAGACACTCTGTCACATTCAGAATGTCATCAAATTCTCCTATTTCTATCCCCTTCTTTATCCTTACTTGAATTGGTAGCTGGTATTGTCCGTCCTTATACCTCTCTGGGTTGTGTGGTACAAACTGCATTATTTTTCAGCTTCCCCTCTCTGCTGGCTTAGGTCTTGGTCTCCTTGGTCTGTTATTTCAGTTGACAATTATCCATCTGCTTTACAGCTTGTAGAACCCTATTGTCTCTTTTATTCTCTTGGCCCCTGTGGATGTATGCTTTTTTTATTACTTTATTGTCATTTCAGTGGAGAATGGAGGTAAGTGTGTGCATTCAATCTGCTAGCATTAATTAGGATGCATAACAGTATTTGGATTGAATTTTTATTAAGTATCTCAAATCATTTCTAATAAGTACACAGATATAACTAAGGAGCAAACGGATGAACAAAATAAACTTACCATTCCTAATGTAAATACTAATGACAAAAAACTTCTCTTCAAGTGTTTTTAATTTCTTTTGACAAAGGATTCTGTTCCTTTATGTCTTGAATACAGTTGGAAGCTTCAGGCAAGACCGAGCAAACCTCACCTCTCTTCTAGTGCAGCCCATCTCAGCGGCCCTCGTTGCAAAACTGGTCTCTTCATCTAAACATGGAACCAAAAACGGTGCCTGTACCCCCATCGAACTTCCACATACTGGTAACATATTTAATGTCTTTCTGTCTGTCTTGTAGTTTTTTTGGTTTGTTTTGTTTTTTAAGGACTGTGATCACTTTTACTCTCTTAAATTGACATGTTTAGCATTGTGCTTTTTAAAAAAAAAAACAACTTTTTTTAAAAGTGAGCATTTATTATCTTTTCTGGCTCTTTAAGGGACAATTTTGTAAGCTAATTTTGAGAAAGACAGAGTTGACCAAACTGAGAGACTGGAAAAAAAGAGGAAACACATTTTGAATGGCAATAAAGAAAAGCAGCTTTACGAATAAAGGGTTTTGTCCTTTCATGGAAATCTGCTTAACGTAGCTTCCTGGTTTCAGCTTCGGCAGTCTTGTTGCCTGCCAACATTCAGTTGGTAGGTGTCAGCTAGCTGAGGGATGAAGTCCCTGCGCAGAAAGCATTACAGCCTAATTCCTGCAATTGACTGAAAAATCTCTCTGTCTTCACGCATCATTGCCGGAGAGTTGCTTGCATTCAGCAGTGTTCTTTGTCAAGCCTTGTTGGACCACATAGGATAAAACTGAAGTAGTTAAGCTATGCATGGTAGGGTCAAAGCCATGCTACCTCTGATTTCTGCCTTGAGCCTCAGCATTCGAGTTCTAAAGAGCAAATACTCTTTACATACTGTTAAACTTGTATCTAGTCACTGTGAAGTTCAACTGAGGGCCTCTGTTTTTGTTTCTAGACCTGGAGGCTCAACGACCCCTGTTTTATCTCATCTGTTTTTCTCTTGACAACAAAGGCATAAAAATGTTTTGAAGAAGTCTACATTCTGAATACATTCTGAATACATTCACAATTTCCCTGTGGTAGACACATAGCTTTCCAAAGCCCTATAGATTGAGAGCTTCCTAAACTGAGTGTTGATTGATCAAAGTGGGAAGTATACATAACAATGATGAGCCTGTGTCCTCGAAGTGAAAGGAAGAGTCAGTCCTTGAGAAGTTTTTGTTTTGTTTTGTTTTTCTGTCTTCTATGTTGAACCCACGAAGTGACCCTGGGCTCTATTTGTTAAAATATGTTAACAATACCGTAGTAAGTGTTTTGTTGTAGGAAAAGCACGGGACTTCTAAAAGACTAAATTTAAGCTCAGATTTAATTAATTGATTAATTCAGTAAATGTCCAGAACCCCTATGTGTCCCTGCTGTCCTGTCCTCAGTGAGTTGGAAGTCCCCATGCTGGCCCCACTCCCCACCTCTGTGTGAGGAGCCACAGTGTCTGCATGTACAGAATCGTATCTAACTTTCCAGTGTCTCAGGATGTTCTGAGAATTAAACCATGATGCACACCTGAGTACTTTTGTATACTGTAAAGTGTTGTATGAGCAACTTTCCTTATCAAATAATATCAATGTTCTCTACAATATGCCAAATGTCTGTGTGATAATGGCATAACTAAGCAGAATAGCACTATCTAGCTATATCTCTGTGATAATTTAGCAACGTATATGAAGCTTAGAAGGAATAGTAAGATAGATACTGAGACATGTTTAAAACTCTAGTGTTAAAGAAGCAACCAGGGAGCCCTGCTTTCTAAGAAATTATCAACTTTTTCTCATGGATATAGTGATTATAATTGGTCTTAGAAAAATTTAAACTGAAATGTATATAAATTAGGATGATACTGCATGTTATAATAGGTTCTTCTTTTATAAGCTTTATTTTTTATTTAATTTTTTGTCGTTATTCGAATACAGTTGTCTCCATTCCCCCTGTACCATGCCACCACACCCCACCCATCCCCACCTCCCACCCTCAAACCTACCCCCTTTGGCTTTGTCCTTGTGTTCTTTATACATACTCCTTATCTTCCCCCTTTATCCCTCTCACCCCTCCCTGCTGGTTACTGTCAGTTTGTTCTTTATTTCAGTATCTCTGGTTCAATTTGGCTTGTTTGTTTGTTTTGTTGATTAGGTTCCACTTACAGGTGAGATTATATGGTGTCTGTCTTTTACTGTCTAGCTTACTTCACTCAGCATAGTGTTCTCCAGTTCCATCCATGCTGTTGCAAAGGGTAGGAGCTCTTTATTTCTGCTGCATAGTATTCCATTGTGTAAATGTACCATAGTTTGTTTGTTTGTTTGTTTTTTGTTTTATCCACTCATTTACGGGTGGGCACTTAGGTTGCTTCCAGTACTTGGCTATTATAAATTGTGCTGCTATGAATATTGGGGTGCATAGGTTCTTTTGAATTGGTGTTTCAGGGTTCTTAGGGTGTAGTCCCAGCAGTGGAATTGCTGGGTCAAAAGGCAGTTCCATTTTTAGTGTTCTGAGGAAATTCCATACTATTTTCCACAGTGGCTGCACCAGTCTGCATTCCCACCAACAGTGCACTAGGGATCCCTTTATTCCACAACCTCTCCAACACTTGTTGTTTGTTAATTTGTTTATAATGGCCATTCTGACCGGTGTGAAGTGGGTATCTCACTGTGGTTTTAATTTGCATGATAGCTAGTGATGCTGAGCATCCTTTCATGTATCTCTGGGCCACTGTATGTCTTCCTTGGAGAAGTGTCTGTTCAGGTCCTTTGCCCATTTTTTAACTGGGTTGCTTGTCTTCCTGGACTGGAGTCATGTGAGTTCTTTGTACATTTTGGAAATCAGACCCTTGTCTGAGGTATCATTTGCAAATATATATTCCCGTATGTTTGGTTCCCTTTTCATTTTGTTGATACTTTCTTTAGCCATGCAGAAGCTTTTTATTTTGATGAAGTCCCATTTGTTTATCCTTTTCTTTATGTCCCTTGCTCTAGTGGACATGTCAGTGATAATATTGCTGCATGGAATAGCTGAGATCTACTGCCCCTGTTCTCCTCTAGGACTTTTATGGTGCCACAACTTATTCATACACATGCATTGGAAGCATAATTATCATCAGAATGTCCATATTACCCAAAGCAACATGTAGATTCAATGCATTCACTATTAAAATATCAATGACATATTTCACATACATAGAACAAACATTACAAAAATTTATATGAGATCATAAGTGACCCTGAATAGCTGCAGCAATTTTGAGGACAAAAAACAAAGTAGGAGGGGTCGCAATACCTGATCTCAAACTATATTATAAGGTCACTGTAATCAAAACAGTCTGGTACTGGTATAAGAACAGTCACATAGATCAATGGAATGGAATAGAGAGCCAAGGAATAAGTGCATGTCTCTATGGTCAATTAATATTTGACAAAGTGGGCAGAAGCATAAAATGGAGTAAAAATAGCCTCTTCAACAAATGATATTAGGAGATGTAGGCAGCTACATGCAAAAAAAAAAAAAGAAAAATCACCAATTTATACCATACATAAAAATAAATTCAAGGTGTATGAAATACTTTCATCATTTTAATACAAAATATTACATTTAAGTTTTCCAGATACTAATTGAGCAATCTGAGTTGTTAATTTAAACTAATCTTAAATATTGGATGATGACCTTTTACCCCAATGTTTTAGACAATAATACTCATGACACAGCCAAGGCAATTAACTTTTAAGTTTTCTCATAAACACATAAACACACTACTTGCTCACTGTGATATGCATCAAGGTAGAACATGAAAAGGGTACAAAATGAGGCACTTTATTTTTCAGCAATGAGAGGATTGCTTACAGTTTATGGATTAAAACATAGTTTGAAGCATATTGTATTTTATTGCTTAATGTTCTAAATATAGCCTTGAGCTTTAGTACA
This sequence comes from Artibeus jamaicensis, assembly GCF_021234435.1. Classification (NCBI taxonomy): domain Eukaryota; kingdom Metazoa; phylum Chordata; class Mammalia; order Chiroptera; family Phyllostomidae; genus Artibeus; species Artibeus jamaicensis. The sequence continues at coordinate 13,378,835 of NW_026522046.1, read as the reverse complement.
GGAACATCTTCACTCAGAAGTTTACACGAGTACATTAAATATGTGCAAATCAACTAATTATTTCTTACCTATTTAACCCTATATAAACATTGAATCAGAATTCTCTAAAGTCCAGACAACAGTGTAGTGAAATTTGCCTGTCATGTTTGCTTTCTTTGCAATTTTTTGACCCTCTCCCATGTTGAACTGCTGCCAACATTACCCAGTAATGTAGTGCAAGTAAGTTTAACCATAATCTAAGCTATAGAAATATCTCCCGATTAGCTCAAGTTTATCGACATGTTATATCAAGTGTATTCTCATGCTTGGTTTAAGATCTAATTCTATCCCAACAGGGACTAGACTCAATTTGTGGACTTTTAGCAATGACTCACTTTAATACTGGGGTGGAACAAGTAAGCATGTAGCCTTAGGATCTTTTGGTAGCTTTTTTGGGACCTTAAATGTAGAGCCTTACCTAAGAATGGAGCCAACAAGGAAGGTATAAGTGAGTGATGGGAGGGAGAGAAAGAAAAATAGAGGAAGAAAAAGAGAGAGCTAGGGACAGGAGGAGATTGATAGAGGGAGGGACACTCTTGTCCACATCATTTGAGTTCTAAAGCTTTGTCCGAAGCAAAATCTACTGACCTGGACATTTATATGAGTGAATACATCTCCCCTCCAACTTTTTTCCAGTCAATTTATGTTAGTATTTCAGTTTCTTACAACCAAAAGCTGTGTAACTAATACAGACCATAAAACTTTAAACAAAGTAATTATCTGCATTCATGAAATATGCTCAGGAAAGTGAAGTGGAGAGCGTGGCATTTATATAAAAAGCACTGAGGTAACCAAGAATTGCATGAAGCATAGAAAAGGAAGCAGGATAAAAGTTCTTACATCTAGATAGATAGATAATTTGCATTGATTAGATAGTTGAATATTGACTCTATCTCATTTTTTATAGTTTTATATTTCATGGGTCTTACCTATTGGTCTAATATACAAGCAATGTCAATCTTTGTCCTTCAGAATCTAACAAAACTGGGAGATTTAAAGTATCAGATATCAATCTGAACTTCTGGTTAAAATCAATGACATATATTTTTATGAAGAGTACAAAGTATAAAATCTATTAATGTAATTTAGAGCAAAAATATAAATGCATCAGGTTAAAAGAGACAATTTAATGGTTTATGCATCATTTTTGATAAATAGAAAAATGACTCTAAGTTGCATAAAGCTTAATGTCATCAGTGATGAAAGGATGACAAGTTTTATATAAGTTTGGGTCATATCTCCTCATTTGAATGTACATATAATACATGTATATATACATGTGTACAGACCTATGCTTATAGTTACTATTTTCCTCTTCAAAATTTTATATATTTTAATGAAAATTACTCTTATTAGAAAAGTATAATATCTCTACCAATATTATTTATAATTTTAACATATTTCAAGAATTTATATTTCTAATTTGTTAACAGCTGCTTGAAAGTACACATTATCATTTCTTGAGCAGAGATATAAAATGATGTATTGAACATATTATCCACAAATTGTTGCTATATTAAAATTTATTGGCAAGTAGTATATTTTAGCTTTTCAGGCAGTATCCATTAACAGGAAATGTTAGTACAGTTGAATCCAGCATTACTTATTTTTGTTACATATGAGACCAATCAACCTGTTCAGAATAGCCCCAAGAGAGAAGTCTTCAGGATATGTTAAAAAAAAGAAGAAGTATGTTAAGAAAATTGAAAATTTGTTTAAGAGAAGGGTGGACTTTAATAAATATCAGCCATCCACATGGAAGAACATATTCAGCAGAACATGATATAAAAATTTAATTTGTTTAGACAACTTGTGTATAGCATGCATATAGATATGGCAGCCACTCTTTACACAAAAACATCCAGTGAGCTAGAATACTTTAGGAAAGAACGATCGGTGTTGTGACAAATGCAAGCCAGGGGTTAGGAGTCACTGAGCTGTGCGACGGTGAAACACCAATTCCATGGCTCTTCAAGAAGTCACTTACACAGTGAACCTAGGAGTCTGAGCTGGAAGCTGATAACAGAGGATTCGTAGAACTAAAGATTAGCCTTCATGAGCTGCCAGTCTGAAGTTCTTCAACAAAGGGGGAAAAAACACTTCAGAAATCACTTTGAAGGACTATTCATCAAGGGTCTTAAACAGAGTGAATACAGGTGGGAAACCTATTGTCCAAAGTCAACAGAAAGTACAGTCAATTCTCTATATCCTGGGGAGTGCAGGTTGGGTTGACTGAAGGTGACACAGATCTGTCATTCATTCACCTAGAACTTTTCAAGTTTTCAGCTTTGTGTCTTGACAGGTTTGATTTTAGGAAATGATCCAGCTTTGATTCAGTCTAGAGTTTGTTTTTTTTTTTTGGTTTATTTGCTAAAATACCTAAAGACAACCTGAGATGTACACTTTGAAGAAAAATTACTTTAACAAGTGTTATTCAGTGTTCAGCGTTTCTCAGCAATTTTTACAGTTTCTTACATTCTTCTAACAGTATTTCTCCAGTGCCTGTCACTCCTTTCAAATGATTGAAATTCCAACTAGATTTTATACTGTATATATACATATATATATGAATATATATATAAATATATACATATATATACATTCATATATATAATAAAATTCCTTAGAGCATATCCCTATCTTTATATTAGAATGATCTTTCTTTTCATAATGGGCTAACACTGTCATTTACTAACCTAGAAAAACTGCCAGAGACTCTTCAGTGAATTTCTGGTTCTATATTCTGCTATTTCCTTCAGATATCCAATTTTTGTCATTTTTATTCTATTCAGTGTTACCCAAATATGTCTTGCCCATCTGTGTTTCTATGTTGTAAACCCAATCATTCTTTAAAGTTCAGTTCAGATGCCATGTTCTCATTAAAAGCCCTTTATGTCTGTACTCAAGTTTGAATACCCTCTCCCGACTCTCTCCACCATGCTTTAGGAACTTATACGCTATTTGGCATCATGGTGTGATAATGAGGTTGAGTATAAATGACTTGGATTTTCATTTGAATGTATTGTTTCTACTTTATTTCTATGTGATTTCAATTCTTTGAGTTCTCTTCTATGGTCCCGGAGAGAAGAATATGTACTGTGTAGTTGTCAGGTGTGGAATTGTATATATGTTTGTTTAGCCCAAATTTCTTAATCAGGTCACCCAGATATTCTATATTTTACTACTAGTTTCAAAACCTCTTAGTGTGGGTATAAATCTTTCCATTTTATCTTGTAGTTCTGTCAATTTTTGATTTATGTATTTGAGGTCATTTCTTAAGTGTTTATAAATATATAGTATATCTTCCCAGTTAGTTGCAATACTTATCCAACGAAGTGATCTTTTTAATATCTATAATGCTTGCCTTAAAGTTGATTTGATCTGATATTAATTTTGCTACACTAGCTTTTTGGGGGTTAGTAGCTTTATGTATATCTTTCAAATTTTCAGCCTTTCTGTGTCTTTCATTTTCAACATTTGTCATGAATAACAACTAATTTGTATTTTAAATACAATCTGATTATTTTTTTAGCTGGGGCATCTGGTCCATTACATTTAACATGATTAGTGATGCATTTGTGTTTATACTTTTCATCTAAATTTGTATTTCTGCTTTACATCACCTTTTATGTTTTCCTTTTGTTTTATTCTTTTCTGTTTAGATTCAGATTTTTATCATTATATTTTTCCTACACTATTTTAGAAGTTATATATTTTAGTATTCTTTTAGAATTATCCTCTAATTGTAAGTTCTTAGGGATTCCTTGTTCCTGCTTTTCTTCATTCCAGGTAACGTTCTTTGTAGTTAGGGAGTTGGGATTACAATGCTTTAGGGTTCCTACCTTATGGAGAAATAGTCACTTTTTAGAACTTTCTTCTCTCCAATTTGGGTAGGCCCAAAGCATTTTCTTCTGACCTTTGCATCTTATGAGGACATCAAGATTAAAGGTTTTCCAGGTTCAGTAAATTCCCTCAGGTTGAAATCAGCTTTAATGCTTCATTTATCTGGGTCCTGTCACAACTTAATTTTTTACATAGCAAGTCCTTATTTGCTTTCTAGTTCTTACATGCTGTTAGCAAGATTTGTTTTGAATGCTATCCTGCATTGTAAATTATTTTCAGTTCATCTAAATATCCAAATCCATCATGTTACTAGAAAAAGAACCCTTCCACTCCTCTCCAACCAAGTATTTCCTGGCAACACATACGAATGACTCAGTGAATATGCTTAGATTGATCGGCATATAAACTAGATTGCCATAAAGAAATCAATAATACAGTAAAAATGTGCAATTTCAGGGAGTTTAGTCAAGGACCTGTGCACAAGAGAGGATAGGTAAATGGGAACAGAAAAGGGATGGTGACTGCAGTAAGGCTAGTAATTGTTACTACCCCTAAATGTGAAGGGACAGGAAGGGAGCATAGTTATGAGAACTGGCAAGTCCTTGAGCTGTAAGAGAGGATGTTCCAACAGGAGCTATGACTTTCCAGGAGTGCAGTCACAGCCAGCAACGAACCAGGGAGTGTGATGAAAAATAAATAATATTTGTGTTATAACAAACTGATTACTTGTTGTTGCCTTCCATTGGCTAAACACAAGCAGAAGCCATGAGAACAGGAGCCAGATAGCTGACTCCACAGAAGTTATCTACCTGGCCACAGAGTTAGATGATGGGTGCAAATAGATTCGGATGGACAAGTGGGAAATAGGTGATACAGATTTTGTTGCAGTTGATTCATCTTCTAACTAGTTTGATGAGTACACACACACACACACACACACACACACATATATATATATAGAGAGAGAGAGGCAACGAGCTAAGCATTTAACTTAAGAAATTAAGTAAAAAAAGAGAGAATATATTCAGGTAAAATTTAACAAAGCCAATAATATGCATAATATATAATATTCAAGTGAAAAATAATTATCTACAAAATCTAAAACTAGTTTTTGAAACTGTTGATTATTTAACCTCTAGCAAAACTGATGAAAAGGAAAAAAGACATAAATAATTTAAAGTTAGATATAGAAAAGAGAACAGAGTAATATTAAATGGCAACAATTTTTTAAATATTTTATTTATTTACTTTTAGAGAGAGGGGAAGGGAAGGAGAGATGGAAGTTAGGAAACATCAGTATGAGAGAGAAACCCAGATGGGTTACCCCTTGCATGTACCTGGACCAGGGGCCGAACTGCACCCCAGCATGTGCCAGGCCCTGGACTCCAACCACCTGAGCCATACAGCTCAGGGTGGCAGTAATTTTCTTAAACGTAAGAATACAATAAACAATGAAATACAAATAAATTAAGAAGAAAAATATCTTAAAAACTGAATGTACTAATAACCATTTAATAATATTTGTTTGAAAATATTAATGGAATGGAATGAAATAAATATATACATTAAGTCAAAATATATCATTTTCTTCACAGAAAATACCAGGATCAAATAGTTTTGTATGTGAATCCCAGCACTCCTTTTGTAAGCTGGATAATTTCCCATGCTACATAAACTCTTATAGAATCTGGGAAAAAAGGCAGAGATTTCTAAATATTTATGAGATTGTATAACACAGATATCAGATTTAGACAAATGATAAGTGAAATTATCAACTAATTACTTACAAATATATTTGAAAATATCCTAAAATAATAACGAAATACAAATTATAAATTTTGATGAAGTAGAGCTTATTCCAGAAATATATGAATTTTATTTAACATCACAAAGTGAAAAATCTTACAATTATCTCAAAACACAATTCAACATCTATTCAGAATAGAACCTCTTAGCAAAGTAAGAACAGAAATGATTTTTCTAATCTGATCATGGAAATTTTCCAGAAATATATAGCAAGTGTCTTTTTTAAAATAATAAAATCTTAGAAACATTTTTTTAAAGTGAAGAACACAAAGCAAGCACCAAGAAAAGCTGCTTTTACTGCCTGTATCCCATACTGCATTGACAGTCGCAGACAGGATGATAAAACCAGTAACTCAAAGCTATAAAAATGTGAATGGAAGAAAACAAAACTATCCTTTTGTGACAAGTAACTGTTTAGATTGAAACTAAGGAAATAAAAACTCTATAGGGCCCCCATTTGAACCTATAAAATATTAATAAGAAGGCTCCGTGTAGGACCAAGATACAAAATTAAATAGCATACTTATACACAATAAAATGAGCTATACAAGTATATTTTATTAATAGAGAAACTGTAAAAATAAACTTAATAATAGCTGTGCAGAATTTTGATGAAGAAAAATAAAACTTAATTAAAAGATATAAAAACAATCAAAATAAATTGAGAGGCATAACATATTCATGGATAGAAGACAATGTAATTTTCTCAAATGAGTCCACTAATACAATGGAATCTCCATAAAATCCTGAGAGGTCTATTAATAACACATGACAAACTAATATATAAGTTCATATTAAAATGACGGTCCATAAATATCCCCAATATTGAATAATAATACTACATGTTTATAATGATGATGATGAAAGAAGACCCACCTTTTCATTCATTAAAAAATTGTATTAATTTAAACAGTATGGCACTGGTTAAAATAAAATGCAATGGCAAGACTATAAACAAATCCATGTATGAACTAGGTCTTATTATATGACAGCAGCTTAATTAAATACTTCAATAAATTGCATGAGAATAATTGGCTATCCATGAGACAGAGGTAAGGTTGAAAGTCTACTTCATAACAGATTCTGGCTGGATTAAATATATAAATTTAAAAATTCAACTTTAAAATATTTGGAAAACATTTCCTGACATCAGAATAAAGGTTCCCTCACCAACACAAAACAAATATACCCCACAAATATTCAAGGTGAATATTGATAAATTTGACCACATTAATATTTTAAAATACAATATCAAGAAAATAAAAATCACAGATTGAAAAGAATTTATAAAACATATAATAAGTAAATAATCAAATTAAAACCCCACAAAAATGCCTCAATTGATAAATGCTTAAAAGGAAAATGGTCAAAAAATATATAATAAAAACTAGAATTAAAAATTGCTGAACCTCACTACTAATCAAAGCAGTGCAAAATTAAGCAATAATGAGATTCCTGTACACATAAAAATATCAGAATTTAAAAGTCTGTGGAGAAATTTCTACATGCCAAATATAGTTGAAGCTACCCATACTGTATTGTAATTCAGGGACAAATACCATATGATCTTGCCTTTAACAGGAAGCTAAACAACAAAACAAATAAGCAAGCAGAATAAAAACAAAAAACACTGAAATAGAGAACAAGGGGACAGTGACCAGAGGGGAGAGGGGAGGGAATTTAAGGGGAAAAAGAGGAGGGATTTGGAGGAACAAGTATGAAGGACTCAAGGACAAGAACTAAGAGGGGTGGAAATAGGAGGGAGGCGGGGAGCACGGGGCGGGGTGTGCTGGGATGAGAGAAATAGATAGAAAATTGTACTTGAAAAATAATTAAATAAAATTTTTTTAAAAAAGAAGAAGAAGCATTGACCGTGAAGGGTGTGGGTCAGACGGCTGAATCCAGCTCTTGCTGGTCAGGCTGCCACTTGACCCATCTGGCCTCAGTTTTCTCAGCTGCAAAATAGGCACATGAATATCACATGTAGCAATGGCTGGAGTAGAGCAAGCACTCAATAAATGTGAGCCAACCGTCTCAAAAAAAAAAAAAGAAATTACACTTCGAATTATCTATTTGTGAATGTACAGCACACACACACAAGAAATGTAAAGAAGTTCTTTGGCATAGTATAATATTAAAAACATGTAAATTACCTCAATAAATCTCAGTAACAGAACTGCAAAATAAACTGGGATGGATGCTACAACCAAATACCTCTTAGCAGGTAAAAGGAGTGACACAGATCTCCATTTCCTTCTATGAAAGGCTATAAAAATTTTAGAGCTAAGTAAAAATGTCATTATTGGTATAATATGGCATAGCCTGTAAAATAATTATTTATGTGTCTGTTTATGCCTATTCCTATATTTACCTATATCTATCTATCTATCTCTATATAACAAAAAACTTGAAACAATTAACATTAATCTCAGAGTAAGAACTGAATTTATAAGACTGTATACTTGCTTGTTGGAAAAGGGTATTGATGAAAATGTAGTAAAATTAGATGTTAAAGCGACATGTAAGTCATCGTTGTATATTGTATTATTTTTTATTCTTTTATATATGAGGAATGGTCATAATAAAAACTGGAGTCTTACAGTAAAAGAGGCTTTTTTTGTTCAGATAAAAGTGTTATTTATGTGAAAACCTGGGTTTGAGTCCCAGTTTTGCTCCTACGAGCTTCATTCAATAAATAAGATAATAGAAGCTGTTTAAATTGGTGCTTGCAAGGATTATTGATGTACAATGAAAATTAGTATATGTGTGTGAAAATGGCTATTAGAAATTTTAAGGCACTCTATTAAAGTAAGATAATTTTCCAAGCAGTATAATGCACATTTGTATATATTGTAAGGTTTTCTAACTGCTGAATTACAAAAAAAAAAAGATACTGAACCTTAGAAAACCAGAGAAAATTCTTCATTCATATTCAACTCAAAAATAAGCTAGAAAGATGTTTTAAAACTATATGGTAATGACTTTTATCTAATATTAATTTATCTGGACTATTTGGAACAAGCTGAGAACAGGGAATTAAACCAATATTAAAAGCAAACATAAATTCAACTACATGACATTTTTGAAAAGGCAAAAATATGGAGATATTTAAAAGATCACTAGTTGCCAAGGGCTCAGGGAAAAGGGAAGAAGGGAAGGATGAATATGTAAAGAACAGGAGATGTTGTGGGCAATGAAACTATTCTGTATGATGGATATGATTAACATTCTGTAATGATGGATGTATGTCATTATTCACTTGTCAAAATCCATAAGGGTGTACAATACAAAGCATGAGCCCTAATGGAAAGTATGGAGCTCAGTAATAATAACGTATTAATATTGGCTCATCAACTACAACAAATACATCATGCTAATGCAAGATGTTAGTCACCGGAGGCGGGAGAGAGAGGATAATTTGGAAACTCTACTTTCTGTTAATTTTTTTCTGTAAATCTGAGGGTGCTCTAAAAATTGCGTAGCATCTAAATTAAAACTACAATCTCAGGCTTTAAACTGTTCTCCATTTTTAAACATGAGGCACCCAGACATTCCCTCTTGTTTTAGTTATACTTGTAACAGATTCACTGTACTGGTTTTCCATGTAAGTTGTTAGTGGGGTATGTTCAGGGAGGAAGCAGCTTTTATCACAGCAGTTCCTAGCAGTCAGAAGTGACACTTGAGGGCTTGTCAGTACTATAGCATGTCTGTTTTGAATTAGCTGCTTTATTATTGCCTCCCACCCCACCCTAGAGCCACACCACCTGGCTGCCCCTGAATCTCCCCTAAAGACTTCCAGAATCTGACTGGTAGAATCTATAAAATACAGGATTAACACATGTTGCCACCAAAAGCCTTCAAAGACCACTTTAGGGTTATGAATGGAGTCCCACCTAAGTAGAAAATCTGCTTTAATTGTTATCAAAATTTTGAATATCAAGCATAAGTAGAAAAAGTCAAAGAGGCAGAGCAATTGGTGGATGTTTCAAATGTATCCACCAATGTATTTGGAGAGAGACCTCCAAACATGGGTTGAAATGAATCCAATATTTAAAATATGTATAGTTTTAAGACTCTGTATACTTTTTTAAAGATTTTATTTATGTTTTTAGATAGAGGGGAAGGGAAGGAGAAATAGAGGGAGAGAAACATCAATGTATGGTTGCCTCTTGTGCACCCCCTATTGGTGACCCGGCCTGCAACTCAGCCATTTGCCCTGACTGGAAATCGAACCAGCTACCCTTTGGTTCACATGTTGATGCTCAATTCACTGAGCTACTCCAGCCAGGACAGAATCTATAGTCTTTTAATTTGTGTAATACTTTATAGTTTTCAAAGTGAAAATGTAACAATGAACCATATAGAACAGTTTATCTTCCACATGTTCTTTTTCTGACATTACAGAAAATTAAAATTCTTTGGAAATATTTTAATACATTTTTAAAATGTCTTTAAAAATATGAGTTGCCCACATCTTCCCAAGGTCGTCTACTGTGTGCTCCCTTGTTGGTCCCCATTGTATCTCTAAATGCAAGGGTGAGAACTGCCTATTTATGGCTCTGCAGTTCTATGAGGCTTTAGCAGTTGTATCTCTGTCATCATTGCATAGTAAGTACCTACAATAGGGTCAATACAAAGTGTTGAATAAATATTTGTCCACAAAGTGTAACTGGTTATCTATAAAAATTTAATTGTTCAAATTAAAGTAACAATTTAATTTGATAAGTAACTTTGAATGTTCTAAGAAAAGACACAAAAATACAGAGAACAAATTCATCTTTTTTTTTTCCAGAAGAAAGAATTGTCAGCATGCACATTCAGACAGTCACAGAATTCAAAACAGTTACTAATGTTGTTGGGTATTTAAAAGGTTTGACTTCTCCAGGTAAGTAAGGTGAAGAGTTTATAATCTTACTTTATATGAATATTACAAAGAGTTGCTCTGTAATAATTGAATAGCATAGTTAAATATCCCGGTTTGCATTTAGCCAGAAGTTTATACCACTCTAAGAGGTGCCAATATGAAATCAAGAAACAAGCCTTCATTTTCCTTCTTACTATATCTCTTCAATAATAAATCACAGTAGAGAGTGGAAGGAAGAAATAAAAACAGACAGAAAACAAAGTTCAAATTTGTTAAACTGCCATGTGCCTGGTGAAAAAAAAGAGCTGTAAACACCAATGTTTTTTTTATTTTCTTTTATTCACCATAACATCATTAAAAGCATTTTCATTTACAGAAAAAAAAAGACTTTTAAAAATAAAATATTTGACTTTTAATGGTGTGGGTTTTTAAAAATATTTGTTTGTCTTCAAATCTAATCTTTTAACATTAATCTATGTCTCATCTCTGACCTTTAGTCCACTGATGTCTCTGCCTGGTGTCAGCGTGGCTTTAGGTTTAAAGGTGCTCATGAAAATGATCATCTGGTTAAATTTCAAAGAACTTAATCATTGTTATAGGATGCTCGTTGAACCTTGAGGTGATGTGATAAAAGCTCAAAAAGTAAAAATAACTAATACATATATTAAGAGATTAGTAGCAACACCTCCCAATACACTGTGAGGTTGAATCACATATTACTGTCTAATGCGCTTGTTATACAGCATAGAATGCAGCAACCTTCTTAGTGCACTTGGGCCACTTCTGTTAATTTGAATAGGACATTTACTCAAGTTCTACTTGGACAATTATTGTTCTCTTTGACATTCATCAAATCGACTCTATAATTGCTAACTCAGGAATTTCTGAGATCAATTTTATATCCGCCCAGTTTCTTGGCAGCCAACTCTTAAAAAATTAAGGGGAAGTGAATATTCTCTCTGATTTCCTTCCAGTAGCAATAATGAGCAACTCCTTCTCATCACACAAACCATAAGTAACTTTTAAAATGGTTACCATTGCATTTTAACAAATTCTCATCATAAGGATCTCTAATTGAAACCCTAGAAATACAGAAGTTGGCAAAAGTGGGTTTCCATTTATTAGTACACAAAACACAGTTAATAAAGTTATTGTATTAATCATAACCTGCATGTCTTTTTCCATAACAACTGCAAACCTACTTTTTACTCACCCTTATATTTATCAACATTGCTGCATTTGCAAGTTATTATTGAAAAACCAAATAATACAGTATTAAGTTAGCTTTAGGGTAAAAACATTTTTATTGAAATCCAACATAGAAAACAATAACAACTCATGTGCCAGTAGTATTTTTCAGTGCATATCAGCAAAGCTTCTCAAATCTTGTGTATTTGAATTCTACACAAAAATATCACATAATTTTTAATGACTCTGAAATTTAGAAACAATCTCAATCAGTATTAGGGTTTTAGATGTTTATTTTGACTAAAGACAATTCCAAACAGAACTTTCACACATATCTGGGATATGAGTGAATAAATTCCCAGGGTTTCAGCATTTGCAGACACACTATGAATACCATTAATTAAATTTTGATGAGATGTTGGCAGATAAAAGTCATTGCTGGCTTCAATATCAGTGTGGAAAACCAAAGTAGCTCAAACAGTGATATTTTTCCAAGAGGTAGCTTTGTGATACCATAAGTCACTGAAGATTAAATTATTCCAAAAAAAACACAGTATTTAATATGTGTCAGACACTGTTCAAACCGCTTTACAAATAGTAACTCACTTAAAACTAAAAAAAATAATGATGCATGTACTATTTTCATTCCCATTTTATAGTTGAATGAATTATGACACAGAAGGGTTAATTAAACAAGTTTACTAAAGACCACACAACTAGTCAATGAATTGCCTGGGTTCAAGTCCATGCAGGCAGGCTTCAGAGTCTGCACACTCAAGCTTCAAGTCATGAGACAAATGAGTAGCTCCACTAAGCTAATACATTTAGCTCTGTACCAGTAACATTCATTGATAAGAAAATCAGAAAAAACTGTATGTTTTTAGTCTACTTTATTGATGACAATAGTCAGAAAATTACATTGTATAGCCACATCCATGTGTCATTGAGACATTTCTAATAGTGTATCCAATAGATTTTGTGTAATTATGTAAAATAAAATATCTGAAAAGGAAATTTTATAATAATGGGATGCCTTTTATGTTGTTGATTTTGAAAAAAAGAGAGGCTAAAATTACAACTTGGAATCTGTAATTAATTTCCTAAATACTTCAGTTATTGCAAAATCCATACATGACTACCACATTTTTAATGTTTACAGCTACTAAATAACTGCTCCCTCAATGTATTAATAGTTCATTAATATTTACTGAGCATACACACATTGTTTACAGGGCACTTCCCACTATGATTCTGGGAAAATGTTAGATAAATGTTTGATTGTGGCATATTTGTATACCTCATTAATTAATATGCATGTCGCAGAGGACAGCAATATGGATCTAAGCCTTGGATTCATAATTGGGTTCAGCAGCTGCCTCTGCTTTGATATACACAGATGTGTGAATCAAGACAGAGGCTCAAAAAATGTAAAGTAGACTTAACTATTAGAACAATTTTGCATAATTGTTGCTCAGTTGTGCAATGGGATTATGTAAATGTCATTAAATTTATTGTTAAGGTTTATATTTTGTTTAAATGGCTCTGTGTCTTTCTATTTCCAGACCGGTATGTCATAGTGGGCAGCCACCATCACACAGCATCCAGTTACAGTGGACAAGAATGGGCCAGTAGCACCGCTGTGATCACAGCTTTTATCCAGGCCTTGATGTTCAGAGTTAAGAGAGGGTGGAGACCAGACCGCAGTATTGTTTTTTGTTCCTGGGGAGGAACCGTTTGGGGCAATATTGGCTCATATGAATGGGGAGAGGTAAATGTATATTTATTAGTATTCTCTCTCTCTCTCTCTCTCTCAATCACCCTCTCTGTGGGGGGATATAGCAAACTGTGGGGGGACTCTGCCCACAGAGAATAAGTCTACCAATACATGATCTGCATGGGGAGGAAAGGTAGCCAATCTCTCAGAGGAAAAGGGCCTTTTGCCTCTCTCAATGGGCTTTTATTAAGTTAGGTTCACACTAAGGCACATAGTATGTACATCAGTCAATGTTCAAAAAGCTATAGTCATGAAAAACTGACATCATCTACAGATAATAATTGAAGAAACACAGGGAGTGTCTCTGGTCAGGGTTGGTGGGATATACTGAGGCCAGAAGGTTGTTGAAGCGAGTGTCATGAGTTGGGGAGTTTCACTCTCTGTGCTTTGAGCTCAAATGTCTGGTTCATACCAACAGGGCTATTGAGCAAGCCTCAAAGGAAACAATGTACATTCTTTCTCTGGCCAGATTTGCTCCCAGGAGCCATCTGTTCCAGTATAAGCCTGCAACTGCCTCTGGCATTGTTTTTGGGCTGAGTCAGGTGGAGGGAGCAAAGCAGTCAAGAGATTAGGAGACTTCTTACAGATAGAATGAAGACGCAGACTATGACACAGCTGAGGGATGAGGGTCTTTTCTGTCCCTTCTCTATATTCCCCTAAGTCCTTCCCTGATGGTCCCTTTGCAACTATGCCTGTCTTCTTTTGTTTCTTTCTTAAGGAATCTTACCTGTTTTTGGCTAGCCAGTCATCCACCCAGGCCAAGCAGGTGGATATGTGAGAGGGGATAGGTTTTTGTCTCCTTAGCAGCTTATGTCCCTAAGGCCTTTTCACTCAGCCCTTGCTGTTGGACCCTTTTGTCCATTAAGGAATCTTCAGTCCCTGAAACCAGGCAGGATGGCCCCTAACAGCAGACAGTAAAATTGTTGAAGCCATGGATAAGAAAGAATGTGCATCTCAGCCCAGATGTCATATCTGCTAGGTTGCTGAAATCATTCCAGAAATGAAGAAGAATGGCCCAGCTTCTGTGGCTCAGTTGGTTGAAGTGTCTTTCCACACACTGAGAGGCTGTGGGCTCAATGTAGGAATGTGGGCACATACCTAGGTTGCAAGTTCCATCCCTGGTTGGGGAACATACGAGAGGCAGTTCATCGGCATTTCTCAGTTATTTGTTTTTCTCTCTCTCTTTTTCTTCCTTCCTCTCTCTAGCAAAAAAAAAAAAAAAAAAAAGGAGGGGGGAGATTACTAAGACCAGCAGTCCCCAACCTTTTTTGTACCAGGGGCCAGTTTCAGGGATGACAGTTTTTCCACAGACAGGGTAGTGGAGGGTTGGGGTCAAGAGGCAGAGCTCAGGCTGTAATGCAAGGGAAGCTTTGCTTGCTCACCTGTCACTCACCTTCTGCTGTGCAGCCAGGTTCTTAAAATGTTCCTAACAGGCGTGACCTGGGGTTGGGGATCCATGAATTAGACTACAGTGAATTGTGTATGATCTGACACTATCTTATTCTTCTTGTTTCCTCCATATCTATAGATGCTAATATACTCACAATAGTATTTACCTGGCTATCGTATATCTCTCCTTAGACAGGTTGACAGGCACAGGACATGAAAAGATAAGGCGCTACATACCATTACCTTTCTTTGTAAAACTTTTTAGCAAATATCTAAAATTAGGAAATGATCTCCTGTGTTAGTGTTTATAACCTTAGCATCATAACTTAACTATGAAATATGGAGACTGGACTCAATATAGAGTTTTTACCCCTTTCTCTCTCTTCTCTTCCTCTCACCATTCCTTATCCTCCTGCTCCTTCTTTCCTACCTATGTAAATACCTACCTATCTTAAAAATCCTTTGTCCCAATGAATGGATCGTGGTTAAAAAACAATGGGAATGTTTAGTTTCAAATGCTTCTGTGTCTGTGTTTTATAAATGCACTGTTTTTAGTGGAATATGACAGCTGATTACCAGATTGATGCCATATTAACAACAATGAAAACACTGTAAAACTCTTAGATGCTCTATTTATTTTTATGTTTTTTTAAAGAAGTGTAAACAACATCAGGCACACTTGGCATGGTATGGAATGTAATGAATAAAAGAACTAACAAGCAAAATAGAGACAGACTCACGGAGAGCTGGCTGACCGCTGGGAGGAGGGACACTGGGTAGGGGTGGTAGAGAGACCTGGTGAAAGAAAAGGACAGAAAATCTCGTGGATGCAGCCAACAATGTGGTGATTGCCAGGAGTTGGGAAAGGTGGAGTGGGAAGTAGAGATGAGTATGGGGGGAATAAATGGTGATGCACAGAGACTTGACTTGAGGGAGTAAACACACAGTGCAGTGTGCAGATGATATGCTGTAGAATTGTGCATCTGAAGCCTGAATAATTTTGTTAACCAGTGTCACTCCAATATATTTAATAAAAAGGAAAAATATGTTTAAGAATAAGGCAAAAAGAGGCACACAGAAACATGTAGAGAAAAAAAAAAAGGATCCAGATTTAGTCAGGAAAATAAAAGCACTTTAACTTACCATGAACTCAGCTTTGGAGAAAAAATCTAAATATCTAATGAGAAATATTCTTGTTTTTCATTTCATTTTTTTATTTAAGCCCTCTAGAAAAGATCGAATATTTACTGAATGTCGAAGAAAACATCAAAAACATATATATAAGAAAATAGCAAGTGTGTTTTTAATTTGAAGGAAAGAAACTCTTAAAATTGAGAAAAATTTATAGTGTAAAATTTATCAAGATTCACACATTACAGATTAGAATGCTTTTCCATATGTAAATTGATGAAGTGAATGCTTGTTCTATATTCAAAAAACCTAATTCAAATGTATAAATTTAATTATGGAATAAGTTTTTTAAATTAACCAATTTTTAATAAGATGGAAAATGTAATAACTAAACCAACCTCCCAAACATCTATTCCAAATTACTTATTTTAAATGATATAAATAAGCTTAAAAATTGAGGAATAGATTTATGATCTGGGCTGACATTAATTCAGAATATATTTATCAGAAAGAAAAAGTTTTAATTTTGTTATAATAATAAGGCACATTTTAAGGTGTCTTGAAGATTATTTTTAATTTCTCAAGATTTATTCTATTGTGTTATATAGTCTTCTTGATACCTATCTAGTAATTTTCACAATAAATTCACATTAATCCTAAAGTAATATGTATATTTCTAAGATATGTTCTCAAAAGAGGTTTATCTATTTAACATTATCTTTCCTAACTTAAATATCTTGAATCCTTATATATGAGAGAGTGTATTGCCAAAGGTCTTGAGTTTGTTTTGGCATCAAGCATTGTGGCCTGGGAGTTGAATCAATTATGTGACCTTGGCTGTATGTGAGCAATTATTATTATTTTAATTTAGTATATACCTTTGCGGTTAATAAAGTACAAATCATTTTTTAGGTTTTGCTTAATCTGTTGTGCCTTTTGGTGACTTTATATTTTCTCATTCAACAGATACTAACATTACAATTTACAGTAATTTGGAAGTCCATAGAAAAAAGTAGTTATGTTAGAAAACCCCTTTCTATTCTATAAGATTAGGAGTCTGTGTCCTAGAATATTTATGTGTATGTGCATATTTGACAACTAATTATGCATTTAATCACTTTCTGGATTTTCTCATGACTTTTTAAGCAAAGATATATGAGTAAGAAGATGTTTAATAATATATTGATTTAATTATTAGCTTTTAAAACATATTATTTTAAGGTACCATATCTTAGAAGATTATTTCAGTACAGTTTATGAAGATAATATCATAACATTTAGTTGAAAAGGAATTTAAAAAGCTATTAGTTTTCTTGTTTTGTCTACTCTTATCAAATGTACTCTTATTAAAATGAAACATTTTCTTTTAGACTACAACCAGATTGTGCTCAAAATATATTCCCAAATGAAGATGAGTGAGGGAAAAAATGTGTTAAGCTTTCATATTTTCCCATTTAATTTTGTTTGCATAAGAACCCTCTGAAATCCACAGATTTAATTAAAGCAATTAAGTGATTTTGGTCAATAAAATTAAAAATGAAATTTTATAGTGATAGTGTTATTAGAGTATTGATGCAATATTGATCCTCACCCTTGGAGAGAATCACAACACTTTACTAAATGAATTCTTTTAAAAATGCCATTTCTTCTGTGAAGAATCTTTATTTTTCACAGACTATTGTGTAAATGCCACAACTTTTATAGTCAAAGAAGTCTGAGTTCAAATCTTCTCTGCCAGAAAACTCATAGTTTCCTGCAAGACTTGATTTATCAAATGAGTACTCTTAGACCTGTATCAGGAGTCCCTTGAGAATTAAATGGACTAACATATAAACTAGCTGTTTACCTGAGCTAGTGTAGAAATAGAAGCTGTTTTTCTATAGTGCTTGTGTAACACTGGGCTTTTTAAAAAACATATGTAAAGCAAAGTACTTGAGTTTAAACCTTATTGTTTCTTTTTAAAAAATACTTAGTAATGAATTGTTTTTTCACCTCTCTTATAGAGGTATAGCTGAATTTTCAAGATAAACTAGGAATCCCATTGATTTCATAGGTATTCAAAGTCCTTGCAGTCTTTGGAAGAAGAAACAGGTATTCCTACGACATGAAGTAACACAATTTTTAGGATATTTTTCTTGAACTCTACCAATGGTAATTACTCACTAAATATTTGTTCAAGAAAGAGAGAAAATATCAAAGGGATTTCTTAGTAGTAATACATTATTAAGAGGGTAGCTAATGGTCAATATGGGGGATTAGGTTTCAGCAGAGAAGTGAAAAAACTATTCTATTGAAATATTTCATGTTCCTAATGTGTGTGAAATGCATCAGGTTGTATTTCAGGTAAAATGGGCCAGGACACAATTGCATTATGCTCTATTTTGCTCTCAATAAAGATTTACTGTGTGCAGAAAGCATCCTGCTGCTTCAAGGGAAACACTGGTTTATTAATCACTGGATTAGCTTTCCCTTGTCTGTTGCCTAACTCCCAGGCTATAACATTAAGTGCCACCATTAGAACAAATATTCTGCTATGTGTTCTGGAGGTGAATCTCCTCACATGTTAACTGCTAAAGAATATGTTCCCTTAAAATTTGACTTTCCTCAAGAACATGCTTTGAAATATTTCATCAAAATGTTGTATTTAACTCCTTACCACATGTATTTAAAATCCTTTTATGAGTTTTGTATTCTTATTTAATGGCATGAAATTACTTGAAAAAACTGCAAGGTCATGATTCTAAGTAGATAGTGTTTATTATTCAATATGTAACAGATTAAACAGAACCTGTTACTTTTACTTATGCTAGAGAAAGATTGTTTTTTTGTTTTTTTGATTGTAGGATTTCAAGAAAGTTCTGCAGAGAAATGTTGTTGCTTATGTTAGTCTCCACAGCCCCATGAAGGGCAACTCAAGTCTACATTCTGTGGCTTCACCATCTCTTCAGCAGCTGGTGGCAGAGGTAAGATGAACTGCTTCATCATAAAATCTTTAGGCAAAACTGCTGTTTTTTTCTATAATTTGGCATTTCTTGATATTTTTAATGTGCATAAAACCATTTGTCAATGTTTTAAGAAAAGAGTTATTATTTAGTTTTTGTCAATATCCCTTCAACCAATTTCTTATGTCCTGAAGGTTTGTACTTGCTACTCTTTTATGGTTATAGTTGTAGGTATGAATTATGCAGTTACAGGGAGTGTATGTACAGATGAAACTTTATTTCTTAAAATTGATGGATCACAAGTTTCCAATTCTTCTAGTTTTTTCATTTTGTTGTAAACTTACTGTTGGATTTCGTCTTCCTCAAGCATGTTTTGAGAAAAGTTGGGACTCACCCTATATTTCCATGGCACTATAAGCCAGATCTGTGTCTAACTGCTAGAATAAGCAGGTAGCTAAAAAAATATATTTAGAAAATAATGTTTAAAAAACATGGAAAACAGAAACATGCATTTTACTACAAAGCAACTTAAAAAATCAAGTAATTTGTGACACTGTCTCACTAGTTACTGATTTTTTAAATTCAGTCACTTCTCACCTGTTTCAAAGAATTTTGCGTATTTTGTTTTATTAGTAGAGTTTATACTTTTATTTCTGTATTCTTTTTAAATCTTTCACTTTGGATGAAATGCTATATGATTTCTCAAAAGGAAAGCAACCACCTGGAAGGTGGTTTCCTCCCAACCCTGAGCAAGGGCTAGGGGTGTGTATTAGAAGTGACATTTTTATGCCTGCAGAGTATCCAATAAACATCACAGAAACTAAATTAGAAAAAGAGAGATAATGAACAGTGCTTGGGAGTAGCCACAATTCTGGGTTGAAATGTAATGCAAACTAAAATTTTATACTTTTACAATGTATTTTCTAGTTTCATAGTTATCATAGACATTTCTATATGTAGTGAAATAAAGAAGACATTATGAAGGATGGAATAGATAAATCTGTACATTTAAAATAAACCAAACCCCAATATTTATACCCTAGATTATGTTTAGATCCATTAAAAATTCCTCTAATCAGTTTATTGCTTTGAGTTCTTTCAATGTTTTATCTATCTGGGAAATACTCAAAAGAGGAGGATTAGGACAGATGTCTCCTTTGGGAAGTTAAAATTTCTAAGTAAGTGGGTGATCCAGAAGAGGAAAGTATAAGTAAGCTTAATGATCCAGAAATCAGGGAAAGTTAGTTTAAAAATGGTGTCTATTCCTTCTCATATGTAGTTTTCCTGTTTTCAGAATCTTGAGATACATGTAACCAATGAAATTTATAGGTAAATACAAATAACAAACTTTTAAGGAGTATCATATCTTATAGAAATAGCTATCTGTAGAAATTCCATGTTTATAGAAATATCTGAAGATATAATTCTTTTGAAAATATCTTGGCCCTAACTCATGTGGCTCAGTGGACTGAGTTCCAGCCTGTGAACCAAAGGGTCACTGGTTCAATTCCCAGTCAGAGCACATGCCTGGGTTGCAGGCCAGGTCCCCAGTAAAGGGTGCATGATAGGCACCCATTGATGTTTCTCTTTCTCTCTTTCTTCCTCCCTTCCCCTCTCTAAAAATAAGTAAATAAAATCTTTTAAAAAATAATAAAATCTGTGTTTTAAAAAGAAAATACCCTGGCACATTTATAACAGAGCACTATAAAATATTGGTATCTGACTCTAATTAGTATCTAAAAGTACAACATGGTTTATCAATAATAAATAGTGACATAAAAGATGCACCTCCTTATTTATTTGGGAGAGGAATTTTTGTTCTATATGGAAAATGTTTAGATAATAACCTAAAACTAAACTTAAATATGCATTGAAAGCAAATTTTTTTCAGTTGAGATTGTATATATGTCTTAGGACAATTTAGAAGGACACAATTACCACAAGTTCAAATAAACAATAGCATATACAATTATAAAACTTGGGGATTATTTATCTTTATATATCAAAATATATATGATAATTTGGTACTTCTGGTCAAGATGGAGGTATAGGTAAATACACCTCACCTCCTTGCACAAGTATAGCAAAAAATACAGCTAGACTACAAAACAAATATCACCAAGAAGTATCAGAAAAATCGAGCTGTATGGAAGTCCAACAACCAAAGACTTAAGACACATTCATTCAGGAAGGAGGGGTGAAGAGGCAGAGAGGCAGAGGGATGGAGGGGTGGAGATGTGAAGGGAAGGTGCAGAGAGGTGGTGAGGAGCAGAAAGGTGCAGAGACGTGGAATGGGCAGTTCCACATCTATGTGTGGTGCATAAAAATTGAGAGGCATACCTCAGGAGTGAGGGATCCCATCCCCAGACAAGACCAAACAGACCAGGGCTTCAGCTCCAGAAAGATGAGACCCTATAACTTCCAGCTGTAAATGCCAGTGGAGGCAGGAGCAGGGAAAGAAACTGCAGAATTCTTAAGAGAATCCTCTTAAAGGGACAGCAACAGGCTTAGGACTCACACGGACCCACCCCCTTTGGGATTCACCACCAGGATAATAGCTGGAAGGGCACCAGTGGCATATGGGGAAAAAATGAAATGATTGGCAACAGGGCAAATGCTGGGAAACAGCTTTCTCCAGGGCAAAACTCCAGAAGTCAGGAAGTGGCATTGTCCCCTCTCCAAGCCCTTCACCATACAGAGCAACAGAGCTGTGACAAGAGTTGCCCCTCCCTGGTAATTACCGAAGGCTCTGCCCCATATAACTTCTATGTGTGTGCACTTTTTTTACCATAGGCCATGCTAGTAAGACAGGGCATCAGAGCAACTCTACCTAATACACAGAAACAAACACAGGGAGGCTGTCAAAATGACCAGACAAATAAATATGACCAAAATAAAAGAATAGAACAAAATTCCAGAAAAAAAAAAGAGCTAAACAGAATGTGGATAAGCAACCTATCGGATGTACAGTTCAAAACACTGGTTATCAAGATGCTCAAGTAACTCATTGGGTACTTCAAGACATAAAAAAGAGCCAGGCAGAAATGAAGGTTACATGAAGTGAAATGAAGAACAATCTACAGGGAACCAACAGCGGAGGGGATGAAGCCAACAGTCAAATCAATGATTTGGAACACAAGGAAGAATAAAGCATTTGATCGGAACAGCAGGAAGAAAATATAATTCAAGGAAAATGAGGCTAAGCTAAGGAACTTCTGGGACATCTTTAAATGTCTCAACATCTGAATCATAGGGGTACCAGAGGAGAAGAGGAAGAGCAAGAAGCTGAAAACTTATTTGAAAAAATAATGAAAGTAAACTTCCCTACTTTGAAGGAAATAGACATATGAGTCCAGGAAGCACAGGTAGTCCCAAACAAGAAGGACCCAAACAGGACCACACCAAGATATATTATAATTAAAATGCCAGAGTTTAAAGATAAAGGAAGAATCTTAACAGCAGCAGAGAATAGCAGAATTACCTACAAAAGAGTTCCCATAAGACTATCAGCTGCTTCTCAAAAGAAAGTTTGCAGGCTAGTAGAGACTGGCAGGAAGTATTCAAAGTGATGAAAAGCAGAGACCTACAACCTAGATTATTCTATCCAGCAAAGCTATCATTTAGAATGAAAGGGCAGATAAAGTGATTCCCGGACAAGGTAAAGTTAAAAGAGTATTTAGCTTTTAAAATCATCTTTCACAGGTCACAGAATGTATTGATATTGATTTTGCTTGTAGGAAAATAGAATTTCATCACCCATATATTAGTCAATGCTCTGTACATCTCAAGTAAATATTGGTACAATATCTAAGAGGTCATTTTAGGGAAGCCTGAAGCATTTGTACATATGAAAGTAGTCAATCTAACTATATTCTCCTTAAATGTTGCTTTGAAGCACCCGCCAGAAGCTGGCAAACCTAATCAAAACTAAACAATTGCTTCAATATTGTAAAACTGTCCACAGGATAAACAGTGCTGTTTTTTTTAAGTCTAATAAGGTAGCAAAGATATATTTGTTTTATAAAAAGATTTTTTTTTAATATACCAAGAACTACTCACCAGAAAATACAGTACATATATCTCATTTCAACTATTGGAAGTTCATTTTTTTTTCTGTAAGATGGCTCTAGTTATGTCTAGGTATCTTTAACTTCATTTGAAATAATTTTGTTAGATCATATTGTGACAGCTGTAATATCAACATGCATTTAAAAAACTAATCAAAATTAGTGAATTTTTACGTAGGCATTTTAATACTGAAGGTGGAAGAAAATGCACATGTTTTTGGCATGTTATGCTTTGTTCTTTCAAGAAAGGTAAAAATGCAACTGAAATATAAAAATAGATTTGTGCAGCCCTGGCTGGTGTGGCTCGGTGGATTGAGTGCTGGCCTGTGCACCAGAGGGTCAGCAGTTTGATTCCCAGTCATGGCACATGCCTGGGTTGCAGTCCAGGTCCCCAGTAGGGGGCACTTGAGGAGCAACCACACATTGATGTTTCTCTCCCTCTCTCACTCCCTTCCCCTCTGCCTAAAACTAAAAAAAAAAAATAGATTTGTGCAGTATATGGAGAAGGTGCTATAGCTGATGAAATGTGTTAAAAGTGGCTTGCCAAATTTTGTGCTGGAGATTTCATGCTGGATGATGCTCCACAGTCAGATAGAACCAGTTGAAGTTAATAGCAATCAAATCAAAACATTAATTGAGAACAATCAAGGCTCTACCACACAATAAATAGCCAACATCTGACAATGTCAAAATCAATTAAGTTATTGGTGAAAATGAAAGAAGTGTTTTTTATTTTATGGAAGAAAGTAAACGGACTTTTTGGACAACCCAGTACATGCATTAAAGTATTGAACCCATAATCCTACCACAGTATCACTTAGTTGTGAATTCCCCATTTGTTGCAGAGGTCTACTATGTGTTACATTGTTATAGAGATCCCAACTGTGTATGACATTAAGTGTGTAAGCACACAGTCAGCATGTGAAATACCTCAGTTGTCTAGGAACTTATATTTTACCATGAACGTAAGACATAAATAAAAGGCTAAAACATAAGAGCAACTGTGAATATGTGCTATACTGGAATTTACAGGAAAGAAAAACCATGTGATTGCTTTAACTTAGAATTATGTATTGTAGAACACTGACAAAAAGTTTGAATGTATTGATAATCTTGAGGAAATTTAACCGCCAGTCTTTCTGAAGCTCAAAACTCTAGTCATGTAAACAAAATCCTCTTTACTGATCTACCAAAGTGCCTTTTCAGATCACACGTGCTGATGTCCATTTCCATTTCCTTGTTCAAATCAAGGGCAATGATTTATGCTTCTGCCCTCTTCCTTCTGGCCTTTCTTGGGTTGACAGGCACTGAATTGCCACAGCTATGCCTGTCATGGCACTTGTACAATTGCTACCGATGGCTGCCGTGCTGGTCTTTATCCTGCCAAACCACACCTCTATTCTCTAAGGGACATAAAACAACCCATGGGAGATACTTTAGCCCCAAGAGCTAATTAGTTCAAATTCTTGATTTACCAGAAGCTCAACTTTCAAATAACAGAGTTATTAATTTTTTTAATTATACGTTTATACATTCTGAAATTTTAAAAGATGGCCTTAGTCATCTAAGACAGCCATAACAAAATACCACAGACCGAGTGACTTAAAAAAATAGAAATTTATTTTCTTACAGTTCTAGAGGCTGGAAGTCCAAGATAAGGTAAAGATGGGGTAGTTTTCTCTTGAGGCCTCTCTCCCTGATTTGCGGGCGGCCACCTTCTCACTATGTCCTCACGTGTCCTTTTTCTTTGTGCCCTCACTCCTGGTATCCTCTCCACTTCTTGTATGATAATCAGTCCTACTGAGTGAGGGTCCCACCCTATGATCTCATTTTAAATGAGTTGCTTTCTTAAAGTTTCTGCTTCCAAATATAGTCACTTCTGGTGCTTAGGCTTCAACTTTTGAATTTTGAAAGTATTTAGTTCATAATATTATCAAAAATGCAGAGCAGTAGAATACAGAAGGTATGGTTACAGAATTAAAATAGTTGTCTTCTCTTTCTATTGCTTATATGTTAGTGCATATTATAACTGAATGAAAACAAAGTTTAAATTCTGTTCTGTTTGCTATAAAATATGCAAGTAAAATTGACTGAAAATCTCTTCCACTGAGTTGTCTTTTATGGTATGTGGTATAACTTGTTTTTTCTTTACCTTTTGTTTAGTTTTTTTAAGAAGAGAAATTGTACTTTTCTGTTCACTATGAATTGTTTTTCATAGTGAATTCTTTTCAGTGGGTTCTACTTAATTTATCTTTGTTTCTGCTGCTTCTACTACTAGTGGTCAACTGAAGTAAACATCAAGACTAATAAACTGGCTTAAATCTTTTCTTACACTAATTTAATATTTCTAAAAAGTCTCACATTTCAAATTGTAATTCTGCTGGCAGGCGTGTCTATTTACCAGGTTTACAAGGCTTTACTTTGTGTTAAAAGCAAGCAATCCCTCCTGGTATTAGTGTTTTACAAAGTTTTCTGTTCAGTATACACTGACAATTTGTAAATTGCTTTTTATTTAAATTTAAATATCAAGGGAAGTCTTTGTGAAATTCTGGTTAAAACCCTAAATTTCAGCCCTGGCTGGTGTAACTCAGTGGATTGAGCACAGGCCTTTGAACTAAGGGATTGCAGTTCGATTCCCAGTCAGGGCACATGCCTGGGTTGCAGGCCATTTCCCAGCACAGGACACACAAGAGGCAACTATACATTAATATTTCTCTCCCTCTCTCATTCTCTTCCCCTCTAAAGATAAATGAATAAAATCTTAAAAAAAAAACCCTAAATTTCAGAAGGCAGCTGGTTCAAATATTTGAACTATATAGTTGAAGAACAGTTCATACAATTTGCGATATTAACAATTGTAGCTTGGGCTTATACACACAAGACAAATTAATGTCACATTCTTAAAATGGTTTTAACTCATTTATTTTTGTCTGTGACATTTTGATTGGTATATTGGACACTAGTCCTTTACAGGACTCAAATGTCGAACATTTACTCAGGATTAGTAGTAGTGAATTATCATTGCTGGTAGGTTAGATATAATGGTTTCACTTACACAGTATTATTAATGCAGTACAATATATTTTTGCCACTAAAAAAATAAAACCAGTGTGTCTCAGTTGGTTGGGCATGATCCTGTGAAAAGTCACAAGTTCCATTTCGGTCAGGGCACATGCTTGGGTTTCAGGTTTGGTCTCTGGTTGGGGCACTTATGACAGACAACTGATTAATGTTTCTCTCTCAAATCTGTGTTTCTCTCCCTCTCCTTCTCCCTTTCTTCCCTCTCTCTAAAAATAAATAAATAAACTCTTAGAAAAATGAAACCCACTCTGAAAAATTATCATTTTTCCCTATCTAACCTTTCATATGTTTTGCTTAAAAACCTAACACTAATATCATCAGTAATCTTCTACATAGTAACTTCAATATAGTAACTTCGAAATTTTTCCCATTAGGACATACATTTCATGTAGAACTCTTATAAATAATGAAATTGATTTAAATAGGTGTAGTTTTATTTATTTTTTAATTTTTATTTTGATTGTTTGAGTACAGTTTTCTGCCTTTTCCCCCCATCCCAGCCCACCCCTAGCCCTTCCCATCTCCCTCCCATTTCCATCTGCCTCCCCCCTTGTTAATAAATGTGGTTTTATGCTCAAAAATAAGAATTATTTATCAAGTATAGGTACTGGGTGATTTTAGTATCATGGCATATACTTACCTTTGGTAAGTTGTATAAACTGTGGTTTCTTCATTATGTTTTTTATTTGTTGTTTCTCTTTTTTAAGTGGTATCTTAAAAGTAATTTTGTGTTTGTACTCATATTTTGGATTTGAACTATTTGCTTGGTTCTTTAACAAAATAATTTGTTTCTATGTTTTAACAATGTATTTTATGAAAGAGAAAGTTTTTCAAAAATGCCATTTTCAAAAGCATCAAAATCAATAAAACACCTAGGAATAAATTTAACCAACAAGTTAAAAGGCCCGTACACTGAAAAGTATAAGACATTAATGAGAAATGGAAGAAAACACAACTAAATGAAAAGGTATCCTGTGTTCTTCCATTGAAAAAAATTAGTACTGTTAAAATGACCATGCTTCCTTAAGCAATATATACATTTTGGAACACACTCTATCAAAATTTCAATGGTATTTCTCAGAAGGATAGAAAAAAAACTACCCTAAAATTTGTATGGAACCATAAAAGACCCTGAATTGCCAAAGCAAGTCTAAGAAAGAAGAACAAGGCTGGGAACCTCATACTACCCGATTTTAAGCTTTTTATGAAATAATTTGCTACTGGCATTTAAAAAACTCACATAGACCGATGGAACTGAATAAAGAGCCCAGACATAAACCCATTCATATACAGTCAACAGATTTTTATGAGATCCCAAGAACCTGCAGTGAGGAAAGGGTAGTCTTGGTGATAAATGGTATTGGGAAAATTAGAGGTACAAATGTGAGACAATGAAACTGGACCTCTGCCTTACCTCACTCACAAAAATTAACTCAAAATGGACTAAACACTTAAATGTAAAACCTAAAATCATAAAATTCCTAGGAGAAAACATAGAGAAAAATATTATTTATATTGACCTTGGCAATGATTTCTTAGTTAAGACATCAAAAACACAAGCAACAATAACTAGAATAAACAAGTGTGACTACATTGAAATAAGAGGTACCACAACAAAGGAAACAATCAATAAACTTTAAATGGTAACCTATAGAATGGGAGAAAATATTTGTAAACAGTATAGAGGTAGTTTGACTTATAACAGGATTATGTCCTAATAAACCCATTGTAAGTTGAAAATATTGTAAGTCAAGCAAGCATTGAATACACCTAAACTGCCAAAAATCATTGCTTAGCCTAGCCTACCTTACACTTAGCCTAGCCTACCTTTCACTTACCTTACCATGCTCCGAACACATTGCAGCTGGGCAAAATCATCCAACACAATGAATATGCCATACACTATTGGTTGTTCACCCTGTGACTGAGCGGCTGACTGTGAGCCATGGAGAGAGAGTGCCATACCATGTATTGCTAGCCTGGGAAAAGGTCAAAATTCAGAAGTTAATGTACAGTTTCTACAAAATGAATATTACTTTTTCAACATGGTAAAGTTGCAAAATTATAAATTGAACCATCATATGCTGGGGACTATCTGTATCTGATAAGATAATCCTAATTATATAAAGAACTCATACAACTCAAATGAAAACATACAAATGATCATGGGGTATATGAAAATGTGCTCAACATCACAAATAATAAGAGAAATGTAAGTCAAAACCACAGTAAAATGCCATTTTATACCTATTAGGATGATTATTATAGAAAAAGAGAAGAGATAACAAATGCAGTCAGGCTCTGAAGCATTATACACTATTCATGGAAATGTAAAATGGTACAGACATTATGAAAAACAGCATGGCATGTCCTCAAAAAATTTTAAAAACTGTATTATCATATGATCCAGCAATTCTACTCCTGAATGTATATTTAAAGGAAACTAAATAAATATCTCAGAGATAAATGCACCACCATATTCATTGCAGCATTATTTGTAGTAGCCAAGTTGGAGAAACAACCTAAGTGTCCCACAACAGATGGATTAAGAAAATGTGTGTGTGTATTCCTACATACAGTGGAATAATTCAGTGATAAAAAAGGAAACCTTGCTATCCAATACAGCATGGATCCATTTAAAGAGCATTATGTTAAGTAAAATAAGTGAAAAGACAAACATAAAAAATACTCTTTCATATCACTTATACTTGGAATCCTTAAAATAAAGTCAACTTTATAAAACATCATAAAATGGTGGTTACCAGGGCCTGGGGAGTTGTGGGGGGTGAAAATGGGGTGATGTGGGAAGATTTTCAGTTATAAGAAGAATGGGTTCAGAGGATCTAGTATACAACAAGGTGACTATAGTTAACAATACAGTATTGTATGCTGAAAAGTTGTTGAGAATAGATTTTATGCATTCTCAACCCACACGCACGCTCACACAAAGTGACCAATGTTAACTATGCAGTGATGAATGTGCTAATTATCTTAATGCTGGTAATTATTCTACAGTGTATATGTGTATCAAAGCATCATTTCGTGCTTTTAAATTATATACAATTTTAAGAGAAAAAATGTAAATCTAAAATCAAAACTGAGTAGGCTTCTGGAAAAAGTAACAAGTGAAATAAATGCTTTGACTGAAGGAAAAAAAAGAAACTGATTCTCTGAAACAAAAATAAATTGTTATAATAATGTTATATAAAGGGTTAAACATGTAAACATGTAAATGAACCTTGTTTTAAACTGGCGACTCCGCGTGTGTGATGTGAAATGTATGTGTACTGAGTGGAACCTTCGAAACGTTACCGTGTGTGGCAAACATCCAAAGGTAAACAGAATATGCAGTCTTCCCAAACTTGCTGTATTCCAGAACCTTTTCCTATAGGTATCTTATTAAATTCGCCACAGAAAAGACACTTTAAAGAAATTCTATATGTATGTAAAAGTTGGAAACGTTACAGAGGCGTAAGTGTTTAATCTGTTCACTTTGAAAATGGACTCTCTCAAATGGCAAGATCTATAATTTGCATACTTGGTGGGAAGCACACCTCCATATATAGTGCTAATAAAACTGTAAGGCACTGATTATTTCTTCCCTTTGATCTGGAATTTCACCTGCAAAGTTATAGCCCTCAGAGTCCTACAACTTGACACTAATCCTTCCACAGTTACTACTGTTAAACTATATTTTTAGTTGTAAAGTTATAATTTTAAGAGCAGAGTGATAAAAGAAATTGAACAGCAGAAGAAATTAAGGTATGTTAACCCTGAAACAATTGTCCTGAAGGCCATCCTAGCAATTTTTGGTATGTCTGCAAGGAGTAGAAAAATCATTTCAATTCCACCTCAGGAAGAATTCTCAAATAGAAAGAATTATACGAAGGTGCTCATATACTGTGCAGATGTTGTGAAGTGCGATCAAATGTTTTTGTAGATGGTTGATTCAAACAATCTTTATTTATACAATAATTTACTACTGAATCTGTTCTTTATTTATTTGTGTGTTTATTCATTGTTTTTGTTTGTTGAGCTTCACAGTGTATTAGAGTGTCTGCAGTTGGTTTTCTAAGCTCTTCTGATTTCTAGGTTGTCAACTTTCACGTTTATGGTTTACCTGTGTTGTTGTGTTTCACAC
Source organism: Artibeus jamaicensis (assembly GCF_021234435.1). Lineage (NCBI taxonomy): Eukaryota > Metazoa > Chordata > Mammalia > Chiroptera > Phyllostomidae > Artibeus > Artibeus jamaicensis. The sequence continues at coordinate 13,348,570 of NW_026522046.1, read as the reverse complement.
AGTCTGCTTTTAAATCTGTAAGCCATATTTGATAACAATGGGTGAAGGACAACTTCAGTTTCACTGCTGATGGTCACAACTCTTTTCCAAGGCAATGTAACTCTGACACACGCACATGCGGCTGCCATAGACATCCATCTGTGATAACCATCTCCCCCTGAATCCAGCTCATGTATCTGTGACAGTTAATGATAATTGTGAAAAGAGTTTAAGGTGGCAGTGGTTTAGATGCAAAACTGAAAGAGACGTGAAGCTAGAGAGGGTCTTTTTAAAAAAGCTATTTGAGAAGCACTTTATCTGTCCTTCCATTATAAATGAAAGCTTTGCTGGATAGAGCAATCTTGGTTGTAGGTCTTTGGATTTCATGACTTGGAATACCTCTTTCCAGCCCCTTCTTGCCTGCAAGGTCTCTTTTGAGATATCTGCTGACAGCCTGATGGGAACTCCTTTGTAGGTGACTGTCCCCTTATCTCTTGCTGCTTCTAGGATTCTCTCCTTCATTTTAATCTTGGCTAATGTAATTATGATGTGCCTTGGTGTGCTTCTTCTTGGGTCCAACTTCTTTGGAACTCTCTGAGCTTCCTGGAAAGGACAGCAAACTCACAGTTATTAACAACCACACCTAAAACAAAAGCAAACTAAAAGGACAGCTAGATCAGGAGTGGAAACATAGAAAGGAAGATCTCAAGGAGGGTTAGCAACAGGGGAGTGGGAGGAGGAGAAGGGGGGAGAAGGTACAGAAAATAAGTAGCATAGATGGTAGATAGAAAATAGATGGGGGGCAAGAATCGTATGGGAAATATAGAATCTAAAGAACTTGAGACACATGGTCATAAACTAAAGGGGGGTAATGGTGGGGACAGGGGGTAGGGTGGAGGGGAATGAAGGAGGGAATAGAACAACTGTAATGGCATAATCAATAAAAAATTAAATTAAATTAAAAAATAAAAAATTAAAAAAAATAAAAAAAGCTATTTGAGAATCTTAACATCAAAATTTATACTCTTCCCCACAGTATCCTTTTTCAAGTAAAGTAATCCAGAATTATTTAGCTTGAAAGTTTCAGAAATTGAATGGATATTAATGTATGAATTATGTTTTACAAAGCTAACTTTATGTTTAATCAACTTTGCAATAAAATCACATATTTTTCTTGCTGTATATAGAGTATCATTTAAAACATTATACAAGTTTTAGTAATGTCCAGTAGGTGATTAGAGGTTCAGAAAATAATAAGGTATTGTATGATCTCAAATGAAGTGTCATATTCTAGCTTGGTAAAGATCCATAATGATAACTGACATTTTCACTTTACACTAGAAATAAAAATTTAGATAAAAGAATTATGTACATTACCAATAGTTCCCTGAGAATTAACCTAGTTTTGTATATTCATAGAAAGTTATAAACTATATATGGGCAAAAGAATAAAAACATAATTAATCACCTGTAATTTCATTATCCAGGAAAAATACTGATAATTTTTTATATAATGAATATAAATATACTGTTACTAAAAGGAAACAGTAATCTCCATTTTAACACCTTAATATTTATACTTTATATTTCAAAAATATATGTTACTATTGATATTACTAGATTCACTCATGTGCCAATAATACTATTGGCACATGAGTGAATCTAGACAAAAATACAGTGGAATTATAATCTACTTAACAGCATTTTTGTAAGTTTGAATTTTTCTAAATAAATAAATGTATGTTGTTCATTGTATAGCTATATTACCATTTGTTATCAGTTCCTTTTTTTAACATTTATATACTAAAGTTGTTTTCTTATTGCTAACAATACTATTATATACATATTTGCATATGCCTCTTGCCCTTTTCTAATTCGGTGTTTTGTCAGTGATTAGCTGCAGGTAACAGAAGGCACTCTATTTAAGGAGAAATGAATTTCTGATATGGAATCAGTTGTTACAAAGCCTTAGAAGGGCTGCAAGAGCCACTTTTGGTCTCCAAGGCCCACAGCACAGCATGATAACAGAGGCCTTCCAGGGATGTTGCTTCCTCTACAGGATCAGAAAGCTTGGGGAGCCAGTCTCCTGCCCTGACTACCCACTCTGGAAACTTAACACTTCTATGAAGATCTAGTGAGCACAAAGTTATCACCAGAGTTACTGGCTTCAGCACAACATTGCCTCAGCCATCACATATACCACCACAATATTAAGGGAAACAGAGCGCCTCACATCCTGCATGTTGAAGCCCACAAAGACACAGATCATGATTCCTTTACCAGGATGCAGTGCAGCGAATTCCTCTGTGATTGTCCTATCAGAGCAGGAGCAGCAGATGCTGCCTTACCCACCCCATGCAGGTGCAGTGCGCTCCATTGCAGAGATGCCCCAGCAAGCTGTAAAGTGATCATTAGCTTTCCAGTGCGAATCCCAGAAAACAGTCTTCAAAGGTTCCATCTCATGCTTTAGAGATCCAAAATTTCTAATATAGTGCTGAGGCTAAGTGTAAAATACTGTTGGGAAAAATCTTTGCAAGTTATTCACTTTTCAATAAGAAAAAAATTACAGAAACTAAAGTGTACTTGTTTAAAGACATCTATTAGCTAACATTAGCCAGAATCAAGAAAATCTCAGAATGAATGTTCAAGTAATCATTGCAGTCTAAGTCTGTTAAAATTATAATAATTTTATATTCAGTGATTCTTCAATTTGTACAGGAGTCTCCTTAAATGTGAAGTTTTTCAAGAGACTGTTGTTCAGTATTAAATTTCCAATCACAAAATATATTTCAAAAAATAAAGTCATAAAAATTGTTACCTTCAAACATGTGGCCGTAGTATGGGGACGCGGAGTTTATTTAGCCGAAAACTTTAAGTAACTCAGGAAATCTGTGCAGTTGTCAAAGAAAGCCATGCTCTATGGTGTGGTCTTTTCATCTGTCAGCATGTCGAAGAGTACTTGTTACAACAGTGCAGCATTCAGCTCCGTCTGAGAAAGTCATTTAGAGCGCTATGTAAGTTTTCACGTGATGTGTTCAAATACTTCTCAGAAGATCTTCTCATCATACATAAAAGGTGGTTGTTCTTATAGAATCCTTGCTTTATTAAAAACAAGTCATTTGTTCTGTATTTTTATAGACCTATTAGTATTTTGGAGATTACTGATTAGTTTCATTCTAAAAAATAAACAATACATTTAGGTCAGACTCATCATTTATCTGGATGAGATTCTGATGTTTGTCATAGAGAGTTTCCTGAGGAAACCATAGGTGGACACATAACATCACTTTTTGAGATTGACTCTTGACAGATTTAGTTATATTCTGAACATTTTTAATTATGTAAAGCATTTTACTAGATAGTAGGAATTGAATTTTACTTGTAAACTTATCTGCTCAGTCCAAAAACATCGTTTGGATATGAACACACAGGTTAGATGTGTTCACTACATCCAGGCATTATTCCTTCAAATAAACCTACCTGAACAAGAAAGCAGAATTTCACAAGTACATGGAATAATTACTTGAGAAATAAACCTTCCTAGGTAGTGGTACTAGTTGAGTACACTTTCTGTAGGTCTAGTCTCTGTGCTATATAGCATATGTTTTCTCAATGCCAGTATCATTATGATCACATCTTTTTCTATTGAAAATGCATATAGACAATTTTTGGAGAAAAACTGAAGATACTCAATCATTCTTCTAAAGGCATTCACATAGGAAGCTATGTGCCAGGCACAAAATAAATTTAATTAGAGTTACTTTTACACTTTCTCTTACATTTTACTTTTCTTCTCCTCTAGTCTCTTTTTAACCTTGCTCTCTTTGGCCTTCTTCATTAATCCCCCTTTTCCCATCATTTTATCTTTTTTTATGTCTTTCAAGGAACTTAATAATCAAATTTTTAATGTCTTTTCTAATCAATCATTGGATGTGAAGAACATTATGCTAAGTGTAATAAGCCAGTCAAGAAAAGACAAATACCATACAATTTTACTCATACGTGGAATCTAATGAGCAAACTAAACCAACAAGTAGAATAGAGAGATTCATAGATAGAGAGTGGGCTGACAGCTCTGGCGGTGGGGAGGAAGGGGTTAAGGGGTAGAGGGATCGAGAAAAAAGGAAAAAGGGTTCATGGCCATGGACAACAATGTGGTGACTGAGGGGTGGAGAGGATGGGGGTAAAAGAGAGATAATGGTAATTAAAAATGCAATAAAAGAAAAACAATTTCCCCCACTTGTACCACCTTTATTTCATAATTGCAGTTGATCCAAACTCCATCATTCTCAGGACTAGTACGGCTGTGCTGTATACTTTGTAAAGTCATCTCAAAGGGTTGTATTTGGTCCTTCAAGACTAGATTGCGATTGACCATTAATTCAAACACTTAGGCTGGTGGACTTAGGAAGGCAGGACTGAATGTGTGTTTTGGTTACTGTTAGTCTTAGCATTGAGTACTGAAAGCAGTGCAGGCTTCTTTTGCTGAGAAGAATAGAGAGGAAAATAAATATTTATTGAGCATATGTGTGCCAGGTTTTGTACTAAGTACATGTGTATGTATATTAGTTATTTCACTATGTCCTCTAAACCATCTAACAAGCTTGCATTTCTGAGAGAGGAGATACAATCTATTTAGATTTGCAGCAAAACATTGCTGTTAATGAGATTAGACTGGCAGACATAGACTGAAGCTGGGCTTGCTTCACACGTTCGGAGCAGCTAGTCCTGGAAGCAGAGTGGCCAACTGGGCCTTTCGGTCAAACAGATATATTGAAGAGCAACAGAGGTCAGCAGAAGGACCACTTCTCAACCAAATGCTCAGTTCTTGCAAGTGCAAAATTAAAAAGAAAATACAATATAGATAAATGTCCTTTAACTGAGAGTAGTGTACAGGGACGCCCAAAGAGTAAAATGTTTCCTGTTATTTTCAAAGTTCATCTGTCAGGAAAATTCAGTTAGAAAAAAATCATTATATTCATAAATATACATATTTATGAAAACAGTTTACAGTTTATTGAGCAACATGATAATAGTCAATATTATCAAATCACAAAGTGTCTCTTAAAATATGTGATTCCTTGCAAATACTCAGCAAGTAATGTAAACTGTGATATAAGATATAGTTTAAGCACGCTATGACACTCCTGTCATTACAGTAAAATGCCACTATATTGACATTTTATGCTCAAAATTAAGGATCTTATGTTCTCAATTACTGTCATTATTAATTCCAGAAAATTAGGAATATAAGTCAGTTCATAGTCTTTAGTAAAGAAAACAAATAATATTTTGATAATATAAAATTATTCAAATAATATTGTAATACTAATGTATAATATCATACATCTAATAAAAACAAAAATGTATATTAGGTTATTTTCACAAGCATTGTATGTATGTATATATGTATGTATTAGGTGTCAATAAGAACCAAAATTAATAAGGTCAAAACTGATTAGAACTGTAGTTAACTGCTGCATTATGAAGGACAGATTACATTATTTTCATTGTCAGCCTTATCCAGTAGCATTATAATAATTCTTTTTTTTCTTCTTTTTTGGGGGGGGCAAAAGGTCATATGCGGAGAGGAGGCAGAAAGCTTGGCTGTGTAACTTTATTAAGATAACAGAACTGCTAATTGCTGATCTTATCAGTGTCATTCTTTGCCTGTGTAGATTAGTTCTAAGTTGAAATACCAGTTGCCTTAATGATTCCTGGTTTTACCAACTATATTAGTCAAGAATGGAGAGCATTAAGCAACATGGGAATCACAGGATTGATGTCTAAACGTAGGGGTAGAAAGAATGTTTCCAGGTCGACAGTTAATTGGCTTTGTGATATTCGGTCAATTGCTTTACCTCTCTCAGCCTCAGTGACGTTTGTTTGTTGCGCCGTTCTGTAAAACAGGTATTATAGCAATACCATCTTACCTACTTCAAAAGTTATTGCAGGACTCAAAAGATACTATGTCTGTTATAAGAGTAACTCAGGCCCACTAAATATTTTAAGAGTTTTGTTTGACTAAAAACTGATTTGAATTGAGCAGCACTGAAAGTGGCTAGCAACCCTCCACCAATAGGAGCTGGGAGAAGACATTTATACAGCAGAGGCAGAAAAGCACAGCAAAGAAATTGTTTGATTGGCTATGGCTCAAGTGATCGCCTTCTTCAGGAAAATCTATTTGGCTGTTTGTGCTTGATTTTCTTTACATTTTGATTTGTTAACCTTGAGGTATTACAGGCTTAGATTTGGGCTTGATTTTCTAGGCTACTAAGGCCAGCTCAGTTTCATGGCCTGTATAATTAATTAACATATTAAAACACCTTTAAAAATTACAATACATATAAACCTATTTTCCATGACAAAACCATAGTATATATGATTATTGTACAATCAAAAGGTAATGTTATATTGGCTTTACTTGGCTCCTCAGAACAAGGTGCGAGAATCTTAGCCTTCACAGTTCTTTTTCTTCTTGGAGAACCAAAGCTAAGGAGAAGATTCTTCTCTGAGGCTCGTAGGACCTACATTGCCACCATTCTGGTTCTACTCTTTGTCTCTCAGACACACATGGCAGTGACTTGGAAGGCTCTCTGTAATTCTTCACCATTATTGGCTTCCTGAATAATGAATTTAATGTGATTTTTCAAATCCACATTCATCCTTCAGATCTCTGTCTTTGGCAGCTTTTGGTTGTATATAGAATGATACCTCCAACCTCTGGGGCTTCAATTCTTAAACAGTTTTCCAAGAACAAAGCCTCATTCATTCTTTATAATTCCTTAGAATGACTTCCTTAGATGTGGCAGAGTTCTCTTGGGAGCTGGTTTAGTAATAACGAGAGCGTCCTAACAGTCTCATTATTTCACCAAAATCATTTTACTTGTCAACAGTTTCAAAGTGTCTCTTATCTGACCTCAGGCATCTTACCTCTCATCCAATTGTTCAGGCCCCAAACTTTGGAGCCATCCTTTACTCTTCTTTTTATTTCCTACTGCCCATGCACGTCATTGGGAAATCCTCTTGGCTCTATTGTTTACAGCCAGAATCCAGCCATATCTCACTGCCTTTCCTGCCTCCACTCCTGGCCCCTCTAATGTGTTTACAATAGCCTCCTAACTGTTCCACCTTCGTCCTCTTATTCCCACAGTCAGTTCTCAGAATATCAGCCGCAGGTATTCTTAAATCCTAACTCAGACAATACTGTGCTCTTTCTTATTTTACTCTGTGTAAAAGCCAAAGACCTTATAATGGCCTAAAAGACACTAGAGAATCTGTTCTTTGAACTAACTAACCCCATCTCCTACTACCCTCCTCTTTGCTCTCCTGCTATGGCCAAGGTATTTTACAGTGATAACTTCATATTCTAGCTTATTTGAACTTCTAAGCCTCGGCCCTCCCGTGTACTACAGCCCAGCCCCTCATCCTGTACTACCATAGCACTTACGCCATTCTGTGCAGTCGAGTCATTGACTGGCCATGTGTTCTGTCAGTCTCTCCTCTCTGGAAGCTAAGACATATGAGGACATGGAGGGACAGCTTCTTTGTTGTTGTTGTTCCCTGATGATTTCCTGGAATGTAAATCAGTGCCCGGTACATAGCTGCTTTCCCAATAGATACTCTATGAATGAATGAAGGATAAACTGTTGCCCACCCAGGGTACTACATAGGGGATTAAAGGCAGATTTTTTTCCTTGTGTCTCACTGGGAGGTTTGAAGATTTGTGTGCAGTACACCCATATAGAGCCTTTATATGAAGAGAATTGATGGCATCTTCCTTCTCTGATATGCATAGTAGTCTATGAAGACCATAAAGATTAAGCCCCTTTCTGGAATCTGTACCACTTCTCATTACTACTTTTCAGGATTAGTTGCCCAATGTTCTAAATTAACTTAAAGTGTCCAAGTAACTTAGTTCATCTAAAGATGAATTTTAATCAAAAAGCTTTCTTGGGAGTTTTTATGCATACAGCAGAAAATGTGCCTGATCCAGATATAGTAAATAAATTTCTGTCAAGGTATAGAAAAGTTGGCATTTCTGGGATTGTCAGAAAAAAACAAGGTGGGCAAAAGTAGGTTTATAGCTGTGAGTATGTAAAACAGAGTTTATTCCTGTATTATAATTTATTATTTTATTCTGTTCTATACAAGCAACTGCAAACCTACTTTTGCCAACTGCTGTGTGTCTTAATATTATTTTCTTTACCCCTTATCAAGATATTCTATCAAATACCTTTGTATTCTGGGAATGATTGACACCAATTTAAGTAAATGTGTTAATAGGCCAAACCAAAGCCAACACTATCGAAATGGAAATGCCAAGAGGAAAAGTAACGTGGTAAAACTGACAGTGTTCACATAGACAGCAGCATAATGTTTAATAGCATGAATAGTTGAAACACTCACTTGTCCGAGAAGCATTGCTCCTCACTGAAAGACTTCAATTTTTGTGTAATTGGACTTCAAAGATCATTCTCTGAATACTTAACATTGTGATTTTTTGTTACTCTTCCTAATAAAATTGAGCAAAGATTGTGTGCAGGCATACTACAAATTGGAGAACAAGCATCAATTAGTCAAGGGCTAGGCCTTTCTTTACATAGGAGTTGAATCTGAACTATGATCTAGAATATGTGGATAGTATGAGGACAAATTAGCATTTTGTTATTTGACCAATCTTTGTAAACTATGCTAAACATTACTTATGTATAGTTTTCATGCCAGGTTCATTTGACTGGTGTATATGCACTTTTTGTATGCACTTGTGTGTGTTACACACACACGCATTGACCTATTTGTAAATAAAGTATTCATTACAAATATTTTTTCTTGAGTATGACTTTAAAATGTTTCTCACAAACCCATCAAATTAATAAGTAATATTTTTTCTCTCACATGTTCTAATTTTACTTTTGAACATATGTTAGGCCAGAGAAGCTGGACCCACTGTAAAATGAAATACTTTCTTCTGTAGTTGTGTTTAAGGGTACATTCTCCATGTCTGCTCCATGAAATTACATTTTCTTAATACACCAGGAAAGGGTGCCAAAGACATACATTTTGTGACTGCTTAGACCATACACCCTGCCAGGACAGTTGTCCCTTGACTGGGCGAGGACTAAGTCACCATAGAACAGCACTGCAGTTGGCTATGAGCAGGATATATAATGAAGGACAAATCTAAAATGCTGTTTATAATTGCTGTTGGTATGGAAATAAAATGAGAGGATTCCTCTGTAAATCTCTGTGGCCACAAGGAATGGGAATTTACAAAACAGAATACTCATCCTTATGTCTAGAACGAAAATAAAACTCATATTTATATTTACATTGAGAAAGAATGAACGTTATATTTATTAAAGTGTTTAAATATTGTGAATGAATCTTTAAATTGATTCTAAAAATTCAAATAAAGCTAAGGGTGGCATAAAAAGATATTAAACAAATATTTTAAAATACTTTAAGGGAATAATTTGACAAATTAATTAAGAAATGGTATTACAAAAATGATGTTAGCCATCTTATCTTAATGAAGAATGGGTACAGTTAGAACAGAATAATGGAAATAAAGCCACATACTTTATATTTGTTTACATAGATTGATTAAGTGAAGATAAATTGGCATACAACCTGCTTTTTATTCTCCATTTCCAAAAGATTAGAAAGGGGAAAAATTAAAAAAAAAGAACAATGAAGGCAAATGTTATTGCAAATAATTCTAATTTAAAAGAGAAGCACCCTGTTCCAAATGGGTGGTAGACCATGGTTATTTTTGCTTTCCGTTCATGCCCCCTCACCTGGGGAAACCATGCCCTTCCTCCACGCGCTTGCCTGTGCTGGCCCCACTGCAGAGGTGGGCCCCTGCTGGCTGGCTTGCTCCAGTCCTCACGAGCTGTCTCTGTAACAAAGCAGTCAGTTTGTGGAAGCACATGGTACAAACAGGTCCAGTGGACAGGGGGATGCTGACTGTCTCTGAGGAAACAAGCTTTTTTATTTTCCTTTGTAAGCTGCTGGGAAAAACCACCTTTCTTTCTGCCGATGGTGTGTGATTGGGCTGCCCCCAAGCCAGGGGTTGTTGTTAAGGTCAACAGTCTGTGAAGTCTGAGGGTCAGGCCAGGGCATGGGAGACAGGTCAGAGAGGCAGAGAGGAGTCAGGTCCTTGATGATAATGTTCAAGCTTTTCGATTAGTTCTTCCAGGCTTTTAGACTTTCAGTGAAAAAGGTGATAAATGTGTTGTATTGTTCTAGTTGGATCTTTTTTTCTCATTTCAAACAAATAATTATATGGAAAGTGCTATCAGAATCAGGACAGTAACTAAGATAGGCCCTAAAGGTGGCAGTGGATGAACTGGAAAAGAGTGATGGAAAAATATGAAGACCTCTTTTTGTGCACCAAACAGGGAGGTTGACAATGATTTTTCCATCATAGCTGAATAGCTGGCTGAATTATCATCTTGTATTTAGGGATTTAAACCTAAACTGCACAGTTAAGGTATTTGGTGGAAAATATTTTCAATGTGTTGGTATATGATGGCTATATTTTATAGCTTTCACAACATTTATATAACATGAATTTACTTTGAAGTTACAATTGAACACAAAATGAACAGAGACTTTTGAAAGTAATTGGATTATTCTGCGGCAGCAGCCACAGCATCATTTAAAACAATCTGTCCGGGCTCTGAGAATGTTACAGAATCCCAGCAATGCTGTTCTGGAACAGCTGTGTGGTTTGATTGCCTGCTGCCAAGAAGCATGACTCCCTTCTGCAAAAGCAGAAGAAGGAAAGGGGTGCTTATTAAAAGGTTGTCAGATTTAGAATAGTGGTGGATTTCTGGCATTAGGACCCACTCCCTTTAAAATACCTAAAAACATATAGCCCTGCCTCTCTGCCAAACTAGGCCAGTCTTAGAATATGCCAGTCAGAGGTATCATCCCTCAGAAAAGCATAAGACTGTAGATTGGCATCTCCAGTCACAGTTCAGTTCAGCTCCAAGCATCTCCCACAAATCCGTGCTTGGCTAGGCAGGCCCTGCCCGGCTCCATCAGCTGTGTGACCATCCTCCGCACGCAGGTTTCCCAGTGGGCCTCCTTCTTACTCCAGCTCTTACTCCAAAGCTGTGTGACATATCCTCCTCCAAACTGCATGGCAAATCCTTATATACCAGACCTCATGGTGAACTGAGGGTCCTTCTCTTTTCAGCCAGACCTTATTGTAAATGCTCAGCCTGGAACTTCTGTGACCTCATAGCCGGCCCCTCCTATAATGTGCCATTTTTGCCAGTTCCTTCATATCTTTTGCCTTCTTTCAGCTGCCAGCTTTACTCAGGACATGGGTTTCTGGTGACACAGGGGCATCGACCTTCTCTGGCTATGTCATGAGTCACTTCCTGCTCTTAAAGTCCCCTGCATCTTTCACCCTAGGTGGCAGCACAGCTATTAGCTTGCCATTGTTATGCAAAGCATTTTAAACACCATATCATCCACTCCTCCCTTCCCCTCAATTATGGTTTGTGGGAAACACCCTCTGTTAATTTCAGGATCCCTGCTGTGCAGTTCAAGAACAGTCTATAGCTGCCAGTTCCTGGCACTCCAGATAAGCCTCAGTTATTTCTTCTGTCCAAGCTTTGTTCTCAGCCTTTCCCATTTATTCTAGAAGCTCCAGCTGGTCTTCCAATCAGTTTCCTTTTGCTGAAATTAATCAGAGTAAATTCCTGTTACTTGTAAACTAATGGATTAAATACATTTCATGCATTAATTTCATTATGTTTTTGTTAATTATTTTAAATAGTTTAAAAATATTTTTAATATCCCCTTATATATACATAAATTAGTCCTTATTTTTACACTATTAACTTTTAAAAATTACATTTTCTTATTTCAATAGATTATTTTCCCCAACCCGTTTTCATCATATTACTGTAATGATTATTTTTACATCCAAATTTATTTCCTTCTCAGTTTACTTGCATAGTCTCCAAATACCCTCCATTGCAACTGGAAGGAAATTGAGAGTCCATCCGTTCCGCCCCTATATTCAATAAGGAAATTTAGAGGCCTTGAGGCCCAAGGTCTCACAGTTAGTGATTATCATTGACCTCTAGGCTCAACGCCCATGGTATCTCATCTCTACTCTCCCACCCCACACTTCTTTAGAGAAATAATCACTTCCCTGGGCTCGATTATTTTCTTAACAAAGGAAGAAATATTGAGCAGAGAAGTGAATTTTCAATTTAGTTCAGTAGGGTATCATTTGCTATGTGGAAACTAGAAAGTTATTAAGTGCTGGCACATTCATAGAAAAAAAAAGTTAAATTTGCCTCAGAAAATGTTTCTTTACAAGACTAAGTTTATATAAAAGATCAATGAACACTTATCAAACACCATGTGCCAAGTGAGTAAGTTATAGCTTCTGTTCCAAAGAGGAAAAATGAGTTGATTTTATTGAAATGCAAATTCCTGAAAGGAGAACAAAAAAGTGCTTTTAATTCAAATGTACATGTTCTTTCTGAATAGAATAAGAGATAATTTCTCCCTTCCATATCAAATTTGTCCTCTCCCAATTTTTCCTCCCTTCATAAAAGAACAAAAGGGTTAACTTCACCAAGTGGATTCCATGGACTGGAAATTTTGAGAAGGTTGCAAAGAAGAATGTTTTTACTCATTAGTTCTAACTCCCCTGTTGTCACTGAGCCTCATTCCTTCTTTGCAGTAGGTACTACTCCCAGCTCTTTGGTGGCTCATGTGATTCCTGTAACATTGATGACTTATTCAAAAAATTGCTCTCATCAATTTTAAATGTTTCCTTTACTAATACTCTGTATGGGGAAATGTATGTTATCCTTTGAATATATGCCTTCATATATAGAAACATACAGAAAAAACATTTCTGTGAAATAATATATAGAGCATACTGTATCTATCTGATCATTCATTTCCTCATATATTTAATAAAATAGATACTCCAAAATATCTTTGAAATGAAATAACAAGTATGTAATCAATGCCTTCTTAATTTTTAGAGATTGTCAATAATCAACAATTTAACAAAATAATCCTTAACTAATAATACTATATACCATTATTTTATAAACTTTACTTCTCTTAATGTAGGTAGTCACTTCATTTTTATTGTCCATACTTAAATATATAAACAAATATGTATGTATTTGTATATATTATGTATTTATACAAATGTATATATAGTACATATATATTAATTTTATACATTCTGAGAAAAAAACAAAAAAGTTTATATAACTTTTCTATATGGATCTTAAAATAGTGATCTGACTGTGGAGCTAGAATCAGAAAACTTTCTGTAAATAGACAGATAATAAATATTTTATGCTTTGTGGCCCACATGGTCCCTATCCTTCTACTTTGTTGCCAGAAAACCAGCCATAGATAAAAATAAAGGAATGGGCATGATTGTGTTTAAGATAAGCTTTGTTTACAAAAAAAGGCAGTGGGCTGTTTGGCTTGCTGGCTATAGTTTGTTGATTCCTGCTTTAGAATGAGTGTGAATATATTTGTTTCCTGAAAGTATCAATTCACACAAGAGCAGAAATAATACCTGAAAAGTTAACACAAGATTCTAAGCATTATTTGAAAATTTTTGAAATAAAAGTCAATCTTAAAATGCAAGCATTCTCTCTTGGCATTACATCAAATGTAGTAAGGTCCTTCCCAACCAGGGTTTATGAGTGTCTCAAGAAACTAACACCTCCCAGTGCCCGACACCAACTTCTGTCTGAAATATTAGTGATTATACATGTTACCAATGGCTACGTACCAGAAAAACAGGTGGAAAAGCTCAAAAGAAAAAATTCTACTTTATGGTTCATTAAAGAAGAAAAATAACCCCTGTATAGCATGCATGTAATGATCTAGGAAGATATGACTGAAGGAAAAAAAGCTATTTCATAGTTCTTTTGTTTACATCACCTTCACAAAGTAGAACAAGCTTTAAACTGAAAATAGTAGAACAATTATCTCTTACATAATGAGAAAGATACTTAGGAAAAAATAATAATGCACTTAGAATCTCTAATTCTCATTGGTGAATAACAAAACTCTTTTTAAAAAACAAATTTCTTTAAATGTTCTTTAAGTTACATTTCAGGGCCTGATTCACAATTATCAGTGTTTATCATCCAACCAAAGGGTGCTGGGAGACATTTGTCTATTGAATGAGAAGTTGGTGATTTCTGAAAGTCCTTTTTACTTTTAATATTTTAGACTTGTTGAAAAATCCTGCTAACAGCATGCTCATGCTGAACAAATATTACCAATTATATGTCTTTGGCTCTTAACTTTCATGAGAGTAAGAGATTCATATTTAAAACAAACAAGTAATATGAGATTTTTATACCCAAATTACTACTACTAATTGAGAAGGGAAATTGGTTCACTTTGTCAAAATAAAATAGTTTGTTTTTCCTACTAGTGTTTTAGCTATTATATTCTTTACAATGTTACAAATTTACTTACTTTTTTGTTTTGAAGAAGAAAATACATTTACTTAAAGAATTAATTCCCAGAATTAGCTCTTTCTTTCTCTTCTCTCCCTTTCTCTCCTGCTTTCTTACTCCCTCCTCTCTCTCACACACCTCACACACACACACACAAACACACTAAAAATGAAAATGAGATTTTTAATTGCAAAGGTGATATTTGAGTTTTTCTATAGTTATATTATTCTGACCTCATTACATGGATTTGCAAAAAATGGGGGAAGGCCGAGTTTGTTTCCTCTGGTTTGGACGATATGTTTAAACAAAGAAATACTGGGGAAAACAATGAGCAACCTCACAGCATGACACCGACAACTCTACTTTTAACTCAGAAAGAATGGGACAAAATGAAAGAACTGGAAAACACTTTAGTCTAAATGTATAGAAGGAATTGTAAAGAACACTGAAAATTAAGCCTAATGGTAGAGACAATATTTTCCTATGCTCTTACAAATAAAGCCTTGATTAGCTGAAATTTTGAAGAAGGAAGTATTCTGATCATTTAATTGTCTGAATAATGGAAGTAAACAAAAAAATCTTTTAGTATATATCCATTTTGTTGTAGAGCTACTAAAATGACTTAGCATTATCTCTTGCCTTAGTAAGTATAAATTAGTGGAAATATATTAATTGTATGATTCTTGAAGGTCATTTCAGAAACTTATCTCTCCCTTTTGTAAACTCATTATATCTGAAACTCTTAAAGGGCACTTATCACTGTCTTCCTTGTGATACAAGCAGTATTTTTTTCCGCCAGTCTATAAATGTCTGAGGCTAGGAACCAAGTGTCTATCTTCATTTCACCCAGTAATAACACAATATCTCCTATGTAATACATGCTTATAAATATTGAACAGGGTCCTGATGAATTTTAATTATGACTTTGCAATATTGTACATTCAGAAATTGTCTCTTGCTCATAAGAATATGTCAGAAATAATGATGGTTAAATTATAGGCTCTAGCTAATCAAAATCTGATTTTGGATCTGCCTCATTAAGTTGTGGGCAAAACATAGGCTCTGAGGCAATTTCAAAAATAATGTAATGTCCAGATGCCTATAAAGAATTATCTGCTACTCTGCTATCACATACTAATCAAGAAAAAAGAAATTGCTTTTACTTATTTGTTTATTTTGCACAAGAAGTACTGTTACAAATATGCATTAGGAGCTAATATAACATAGTGGAGAAAATAATTTTATCACCCAAATTGCTATTAAAATATTGGTATATGAACTACCAGATTATTTATTGAGATATTCATATCTCTTTATATTTATATTTTTATCTCTATAATTATATAATATATTAATTATTGTACAAAACAGAACGATTTAGTTTTTTATATATAATTGTTGTCAATATTGATAAATACAATTTTATATGATCATTTTAATAAGTGAAGTATGTTTTAACCTAGAGATATGGCATATATTATTTAACCAATCTTCCATTTTTGTTTATTTTATTATTTTGATTTTTATTTTCATAAACATTCTCATATGTAACTTTCTATATACTTCATCCCCAAACCCAGAGTAGAATTTTTATAAGCAAAATGTCCAGTCAAAGGACATTTGAAGACTGCAGCTACTGAAGATTTTTGTTGTCCTCCCGAAGACATAATAACTTATAACTTTACCAATAAAGCATGAGAGTATATGACTTCCAAATGTTGAGCACTGTCCTAGTTGATCAATTGCTGGTAGGCAGTCACTCATTGTTCAGCGCGTCTCTCTGGGGTCTCTCTGAACTTGTGTTCATTTCCAATATGTCTTATTTGTATTTCACATCTGGTATGCTTTGTTTTCCCATTTCTCTATCAGTGTAATTGTCTTACAAACTGTCCTGTAGACAGTTTGCTGAAGTTTTTTTATTTCTTTTATATGCTATTATTTTCTGTATTTCAAGTACATAAGTTTTCAATTTTTACATAGTTGAGCTTTTTAACTTTCACATCTATAAGATTCTAACTTTAGGATTCAAGCTTTTTCACAGCTCAACGTTTAAAAAGTATGACTAACATATACTTCTAGTTATTTAATGATTTTGTTTATATGAAATTTTGCTGTGTTGAATAATGTAATTCCTACCTGCATTGCCTTTATGCTGCTTACCTGTGGACAGGTCACTGCAATATATTGCTCTCTGCATCCTAAAGACCTTGTAAGAGCAGAATTCCCTGTGTGCTGAGCCATCCTGCTTGCCAGACTTTGTGTGGCTTACCTGTATGGCCAAGGAGAGTCTGCAGCTATCAGCACCTTCTGTTTGGTCTCCAACTCTGGGCAACATTTATGGCTGGTGTCCAAATGTTATCATTTTAAATGTGAGCCATAAGAAAAAATTGGTTAGAAATTGTCTTGACCAGAAACTATAATTAGGATAATTTCTTTTTTAAAAATATATTTTATTGATTATGCCATTACAGTTGTTCTATTTCCCTGCCTCATTCCCCTCCACCCTGCACACCCCTCCCCCACCATCCCTCCAGCTTATGACCACGTGTCTCAAGTTCTTTAGATTCTATATTTCCCATACTATTTTCCCTCCCCCTATCTATTTTCTACCTACCGTCTATGCTACTTATTTTCTGTACCTTCTCCCCCTTCTCCTTCTCCCACTCCCATCTATCCAGCAAAGCTTTCATTTAGAATGCAAGAACAGATAAAGTGCTTCTCAGATGAGATCAAATTCAAGGAGTTCATCATCACCAAGCCCTTATTATATGAAATGTTAAAGGATAATTTCTAAGTAAAGCTACTATCTGAAAACCCAGAATTGATGTCTTCAGTATTTTCTAGCCTTGGCAGGTTATCACTGCACAGAATGGGGCCACCATTCAGGTCATACATTGACCTCTGAATAAAGCCATGTAATAGGTACAAAAGCACATCAAGGGTCAGACTTACATCACTTGTTTAATGCAGGCATTATAATAATTTTTCAAAAGATATTCCAGGATAAATTTGTCTTTTGAGCTTTGAGATGAAACAATACTGCTTCTTATGGTAGAATAATACCATTTATCTCTTCCAGTTGAACTCTACATCAAAAGTGTTTCCTTACACACTCCTTTTACTTCGGCATGATTGGTCTCAATTACCACTAATTGTTTAGTGTATGGAGCAGTCAATCAGGCAGCTTTGAAATATGCTAAAATAAAGCCTTTAAATTTGTAGCTTTGAGAGAAAGGATACTTTTCATCTGCATTCCTACTTTTTATCATTGTCTTTTAAATGTCTTAGAAAGAAAAAAAGACATTAAGACATATGGAGTCTAAAATGCTAATCAGGTAAGATGGGAAATGCCATTCAGAGAGCAGATACCCACATACCTGATGATGATTGCGAGTGCTTAATAGTCGTGCCTTAGGTGGGAAGGAGTATTCTGAAGGAAGCCTGTGTACTGTATTGTCTATAATAATTCCAAACATTAAAAGAATTGTAACATGGTCCCTGGCCAGGCAGCTCAGTTGGTTAGCATGTTGTTGGATAGGCCAAGGTTGCAGGTTCAATCCCCAGTCAGGGCATATGTAAGAATCAACCGATGAATGTATGAAGAAGTGGAACAACAAATTGAGGTTTCTCTCTCTCTCTTTCTTTCTCTCTCTGTTTCAAATAAATAAATATAAATTTAAAAAAGAAATCTAATGATTTTAAGCATAAATATGAACTGAGAAACACACATATGAATACACGCACATTTTCGTATGCAGATATAAATTATATATGTCCATTCATACCTAAATATCTGTTTAGTTATATACATATAACTATATTATTGCATAAAATGTTACTATACTATTTTAAATAATGCCTTTAAAAAGCATTATGGTATGGTAGCAGGACCATTTAGTCCTCTTTATTTTCATCATTTTTTTCATCTTCGGAATTGGTATCTGGAACATATGGATCTTTCTTCCATTAAAAACATACGTTAGCTCTTCTTACCATTAAAAATGTCATATGCAGGGTAGAACAAAGTAGGTTTACAGTTGTTCATATGGAAAATAATACAATTAATATATAATAATTCGAGAGTAAATTCTTTTGTCTACTCACAACTATAAACCTATTGTTACCCAACCCTGTATAAACTTTTATTTATATGGAAAAATAAAGTATGATATATAATTAAAGAAAAAATAATTTCCCAACATACCATGCTATTATTTTTATATCTATGTTAACACATGTAATTCATATACAACTATATTGTGTATATTTATATTCATGTGAATATTATGTGTATACATATAAATGTTAATAACTAAATGCCATGTACCCGTAAGTAACAGTGGGGCCATGGAATTACTCAGGGTTTACTTCATATTTCACACTTTCTTTTATTTTCTGAATTTTGATAGTAAAGACATTAATTTTTTATCAGAAAACAATAAAGCTATTTCTATTTTATAAAAGAATAAGAAGCTGCTCTTTCTAGCAACCTTAGATTTGTACAGTATTATTTGAATCCAGCTTCCCTTAAAAACAAGACTAAAGTATTCAGACTTGTAATAAACCAGGGATCACCTATGGTATCAAAATGTATCCATCCTGAAGAAACATACTGGGTGAAACATTCATCTCTGGGACCTGTTGACTGACTATTTACTGCTCACGATCATCAAGCTCAATTTCTACATTACACCAGCTCCCCAGGAAACAAGACAATTTAACCATCTAAATTTGCCCTCCAAGTGTTTTTTACAAAATTTCAATTTAACATTATGCCCAAGAAAGCTGCACAGCTTAACCAAGTAACAGCACAGGGCCTGTGTCCTCTGTAGCTTTTCCCTTACAAAACGTTGTTTGTGTCTTTTCCAAAGACTAATGTATGTTATAATCACCAGTGTAATAAATACAACTGGTTTTCAATCTACTCGTGTAAATATTGGCATTATGTTGCTTTATGAAGTTCTATAAGAAGTTATTATCAAAACTTTCCAATTATTTGTGATAGAGACAGATAAAGAGATGAGGTAGGTAGATAGAGAGAGATACAAAAAGAGTGGCAGGTGTATAGTCTATTGAGCTTGATTTTTCTAGAAGTTAAGAAACTCAGATATAAATTTTGTAATAAAAGTAATTAGCATGAATTTCTTGGTGTAATTTCTTTCTGCCTCTATTACCTTTTATGTAACATAAAATAATTTGTAAAAGTCTTACATTCAAAACATTATATATTTGTTATAGACAAAAATACACAGAAACCCATGAAATAAAATAAAATATTTATAATTCCACTATTTTGGAAATTATCCTAGTGTTTAATCCAAGTGTACAGTTATATGTATATTTTGTTCTTTGTAAACCTTTTATATACTTTGAATACTATTTAATAACCTGACTTTTATGTAATATATTAATAGTTCCCATATTTATTAATGATTATCTATAATTGGAATATATTCTAATATATTCTAATGTTTTAGAACATTATATTCTAATATATTCTAATGTTTTAGAACATTTACACTCTTTTCACTGTATCTTATTATAGTGATGAACATTTTTACATATATAATTTTGTGCACACATCAGCCAATTTTTAGCCATTAGAATGGCAAAGCAACTGTTTGTTTTTCAGCATCCGCTATACTGTAAGTTTTTAAAATAAGCCTCTAGCTGTGGAAGAGCAAGGAAATTATAAACTTCTTCTATAACTCGGGTTCCTAGTGAGACTCACTGGATTTCAACAGCTCTGTGATCACTCAGAGGCCAGAGGTAAGTGGAAGGTCAATTCCTTCCTTTCCAGGTACCAGCGTTGCCTCGGAGTATAACGAAGGTCCAGCCTATTACGACTCCAAGAAACTGCGCTTTTTTCCACTATGGAAAAAAAAACACAGGAAGGATATTCCAAATTTCTAAGACTGAGAGCAGAAGAGAGGGGCTGAGTACACCCCACCACACCCACATGTCAAATGTGTAATGATTAGAATACTTAGACAGCAGGCATTCATATAAAATTCCATTTCATATCCTCTTTGGTGATTTTCTTTTGCAAATTGTATATTCTTATGAAACAGTTTCAGTATAGAAATTATTCATTAGACTATATAGTTAGAAAAATGGCTGATAATGAATGGTTTATCCAAATGCTCACTCAATATAAATTCCCAAGACCAGTATTGGTTTTTTTTCCAAATTAATTTTGTAGAAATAGCTATCACATTATAAGGATGATACTGAAAAATACTATTTTAATTAAAAGTATAGGCTTATATTTTAAAATGTGTTAGGGAGTGGAGGGATTGAGAAAAAAGGAAAAGGGACTCATGGTCATAGACAGCACGGTGGTGATTGTGGGAGGGAGGTATAATGGAACTAAATAATGGAAAAAACTACAATAAAAATAAGATGCGTATTCAATATAGATGGGTGTTACTTAGGCCCTATAGTCATGCCTCCTGAGTACAAACCACATATAAGATTGAGTTTACTCCTGTGAAAACTGGAGATAAATTATTTGTTTTGTTATCAAGCACAATATTGCAAATACTTGGAAAGCACTTGGTTTGGTGCCTCTTTAACAGAAAGCACTCAATTCATGTTAGTGTGCATATGATATTAAGAAATTTGAGAGGAGGGACTTATTTTTCATACAGCATATGGGTCTTTCCTAGTAGTATTTGAAACTGCTACTCAACCAGGAAAGTTTGTAATAAGCTGACAATCTATCATAGTCTGCACCATTTATATTAATCATACACATGCATTCTCTTGCAAATGTATGTTCTTACTCTTCTGGAATCCTGTATATATCATGCACACATCATGTACGAGATGCTAGGGAATTGGAAGTATCAAGAATGTGAAAATCTAATCCTTCCTGGTTCAAGTCTGGTAAAATTATAGTGACCAACACAGGTCACTATAAAGCATGAATAGCATGATTAAGTGGGAGGAAAACAAACCTTAGTCTTTACTATGAACCTGTTTCCTTGAATGTCTGTGAGAATCCTACTTTGAATCTCTAGCTTCTGGAATTCTCCATTCTTAATGGAAAAACAGGGACTGAGTATTCAATGATTTGGGATCTATTTCTAATTATTGCTATTAATTGGCTATATAAATTTAAGAGTGATTTTTTTGCACCCAGTTTCTTAACATTTGATATAAGAAAGTTTAGGTTCAATGGTTTCTTAGAATATTTCCTGATTTAAATGAAAAATAACCTCTACTAAAACTATTTCTGCTTTCTTATTTTCATATAGTCCAAATCATGTTCATAAACTCTTACTTGAATTTCTACTCACTAATAGTTGACAACTCCAAATATTCTCTCCTAGTAGCATATAACATTATTTTTAGATTATCAGAATAACATTTATGTTAGAGATCAAAGAGCTAAAACTTTCATTTGTTTTTTCATAAATATTTTATCATTCTTATCAAGTTAGCCTGTGGTTGAAATTACATGTCATTTTTTTAAAAAAAGAAAAAAAAACTAACCTGCTATTTTTTTCACATTGAAATATCATGAGAGTTGTGGTTTGAAAATATAAAATGCATTCCCTGGAACATTCTGGTATACATGAAAGCGGTTTTTATGACATCTATAAAGTGTAACAAAAGTCATGGTTTGACTTCCCAGTACAAATGCAAGCTTACTTTTTTTTTAGTTTAACTTTATAATTTTGAGGTTTATCCAGAACTTCAGGGCTTGAAAAACTGTTGTTTTTTTTTAAGAGGTGAAGCTTTGATCTGAAAAGCTTGAGATGATTTGAATTTACCAAATTATTTTTTACTTACTTGAATATTCTGTGAATCATATGGTGAATTGACAATATTAATTTCTTACTTGCTGTTATTTGAAACAGCAGAAAGTTTATACTGGAGAAATTACACTTCAAACATGTTGAAAATGGCATTTCCTCCCTAACATGGATGAATATACATGACTTTAAAATAAAGTTTTAATGACTTGATTAGCATGTCCCTAGCGGCAAAAATTTTAGTTCTGAAACCAGGACTCTGAACACCATAGCTGCATTATCCTGCTGGAAATAGGATTTCGAAATTCCAAATGACATAGTAGTGAACATACATGGCATTTTACCTTATTCCCTTTTTTAGAAATTTCTCTTTCAGGCAAATCTACAAAAAAATTGTATTTTTACCAAATAATTTCTTATCTCAGTTTTACAAACATTGATTTTATTAGGTAAGAAACATAACTTTCTATCTCAGTTGCCTTCGTCTGTCATATATATGTGAGATTTTGTTATATATGGACATTGGCTCTTGAGGTACTTTGTAAAATACAATTTTCTAATACAGAATCTTTATTTTTAATTGAATTTTCAATTATGGTTTATAGTCAACATTATTTTTATTAGTTTCAGATGTATAGCATAGTGGTTAGGCAATCATATAGTTTGCAAAGTGTCCCCCCCCAATATTTTAAGTATCCACCCGGCACTGTACATAGTTATTACAATATTATTAACTATACTTTTTCAATGCTGTATTTTACATCCCCATGACATTTTGTAACTACAAGTTTGTACTTCTTAATCCCTGTACCTTTTTTACTGAGTACCCCAAACCCTTCCCCTCCGACCACCATCAGGCTGTTCTGTGTATGCATGAATTTATCTTTATTTTGTTTGTCCACTTGTTTTGCTCTTTAGATTGCACATATAAGTGAAATCACATAGTCTTTGTCTCGCTCTGTCTGACTTATTTTACTTTAGCATAATACCATCTAGGTCAGTGGTGTCAAACCCATTTTCACTGGAGGCCGAATGTATTTTCAACTCCTTAATAGTTAAGGAGTAATTAAATCTATACAGTCCTAAAATTATTTTGGCTCTTTGAAGGAAACTGCAAGGCTGATGTGACCCCCCAATGATAATGAGTTTGACACCCTTGTTCTAGGCCCATTCATGCTGTCTGCACATGATAAGGTTTCATTCTTACTTATACAAACTTTTCTGTATCTTGCTTTTGTTACTTAGCAATATGCCTTGGACAACTGTCTCTATTGAACAAAAATGATGTCTTTGTTCTTTTTACAGCTGTATAGTACTCTAGTGGGTGGCTAACACGTGGTTTTTTAACTGGTCACCTATAAGTAGAGTGTTAGGTCATCTCAATCTTTGGCTGGTACATAAAATGCAGAAACTTTTCTCTGTAGTTGTGTCCTTGCATTCCATGACAAATACATCAAGACAAATGTTCAGAAGCAGGATATCTGAGTCCGCTTAATTTTGATAAATGTGGACAAATACTTGGAGGGAAGCAGGACCAATTTGCATTGTTAAAAGCATGAGAGTAAACTGTGAGGGTTTTAATAAGTATTGTGAATTCCTTGTCCAAGAAGGCTTTATAATTTGGAAATGAAAGATTATTAAAAGTACATTTTGATATTTCACAAATGTGCTCATGACTGATCCAGGTTTTCTTTCTACTAAGAGTACTATTTTGATTGGTGATCTAGGAAACAGTCCTGGGATTAATTTGTAGTACAGTGCAGATTATAAAGTTTAGGGTCAATTTTGATTTAGGCTCCTCTAGATAGTTAGATACGACTTTGCTTTCTCATTTTTACATGGGTGTGGTGAACAGATGTACACAAATGTTGGACCCTCCCTTTAAAAATAGTGTATAACATAATCTTTACAACTTGTTTACATTTTAAGAACATTGTAAAGAGTCATTTTACACCAGTCAAAGAAAGTAAGTCATTGTTAATTGGTTGAATTGCCCCCTCCATTCATATGTTGATGTTCTAACTCACAGCACATCAGAAGGTGACTATATTTGGAGACAGAGTCTTTAAAGAGGTAATTGGGGCAACTGTGAGGTGAGATTAGGATGGCAGCCCTAGCAACCCAATACAGTGACAGCAAAGTATACTTTACAGGCTTTCTGTGAATTATTTTATTATTGGTTTTACTTCAGAACTTTCTTTTTAGAGATTATACAATTTAAATTTACAATCCTAAGTAGTTTAGGTCACTTGCCTATTTCCAAAAAGCTTCTGTTTAGAGAGACTACTCTAGATAGTTACAATGCATTTTTTTCATGTTTCACTGTAGGTTTTATTCATATCAACATTAGGTATTTAAGGCCTGGCTGGCTTAGCTCAGTGAATTGAGAGCGGGGCTGCGAACCACACGATCGCGGTTTGATTCCCAGTCAGGGCACGTGCCTGGATTGCAGGCCAGTTCCCATCAGGGGACTCACAAGAGGCAACCACACATTGATGTTTCTCTCCTTCTCTCCTTCCCTTCCTCTCTAAAGATAAATAAGTAATTTTAAAAATATTAGGTACTGGAGCTTATTATACTTTAGTTTGTGAGAGATTCATTTATAGTCAAGCGGCCTTAGTACAAAGACAGATATACTTATTACTACTTATACTTTCTCTAATTTCCAATTTATTTTAGCATTTTCTAATTATTAATATGCTGCTAATGCAACTAATACAATTTGCATATAACTAATGAGATTTCACCAAACATTTAAACTTGAATTATAAACTTAAACAATGAAATGTTTTAACAGTTCTAACATGCCTCTCTTTATGTCTTAATCACCATAAAAACTAAGTAAATAAGATTCTAATTATCACAATCTGTTCATTACTCTTTTTTCAAATTTCGGTACAGAATGTTAAATCGACAGACTTCTCAATTCTATTCTTATTCCTTTTTTAACTACCATTTTTTCAGTTCTGTTGAGATTGAGTTGACAAATAAAATTGGAAGATATTTAAAGTACACAATGTAATAATTAATATTCATATACATTATAAAAGGATTCCTTAGTTAATTAACATGCCTATCACCTCACACACATTTTTTAGCAAATTTCAATTTTAAAATAGTGTTATCAAAACTAGTCACAATGTTATGTGTTAGAACCTCAGATCTTCACCTTAAAACTTCAAGTCTGTTTCCCTTTTAAGGTTTTTCTTATTCCCTCCACCCCGCTCCCGGACCCTAGCACCCATCATTCCACTCTGTCTCTATGGGTGTGACTCATTTATTTAATGTCTTAGTTCTTTAGATATAGCTGCTAATTTTTTTCACCCAACTAGATCGTTAGGGTTACATTCCGATGTGTACGAATGATGCAAGTCCATGACTGAGAACTTTGGACAGGAGACTTAAGTGCACATTCCAAGGTGATTCTTGAGTCTATTTCCACATTTGTAGTCCCACTTATTATTTAATGTTGCCTATTTCATCAGTTACCATCCAATTTATTGCCTCTTAAGTATTTGCTATATTTTGATTATAACAGTCATTTCCCAAAATGATGCTTAATTTTATTTTCTTACATTTGTAGTAAGTCTGCTATGTTTTTTTCTTTACTGTAAAGAGATAAAGCCAATTCTGCAGCTGCCAGTCTGAGTGGGTCTGCTCTGGTTTAGTTACACTTGAAGTATTCAGCCGATTTGATTCACTAACATTGCAAGATTTCTCAGTCCAATTAGAGCCCCGATATTGACGTATCTCTATTTATTTCAACTAGCAATAAACTGCTTGTGTATATATGTATATAGTCATACACAATAATACAAAAATTATTAAATGTCTATACCATGCAAATCCCTGTGCTGGGTGTCATGAGACATGGCAAAGATAACTCTTCTTCCACCTTCTCTAAACATTTTTCTTTAGAAAGAAGGTAATGCCCATACATAAATAACTCTAATGCAAGGCAGAGAGAAATATGTACCATTATAGAAGTATAGATACATCAGAATGAGTTTTTAGGGGATAATTTCCATTTTATCTAGCTGGAAGGATCTAAAACAGTTATTCATAAAGGCAGCATTGCAGTAAGGTATTGAAATAGAGGCAGTATTCCATATATTTATGGAAGAAAAACAATTTTCCAGATCAAAGATACAGTGTGCATAAAGACACAGAAGGAGACGACTTTCTCCTTCTGCATAAGGGTGCATAAGGGTGGACTTTCTTGGGGAGCAAGGATCTTTGTTTGGCGAGAGCAGAGACTGTTTTCATTCATTCAGTAAGCTGCTAATTGAGGTCTCCCATGAATCAGAATGTGTTAAGCACAAGGACCGTGATAAAAAAGAGAGACAATAAAACCCATACACATGAACATTTTATGTTCTTTCACTAATAATTGCTATGTGCCAGATATTTTCAAAGTGCTTTACTAATATTGATTACTTTAGCTTTCATGACAACAGTGATGTGGGTACTCTTATTTCCATTTCATAAATGCAGGCACTGATTTGATGCATTGTGGAAAAAACTTGATCAATTTGCATTACTAAGAAGTGGCGGATCCAGGACATAAACCCAGGAAACTGACTCTGTGTCTGTGCTCCTGAGCACCGCATTCTTCTACAAGATATAGTGAATTGGGAGATAAGTCTCTATGGGTAAATACAGAAAGACTGTGAATGGCCTTGAATGACAAGCTAAGAAGTATGACAAAACCAGAACTTTAAAAAGATCATTCTGGCTGAAGAATGATTGACTGGGACAGTGAACTTCTACAGCAGGTGGGTGGCTATTGCTTTACTCTAGATGACAGATGATGAAGTTTTAAGTTAGGCTAGTAGCTGTGATAATACACAGAAAAAAATTTATATTGGTTGGATTAACAGGAATTGGATCAGAGAACAAGAGTCAAATATAATGACAGTGGCATCAGTAAGTATTTTGTAGATTACAAGTGACAGGGAGCCATCTCAAAAGTGCTTAAACAAAAATAAGAATGTATTGGTTCATGTATATGAAAGGAGACATTCTGCCTTTTACTGGTTCTCGGGCCTGCTTTCCCAGGCTGGCTCCCTTTTCACACAGGTTCCACAGCTGTGGTTGTGCAGATGGCACCTGAACTCCAGAATGACAGTGTATGGAGGCTAGAAAATCACCAGTGGGAGCATTTTCCTTATGTTTTAGCACAAAGCAAGGTATGACTCTCAATGGCTCAGTTCAAGTCAGTGGTTCACCCCAGCAACTGGAGTTTGGATGAACCTCTTTTCAATCCCACCAACTGAGAGACAGGAAGGAGGGTTTTCCAAAAGGAGGAGATATAAGACAGACAAAAAGTAAGTATTCACTTCAGCAACATTTGAAGCCTCAGGGACTAAGCAGTGGCAGTTTTCTCTACCAGAAACAAGGCAGAGGAGGAAAAAGATCAATAACAAGCTTGAGAATGTAAAGAGACATGTCGAGTTTAAATACTGGCAGAACACTGGGGTAGAAATAACTAGCAAAGAGTTTGAAACTACAAAACTTGGGTTCAAGAGACAGGTAAATGATAAATATAAGATATTTGGAGTCAGGGGAGCAGAAAAATGGTTTTTGAAATGCAATTTTAATGAGATTAAGGAAAATAATTGTCAGAGGTATAAAAGGAGATCCAAAGTCAAATGTCATTAAAATGAAGAGAGAAGCATTGCAAGAAGATAGATTGGTCCCCAAGATCAAACATCACAGGCAGCTCAAAGAATGGCTGATGAAAAGCCATTTGACCTAGATAAACAGCAAGCCAATGGTGACCTTGAGGGAAACTTCAGGTAAATCAAAAGCACATTGTGTGGAATTAAAGAATAAATGAGATTGAATAAAGTGGCCTTAAATTTCTAACCAGTTGGGCAAGAAACTGTAAATTCCCTATTGTTCTCTTTGGTCATGTTTATAATAGAGATTCTAACAGTAATTTTATCTAGTTTATAGATTTCACTTGAGGTTACATTCAAAAAGTATTTAACATAGTATTACCAGACAAAGTGGGATTCAGCCGCCTGCCACTGTACACAAATATAACACAATAATTGGTGGGGAAGGAAACATGTTTTTATTAACAGGGTGCCCAGTCTGTAGAAGCTGGGGGCTCCCCTGCTTAAGCCATTCTCTTCTTCAAAACATAGAAATCCCCTTGTTGCCAAAAAGACTGAAATTTAAGTTCATGCTCAACTACTCCCCTCTGTACTTATCTGGCTTTTGGGAATCCAAGGTTGTTCCATGAACATGGACAGGTCCATTTCTTTCCAGACTCAGGTTCTTTCTTTCTCTGGGGTCCACACTTATGGGGCCTGTGCCTCCACTGACCCACTGCAGCTTCCTCCCTCTGCTGGGCCACACTGCCAGATCACTGCAGCCAGTCATCCTAGGGGCTCAGGCTGCGGCCTGGTGTCCAAGGCTGTTCATGCCCTTGGAGGTGGTGAACTTTCCTGGGGCATCTGTGCGCTGCTCTCAGAGTGAGTGAATGGGAGCAGTCCAGGACTCTTGCACATGTGGCATGGGGCCACAGTGTCTCGTGGGCTGCCACCAGCAAGGTTTGTGTCCCTCCCAAGCCTACTCCTGAACGTGTGAGCAGGGCAAGTCAGAGCCATGAACAGGGCCCAGCAACTTCTGGATGCCATGAATGCATGTCTTCCACAACTGTGTGGAGCTAGGGAAATGCAAAAGACGGGGTTGAATTTCTGCCTGCATTTTATTTTAAATCCATCACCCCAAAATCTTATGCATTGTGGGAGTATCCAATGTATTAACCAGCCCACCTTGCATGTAAGCCATGCACGTCTCTTCCCAAGGCAGAGTGTTGCCACGCTCACTTTCACAATACACACGTGTTAGACCTCTTCAGACCATGTAGGCTCTGTGAAAGCTGTGTCGTGAGCTCCATCAGTTGTTCACCCTTCCCCAGAGTAGGGGAAGAAGCCTGTCATGCAGTTTCAGTTGCAATTTCATTTCACAGCTTTGGGGTTTCCTCCAACCCCGCCCTTCTCTGGGGAGTGAATCTGGGTTCCCCTGCTTCTTCTGGCCTCTGATTTGGCCAGACCCTTCCTGTTATGATTGTGCCTAGCAAAATACAAACTCTCAAAAATGTTAGCAGTAAGTGTATGGTTGGACAAAATGAGTAGGGAGGACATACAGCAGCAAAAGTGTAGGATGCAGAGATGTGCCAGACTAGAAATGTGTGTGAAGATGACTTCTCGTAATTACACAAGAGACCCTGAGTGAAGGTTGCCCATGAGAATGCCGTCAACCCACAGTACTGTGAGAGATTATCATAAGTTAATGTTTAAAAACACTAGGCTTTGTTTCATAGCAAAAGGTAAACAGAACAGACATCACTTGTGAGAATGACAAAGTCTAAGATGTTGAGTTGTTTTTTGTTATGTTTAGTTTAACTTATGCAGGAAGATAGACCTGAGATTTACATAGGCTTTGGATTCATATTCAGGAAAGAGAGAAACTGAAGCTACAGGAAAGACATTAGGTAGTGAATGCAGCCGAGACCTGAAGAGACATCAGAAAATGCCCTCAAAACCCAACGGAGAAGTGTATGTTTGCAAGCAGGATGAATTTCTCTTCTTTTGAGGAGTAAATAAGAAGTGACAAACCAAAATTTGATGTACAGAGTAAGAAATAGGGGAGATGTCTATGTAAGATAATAAGTTTTTTCGTTTGTTTTAGACTTCACTCCCTAAAATTTGCATCTTGCAATTTTTAAAGACTTGGAGCCACTGTAAGTCTTCTGCCTCCTCCTTCTGAGTTCTGGCGATTGGAGTGAGTTCATGGCCAGTCAGGGAGCATGAAAACCAAAGGTCTTAAATAGGCTACAGCAAGAGTCCAGTTATTTACAATCATCTTCATTTGACCCAGAATTCTGGCTACTACTATCATTACATTCTTCTTTTACCTCAGGGCACAAAAATGATAAACTGTGGTGCTCAAAGATTTCTCTAAGTCAAATATTTCATTGATTTCACTTAGTGAAATGGAAAAAGTGTAGATATGAAGTGGTGCTTTTGCAGACCTGCCAATTTATCTTTTGCAGTACATGCTATGTAAACACTTCTAACTTGATGCACTTCACATGCATCATCCCTGAATGTTTAGTTTTATTGCTGCGGAAGTGATTTCTGAAGGTCATCTTAAATGGGTGGAAACTCGAAGGTTCATGCAATTTATGTTCATTCTAGATAATATTGTACAACATTTAGGAACTATTAGCTTTCATCCTCTAAATGTTTGATCTAAAACTTTAAGGGTAAGGTATGTTATTAGCCTTTTGGGAGCATATATTCTTGCCATAAAATTATTTTCAAATATAGGTTAAAAATGTAAACTCTTCTACATTTTTTTCTTAACAGATTTTCATTCATCTCGGTCACACTTGACTAGTCTTAAGAAAGGGAGGGGGGAAAGCAGCACACTTCCAGGAGAACTAAAGTCATGGTTAAAAATAACCAAAATTTAAAATGCAATTCTCCCCATAAAAAATACATAAAATAGAACTTGCCCATATAATCTCTTAAGCTGCTTCACAGGTATATGTTAGGATATAGCCACCAGGCATAAACATTTTGGCCTTACAAAAAATGTTCTTTACTTTGTAATCCATGCGTTTTGCATCATGGTTATAAGGCTCGTGATACTTTTTTTTTTGTCATTCATGCGTTTTATTCTACAAAGTCTGAATATCTGTAAGATCTGATCTTTATGCTTTGTATCGTATTTGTTCACCTGCATGGTAGGGTCCATTTTTCCTGGTATATTCACAGACAGACCCATACGCTGTTCTGCAGTTTCTTCTGTGTTACCATTCTTCTGCTCTCAAGATCTTTTCCTTCTGCCTAAAAACTTCCTTTAATGTATATTTTAGTAGAGTAAGGGAGCTCTGTGTTTTTATTTTAGCATTGGTTACATGGTTTGTATAGTTTGGAAGAAGTCATTGGACTGTATATTTTAGATACATGTATTTTTCTGTAAGAATATTGTACTTCTTGAAAGGTTGAGATAGTAAATGTGAAATTAAAACACACACACACGAAGAGTTACTGATATGTTGAACCCCATTTTCTGTAATGATACCTTCTGTGTCCACTTTCCCTCTTTGAGACTTCACAGCTTCCTCTTACCCTTATCTGTAGTCATTTCCTGTCTTCCTTCAGCCTATAAACATATTTTTCCCTATCCTCAGAAAAAACAACAACACATAAGACAAAAGTGAAATAAATCTTTCTGTGCTGGTTCTCTCCATGCATATTACTCTCTCTTTCATCCTTCAGACACCTAGAGGAACTGTTTTACTGTTTTTTTTCTTTTTAAAACTTTTTTAGAATTAAATTTATTGCAGCGACATTAGTTGATAAGATTATACAGGTTTCAAATGTACATTCCTTTTTTAAAAGATTTTATTTAATTTGAAATAAAAGGGAAGGGAAGGAGAAAGAAAGGGAGAGAAACATCACTGTGTGGTTGCCCTTGAGTGCCCCCTACTGGGGACCTGGCATGTGCCCTGACTGGGAATCAAACCAGCGATCCTTCAGTTTGCAGAGCTGCACTCAATCCATTGAGCCACAACGGCCAGGGCTTAAATCTACATTTCTATGATACACGATCTATATATTGCATTTTGTGCTCATCACTCAGTCAAATCTTATTCCATCATTATGTATTTCACCCCCTTGGGTATGTTAGTTTTTAAGGCTTTGATCTATTTTTCCTCCAAAATGATCTAATTTTTAATTTTGCCATTGCATGA
This sequence comes from Artibeus jamaicensis, assembly GCF_021234435.1. NCBI lineage: Eukaryota > Metazoa > Chordata > Mammalia > Chiroptera > Phyllostomidae > Artibeus > Artibeus jamaicensis. The sequence continues at coordinate 13,316,576 of NW_026522046.1, read as the reverse complement.
AAATTGATTTTGCATATTAAAAAGTTTCATCCGGAACATTCTGGATTCCACAAGGGTCAACAGATGAAATCCAGGTGTCCCTTTTCAGCTCTTAACCATCCAGACCTCTCTGAATATCTCTTAGAATTTTGATAAGACATTCTTAATAACATCTCTTGCTGCTTCACCAACAATGTTCATATATATTCCTTAAATATATCTCTTCCACACTCATGCACATGAATAAACACATGGTTTCATTCTCAGATCTTTTTTTTTCTTTACACTCTACCTTGGTGATTTCAGTAACTCCTATGGTATTAACCTTCACGGACCTCCTGGAGGCCACCTGAATCTGTGTGCCAATTCACCTACTTAAATAAACCCAAGTACCTCTGTTCCCATTCTATTAATGTCCATTTCTCTTCCATCATTCCTGAAACTTTATTCTCCTCTCTATATGGGTCTCCTCAGTTAATGGGTCATCAATCCTCTTAATTCAATAGCTAGAAATCTAGATATTATCATAGTAGATTGAAACTCACTGCCAATGCCCAACCGTTTGTCATACAAAATCAGCAATATAATAGGGTTTAACTAGTAGTTTTCATTTTCTTTTCCTCTTCCTTATCCAATTAGTCACCAAGTCCTCTTCCTTATCCAATTTAGTCACTAATTGAAATTAATTAGTCATTAATTTTACTTTAGTGTGCCTCTCAACCTCTCTCTTTTTTCAATTTCCACTGCCATAATTCAGAACTTTATTTATATTGTTGTCAAATTATGTTAAATAGTACTTTGAGTCTATTTTCTTGCATTTTGAGGGGTTTCCAAATATTGACATTAGGTTGTCTTTAAGAATAGAGAACTATGAGTGGAGCCTCTGTTATTTGCATATCCCTAGAAAATAATATTTCTTTTTAATATCATGGCATTTGTAGCCTAGTTCTATGTTATTAACACTACTTTAACATTAGCCATTCCCAGGTCTCGCACTAGACCTGGTACCATCAAGGCTTCCTGTGTTTGAATTTGCATGAGTGGCCTACTTGCTCAGGAATAGGCTTTGCCCTTTAATGCTTTTCATTTTGAGGATCTGCTGCTCATCTTACAATGCACCTTCCCTATGAAAGCTTACCCACTGCCCTCACTGTCATTAGAATAAAATAAATCACTTCTTTTCTGTGTATATTCTAAAGAGCTACATCGTAGTAATAATAACACTGTATTAACTACACGAGGTCTGTCCAGAAGAAAAAACATTGTTAATATAACAAGAATGGTTTGGATAACATTGATGTAACCTGACAGCCAAGGAGAGTGGACTGAAATGTGCATGTGTGAACAATGATGATTTCACTGTGCCAGTCAGTGAGGGTGGTAGACACCATTAAGTAAGCATGTGGACTGTGTGGCCATTGCATTCAAAATAAATGACTAGAGCAATAAATCAGCATCAGATTTTGCATTAAGCTTGAACATTCCTCTGTGCAAAATAATCAGATGATTCAGAAGGCCACAGCTATGGGTAACTGGTGATTGGAAACTTTATCACAACCGTGAGCTCACTCATGGATCATGTCATGTGCAAAGTTTTTTGGTGAAATATCAAATTGCCTGAATGACTCAGCCCCCCTACAGCCTAGATTTGGTGCTCTGCAATTTCTGGCTTTTCCCAAAACTAAAATCTTCTTTGAAATGGAAGAGATTTCAGACCATTGATGAATTCAGAAAAATAAGACTGGGCACTTGATGGCGACCGGGGGAAAGTGTCAGGTCCAACGGTGTCTGATTTGAAGAGGACTGAGGTGTCATTGTCCTATGTACAGTGTTTCTTATATCTTCTTCAATAAATGTCTCTATTTTTTTTTCATAGTACATGGCTGGATACTTTCTGGGCAGATCTCTCATTTTCAAAGACAAAACAGCCAGAAAGTGACACGACTAAGTAATTACCCAGGATTTCACCCTGAAACCTACTACTATTTGTACTATGGATTCAGATTACTTATACTTAAATCAGTTTCCCCACTTACTAGCTTTGTGCCTGCTTTCTTTATCACCTAAATTATGATATCTTGTGAAACATAAATAAACAATATATTTATGTATCTTAGAAGCATTTAGTTAGTAGTCTATGAAAGTTAGTTATTATTGTTATGCTATAGATCCTCTCTGGAAAATAAAGACTAAACTGATATAATGGCTAGAATCTCTCTCTCTCTCTCCCTACATCCTTTGTCAACAATTAGAGACCAAAGTCAAAAGAGCACATGAGTAAAGCCATACCACAGAAGATAATAAAATGATCTAAGTCATGTGGACACATCGTTAGAAGGCCAGTCGCTCCTGCATTGGTTGTTTCTGGATGACCTGATGAAAGCTAATCACAATCTAGTTTCATGAAACTCTCAGGAGAGACTAACCAGGGGCAGTAATAGGCTGAATTGTGCCCCACCCTCCCCCCAACATTAATAAGTTGAAGCTTAGCCTCAAGTAACTAGGAATATGGCTATATTTGAAAACAGAGGTTTTAAAGAAGTGACTATGTTAAAATGAGGTCATTAGAATGGGCCTTAATTTCATCTGATCGAAGACTTTATAAGAGGGAATTTGAACACTCACAGAAACACCAGGGGTGGGCATGCACAGCGGAAAGGCCACGAGAGGACACAGTGTGAAGTCTCGGAGAGAGGCCTCAGAAGAAACCTAACCAGCTGACACCTTGATCTTGTACTTCTACTGACCAAAACAGAGAAAATACATTCCTCTTTTTTTAGACTACCCAGCCTGTGGTTTAGTCACAGCAACCCTAGCGAGCTAATGTAGGATCTGTTGCTCATTATCAACCCACAGATTGATCAGGTAGCAACTGAGGCCTGAGAGACTTAGTGACTTACTTGAGATCCTGCAGATTCTGCCAAAGCCATGAATGAGGCTCATACTACCCCAGGGACTGAGTCTGTGCTCTGTTAAGTTAATTCAAATACAATGGGAAGTTCAAATGTCAGGAACTTTTTTATTTTTATTTTTATTTTTTTAAATTTTATTTAGTTATTTTTTCAAGTACGGTTTTTTGTCTATTTCTCCCATCCCAGCCCCCCCCCCATGCTCCCCACCTCCCTCCCATTTCCACCCCACTTAGTTCTTGTCCTTGTGTCCTTCATACTTGTTCCTCTAAATCCCTCCCCTTTTTCCCCTTAAATTCCCTTCCCTCTCCCCTCTGGTCACTGTCCCCTTGTTCTGTGCAAAGGATTAGTCCTTGTTGTAAGCATGCTTCAACCCGGGATGTGTTCAGTTTTGTCTGAATTAAGTGTCAGTCATTGGCTTTCTGTCTACTAACTGGCCAAAGGACCATTTTCCTTAAATTTGAGGGAAATTTTATGAACAGTGAGGCCCTTTATTAAATGTTAGTTCTTCTAGATCAAGTCTATGGAAGCTATGACAGGGTCAATAATGTCAACAATTTATAAAAGAATAACTGAACTTTTAAATAATTATAATTATTAGCATATCATATTGGTATAGCATTGTTATCTTCTCCAAAGCTCTTTCATTTCTCCTAATTAAAATTTTATGAGGAAAAGCTAATCTCATGAAAACTAAGAATCCCACATTTTTAGTACTCTAAGGAGAGAAAAATAGAAACTCCAGATAAGAAATCTGCTTTTTTGCAATTATTTTTATCATATGAAAGACAGAAGATAAAGCAAGAATTGATGGTCATGTCAACATGGTAAAGAATGCTCTTGAGCAGGGGCCAAACCACTGTACAGTTTTTTTGAGAGGGCCAGTAGTCGTCCAAATGAAATATTATCTGTTGTCACTTGTATGAAAAATACAGCACCTGCCTCTGCATGTTTCTCCTACTTTGAACAGTTTTCCTGAGTGAGACCCGAACGGTTGGCCAGCAGAGGCAAACAATTTGCCTTTGTTTGCTTGGATCAGCAGCCCCTGAACTCACATCCTTTAAATTCAGACTTGAAGTGCTATTGTCTAGTTTACTGAGCTCATCTGTTGTTCAGACTCCCTCTTTGCATTGCAGAGTGAAAGAACATACTCAGAAGCCTTCTTACAAGAGGCTACTCTAAAATATACATGTAGTTATTACTTATTGAACACACTTCTGAGCTCAGTGCTCTGTCCTAGTTTCTGCATGCTTATTATTTGCTCTGGGAGTTAGAAGCTAATCTTATAGTATATAATTCACTAATTTACTAATTCCGTAAACATTACTAATGGGACATGTTTATTATATGTTCTAGGCACAATCCTAAGTATCAAAGGAACTAGGATAAAAATCCTAGGATAAAAACTCTAAAAGCAATCACAGTCTAAAGAGTTCAACTCTTTAATAGTGTAGCTACTAGCCATGTGTGGATTTTTATGTTTGAATTTAAGTTCATGAAAATTAAGTAAAATGAAAGACTCAGTTTCTTAGTCATATTAGCCACTTTCTGAGTCCCTCACAGCCGTATGTGATGGTAGCTACCATAGTAGCCAGTGCTAAAGAACGTTCTCATCATTGCTCGCAGCTCTGTCCTGGTCTAGACCCTAGCACATTCCAATAAAGTATGTATTCCATTGAAGTAAAGTTTAATTCTGTTCAGGATGGACAATAAACACAGTGCTATGGAGCAATCCAACCCATTTGGGCCATGGTGGTGGTGGAGAATAAGTGATGAATATATGTAAAAAACAGCATCTTTTACTACTGTTCTTTTCCAAAGGAAAACATGATTTACAGTTGGGATCTAAAGGTGTCAGTGTTATACTGCAATAGGCAGTGGGGTGTAGCATCCTGCATTCCCAGGACTTCAGAGAGATGAACATTAGTGGTCAACACAGTTACAGAATTACGCAAAGTGTTTTTCCAAATTCACGGAGTTCTGTCAGTGTTAGCAAAATTTTTTTTTAAAAAAGGTACTCACAAGGAGGTTTGCCATTCCAAAGGGAGAGAGGAACAGAAACACAAATTCAGAAATCAAAGCTAGGCTGAAGAACAAGATGAGATTATTGTACCAACCACAGGATAACACAGATGGCTTTCACTGAATGAGTATCTTGCTGCTTCTACTAACTATACTGGTTATGAGAATGTACAAGTAACTTCCATGTCACCATTTTTCAGAAAAAGGACAGGCAACTTTGGGTTGTATGGGGTCAAAGTTTAAGATTAATGTGGTACCTGAAGCATGATCATTGAAGGCTTCTATAATACAGTTGTGTTCCAATTAATTTTTTAATGAGCATTTGCAGTTATTTGCTTCCCATAATTTTCTGATAGTGTAACTATGAATTCATTTCTTGAGGATGTAAGTGGTTAATTCATGTTGCTCAGAAAATGATAGGACCTTATCACTAACTTTATAATTTTATAATGAAAAAATGGTTATTTCACTTTAAAAATACAAGGGTTTTATTATGTTTTTCATCATTTTTCTCACCCGTATGAATGCAAAGGCAATTCAGGGGATATTCTATATGAATATTTTAGCATTAAACACTGAAGTGATATTCTGGCAACTCATAAAATTATCAATCTTTCAGTTTTGCTCCTTTACCTGGTTGTTTCATGAAATTCCCTGTTCTGGCCGGAGTGCATGCAGAATACAAGTGCAGTGCAAGAGGTTGTAAATGGAACCGATTCACAGTGGATTTTTATTATAGACAATTAGGGGTGTGTTTTCTGTGGGGTAGATCTATCGTTGGTAAAGACGAAAATGAATGAAAAATTGGTCACAAAGGCAAACAGTATGTTGCAATTACTGTAGGGAAAGATTGCAGATCAATGAGAGGGAGAAAAAATCAGATGAAAGAATGATAAGTAGAGTTAGTACTGAAAGGAGTGAACAAGATTGTAAATATTAGTTCTTTTCACAAAGAGAGATGTCACCAGCTAGGATTTTGATATTTTCTGAGCACGTTTTCATGAATGTCTAGTTTCTATAAAACAGTGATTCTGACCTGTCCTGTGTGGCTCAGTGGACTGAGTGCCAGCCTAGCAACCAAAAGGTCGCTAGTTCAATTCCCAGTCAGGACACATGCCTGGGTTGTGGGGCAGGTCCCAAGTAGGGGGCTGCATGACAGGCAACCACACATTGACGTTTCTCTTTTTCTCCCTCCCTTCCCCTATGTCTAAAAATAAATACAATATATTTTTTGAAAACTTATATGTAATGTGATTAAGCCCTACCTCCAAGAGATTCTGATACAGTACTTTGTATTCTGTTTAGGCCTATAGAGTTATATCTGTTTAAAAGCATGGGCTTCTTTTTCTATCTCTTGAAAAACTACCAAGGGATTCTATTCTTGTCATATTATTTGACCTATTTTCTCTTCTTCAGACCATGTGAGCTCACTTCTCTCTTTGTGGATTTGCAGAAGGAAAAAGTAGCATTGCCAACAACTTGTCATTAAAAAAATAGACCACGAATTAGAGTGTAAAAGCTCTGCCAGTGCAGGAATAGCTAGTATCAAACAGAGACTGATGCCTCTGCCTGTGAGGGTCCCAACAAGGCAGCCTGGATAATGAATACCCTGCTTTTTGCCATTTCTCCGCAACCATTGAGAAGCTAGTATCCTCCCTTCAGAATGCATCCTAGAAGGACAGTTCAGAGGTTGGTGCTTTGCTAATGAATCTTGCAGGTTTTGATCCTAGCAATTGTTTACTTAAATTAGCTCAATTATTATTGTGAAACTGGAAGGGTGTTCTATTCCACACTGTCTTGGTTGTGAATAATGAAATTCTGGCTAATTTAAGCAAAAGCAAACATGCTAGATAATATACAACTAAGCCAAGGATCTATTAGAAAGCTGCAAGATCCAGAAATCAAAGAAAGTTGAGCATCAGATAAGCAACCCAGGTAACAATCACTGAAATCACCCTGCTGGCCTGCTGTCATGGATATGGTTACTCCTGGGTCTCTACCATCAGCTTCTCACTGCTGCTGTGTATGAGTTCCCATCCATCCCTGGATTTTTGCTCTCTCCCTTTATACATGTAGTCACAGGTGGAACCCTCTGGTGACTGAGCCTCAGTCATGTGTCTGTGCCCTAGTGCAAGAGCAGCTTTCGTGGAAAAAGGTGAAAATCTGAGCAAAATCTTCCACTTCAAAATTCTTTTCAAATAAAACTGTTGTTTAGATGAACTACAGCCAAAAAGGGAAAATGTTTATGGCAGAGCCACTCATAAGAGATCCAGGCCATTTATTCATTAGCTAAATTGAGTATGGGACACGTTTGCTTTAAAAAAATTGTTATTGATATTTGAATACAGTTGTCTCAATTTTTTTTTGATAGTGAGGAAACTAAGTCTTAGAGCAACACAGAATGTCTAGTATTTGTTCAGGCTGTTTGTAACCTGGATTGTTGTCACTGTAAGAGTTGAGAGTAAAGAGCGTAAACACCAACATACGGAAAGGTCTCTAGGGCAACAAGATATTCCCATAGTTTATCTATTGTTTAGATGTTGACCCACATTTCTTCAGACTCAGAAGCAAGGCTGTTTCCTTGGATACGTGGATATGGAGGAGGTGTTGCCTTAGGAGTACAGAAAAGCTAACATCAAGCTTTTGTGTGAATGTATGGATATACGTGAGATAAATGTTTGTGATAAGATATGCAAACTACTGTACGGTGCCAACCTAAGTCAAGCATGCACTTTTTGTTGAGAGCTTCTGATTTAAAAGTCTTGGATTGGATAATCAAGTTCCCCTCCTGATATTATAGCCTGGAACCTCAAATTCTCAAATAATAAAGGAAAACTATTATTTGAACAATTTATTTGCCAAGTATTGTTTTGAAGAGTAGTTAGGAGAATGAAAGAAGACCTTGAGGACCATCTTTATATTTGAAAATGCACAAAGACTGAACACTGAGTGGCTCTAAGTTATGATGACTTTATTTATTTCTTCCTCTGTATTGTGAGGATCTATTCAATTCTGATATTTTCAAATACCATGAAAATCGGGCTCAGTATTTTCTTCACAGGCCCTCTTTCCCAGAATCAGACACCAGCTTAATATTACTTCTGTTGACTCTTAAATTGTTTTAAGTATTTTTCATCACCTCTTTAAATTTATCATGCCAATACTACTCTTCCTCACTCCGCATAGCCACTTTGGGAGATAATACGAATGTTTAGCTGATTCTTATATACATATGTCTGCAGCAAGACTAATTCTTCAACACAACGGAACACTCTTTGGGTTGCATTTATGTCAATATTATTTTTCATAGTATTGTATTAAAAACAATCTCATGTCCTTCAGGTTTTTTCTAAAATTTCCACTCTCTATAATAATAATGAGATTTATAATGGCTCATATCTGCTAAAACAAGTTATTAGAAATGGACAAATAGAGTACAATGGCTTTTATGGTAGGCAAATAATGAGGCCTAATTATGACTTCTAAAAAGTTATTTTTTAGCAATTTCATGTATTAGTTACCTCTAAACAGTTCTTATTATGTAATAGGGTTCAAAATGAAAAGATGCAAAAAATCTTTTCTTCTTTATTATTGTCAATTTATAAATGTTTTTAACATATTTCTGATAAAGTCACACAAATATTTGCAGAATTAAAACAAAAATTGTTGGCACATGTAATCACTTGATATAAACACCTTTAATTACTAATTTGTTATTTATGTTATTTCCTCTAAATTTAAATTTGAAGCTCACACCAATAGTATTATTTTATTAACAAAGAAAAATAGCATTTATTCAGAAATTAGAGAGATGAAGACAGAACTAAAAAGTGAATTTAAGAACTCCCTGCATTTTCTTGAGTTGCTGATCAATTAGAGCACATATCTTACATTGAGGTGAGGCCCAGAAAGCAGATGATAAGAGGAAATAGTACCATTAATCTTTTTTATTTTTGTTTTTTTACTCTTCTGAACTATTATTTAATTCAGCCAAACAAATATGAATACTTATGTGAAAATACACATAGAAACACATTAGGTTAAAAAATATAGACAGATCTGATCACATAAGGCACTAAATAATAACAGTCAATAATTAATAATTATCTAATTAATAAATTAAAAATGTAAATGGTCAGAATTGTGTATCAAGCATGATGATGAAATCTAAGTGTTTAGCAAGTCCAATAAAAATCAGTCCACTAAATTCTTAATAGTCAAAATGGAAGATGGACTATATTACTATAACACTTGACTATTTCTATTTTTTAACACTTGGCCATTATTTAATAATGTCTTTCTGTATTATTTCCCTTTAAAGCATGTTATCAAGGAAGCATTGAACTTTCATACTAGCTTTCTAAAAAAAACTACTCATTAAGTAAGAAAATGTTTTAAACTAAAATCTCAAGAATTTGGAGATACATACACATTTGTATGTCTTTGCTTTAGTCCCTTTTTAAATGCTTGTTAATGTTGGAAATTATATTATTTTGTATTTATATGCTTATTTACTCTCCCTCACTATAGTGTAAGCTTATCAAGGGCACTAGCTTCAGTTGTTTCAACCATGGCTGGCACACAGTGAATTCTCAGAAATTTTTGAATGCTCCTGATGTAGTGACAAATATGAACAATAGCAGCTCCAGAGTGAGCTTATGCAGTGGAGAAAAAGTCCCCTCCACTCCCTGGGCTGACTTACTAGGGCTCAGTCAGGGTCAAATACCGTACCTTAAATGATGTCCAGAACAGGGGGGTGATAGCATGCTCTATAACAGCATTACTTGAGGGGGTGTGCTCTTTGCTGGAACTACAAGGTGGTCAACTCACTCAAATCGCCAGGACGAACAATCTCAACTAAAAGGGTAATGTTGCATGTCACATAGGAACAAGCAATTTAATGACAGCAGCTTTCAGTCAATATTTTTCTTGTGTCTGGTCTCACTTTTGATGTTATGTCTTTTCAGTACACAGAATATAACCTCTGATTTTAATATTTAAAACAAACTTTACTGTCTCCAGACAAAAAGTAATAATCCAGATAATTTTACCTTAATTATACAATCATTTTCAGTGAGTTTGAAATAAACAGTGTTTTCTTCTATTTCATCTATGTCTGAACAATCTTTTCCAATTTCTTCATATATCCATTAAAGCCACCCAAGTATGTATAAGTTTCAGTTGCAAGAAATAAACATGCGTGAAACTTTGCCTAAAAGATAGACAACCCATCTTTCCTTTAACTGAGAGGTATTTGACTCAGGTACAGCAGAGGATCCATGAGCCTTGAATCTTACATTTACAGTTTTTGTCCTGTGTACCTATGGGTCTTTTTCAGGTTAGAGATCCCATGCTTTGGACAGGTTATTAAAGGAATATTTGGTTCCACCACTAGGTGAGAATGAATGCTCGAGAGTAGAGTTCTCAAATTTTGCCCCCCAGGAAACATTTGGCATTTTTTGTTACACCTAGGGGATGGGGGATTGTTACTGGCATCTAATAAATAGAGTTCAGGGATGCAGCTAAACCTTCTCTAATGTACAGGACAGCCTCCCTCCACCCCTACAAAACAAACAACCAAACAAAGGCTATATTGCCTAAAATGTCATTAGTACCACTGTTGAGATATCTTGCTCAAGATAACTGACTATTCTGTACCTCCCACTCAAATTAAGAGAAGAAAAAATAAAAATAAAAAACCCTGGTTTGTGTGGCTCAGTGAATTGAGTGCTGGCCTGTGAACAAAAAGGTCACCAGTTTGATTCCCAGTCAGGGCACATGCCTGGGTTGTAGGCCGAATCCCCAGTAGGTGGCACATGAGAGGCAACCACACATTGATGTTTCTCTCCCTTTCTTTACCCCTTCCCCTCTCTCTGAAAATAAATAAATAAAATCTTTAAACATTTAAAAAAGTAATTTTAAACAACAGAGAGCATAAAACATTCAAACTAAGTCCTTTTAGATTCTCTCTGACTTATTGGACTTCTTGTTCCTTGTCATGATGTTGTACCCAGATCAAGGTGTGTTACGAAGCCCTGTTTGGGGGTGATTTAATGTATTGTTGTATTGAGAATGCTGAATCCCACAATGGCTTCATTTTACCTGCCTACAGATGTTCTTTCAGGTCTCAGTCCTAGGAAGATCAGCTGTGATATATCTACAGGTAATTTAAAGTAGGATTGATCTGGGTGGTTTTTTTTTTTTGCTTGTTAGAAATATGTAAATTTAAAAGCTATCTTCTAGCATACAATGGATAATAATCTGATCCTGGCTTCACTTCAATATTCTAATACCTATTTTTCCAAACCTTTACTTACTACCATACTTTTTGTTACCTTTATAATAGTAATTTTCTATACAATCTACATTTTCTCCCTTTGGGATGAGGTAAGGAATGGATAACATCCTGTGAACCATAGGATTTAATGCAAAAATCAATAACTGTTATGTTATTCATCTTCTATTTATAGTTTATACCATTTTTTAATATCAATGCCATTTTATATTGCCATCTATATTTAGATAAGTGGCTATATCATTTTTTCCTGCAGTTACACTCTTTAGTTTATTCCTTTAAACCAGCTGAAAGATTTTAGCATCTCTTTGCTAAAAGACACTGAAGATATAAATATGAATAAAATAAAGTATTTTTTCTCACAAAGCTTTACATGCTAACAAAGAAGGTAGCTATGAAAAAGGATAATGACAGAAAAGTATGCTAACCCTTATGGTGTTAGAAATAAGAGGAATGTGCTCTAAGTATACAATGGTGGGGGGCATTCAGAGCTAGTCACCCCAAGGTGTGTTCCTGTGTTATATGGATTATTTTGAGCTAAGGGCAATTTTAGCTTTAGAATCAAGAGAAACTTCTGCTCCACCCTTTAACTACCTAGAAAAATGTGAATTAGGGACTTTGCCTATATTGAGATTATTATTAAAAATCTCTTTTTAACTCACCCATATAGCTGGGAAAACTTTTATTTACCAAATAATTGTACTTCTTATCATCCTGCAAGGACACTTTGAAGCCTCCAAGGTTCATTACCTCATACCGTCAGAATGTGCTATATAGCTCAACCCCCCTTTCCTGCATGTAACGTTGCTGATTTTCTCATGTATTTGGGGTTCCCATACATACCTATGAGCTCTGTCCAGAAAATGTCCAACAATTGTTAATATAATGAGGATGGTTTGCACAATGTAGATGTAACCTGTCAGCCAAGAAGGGTGAACTGGAATCTGCATGTATGAATAATGATGACTTCACTGTAATAGTCAGCAAGGACAGTAAAAGTTGAGTGAGCATGTGTACTGTGTGGCCACTGCATTCAAAATGAATGAATGAGTAGAGCAAGAAATCTGCATCAAATTTTGCATTAAGCTTGAACATTCCTCTGTGGAAACTATTGAAATTGACTCTGAAAGCTGCAGCTTTGGGCAACTGGTGATTGGCAGCTTCATCATGACAATACACCCATTCATGCATCATGTCTCATACAAAGTTTTTTGGCAAAATATCAAATAATCCAGTTGACTCAATACCACTACAGCCCAGATTTGGTGCCCAGCAACTTCTGGCTCTTCCCAAACCTAAAATTACCTTAGAAAGGGAGGAGATTTCAGACTGTCGATGAGATTCGGGAAAATAAAACAGGGCAGATGATGGCAATTGGGAGAACTGTGTGAGGTCCCAAGGTGCCCACCTTGAAGGGGACTGAGGCTTCATTGTCCTATGTACAGTGTCTTTTGTATCTTCTTCAATAAATGTCTCTAGTTTTCATATTTCATGGCTGAATACCTTCTGGACAGACCTCATATGTATTAAATTTGGTTATTTTCTATTACAAATCTGTCTCGTGTCTGGTAGATTATTGGATCAGCCCAAAGAACCTTGAGGGCAGAAGAAAGTTTGTTTTTTTCCTTTTAGTGGCAAACAGTGGCATGATCAAATTGGGCAGATGCTAACTGACAGAGAAGAGAACATCTATTCAGCATTTTCTATTATTTTTCATTAAAAATTTAATATATAAAATGACAGTTGCATAGATAATGTATAGGTTGATTGATAGATAGATGATAGATAGGTAGATAGATAAATAGATAATAGAAAGAAAAAAAATGGATGTGAAAATTCATTGAGCTTCCAATTGCTTTTGAATTTTTTTCTGGTTGTTTTTGATGAATTTTCCAACCTGCCATGCCTTATGAACATTACTGTTAATCACCTTAGTTTCAGTAATATGTAATCTATCCACTCAATAAGGAAACTCACCCAGATCTTTTTGATAAAAATAAGCAGAACAAAGCTCAGAATTAACCTCGTAGAATCTATACCACTTTCCACTACTCCACCCACCTACCAATTTCCTGGAATCCAGTCTCTGAATCTGACATACTGTGGACATATGCCATTTGAGTGTAAACTGAAGCAGTTTTTTAACTTACTGATGTCTATATTTAACAATCAGGACATTTAACGGTAAAAAGTTTGTGAGATTTCCTTAAATCTAAAGTTTTTCAAACTGTGTTCCTCAATGATTATAAAAAAATAAAGTTGATCAAATGCATTTGAGAAAAGCTGAATTAATAACAATTAATGAGTTTTTTCATTATTATGGACTTCTCAGGACCTTCACTATGCTAATGAATATTCCTCAAACTGTGTGAATATAAGTATTTTTCTGTAACATATGACTAGTGAACACAACTGAAAATAGTTTATACATTGAAAAGTCACTACTTAGTTATGGTGTTTTTAAAAAAGTTATTCTAATTATTCCTATGTCAATAACATGGTCATTATTAATCATCATTACCTTAAAAATACATTTAATATTAGTGTTTTTCTATAGGGATATCAAAGCTAACCCCTATCCAGTGTCTGTTGAGACTGGGGAAAGTATTCCAAGAAACCTACTTAGTAGTAATATTTATCAGGACTGTATGATATAAAACAAGAATGTCTGGAGCCTTTAAAAAGAGTACTCTGCAATTCACAACCAGAATTTTTAAAATGTTAGATATCAGCCTTTTTAAAATGAGGACACTCTTGTGGAATGCTAATCTTGGAAATACTTAAATGCTATTTTTGCAGCATTAACTAGTGTTCGTACAGGGGAAAAACATAAAAGTGCTTCGTGGAATTTTTAGTAAACTTCAGTTTATCTTTATATGTATAAAGAAAACACCCATAGTCGTTTGTAATTGGTACAGCTATACTTTACAGCATCTTTGGGTATGTATATAGATGCTTACAGTCGATCCTTATTTTACACTCAAAGAATTAGAGGAGTCGATTCTTATTTTACACTCAAATAATTAAAAGGAAAAATTGTCAGTCATTATTCTCTTTGCTTGTTCTTTAAACATTTTAGGTATTCTAAAAATACTTGACAAATTTGCATAGATTAGATCATTTAGGCTTTTGCTTGAAATTAGAGCTAAAATTAAAATGAAATGTAAAGTGCGCTTCTAAGAAATGGTTTTCTTCCCATAGCATCTGTAGATCAAAAGGCGTTTATACATTTAATTTTTTTTCAGATCATATAAATGGGCAAATGAATGTTTAAAATAAAAAATATATCAAAATTGGAGTTTTCAAACTGGCCAGAGGGGGCACCATTTCATGTAAAGGCATTCCTAATGAAATAGGAATGCCAAATAGAGGTGTTTTGGAGTTAGAAACAAACCTAAAAGCAGTAACATTAGTATTCTTTTTTAAATTTTATTGATTATGCCATTACAGTTGTTCTATTCCCCCCTTCATTCCTCTCCACCCTGCACACCCAGCCCCTACCATTCCCCCCCTTTAGTTTATGACCACATATCTCAAGTTCTTTAGATTCTATATTTCCCATACTATTCTTGCCCCCATCTATTTTCTACCTACCATCTATGCTAGTTATTTTCTGTACCTTGTCCCCCCTTCTCCTCCTCCCACTCCCCTGTTGCTAACCCTCCATGAGATCTTCATTTCTATGGTTCTGCTCCTGATCTAGCTGTCCTTTTAGTTTGCTTTTGTTTCAGGTGTGGTTGTTAATAACTGTGAGTTTGCTGTCCTTACACTGTTCATCTTTTTTATCTTCTTTTTCTTAGATAAATCCCTTTAACATGTCATATAATAAGGGCTTGGTGATGATGAACTCCTTGAATTTGATCTTATCTGAGAAGCACTTTATCTGTCCTTCCATACTAAAAGCAGTAACATTAGTATTCTTATTTCTTAATTGTTTGTGGCACCCACCAGCAGACATGAGGAAACATTTTTCCAAAGACAACGTAAGTGCTGTTGCATTCACTTTCAAAAACGAAAGTGTTTGACCAACATGACTTGGCTTTTCTGTTTTCATAGCAAATAGGGAGTCACACTTTCCAGGCTTGGCATATTTCTAAAGGTTTATGATTCCTTTTTCCCCCTTTGGCACT
Source organism: Artibeus jamaicensis (assembly GCF_021234435.1). Classification (NCBI taxonomy): domain Eukaryota; kingdom Metazoa; phylum Chordata; class Mammalia; order Chiroptera; family Phyllostomidae; genus Artibeus; species Artibeus jamaicensis. The sequence continues at coordinate 13,301,241 of NW_026522046.1, read as the reverse complement.
TTCTTTGGACTGTTTCCTCTTTTTTTAATGATGAGTAGTAAAAACTTTAAAATGAAAAGAGCTGGAGGGACTTGTCATCTGAGCCACCCAGATAGAGAGGATCCCCAGGAATACACTGCAACAAAGAGAAGACACAGGCAGACAGTTTACAGATGACGGAGGAGCCCTGGGTGTGGCTCGGTGTTTGGGAAGCCCCTGGAGTGAAATCACGGTGAGAGCTTTGCTGTTATAATCACTTGAAGACTACTTAGGCCTGATTTTACTTGAGCATATTTTCCTGACTTTATAGCTTATGAAGCCCACCAACCAGTGTTGTAGGTATTGACCGATAGTTAATTACCTGGTTATAATCTAGGTTAGTGATGGATAGGAAATATCTTCTCGAAGCTAAATAGCCCACCACATTTTTTATCGTAAAATGATAATAGAAATTAAATAATAGATTAGGAATATTAGAATAGCTGATCTCTAAACCCCTCCCACTAAAATTCTGATTTCATCAACAAAAATGGTGTTGTAAGGTAGTATACGAATAATTTTTCAATGAGTGTATTAGCTCCAAATCACTGAGTTAGAAGTGCTTTTTTACTATCTCCATGCCATAGTACATGATACATTCTAAACTCAGTGATAAAATGTAAATTTACATTTTACATTTAAGGATAAATCTAAATTATGTAAATCCCAGCAGCATTTTATAGTATTTTGCATGTAATATATTTTTCTGTTACTTAATGCATGCAGTCTACATACTGCATGTCAAATTACATGCACTTTGTACATTTGAAAATAGCAATGCACTTGTTATAAATTGACTAATTCTACAGGCAAGTCTTCATGCTTTAAATCTAGGACTAATAATTATCTCATGGTCTCTCTTAGGAGTTGAAGACTCACAGGTTGAGAATCTGGTGAATTGTTATAAGAAATAAGATCTCACTTTTTGGACAGGGGTGAGTGTGTAGTTTGAAAAAGTATACTCATATTTTCATAACAAAACATTTTTGTTGGTGAGAGTATGGTGGAGAGAGAATGAAAAAAATGCAGAGCAAATTCTTCAGAAAGGAGAGTGTTGAAATCCAAGCAAACAAACAAGAAATGCAGTGGTACAGTCCGGAGACTTCAACAGCAGACACGATTGTCGGATGGACGTGGTGCATGTGCAAACTACAAAAAACTGCCTCAGAAGGCAGAGGAGAGAAAGATGTGCAAACAGAGAAATGTACAGATTGGAAGCCACCTCTAGAAACCAACCCTGGAGAGAGATGCTGATAGGGTTTTCTCCTTGGAATTATTACATAACTCCCACACAGTCTTTCTCCATCTGGTAGTCACTAATTGCAAAACATAGTGTATTTTCAAAAATGATTTTGCTGAGTTAAAGATTCTATAGTTTGTAATATAAAATGTAAGTTTCATTTTCCAGAAATATAATTATATTTTAATATTATATATAGATTTTGCATAGAACTGTATCCATTCATTTATCTCTAGAGGTTCTGATTTTCAAAAATTATTGATCTAATTTCTTCTTTTTACTAATGAGAAAATTGAAGCTCTGAGATTTAATTATTTTCCCAAGGACCTGGATCACATAACTAGAACTCCAAGTGCAGATTATATGAGAAATAAAAATGTTATAATCAAAAGAGTAAAAAAAACTATCTTATTAGGGAGATTGTAACAATTTTTTTTGATTCCCACATAGGCAATCTACTGTCAATTCAGGCAAGTTGTCTGAAAATTGATGACAAGATTTCTGATATGAGGACATTCAAGTAGATGACTTAAAAATGTTGATTTTCTGTATCAAAGTTAAGATCTTCACGAAGTAAATGGTTATTTTCAGGGTTGATTATATTGGTTTTTTCTGTCCTTCAGAATACCCTTGATTTTGTTTTCATCATAAAGACACAGCCTGAAATTCATGTTATGAGAAAGTAATTATATTTCTTATAAACTGTTTTCCTCTCAACTTTCATTTTTAATCACTTCTCCATTTCCTCTTCCAGTGTTCAGTTTTGTTTCTTTAATTTCTTCTTTAGTTTAGTAATGCTGCATTCCCTGCCTCTGATCTAGCACTCACACTAGCAGGAAATATCTGGGTTCTTTTAATCAAATATGTTTTTCTGATACACATTTCAGGATAATAAGAACAAAGAAGCAATTAGCCTTTCTTCCAAACTACTGTAAAAACATTGTCTATAGTCCTTTTAATTGCTTTATATTTATAAACCAACCAGTGTTGATGTTTATTTATATTTATATACTTATGTGTATATAGGAGGGAGAACCCCCAAAACAGAATTTAATTTAAAATATTGTATATTTATTTTTAAATGTTTAAAGTTTAGTCACCTTCAAAGTACTCTCCATTTGATGCACTATACCTTTTGAAACTATTTTCCACTGCTCAAAACAGTTTTTGAACTCATCAATTACAATGCCTTTTAGTGCTTCTGCCATTTTTTTTTACCTCTCCCACATTGGCAAAACATTTCCCTCTGAGGACTTTTTTCATCTGGGGGCACAGAAAAGTCATTGGGGGTAAGATCAGGTGAATAGGAAGGGTCGGGAACAGGGGTCCTGCTGTTTTGGGTCAAAAACGGCTGAACACTCAGCCCAGTGTGGGCAGGTACACTCGTAAATCACCCATCGTGAAATGGGCAAACATGTTGAAAGAGTCTTCTGCAACAATTCACTGAAGCCGAACATAGCTTCGCACAACACTGATGCAGATGGGTTCCTAGAACACCCACCTAGCAGGGGATGCTTGTATTACAAGGGGCCCGCCTTCCAGAATATAATTCCATTTTTAGGAGGTCCCTCCTCATATATATCAATATTGCCAGTGGAATTAATAAATTTACACGTACTGTTTACTTAGCATAAAATTCAGAATTGAGTGAATTAGAAAAAGAAATGCCAGGTAGAAATTACATCTTAAATTGTATTTTTGCTCATTATATAGTAATAGAAAATCTAATGCTCATTCCTTTTGCCCAAATTCTTAACTTTATACCCATATGAGAAAATCTTCAGCATTGAAACTTCAACATATCCTGAAAAGCAATTTAAAAAACCGCATATTTATTGCTGTAAAGTAGGATATCTGTGAGTTTTTAAAGTTTTAATTTTAGATGGTTCTGAAACACTTGAAGTGTAAGCAAAACCTATTAAAATATATATAACATTTAAATCGTTTTCATCTGAGCCATATGATACTGATGACTGGAAGAAAATAGGTCCATAATCATTCCTAACTATGTCCCCTCTGAATGACTTCAGCGGTACTCGAGGCTGAGTTTCCCACCTCGAAGCTGACAACCCTCCCAGTTTGTGTCGCTGTCTTTGCCTCTGGATTCCAAGCTGTATTTCCAACCGTGTGCTGGACATCTCCACCTGGGTTTTCTATATGATTATAAAACTCAACATGCCCCCCAATGACCTCATTGTCTCCTATCTCCTCATCCCCTTCCCACCCTCTTGCATCAGACAAGATGCTTTTATCTGCAACTGATGAAAACTCAGCACAACTGTTTAAATAATAAAAGAAATATATTGACTCAGAAGTGGTTTGGGCTTATAGACCTGGAAGAAGTTTGTTTGGCTGTCTCTTTGGGATCTTTTGGCTCCTCGGTTCTCTGAAGAATCAGTTTGGTTCCCAAAGCTACTTTGGAAGTTGCACAGTAATTGTAGCATTTCTAGGATTTATTTCTTCATTCACATGGTTCAAAAAGAAGGGCACCAAATCTGATAAAGCTCTTTCTATGGAGCAAGAGACTTCTCAGGGACCCTCTGGGTCAAAATCGGTCCTAGCCAAGGAAAGGTGTTGCACTATGGGCCTCAGCCTGTTTCCCCGACCACCCACTGTGGCAACTTAGACAGTCAGGATCCAGACCTGGAAGTCTGGGTGAGCAGTCCCACCCCATCGCGTGACTGCTGTGTAAGGAGGAAAAGTACATTGGAAATTGTGGAGATAACCACAATGTCCACTATTCTATACCCCAAAATATATTGTTCTGGAGAATGTTTGGTTTCCAAACAGAAACCTCGAATTATCGCAAATGAAAAGATATGTTCAAAAAGATACAGAACAGTCTCAAGGAGCTCAATTTTAGGAAATCCGGCCTGCCATTTGAGACACTTGACAGCTTATCAACCATGTACTCTCCATATCTCTGTTGCTTCATGGTTTCTCGTTTCAGCTTAACCCTGCATTTCCGTTTTCTTCTCCTGCTGTTCCACACGAGAGGCATCTCTCTTTCTGACCGTAGCGTATCTAAACGGAAAAGGATGCCAGCCTTGTAGTTCAAAATGTGTCACCGATCTCGTGCTTATAACTATGACTGGACATCTACACTTTTGACATCTCAATTTCAAATTTCTGGGGTGAACATGACTGGCCACTCCATACTCAGTACATAATATTAGTTGTTCTGGAAGATAATGGAATGTTACTGTTATATGAGTTTCTCTTCAGAGGTGAGAAAGGGATATGAACAAGAGAGAAATGACATGTTTGTATGTTGTAGGTATATATCTTTTAAATTTTGAAAAATGGAACACCTGCTTTTTCGTTGGAAACCTGGAGATCATTTTTATTTGTTTCAGTCCTATGGCTTCACCAATTCCCGAGGCAGCATGACAATAGCTGCTTTAAATGCACTAGATCTTAAGCAATGTGTTAAATGCTTTATTTTCATTTGTATCTCATTTCATTCTCTCAACACACTTATGAGAAATGTACAATAATGTCCATTTATTAGGAGCCCAAACTGAGGCCCATCAAGACTTAATGAGTTGACAGATGTCAAGCTTAGTATCATATTCCATATAGATCTAATTCCAAAGCCCCAACATTTTTCGCTGTCACACCATCTACACACATGGGCTTTGGAACCAGGAAGATCTTAGACTACATTTTTACTCTGGTACTTACTGGTCATGTGTTACTTACTGAGCTCTGTGGACTTCGGTTTCATTTTCTATAAAAAATCTGAGGACAAGTGGTTGGCTTTGAAGAGTGCTTAAAATAAGAATCAAACATTATTATCCAAAGTAATTACCCATGTATCTAGCAAATAGTACATTATCAACAAATAATGGTTACTTTCCATTCCATCTAACCAATGGAATAATACTTCTGGGAAAATATATTGGAACTGAAAGGCCAAACAAGCATAGGTGTAAATTAGGACAGTTGCCACTTAACAGCTTTGTGACCATAAGCATGTTACCTAATTTATATGACTCTTAATTTTCTCACCTCTAGAGGCAAAGCAATACTAATTTTATTTAAGATGGTTCTGAGTGTTAAATTGAATAGTATAAGGAAAGTCTTATTGGACTAGCCTAATTTTAGCTAATAGCTGGGACTGGGATATTTACACGTAACAAATATGGTAAACAGTTACTGCATATTTAAAACATTAAATTAACATAATAGAAAAGATGGACATTTTACTGAGGTACATTGATATAGAAGATTTTAAAAATAAACCTCTCTTTCTACCCATCATATTTAGTTAAACATAATAATGTGTTTTATTTATTGGGCTGCCGTGATGACCCAGACACCAATATGTTGGGTGATATTTACATTTGTATCTTCCTAAAACGTCTTGAAAAAATAGACACTGTTACTATCCTTTCAGAGATGAAGAAACTACGACTCAGGAGGAATATGTAACTTGTTCAAGGGTGTAAAGCTCAGTGGCAAAGTAAGACTTTTTTGAACATTGCTGTTTCTCAGAATATATTTTATTTATGTAAATGAATCAGTAATACTTTTGGCAAAATAGAGAAAGGAGCCTATGAATTTGCCAGTTTCTTATAACATTATACATTGCAGAGATTTTGTTTGTTTTTGTTTTCTTGTATGTGTGAGGGGAACAGCAGGCATTCGGCATTCATTTTAGGAAGGTCATGTTTCCATCTACCTCCACAGTAACTACAGGACAGTTAAATCATGAATTAAATGTTATTATGACTTTTACATCTATGTCTCAGTGTTGTAGTGTACAAACTGTAACATTAATGAGCAATCATAACATAGCAGTTTTCAAGACACCATAAAGTACACCAAAACATTGAATTATAACTAACAAAATATAAAGTACCAGCTAGCCCTGGCCAGTCTGGATCTGCTACGCGGAGCAGCATTCCATAACCAAAAGGTTGTGGGTTCAGTTCCTGGTCAGGGCATAAACCCAGGTTGTACGTCCGATCTCCAGTCTGGCTGCATATAATCAATCCGTGGTCCAGGCACATTTTGGAGGTAACCAATGGAAGTTTCTCTCTCTCTCTTCTTTCCCTCTAAAAAGCAATGAAAAAATGTTCTTTAGTGAGGATTTAAAAAAAAATTAAAGAAACAGCCAAGGAAACTTTAGAAAACCATCTGCTGTCAGCTTACCCAGTGAAAATTTAGGGGCTGTGAGCAGGGTCTTGGTAGTTGATCTTGCCCTATCTGTTGAAAGAAGACAGCATCAATTATGAGGTTAGAAGCGATGATAAAAGGTTAACTGGTTTAACCCCCTGCTTTTTGATGTATAAACAAATTTAGAGGAATGTGTTCAGCATATGCAGAAATGGAGGAAAAATGCTAGTGACATAGTTAAATATTTGAAATTGAAAATGCTTGACCGGTCTCTTTGGAGAGTTCTGTGTGATAGAGCGATGCCTTTTGTGTTACCAGACTGCTTCTGTGTGGAGGCTGCCCCTAGCCTGGCATGGTCCAGGACCCATGGTGTATCGAGTGACCTCCAGGTTCCTGACTGGTGCAGGAAAAGTTTCAAGGCATGAGTTCAGGTGAAAGTTTGAGGAAAGTGACAGTAAGTTTATTAAAGCTTGGGATATTAAGGCAAAGGAAAGACCCCTGGAGGGAGGATCAGGAATTAAGTCCGGGAGGAGCTCCTGCTGCCCAGTGTCCCCCCACCACCACCCTGGGTGCGAGTCTTGTTGGGACCCTTGGAACGTAGGATAGGAGAAGCAGAGTGCAAGTTTGAGGAAAGCAGGGGGCGGGGCTGCTCAAAGAGCACAAGTGGGCATCCTGTCCATGAAGGGTTTATTGCTTTTCCATAGGCAGAAATTTTAGGGCAGGTGGGAGGTCCCAGGGAAGATTACAACAGAATATTCTTTAGATTTCCAGGTCTGTCCTTTAATCTGCTGAAGTATCAAGATGAGCATAGAGTCGGCTCAGGGGTCCTTCTCTGGTTTGTTCCATCTTTATCTTGGATTAGTCAGGCTCTGATTTTTGTTTTAATATATCTTCTTGACTAAGTTGATTTAAACCACCTGATTTTAGGTATCTTTGGTTAGGGAGTATAGAGGCTTATGATTTATCAGCTGGCTGTTAATTGCTCAGCCATCCTGGACCTTTGTTCAACCATTTGTCTCAGTTTCCTCACTCCACCTGGCAGGGAATTTTCTTAGTTTCTTACTAATAACCTATACATGTGAATGTGTAGCAACATAATTTTAACACATTCAAACCAGCAAGGATGATATGCTTGAAACTTCAAGGCATAAAATGTGGCTTTTAGGGACCCATTTATTGTGAAAATTTAAAAAGCATGATCAGAACATTATTTTTGCTGTTAAGTTTTATTAGATATCTTGGGAAGTGGAACACAGAATAAGTAATGTCAGTGATGATAACCAAGGGAATTTCTGGAGAGTTAATACTGTGCTAACTTGCACAGAGAAAATATCCTAGAGAAGATGTTCACTGGTTATTATTTAATGTAATTGGTATGTTGATAAAATCCTCTGACTTTGAAATGTTCTTTGATTTTAACTGAGTTATGCCTTTTTTCATCTTAATATAACATTCCCCTGTATTTGTTTTTTAAAAATCTAAAACAGGGTATAAAATATTAATATAGTCTCTTTCCTCCTTAGTTAAAACTAGACATTTGAAAATACAAAAAAACATATTCTTCAGCTATAAAACAGGGAAGGCTCTAGTTTGTCAATTTCAAGGAAAAAATATATATATAATTTTCTCTCTCTATATATATAGGATATATATATTCTCTCTCTCTATATATATACAGAGAGAATATATATATATATATATATATATAGAGAGAGAGAGAGAGTCAGTTTTTCTTCCACTCTTCTCCATTCATATTTTTCAAATAATATTCTAGGCAGACATTTTGATTTGAGGAATTCAGAAAAGTGCATCATGATGCATTTTTTTTCTTATTTTAACTCTTAAATCTTTTATATCTGAACTGAAATGCTCTTCATTTAGTCAGCTTTTATTTATTGAGCACCTAGTATGTAACAGGAGCTCCTCTGGGTACAAGGGCTAATGTGGCGAACAACACGGGTGCCAACCTTAAAAGGGCCGGAATGTTCTTTCCAGGGAAACAGTAAACCATGGGGCTGCTGACTTCACAATTCCAGCAGAATCATGGGGGTTCTATAGATTCACAACAGAAAGTGACAAGAGCAGCCCAAGCCCCCCCCCCAAAAAAAAAGAGTAGCTTATATTTTTCTACCCAGAATAACACTTTTCTAATTGAATAGATGAGCAAAGATTTGTAATTGTTAGACTGCATTCTTAGGAGACAAAATAAACATATCATTTGAAAAAACAAGAAAACAAGTATTAGAACTCAGACCCATCATGGGCCCTACCTTGTTTTTGTAGTTGGAAAGATTCTCAGATGGAAATCTCAAGGGGCCTTGGGGAAGTATTCTGCTCTGAGTCTAGAGCCTTGAGTCTAGCTGCCATCCAAAACTGTTAAGTTAAAAAGTCCATAAATAAACAATCAATGCTGCTTTAAGTTGGTTTTAAACAGGAAAGATGGGGGGAGAGAGAAACAGAAACATTTATTTGTTGTTCTACTTATCCATGCATTTATTGGTTGATTCTTGTATGTGCCCTGACTGGGGATTGAACTTATACCCTGGACATATTGGGACAACCCTCTGATCAACTGAGCTACCTGGCCAGGGCAACAATTAACTCACTTTAAATTGCATGTTGTTCGGAGTAGCATGATGAACTCTTGTGCCATCCTACCCCATCCCATCCAGAATGCGAATCATCCTGTTGTCCAGCATATATACTACCTGCCCATCACTTAATACATTGTCTTGGACATCAGACAGTCAATATCACAGTGCTTATGTTCAAGTAACCCTTATTTTACTTAATAATGGCCCCAAGTAGCAAGAATAAATTTAAACTCTTCTTTACACACACACATATATGTGTATATATATGTGTGTGTGTGTGTGTGTGTATATATATATATATATATATATATATATATATATATATATGAAAAACACAGTGTATATAGGGTTTGGTATTATCTGTGGTTTCAGGGACCCACTGGGAATCTTGAAACCTATCCCCCACAGACAAGAGGGAACTACTGTATTTATAAGTTGGTATGACTGACTGGGTGATTTTAATGTGGTGCCTGTGATGTTGGAAACATCTTGATACTGAGGAGAATTAATGACAGAATTACCTTGAAATGAAGGGCATAACAAAGTGAGGTTCTTAAAGCAAAACTCGATAACTGTTTATGATTCATTCATATCTTCCATGAACAGGTGTTTTCTCAAGTAAGAAGCTAAGTTATTTTGCTTGTCCTCAAACTAAAGAGAAAAGCATACAACACCATAGAATTATTTAGCACAGGGACAGAGAAATAATTTGATCCCAGAATTATTTAACTTAGGAATAGGAAAATATGCCTATTCCCTGTAATGTTTAATAGAAAAATAAGAAATTATTTTGGTTCCAGGTTTTGGTCAACAAAGAGATGCATTGATGTAATGTCATTTACATTATTACATAGATACAATGAACTAAAATAAAATACGCTGGAGAACGGAGACCAAGGAGGATCGTTTTAGTATCATCATGAAAGACTCTTTTAGGGAAGTAATATTTAAGCCAAGATCTAAATGAAGTGAGCAAATGACCCTGCAGATATGTCCCAGGGCAGAGGAAAGCAAGTTCAAAGGCTCTGAGGCAGTGGAGCTTGGGGAAGAGCAGGAGGCCAGGAACAGAGAACCTCAGTGCCTGGAGTGGTGGATGGCCAGGTTGGAGAGACCGGGGCAAGGACAATGTCGGGCCTCAGAGGCCATGGCAGAGTTTGGATTTAATTCCAAATGGCATTAAAAGTCATTGCGGGTTTTTAAACTGGTGAATGAGGTAGTTTGCTATAATTTTTTAAGATGATCACAGGCTAAGAACACAAGAATCTGGTAGGAGTGGCATTCGGGAGGTCAGACAGGAGGGCATTGAAGTAACAAGAGAAAAAAAGTGGTGGAAAAGGCAAGACAATTGTAACTGAAGAGGAAAAAATAAATTAATTAATTAAAAAATGGTTATATGGACTAAGTGGGTACTTCTCGGCTGGTGAGATGCATTGTGAGAATAGAGTTGTCAGATTTTGCTGATAACTGGGATATAAAATGTAGGAAAAACAGAAGTCTGAGGTTTTTGGTCTGAACGACAGGATGAGTGAATGCTTTTCCTATTTTAAGTAAGAGCAACTATTGGCAAAATAAAAGAAGTACAAAACAATTTGATATAATTATGCTATTTTGATAGAATCAGAGTTCCCAAGGTTTTGGGATGAAAAGAAACTTCAAAGCTTATTACAAATGCAGTAGGTCAAGAATGCAGGTAGTTTAGATTAGGTAAACAAACCAAGAGGTCGATGAGATAACTTCATGATAAATGTAATCGGAGAAAATAAGAGAGTACTGTTGCATTGCTTTTAGATGGGCAGACCTGAGGGAAGAATGAGGCTGGTGAGGACAGGGAAGAAGCACTCCAGAGAAACCTGACTAACCAGGAAATGGCCTTGAAACATCTTTCACGAATCTTCATTCCTTTCAGTCTCAATCATAGTTAACTTGTGAAAGCAAAGTCTAATAGCCAAATTCATATCTTTAACTAATTTTATTTTTTCCTAATCTCCAAACAGTAGAATGTATAAGGAAGCCAGAATAGAATTGTTTTTTTTCTTTCTTTCTTTCATTTTTCTTCCCGACAGCCTAAGGCCAGTATTTATACTCATTCAATTTTCAATTTTCCCTAGAAAGGAAGCCATTACTGTCAGCCATCTCTAATCCAAAGAAAAAAACTTTAAGGGCACAACAGGGAGGAGCTGAAGACTTGTGACAGGAAGTAATTGTTCATGCAGTGGGTTTGAATTAAAAGCCATCAAACAGCAATGACAATTTACAAGTGATCCCTTGAGTAAGAGGAAAGAACTTTTGTTGTTCTAAAGTTTTAATGAAGTAGCTGGAAAGTTTCCAGACACAGAAAGATAAAATCACACAAAATTTCTATTGTATTCCCAGTGACATGTAGTCAGGGTGTAGTATAGCTAAAGAAACCCCACAAAATTCAATATATATTATTGAATATTATATTCAATATTAATTCAAATATATTCAATTATATTCAATATATTGAATAATATATTCAATATTAACTCAAATATTTGTATAAGCCAATTCAGTTCCATTGTGCTTTTAAAATGCTTTCAAATGCCTTATTCTTGAAGTGAACTGGAAAAGGGATAAACCCTATGTTACTGAACTAAAGGGGTTTGTTTGCCTGTGTGCATCAAAGCCCAGTCAAATGTGAACAGATTTTGCAGCAAAGAAAAAAATAAAGTTTAATTAGTTAAGGAAATTGTGCCAAACTGTGTGTCACAAGTAAGATCTGGATCCCCGATGGCCTCTCTGGAATGGGTTATATAGGGGGAAAATCATTAATCATGCTGACTAAGAGAGTTATGGCTGTCATCTCTACTGATTGGTCAAGGCCAAGGTAGAGCCTGGTAGTTGATCACTGCATCTGGTCTTCACATCAGCCAAGGTCAGCAAGTTGGTCTGTTGTTCTGGGTCTGGAGCTAAAACACAACTGAGGCCTCAGATGTTATCTTCTGTATGACTAAAATTCTGTCTCCATGGTCAACAAACTCAAGGTTTTGTTCTTAGGGCTGTTTAATGCTGACCAGAACTTAATTGTCCTGAGGGCTTAATGACTAAGGGAATGGACTTGCAAGGGAAAATGAGGCAGGTGACTGTGGAACAAGACTAGTTTAAAAGGGAAGAAAGGAGAAAATGTTTTATTAAAGAAATGAAGTTTCTGTGTGGTTACATGGAGGAAAATGGGCTACAGGACTAGACAGAAGTAAAATTCATAATAAAATATTATAGTCCCTTCCTCCCTTGAGGATTCTTCTTTCTATGCTAATTGTTTAAGGCCTTCTGTGATGTCGCTTCCACTACCTTTCCATCTCTACCACCAGAGAATTTCTCATATGTACAGTAAGTCCTTACTTAACATCATCAATAGATTCTTGGAAATGGCAACTTATGACAAAACCAATTTTATAATAGACTAATTGATATAAACATGAGTTAAGTTAGTATAGCATCTCATCAATGTTATAATAAAATGGCATTGAATAAAGCAACATTATTTGAGGATCTGCAGCATCTAATTTAATTTTGCTTCTCTCTATATATTTTTATCCACCTAAGATATTTCCTTCTCTCTGTTCTCCTACTTCTCCCCCTATTACTTATTGCAATGAATACAAACTCCTCTTGTATCTTTCAAAGCTTATCTTAACCTCTTGACAGATGAATCACAAAACTATCACAAGAATGATGTGTGGATTAAGCAAAACTAAGTTTATTAGTCCCACTACAATGTAAAAAAATAAACCCACCTCAACAATATTACTATTGTTTAGGAATGTACAGGTCAGGGAAATATGTTTATAGGATTTGGAGGTGTTGACCACAAAATGCATGAAGAAATTAAGGAGAAAAGTTCATCGAACTATTGCAATATGGGGAACTTTTACTAATGAGGAAAGAACATCTCAAAGAAGACAGAGCAAACCTGGGGTTTTATGGAGACAAAGGGAGTCATGAGTAGGTATTACATGAAAGACTGAGGCAGTGTATTCTCTGAATGCATGAGGGCAAGGCAGTCCTTTTTGGTTAGTCTTTTTCAGAACACAATTCAGAGGGGTGGGGGCAGCATTCAGGAAGGAGTGGCTGAAGTTAAACATTGGAAGGGTCCTGGGATCGAGTGGGAGATGGTAGGTCTTTCAAGGGAAGAAAAGATTTGCTTTTAGCAAATTGTCAGAATTTGAGCATGGTTAGACAAAGCAAGTTGAGATTGTTGATAATCATACTGAGTAGATTATTTTTGCCACAGAAGCTCTTTTCCCTAATGAGCAAATTATTTGTTTGGATAAACTGGTTTGCAGAAAATTCCTGAAGCAAACTGTAATAATAATTTTTGACTTATGTCCTTATCTCCCTGGCAAAATTTTTCTGGAACAAATACTTAAATCATGTTGACACAGAGCCTCAGTCTGAGTCCAGATTGTTAAGTGCTGTGGGCATATGTGGGCTTTATTCTCAAAAGTAACTTTTTCTTACCTTTTTAATGAATTCTTTCTTATCTCCCCTTTTTACCTCATCTAGAGACTAAACTGTAATAATTGTGTGATGTGTTATTTCTTTCTTCCCATATAAGTCATTCATGGACTTCTCACTATTTTCTCCTTGGAATTTGAAGGCATCAGAACTGTCTTTCATGTTTACCTGTCATATATCCCTTTCACTCCAACCTCCTCTCTTTATTCTAGCTCCCTCTTTCATTCCCTTTCTCCTTTTTACACCATCTAAGGCTCTTTATCTTCTCCGTTCTTATCGTGCCCTACTCAGGTTCCCTGTACCTGAAAATCTAGTGCTCCGTTAGCCAAATTATTTCTGCCTGTGCTTTCGTCTTCATCTTCTGGAATTGGTGCTTTGCTTGGTCCCCATCTAAAACATCTGCACAATTTAATGTTCACTTAATTCATCTCTGGAAAACCTTATTTCCAATCAAATTAACACCCAAGGATGGATTTATACACACTGTGAAATGATGATGGCATCAATAATATTTTTAAAAATCTATAAATAGCAATATTTAAGAAGTCATCCTATGTCCATTAGATTCTTCACCATAATGTCAGAGAATCCAACCTTACTCAACTAGTAAGTAGCAAAAGTCCAGAATTAAAAGAAAATGCCCTAATCAAGTTCAATGACAAGAGCCCGAGAGTAGCTGATTATGCACTGGTGGCCCTAATCGGTGAAGTTACTTTTTTCAAGTATTAAATTTATATATAGGTCTTTAAATATGTAATAATGATGCTAAAATTGTTGCACTAACTACCTGATAGTAAATACACATTGTCTTGTCTAAGAATGAATGATTTTTATAGTATCTGTGTTTGTACTTGCTATTCAATTTTCCTTTTAAGTTATTTAACATTGTTGGTGGCGTTTGCAAACACTTTCCAGCTATTCCAATATTGTTGGTTCTCTGGTGGTTTAATACAGGATAATGTGCTAAAAGCGTTGTATCTGAAATGTGAAACACCCTGCGTCACTACATGTTAAATATTAATGGCCATGCTATCCTGATGCTAGCAAACTTCAGTCTAGATTGAAAGTGTATTTTGCATTCTAGGGCTTGTTAGTTTAATAAAAGTTAAACTGTAATGTTAAATGCCAACTTAGTCAAATAAGAACATTCATGTTCTGAATACATTAAAGTTTGGAACAATGTGGACATAAAATTCACTTATTTGATATTTATTCACTGTAAGGAAGAGTTTGTACTTCCATCCCTTATTTTATGTATTAACTATTATATATCATCATATATGGAATGGTGAACTTAACACAGCCTGTGATATGCACCTACAGCATATATGAATAGAAATAACACAGGCCTCTGCTCTCAAAAGGCTGGTGGTTGGGTAAGGCATATAAAACACAAATGTAATAACTAATAAAGCATAGAAAGATTTAAATGAAAGGGGAACCAGGAGAGTAGTGATTGGTAGACTAAGTCATATTGTACCCTAACCAAAATAGAGGTTTGGCTGCCTGTCATCACAAAAGCCAAGCTCATGAGGCAGATGCTGGTGCAAAGGAAATAGGTTTTATTCAGGTGCTGTGCAATCTGGGAGAATGGTGGAATCCTGTCTCAAAAGCCCATCAAAGCCCAAGACCAAGACAAAAGCCAGTGTCCAGAGCTCCTGCTCTGATCTGAAGTATAGTGCTTTGGAGCCCACGACAGGCTGCTAAGCAGTCACAGTCTCCATCCAGGTAGCTTAGCTTGTTCCCGGCTGCTGTTCGTTTCAGACTCCCTCCTGGAGCCTGCATGTGGAGCCAGCACAGCCATGGGCCATGGGCTAGCACCGCAGGGTCCCATCCTCCTGGGGAGCACACAAATGCATCAGCAAATGCATCTCCAGGTGGGCAAGAGAGACAGAGAGGCTAACTCCTGGAGCCCATGGACCATGTGGCTGCTAAGGCCACGTGACCCATGGAGAGAACAGGTGAGTGCACCATATGAATTCAGGTCAGAAGCCAGGGAGAGAGAGAATTTCTTTGTTCCCCTGAGATTATAATAGCGTGGATGTGGGATGAAACAGGTGGTTTTTTTTTTCAAAATGACCAATCAACATCTCAAACTCTTGCATGCTTCAGGTGGGTCCACCTCCCAACCAATCTCTCTTTTCCCCAGGCTAGACTGACATGCCTCTTTAGTTAAACTCCTCTCCCTGCACCATTTATACTTCTAAGGTACATGCACCTGCCTTCTTCTGGCCGCCCCCCCCCCCGACACCCCAGCTATCTTGTACTGGAGGTGGGGAGGGCTTTTTTTATTTCTATGCAATTATCTCACTAGCTTTTTGCAAATTCAGTGTAAGAACCTCCCCCCACCTCCGTCTTGGCTGATGGGGGAGACTCCCCAGGGCTCTGACTGAGTGTTCTATGGTAACACTAAGGCACTGTGATCCCATGAGCATCACTTTCATCCAGATGGATAAGAGAAGAATTCACAACTGTCATTGGAATATTTCAGTGGTATGGTAAATAATTGTCTTAAGTGCCTACTAAGGAGAGTGCATGGTGCTAGACAGTGGAGATTCTTACAAAAATAGTACTGGTTGTGGCTTTCAAAATCTAAACTCCATTGTAATTTGGTGTAGGTACAATGTGATAAGTCTAATTGAATAATGTATGTGCAGTGGAAGGTATGATTAATGCTGACTGAAGGGATATTTTATTAGAGTTTTAAAGAATGATGGGGTGACTCATACATGGGAATTAACAGAATCAAAGGCTCCACAGAGTGTTTCTAATGCTTCTACTGTGTCCTGCTCCCATAACACCCAGAAAAGGGGATGCCTGCATTATATTCCCAGAGATTTCCAACTTTCTGGATTGTCTTGAAATCTAAGAAAATCAGGCTCTCCTTCTGAATGATCATGTCATTAAATTTTAAAATGCTTTTCCTTATTTCATTCATAGCATAGTTAAAAATTTTTTGACCTTTTATACCTATAGTTTGGGGACATCATTTAGTTTTCTTTGTATATTATCTTTTTTGTTTTGTCATGTAGTTCTATGAAGTAATTCTTAAACCCATTTCCATTACTCTATGACTGTACTCATGACAACTCTTCTGTCAACATTTGAAAAGTCAAAACAAAACCTTAAGTAAAGTTGGATGAGGGCTTTTGTTTATACATCTAACCACTGTGTTATTTTCCTTTAACTGACATCACGATTTATTCATATTTGATTTGTGCACTACTCTAAGTGTTAAATCTGTTCTTAAAATTATTTTAGCAGTGTAAATACACTATGTATCTTTTATTTATATTCTAATATTCTAATTATAAATATGTACTTATGTGATCTGTGTTCACTTGACAATTTATCTGATTTGTCATCATAGTAGTGAATTCTTATCCTCTCTCCTGTGAAAACACAGTTTTTGGAGAGTATCAGAGAATATTAATGAAATTATGACCATAAGAGAATATTTGATTTCTAATTTTTCTTATTGTAAATGATGTTTATAATTATGGATAAATATATTTTCATGCATTTATTAAATACATATTACAACTTAAATGTAAGCTACACTGAGAAAGTTTTCAAAGAACTTAAGTCTTTAAGATTCACAGTTTGTATGTTATCATAATACTCAATGGAGATAGTAAACATGACAGCACTTTGAAAAATGGGAGGTACTAAATAAGCCATTGTTGAGAACTGCTCTGCCTGGTTTCAGGAATTGTAACTGCCCCCCATAGATAAGACTGAGTGAGTGACCTCTGGCTGTGAGCCACTAAGGAGACAAAGCTTGTCTCTGGCAGCAACACTACTTCTGCTTCATCCCCTGTCCCCAATGCTTGGTCGGCTAGTCAGAGATGGGTATGACTCTTTAGAGGAGGGGCAACCTAAGCCAGACACAATCACTTGGGAGGCCCTCAAGGAATGACTCAGGGAGCTGCAGCAAAGAGGGAGTGATGGACCCTCACCCCCTGACTGTTCTGATAAAGCCAGAGTCCCCATGTTCTCTAGGAGAAGAGCTTCCTGGTTGTAATCCACTTAAGCCTGAAAACCTATGATGGGGAGGGCAGTGCAGTCCTCTGCCAGCTAGGGCGAGTTCCAGGGTGATCGGGCATAAGAAAGAATTCGTAAAGTCCTGTGAAGCCTGCTTTGCTAGGAGTGCTTTCATTCGTATGATAAGGGTCCAAGCAGGAAATGAGTATGTCTCCCAAACTTTTTTGCAACCCCCTTACCTGACAGACACTGACTCAGATTAAGCCTTCAGATTTCTTTGAAATGTTATCTATTGTTTAATCCTTGCACCTGACATTGATTGATGAGCTTAACCTGTATTCCTGTGTGTTCTGAACCTAATAAAAGCCATTGAGGAAGGGGCTTTTGGTCTTTCTCCTGTTAGAGATTGGCCACCTCTCCTCCCCAAGCAGGTCATGTCTTGGTAGTATTATTTTCATCCATGGCAGACAGGGGGACTTGTGGGAAAAGTTGCCCCCACAAGCCATTGTCCTTATTTTCTGGTTAGTTATATTAATTAACTGGCTCTCTAATATTTTTGAACACTTGAATAATTCAATATAATTTAAAGAATACTATTCATTACTATGAATCGTCCTTTTATTTTTTAATTTTTAAAAAATATTTTATTGTTGTTCAAGTAGATCATGCTAAGTGAAATAGACCAGGTGGTGAGGGACAAATACCATATGAATCATCCTTTTCTTGTTTAGCACCTTTTTATGATATAAATAACTTCTCTAGGAAAAGTTGAGGAGTGCAGTGGCATATTGACAGAGAACTCTATGGACTGCGGTCATTATTGAAGCTCTGAGTCATGTTTTTATTTGTGTGGTAGAAATGTAGAATTTTTTTCATGAAAGGAATTCTGTATCAGATATTTAATTTCACTTTTGTTCATTAGAACTATTATAACAGGTAACATTTGGATAGCAAGATTTTTATTGTTATACATTCTAAAATATTTTTATTTTATTTCTAGATTTTATTTATTTGTTTTTAGAGTGAAGATAAAGGAGGGAAAAAAAGAAGGAGAAAAACATGAATGTGTGGTTGCCTCTCATGTGCCCTCTACTGGCTACCTGGCCTGCAACCCAGGCATGTGCCCTGGCTGGGAATCAGACAGGCTACCCTTTAGTTCACAGGCCAGTGCTCAATACACTGAGCCACACCAGCCAGGGCAGATATTTTTTTTTTTTTTGCATTTTAATTCCAAAATCAACCTTAGGAGGTAAATACTATTATAAAACAATTTATTAATTAGGTAAGACATAGATAGTTTAAGCACTCTACCCAAAATTACAGAGCCAGCAAACAGTAAAGGCACTATTAATTGGAAAAGTTATTTAAGAACACTAAAATAATCCAAACATAACCCTGTTACCAAAATTAAATATTAAATTATCTTACAATGAAATGTGACATTATAAACATTTGTTTTGGTAAATGAGATCAAAATATTATATTTTCAATAGCTATTGAGATTTTCAATATGTGATCTATAATGAAAATTTTTTTTTACACTTTGGAATTTTCTGAGGTAAATGACATACTAGCTTTCATAGAAACATTTAACAGAAATTAGAATGTAGCTTTCTTTTTGTAAGAGTATAGCTACATTTTATTCCTACTTTAGATAATATTTATTTTATATAGCTAATATAATTTGAAGATTTTCTGGGTGAACACATTTTATTTTAAGTCTCTGATGTGATCAATGCATCTCTCTATCTCAATATATGCCAGCATTTTCTAACCTCACACTGCCAAAGAGTATGGATTTCCCCTTTTATTATTCTTTGTCTTCACTCTTCCTCCCAAAGTATTACTTGAGGCTTGTCATTACAGTCGGATTGATCAGCTATAGTAAAAGGTATAAATTATTAAATGACGAAATTTCACGTTAGCCACAACATTCTGTTTCTAACTGTATTTTCCATAGCCCTGTTGATCTAGACAAGTGACTTTCAACTGGAAGAAACATGCTAGCTTTACTAGGTTTAATTAAAGATGTAACAGGATGGATGTTTTTAATTCTGTCTATACTGTTCCTATTCTTTCCCTCTGCAGATTCTGAAAAGCTCTTCCTCTATTTGCATAGTGAGTCCTTGTTGCTAATAAATACATTGGACTGTAAAAAGTAGTTGAAGCCAAGACACTTGTACATTTGTGGCCCCAGAAAAATCTAGTCAGACTGCTCAAAATTGTTTCTATAAGAGTAGTTTCCCACTTTGACAGGGTAGCTGCAAGTAGTTAAAGGCATTTTGGAGATTTCTGTTACTTTTTAATCTAAGCCCATGTTGGGCCTGGTCTCCCAGGTCACATTGCATTTTAGAGATTGAGCCATGTGTTCTATACTGTACACATATTGATTATAGGGCCTGCAAAAGGCAAATAGAGTTCCTCACTAAGCTCCTTGAGCATCCTTATAACTAGTGTTTTGAACTCTGCATCTGATAAACTGCTTAGCTCCATTTTGTTTAGCTCCTTTTCTGTAATTTTGATCTGATCTTTTATTAAAGATATTATTTAGAATTGAAGGGCAGATAAAGAGCTTCCTAGAAAAGAAAAAAAACTAAAGGAATTCATCATCACCTAACCATTATTAAAGGGGCTCTTTTAAGAGAAAGAAGATAAAAAAACTATGAACACTAAAATGGCAGTACATACATATCTATCAACAATTAAATCTAAAGGCAAACTAAGCAAACAAGAATAACAGAGACAGAATCATAGTCATGGAAAACATTTTGATGGTTGCCAGATGGGAAGAGGCTATGGGGGAATGGATGAAGAAGTGAGGGTATTAAGTGGTATGAATTGGTAGTTACAGAATAGTCATGGGGATGTAAAGCACAATATAGGAAGTGAAGAAGCCAAAGAACGTATACACATGACCCAAGGACATGACCAGTGGTGGGGGGATTACCCAAGGGAGCAGGGGTTGCTGGGTGGAGAGCAAAGGGGGGAAATGGGGACAACCGTAACACCATAATCAATAAAATGTAATTTAAAAATGAATTTAAGGCTGCGTGAAAATTAATTTTTCAGTGGGGTTTCAATTAGAACATATAGGAATCAGATCTGGCAAAATATCCTTCATGTGGAGTCCATTCAGAGATTTGTCTGTGTGTGTGTTCCTGCCACTGAGTCATGGTACATTTAGTGAGGTGGTGGCAAATTTGGCTTCACTGCAGGCAATACTTGAAAGTTTAATGATCTGGACAGGCACCCTGGACAAAATAGTAATGATAAGATCCTTTATCTGGGGAAGAGACAGACACTTTAGGAGTGATTGCACTTCCAACAGAGGTCCTAGCAACACAGGCTTTTCACAGGTGTGTCAGCTGGCACCATCGGGCAGACTACCCCAACCCAGAACAGCAATGGCAACAACAGAAACACAGTACCTCTGTCATCTCCTGGTCAGAGCCCTTAGATTTGGTCAGTTGGAAATATAAAAGAGCTATGGAGTGACACCGTTTTCTGGCTTCACATTTCTCTTTAACAATGTATGGTCTTTCGATCTTACACAATGAAGTTACAGTTCATTGAAACTGGGAAGTATCATCCTGCTTACAGTGTGAATTACTCTCTGCTGTTCTACTTTATGTATGACAAAATCTATACAAGAGCAAATTCTTTTCTTAATAAAGTAATTCTGTGCTGTGGTAAATGTGGAATTTTTATGACCTTATATCATTTTGCTAGTGATTTATATTGCACCATATATTGACTTAAAACTGTGTGCATGTGTAAACTGTGTAAAATT
The DNA here is from genome assembly GCF_021234435.1 of Artibeus jamaicensis. Lineage (NCBI taxonomy): Eukaryota > Metazoa > Chordata > Mammalia > Chiroptera > Phyllostomidae > Artibeus > Artibeus jamaicensis. The sequence continues at coordinate 13,280,015 of NW_026522046.1, read as the reverse complement.
GTCAAACTATGTAAAATACACTGTGAAACAAACAGTTTGTAGACGTAAGATAAAAGCGAGGATCCGAATGAGTGTTGAGAGCGCATTGTATAAGAATATTAAGTCTGTTGGAAATGCAGTGGAATAAAGAGTTGCTATTTCTTTATTTAAAGTTTCTGGAAGAACAGTGTGTTCATCAATACAAATATGAGTTCTTCATATTTGCTCCTTTCCTCTCTCTTCAATAAGGCCTTTAATTAAAAAAGAAAGAAAGAAAATAGAATATTAAATCTTACATGCAAATTTTCAGTAGTTTGCAAACGACTAGGGGTAATTCTGCCTCTTAAATTACTTTACACCCACTACTGCTTTTTAAAATGTTGAACATTCTATTTATGTTTAAATATACAGCTATACTTTCATATTACTGAGGTTTACCATATTATGTGCTTGTCAAAAGCTGCACTTTTTTATAAGTTGTTAAAGAAATGTTCTATTTATACATGTGCTCTTGCCACACAGTCTTACAGCCATGTTAGCAACTGAATATTTAATAAAAGTATGACAAGATGTGAAGCATGTATTATATAATGTAATAAAATTCTCTATTTGCTCATGTGGCATTTGTACGCCACTTTATTTAGACCTGTAAACTGATAAACATAATGACTCGAAACAGTTTTTACAGATGGGGATTCCAGTATATTCCCATGGTATGTCCAAAATGGGGAGAATAAAGTTCAATATAATCGCATTTAATTTTAATTGGGTGTGCTATAAGAGATACTGCTAGTGACAAATCGGTTATTACACATTTTAATCAATACTTTTCAATTCCATGGTTTGCATCGAATGCCAGCAAATTATATCTATTTTTAAAGACTGAAGCTTTTACTTTCTTGCCTTTCAAAATGCTCATGTACGAGAAGTTACAGACAACCTGTTAAATATTTATGTTATATTGAAATAATTATTTTTTATTTATACTCATAGCTCAGTTTACATTTGCTAAGCATATTAAAGCCCAAGAATGTAAACAAAGTAACTCGTGTCAAGTTATTTCATATGGTGGATGCTAAATAAATGTACTTAAAAGCTAAGAACAATCTCTAAACTCTATTTGTCCTCTGACCAATTGTATACCAGTTGGAAATTTTGAACTTCCAAAATGAATAATACATTAGATATAACCTGAGAATTTGAGGACTTGGAATTTTCTAGTGGTCCTGTATTATTTTGTTTCTATGCCAAATTATTAAAATTGGGATAATTTAGGATTAGGATGTTTTAAAAGAACAAGTCATAAGGCATGAGAATATTTTAAAGTGTCCTGAAAAACAGTTTTTCTCAGATGTGTTTGAAACACTTTACTTTCCCTATTGAGCCCCAATTCCTCTATGAATACTTGAATTAAAACTATGTCTTCCCCATGAAATCTTTTTAAACAGCTGTACTCCACGTGAATCTTCTCTCTCTCTCTCTCTCTCTCTCTCTCTATATATATATATATATATATATATATATATATACACCTATAGCTCTTGTACTTACACATTGAACTAAACAGTTTATTTCTTAATTATATGTTTATTGTGTTTTTGTAGTGTTTAACACTGTGAAATTTTATTTGCTTCAGAAAGCCTAGCTCTAAAGTATGATCATCTCCTTGGGATCCCTTTACAATGTTATTACACGTGCTGTTTCCCACCAGTAATAGTAGCTGGGCATAGTAGCCTCGAACTTAGGCCCACTGTGTGATGCATATAATCCTCTTTAAATATATTTCATTGTTCTCTTAAAGAATGTTTCTGTAAAAAATTTATATAACTTAGAGCATCTTTACAAAAGATGACAAATTTTTAGAAAAGTGACAAGACAAAGGAGAAGAGTTTTAGGACTTTAAGAAGCAAACTGGGAATGTGACTCTCTGGGGAAAATAAGGAAAGTTAGAGTTATTTTAGTAAAGTTTTCTGTGTAGATTCCTGTGGCACCATCTGTCTCTGGGCCAGTGAGAATGTAGAGTCTCTAGTTGCTAATAATCATATTCCTTTTCTAGTAGAGAGGAGGGAGTCAGAGATTTTTTTCTTGTATCTGCTTCCTCTCAATTGTCTTCAGCTCAAAAAAAATCCTTGTGCCAAAGCAACATATTTTGGAGTGTTATTTTGACATATTCTTAACCCCCTCACATTCATTTAAGAAATATTTAATTTATTGATCATCTTCAATGTATCATCCACATTGTACCAGATATGGACTCTCAGGTAGAATGCTTCTCAGGGAGAGTAGCCTAATGATACACAAATTAATAAGGATGTGAATAGAAAGTTATCAGATTATGATGAGTATTGTACTATGCTGAAAATTAAATCAAGGGGACATGATAAAGAGTGACTGGTTAGCTACTTCATATTAGATAATCAAAGAAGTCATCTGGGAAGAGAGAACACTTAAATTAAGAAGCTGGCTTTAGCAAAGACCAAAGGCAAGCATCCCAAGGTGAAATCTCATAACCCTTAATGTGGACTATTAGTAGTTGAGGGAGAGTGTGGTGGTACCAGAGAAGATAAGGAAGTAGCAGGAGCCAGATCAAGATGGCTTTACAACCCATTGTGAGTGGTTGGGTTTTACTTTGAGTGTACTGGGAAACACTTGGAAAGTTTAGACTGGGAAGGGGGTCATGGTAGGTTTTACATTGTTAAAGATTTAATCTAGCAACAGTATTTTCTCTTCCAAAGCAGTTTTCATGATACTAGCCTTTATGATCATTATGTCTGATGGCTATATAATACATACTGAGCTAATTAAACATTTACATTTTTGAGTATTTAGATTACTTCTGATGTTCCCTACTGATATATTAAAAGTGATAATATATATAATGAGTTGGTAAATATATTTACATCAATAGATTTTATCTTCTGTTAGATGGTTTACATGAGATATATTCTCAGACAATAATACCCCTGGACCAAAGAATAGGTTATATTTTTTTCAAGTACTTACTAAATCCTGCTGAATGACTTTCTAAAAGACTGGTACCAATTTTTATTTTCATTGGTAACAGAGGAAAGTATGATTGGTTGTGGGCTTATATACTTTCCAAATTATTTTTAAAACTATATTATTTTGATGAGCAAAAATGATTGATTGGTTAAATACAAATGATGAAATATATTACATTTTTAGCATAGGAGAAAATAGTACTTAAAGTAAGAAATTAAATAGCAAACACTTCTATATAACTATAACTCATCTCACCTTCAACTTAAGCAGTTTATCAGCTATCAATTGTTATTTGTCTTATTCTAAATCTGGTCTAATTAGACTGCACCATTCAGCTCTATCCTGAAAGGGCACTTATACTCCTACTTTGTAGGCAGTTGGTGACTGTGATACAACAAACCCAAGCTCATTCAGGCTGAACAAAAACACTGAGCAGCAGAAGACAATGATAAGCCACTGCTGCATTTTCTTATTCTCTTTTTTCTTTTGTTTTACCTTGAAAACCCCATGATGAAACAATACTGAAGGGAATATGGGACAGTACTTTAAGATGAGACTCCCAGTTTAGAAAGCAATTAAGCAGTTACTAGGGAAGAGCAGAGAACAAGTGCATTGAGCATTGTTGCTAATAACACAATTAGACTAAAGCTGGAACGATGTCACTTGGCTGATGCACACAGAGGCAAAAGGAACGTGCAATGCTGTGCAGCACATACAATCAGAACGTGGGAGGTAAAAAAAATGAACCAAGGCAAACTAGAAACTGTAAAGCAAGAAATGGACCATCTAAGCATTTTAGTGCTTGGTGTTTGCAAACAAAAATGGGGAGAAATTGGCCACTTCCATTCAAGCCACTTCAAATTGTTCTACTCAGGAAGTGACAAATTCAGAAGAAATAGTGACTTTAATACTGAGGCAAGATTCAACCAGGCAGCTAGGGGCAGCAGTGCAAGGTTGGACTGAATTACATCAGTCAGACTTCTAGGAACCTCTATTAACATAACCATCGTTTAAGTCTATCTTCCACCTACAGAGGCTGAAGATGGTGAAATCAAAAGTTTGAAAAGTTTTACTCAAGTGGCCAAAAAGAAATTTATGGCACACTAAAACAAGACATACTGATACTTATAGGAGACTAAAATGCAAAAGTGGGAAATAAAGCAAAATCAAATGTAGAAAACAGTATGGAATTTCCTCAGAAAACTAAAAATGAAACTGCCTTTTGACCTAGCAATTTCACTGTCTAGAGTATAACCTAAGAATCCTGAAACACCAATCCATAAGAACCTATGCACCCCAATGTTCATAGCAGCACTATTTACAATAGCCAAGTGCTGGAAGCAACCTAAGTGCCCGTCAGTAAATGAGTGGATCAAAAAACTGTGGTACATTTACACAATGAAATTCTATGCAGCAGAGAGAAAGAAGGAGCTACTACCCTTTGCAACAGCATGGATGGAACTGGAGAGCATGATGCTAAGTGAAATGAGCCAGGTGGTAAAAGACAAATACCATATGATCTCACCTTTAAGTGGAACCTAATCAACAAAACAAACAAGCAATCAAAATATAACCAGAGACATTGAAATTAAGAACAATCTTATAGTAACCAGAGGGGAGGAGAGAGAGGATAATGCAGGAAAAAAGAGGGGATGGAATTAGGAGAGAGAGGTGAGGATGGCTGGAGTCAGGGGAAATGGTGGGGAAAAATACAAACAACTGTATTTGAACAACAATAAAAAATAAAACTGACAATAACCAGAGTTGGGGGGGATAATGGGCAATAATAGGGGGAGGGCCATCAAGGAACATATATAAAGGGCACATGGACAAAGCCAAAGAGGGTAGGTTTGAGGGTGGGAGGTGGGAATGGGTGGGTCATGGTGGGGATGGGGGTCATGGTGGGTGAAAAATGGAGAAAATTGTACTTGAATAATAATAAAAATACATGTAAAACAAAAAGAATAAAAAGATATTGGAAAATTTGGACTAAGGATCAGAAATGGAACAGAAGACCAGCTCATGGATTTCTGCAAAACCCAAAACTTGGCCACTGCAAACACATGATTCAACCCATGTAATTGACACTGTATACATGGACTTCACCAGATGGCCAATGCAGTAATCACATAGACTGTGTAAGTGGAGGCAGGAGGTAAAGAATGTGTATTATCTCTGCTGAAACAAGACCAGAAGCATACACTGTGAATATCAGACACTAGAGCAAAGCTGAGGATGAGCACTAAAAGAATCATAGTGCCAAAGTATAATGTAAATAACATTCCTGATGGAGTCAAAGTCCACATAAAATAGATTTACACTGTTAAACTTCATTGACTGAGTATTAGAAGAACCATGGACCTGTGGACTGAAACTAGAAATATTTTTAGGAAAGAATGTGAAGAGACAGTGCCAGAAGTTAAAAAGAAAAAAAGAAAAGTCAAAATGGAGGACAGAAGGAACACTAAAAGCTGCTAAAGACTGGCAAGAGGCTAAAGTTGATGAAAGCAGAGTTAGAATCCTGAATAGTTTTTTCAAAGACTCTTACAAAGAGATAAGGAAAACTATTACAACAGTCAATGTAAGGAGATAACAATGAACAACCAAAAAGGAAAGCAAAATTATCTCTATCAGAAGATTCAAGAAATAAAAGGGAAATCCAAACGTAGACTATACATGATGAATGACTAACAAGGAAGCACATTATCTGAGCAGGAAACAAGTAAGGTGACATGGAAAAAGCATACTGAAAATCCATACAGATGAGACAAAAGGGAACCTTTGAAGAAGATCCCTTTGAGGAAGAGCTTGCAATTCTAGATAGCCAGGGAAAGCTGCCCTGAAAGTATTAAGAAGAAATAAATCACCAGGGTAAATGGGATACCAATAGAATTATTTGAAGCCACAGAGAGGAAATCTATCAAAATCTTTACAAGAATATGTCAATAAATGCAGAAAATAAAACAATGGCCCACAGATGAGAAACATTCAATACATGTCTCAGTCTTGAAAAAGGAGATGCCAGCCAGTGCAGTAACTATAAGACCATTACTCTAATTTCCCACTCAAGGGAAGTGATGCCCAAGGTGATGCAACAAAAGTTTCTACCTTATGTGGAGCAAGGGATGCCAGATGTTCAAACTGGATCCAGAAAAGAAAGGGGCACTTGAGATCTAATCGTGAGTAGCTGCTGGATACCAGAGTAGTCCAAGGAAGTTCAGAGGTTAATGTGCATTTTACAGACTACAGTAAAGTCTTAGAATGCATGGATTATGAATAGCTATAGGTTGCCCTGAATGTGAAGGGCATGTTTCAGCACTTGATTGCCTTGATGTATAGCCTGTATTGTGGACAGAAGCCACAGTTTGGACAGAATATGGAAAGCCAGAATATACACAAAGAACTGAGCTAGACTCAGGGGAAGAAGGAGTGAAAATTGGTGAAAGAAATTATCAGTAACTTAAGATATGCAGATGACAGCATCTTACTGGCAGAAAGTAACAATGATTTGAAATGAGTTCTTATGAAAGTAAAAGAAGGAAGTGCCAAAGCAGGACTACATTGGAACTTTAGGAAGATAAAAATCCTGACTCCAGAAGAAATACACAATTGAACATAGACAAGAAAACATGAGAATTGTTATTTTGCATACCTTGGTTCAGTCAGACTCAAATGGAGACTGCAGCCCAGAAGTCAAGAGAAAGCCAAGACTCAGGAGGCCAGCAATGGAAGAATTTAACACCAAGAGTAAAGATACTGTCAGTAAAGACCAAGGCTTAGGTCATCTACATCCTCATATTCCTAATTATTATGCATGATACAAAAGTTTGGCGGTAGAGAAGGCTGATAGGAAAAAAATTGATCCATGTGAACTATGGTGTTGGGGGGATGCTCTAAGGACAGCCTGGACTACCAGAAAGATGATCAAGTGCTCCTGGGGCAAACTAAGCCTGAAATAGTGCTTGAGGAAAAAATGAAAAAAAGAAAAACTAAAGGTGTTCTTGCACAGCACATCATGAAAAGGCAAGACCTTTTAAAAATAACAATGATGGAAAATATAGAAGGCAGCAGGAAGAGAGGAAGACCAACTATGAAATGGACTGACTCCACAAAGGAGCAACAGGCCTGAGTCTAGAGAAGCTGAGCAGAGCTAATGAGGACAGGAGATTGTGGACATTAGTCATTCGTTGACTCGCCAGGAGTTGGAATCAACTCAATGGCACCTAACTCGCACATGCTATTTTCAGATCTAAGAAAACATCTTGAAACTTTGTGACGCACCTCTGTAAAATTCTTTTCCAGTTTTCTCTAAGAGTGTTTGGTACAATTTGATTTGACATAAAGCTAGTCACTTTAGTGACAGATGCTTTCAAATACTTTCCAACTCTAACTATTATGAGCCAAGAGCCTCACTATTGGTGAGTTTTAACATTTTTTAAAAGTTGTCTTGTATGTATATCAGAACAAAGAAACAATACACTACTTTTGGCTTCATGTGTTTGAGACAGAAAACCAGCTAATGCGATTATGTTAGTAATTAGTATTTCCCCCACAGTGCTCAGCTATCAGAAAAGATTCCTCGAGCCAATGGCATCTATTGTTGAAAATTTCTACCTCTCTTTCAAATAACATCAGACATATATTATTTCTTTGCTTGTTAACCTCTGTGATGTTGCCAAAAACTTCTTACAGTAGACTCTATGTAACTGCTGATTATGTTATGTTAACTTCCACAAGTACTTTTCAAATCAATGTAGTATAACCCTTTAAAGTACCCTTTAGAGATAATATTTTCTTTGTATCACCTAAGCATTTGTAGGAGGAAGCATTTCCTACCCCAAAAATGAAAGATACACTTTTGATTTCAGATGATAGCAGTCAAATGCTATTATCAATTTCTTTATAAAACTATTTCACTTAGTCCAGTTAAAATTGGTGTCTTTCCACTGACTGTGGAGCACATAACCCTCCCCTTAAAATGTAGGTAGACAGACTCAGGATTCTAGGGGATAAAGTTACTGGTTATGAAAAATATATTGCTTTTCTGAACTTTAAAAACTATCTTATAAACTTTTTCTAGATTTTTTAGAATCTGTTTTGTAATTATAGTATTTCTTTTTAATCCTCTAATTTCTTACTTCATACCTTTTATGGGCTCACTGGTTCCTTGACCCCACCCCAGCCCACTGAATCGGAAATGTGGGGAGGGGCTCAGGGATCCTCTCTGTAACAAGCCCCCGGGCGACCTCCTGGCATTCCAGAAACACTAGATATGAAAGGGGCAAAAGCAGGTAAAAAGTAAAGGATACGTATTAAAATATGATGTGAGCAGCTAGGTGAATGTTGGTACCATTTTTATAGGTAAGGTACAGCGGAGAAAGAGCTGATTTGAGAGAAGACATCAATAATTTAACTAATTAATTTATTTATTAATTAATTTATTCATTTATTTTCATTTCTAAAGGTTTAATTGTAGTAAAATATACATAATATTTACCTGTTTTAAGTGTGCAGTTCAGTACTGTTCGGTATTCACATTGTTGTGCAGTCAATCTTTACAACTTTTCTATTGTGCAAAACTGAAACCCATTAAACAATTTCCCAATTGTTTCTCCCCTTATTTCCTGGCAACCACAATTTTAGTTTCCATTTCTATGAATTTGACTACTATAGATACTCTGTATTAATCTGGTCAGGCTGCTATTGCAAAATACTAGAGACTGGGTTGTTTTAACAATACACATTTATTTCTCAGAGTTCCAGAGCTGGGAAGTCCAGAATCAAGGTGCTGGCTCCTGGTGAAAGCTCTCCACCTATCTTGCAGACAGTAGCCTTCTTGCTGTGTCATTATGTAGTAAAGAGAGGTTGTATCAGACTAGCGCCCAATCTTTTTTACCTTGTTTAACCTTCATCACTTCTACACAAGTCCTGCACATTTTGGAGGAGCACATCCAGTCCATAGCATTCATACAAGCGGAATCATACAGTATTAGTGATTTTGTGACTGGCTTATTTCATTTAGCATAATGTAGAATTTAATCTCTGATGAGCTAAGTTTGAAGTACCTACTTTATATCCAAGTGAGATGTCAAGGGGGCAGATGGCAGGAGGGCATACTACACGGTCACTGGTGTAGTTTTGTGTCTGTGCATTGTGACAAATAAAACACTAAGCATTATAGCAAAGTAGTTTCCATTTCTCAGTGTTCTGAGTCCCAGATGTGTGGAACAGGGGATTTTTACAATGAATTTTGAAAGCTGATTTTTTATTTTTATTTTTTGGGGGTCTCAGCATTGGGGTTAAGTGAGAGAACACTCCACTTGGGAAGAGAAACCACAACCCAGACTTTGGTCTTATCACTGCCTAAGTGACTACAGATCATTTGCTCAATTTCTCTTAGCAAAGGTGGCTGTAAAAAGCTTAGGAATAATCGTTTCCTCCCCAAGGTGTTGTTATAGAGAAAAAGAATAGGATATTTGCATATCATATCTGAAATGAATGGGCATATAGTAGATATACAATACATATTAGTTATATATGAATTAGGTTCTATGTCATTTTTAAAATGTTAGAATGCTACTGTTTTACTCTATGGTTACTTTTTTGTCATTAGTTATATTATTTTAAAAGTATTTTTCTTGTATTTTTTATCACAGATTTATATTGATCCAATCTACATTTTAAGAAAAATGTTATGAGTTTATATAGGTTGTATCCACAATAACATGTTGTAATTACATAATGTTAAGAAATAGTATTTATGAAAATAATTTTATTAAGGAAAATTAATTTTAAAAAATTAAAAATTTACTAATGAAAAATTTCTTGATGTTGAATGAAACATATATAATGTTATTCTATCATATCTCAGGCATATGTAATCATCCTTTATGTATCCTTACATTGATTCTTTCAAAACATTTCATGGAAAATCAAAAGGGAATACATTTTACAATATTTAATATTTGCATAACATTTAAAATAGTCTCTTTTAATTCATTTAGCTAGTATTTAGACAAAAAATAATATTCTATTACATGAATTAACTCATAAAACACCAAAAGATGAGCTTAATAGGAAAATAAACAAAAAGTATATAAAGAAACTCCTTTAAAACCAAAGTTCAGTAGGTAAATATTCATGAAAAAATTTAGTTTTCTGGACATTAGCATTTGATACCTTAGGAGACAGAAAAAAAATAGTTTCAACTGATCTTGCTACAAAGACATTGCCAAAAATGTAGGGGGGGGTGTGTTGCTTACTTCAGTAGTAATGACAACTCATAATAATAACAGTTATATATAAATGCATAGGATGGATTTGGTACTGAGCTCTTTGCATACATTATTTAATTTACTCTTTTCAACCTCCTCATGTTGTACACATACTCATTTTTTTATATTCAAGAATTCAAGACTTTAAGAAGTTAAGTAGTTGCCCCAAATTCATACTGCTGAAAAGAAACATCAGTGCTTTTGTAGGGAGAATACCTAATCAACTATCTCGTTTTCAGTCTATTTGTGGATCATGATTTGATTGTTATTTAATATTTTCCTCAAGCACCTACTTATCACCATGTGCTTTGTGATGTCAGTACATACTTATTGACTTGTTACAGGTGCCTAATTGGCTACCTAGTGTATATAACAGCAATTGTCTCTCAGCAAGACATAGATGAGGAGAATGCTTTCCAAAATGGTTCTCACTTATGGAATTACCTGAAGTTGACCTCAAGCTTTTGGTGGCATCTTTGGCAGCCTTGGTCCAGTCATCTTCAGTTCTAAACCCAGGCTAAGCCAGGTGGTGTTCCTGTAGCGCTTTCTATCTTGTCTCCCTTACCATATGCTCGCACTGGAAAAAAGTTCATACAGTCAGGTCGACTTCATTCTTACAGACTTTTATAGTACCCATTTTATTATGCTGATCAATAGGAGATCCAGCGAAAGATAGATAATGCATGTTTTCTGTCCTCAAAAAAATGAAAGAGAATTAAGTTAAAACAAATGATATAAGTGTAAGACTTTCTGGTATATTCTGAGCAAGATAATGGTCCTAAGTCTGATACAAAAAAAACCCTAACGTGTGGGGCTTGTTGTCACTGGGGTGGGAGTTGTGAGCTGTCTGTGTCTCTACGCACAGTGCTCCTGAGACATGGCAGTGGTGGGCAGGCCTCTGAGGATGTCCGTCCAGCAAAGTTGTCCCTCAGCTAGCAGTTATTTGGGCTCAGGACTTTCAGGGTATGTGATGGTGCTGTCATCTGTCAGAGTTAGACGTAGTACTGCTGATGGTGTTATTTCCGCTGCCTGATTTCTCACTCTCAGCACTTAACTTGCTTGAAATGGTAATGTGTGATCCTATGCCATCCACATCCTGTGGCCCTCCTGTTTGCCACGTCTGCATTTCCCAGCTTTTTCCCCCTGTGCCCTCCTAAAATTAAATGAATTATCTCTAAAAACCTGAAGGCCCCCACCTGATTTACAACTGCCCTGTAACCCTGGTCATAGAGAGGATGGCAATCTTTCTCACCTGCAGTCTATTGAATGATGCTAAGTATACACAAAGTAACTCCAGTTGTTTCTTTGCTCTGGGTTTACTCTTTTTGAAATGTCTAGTTTTTTTTTTTTTCTGAACGGAATGATACAATACTAAACTGTCTCATCTACAGAAGATTTTGTTTAAATATAATATTCCATTAAAAATATTTGCAGCTGAGAGAGTTAATGTTGAATTGAAAACCGGTTTGGGTTTCAGTTAATTTTCTTTAATGCCTGGCAGATGGAATGCAACACTGAAACGCTGACACTGTATTATTTAAAATAGCATTGCCTGTGAGGCTAGGGGAAGCTATTTAAGACAAACCTCAAAAAGCTAGTGAAATAATAGCTGAAGTTATGTTATGTCAGCCAATCTCTCAGCATGGAACAGCATTGTGAAACCAGGGTTGTTATCCTTCATTGAGACATAAAATCTATATTTTGATCCTGTGGTATAGGAATTGTACCCAGGGGCAGTGCGCTTTCATCCAGTGTGTTGACCTAAGGTCAGTTTGGATGGTTCTGCTTTACCTTTCCAATATGCTCGCGGTTTCATTTCGATATAATCAGAGTACAGTTTTTGGAAGGGCTCTGGGGTTGTCGTTCTATATATAGTTTACACTTCACAAAGAATTAGGTTTAGCTGTTAGAATGAACATTAGCAAACCTATTAAAAAAGTGCCAAAGTAGCTCAGGGATCTATGGAGTCTTTTTTTTTTTTTAATCTGGTAAATTATTTTTAAGTCACCATTACTCTTAAGTTGAAGAGTCATTTTAATTTAGTTGATTCTTCAGCAGCCTACCGACTCTTTCTGTACAAACTGAGAAACTCCTTCCTCATTCCCTTAGTGACATGAGGAGGTATGGGGCATGGGGGTGGGGGCGTGGTCGGTTGTAGGGAACAACAACATAACAATTAAGTTAGAAATCCATGCCTGCCGTTATATGGTTTCTTTCCCTCCTACCATCCAGGTCTTCATTTGATATTATGCTTTAAGATCAAGGGAATCTAGAATTGGAAGCACAGTATATATAGTTAAAAGGGGATTCAAAAAATGTAACATGTATTTTTGGCAAGGGTTTCAATCCCAAATTTCAATTTTGAAAGTAATAAACAGGTAGAAAATGTTAACACCTTCCTTCTAAACCTGCCCCTCCTACCAGTACCTCTCCCCAAAGCAAACACCTTTTGCACATACAGGTAGACAGCAAAAGTAGGTTTACAGTTGCTTGTATGGGAAACTATACAATAATTAATAAATAATAAGATAAGAATAAACTCTGTTTTGTGTTCTCACAAATGTAAACCCACTTTTGGCAACCCCCGTATGACAGTATCTATCCTTTTCATTTTTCTTGTTTTTTTATTCTTCTAAACACAAATAACATAGAATCATGGAAATTGTTTATTACTGCTGCGTGAGTGGCCCCAGTGTTCTTTTCAAAGGCTGCATATTATTCCATCTTATTAATAAAATGAAATTTATTTAATTTTCATAGAATATGTACCAGTTTCCTTCTTCAGCTGCATAGAAGACACCAGAATCCCCCATCTACAATGCAGTCTATAATCAAACTTACCAAAGCTTTTTTTAAAGTGCTATAAAAGAAACTTTCTCTGCCTTTTAGGTATAAAAGGCGTGTGTAGTGATTTTTGTTCTGTGAAATGCCCGTTCATATTTATTGACTATTTTTATCAGCTTGTCAAATATTTCTATTTATATATTATAGAAAGTAGCCATTTATGAAATAAATTATAACTATTTTTTGCAGGTTTTTAATTATCCTTGTATGGTAAATTCTGTCATGCAGAAAAGTGGTCATGCATGTAGGTAGTTGAATTAATTAACATTTTTGTTTTGGAGTTTCCTGTCATAATTAAAAACTTTTTCCAATTCAAAGATTATTAAAAATATCTTCCAATATTTCTCCACATTTTTGTATATAAAAGATGGATTTATCTGGGATGTATTGTGGTATAAGATACCCTGTGGTATCTTATATTAGTAGGGATTTTTATTCAAATACAGCAGTTTGGTTGAAATGTGAATATTTTTAGTTTTAAAATAACACATCTGTTTTCTGTTGTCACACAGACTTAAGTGAAGAGAAATAAAGAAGAAATAGCTCTTCTGCCACCATGAGCCTGCTTGGTTTAGAGCTTAAGTTGGTCAGGGAAGAGGAAAGGGAAAAGAAGCAGAGTGGGTGAGGACACATCACTTAGAAGTTAGAATAAAAACAAGGCCACATTCTTTCAAATTAGTGTTTTGGGATCCATGGGCGTATTCCCAGAAGTGGGATTGCTGGGTCAAAAGGCAGACCCATTTTTAATATTTTCAGGTAACTCCATACTACTTGCCACAGTGGCTGCCCCAGTTTGCATGCCCACCAACAGTGCAGAAAGATTTCCCTTTCTCCACATTCTCACCAGAACTTGGTGTGTGTTGCTTTGTTTATGATGGCTGTTCTGACAGGTGTGAGATGCTATCTCATCGTGCTTTAGTTTGACTCTCTCTGATGGTTGGTGACATTGAGCATGTTTTCTCTGTTTATTGGCCACCTGTATGTCTACTTGGGAAAGTGTCTATGCAGTTCCTTTGCCCGTTTTTAAATATTTTTGGTGTTGAGTTTCAAAATTTTGTAATGAATTTTGGATATTAACCCCTTTAGGAGATATATCACTGACTATATTCTCCTCTTCTGTGGGTTGTCTTTTTATTTGTTGAACATTCCCTTTACTGTGCAAAACCTTTTTAGTTTGATGTAGTCCCATTTTTTCCTTTTGTTCCTTGCCTGGGAGATATATCCAATAAAAATTTCTACGAGCAATGCCTGAGATTCTGCTGCCTTTGTTTTCTTTTAGGATTGTAATGGTTTTAGGTCTAACATTTAAGTCTATCATCCATTTTGAATTTATTATTGTGTATGGTATAAGAAGGTGGTTTAGTTTCATTTTCTGCATGTATCTGTCCAATTCTTCCACCATTTATTGAATAAACTATCTTTACCCCATTGTATGTGCTTGCTTGCTTCATCTGTTGCATATGAATTGACTGTAAAGGTGTGGGTTTATTTCAGGATTCTCTATTCTGTTCAACAGATCTTTGTATCTGTTTTTATGCCAGTACCATACTGTTTTGATTACTGTGGATGTATACAGTATAGTTTGATATTAGGTAGTGTGATTCCTCCAATTTTCTTCTTTCTTTCTATCTGAGAATCATTATTGCTATGTGGGGCCTTTGGTAGTTCCATATAAATTTTTGAAATATTTGTTCTAGGTCTGTGAAATATGTCATTGGAATTGCATAGAATCTATAGAATGCTTTGGGTAGTACAGACATTTTAATGATGTTAAATCTTCCTATCCATGAACACAGTTTTTGTTTCCATAAGCACCTTTATGTTCACTGCAGCAGCATTTACAATTGCCAAAATATGGAAGCAGCCTGAGTGTCCATTAACAGACAAGTGAATAAAACAACTATGGGACATTACATAATGGAATATTACTGGGCTGTAAAAAAGAAGAAATATTTACCCTTTGCTACAGTATGGCTATACCTGGAGAACATTATATTAAGTGAAATAAGCCAGTCAGAGAAAGACAAATACATTTGATCTCACTCATATGTGAAATCTAATGAACAAATTGAACTGTCAAATAAATGGGGACAGACTCAGATGGAGAGCAAGTGACAACTAGCGGTGGGGAGGAAGGACAGTTAGGGGGTAGAAGAATTGAGCAAAAAAAGGAAAAGGACTCATAGACATGGATAATAGTGTGGTGATTCCTGGGGGGGGAGCGGAGAAGGCATAAGGAGGCTACAGGGTAAAGGAAAAAATAGAATAAAGATCAAATCAAAAAATAAAAATTAAAAAATAAACAATGAAAACAAGGGCAATATCCTCATTCTCCATTTTTATGCATGCAGCATAATCTTTAAAGCATTTATTAGTTTAAATCTAATTTGAAAGTGTTTCAAACATAAAGTAACATTTCTACACATCCTAGAACAAGATTGGAGTTTTAAAAATTAGTAGAGTGAGAAGAAAATTAGAGTGATTTTTTAATTTAGCAATTCTACTTGTGTGTTTTAGAGGAATAACAATCCTTCACTATTTAAAGCTGAGAATACTTTGCAAACACTCTGAAGTAGGTTATTTAACCTTCTATCTGAGGTTAAAAACCTTCTATCAAAAACCTTCTGACACTGGAGATTTTGAAAATCACATTTCATGGATGGAAAATTACATTTTTATAATAAGATAAAAACTAATTTTCTTCCCCTACTCAAGTTAATTTTTAATGAAGGCATTGCAAGATATTTATTGATTTGTCTTTATATCAAACTGCAGTTCTCTGAATATTAAAACACAAATTTTCATTTTAGTAATATGTAAGCTTTTTAAAATTAACACATTAAACAACTAAATTCAGCAAGTGTCTCATAACCACCATCGTTTAAAATTAGGAATGAGTTTACACACAACAGCTGAAACATGATATGAAAATGCCTGAGTTCCTTTGGTTACAAGGTCATCGTTACTGCAGTACTGTTGGGTTTGTGGCATACTTCATATCTGAATACAATGTTAAACTTCAATTAGAAGCAAATAAAAATTAAAATGCAATTGTTTGTGTTTTACCATGTTCACAGATCTCTAAAATTTTTCTGTGGCTCTCAGGATGAAAATCTTTGGAGTTAGGACTTGCAGGTTCTTTCCAGTTTCAAAACGTAATGATTTCTCTATGATTCCTTGCCTGCTGACACTTTCAGGTTGCCTGGAATAATGTTTGTAAGTTCTAAATGAAAATGGGATACTAAAATGTTGTGAAACTACCTCCAGTTAAATAAACAAACCAAAAAACAGCTCATCTCACCACCATTATTTTAAAGTTTAATTTTTCACTCATTCTGATGAAAATTTCTTAAACACAAAAGTGAATTTCTCTTTAGAGAAATGGAACCAATAAAATATATAAAAGAAATGTATTATAAGAAATTGGCTCACACAGTCATAGAGGCTGAGAAACCTCAGGATCTACAGTTGGCAAGCTGGAAACCTAAGAGAGTTGATGTAAATTATACTTCCAAACCTGTCTGACTTGAGACGCAAGAACAGATGTTTTAGTTGAGTCCAAAGAAAGGAAAGACCAATATCTCAGCTAAAGACAGTGAAGCAGGAGGAATTTCCCATTACTCCTGGCAAGGACTTTCTTTTTGTTCTTTTCATACCTTAAAAACCATTCACATCAGGGTAGGCAATCTGCTTTAGTCAGTCTATCAATCCAAATGTTAACTTCATCCAAAAATCTCCCTCCCAGAGACATTCGTAATGATATTTGGCCACACATCTGGACACCTGATGGTGGCCCAGTCAAGTTGACACAAAATGAACCATCTTGGGGCCTATCATGAAAAATTATTTTTAAAATAACATAGGCATCATTAATCATGATTGCAACATTATTATGAACACCATGAAAATCAGGGACATAAATGGTTTCTACACACGGAAGTTACAAGATTAACATGGAAATGAAAGAAAAGGATATATTTTGCTTTAGTGTGTAGATTATGGTACATTTACTTTGAATGCTACATTTTTCATACTTTTAGAATAAGTCATTAATTTAGATTTCTTATGTTATGTGGATACATACACATGTAGGGAAAAGGAGAGGGTAGGAGAAATACAATGTTTAAATTATTAAACAGATTTTTAAACACTTTAGACACTTGTCAATGTGTCTTGGTATTGCTACTCAATTAACACAAGTTTGACCTAATTTCTTTATATTCACTTATGATTACTTACTATAAGGTTTTGCCTTTCAGCCTCAAAATGTACTTGTAAAGAGCAACAGCCTTGTGATTGAGATGGTGATTTCATTTCAAGCCTTCAACAGACTTGTGATAGGAAGTTAAGTGGCATAACTACAATTCTGCCTGAACTTGCTTATTTTATGAACTGGAATAAAAAATGCTTGTTACCAAACATTAAGTATGGAACATTTTGAACTCCTTGGATGAAATACTTAATTTGAATTTACTCAGCCTTGTAAATAGATTTAAAAAATTAATTGACCTGTACAAATTTGTTACCAGCCATCTTTCTCCCATGGTAGCTAACTCCTAGTAAAATGAAGGACATGAATATTTATTTTTACTTCCCTCTCAGAGGTTAGGGTTTTCAAGGGTGTAGTAGATCAGCATCTACTAACTGATATAGATCTGTTATAAACCACTGAAGTGTTGTGTGGGAAAACAATTCATATTACAATGGAATATAGATTTTGGATCAATAATTTGTGCAAGACTATTTTTTAAAGATTTTATTTATTTATCTTTAGAGGGGAAGGGAAGGACAGAGGGAGAGAAACATAAATGTGTGGTTGCTTCTCATGCATCCCCTGCTGGGCACTGGCCTGCAACCCAAAGGACATGGGGTGGGGATCAAATCTGGGTTCTTTTTATCCCATTTTTTTCTCTGAGACTAGTTAGAAACAAAAGCACAGAAGAACAAAATGGATATAGGTTCGAGGGTCCTGTGTTTTCTCTTCTCGTCTCTGGTTAAATCAGGAGAGTAGGCAGTGGAGAAGGAGGTGGCGGGAGAGAGGGGCGGGGATACCCTGTAGGCTAAGGAGGTGAGTCCTTAGCAGGAATTTACAGACACACTCAGGCCTCAGTAGGTAAGGAACAGGCCCCAGGAAGACTTTTCAGGGAGGTCTGTGTTGTTCCTGAAGCCTCCAGCGTTGAATTGATTTTCTTGAAGTCTGTACCCTTCATGTGGGCTTAACTCTGACATAAGGCTCAAGGACCCAAGGGTTTCCAGCTCCAGGCCCAGCTATCCCGGGGGCCACACAACCCTGTTGTCCTACACTCTTCCTCTCTCTGTATGTAAGCCATATGTAGCACCATAGATGTGGTTCAACAGCTCTAACCTTCAAAATATAATTTGAAAACAATTCTAGATAATGTTCACTCTGTTGCTATCTTAGTCGGTTTGCAAAAGGAATTTATATACGAACAAGCTGTCAATACAAACCTTTAGAAAAAAGATAGACTTTTCAATAAATGAGGTATGTAATCCAACTTTTAGGATTGCCCTTGTGGTTTGCTTGAAAAGCAGAAAACATGGAAAGAAATGATGCAGTAATCATTACATTAATGCGTAAGAGATCACAGACTGCAGTGAAAATATTAAAGCTGTATGTTGGGAGCACCATGGCAGGCACAGAGAGAATAGAAGAGAATTGTACTGCCTTCAGATAGAATATCCTGAATCAATACAAAGCTGAGGCCAAATGAGAACTCATCTTTGTGTAACTATTGCATCAAAGAAATCAAGCATTGATTGGAATGAGATCATCTGTGCCTTGTCAGGAACTTGCATGTATGAAAAACTAGTACTTTTTGTTAGAAGGAAGCTATTATATAATAGCAATGACTGAATGAAAATAGTATCAGATATTTTATTTATTTATATATAAATAATACTTATGTATTTTTCATTTAATTCATCCACATAAACTTATTGTAGAATTTAGAATCACCCATTTTGACCCATGCCATTTTTTTTGTTGAGAAAAAAATGCTGGGTAAGAAATGTGGCTGACATTTATAGTGAATATTAAGAATTATACATGCAAAATGAGAGTAAAGCCAAATGTACATTTTTATTGAGGTTGAGTAGAATACATACAATTTCTCAAGAAGACATAGATACGGCTGCAGTGAAGGCAAAGTGGATCACTTAAATGTTTTTCATTTCATTGGTTAGGCATTTGGGGAAAGAAAAGACCAGATTCTATGAAATCTTCATTAACAACGTGTAAGAGTGCAAGTGTTTAGGGTTCAGAAATTCAAGTGCCTCTGCAGATGATCTGAAACAGGCTGAGCGTGTGACCCTAGTGATGGGACATTGGTCAGTTCCTTGCCTGACCAGGACATTCAAATTAATGTAGATTCTGGCTAAAGCAATACCTTCACAGGTGCCAGTTTGTAACACCTGGTTCTCTCGGGACTTCTTGGTAATTATTATGTGATATAAAGTAATTTCTTCGGTTTTCATTATTTACTACTTAAGGGTAGCTCTTCTTTGGAAATAGTCAATACTCTGCCGAAACTGTTCTAGGTGTGAAATCTCCAGAAGTATTTAAAACCACAGGCGTATATCAGAAGGTGAAAGATTAACTCTCTTTTCAGAAAACTGGGCTTTTGGAAGATGCAAGCTGGTGGGAGTAATCGTAAAAAGCATTAGGTTGCTACTGATTAGACTGTGTGGTAGAACACTCTTTTCACTTTCCATTGTATTTGCAAAGTGCTTAATTACCCAAGATATTTGTAAATAACATTGAGCAGAAACCTTGCCCTGTTAATAAACACTCACACAGGCTCTCCATTTTAATTGATTTCAACTTTGTTGCAAAGATCCTTTTTATGAGGCCTTCAAAGAAAATTGGATAGGTGTCAAAACATTATTATATACTTGAAAACTCTAGCACTGTACTTGAAAAAGTTGGAATAATTTATTTTATGAATATTAAACTGCATGTTTTTATATCTTTCTATAGGTTATATTTAAAACAACTTTTAAAATTGTATTTTGCCACAGAAGCATAGTGGTTAGGGAGGGTTGAAGAATCCATTGGCTTTTGATTTAGTGACAAATGTATACTGAGAATACATATAGGGTGGGACAAACATAGGTTTAGAGTTGTTTGTGTGGAAAATAATACAATAATTAATACATAATAATATAAGAATAAACTCTATGTTCTGCATACTCACAACTGTAAACCACCTTTTTCTCTACCCTGTACTTTCTGCCTATTACACGTGGTGTTCTCGTGTTATTGCTCACCCCCCTTGTGATAATGCTGAGGTGATTGGTATTCTTCTCTGTTTCATACGTAAGACAGCACCATCTCTAAAATTCTAGATTTTTGGCCCTGGCTTGTGTAGCTCAGTCAATTGAGTGTGGGCCTGTGAACCAAACTATCGCAGTTTGATTCCTAGTGAGGGCACATGCCTGGGTTGCAGGCCAGTTCCCAGCAGGGGGTGCATGAGAGGCAACCACACATTGATGTTTCTCTCCCTATCTCCTTCCCTCCCCCTCTAAAGGTAAATGAATCAAATCTTTTTTAAAATTCTAAATTCTTGGAAATTTTATTAAGGAATGTATTTTAGTCAACATTAATTATAGAAGCACTTAATTGCTTTTTGTTTTTATGATGTTTCTATTTTTATAAAACTACTGTCATTTGTTTTGCATGCAACTCTTAGTTTAAGAAATAATAGTCTACCTCCTTATACTTCCCCAGAGTTTGCACTTAGGTATGTGGTTCTTGATGGCTCACAGAGTTGGCATATATTCTTCAAACATGTGAGAATGTGCTTTTAAGACAAAATGTTGCCCTGGCTGGTGTAGCTCAGTGGATTGAGCGCGGGCCTGGGAATCAAGCAACCACGATTAGATTCCCAGTCAGGGCACATGTCTGGGTTGCAGGCCAGTTCCCAGCAGGGGACGCATGAGAGGCAACCATACACTGATGTTTCTCTCCCTCTCTCCTTCCCTTCTCCTCTAAAGATAAATAAATAAAATCTTTAAAAAAAGACAAAATGTAAAAAATATTTTCTGCGTTTAAAAAAAAATTAGAATAATGGAGTTATATCCTACTAATCCGTCCTATAAATTTATGGAAAAACTAAAAAAAAAAAACTTAAAAAGACTCACTAAAAATAAACCTTTTTAAAGGACTCACATACTTTAAAAATATTTTAAATTTAAGTTTAACCCTGACCAGTGTGGCTCAGATGGTTGGGCATCATTCCTCAGAGCACAAGGTCACCGGTTAGATTCTCTATCAGGCCACATGCCTGGGTTGTGTGTTTTTGGTCCCTGCTCAGGGAACTAACGAGAGGAAACCAATTGATATTTACCTCTCTTTTTTTCACCCTCCTTTCCCATCTCTCTAAAAATAAATAGATAAAGTCTTTTTAAAATTGGAGTTATTACAGTTCATAATAATGACATGATAAAAATGCTTTTGAAGCAACAAAAGCAAGCAGTTATCAGCACTAGTCACATTTCAGGGAGCATCAGAATCCAGAATCGTAGGGGAGTGTGGCAACACAGGTCCCTGGGCTCCATCGCAGAAGGTTCCCATCAGGTGGGCTTGGGTGGAGCCTGAGCATTGTATTTTCAGTAAGTTCCTGGGTGACATCGATGCAGCTGAGCTACGGACCACATTTTAAGTGGCATTGATTTAGGAATGCCCCGAGAAGCTTAGTTTGTGCTAACAATTGAAATTATGTTTTTCAGAAAAATAAACTCAACTGTTCCAGAAGAGCTCAGTGCCTGGAAACCAATGTCAGTTCTGTACAGATACAAGGTGACGCGGATTATTTCATCAACTACCTTGGAGTTCCCACTGTGCAGTTTGTGTATGAGGACACCAAGGCAGTACAGGTGATTGTTTCTGAAAATTCAACCCCCCTCCGCCCACACACACAAAGTCCAGACATGCAGAATTTGATTTTATCCTGGCTATTTGTCTTTTTAATCAAAAAGTCACTGTAGGAAGCTGGTTCATTTACAGAGTTATTTTTGTTATTCAGGGGCTTCGTAACAGTATTTGAAAACATCAGCTCTTTTCAATAGTGTTGAATTCAATTTAAAAAGATTTATACTGTCACTCACATTTTCACTGTGTGCTTTGAAACAAAAAATTTGCAGTCATTGCTTTATCATTAAAACATAGTTGTCATCTTCTGTATTCACGGAAACAGGTGACATGTGCCATAGATTCTCCTCTCCCTGCCCAAAGGAAAATGCATTTCATATGCTGTATATTAATGTGTCCTATGGATTAGCTACCCAGCGTTTGTCAATGATTGGCCTTCCTAAAACTATACATTTTCTGTGAAGATAGGAGGTTCCTGCTCCTAAAGTATATCACATACGCATGATTTACCTTATGTCAGTGTTTATCCATTTACTGAACTTCAAGCATTTTAATCTTTCTCAGAATTATGTGAGAGGAAACCCTTTCTCTGTAGATATAAACCAGTTGAAATATTCTACCTTCTTTTACCAAACTGTGCATACCTTTCAGGAAGCTCTTTAACCAGCATCCAGGGTGGTCTGCTTGAACTAATTTTTATATTAACAAAATGGTGGCTGGAAAATAGAGGAAAACTTGCTTTGTTCTTCAATCATACATGTCCTTGAAAAGTTGTACTTAAGTCATATTTTATAAGCTCAACTTCTTATTTTTAATATCTTAATTTCTGATAGCTTTGAGCAATACTTAGTTTTATGTTTCTCTATACCAGATCCCCACTGCCTGTGTACACCTTAGCTCCTCTATAAACAGCTAATGATCACTAACATCTTAAATTTATAGAGGGAGAAACTCTGGGTGAGTCCTACTGCAGTGAGGTATATTCTTAGGTGATGTAAAAATAATCATGTAATTTATCAGTTTTTTACACTTGGATTTTCATAAGGTATTGTTTGGAAATGAGATACATGTGTAGAGATGCAAGTCCACTGTGTATACTTTCATGAAATTGGTGTTTTAAGAAATTAATTTATTTTTTCTTTTTCTACTTGATATTTGGTAACATCCTTTATCATTTCCACATCTGAGCCCTTCCAACTTTCGTCACGTCAATGCATTGAATGCTGGTTTTTATTCCTTACAGGTCTCATTCATCTTGGTTGAGTTTTAAGCCAAGAATTTCGAGAATCAGTACAGTATAACCTTAAGAATGGGACTAACAGTTGACTCTTGATTCTGATACTTAGCAGACGAATGATTTAACTTCATCCAGAATTACTTTAGAAATGAGGAACCATGATACATTTATGGAATGTACTTCCTAGAGCCATGATAAAGATAAGTGATACTGTGCATGTAAAGGGCTTAGCTAACATCGAGCATGTCATTAGGCCTCTATCCACCCTAGCTATAGCTGTCATTGTAATTATTATTGTCTGATTGTGGGTCTAACAATTAGTGGGGGTATTTCTAAACATTTTAGATGAGAATGCATTATGAGGAGGGAAGATCTTATTAATTGTTAAGGAAAACAAGCTTCTAAAGCAGAAGAGGTGGCATTTGATTAGGAGCAGCAGGGGGATCTGAGATTTGGAAACCAGGAGCGGTGAAGTTCTAGGAAGGGACTATCGTCCCTGCAACCCCTGAGACCAAAGTCGATCTTCTAGCTTAGCCTAAAGAAGCCAATTGGCTTTTCAAATTATGCCCAGCCTGTCTAACTCCCCCCATCAAAATCATTTTTTATTATATTTGTCTCTAGTAAGCAATTACAAGAGAATCCTTGATGCTTTATATTATAACAAATGACCTTGTTTATATTGCTTTAGCGTGGAACATTTTTAAAAATGTATTTGTCCTTTACAAAATATGAATGCCCAAGATGAGTTAATTTTGTGTGGTGAACTTTCCAAAGAACAGCTAACGTTTGCTTTCTGTGTTATCTTATAGTAAATATTTCTGTATATGAAGAAGAGTTGTGAACATTTAAAGGCCTTATTCATGATATAAAGAATTACCTTATGTTAATTAGTAAAGTGTATAAGAAAAGTAGAGTTTTTTCATAAATTTTAAATTAGATTTAAAAATGCATGTAATATTTATGTATTATATATGTTACATATATAATAATATTTAAAATAATCTCTTCCACCTATTGAGTACTTACTGTGCTGTATTTTTACCTCGTATCATTCATACTTACAGTATCCCTGTGAAAGAGCTATTATTATTAACACTATGTTCTTGGTTGTTGTGGGTGAAGTGAAGCTTAATGTCTACAAGCTTATCCAAGGTCATAAAACTAATAAATGGCCAAGACAGAAGTTTACCTTGGATCTGTTTAACAGCAAGCTCATGTCCTCTAGCATTACACTAAAGGTTGTAAATTGGCAGCCCAAGGGCATGATCCCATCTGCAGATATATTTTACTTGCTCTGCGCTTTATCAAAAACTTGGATTTCTGGAAACACTGGGTTCTTTTTTCCATGGACACAATTGGCTAAATTGTGTATTCCTCACTAGCTTCCCATGCTCTTTATTAAATAATCTACCATATTGTTTTTCCTGGAGAGCAATTAAGAATGGTATTTCTTCAACATCTATTTCTCTCAAAAATTAGGACATGAATGATCAACCTAAAGGACTGCATGTTCTACCAGACTTGTATTCCCTAGATTGCCTGTCTTTACCCTGTAGAACTGGATTCATCATGTCTACATTCATGTTGAGTAAATAATTGAAATGGATAATTCTATAGTTCCTTTCACTTTAATAATTATATATTTGTCCTAAGTGAAATAATTTTATGATTATTCTTAGGTTTTTGAGAAATTATCTATTGGAAGTATATTCGGGTGATTATAATGCAAACCTTAGTAGTTCTGCCATTTGTTTTTAATCTGGCAAAATTGATTACGACTCTGTTAGATTCAATTTCAAAAAGTGAATAAGGATAATAGAAAATAATATTTAACTGTAGGAAAATAAACTAGTGCCATAACAGTTAGTTTTTATGGACATTTGTGACATTATTCTAAAATTATTTTTTGATTAAGTATGACATTTTATCATCTCTATTCCAAATATCTCATGCTGGCCATTTTCTCACCAATACCGTTTCCCTATAGCTTCTCTAGATGCTAATATTGCATAAGATTGCTTGAAGCAACTTTCACTTACAGCTTTTCTTGGTGTCTGTACTCTAATTTTTCAGTAATTAAATTTCACAAATGCAAAGCTATCTGTGAATTGGCCAAATGTTAGAATTATTTCTTCACATAAAATATTGCCCTGTTAATTGAAATGTCTCTAGTTGTACGCTTCATTTAAATGAGGTTTTCAATTTGTAAACATCGTTGCACCTGTTAGGAGAGGCATTCTGTGCAGAGTAAATACAATGCAGAGATTGCTGAAAAGGAAATGAAAAGACAGATGCTTTCTGATTAAAAGTGCAATTTATGACAGACTGGTGGTCCAATGCGCATTTCTTCTGTCACTTACCAGCTGTTTCACATAATTTTTGTTCCAGATCAGTCTATTTACTCTGTAGGGCATGTCAGAGGCTCTGGCATTTTTAGTATATCCAAAGATCAATCCACATCCTAGCAAGCTTTATACCACGAATTGAAGCTCAGTTTCCTTACTCTGTTTAACCTTATTTTTTGCTCCTCTGCTTAAAACATTCTATTTTAAACCCAATTTACCTCGATAATAGAGGATTTAGCATTTAAATGATAATGAGATAAAGAGGTGTTGTAGCTTTTACATAGCAGAGTTTCTTGCATAATTGTTTGAATATCCTTTGGTAGCCCAGTAACTGAAAAGCAAGTAGCATATGTGTTTTGTAACTCAATAGTATTAATTCTTGTTCAGTTAGATAACAATGACATCAGTTTTGATTTTTATATAGCATTTGAGTGTATAGTGTGTGCATGCGTGTCATTTAAAAGTTTTTAGGTACAATTCAGATATGACATTACAATGCACATACATGTATTAGGAGCAAAACAGCTCATAGTTTACTTGTTGATTCACCATGCTTTCTTCCACTTACTAGAAAAAAAATTGTCATACTTGAATTGGAGATCATTCTTTCATTGTGTTTTCTGTTTGGAACTTAGTCACTGTCACTGTTGTATTAACAGGTAATAATATTTCAAAATTTCATTACAAGCTCTTGATTTAAGGAACCAAATAGTTATATGTAACTATGCACAATTGAACTGACATTTTGCTATATCTGACAGCCATGAAAGTTAAATGTCACTTAAAATGAGAAAAATGTGCCAATTGGACCAGGTCATAAAGGGATTCTTTGTCTTCTCTCTAGTTCCCTCTTTTAGTTTCCTAAAGCTTATTTTAGGAAAAGTGCTTTTAATGGCAATCAAAATACATTGTATTTTTATTTTCAGATCAGATTTAATTCACTTAGAGCTAGAGTTCTGAAACATTTTTATTCTGGGAATCCATCTATCCTTTAAAATTATCAAAGACTCCAAATAAAAGAGCTTCATTTATGTGGCTAATATGTACAAATATTTGTCATATTAGCAATTAAAACTGAAAAGTATATTTATTTGTTAATTTATTTGAATTTCAATAATAAGCTTGTTACAAATAACATAAGAACATATTTTATGACACTAAATTATATTTCCCCAGCACAAGAAAATGTAAATAAGAAGAGTGGCAGCAGATCTGTTGTTATATGACGTTTTAGCTGAAATGTATAAAGCAATACGGTCTTACAGTTTTTTTTCATTTTAGTGATGTATATTTTTTCTTTGATATTACCCTGAAGCTTGACAAGTATTAGCTTCTTAAAGGCTAGTCTCAATGTGGAATCTGAAACCATATTAATGAACTTTTTGTGCCCTCTGCACTTATGAACACAGAGTGAAAATGAGAGTGTGAAGGGGTATAATGTCACTATTATCATATTACAAAAATAGTTTTGATCTCAGGGACCTTTGAAGTTTTCTGGACCACCTTGCTGAAATGCTAATTTAGAGAAATGGCCTTGGTTAAACTAGTCCACATCATTTTTCATAATATCTGGCAAGGTGTTCAACTTTGCTCTTTTCAAGGATTTGAACTGTGATTCTCTATAAACCTGCTCATCTTTGGGTATTGTCATCCCATTCACCTGGCAAACAGCATGAAGTAGGGAATATAACACTCTTAAAAACTGTGACTCTACAAAGAATTCCGCTTCTTAGAAGTCTTCCTTTAGAGGAGAAGGTTAAACCCCAATCAACAAATCAACAGTTACAGAGCAGAACTGAGGAGCTTTGATTGTACAGCACAGAAATGCCTGTCGCAGAGGGAGTGCTATTAAAGCTGCTGCACGCTTCCAAGAGCCTGAGGAGTAAACACAAGAAATTGAAATATGAGACATATTGAAAAACAAAAAGCAGAGAAACTCTTAAGACTCAAATTGATAATTCAGAAGATCATACTTCAAATTGCCTAGTATTTTGAAATGGCTGCAAGGAGGACATATTTCCCCTAGCTGTTGTTCTTCCTTGGAATTCTAAAGAACATTTACTTCAAATGCCTATCATCACTGGATCAAAATGTATAACATATGAACTATATTTAAACCCTACTGCCATTTTCAGGGATTATTGTGTGACCATCCTGTTATGAAGCAACTTGTTTTATAGTGAAGTGTTTTACAATTGCAACAGTAATACAGGTGGATTTAGCAGTCAACAATGGTGTAAATTTGGCAACATTTAAGTTAGAGTAATAAGTGTGAATCTGATGTGTTTTTCCACACATCTGTTTATTCAAACTCATTAATTTATTTCACCAGCCATTATTAAGTGCATGCTATAGTCCAGCACTATGTAAGAAATACAAAAATGAACAAAACGTGCCCTCCTTTTCTCATCCCGATCACAGTCCAGATTGAGACCCAGACTTGTAAACAATCAAATGAAGTATCCTTGAAGTTCTCTAAACTGACTTTCACTTAACTTACTTGTGAAATTCATTGCCAATTTTCATTTTGTAAGAAGAATACAGTGATAACTGATGAAGGCTGTTTGAAGCTCTTCGCAGTAAGATCATTCTGAATTTTTGCACACTTGTATTCTCTCAGGTTCAGTGGCATACTCTCCCAGGGTCAGCTATACAGGGTGGGTCAAATGTAAGTTTGCAGTTGTTCATATGGAAAATAATGCAATAATTAATAAGTAATAATGAAAGAACAAACTGTTTTTTGTACTCACAACTGTAATCCTACTTTTGCCCCAGCTTGTACTGCCAATCTATATGTGACCTTTCATTTTTATTAAGAATTAGATAATTGCTACATAAACTTGTGACTATGAAAATAAAAAATATTCTAAGAAACTCTTAGTGGTATCACTATATAAGGTGAGTTGCTAATAAAAAATGACATGTAGTGGACCAGGCAATTCTTAAAGACCGGGAGAAATTTTAGCAAGCTAGATGCATTCTGCTTGTGAAGTTTACTTCACAAATATCTGTAAATGCACTTTGAGTAAAAGGCAACTTGAAATATAGATTAAAACTAAGATAAGAAAGAAATAATAGAACTTCATTCAACAGGCCCATGTTCAGAGAAAAAACTTTGGTTTTACATCATAATACTGGCCCAAACACACACATCCACTTGCAGGTTTTAAATTAACATGAAATATTTTACATATGTATTATTTCTTGTTCTTTGCTGATTATTTAATGGAACCAACTTCCAAATAATTAACCTGTCAACTAGTGGGACAAATTACATTGGCTAAGAGGGTTTCTAATACAGAGAGAAGTGATAAAGTCATGATAGTACCAAGGAAAATGATATTGAACAAGCACTCATAATATGTGTAGGCATGTTTTGTTGTAAGTCCTTTAAATATCTTAATTCATGTAATTTAATCTTTGTTCTTGTAATTTGTATTGCTGTGTAAGGTGCCAGTATGACGAATTTTTATTAAAGGTGAACCTGAGGTACAGAGCGGTCAAGTAACTCAGCCAACATCACAGTTCCTTCAAGTGATAGAATCCAGTTTCAAACCTAGCACTCTACATCAGGTCTCTGGGCTCCTTCTTCCAAATCCTACACTGTTTTGTCAGGGTTTCTACATAAAACGAAGTGGTTTTAAAATTATTTTCATCTCCCCCTACATCTACAGAGCAGGGCTGTGCTATAGCACTTCGTTCTTATTTTTTCTAGTGTCCTACACAGAGGGCCTCAGCATTTCAGCCAGGACCACTCTCAAAATTAAGCAACAGTTGATAGAAGGTAATATTTCTTAACTGAATTTAAAATGAGCCCACAATATGTAATGATAAAACTGATATTAATGTTTTATAGTAATTTATATATTCTTTTACAAAACAAATTAATTCCAAATTAATTTTGAAAGATGAGGAGTTAGGCATGTGTGTTTCTTCTTGTTTCAATGATATTGACACATTTCTTTAAGTAGAATATTCTGGCATCTTAAACCATATTGGAGACAAATATAGATGACATTTTTAAATAGTTCATTAAAATGTAACAATCAATTTGGGCGCCCATATGCTCTCACTATAAACTGCAGAAGGAACTGGCATATCTAGAGACCATACAGCTGGGGATGAAGACTGTGAATAAGTTTTCTCGTCCACTCCCTAATCTTCACAACTTCATACCATTTTTTTTTGCATCTGGAATTATAGGTCTTCAACACCTGTTTCACAACTTACAGCACTTCACACAGAAGTTGATAGTTTTGCTTGTTTCCTAAAAAGGAAATGTTTCTGTGAAAACTACAGAGAAAGAAAGCAGTGGCCTTGAAGTCTCATGAATGTAAAAGAAATAATGAAACAAAACAACGGAAGTCAAGGCCACTTGGCCTAGAAAGACTCTGTTGCTTCCTCGTGAAAGCTCTGGCTCTTTTATGAGTCTCAAGAGAACTGTCATTGTCCTCATGATATACTCCCCTGTGATCTTCAATGAATGGAGAGAATTCTGAAAACATAACAAAGTACTTACAAGTATTTTGATTTCTACCATCGTTTGTCAATAGCTTTAGCATTGAAATTATTTTGAGCCAATTTTCTTTTATCAGTGGAGAACATTTTTAAGACTAAATACCATAGTGTATATACAGTACTGACAAGTGTGTAAAAGTAGGAAAAATAACCTGTTGCTTTATGCACAAGGTCATTGTATTTCTATAAATTAGCATTTTGTAATTTGAGTTTTATTTACCTATAATTCTTATCAGAGCATGAGAAGTTGTACACCTACTCCATGCCCAGAGATGTTTTCTAATTTATAACTCAGGAAAAATATATATATGTATATACATGGAATTTTAATGAAAAGGAAATTTTGTGTGAACATTGCTTGGAACTACTCGTAGAAATAGTAAAATCAGATTAGGACATTGCTTATGGAAAAATATTTGAGCTTAAATTCAGGGCACATTTCCTCTCTGCACTGGTCATGTATCCCTGGTTAGGTATGGTAGCTCAATGGCTATTGTTGACTTGCCAGCTCCCACCAGTTCATGGGTAATTTTGGACAATCCAAATGGCCAAACTAAGATCAGAGGCTTTTGGCGAGAGGATGGTCCTAAGAATGGTAGGTCCCCAGATGCCCAGACTCTCTCTGATGAACTGATTGAAAAGTAGTACTCATAAATTCATTGACTTTTAGAGCAACACTTATCATTGAACCCAGGTACTTCTGTCTATTCCTCTGCTGTAAAAGGAAGTGGAAGCTTAGAGTTTCAGAAACTTTACTGGAGGAGTTAAAACAATTTAGTGCAGAGTTAATTATCCGTACTCTCAGTTCAGGTGTCCCTACCTAGAGCTGCTCTCTTCTACACTCCAATTCTGTAGGCTCCATTCTTCCTCCTGCTTCTTTTTCCAACTTCTTTCTCTCTCCTTTAGTTTGGCTTCTTTCACCTTTTCCTGCATCTATGTTCTTCCTAGTCTTTATTTCCTTTTCTTCTTTTTTCATCATCCTCTGCTATCTCTATATAATTTTCCTCTGTATCTCTTTTTTAATATTTTAGTTGACTCGGAAATTTAGTTTATTTCAACTGAATTAATGTCTTTAATTTGCTCATGGATGAATCATAGCCTGGCTACTTGATAACATTCCAAGATGTCAGAAATAGTACAAATGGAGGCCATTATATCATATGGCTAAATACTAAGAATTTAAATGTTATAAATCAAACCTAAATAAATACATTGTTAAGTAAAAAAGATGAGATTCTCTCCTGATTTGACACATACATGTTTAAGATTATCAGGAAGAAAGGTTTGAATTTAGTGTTTCAGACTTGTTAGAATTTTAAAATGTGGTGACAGTGGCAGAACTGACCCCAGTCCCTGACCCCTCTTTGACCCTCCTTTTTCTGCCCCCCTTTGCCCCAGACTCATATTATGAGGGTCCTTTGTACCTTTAAGCACAGTCCATAGCACCCATAAAAAGCTTCCCCAGGACCACTAACTGGACATCGGGCTGCATGTTGGAGATACAACCTTTGCTTTTCATGATGGGCCAGGAGAAGAAGGCAGCTCAATCACTGGAGGCAGATATGGGTGCATTTGAGTGATTAGTGCTGAGATTCTAGATTTCAGATTAGCTGGAACTTGATCTACAAAGAGAATCATGCACTCCAGACAGATATGCCTGTGCTGATTTAATATTTAAAGATCTTGGAAATGGAAAAACAATCACTAAAATCTAGAAAAATGAACCTAAGGTATGACAAACTAGAAAATCCTGATATAGGACATGTAAATATTCTTGAGTAAATCTGCTAAAATGCCTTGAGTTTGTTGCCTAAGATTTGTCACTAAGAAAACTTGAGACTGACCAACTTCTATAGGATCTTAGAGAATATCAGCTGGTAGGTGGCCTAACATAAAAGGGGTGGCTCTATTCAATGGTTACTTTCTTCAATAAATTCTAAAAAATGTGGCTATTTAACGGTTGCCACCTTAAAGTTATAAGGCACTCCATATAGCAAATCACTGCTAAGATATGGTTCAAAACATGTTCCAAAATTCCAAGCTTAAAGAGACATAAAAAAGAACTAAGTTGTCACAAGTGTGTTTATGATACAGTCTTTCCTATAAGTCAGCCAGGCAACTGCTCTGCTATCTGCCTTCTCAGCATCCTGACACCAAGGAATACACAAGAGTCACACACAGTAACTATGCTCTTCACTCAGCTTTTACTGAATGCAGATTCACTCAAAGTTGATCAACATACATAAATATCCTATTCACACTCTAACAATCTAGGAGAATTTTAACACACACAATAATCAATGAGGGATAATGGACCTGGGTCCCACAGTCTCAGTCTGTGGGTCCAGGAGACAACACAGCAGGCAAGGGAGTTGTCCAGAGTCTTGCAAGGAAGGATCTCTGGAGCCAGGTGGGCAGGAGAACAGATGAAGTCCTCAGTCCAGCAGGGCAGAGCCTCAGGTGACTGATGCCAAGGAAGAGCAGCATGGTGTTGAGCAGCACTGTGGTGTGTGGAGCTCGGCTGTCTCAGCAGTGGTCTGGAGCCTGCCTCAGTTATACCTTGAAAGTGCTGTACTCCACCTTTCTGGGTCTTTTTGATAAATGCCTTGGCACCCCTGAGACCAAGTGGGAATTTTTCCCAGGAGCCTGTGAGTGGTACATGGCTTTCTTCTTGACACTCCTTCTGGCAAGTGGGGAATTTCCCCAGAAGGTTATCTATGGCCCTGCTCTGCTTGCATGGCTATTCTGACCATGTGTGTAGGTATCTTAAGTGTGTCTCCTTACCAGATGTGTTTACTCTGACTTACATAATTTCCTTCTTGAACCAAAGTATCATGTTTGACTGACAGCCATTGTAGTTGACATAAGTGACTCCACTTTTTAAAAATATATGTTATATTATCTTAATTGGACCAATGCCATTTTATTGGTCCTTCGCTCCACAGTTCTCAACAGGAAGAATCTTCAGTTAAGGATTCAGTGTCTGAGAGGTGTCTTATAAAGCAAGAGTTAATTTTAGTACACTTCCTAAGCAAAGGAATGCACAGTGGAATCTTAAATAAAGTCCAGGCAAACTTCAAGTGCTAATTGATTCTCTTTTAAAGATTATGACCACATACTAACATGAAATGTTTATAGAACTCTGTGCATGGGTGTACGTGTGTGGTGGGTCACAAATGGTGTGTGTATGCATACTAAAATATTTTTGATCAAAGAAACATCTTGAGAATTTAGTCATAATTAATTTTGTTTTCTTATATTCTATTCATAGCCACAGTACTTTCAGTTAGATCTTACAAAGAGAACCAGTCTATGTAGCATAATGTAGATAAAATATTTTTTGTAGAAAGAAAAATACGTCTGTTCTGTTGACACACAATTAATGGTAATTTTACATTTGTTGAATTAATGACTAGATGGATACATTTTTAAATTAACATTTTTATCATAGCTACTACATACTTACAAACCTTAATTCTCTCCCTTCTCTCTTTTCCTTCATTCCTCCCTTCCTTCCTTCCTTCATCTTTAACCAATTTTGACTGCAATGTGTTTATATTGTTTCTATTTCCTTATTTAAAATATTAATGTTTTATATTGCTTTTGATGTGTAATTAGTATTCATTCTAGAATTGTAAGAATGTATCAATATTAGCATTTTTAATACAACTCATAACATTAATAATCAAATTATTCATTTAACAATCCTTCCTTTTTCCACTGATCTGAAATATTCCACTCTAATTATATGCTGTATTAAATTACTTTATATACTTGGGTCTGGGTTTTTTTTCATATTTTTTATTGTTGTTCAAGTTGTTTCCACTTTTACCCACCAGTCCCCCCACCACCACAGCCGTCCTCATCTCCCAGCCTTGATCCTACCCCACTTTGGGTTTGTCCATGTGTCTTTTATAGATGTTCCTGAAAACCCCTCCCCTTTTCCCTCCATTTTCTCCTCCCACCTCCCGTCTGGGTACTGTCAGTTTGTTCTTAATTTCACTGTCTCTGGTTATTTTGTGTTTGCTTGTTTGTTTTGTTGATTACGTTCCACTTACAGGTGAAATCATATGGTATTTGTCTTTCATGGCCTGGCTTATTTCACTTAGCATAATGCTCTTCAGATCCAACCATTGCTGTTGCAAAGGGTAAGAGCTTCTTCTTTCTTTCTGCTGTGTAGTATTCCATTGTGTAAATGTACCATAGTTTTTTTTAATCTATTCCTTTACTAATGGGCACTTAGGTTGCTTCCAGCACTTGGCTATTGTGAATTGTGCTGCTATGAACATTGGCCCGCACAGGTTCTTTTGAATTGGTGTTTTAGGATTCTTAGAGTATAAAATTCCAGCAGTGCAATTGCCGGGTTGAAAGGCAGTTCTATTTTTAGTTTCCTGAGGAAATTCTACATTGTTTTCCATGGTGGCTGCACCAGTCTACATTCCCACCAGCAGTGCACTAGGGTTCCCTTTTCTCCACATCCTCTCCAACACTTGTTGTTTGTTGATTTGTTTATTATGGCCATACTGACTGGTGTGGAATAGTATTTCATTGCGGTTTTAATTTGCATCTCTCTGATGGCTAGTGATGCTGAGCATCTTTTCATATGTCTCTGGGCCCTTCGTTTGTCCTCCACGGAGAAGTAAGTGTCTGTTCAAGTCCTTTGCCTAGTTTTTAATTGGTTTGTTTGTATTTTGGGGGTGGAGTTGTGTGAGTTCTTTATATATTTTGGAGATAAACCCTTGTCTGAGGTATCATGGCAAATATATTTTTTCATATGGTTGGTTCTCTTCTCATTTTACTGCTATTTTCTTTAGCCACGTAGAAGCTTTTGGTTTTGATGAGATCCCATTTGTTTATTCTTTTCTTTATGTCCCTTGTTTGAGGGGCTATATCAGTGAAAATAATGCTGCATGGAATACCTGAGATTTCCCTTCCTATGTTCTCCTGAAGGACTTTTATGGTAATCACAACTTATATTTAAGTCTTTTATTCACCTTGAACTTATTTTTGTGCATGGTGTGAGTTGCTGATTGAGTTTCTTTCTTTTTTTTTAAAGTAGCTGTCCAGCTCTCCCAACATCATTTGTCGAAGAGGCTATTTCTACTCTATTTTATGTTGCTGCTCCCTTTGTTAAATATTAATTGACCATAGAGACTTGGGTTTATCTCAGGCTCTCTGTTTTGTTCCATTGGTTTATGTGTCTGTTCTTATGCTAGTATTGGGCTGTTTTGATTACAGTGGCCTTAGGTCTGTTTCAAATTTTTCATTATTTCATTGATTTGTTTGTTCCTATACTAGTAAAAGATTATTTTCATTTCAGTTACTATAGGTTTTTAATAACTTTAGTATCTGATAACTTAAGTCCTACATTTTTATATTATTTTTGTTCTTTTATTTTTTCCCTTTTAATGAATTTATTGGAGGTGACACTGGTTAACAAAATTATAGGTTTCAGGAGCATAATTCTGCAACACAGCATCTGTACATTGTATTGTGTGTTCATGACCCTGTCATGATAATCCAGATTACAATGGTATCATGTTGATGTAACTATTCACATATTATTGAATATTAGCTTCACCTGCATTTTTAAATTATAGGTAATCTTTTATGGAGTGTTCTTAGACCTTATGTTTGTTCCTCTTTCTAGCTCTTTAGGATAAATTACAAAGCATGAAGTTGGGTCAAAGTGTGAATATTTTAAGCACCTTGACATATTGAAAAACACTTTCCTGAATGGTGGTACATTTTAAAACCATATGGCAGAGCTTAGAGTGTTCTTTAATCTCACACTACCAACAGTATTCATTAAAATTATCTTTACTAATGATAGGTAAAATCAATAACCTGTGTTTTAATAGATTTTTTCCTTGAAGTAACTATTTAGTGGTTGCTTATTGACTTATTGGAGTATTTGGAAAAGGATATTCAATGTAGAGTCTGTATTTGGAATAGAAAATGTTGATATAGAGCAAGATGACTTAATCTCTTTCAGAAAAATAGAAATTTTATGGCAAATATGTTAACTGGAAGATCCACCTTAAAAATATAATTTTTTAATTAAAATCAGTATTGGGGTAACATTCATGAAGTAGTTTATGCTCAAGTTTACTAAGGCATGAATCTTTCTGCAAATCAACATACTCACATTTTAAAAGCCGAACTTCAAGAAACTTTAAAGCATTTTATACTGTGAAGCTGGAAAATAGAAAATGTGTGACAACCAAGTTGTCAGGTATCAAAGGTTGCTTTGTGAAAGTCCCAATATATTGTTCCAGGTGACTATAATGAAGTAGTACATGGAATTCCTTTAGCAGTCATAGTAGTTTCTAAGAAGGTAGAAGAGATAAGCTAATGAAAAAATTGGAGGTAAACCTGTACATAAATTCAGAGTTGAATGATTCTAAGGTCATAATTGTGAAATTATAGCTATTGGTGTTTAGTACTGAGTGAAGGGTATATGTGTGTGCTCAGGGATGGGGAGGTGGCGCAGGTGGTTAAGAGGCCCAGGTCATGATTAATGTCTCTGTCTAGTGGGCACACTACCCTTTCAGAATAGCTGGTGCTGCTACTACACTGTGATTAACCTGTGAGGCAACAGAAAAATAGACTCGTGCCACATTGCACTCTATCATTCCCTGATGCCATTTTTCAGGAGATGCCATAGGAAAAAAGTGACACTTTATCATGGGTGGGTAAGTGGGTGGTCATTTGCGTGGTGGTAGATAGGTATGTGTTCCTGAATTTCATTGCTATTCATGATATCTCTATTTTATCTGTTTTTATCATTGAATATATCTGTGTTTTTCTATATAATGCAAATCTTTTTTTGAAAATGAAGAGTGGAATTGAGCTTATTTTAAATAGAAGATTTAACTCTGGTGCTAAAGGAAATACTTGGCTTGTAAGCCTAGAAGTTTTCTAAAACCATTTGTAAAACATTTTTATGTTTGTGAAAATATTCCAGAGAAGGGAAATAATGGAAAGGAACAAACCTATTATGATAATAGGAAATGGATTTAATATTTCTATTCCTTAAAAATATTAATCATCATCATCATAAATTTAGTTTAATTTAGCATGAACTGTGTACAGAACACTATACTATGCATTAAGAACAGATAAAGCAATGATACAATTCATGGCATTCAAAGGATTTATAATATCCCTAGAGCAACCAGGCATGAGTATTAATAAGTAAATGGCAATAAAAGAAAGCCAACACTCAGTGCTAAGTGATTTCTATGAACAATAAGGGTATTTGAGCCCTAGCCAACAGAGTGATTTATTTATAATTTTAATTATTTTTATTTTCTTAATATATATATATAATATTTTAAAAACTTTTTACATTGCAGTAGATTCTTGGACACTTTTTGAAATATAGATGCACACACCATAGATAAATAAATCTCAAGGGTTCTATAAGGGAAAGTAAAATCTGAAACTATACCTGTCAGGTCATAAATCAGAGAGAGAAATTTTAGCAGAGAGCAGGTCTTATGAATCTACAGGCCCCTGTTCCTGTCTAAGGGTCAAAGTAACAGCTAGCACCATGGCTGCTATTCTTCTACAGTATATTTAGGGTCAGTTCCTGGAATCATCCAGGGATTGGCTACTGATGGAGTTTATTTATAGGAAAAATAATGTCCTTACAATTCAGAATAGACTTCAGGTAACACCACCAAACTGGAACATTGCCAAAAAACATCTATCCAAGCTCTAATTCTTGAAATTATGGTTGACTATTTTCTTCTTCACACCCTAATCAATACTTCTAACTCCTATTTTTTGTCGGTTACTTTATTACTAGGTTCAGTTCATTTTATGTTACATTATATCTCATTGCTATCACTTAATTTCCAACAATTGTTGCTTAATTCAGACAATTCATTATCTCTTCACATCCAGACCTTGGTCTCCTAATTTGGTAGTCTTTCTCCCACCATTTGATTTTGTGAAATGGCTTGAAGAGTAATCTCCTAAAGAGCTGCTTTAATCATGCCCCTCTTTTCCTTCCTTTTTATGACTTAACATCCTTCCACATTTTCCAGTGATCAGTTTTTAATGGTCCTGTAAATAACATACATAATATTTTTCTCCAAAAAATATTGTTTCTATTGTTCTCTCTTTTTTCTTTGCTTATAATCTTTTTTAATTTTATTTTTATTGTTGTTCAAGTAGTTTTCTGCCTTTTCCCTTCACTCCTCCACACCACAACAGCTGTCCCTGCCTCCCTCCCCAATTTCTGCCCCCCCCCTTGTTGTTGTCCACATGTCATTTATAATTGTTCCTATAAACCCTTCACCCTTTCCCCCCATTATCCCCTCCCCTCACCCTTCTGATCACTGTCAGCCTTTTCTCAGTTTCAACGTCTTTGGCTATACTTTGCTTGCTTGTCAATATTTTTTAATTAGGTTCCTGTTAATGGTAAGATATATAGTTCTGGAAGCAAGCCAAGTGCTCACCAGTAAATGAATGGATCAAAAAACTATGGTACATTTAAACAATATAATTCCATGAAGCAGAAAGAAAAAAGGTACTCTTACCATTTGCAACAGCATGGATGGAACTGGAGAGCATTATGCTAAGTGAAATAAGCCAGGTGATGAAAGACAAATACCATATGTTTCTATCATTCTCATGACATCCAATAGGACAGGGCCTTGAGGATGTTTGTATTCTCTTGTTCTCCTGATAGTGTGACTGCTAGTTGAGGCTATTGATTTCGTCCTAGCCATCATTGTATATTGTATTTTTACTTAGAGTGTAGAAACATAAAACCGTACAGTACACTGAAATAGATTAACCCCTATTTAGAAAGTGCATTCATTTCTTAGGGCTGCCATATAAGGTAACACCAACTAAGTGGCTTAAACAATAGAAGAATTTTGTTCCACAGTTCTGGAGCCTAGACATTCAAGATCAAGGTGTTGGTAGGCAGACTTGGTTCCTTCTTAGGGCTGTACAGGAGAATCTGTTCATGTCTCTCTCCTTTCTGGTGGTTTGATGGCAATTTTGGCATTCTTGTCATGTAGCAGTATAATTCCACTCTTCACATGGCATTCTCCCCATCTTTGTTTTTGTGTGCAAGTTTCCCCTCTTTATAGTCACACAGTCATATTGAACTGGGGCTCACCCTAACAGATCATATGCAAAGATTCTTTTTCCTAGTAAGGTCACATTCAAAGTCATGGGGATTAGGATTTCAATATCTTTTTAGGAGATACAATCCAACCCATAAAAAAAGTAATATATCACTTTTATCTAGATTGTGGAGGATTATTATTTTTAATAAAATTAGTCTGTACGGTCTTACTTGATTATATTGCTACACTTCTATTCCTAAAATTATTCATTTCATCCTATAAACTGCATATAACATGTATATAAATTTTTGGTTCCTTCCATTTTCCTCTTGTACAGATTCAGGACAACTGATATCAAATTTCAGTTCTGTCTTTTTAAAAGAGCAGTTTGGCTCTGGAGGCCTTGATAAAGTACTGAAGTATTTCCAAGTGACACCATGTATATTTGTTTATGTTCCAGTTACTTGAGTTCATTGGTCTGCATGATTATCTAATCACATTACTCTACAATATTGCAAAGTAGAAGTCTGCATAAGCTTCCTATGATTGGTCATCATAGAAAATAGAATCTTGATTTGCTATGGTTCCAGATGGTGGTTTGCTTATAATAGTTTAGATTTAATGATCATCATTATAAACTAAATGAAGCTAAATTATGCTATGTTAGAATTTGCATGTTGTTTGTAACAATAGACTCTTGCAGAACACATGTCCTTCCCACTGCAGAGATAGGAATAGATTATTATCATGATGGCCTTTTTTTGAATGTTGCTATTCTTTTTAGCATAAAACATTAATTTTTAATATTAGTGTTCCACAATTTTGAATCTTATTTATTTGCTATTTATTTTTGAATTCATTCAAGTAGGATACTTTTTCAATGCTGAGACTCCTGCTCTCCAATAACAGGTATGTGGAGATTATGACTAGCTTCGTCAATTAGTTTTGAGAAAACATCTTAGTGTATGTGAGTATAAAATGTTTCTAGTTATTTTTAAGTTATTTATCAGCAGATATAAATTTAGTACACAATATTTTATGCTAGCTGTCCAGAATCTAGCTCTGTATGCCTTATAGAACATTTATTTTTAACACCTAAGTCATAAAAGTTGTTTTCCATAACTTCAGTCAAACTTAACTACAGGCAAGAAGTAGAAAAATTACCTGTCACATTATTCAGAGGCCAGACCAAGATAATGTAATACCATAGCCCACTAAGCTAATTTAAAGGAAAAAAATGGAAAGGGGTTTTTCAAAGATGGCATTTGTATGTAATATATGTAAAAAATTTTAGGGTTTTGACAGTTTGAGATTGTATCCTCTTTAGAGAGAATGCATAATGACTTTTACTTCTTTTGAAATATGCATAACCTCTTGAAGGTAACTTTCAACTCTCATTAGCACTTTTCAAAGCCAGTTTTCCATTTCCATAAAAGCAAAGGGTACAATGTACCTGAACTTTGAATAGATTGACTGTTTACTTATCAACAGTTCAGTCATTTCCCCTCCTGTTTGGGACTCTTACTCTATTAATTAGTGAGGGAAAAACCTACTCTGGAAATAAAAGTTGAGGTTTAATTGTTGTATCTGTCAAGTCTCATATCTAATCAACATTGCCAGAATATATCTAATTCTAGCTAAACTGTGGAATGCTGTTAAGATATGTCAGTGGGAATGAGTTCGTCAGTTCGAGTGGGACTTTTGGAGTGAGGTTTTCTGGACCTGAGTAGCAGCTTTGTTTATTAATAGGTTATAATATTTTATAAGTTAATTTCTTAAAGTTATAATTTCCTCATCTAAAAAGTGAGAACAATAATGATACTTGCCTTGTAACTGCACTGTTATATCGGGGTTTTCAACCCCAACACTGTGATGCTTTGTGATGGACAATTCTTTGTTGCAAAGGGCTGTTCTTCTTGTGCTTTGAGGGACATTTCACACCTCTGTCCTGTTTACTATGTGCCAATATAGTGCTCACTTCTCTCAGCCGTAACAACAAAAAGTATCTCCAGAAATTTCTAAATGCCAACCAGAGGGCAAAATCACCTCCACCGAAAATCACTGAATTATATAAATATCAATACCTGCATTTATAGAAAGAAGGCTTTGCACAGTTCTTGACATATTGAAAGTATTCAGTAAACTTTAGTTATGATTATCATGTAACAAATAGGCATTTATAATATCTTCTCATAAGAGGTATGCTCTTAAAGGACTAGACCACTCTCTCAATTCTCTCTACACATAGACATGTATATATAAATATCTGAATATGTGAGTGCATATATGTGTACCTGTATATTATCTGTTTTCCAGCTATTATTCGGGGTAACGATGAACTTAGCAGAATAGCTGTTCTCTACAGATAGCCATCAAGCCTTACTAGTTTATAATCTTTGCCACTTAATATTTTATAAATTACCAAAATTTTGCAAAAGAAATGGACTTAAATTTATCTTTCTTCTATTTGATCCTATAATAATAAAAATTATTACAGTGAAGTGAACAGACTTCATATATTACATATTATAATGATTGTGACCTGTAAGGATTTTTTTACACTACAGTTGAGTCCAAAAAATATACCGATACATTTTTTAAATACTGCTTGATTCCTAAAAGGTGAAAATGGGAAGCACTGAAAGTGCAAAATGAAGAACGGTGTGTGAACATGTAAAAACTGCACAAGGTAATCCCATTTTCTTAGTGTTAATA
Source organism: Artibeus jamaicensis (assembly GCF_021234435.1). Lineage (NCBI taxonomy): Eukaryota > Metazoa > Chordata > Mammalia > Chiroptera > Phyllostomidae > Artibeus > Artibeus jamaicensis. Next base: position 13,238,121 of record NW_026522046.1, on the reverse strand, counting down.
ATCATAACTTGATTTGTGTAGCTTTCTATATATTTCAAGGTGGATTTTTTAAATAATGAAGACAAACCCAAAGTGGGTTTGTCTTAATAATTATGTCAGCTGTGTGATTTAGATATGGGTTATTTTCCCTTGTTATAGAAAAGGAGACTAAGACAGAGGTCTACTCCTATTTAGTGACAGATATGAGACACATAGTCTGCATCAGAGTGTACAAGTTTCTCCATTATCCCACAGATCTTCACATGTTTAACCACAATTTCTATTACAATAGCCAATTGCTATTCTGAGAGACATGCTTGATGTTCTCAATGCTGGGGCCTTTTCCATATATCTACCAATCTCCCTCACTGTTTCAAGTTAACTTAATCCTTCACAGTACACTCAAGGGTTATTCCGTCTAATAGGCTTTGGTGATGCTTTTAGTACATTACTCTACATAAAGTATACTCTTAAATATTCCCCTGGACACTCATTTAGTTGAGTTTTGTAGTAAGAGCACAATGACATTGTTAAGGTTAATGACTTGATGTTTTACAAGTTGAAACACATTTGAGGTTAAATTGATTGTTTGGATCGTTTTATTCAACAACGTGAAGGCCTTGAGTGCTGGTGTTACTTACTGCCTTGAAGGAAAGTCTTTGTTATACCCTTAATGGTACAGTATCGATAGCTATAATGTATTGGCGAGCCTTGCACTACTCTAGCAGTGTTTCTGAAATGTGGGCTATAAAAGTTACTGCTAATGAATTTACAGTGGCGTGTAGGTGCTCTGTGGTAACAAACATTTATAAAGCATTTTACATATTACTTGGTATGCACATTGGAAATCTGTCACACAGAAATTATTAATTTTAGTATCCCAATGATAGTATTGATGATCAGAGTCTCAGTCTCTTGGCTAAGGCTTTATTATTACTAACTAGCAATAATAAAAATAATAACAACAACAAGAACAGCTAACATTAAAGAGTTTCTACTGTGTACTAGATATTATGTTAAACACTTTTAGGGCCATGTAAATATTAAGAGGGATTATGGAGCCAGACAGTTTGATTTCAGAGTTTATCCCCTTAACTTCTATCCCACACTTCTTCACTATGCACGGAGCTGGATCTTAAGTCAAATCCTCCAACTTCTTTTGCTTCCAGGTTGTTCACTTGTCTGTCTCCCTTACTCTAAGATCTTATGTTGACTGACCAATATGTGATAGTCTCTGAGAGCCTTGATGGATAAAAACCAGTAAATATAAATATTCTAAATTGCTTCCCACTGGGAGAATATTTTTTATTTATCTGTGTATCTTCAGTGCTTAATAAAGTGGCTAAAGCACTCAATAGATGCTGATGAATTACTATTCCTAATTTCTATATTAACAGGAAAATAAAAATATCTGTTTCTTATGCCAAATAACTGATTTAGTCATGAACATTTTTAATACCATGATAATCCAATACTGGAAACTTTGTAAATGTGGAGGAACACACAGACCTTTAGGCACACCTGGAATTTCACAATATAAGCAGTTTGCTTATCTTAAAAATCTGTAAGGTTTCTCCTTCTCTAATAATTTTATTCTAATAAATTATTCCTAAAGTGTTATGTTGTTATCACAAGAAACATAAAGAATCCTAAATCTTCCAAAGATTAAAAATATACTAATAAAATAATAAAAAGCATAACATCTACAAAGGAATAAGAATAAGACTGGCATCAGAAGCTTTATCAGCAACTGAAGATAGTAGCAGATACAGAGAAAACACCCTTAACATATTTAGAGAAAGTTATTCTCAACCTGTAATTCTAAACTCAACCTATCAATTAATTGTGCAAACAGAATCAATACCTCTCTATTGCATAGGCTCACAAAGCTTGTCTCTCATGCTTTTTCCTTAGAAAATTAGTATGTTGCTAAACAGCATAAGGAAAAACAACAAAAAGAGTGTTTGGAATCCAGGAGACAGTGACTCTGATTCCAAAAAGCCCTTAGTAGAAGGAGCAGGAATGAAGCTGTGCGGCCATCCTAAATAGATAGATAAGCAAATAAATGAATGAATGAATAAAACCAACAAGTGGACTGATTAGAAGCAGAAGGATAGAGGCTTCTGGAAGAACATAAAGAAAAATCAGATAAAATGTTGCCTAGGTAAACCCAAAATGTGTATAAGAAAGTTATAGCTCAAATATGAAACTTGCAGTTTAAAATGGAGTATGAAATTAGTGGACTTTAAGAATGAGATAGATTACAGACAATGAATATAGCAAGTGATAAGTTGGCAGATATTCAAACTATGATAAAGACAGAAAATGTTTGTTTTTTTACTCATAAGGAGCAGAAAAACAATAATCAGAAATTCTATGGGAAAAATACAACAAAGCTAACATGTTCAACACATGAAGCTGAGTGAAGTGTAGCTTGATTTTGATCAATAATTAAGAAAGAAAAATTTACATGAATAGTATTTTTGAGTGGAATAGAGTTATTTCTTATTGCTTAGAAACATAATGTAATTCGGACATATGTTTGACTCTGCAGTGAACAGTAGTTATATAATCAATATGTTATACATAGTGTTTGTTTTCAACTTTTAGAATAAAACTATATACAAATAATTTAATTTTGGCCATATAACAAACTGTAAATAGGATTATTTTAAATATAAAAGTAAAAACAACATGTCACAAATTTAGAGATAAAAAAGGCATAGAACCATTAGTTATTAATTCTACATGGGGAGAAATAAAATATTACTAATAATAGTTGATGGAACTACAACAGATGTTTAAGTATTTAACAAATGTTAAAGATGGAAGTATTATAAGATATTCAAGAACTAAGAAGAGTTTTAAACTATGGTGTAAAAGAGGAGGAAGTTGGTGGCTGTTTATGAACCAAACCTACCTTGATAGCCGATGGTAGTAGATTATTTAAATTTATAAATAATTCTAGGGTAGTGTTAGTGCATGATTCAGGAAAATGGATGAAATAATCAAACTAACTAATAACAAGCTCACATGGATAGTAAATAAAACTAATTACTACTCTGGTGGTATTTAAGTACATCAAGTATTAGAAATATAAGAAAGAAAGAAAAGAAGAAAGAACAGGTGGAACATATTTAGTAATTAAGGGGGGAGAAATTATTTAGTGAAGTCACAAAGCAGTAATTTAGAAACCTGAAAATCATTAACTCAAGGACATGTTTTAAGCAAAGCTAATGCTCTAGATTTATCTGGTTCTTGCCTGCTTTATATTGTCACAGCAAAATTACAAACTGAGAAACTCTGTAAATGGTATGAAAGACAGAAAGAAAATGTAGAAATATATTCTTTGAATACCCTTCTATTCCAGTTAATGAAGGTAGAACATGTTATTTTACGTACTAACAGTGTTTCTTTTGTAGTGTAGTCTTCACCTGATCAAACTGGTATCATTAGTGTACGGTGCTACCATCACTGAATCTACAAATCAACATTATATAATTTATGATAGTTACCTTCATTTAATAGCATATGAAAAATAAAAAAGTGGTACTTAGATTAAACAGTATATCTAGTTGTTTTATGAATGCAAATCTTAGGCCCATATCAGCTACATAAGTATAGGACAAAGTTTTATTTTTTTCATTTCTAATATTTAATTTTAAAGAATACAAGGTATATCATATGCAATTTAAAATTTTGAAAACTAGAGCTATATATAATCTTAAGGATTCACACCCATATTTCTAAATAGTTTGAAGAATTATTTATAAGATTCTCAGCTGCATGTCCCTGGATAGAAAGATAAGTTCAGAAAAATTCAAAATAATTAGAATATATATTTTATGTAAAAACATATTTTAAACATATATACTTAGTCCAAATTTCCCAAATATCAAGACACATCATTTTAAATATATGTACATATGTATAATATCAAATTCTTAAAGAATCACATCATTGTGTAGCAGGTATTTCTATTTTTAAGGTGAAAACTAACACAGAGAAATATTAGATGAGCTCTTGGAGAGATTTTGAAAACCCTAATACGTTAGTTTTAGAAACTTAGAATCAATTTTTTTTCTGAAAACCCCTTACTAGTGTCTGCCCTGTAGCTGCCTTTTATCCTACTAATGCGTTTTAGTCATAATCAAACTTGAGCCAACTAACCAGACCTTGGGCCACTGTATTATATTCAGTGACAAACGGACCTTGTCTCATTACAAAGAATTTGAACTTGAAATGACTCCCAGTTGTTTTAAAGCAAAATGCCCTTCCTCCTGTCAACCAATGTCTAATTTAAACCTCCCATAAGTATTTCTAATTATGATACTGAAAAGTCTGTATTGAACACAGACTTGGGTTTTTTTTCTTCTTCTTTTTGTTGTTCCTCTCAAAGGAAGGGAAGATTTAGGCATAGGACTAAATGAAAAACAGCATTTTTATTTTACACTTTCAAAATGCCTTCTAATCACTTTGTATTGTTTTTTTGTAGGTACTTGAAGTTTACTTTTAAAACACATTTTAGCATTCTCGTAAAAGTTTACATAACCATTTATTTATGATGTGTTAAAATAATCAAATTTGAAATAATAAGTAGCATCATGGTATTTAATACTAAAAACATAAAATGCCTGTGTGTATATCCAAACGTTATTTCTAAAGTCTTAGTTGTGTACTTTGGAAAAGTGGATATTTTCCTTCATTACTTTTTTATACCCATCAGTAATCTGGTTTTATTTTTTATCACTGTGATGTTGAACACAATAGGGAAATCCCACTTTATTTTTGATAGAATCTTTGAATATAATGCATGTGTCAGGAACACAGAATATCTAGTGATTTGGGGCAAGTTGTAAGTTTACAGTGATATACTGACATGAAAAGTGTCAGCATCTGGCACTTTAGACGTTTAAAAATATTTTGAATAGAGTGAACACAGTGAATGAATCATGCTATGATCCATAGAGATATTTATTGTTCTAGGTAAAAATTGAAGTTAATTGACAAAATGGGTAGGTGTATACCCATACAGTAGCTGGCCCATGGGTAGGCAGAGGGGTTAATTATTTAATGCATAAATTTGATACCTTCCAGAAATAGCAAGCTCTAAAAGTAAAAATCAGATCATTGACTTTAATTATGGTTTTATAAGGTCTTTAGCTATAAGGCATACTTTCAGTGAAGATATATAGCCATAGTTATATTGTATTTATCAGACATAATCACAGAAATAGCATTTTCACTGTAACAAAATTAAACTCTATTTCTTAGAACTTACTAGCATTTAATTTCCATCAGTTGTAAACACACAATAAATTTGTAATTTTAAAAGCAATATTTGTGTGTATGTGTGTTAATGTGTACTCATGTAGCCTTGAACTTTATTAATATATACATATTAATTTTTATCTACTTTATTTTGTTTTTTCTCCTCAACTATGTTCCTATTTTTCTTCAGTCTACATTGGTTTTAAAGCTCACATGGATTACAGTCACTTGAAATAAATTCGTTATATGAAACTCCAAACACAGATACAAGTTAAAATGCAGGAAGTAATGGTGACTTTCAAACATGGACACCTAGAAACAAAGAGCAGAGTGGTGGAGAGGCTTTGGGACAAGAGAGAATGGAGAAAAATACATCTATTGTCTTCAAGATCTTTGTTTTCTTTTCTCACATGCTATTCTCTTCATTCTCCTTTACTGACATCTCCTCTTCTATCTCACCTTCAAGAGCTGGAAGAGCCCCAACCAACTTCTAGGATTTCTTCTCCTCTCCTGCTATACTTTCCCCTATGGCATGCCATTCGGTCCAGGAATTTTCAATTCTCTCTATAGGCTGATGACTGTCGAGTTTATACATTCATGATTTCCCTCTTAACTCTAATCCCATAAGTTAGTCTACCTACCTGGTAACCATTTAGATGTGTAACCTCACTTTCACCTCAACCTCTTTCTTCACAGCCCTCCTCATGTACAGTAAATCAATTATTCATTTAAATCCTCTGGTATGAACTATTGCAATGTTCTCATTATCTCTTTCTCTTTCTTTTTCCCCCTCTAATTCAATCCAATAGCAATTTACTCAATTTTAATAGCCTGCAAGCTGCCCATCGAAAAATAGAGATTCAGAAGGTTCCCTATCTGTACAAAGTAACTATTGAGAAAAAAATATTACATCAATTATCTACTTGTGACTTCATTGCCACTAGATCCTTTGCTCTTTGCTTCTTCCTCTTTCAATTAATATACTTTGGTGTCCTGTGTCTTGAGTTCTGTTCAGGTATCTGACATAAGGCATGTGTGCTACTCTATACAAATTCTGTGAGAACAGTGTTTTAGTTTGAAGCCTTTACTTCTAGTTAGGAATAGGAAAGATTGTTTATTCCCATCAGAAAAAAGTGGATATGTCCATAGAAAGGACAAAGATTACTATTTTTTCTTAAAGAAAACATGTTACTCATCTACATATAATGCAGATGAAGTTTTGCTACTGTAAGTGGAGCAGGCAGAAAAAAGAAATTCAGATTTGGGAGACAGGCCCATTTGCCTTCTTTTTAAATCTCCTCAGAGGTCTGATCCCTGCATTACTCAACCTCCTTTCTATAACCTCATTTGTTCCTCCGCCTGAAAACACCTAATGTGTATGTTGCTTGTTTTTCACCCATTTTAACCAATATTAGGTTATAATGGTACAACATAGCTTGTTTTTTAAATATTGTATTTATTTATTTTTAGAGAGAGGAGAAGGGAAGGAGAAAGAGAGAGAAACACACACACATTACTGTGTGGTTGCCTCTGACACCCCCAGCCATCGGTGACCTGCCAGCAACCCAGGCACATACCCCGACTGGGAATCAAACTGAGGACCCTTTGGTTCACAAGCTGGCACTCAGTCCACTATGCCACACCAGCCAGGGCACATAGCTTATTTTTATGTTGTGAAACAATCAATTACAATCTGTCTTATCTCTGTGTTTTATAATAAATTATTGACTTACAAAGCTTATCAATAGAAATTTTATTCAACTCTGGTTGAATAAAAACATTGTTCTGTTCAGAGCGATGCCCTGTAACTCGGGAAAATTCTTCCTCATGAGACTGGCAAGGAAATGCACTTGACCCCAGGACCACGTTCTCTTAGTGATCCTCGTGGCCAATTTTACCAAGTGTTCCTCGCAGTGTCACTATGTTTTATGTATCCTGAAGGAACAGAGGGAAAGGGAATAGAAAATGCCTTGCAGCTCCAAAGGGAGTTGAGCTGTTCCTTTTTAAAGTGCGAGAGGATTTAAATCTGATGAAGAACTCCTCTGAATACAAATAAATATTCTATGCCCACAGCACGTTGGTTAGAAGCAGGTACTAGGTCTAGGAATTTGGTGAGAGTTGCTTGATAGCAAAACAACTGAAGAAGAAATCCTAACATTTGGAGGACAAGGGAGTATTCATTTCCCACTTCTGATGGGCCATGCAAGGTCGGAGGAACTGGGAAATGTTTTATTTGTTATGTCTTACACAAAAATTCCTCTGCTGCTGGGATGTCAGAAAAGAACTGAGGGGGACAAGGAATACTAAATAATGAAGGTCTTTTCTGTCACATTCAGGACAAAAATATTTTCCTGCAATGCAAATTTAACTAAAATATTCATAATTGAAGAATAACACTGCAAAATTGCTTACTGCTGACTGCCCGAGTACTAGAGGATCTTTCCGGCAGGCCAAGGCACCATGGCAGGACAGGTCTAGCCTCTAATGTCTTTGAGTTCTAGCTGTGCATTCAGATTCGTGAACGGACTGTGTTGTTGAATTTGATCTTAATCTTTATTACATTTTGGCCCTACTTAAAACAAATAGAATAGCTCAAGGAAAACCCAACATACTTCTATTCCTGTTTCTTGGTTTGATTTTCCTCTCAAATGTCAGAGAAGAGCAAAGCAATTTCAGGTCAATACTTGCTTTCTTTGTAAACAACAAGTCCATGGGCAGGGATGCTTAAGTTTCAGCAGCATGTCTGGCTGTCTGTAGTGATTTTGCTGGGTCAGTGCATATCCTTAACATAAAATTTAACAAGCAATTGAGTTGTTTATGTTGTTTTTTTTGAAATGCCTTTCATGCCATACCAAATGGGGAGAAAAGAGAAGATGACAAAGCTATTGAATTGCAGTTCACTCAACGAGCATAAAAAGAAATTACACAGAGGAGAAGAAGCAGGTGTAGTGTGAAGTTTCGCTTCTTTTGTGAGCATGAGGAAAATTCTGACTTAAAGCCAAATGTTTCTCAGATGAGAGTTCCACAAAAACTTAGGCTGTATATTTTCTCAAGTCAAGTGTTTTGATTTATAAAAAGAATACATGCACTTGTTGAGAAACTGTAAAGCGAATAATTGTATAAAAAGTAATGTATAACGCCATGCCCATGGTTGAATTTTATTGTATTTTTCTCACATGTTTTCTCACCATTTTACATGGATGTTAATAGTATGTATTTCATTGATAATTATATTTTTGTCCCTCTGCTTGCTAAACTAAAGCATTTTTGTTGTCCTTGAAAATCTTCTACTCACAATTTGAGGTGAAATTGCATTTGTGTACTTCTTGATGGATTCATAAAATATATACTAAATATTACTTCATCTCTATTTTGTTGGTGAAGGCAATAGAATCTATAGAAATAAAGGCAGGTTAAGGGGTTCAATATACAGGGTCCAGGAGAAGTAACGCCTACTTAAACGTGGTTGGTAGGGTACGCGGTTGTCTCACACAAGATAGGCAGCAATTTGAACATGTTACCTAAAATGTCACATGGTATGCTTGGACGTGATATTGTTATGTTACAGGATTACATGTTATGATTTTATAATAAAAAGTTTTATAATAAAAGGGGCATTATTTGTACCAGACCCTGTATTTACTAGTTTTTATTATGTATTACTACCAAGAATAAGTAAAAGTAGTTTGAAATGCTACGAAATCAGATAATAGCTACCGTGTTGTTCAGGTTTGTTATGAACAAGCATCCATTACAAACCTGTGCATAAGCCTTTCTTCTCCATCACACAACCAAGAGAGGAAAGAGGTTGACTCACAATATTTGGGATTTTGTCCCTAAAAGGTTTTAGGGACAGTGGTATGATTCTAATTTAATTGTTCTGGGTGGGGCCCAGGATCAGTGATCTTTAAAATAGCTTTCTGGGTGATTCCGCTGTGCGGCCAGGATTGATAATCAGTGATTAGACTCAGAGGGACAGGTGATAAGTGTGTGTATAAGAGTTGGGTGGGGGTAGGATACCAAATCTAAAGTCTGAAAATTTAAAATGGAAAGGAAGATAGGTGCCCCACATTATTTGGAAACTAAAGTGCAATAATGTTAAGAATTTTTCTAAGTTCACTATGTCAATGGCAAAGCCTGGATTAGAATCCTCTTTTTAAAAAAAATTATTGTTGTTCAATTATAGTAGTTCTCATTTTCCCCCATTACCCTCCCCTGTCCCATCCACACCCCACTTCCCATATTTAATCACTTCCCATAGTCTCTCTCCAAGTGTCCTTTATATATATTCCTTGACTTGACCTTTCCCCTTCTTTCCCCCTTATCTCCCTCCCCCCTCCCATCTGGTCAGTTTTTTCTTTATTTTCGTATCTCTGGTTCTATTTCGGTCATTCGTTTGTTTTGTTGTTTAGATTCCAGTTAAAGGTGAGATCATATGGTATTTGTCTTTTACCACCTGGCTTATTTCACTTAGCATAATGCTCTCCATTTCCATCCATGCTGTCAGTGAAGAGTAGGATTTCCTTCTCTTTTTTTTTCTGCTTCATAGAATTCCATTGTGTAAATGTACCACAGTTTTTTTGATCCACTCATTTACTGATGGGCACTTAGGCTGTTTCCAGCACTTGGCCATTGCAAACAATGCTGCTATGAACACTGGGGTGCATAGGTTCTTTTAAACCGGTGTTTAAGGATTCTTAGTGTATAATCCCAGCAGTGGAAGTGCCAGGACAAAAGACAGTTCCCTTTTTAGTTTTCTGAGGAAATTCCATACTGTTTTCTACTGTGGCTGCACCAGTCTTCATTCTCACCAACAATGTACAAAGGTTCCCTTTATTCTACAACCTCACCAGCACTTGTTGTTTGTTGATTTATTTATGATGGCCATTCTGACCTGTGTGAAGTGGTATCTCAGTGTGGTTTTAATTTGCTTCTCTCTGATGGCTAGTGATGCTGAGCATCTTTTCATATGTCTCTTGGTTCTTTATATGTTTCCCTTAGAGAAGTGTCTGTTCAAGTCCTTTGCCTAGTTTTTAAATTAGTTTGTTTGGGGTTTTGGAGTGGAGTTGCGTGAGTTCTTTATATATTTTGGAGATCAAACCCTTGTCTGTGGTATCACTGACAAATATGTTTTCCCATATGGTTGGTTCTCTTTTTATTTTAATGCTATTTTCTTTAGCCATAAACCAAAAGCCAAAAGCCAGAAGCTTTTTATTTTGATTAGATCCCATTTGTTTATTCTTTTCTTTATGCCCCTTGCTCTAGGGACTATATCGGTGAAAATATTGCTGTGTGGAATATCTGAAATTTTCCTGCCTATGTTATTCTATTGTGTCTTGTATAAGTCTTTTATCCATCTTGAGTTTATTTTTGTATATGGTAAATGTTGGTAATCAAATTTCAGTTATTTGCGTGTAGCTGTCCATAGAATCCTCTCTATTGATTCCTATTTCTGCCAAAATGTAGTCTCATATGTGTTATGTTCTACCGATACTACTAAGGGTTATTTTTTTGTTGTCATTTTTCATTTAATGGAAGATAATAGTTTGTAATTTCAGACTTGGACTATGGGCTAATTAATTAAAACACAGTTTTGTTAAAATATTTTTCTTCTTAATCTCTTAAATAAAACATGTTACTTTCATTTTTACTAAATCTACATTTCCAATATATATATATTTAAAATTCTAGAATGTATAACTTATTATAAGCAGTTCGTTTGTAAACTGAGTCCTGGTGGCCAGCACTTTATTTATTGAATAGGAAACCCATTCTGTAAAGAGATAGAGAGCCTGCAGTACAGGCACAATAAGTTTTTTTTTTTTTTGCTTTTCTTTTTATCTTCTCTCCCAGTGTTTCTTTCTCCTTCATGCTTCCACAGACTTTGGCATACCCCTTGAATGCAAAATGAGACAAACCTTTAAGTGTTTTTATAGCAGTTGTTCAGGGGTTTGAAAGTTGTTTTTTAAATAGATCTTTTAAAAGCAGATTGATTTAATAATATTATAGGTTTTATAGTGAATTGAATTCATAGGGATTATAATTACCTTTTTCTTTTTTCTCTTTTTTAAGATTTGATTTATTTATTTTTAGAGATGGGAAGGAAAGGAGAAAGAGAAGGAGGGAAACATCAATGTCTGGTTGCCTCTCATGCACTGAGCACTGGGGACCTGGCCTGCAACCCAGGCATGTGCCCTGACTGGGAATCGAACTAGTGACCCTTCAGTTCACAGGCAGGTGCTCAATCCACTGGTGAGCCACACCAGCCAGGGCTAATTACCTTTTCTTTTTCCGTCACAAGTTAATGAATGTCTGTTCTGTGCAAATTGTAAATTACTTTCAGAATGGCATCATAGTAAAAAATAGCAAACGTTAACATTTTGCCCCTGTGCCCAACTTAGATTTTGTTTATATCATCAACTATTATTATTTCTAAAATCTTTACAAATCAAAATAAATGCTAACATGTACCACTATCCTCTGATATTACTGTAATACATGGACACAAAAAGATAATCCATTTGCTCCAAGCCCCTTGTGACTTGGTTCTTCTCGGCAGTGAACACTGATTTTGCTAAATCATTTTTCTGTGTTGAATCAGTTTACCTTTGGACAGCAGTGCATGTTTTCAAGATCACAAAGTAGGTTAAAAATGAAGACCTAGAAACGGAATGTTTTTGCTAACAAGCCGCTAAGCCCACTTGGGAGTTAAACCATGATTTGGGCCTCATCGTCCCTGTCCTTCAGATCTAACAGCTAGAAAAAAATACTCCTGTGCCATTTGGGACATTCTGAGAAGTGAAAAGTGTAAAACAATGTTTCAAGAATCTTCATATATTTAATAATTAAAAACCACTATTTAAATATTAGATGGTTCGAGTAAAGGGTACATGGGAAGGGTTCTCACTGAAGAGAGTTAAAATACATAGCTACAACATTAACTTTACTAAAGAAATGGAGTGCCTGCATATGCTTTCCTTTTATCTTTGTATTATATACACATGTGTATATGGGTGTTTGTCACTGTGTATGGGCTTCTTCCACTCGAAGGGATACCATTAACAAGGAATACATTTGCTGAAGTTTGTGTTTATACTATTCTCAGCCTTTTAAAAAGCTCGTTAAAGTGTGTGAATCTAGCTATGGACAAAAATGTAGATGCTATGCCGCACAGCTGAGAGGAAATTTACTCACAAAATCCTTCCCTCTCCCATCTACCTTTCTACCGCAAGTCTCTTGGCTTTGTGCTGCGAATGACTAGTCTTGATGAGCAGTTTGCAACGTTACCTAGTGACAAGGAATGGGATGGCAGCACAGTGACTGAGCAGGCCGTGTGCTCTGAACAAAGAAAGGGCTTAGCGTCTGTGCCCAGATAGACCACTAACTGGTCTCCTCCCACTGGGTGAGTCAGACACCTTCCTTGTGCTACAGTCTCTTCCAATGGACAACGGATTCACATGACTCCTAATTTCCACTTCTGAAATACAGATTCTAAGTTTAAGATAGGGAGCTGGAAACATTTCTGAATATTGGTAATGAATGTATATTTATTGAGATTTTACTATTATTTATTTATCCATGTAAGGATATAACCATATATTGTCACTTAATTTAAAAATAGGAAAACAGACAATCCATCAAATGGAAGCAGGTTTGTATAAGCTTTTCCTCAGTCTTAGTAAACTGAAGAGTGAGAGTTGCTCTGTAAACAACATAGAATCTGATGGCATGTCCTTACAGAAGAGGGATAATTACATGGAGAGAGACTAAAATAATCATTGTTAAACTGGATTACATATTTTGGACATTACTGAATGCAGCTGTACAAAAAAATTCTGTTAGTGCAGTCAGGCTAGCAGGAAAAGAGCTTTATTTTGTACAAAATGATATATGATGACTTGCTGTAAATAGATTTTATCTTCACATTCTGCTGGTAATAGTTCATATTATTGAACTGTAATCATAAAAACATTTTGACAATTTTAAAATCAAATATGGCTTCTTTCATAGTTGTAACTGCTTTGTTTAACAAGTATCTTTTCCAGCATGCACTCATAAAAACTGTGAAAATAGTACTTACTTTCTGCTTATAACCACACTGTGGCCAAGGCATAATTTATAAAAGTAGTAAATATACATGGCTATGAGTTTTGTTATATATTTTAGAACAAGTTTATATGTACAACTATTCTGAAAAAAAATTTTTGAAGGATTGTACCTAGGATGAAATCAGAGGATTTTAGGACTGAGATGCCACTGAAATAATCGCATTAGACTCTCTCTTCTCCCTGTTGGGAACTGGGAGAGATAATCAGGCATGTCCTGATTATCTTCAAAATAACATCCAAATCTCCTGGTGGTGTATAAAAACCACAAATGACCTTTCATGACTTTATTTCCTTGCCTCTGTTCAACTTGAACACTTTAGCTTAGTAACACCAAACTCTTGGAATGTCCAGCTACAGAGCAAGGAGCTCTTCATCTGCTTTTCATCATGATGTGCCTTTGGCTTCCAACATGGTAATCCCCTTTCTTCCTGATTGCATTTTATGTTTCAATATTAAGCTTCAAGAATATCATGAAGATATTCTTTCATGATGTCTTCCCTGAATCCCCAGTCTGTTATTTAGAATTTAGCAACCTGTGATTGCCTCTGCTTTACAATTTACTTTAAGTAATGCTTATTTTTTCATAAATGTATAAAAATGCATGTATTTGTGTAATATATATATATATGTACATACAGATCTGCCAATACTGTATACATGTATATGTGCATATATCTTTCCAGATTTTATGCTTAAATATATTTTATTTATCTTTATTTCTCTCTCTACCCACAAACATACACAGACATGTATACACATATTCATGCATTTATAGCTTTGTGACTTTTTTCTTTTGTATGTGTGTGCTTCTCTGTATCAAAGACTATATTTTATTCTCTTTTGTGCGTGGATAAGTAATAACACATAGCTCAATACACATTTATTTAACTGTTGCAGACGAGGGGAGAAAGGATGAAAATGTTTACCCATCTCCACACAGGCAGCTGTAACAATTCAATCGCACACTTTAAGCTCATATCTTCCTGCTTTCTCGTGTTACAATGTAGTATTATTATTTGCTAATTTGAGCTTTTAATTTTCAAATGATGCTATAAAAATCCCCTAAAATATTCTAGACATTCTTGAGTAATAAGAACACACCTTTTCACTCTCTTTCTCTCTTTTTTTTTTTTTTTAGATTTTACTTATTTATTTTCAGAGAGGGGAAGGGAGGGAGAAAGAGAGGGAGAGAAACATCAATGTGTGGCTGCTTCTGAAGCACCCCCTACTGGGGACCTGGCCCGCAACCCAGGCACGTGCCCTGACAGGGAATCAAACCAACGACCCTTTGTTTTGCAGGCCAGCACTCAATTCACTGAGTCACAGCAGCCAGGGACCTTTTTTCTTTTTTAAGGAATTTTTGATCGTGTATGCTTTGGTAAAGACTTAGATACTTTAACTTAAAATGAACATGTATTTATTAATGTATTTGAAATCATACAAAGCACTGGAATACAGTTTTATAAATTCTATTAATGTAAAAATAATGTGTTAGTGTTTATTAAGCAGCTGTTATGTGCCAGCTACCATTCTGGTTTGCTTATGGTATTATCTCATTTAATTATACTGAATAATAACATATAACGATTATTAATATAGATATTATTTAAAATTCTATGTCATTAATACATATATAATAATAATACACAATAATGTTCTTAGTATAGGATATGAAGATTCCAGTAACCCACATAGGAAAACTAGGCATCTATGTGCATGTTAAAGTGCATGTTAAATAGCTAGCAGAGTCAGAATTCAAACCCCAAATCATATTTAATTTAGTGTACTGTGCTGCCTGTACTGATTGGTGACATTTACTGCCATTCTTCAGATTTGAATAGTCTATCCAATCACAATGGAATAACTTAATTGTAGAGTATAATGTGGTAACTCTGATCAAAACTCTTCACCAGAGGCATATGATAAATAAACTAAAATAAAATTAAATTTGAGTATTTAGCATTTCCAAAAGCACCTTATAAATGTGGAATATGGTAAATTTTATGTATATAACTTGAGAGAGATTGAGTCATTTCAAAAATGTTGTCACAAACTTTAAAAAAACCTGTTTTTCCCCCTCCTTTTTTAAATTTTGCATCTTCATTCAGTTGATTCAAAAGTCAATTAATTACCATCAGAGTGACCTGAGGGCAAGAGGAAATTGGGTCCAAATTAAAAAGAAAAAAGAGGCAATTTGTTTCAAGTCTGAAAGTTTAATGTTCAATCAAAGTTTAATCAGAAGTGACCCGTCATTTGGAAAGTAGAACATCAATGTCTTTTTAATTTCACTGTCTTTGAATGAGGACTTGGGAAAATCAAGATAAATGATTATTCTCAAATGAAATTAAAAAAAGATGCAATCAGAAGTCAACTAAAAGCATATTTTTTATATTTTTAATTCACAAAGGAAATAGTTTATTCTATATTGGAGTTTGGATAATTTTTTTATGTCGAGCTTAGTATAGTCTTTAGAAACTTCTATCAAGAGACAAATGTAGCCATACATGTTCTATCTACTGGGGCTCTTTTCCTTAACAACTATCCAATTAAATGGGATTTTTGCTTTAGTAAATTGCAGAATTAACTTGATGCCTTTATTGATTTCCACATGAATAAATAAAATGAATGATTAAAATGAATATATTTAAGCTAAAGGAAAACATTGCCCCAAACTAAAGATATTCCAGAAATTATTTTCAATCCTTTAAATTATATCCACCTGTGTTCCCAGGGAAATAAAGACTTCCATTTAGCCTTTAGTAAGTAGTAACAGGAATAGAAATACAAAGTTTGCTTAGGGATATCTGACTATTAATGTGAAGTCATTCATATGTTGTTGAATCAAATATCAATTGTGTGGGCTATAAGAAGGATAATAGGGAGGCAGATAAGGAGGGATTTAAACTAATCTTTACAGAATTGTGCTTCTCTGATTTCTCCACAATTTTACTTACCTTGGGCTTAGTATTGGACAAAAAAAATGATAAAATGATAATTAGAGTAATACAATAAATGGTAAAATTTCAGCTAGGCTAATGTTCCGAGTTTATTTCCAAGCTGTTTTCAGTCAGACTATGAAACATGATGTTACCACTATAAATCCAATCTCTTCCTATGTCTGGTAAAAAGGACTTTTGAATGACTACATCTCCCTCAGGATTTGAATAATGCATTTGTTTCTTCTTAACCTGATATTTAGATTCTTTTTTAAAAAATAATTTTATTTAGTTATTTTTCAAGTACAGTTTTTTCCCTAACTTCAAGACCTTTAAATCCCTCACTTCTTGCACGGTTGATTAAATACAACCCTGAGAAAAGCACTGACTGACTGTTCCACAGAAAGCTTTTCAGAGGCTAACAGGCTCTGACCTCAAAGAAATGCTGTTGCTAAATTGACTGGAGACCTACCATGGGGGACCCACCATGTTTTACTAAAGACCACGTTAAACTTTGGATTCCTCAAAACTTTTTTTCTTCCAAGATCTGAGAATGCCTATTTTTTTCTACCTTGCAAACTTATTTGTGGATATCCTGCATTTTCAATGATACATAGAATGTTCATCGTTTACAATCCATCGGGTGCTGTTCCCTCCATGCCCCCATGGGTAGCCCATCCGTACTGCTAGAGTTAGACCACTTACACCTGAACTATGTTAGTAGGGTTGGTAAATGGCTGCTGTTGAGCCCCATGAGTGCCTCTCCCTCATCCATAGTGGCTCCTCCCGGAATCTCCTCCATGACTCCGGCTCATAGACTGTGACATCATTTATAATCACCTAATATTGCATCTGATATTTAAGAAAACATACATCTCTCAAAAGAAAGGAGGCAAGTGGAAAAGAAAAGGGCACTCTAACCATTCAATGACTTGAGGTTAGGGTATTGCCTCCTTTATTTCACGGTTTTTTAACCTTCATATGAAAATGGGGACACCATTTTTATTGCTTAATTAAGTTAGTATAAGAATCCAAAATATTTTGGGGAGTTTTAGTTTCATATATTCTATTTTAAAAAGCTAAAATATGATAGAATAGTGCGTGGATTTTAAGTACTGAAGAAGAGATGACTTTTCAACCTAAGAAGTTCAGGGCCAGCTACGATTTTATTTTTTTCTCCTATTATACTCAACAGTTTTATTTATAATGTTTACTGTGCTTTCTTTTTAAAATATTTTATTGTTATTTAAGTACAGTTGTCTCCCTTTTCTCTCTACTATGCCTCCTACTTCACCCATCCCCACCCCCCACCCTTGAACCTACCCCTTTGGCTTTTAAGATATGATTTTAAATTAGAACATCATATGCAGTTCTATATTCATTCACATATAACATATATATGAGGTGAACATGGGTTTCATTTTTTCTCACCTGTGAAGAGCCTCAAAAGTAGATAAGTCAATACTGTACTATGTTGTAATTTATAAGCAGTATGTTATAGACAGTGTAATTTATAATGATTAAAAACACTGACACTGGCTGAGTTTTATTTCTCAGATTTATTGCTTGGGCAAGGTACTTAAATTATCTGGGCCTCAGTTTCTTCATCTATAAAGTGAGATAATAATATTATATACTTCATAAGGTTCTTACAAGGATTACTGTATTGAATGTTTGCAGCATGCTTTCATAATTTTTCATAATATATAAAGTAGTTTTCCAATGCATATTCCAACACAAGAATTAACTTTATAACCCATACTTTAGGGTATAAGTATCTGTAGATATACCTTTTTTACTTTGGAGAAAATCTATATGCATAAAAATCTGCTCATCTGTGATTCCCAAGGGGAGTATAATACCTCCACATCTCTCCCTAATACTTTAGCTAGACAGAGAAGGCATGCCAGAACTCTAGATATTTAATATCCATTTTAAATTATGCTTGTATCAACAATATTTGGAATTCTGGATTACATTACAGAGCATCTATTATGATCAGATTATATTTAAGTGTTGGGAGTGTTACAGTCTTCTCTAAGTACTATTTAGCATATTATTGAGAATTTTGATACACGTCCTACCAATCAGGTGTTTTACCTTAACATTGTGCTGTGTAAGTATTACTTAAGTAGTAAAGTAGTTCAGGTAAATAGTTTGATTATATTTTTATTGTTTTGGAGTCCTGAAAGTGTCTACTGACCTTCTTAGGCTGTGTTGTTGAAGTACACTCATGCACTGATGAATGATAGGGGTGCATTCTGAGAAATGTGTCATTAGGCAGTTTTATCCTATAAACATCACAGAGTACATTTACACAAACCTAGGCTGTTTAGCCTACTGTAAGCCTGGACTGTATGGTACAGCCCATTGCTCCTAGGCCACACACCTATACAGCATGTTATTCTATAAAACAATATGAGGTGAAATCCAGCACAAGATGAAATGATGCTTTCAAGAGATGAGGTCAACAGGAGATGTATGGTTGTGCTTCCTGCCAGCCTAGCATGGTTAATATTGCTCTACAGATAACTTTTTTTTCTACATAGAAAGGGTAAGTCTAAAATAATGATAAAAAGCATAGTACACCAAATTCATAAACTAGCAACATAGTTGTTTATTATCCTCATCAAGTAGTATGTGCTGTACATAATCATATGTGCTGTGCTGTTACAGAACTGGCAGGCAGTGCAGTAGGTTTGTTTACACCAGGATCATCACAAACACCTGAGCTATGCATTGTGCTATGACATTTGACAGCTATGATGTCACTAGGAGATAGATAATTATCAGCTTCATTATGATGTTTGGGGCTACCATCTTACAAATGGTCCATCCTTGACTGAAATGGATGTGGCATGTGTCTGTAATGGAATTATATAGCTGGGTACAGTGTTATAAGTGTAAATGCATGTATGAGACTCAGCTGAGCAAAGATGAAATTTCAGTTCTGACTCAAGGTGTGCAACCATGGGAAACAAATAAATGCACTGAAAATCAACCTTTTTTCAAAATCTCTAAAACTGGTCATATATAGTGAAAGAGCCTAAAGGATTTAATCAGTACTTCTCAGATGTTAAAGTTTCTTTGAGGACAAATGAAATAATCATAAAATTAAAATGCTGAGACTTAGTGTGCTAATTTTAAATTTACCCTTTTAGGCAAAATAAATTAAAAACAAAAACTGCTATCTACTTTCAACTCATTTTATAAAAGAAAACATATTTTACATTAAAAGACAGGGAAAGAACACAATTTAAAAAATACAGCTCTTGAATTAAAATGTAGCAATTTGATGAAAAAATTAACTCTCTGCAATATTACTTGCCTCATTTTGTATGGGCTAGTCTTATAGCACCACTGTGGACAGGCTGGTAATGGACAGGAGATTAAATAAGAGTGAGCCAAATACTTGGTTAAAACCCTGCCAGTGAGTAAATGGATTTCCTTATACAGATCTCTTTATCCTTCTGAGGCTCACTTTCCATTGCAAATTGGGGACAATAATACCTTCCTGACAGAGTTGCTATATAGATTAATAGTTTTATACGTTAGTCTAAGAGTTTTACATAAATTCCTTAAATTCTTAAATTATTTTATGAGAGGTGAAATTATTTCACTCATTTTTCAGATGAGAAAGTGGAGGCACAGGATTTTAGGTAACTTGCCAGATATCAAGTATTCGATAAATATTGTTAAACACTCAGTAATATTTATTAATATTATGCATTTCTCACATGTAAGTATTTATTACAAAGAATATTTGATCATTTGTCATAGATAAACACATATTTTACATCTATTGCATAAATAGTATATATTTCTATATAATATAAATGCATCTATGTATTTTAATATGAAAATATTACATATTCAAAATATATAATATTCAATTGAATTCAATATTCAATTCAATAACCTTCAATAGGTATTATTTTAAAATTAATTACTCTATTAATTTATATGTATACATTATCATATTTATTTTTTAATTTAAAGAACACTTTTTGTTATTACCATTACACCTAATATGGACATGTTTTATTATCTATACTCATTCATATTATCCTGAATTCAAACATCAGGTTTCTTGAGCAGAGAACAAAGTCATTATGTACATCAATAACTTCATTGGTTTCCTATACCTCATTTTCTTCTCTGTCTGGGACAAAGCAATAAGAGCCAGGTGAATAGGCTTCTATGCTGCAAGGAAGTACACAAACCCTGAAAATATGAATCTGGGAGGTTAGATGCAGTGACCTCCTCTTCTCCTAAGAGAGAAAGAGAAACTTTCCTGAAGACAAGCACGTTCTTCTTGGAAAAGGAGGGGTAGGTCTGGGATTCTTATGCTTTGAAATATAGTTACAGACAGGGTCTGACACGAATAACACCCCTTTTTAATACAATTTTTAATTACAAAATCATAAACATGTAATTTTGTAACATAGCAATATCACACTCAACCATACCATATGACACTTTAGGTGAAATGTCCTAATTAAAATGACAAATTATTATACCGATACTTTTACCCCGCAATCCACACTCAAGCAGGCATTACTTCTGCCAGACCCTCCACATTATGTAATGTTCTGAATGGAATGGAATGGAATGTTTCCAGGTTTCTGGGTTTTATGCCCCTTTTAAGTAAAAACATATGACCAGCGAGGTAAACCTCTCCAGGTTTCCATAACCATGCAGAAATACACAAGTGCTCACTGCCTGATACCACAGTATAGTAGGCAGTCAATAAATGACAGCCATGATTATTATTGATCTACACTTCTGTAGATAGACTGTTTTAGTTTTTAGTATTCTTCTGGCAGGCCAAAGCTTTTTGGTTTTATTTTAATTTGCAGTTTCATGAAAATTAAAGGATGAGGAGATTTATGTGTAATGCATTCATTTTATAAATCCTTTATATTTTCTGATATTGTGTAAGAATTAACACCTGTTGAATTAATAAAATGTTAGTCTTTGAGATTACTCACATCCTTTACCTCCCTTTCCTGTGGATACCAAGAAGTATTTCATTGAGTTTATTAGTAAAAACCATTTGCATATAACACTCATTTAGCTTAGCCTTGGAACATGAAGATACAAGAAAGGGAACTAAAAGATCATCTATGGCTCTGTTTATTCAACAGCTACCACAAACAACTTATTAATCAGTGATTTATGTGTAGAACTTTATTATGGATTTTAAACCTTAAAACAACCTTTATTATGCAGCTTAGTTTCACAAGCTTCAATGCTTCTTATTTTTGTCCTGTGGTTTCTATAGTGTCCTCCTTATTGTATAGGTCTGAATTTAGACATTGGAGACTCAGGGTTACGGATTGCAAGTAGCAGCAGGCTGGAGATAAGATCTGCATCCTAATTCAGACTATACTACTTTCTAGTGGAATCTAGTCAGACCATGTCTCTGAATATTAATGTGTTCATTCACAATTGAGCATAGTAATATTACCACTTTACTGATTTTAAGCAATCATGGTTATCATATAATACTATATATAAAACAACACAGAAAACATTAAAACTTTGAATAAATTTGTAACAGACCTTCCCAAAACTCACACTAAAAGAAGGACAAGAAGAATCTATTTGAAATAATAAAGTCCCTTATCTGCGAATTTTTTAAAATATTATTTATATACAATAAAATGCACAAATCTTAAGTTAGATAAATTTTTAAAATTGTATACCTATGTAAACACCTTCCGAAACTAGAAAATACTTTTATTTTGCAGCTAATCCACAACTACTTAAGTAGAACAACTTTTATTTCTCTCGTCTAAAGATTATTTTATAAATACATATTTCCTTAATTTTACAGTTATTCTTGAAAAGAAGAGAAGCAAGAGATAAGTATAAACTATAATTAAAATCTTGATGCCTGTTGTTAGAAACAACCTTCTCAGGCTTTAGTATGGAAAACCCACTGAAGACACAGTGACTGCACGGCACTGAATGGTGGTCCCCCAAAGGATATGTCCCCTGGAACTCGTAAATGCAAGGGGAAAAAGGATCTGTTCAGTGATTTATGTGTAGAACCATATTATGGATTTTAAACCTTAAAACAATCTTTGTTGTGCAGGTTAGTTTCACAAGCTTTAACAGTTCTTACTTTTGTCTAGCTATTTTTATGGTTTTGAAATAAGATCATCCTGAATTACCTGGGTGGGCCCTAAATCCAATGAGTATATCAATACAGAAGAGCAGAAGACATGCGGAGACAAGAATATGTAAAGACACAGACAGATATGAGCTGTGGTAGGCACGATTAAAGAATGGCTAGAGCCACCGGAAGCTGGAAAAAGCTAGGAATGAGTCTCCTCCAAACTTGCAGAGAATGATCACGGAGATGTAGGGCCACTGGCAAAAACTATGGAGAGTGGAGGGTCTGCCCCTAATCAGCAGTTGGTTACAGAAAAGGCTGCCAATTTGTAGGGTATCTTTCTATCTTATAAGCTGAGACATTTGGGGGGAAAGCCTGCACTACAGGGTATCACGGCTTGAGACAATTCTATGTAGGAGTGACAAAAAATAACCATGAATACTAATATTTTGTCTTATCTTCATGATGTGACACCATGCTGTATTGCTTTCTTGCAGAGTGGTAACTGTATCAGCAATTTGGTTACTTCTTTCTCTTCATTTTCTGGGAAGAAAACCTGAAGATTTCTCAAACTATAAAAGACATGACGTGAAAAGAGATGAGTTTTCTCTTTCTAACTCATTTGCGGTGTTCATAATAACACTTTATAGAGTTACTGTAATGAGATCTTAGAAGTTGTGGGCTGACAACTGGGACTTTGGACCCAATCATTTGTTAAGTTAACCTGCTAATACAACCGGTTTTGGTAAGGTTCCTCCACATGTGCCTGTTCTTTTGTGCCAGGCATGGTCAGATGTTATGATTCTTCTATTCATAATGGTAGCCCAGATGTGGAGGCATTAACGAACTTTGCGCATTTGTTTTACTGTATGGAGTAATTAATGGTTATTAAGAAAGCTTAATAAGTTATCAATTTTTGTCTTTGTTTGTTGTTGCTGTTGCTATACCTTAGCTTTCCTTGCCTCCTTATCTGTCTGGAAAGTGTGATATTAAAAAAAAAGTCACAGGGTAGGGTTTGGAGATTGGGTGAAAAGGTGAAGGGATTAAAAAAACTCATAAAACCGTTGTTAGGCAAATTTTTTTCTAAGTGGTAGGAAATGAAGGAAAGTAACTAAAAGGCAGCTTCTATGACCCTCATGTGAAGGGAAGAGTTGGAAGAAGCTTGAAGAACACCTAATTCAGTTCCCTCACTTTAGGTATGCTAAACCCTTGCCCAGCAGGCTCATCCCAAGAAAAAGACAAGATAAGGATCCCACTGGGGTCCAAAGGACACAATGATAATGCTCTGATCCAACCACAGCCAAAGCTTCCTGAAAAACTGCTGCTGGACAGACTGAGTTCTGATATGGAGTCAGTTAGTAGGTTGAGCCACTGCTCCAATCCCAAAAGGCAGGGTGAAAATAGAGGCATCAGCTGGTGAGGAAATTTCTGCAAATGAGCATCATAAGAGAGATTTTATTAAGGTAGAAATAAGCATATAGTCCTAAATGCATTTTTTAAAAATCTGCAGGATTTATGCGTTGTGTTGGTAATGTTAATATGTTACCAGAAGCTGCTGGTGAGCATATTAATGTAAAACTAACTAACTAAGTAAACAAAAATATGAAGTCCGAAGGAGAAAGAGAAGAAGAAAATGTAAACACAAACTTCTTATCGTATGATGTGTGCTTGGTATTAATAGATAAGATGGCACACTTTCAATTATTAAGAGATAGAAGGGAAGATATGTGAAGGAGATTAGTTTGAATGAAGTCTGAAATATGAAGACTGTATCCTGTGAAAGTATTTTATTGGCATGAAAGAACTTCAAAACCAAAAGGGCATCCATCATAAGTATTGGAATGATTTAAATTTGTGATGCTTGTATTGCAATTATTATCTCCATCTTAAAAGTACTTTACAAGAAAAAGACAAAACTTTTAAGAAATGTATATGCCATTTTAGTATTGACTCTCCAATAACTGTTCCATGACACTGGAAAAATTATTTAATCATTTGGATTTTTCATGTTTTATTTTGTACGTTTTGGTTGAATTAGATTTCTACTATCTTATCCAGGTCGAAATTTAGGATACTAGATCAATATGGATAGAATTAAGGTGTTTTGAATATTTTTAAGAAAGCCAATGCTATTGATATTCCTATAACTTTGAAAATAATAATCAAAATGACAAAAATGAGTGAATTCAGAAAATAATGTCCTAATATTTTTTCCACATTTTCCCCTTGGATTGTAATACTTCCATTCGAACTCCACATTATCTCAAGTATTTTTTGACTTGAATAGAGATGAGAATGTTATCTTTCAAAAATTATGGCTGTAATTACTTTTACTCCTAAGGCCAACACATTATGAATGTCAGTGCCATTCAAAGCCTGTGTTTTGATTTCATATATTAAATGTAAGTGTTGATGTGTATATTCTTTGCTTGCAGAAAGGAGATTTCAATGAGGAAAGTGCACATGGGGCTTTTTAGATTCAATTTTATTTAGTCTAAGCAGGGAGTCTTTGATTATATCCTTTAAACTGTACATAGTGTTTTTGCTGCTTATGTAGAGTAGACTACATAAGGGAATTGAAGGAAATTGGAGCAAGAGGTGGGAAAAATCATCTTTTCTTACTTAAGTTCAAGGGCTATGAGGAACTTGGTCCTTAAGGAGGAGGGATGGCATGAGACTGAAAGTGTGGGCTGCGGCATCAAGTTAACTTGCGTTTGAATCCAGGCTCTACCATTTACTTATGGAATGTTTTCAACCTAGCATCTGAAACTCATTGTTTCTCCATTTCCCCATCTGCAGAGAAGGCAGTAATAATTCCCACCATAAAAGTATGGGGATTAAATTAGGTAATATAGGTAGGGCACTTAGCTCAGTGCTGGTATATGGGAAGCACTGTTGTAATTCTATTTATTTTGGGTTATGCTCATTGAGTGCCCACTATAAAGGCAGATGCAGAGTGCTTTTGATTACTTCAGTACCCATTAAACCTACATGAACTAAATATTTTAAGTGATTATTTCGGAAAAAATCCACGTTCCAGTGGAA
Source organism: Artibeus jamaicensis (assembly GCF_021234435.1). NCBI lineage: Eukaryota > Metazoa > Chordata > Mammalia > Chiroptera > Phyllostomidae > Artibeus > Artibeus jamaicensis. The sequence continues at coordinate 13,212,661 of NW_026522046.1, read as the reverse complement.
ACTTTTCATTCTGTGGTCTTTCTTTACTTCATGTGAACTACTATTTATTCATTCCCAGACATTATCTACCCTTTGACTCCCATAAAACCATGCTCTCTTTACTTCTCTCTGGTGATCCCATCTAAAATGTTTTCATGGGTTTCGTTTTTATTCTTCACCCTTAAATATCAGCGCCATTCAGAGATCTTGTCACTCAGACATCTGTACTGCACAATAAATAATTCTCAGTCTATCTGTGGTTAGCCCACTTTACATTTTAACTACCATGTACATCTTTCTCAAATTATTGTTACATCTCTAGTCCAGACTTTGGTCTTGAGCGTTATTGGTCTTGAACAAGATAGTAAGTTGTCTTCTAGAAAAGCTTCATGCAGATGTCCTCAGAACACCTCACCTCAAATGTCTACAATTTAGTGTCTTTTCTTTTCCAAACTTTTATGTGTTTCTATATTTTTTTAATTAACAAAAGGTCTGTCCACTCAGTTTATCAAACTTAGAAATACTTTCAATCTTGACTACTTTTTAAGACTTTCACATCTGGCCCTGGCTGGTGTGGCTCAGTGGATTGGGCACTGGCCTCTGAACTTAAAGATCTCCAGTTCTGTTCCCAATCAGGGCACATGTCTTGGCTGTGGGCCAGGTTCCCAGTTGGGGACATGCAAGAGGCAACCAATCGATGTTTCTCTCACACATCAATGTTTCTCTCCTTCCCCTTTTTTCCTCTCACTCTAAATACAGATAAAAATAAAATCTTAAAAAAAAGATTTTCACATCCAATTAAATCACCAAGTAGTCAATACTACTAATGTTATCTCTTAAACATTTATCAAACCCATCTCCTCCTATCTATTTCTACTACTGTGGTATTGGTTTAATCTCACTCTTTCTCATGGTAATACTGTAACAGCCTTCTGTCTACATTCCCTGTTTTCCATCATGTCTTTTTCCAAGTTCACCTTCACCAACATGTCAGTGTGCGCTCTCCTCAGTACACAATTGAACGTACCACTGGCTCCATTCAACCCCCCCAAAGACTTCCTGTCACCTGCAGCAATGGTTTTTAAACTTTGCACAGTTGCAGATTTTAAAAGAGAAATGTCATATAGAGTTCAACATACAAACACATATTTCTAGTAGTTTAAATTTTAAAACTCTAATTCTTGGTTATATAGAAAAGCAATTCCTGACAAGTGCGATAAAAATCAGACACCATCCGGTATTGTTGTGGTCCTTTCCTCCTTACTGAGCACTGTTCTATGTTTTGTTTTGTTTTTTGCTTGATCCTGACATGAAGTCTCTGAAGTGAAAATGACACCTGCCCTCACATTTCAACTTTATGGGTGATAATACTATACTGAGAGATTAATAACTTAGGGTTGCCTGATGATATTAGACTGTTTTATTTTTTTAAAGTTCAGTACCACTGAGGGTTTTTTAAAGATTATTTATGTATTTATCTTTAGAGAGAGGAGAAGGAAAGGAGAAAGAGGGAGAGAAACATCAATGTGTGTTTGTCTCTCATGTGTCTCCCCCGTCCGAGAGATCTGGCCCACAACCTAAGCATGTGCCCTGACTAGGAATCGAACCAGTGACCCTTTGGTTCACAGGTTGGTGCTCAATCCACTGAGCCACACCATCCAGGGCATGTTAGACTCTTTTAATAAGAAAAAGATACCAAGTCTTAAAAAGCTCATAGTATAGTAAGAAAAACAAAAATATCACAAAAATGTAATAAATGATGACTAAAAATAACTAAAAGTGATAAAGAAACTCTGTAACAAGAACACTGAACTCTAATAACTTGGTGAGAATCAAGGAAAGCAATTATAGAAATAAGCCTGGTAAACAGGTGGGAAAACAATCCACACAGAAGAAATGGCGAAAATAAAGGGACAGAGTTTAAAAGTAAGGGTGCATTCAAGGCTGGCGAGTTGCCTGCTGTGTCGTAAGTAAACAGTATATGGGAATTGTTTTAATTAATTTATGGGAATTAAAGAACTATTTACAGGTGAAAGACGCAATATGGGTTGGGATTTGTTTAAGAAAATGCCATACTCAGGAGTTAGGACTTGTCTATAGACAATAGGGAACATAGTTTGGGTAAAAGTAATGAGTGGGCAATGCAATGGATAAAAAGTTGTAGAATATTGTGTAAATGTATGGACTACATGGGAATTGGTTAGTACAGTTCTTTGGCACACAGGGTGGGAGAAATTGGAGTCAAGAATAGCATAAAGTCCCACATTTGGGCAAAATATAGGTATTATGCTGTCATCCAAGTTAAACGAATGTGTCAGTGGGGGAACCCATGATTAAGACATGGAGTGTAAGTTTTATATCCTTGGAGGATCTGTAGACAAACAGAAATAATAAATTAAAAAGACAGATTGGCCTAGAAATAAAGATTTGGGAACAATCAAGCCTGAAGCTGACAGTGAAAGCGGAGAAGTGAATGAACACCCACAGTGAGCCTGTGAGGTCCAAGGGCAGACTACCTCAAAACAGTAATAAGCTTTAAAAGGGAAACGAAATTCATTTACAGGTGGAAAATAATGCACAAATGGGGAACCAGTTGAGTCAAATAATAGACTTTAGGTAAAGGGGTTGGAAGAAGAAAGGGGTGCTAAATATTGTTAAAGGTTATAGAAAAGGCATATAAATTAGGGACTAGAGAGCCAAGTTAATACACTAGATCCTGAAAAGCCTTTCTTATCAACACTTCTTTTTTTTATAATGTTCTTACTGTTATCTCCAACTGGCAGGCATACAGTAGTAAGTTTTCAATATATTAAATTATTCAAAACTGCTTGGTTTCAGTCTATCCATGAATCGTTCTAAACAAAAACACTTCTACTTCCCTGACTTTATCTACAGATGGGAGATATTATTAAGCAACTATCACTCACAGTTAATATAACAGCAGCAGAAACATTTTTAAAAGCATACATCCTTATTGTTAATCTTTTAAATATTTTAAAGTCAAACATATATACCTATTTATAGACAATTATTGTTATATTTAAGTGCATATAAGACAGTAATGTTTGGACTATTATGTGCCCAAATACTATTAGATTAAACTCCATACGATTAGGAACAATGTTGCATTTAATGCATCACCTTGCATGTGGTAAGCGTAAAATGAGTATTTTTTAAATGGCTAAGTAAAGCAAGGCACTAAAAACCACATACCAAAGAACATTATGGCAGGAGATAACTGAAGGAATAAGAGAAAGACGGGGATCATATTGCAGAATAAGGCACATGTGGGTAATTTACTATTGTTCTGCTGCTCAATAATTGAGAGTTCAATAAAAACCTCATTAATTGTAACTTCTAATTTATATTTTAATGGGATTATTTAATTTGAGGCTGGCTGATATTTTACCTTTGCACTACATGGGGAGTTTTGTTTTGTTGAGTAAACTAATAAGATGATATCATTTTAAGAAGTTTGTTTAAAACTAATTATGAAGCCAACTTTTAAAAAACTTCAACCTTAATTATTAAATAGAAAGGAATACCACAAATTATCCATTCATACATCCCCTAAGCTCAGTTCAAAGATACCTCTATTTGGTGAAATAAACATATCTAAATGCAAACTGTACACTTTTTTATAGGATTATAGATAAAAATTTTGGATTTCCTTTAGTTCAGCCTCCTATCTACCCTAATCACCACCCTATCACTCCTATCCTCATTGTCATCCTTATGATATTTATTGTTTTTTTAGAAACATCACTAATGCTATTAACATAGCATCTCCTTTGTGGCAAGCATCAGGCAGTTATCATCTTTGTGAAGTATACATAATTATTTGGATTCCTTAAATTCAGTAGCTAATGCTTTGGAGATTAAGACAACAGTTATGAAGTGGGAAAACCAAAAATTCAACCTACTTTTATGTTGATTGACAAAAATACTTGACAAATCCCTGTTGCTAGACAAAATTAAATTTATTACACCTGTGGCACTAAGAAAAAGTACCACCTCTACTGAGTTCTTTAGTTTGCTAAGGTTGCCATAAAAAATCACAGATTGCGTTACTCTTCAAACAAATGTATTGTTTTAATTCTTCAAAACTATCAGGATTAGTTCCCTTTGAGGGTTATGGCAGGGAATCTGACCCACACTTTGTGCCTAGTTTTTATGGTAAGTCTTACAAAGTGAAGTACTAGTTGCAACAGGAGCTAGCTGAAAAATTAGTTTTGATTGCCAGGCAAAATTAAGAGAGAACATATAAAACAAGTTTTGATAAGTAAGCTGTTTTTTGACAGGTAAGACTTTTGGTTGATTTATGGTTTTATCATCCAAGGTACATACATGCTGGAGCAAGCAGCTATATTACTTTTCTTTGATTTCACTATTGCTCAAAATAAGGGGTGAAAAGTATGCCTGATCACAGAATTGTTTTCTGTATAGGGAATTCCAGTTCCTTTGGTTTCAGTTTTCCTGTATAACTTCAGAGCTTATCAACTACATCATCCTAATGTTCTTTTCCACCATTGGTGTGACCCAAAGTAGTCTCTTCTGGTGGTGGATTGTTCTAATAAATAGTTATAACAGCATTCAGCATAATTTGGTACATTATTCTGGTCATTATTGGTGCAGACTGGATGAATGTTTCTTCTCCATGTCAGCCCTCAGAAAGGTCATCCATCTATCTATCTATCTATCTATCTATCTATCTATCTATCTATCTACCTATCATTTTTTCTATTTTATAAAGAAGTCCTAGTTATTTCAGGTTTTCAAGTAAAAGCTATATTTATGTGGTAAATAATAATCATTTCATGGAATGCTAATAATGTTGGTAACTATAAGAGCATTATTTTAGATAGTGTCTTAATCTATTTAGCTTGCTATAACAAATCATTACAGACTGAGTGGCTTACAAACACCATAAATGGAGTTCTCGCAGTTCTAGAGACTGGAGGTTTAAGACCATGGTGCCAGCATGGTCAGGTGAGGGCCCCATTCCAGGCTGCAGATTTCTTGTTGTATCTTTACCAGAAGGAAATAGCTAGGAAACTCTGAGGCCTCTTTCAGAAGGGCACTGATCCCAATAATGACGATGAAATCCTCATGTCCTAATGACCTCCCCAAAGCATCTATTTTCTAATACTATTACTTTGGAAGTTAGGATTGCAATATATGGACTTGTGAGGGACATAAATATTCATACCATGGCAGGTAGTAATGTTATCATTATCCCGCTTCTCCTTTCATCCTGATATTTTTCTACCCCTGCAAGTACTAAATGACTAATTACTGTTTCTGGGATTCACTGCAACCTTCTAACACTAACGTTCTGATATAGCATGTTACCACTTTATCGATACCGATACCGATACATGGTTACCACTTTACCGATATCGATACCGATACATGGTTTAAGCTATCGATACTGAAGCCATGAGACTGTTCTACCCAAAGTATATGTTATTGTTCTTTTAAAGTGAGTTTTGCAATGTTTAACTACAGGTAGACTTTTGCCGAGAAAATTTTTGTTGGTAATCATGTCAATTAAAAATATTGCATTCTACCAGACTTAAAACAGAATTTAATATATTAAATAGAAAAGGGGTTTCAAATGGGGGTTTTATAGTCAAGGTATCTTATGCTACATATAAGTCTGCATTTTAGAAAAGGAAAAGAACTGCACAGAATTATCTCTTCTGAGTAAATAAAAAACATCTTTTATGGAGATAAATGATGTCAAAAGTTAGAGATTTTTACTCATTTTAATTTAAAAATGTTCTGTGATTGGTTGTTTCAATTAATAGGATGAAGTCCAACAATCAACAGAAACCTTAAACCAATTTAGAGACCTTCTGAATCTTTAAAGAAAATCCAATAAGCACTTGAAAAACAAAATCAATGAAGAGTTTTAAATGTTTTATTCTGCTTTCCACAGGATCCAAGTTTTCTCTCCGAGGCCCTTTTTCCTAAAGATGCAAAGAAAATGGAAGAAATGGATCCTTTTTTTAAACTTCATGAAACCATCACCAAGGTAGGCAAGGAATATATATTCATGAGCAGGTTGGGAAGTTTTATTCTCTTTTTGTTGGTAGATGGAGAAAAAGAAAATGACTAATAGAGAGAAAGCTATATATTTCTTGTTGGTACTATGTACTGGAAAGGATAGTAAGTATCTTCTATTTTATTAAAGAGTAAAGACGATAAGCAGCTCAATCAAGATCAATTAGACCAATAAGTAAAGATTTGTTTTTAAATTAAATCTTTAACACAATAATTAGCTTTTTTCTTAATCTGAAAAAAGTAGATGTGTGGTATATTCTCAAGTATACTCCTGAATTTTTTATTAAGACAAATGCAAAGTGTGTCTTTAAGTTTCTATATCTTCAAAATTCTGTTTCAGTATTTAAAGTAGTTGGTTGTTTGAGGTACTTTAATTTGCAGTTAAAAAAGGCTCTTTCCTTTAATAATAAAGTTGACTGTGTTTATAATAAATTTAATTACTCTAAAGTAGTCATACTAATTTTTACTATAGAATAGTTTATAGTATGGAGGAAGTTTATAATATGGATAAAATTAAATTCTATGGTATGAATCAAATAAATTTAATACCTGACAACATATGAATTTTTACATTTATAAACTATGTCTTTCACCATTTATTTGCTGCCTATTCATTTAAACTGTCATAACTTGACTTTGGGGGTAAAATCTATAGAGAATATTGGCATTTCAGAACATTTAAAATAGTGCATATTTATATACATTTAACTGAAATTTGACAACTCATTCTTACATGCTTTAGCGAAATTTTAAAAGGCTATTTTTTCTTTAGAAAGAAGAAATGTGATATAATGGGTATAGTGAACTGAACTCAAAGAGTGGCAACAGAGTGAGCTCAAAACACAAAGGCTAGAGTCCTAGGCTTACCTCTACTATTAGAGGCTGTGGAAGTTGATTTTTTCTTAACTTTGGTAATAAGAGATGTTTGGATCACATTTTACTTGAAACTCTCCTAAGCTCTAAATATCTGCATTTTAATTACATTTACAACATTTTACTTTTCAATCTACTCCAGTTCCTTGATTTAGTTTTTAACATCCCCATTTCTTAATTGTCCATTATTATCTGAATTATAGCAAGGTAGAAGTAGTTCCAAAATATTGACATTTTAGTAGACAAATTTTTAGTTGCCTTCCTGATACATGGAAAAATGATAATTAGATGGAAAGACAGGTAAATAGGTGAATAGGTAGACAGACAGATAAAATGGGTACATAGCTGTGTATATTTAGATGTGTGTGTCTCTCTCCATACACACACACATATATAAATTAAATACAAATGGTATCTTATCACATATATATATGTGTGTATACACAAAATGTATGTGTAGTATATAAATCCATCAGATGGATGTTGGAATAGCTCTATGTCTATAAAAAAATAAAACCTGTGTAGGTGCAGAAGCAAGAGTCCAGGGGCTTTTTGTAAGGAGCACTTGTAATTTTCTGAAGTGGATTCTTCAGAAAAGTGGGTTCCTCAGCCTCGTGTTTACGTTTGGAAACCACTCCTGTTGCAAAGGCCAAGGGAAAACACTGCTTCAGAAGTTTAATCTTATTTAACCAGGATGCATAAAACCATAAAAAATATTTAATAGATACTTCATTTAAAGTAAAATTCTCTTTGATCAAGAACAAAATAAAAGTGTAAACATAGAGTGATTAAACATAGCATATATCACGAACCACGCAATTCAGTTCTATCTTGACTACCAACCTGCTATATTATTTGTAGAAATTTATCTTGTTTTCTACATCAGAAAAGGAGTATAGTTATAAGAGCATTCCTTACTAGGATTCTGTGAGGTTGAAAAGATGATATATAGATTTTTTTCTAGAAATATAATATGTATGCTTGAGAATAATTATTAACACATTTAAAAAGCTACTTCTATAAAGATAATATATCATGGAAAAATGTATTTGAAACCTATATAATCTTATTAACCAATGCCACCCCAATAAATTTAACAAAATAAGAAAATAGAGAAAAATCTAAAACTTCCAAAAAATGCTAGTTCTAAAATCTTCAAAATAACTCCTTACCTGCGTTCTTGAAATTTTGTTTTTATTTTAAAGACAAGAAAGGAATAACAGCATAATTTAGACCTGAACTCATATAACCAAGCTAATTAATTAAATGCTGAGAACACACTGATAATTTAATGTGTACAAATGGAGCATAAAATTTAATTTGTGAGGAGTTTAGGTCTTTAGAATATTTCTTTCAATAAGGAAAATGATGGTATTACCATGGTGTATCAGGAGCTTAGTGCACTCCTGTGCCACCTAGTATTCAGGTTTATGGAAATAACACTGGACTTTGAATAACGAGTCCCACCTAAGTATAAATTCTGCCACTGTTCATTATTTTAAAAAGATATGAAATATGGCAAACACTTTGTAAAACAATAAAGCACAATTATTGTTGGTATTATACCAATATGAAACCATTTTCAATAAATCAGAAGTACACCAATACTAAACATTTCAATAAATCAGAAGTATTGAAAATAGTTTTTTATTCTTTCAATAGATGTTAGAATTGGATACATAACACCATAGCACCATTACATATTTTATGTTATCTAATCAAATAAATACTATATATATACATGTACTATAAATAAATATTCATGCAAAGCAACCCATTATCTTTTCCATGTAACCTATATTGTAGACCTTTTGTTATAGATCACAAATATTATTTATGCCAAATTAAATGATAATTTCTAAGTATTAAAAACAAATATTCTGAATTAAAAAATTAATCATACTCATACATGGAATGTGAGCTGTGAGTCCTTGTCCTTGAAAGTAGTTTTCCAATGTCCCATAGTTCTTTTAAGAAATATTTTTACAAAGTTTAAATTTATCTTGGCATTTGTCTTTTTGATATAAAGCATGGAACCAAAGAAAGTAATGAAGGAGACTCAGACTTGATTCCAAAGCTCTAATTTATCAGGGCCTCACTGACAGTCAGATGGTGCTGGGTGAGGTTGCCGGAGGGCTATGCTGCAGCAGTCATGCAGAAGGTGTTTACTTATCCTCTATAATTACCTTAAAAATAGCATTTGTTTTTTAATTATCATAAAAGCCTAACTAATTCCTCTAAAGGTTAAACATGAGTAAAATACCAATATAAATCTTAGATGCTTAATCCTTTAATAAGTGACTAAAAATCAGCATGGATTTACCTTTGGAAATAGGCTTATTTCTCCTTCTACACCTAGGAAGTTTTTAGCTATGTTTTTAAATCTCCAGCACTTAGATCATAAATTGTTATTAGTTATCTAAGCATTCTGATAGCCTGCCATAAGCCAAGGATAAAGCAAAACACTTGAAATACAAAAACAATTAATACACAGGAGTAGCTCCAAGCGCGTAAACAGGTGAGCAAATCATTTCACTATAACATACTTAAAATGCGGTAGTAATACAGACAAAGTGTGGGAGGGAAGAAGCTTCCCTCCGATGGAGCTTCTGCCTCTAACTAGGAGATGTGAAGAATTTGCCAGAAAGGTAACATTAGAAAAATTCAAGTAATTTCAATTTATTTCGATGTCAATGCGTTTTCTTGGACACTTCTTTAAAGATCTAGCATACTGTTGGTGGTAGTCTGTGACACGATGCATATTTTGGAAAACAGATATGAGAGATAATTTTAAAAATTGAATGACAGAATATGTGATTTAATGGGTATGAGACATAAAGCAGACTGAAGAGTAAAAAATAATTTCAATAGTTCTATCTTGAGCAGAGTTGATATTATTTAATTAAGCACATTAGGGTCTGGTTTGGATAAAGTGGTTATGACTTTGACATTGCTTATGTGGATTTTTTGATGATATAGGGCATCCAGGTAGACATGTCAAGGAGTTAGTTAGATACTGGAGGCTGGCACTCAGAGAGAAGTCAGATCTAGAAATGCATTATCTGATATAGTAACCAGTAGTCACATATAGATTTCGATTAAATTAAAAACATACAATTAAATGTTTATTTTCTCAGTCTCATTAGCCACAATTCATATGCTTAGTGATAATGTATGGCTAGTGGCTACTACACTGGACAACAGAAATTACAGAATATTTTCATCATCGCTGATGATGCAGATAATATCACCCTGGCAACACGCATGCTGAGGACAAGTGAAAGGAGGGGACAAAAGATCCAGCTTGGAGTGGTTTATATAATACGAAGGAAAACAAAGAATATTATAAAGAGAAAATGTTCAAAAGCATATTCACTCACCACTTCACACCCATTAGGATAGCTACCATCAAAAAACAAAACAAAACAGAAAATAACAAGTATTGGTAAGGATATGGAGAAAGTGGAACCCTTGTGCACTTTTTGGGGAATGCAAAATGTTAGGGGACTATAGAAAACAGTAGAAAAGTTTCTCAAAATATTGAAAACATAATTATTATATAATAGGCCATGTCTACTTCTCAGTATATACTCCACAAATTTGAGAGTGGGGTTTCAAAGAGATATTTGTATACATGTTGATGGCAACATTATTTATAATAGCTAAAGTGTGGAAGCATCCCAAGTATTCAAACATAGGTGAGTGGATAAACAAAATGTGGTATACACCTACAGTGGAATGTTATTCAACCTTGCAAAGGAAGGGAATTCTGACACATATGGGTGAAAGTTGAGGACATAAGGCTAAGTGAAATATGCCAACACACACACACACAAAAAGTACTGTAGGATTTCACATGTATTAGATACTTAGAGTAACAAAGTCATGGAGACAGAAAATGGAGAGGTGGTTGCCAGGGACTAGGGGAGGTAGGACTGGGAGTTAATTGTTTAATAGACATAGAGATTCTGTTTTAAAACATGAAAAGTGTTATGGAGATGAATGATGCTAATAGTTACATGCTATGAATGCATTTAATACCAGTGAACTGTATACATAAAAATGGTAACTTTTATATTATGTACATTTTATCATAATAAAATATTGGAAGAAAAGAAGTATATTTACCCAATCAACTGCTCTTTCACTATAACTTTTGAACCAATTATTTTAAATTTTAAAATTATTATTGTCTTCATTTATGCCTGATTCTCAGTTTTTACTGATCTGTACAAGTAGCTTCATGTGGCTTTGCTGCCCATTTCTTTGTTCTATTTTAATAGATATATCACCTTGTGTTTTTCTTATATGTTTTTTAATTTAACGTATTTTGTTCTCATGTTTTGCCTGAATTTTGCCATAATAGAAATTCAATGTTGAGGACTGATAAATTTTATTTGAAACAAAACAAAACATTATAATTATGTTTAGAAGAAAAGGACTTTATAATTAAAAGCAAATCTGAAAGACTAGGGTGGCAGAGGAAAGGAACTCTGTCATACAACTGAATAAATAGTACTTTTCTTCTAGAAACCCAAATACTCCACATGATAATTTTTAAGATTTTATTTATTTATCTTTAGAGGGGAAGGGAAGGAGAGAGGGAGAGAAATATCAATGTATGGTTGCCCCTCATGCATCCCCTGCTCGGAACTGGCCTGTAACCCAGGCATGTGCCCTGACTGGGAATCGAACCTCAATCGTCTGGTTCACAGGCCCATGCTCAATCCACTGAGCTACACCAGCCAGGGCTTCCATATGGCATTTTTAAACCTCTGAATATAAATGGTATGTCCAGTAAAACAAAAAATACCTTGCACATGTGGTACCATGGGAACCAACAAATTACCTAATTCTGCTTCAGAGCTTCCTCGAGAAATATATTTATTGATTCTTTCATTATTATTACACCTTAATAAAATGTTTTATTTTAATTATATATAATATAACATATTAATATATCTTGTCAGTATTCTGGATATTGGATATTCTAAAAGGTGTGTGGTGGTATTATTGTTGTTTTAATTTTCAGTTCCCTGATGATCTATGATGTGTAGTATCTTTTCATTTTCTCCTCCATAAATCTTTTTGGGGTGAGGTGTTTTTTGCCCATTTTCTAAATGGGATTGTGTGTTTTCTGTATTAAATTTTTAAAAATTTCTTTTAAAAATATTTTATTTCTTTCTTTTTAGAGAGAGGGGAAGGGAAGGAGAAAGAGAGGGAGAGAAACATCAATGTGTGGTTGCCTCTCACTCACCTCCCACTGAGTGCTCCTCCTAACCCCTCAAGCCAGGCATGTGCTCTGACTGGGAATCAAACCAGTGACCCTCTGGTTCACAGGCTGGTGTTCAATCCACTGAGCCACACCAGTCAGGGCCTCTTAGTTTTAAAAGTTCTCTGTGTATTTTGAATAATAGTACTTTATCAGATGTGTCTTTTTCAGACATCGTCTTTCAGTTTATGTCTTGCTTTTTCATTTCCTTAACTGTTTTGTAGAAAAGAATACATTTAAATTGTAACAAATTTCAGTTTATCAATTCTTTCTTCCATGGATTGTGCCTTTAATGTTGTAACTTAAACATCACCAAACCAGCATCCTCTAGATTTTCTTACATGTAGTTTTGCTTACATTGCCCAGCTGTCCTTACCTGCATCTACTTTACCCATTGGGGCCCATTGCCCGATAATCATAGTAGTTTTAAATTCTTGGTCTGGTTAATTCCAACATCCCTGGCATGTCTAAACTGATACTTTTTCAGTATCTTAATTTTTTTTTTGCCCTGTAATTCTTTCTTGATAGCCTGATACAACATATGGGTAAAAGGAACGCCTGTAAATTGGCCTGTGATAATGCAGTGGTAAAGTCTGGGGGAGGGGAAGCATTTTATAGCTCTATGATTAGGTCCAGTCTCGACGCTTTCTCTCTCTCTCTCTCTCTCTCTCTCTCTCTCTCTCTCTCTCTCTCTCTCTCTTAGGTGGTAGTGTTGGGTATTTCCTCTTAATCGGGTCAAGAGGGTCTGATAAAACCCCAAGTGTTTAGGCTCTGTTAAATACTTTCTACAGGCTTTCTTAATAAGCACAAAATGCTCTGGCGTATTTTACAATGTTTTTTTTTTCCTCTCCCCTGTGCTGGAAGCCCAAGGGGATTTTTCTTTGATATTCACTGTGAGGACCTGGTCAAGCTCCTGGAGGTGAAACTCACTGAAGTGTGGGTTGCCCCCTATGACTGGGTGCCCTGGATTTTAACTCTCAGGGTTGCCCATCCTCAGCTTCCAGCAATTTTTCAATTGCAGTTCAGGTTTTGTTATCCTGACACTGATTGCTGCAGAGGTTACTTTGGTAAATTTCGAAGTTCTCTTTTTGTCTCTCCATTTTTGGTGGTAGTGGTTTGACCTATGACATCACTTCTCTGATGAATCTAAGAATGGTTGACTTTTAAGTTTGTGCTGCATTTTCCTTTTTGTTAGGGTAGAGTGGTAAATTCTAAGCTCCTTCCCTGCTGAAATGAAAAACAGATATCTTTAGTAATTATTTGATATCATAATTTCTTGCAGATTTTTTTCAAATGGCTATATATTTCAAAAATTATATTAAATATTTTACAAATTAATCTTTCAAAAAGCCAGAAATAACATAACATAAAATAAATGATTGCTTTAATTACTTGTAGCTCATACATGGTCTCTGCACTATTCATAATTTAGGAAGTTTCCCTATTACTGTTTTCTGTAAGAAAAAGAAAAACCATGACAGCCTATCAGTTTTGAGTCAGCATTAAATGCTAAAGCATGAATTTTCTACAGGGTTAACATTAGTCACTTGTGTTTAATGACTCAAAGAACATTCTTTTCTTTATTATTACAGAAATATTGGAGATGGTATTCATTTTCCACCTTCTTACATCCAATCTCCGAAAAGCTTAGTATACGAAAATTTATAACAATGTATCATATAGTAATTGATGAATTTTTAATCCAATATTCTATTATCCCTGCACAGTTCTCTATATTGAATTTCTGATGTTCACTGGGACACTTGTATTATTGTTTGCAACAACTGGGGGAACATTTTTATTTCCAGTAATATTAAAACACTGAGTTTCAATTTAGTTATTATCACCACAACAGTGAAAGTGTGTCTTCCAGAAACCGATCATAACTTTTCTTTGGAAAAAAATGTCAGTGGAAGACATTGTTCATTTTGTCTTGTCCCTGTGTAAGCACCTTCTATGGACATACAGTTCCCAAGACCAGGGGCCTTTTCTAACAAACTATCAGTAAAGGCAATTTAAGAAAGTTCCATCCTGACATAGGATACTCTGATTATAAATTTTGTGTTCTATTACTATGTTTTTAATTAGCACAGGATTTATGAAAAACACTGTTCTTGAAAGGATATACCACTCATACATTTCTTTGTCTTCTTATTCAATGTCAAAATAGGGATCTTTACTAAAATTATTTGGATAGTAATATCCCAAAGAGAAAGTAGTAAAATAATATGGTATTTATTTCCATTATATTCATTGAGAAAGTAGCACGGTAAGATTAAATTTCAGAAAACAGTATTTGTGTAAATCCTGGTAATCAAGGTTGGTAATTCTTAGGTACTATTTGAGCAATGTAGTTATTTATATCTGACCTTATTTGTAGCTATACATTTTTACTCAATTCTGGAGTAGTGTGAACAAAGGTTAATGGTGATGTCTTCAAAGATGAAAACATTTAAATGATTCTAGTTTTAACCATTTCAGTTAATATTAATTGTATTTGCCTGTCAGTCATTCTTTAGAGATAATTCACTAAGATCACTTTGAAGAGTCATATTCTGCTATTACATTATTTTAAGCACATGACTTAATGAAATATAAATCCACAATTATTTTTAAATGCCATCATTAAAATATGTTTGTACTGGTTGTTATAATATTAAGATTCTTAGTATATGGTAACTGAAAACTTAAATCAATCTACTCATTCTGTAACTATAGAAAAAAGAGGCAGACTAAAGTATAGAATATTTTTATTTCTGTTGACGTATTATTCTCAACTATAGCTTAAAAATATAGTTTAGGCCCTAGCTAGGTGGTTCAGTTGGTTGGAATGTTGTCTCATACACCAGAATGTTGCAGGTCCGATTCCTCGTCAGGGCACATACCTAGGCTGTGGGTTTGATCCCCAGTTGCATATGGGAGGCAGCTGATCGATGTTTATCTCTCTTTCTCTCCCCTCTTTCTCTAAAAATCAATAAACCTGTCCTTGAGTGAGGATAAAAAAATCAAGGATATATATATATACTCAGTAGCTTTATATAAATAAGGGAAAAAAACCAAATATCTTTTGTTGAGTTTTCTGAATTTCAAAGGCATGTTGTATCCATGAGCTAATAGAATTTCTTATGCATTCTTTACACGCTTAGAAAAACTGGCTATGATTTCTAATTTGAATCAGTAAATGTGAGTGTCTTCCAAGTATCTCTAATGTTGATGTAGTTTTGGGGTAAAATATGAGAATATTGTATTCTATGTAGCAAAAAAAAGTATAATGCTATTCTTTAATCTTATCTGTCTGTACCTTTGAGGTTATTCTGAAGGTATAGATTTAAAGCTTTTGTTTTTATTGTTAAAAAACACTTCTGAATTCTTTTTTATATCAAATTATTGTTACTACATGCAAAATATCTACAGAGTGATCTGCACTCTGTGTTTTCATGACATGAGCTAACCAAGAAAATATCCCAAATATGTTATTTCAATGCAGCGATTGTACTTTGTAATAAAGAATGTTGGTTGGAACTACTCAAGAGATATAATGGGATATTAAAACTAACCCCTACAACTTTGAAAAGAAAATATTATAGGTGTGCATTTTCTTCATAAATGTATAATTAAGCTCAATATCTTCATTTACTAAAACTGGAGATAGTGCTGACTGTATTTTCTCTTGCCTAGAGAGGTTTGGTTTATTGTTTTTCATTGTACTGTAAAAATATTATAGTTTCTAAAGGCATGCCTTATATCATCAGTTTCTTTTGTTTGTGTTTTTATTACTCAGAAATGAATTATTACATAATATAGGCTTGTCAAAATTTGACGCCCATTTTAAAGAGAAGTTAATCATCAGAATAGCTAGTTTGCTACAACATATTAAGAGAATTATTACTGCATATTAAGATAGGAATAAGTAGAAAGGTTGTTATTCTCTGAGCATACATTTTTTCTTTTATGTAGAAAAGGATATTTTAAAGTGTGTATTACAGAATATAAATATAGTAGTTATATAAATCAGAATATGAAACTATGATTACCTATACATGATATAACAATCTTTTAACACACAGTCAAACTGCTTTAGGGTTTTCATATCTAATTCAGGAGTCAGTAGCCTCATCTCAGACATAACATTTTTGGTGATAACTAGTTTTTCTGTATTTTAAATATAAGTCCTTTCTCTTATTTCAGGGATCTTTCAATAAGATGAAATTTAATTTAAATATTCATTTCTGTAATTCTTCTCATTTCAAACAAGAAATTCTTTGTCTTTTCATACTATTCTTAGATAATATTTTTCTCAAATGCTGTAGAAGTAGAGATTCCAAGGGCAGAGGAGCCAATGGACAACAGATTAGCTCCAGATAGGCAGGTCAAATATCCTCCCCTATAAAATGTTCTTTAAATAAAGCCTCAGAATAATAAAAAGATTTAAAAGCCCCAGGCAATAACCACTTATTTAAAATGCATCTACTATTACACAACAAATCAGAAGAATCTGGGCAGTCTTTTGGAGACTGTCATAACAGACGCTGATGAGGCTGCTTGGAGGTCTGGGGTACAGTACACACTGCCCCCTACAGGGAATGGAAGAAAAGGTCCCCTGACACACACACACACACACACACACACACACACACACACACACATCATGTGGTATAAACTAATCCATGATACATATTTTCAGTGCTGCTTGCTCTCAGTATTATTTATTCCCTTGAAAACCTTGAATTATATATGTATGTAAGTACATAGGTGTGTGTGTAAGTGTGTAGGTATGTGTGTAAATATGTCTTCATTTCCACACAAATCAGAGTGGTATACTTTTTAAAAACAATAATCTTTGAACCTGTATATTTTGATGAGTGCCCTGTGTATTGTTATTGAGTGACAAAAATATCCAAAATTGCAGTTAATTGTAATTGCAGTTAATTGCAGTTAAATAGTTAATTGTATATTAACTATTTTAAAAAATAGTTAATATAGCCTACATTTGAGTTGTGCAATGTCTCTCTTGAAAAAGCTCACAAAAATGGTATTTTGGGATAGAATAAATGTATTTCAAAAATATAAATAATTTTATATTAAATTAAATTTTAAGACTGAGCAAAAATTAGATTGAGGAAATCAAAGTTTTATTAGAAATGTATTATAATGGAAAAGCAATATTTACTTTTACTCAATTAGGGTTTACTTATTAATATGTCCATTTAACTTAATTACATTTGAAATTAAAGTGTCCTGGAACCATTTTGTGAAGGTTCAAATAGTGATGTTTCTGTGTTCTAAAATAAAGCAATAATGAACGGTAATAATTATGCTACCAAGTCATCAAGAAAAATAATTATTTCCATAATATCACTGATTTTTAAGGAAGCAAGAAAGAGAGTAAACCGTATTAGAATTCTTTCCTTCAAAAGTGAAAAAAGTACAAATCAATCGGGATGCTTTCGTTTGCTGCTTAATAAAGACCAACATGCAAACCTGTTTAATAAAAATTAAGGAATTCTAGTTCTCTCGTGTAACTGAACAGCCTAAAAGAGACATTCCTCAGAAGTGGCTCAATCACAGCTCCAGGGCCCCTTGCCTGTTCGCCTCCCAGTTCTGTCTTTTCCCTCTTGGACGTTTAGTGGGTGGACTTCCTCCATGATGGAAAATCGCTGCCAGCAGTTCCTGGAATCACGCTGTCCAAGTAAGAGATGCGATACTGATTTTTAGAAAGCCCCAGCAAATAGACACCTTTATTATTATTCTAAATTGGTCTCATGCTCAATTTGTATCATTCCTGTGACCAGGGAAACAGTTGTGTTGATTTGATTAGGCCTGGTTTACCTGAACTGATCACTGTGGAAAACAAGTTAAAGTTACCCTAATTAACTTAGAACACTCTTGCAGTCCCATTCATAATACTGGCTGCTGCAAAATAGTACACATTGCAGAGCAGCAACAGGGTTTCAGACACAACCACCAAATCTGCTACCAATTATAACAATAACTTTTGTCCACAGATAAGAATCAGTATTTGAGAAAAGACAAAACCAGTGCTAACCAATGAATGAATTTCTGCTAACGTGTTGCCATATACTCTGGTATATATATCCATTATAACCATCTGACAGGAACAGAAGATGGAGAAAAAAAGCATTGAAATACAGATGAGAAGTATTCGTAAAATGGGGTTGATGACTGCATTCACTCCCAGTTTTGTTGCATCCTTAAGTATTAAATGGACTTAATGCTTAGAAAACTCATTGTATTCATGAAGCAAATCATTTTTTCTGACCCCTTGGTAGATAGTCAAAGGTAATCCCTGTATTCACATGGAGACTCAGGGTCATCCTCAATACATCATCTGAGATGGCCACTAAGAATTGACTAGATTTGACAGATGAGGTAAACCTGCTGGCCAAGCCAGGACTAAAATGCTCACCCGGTATAACCCTTTACTTTTAAGGATGTGATTAACCCTTAAAAACTTGAAGGAATTATTAAGTTAAGAAGACCCACTATGAGGAGCTCTGTAAGAGCTTCAGTTGAAGTAACTAAAGAGATATCTAATATTTTGGATGGTAACATGTTCAAAATATGAGGTACTGTTGAAATACAAACTATTTTAAAACATGCATACTTCCTTCCCACCCTTAAAAGCTTGCTATTCTTGTCAGTGTGAGAAACATCTGAATGCAAGCCTCTCTGTGCAGTAGGCTATTCTAACATGTCATTTCATTGTTTACCCAACGACATCATGTTTAAATGATTTTCTTTACTGAACAAGTGGTAATTAATTAATTTAGACTTATCATTAATGTCCATTTCAATTTCGACCTATGGCATATTTTACCCAGTACTCCATATTGCCCTTCAAATAAAATAAGCATACAAATGTTGATACACTTTATACTCTAAATAACCTTCATTTTCACTATCAGTGTTTATTCATGCCCCAGCTTGATTTCTCATGCTTCAGTCTAACAGGTGTTTGTATTTAACATAGGGCTATTGGTGATCAGCCTGTCAAACAAAATTCTGGGATTCTTGTTCTAGTGATAGTTTATAAGAGCTTCTAAAAAGCCTAAAACTTCTTCTTGTCATATATAGGCCAAAACAAAAATACCCGAATTCAATTTCACTATTATATACAAATAAGGGAAGCTCCATCAAGGAACATGTATAAAGGACACATAGACAAAGCCAAAGGGGTAGGTTCAAGGGTGGGAGGTGGGGATGGGTGGGGTGGGGGCCCAAGGTGGGGTGAAAATGGAGACAACTCTACTTGAACAATAATAAATAAATACATACATACATAATATATACATTTTTAATTAAATGCTTGAAATATCTGTAATAATATATTTTCTGGACTTAGGAACTGAAATATCAGACATGCATATTTAGAAACCTATAAAGACATGACATCGTTATCTGTTTAGAATATATTAAGATCAAGTGTAATATCTAAAGAATAGAAGAGTACAAGAAATGTGTGACATTGGGGTAGTGTGACGCTGAGAAAATTGTGATATGTATCAAACAACTTAACAACACACGGCAAACATGAAAAAAGTTTGTAAACTACGTAAATGAACAAAGCATTTGTATAACTCATATATGATTTATTACTTTAAATCATAAAAATTTATCTAAACACAGGAAATTTTTTTCAAAAATACTGGTCATAACTCCTGAAAGTCAACCCATTCATGTGGCAGAGAGGCTTGTATCTGATTCAAATAACTAATTTCCAGGGTAATGGGAAACAAAGAATTCCATGATTCCTTTGCACCCTTTCTTACTCATTTACTTCTTCAGCAAAGCGCTGAACAAAGAGATGGACAAAGATACTGTTGCTGGAATGCTTGGTCATCTATTTCATTCGTATCCTTCGGAGCCAGTTTCCTGGTTTCAGTGAATTCACTTGGAAATCAACCAGTTTGGCTCCCAGTGTTTGGAAAATGTCGTCTCTAGGCCTAGGGACCAGGTGTCTGGGGTTTTCAGAGCTGCCACAAGGTAGCTGTATTCTGTCAATTGGCGACACAGACAACTTCTCTAGATACAGGTTATGAGAATCCAACCTTTGTACATATTTACTTTTACACATAAATCAAAGTATATTAATTTAAAAATAAACTCTGTGATTATTTTCAAGAAACCTAAACAGATTAAACATATATCATTTGGAGAAATTGAATGAGAATAGGAATACAGGCTTATTTATATGACAGTTATTTTTCAAATGAGTTCATTGAAAAAAGTATCCTAACTAAAAATATGGCAAAATAGTCACTGTGTCAATCTCTACTATTTAGGCAGCTTTGTACCAAAAAAATACAAGTTAAGTGGGAAAAATATACTTCTTTTCATAATTTAAGTGCCAGATTACTTGTTACCAATACATGCCATTACAATCGAAACAAAACAAAATATAAGTTTTATTTTTATTTGAAAATGTATTACATGCATGAGACTGTACTCGTCATATGTATATCTATACATATATCTTTGAGGATGATCAAAAACCAACCTCCACAGAACCACCATCCAGAGTAAGAAGAAAACAATACCAGCCTTTCTAGATGTCCTTGCTCTGTCTACCTGGGAGAGATAACCATTAGGCTTAGTTTTTTAAGAATCCTTTCATTGAATTTCTTTATAGTTTCATGTCCTCTATATGCGTTCTTAAACAATATATTGTTTAGATTTTCCCTTTTTTTAATTTCTAAAAACAAAACTACAGAGTATGCTTTCTTTTGTCATCTCTTTCCTTGTTCTACAAGATTTACAGTTATAGGCATAAAACCACATATTCAAGAAATTGAAATAGTGCTTTCATTAGTCACTTTCATTAGGCAAATAGCAGTAAAGTGATTGACCACCAGGCTTGTCTGCATCTCAACTCAATTTTTAAGTCTTCTTTTATGCATAAGTATATCTAACATATTCACCACCCACAACCTTCATAGAACAGTTTGGAGATCATCATGAGATAGCAGCAGTCCTACTATAAAGTAAGCCAGTGTCAATGCCTGCTAATACTCATGTTAAAAGTGATTCAGTGTATGTTTTGAAAGCAGAGAGAGTAACAATATGGAGGTGCCTGATATACGTGTGAAAAGCGATTTAAATATATATTTGAAACCAAGAGAAGTAGAGCAAACAAGGAAACATACATATCTGATAGGAAATCCAGATATATATTTGAAATGAGATTGGCAGGATTGGTTCAGATTAACAAAGGTGTGTTTGCCTTTGAAGAATGAACTTTAAAGGTGGGTGTTGCCTTGGTTTTGTGTTTAGAATAGTAGCAAATTTTTATTGGCAATGACGAGAAACTGATTTCTGTAATCATCTACAATGATAGGAGTAACCATAGTTTATTTTCATACTGTATAACTTTTCATAGTATAAAGATACTAAAATTTGTTTATGCATTGTTTTATTACTAATGGTCATATAGAATATTTTCAACAACTTTTGTACACAGTCCTCGTAAAAGAGTTTTTCTGGGCTATGAACCCAGGAATGGAATTACTAACTTACAGCACCCTATTTGACTAAAAACATGACTATTTTTAACCTTATTAGGTAATACTGCATTAATACTATGGTTGACTGGTAAGTCTCTCATAAATCAACACAATGGTTTGTTGATCAGTCACAGCTTATTACACTGAAGTCACAGAGAGAGGACAAAACCTTGACTGAACCCTATTAGTAGTGACTGATAAGGTCACTTCAGTATCTTAGAGAAGAATATTTTGGGAAAATATTTTTGAAAGATTGGAGTGTCTGGGCTCAAGTTTTAAGGTGAATATTTTAGTTCAGAGAAATGATCATTAATGGGACAAATGTAGGACAATAGATTAAGGTTGGTGGCCGTGGTGAATAAAGGTGGCTTATTTGATAAACAAGCTATTTGTCCAAGGAAGCAATGTATTGTCCAGAGAGGAGAGGTCTTTATATAAAAGAGCAAGGTATTTGTTGGGACAAATTAGTTCACAGAAATTTCTCGAAGCAAAACTGTCAGTTATTTATTAGTTTAAAACCTTTCCTTCATGAGCCTCTCCTGGAAAAAAAAAATAGTTGCACTGACACAAGTGGCCTTAGTTTTCAGTGCCGATGGTCAAGCTAAGAGGACTACACAGTCTCAGGTCGTGAACTAAGAGTGACAAATCTAATTTACACAGCCTTCTAACAAACTCGATATTTTCTTCACTTTTGCCAATCTGATTTGTGTAAGCACTGCGTAATTCTGCTTTATGGTTTGTCTTTCATAGACATTTAATTCTGGTTTATTAAATGTCTTCCTCTGATTGCTAATAAAGTTGGGTGACTTTATATACTGGCAATTTGGACTTCCTTATATGTTTGTTTGTTTGTATCTTTTATTGATTCATAATTCATAGGAGTTGGTTATTTATTCTGGCTATGATCTTGTAAGTTATATGTATTACAAATATATTCTTGCATATTTTGAGTTTTTTCCACTTTTCTTGTGTTTTTTTTTGATGAACTGTTCTTCATTTCAGTTTAATGTAGGTGAGTAATCCCTTCCTTTATGTTTAATGTTTTTTAGGATTTTAAGAAATTCTTTCATACCCTGAGAAAATATTCTTGTACTACATTATAAATCTTTATAATTTTATTTAACATTTAAATATCTGATCTACCATGATGATTATGACAACAGTGATGATTCAGAGGTGTAGTTTCTACTTTCTACCTAATTTATTGAGCATTCCATTCTTCCCCAATGACATACAATTACACTCTGTTATATATCACATTTTTATATATGTGTAGGTTTGTTTCTGGCCTTCCAATTTTATTCCTCAATCTATTTGTCAATCAGTGTGAAAACAAAATGCTGTTTTAGCCTATGTCTTTAAAGTAAGAATTCCTATCTGATAGTTCACAGTCCCCACTTAATTCCTCTGTAAGAATATCTTGACTGTTTCGCCCTTTGTTTTCTTCATGTAAATGTAAAAATATAACTTGTCAAATTCCACAAAAGCTTTGTTGAGATACTGATTGGAATTAAAGGTAATGTATATCTGTACAGCAAATACTTCCTTGATCCAATAATGTCTATTTGTTCTCATAAAGATATTCTATTACTAGCATCAAATGTATGTAGTAAAGATAATAGCAAGGTAAATAATTGAATATCTAAGCTTTAGAGTATTTTTTTACTGAAAGTTTTTTAAGCTCATTCTTTAAACAACTTATTTTGTAGATAACAAACTGCTGTCCAGAGAAATGAAGATCAAGATTACAGCAGATACATAGCAGAAGTAGAACTCAGACAAAGCACCAATCCCATACATTCTTACCAAAATAATTACTCAGCATCTCTATATTTCCACAGATATAATAGTGAACAAAATAAGAAACCATAATTGCTAAGTGTTTCGCTGTAGTATACTGCCTTATATGCCCAAACTCAAAAAAACCCTGTAGGCAAATTATTCTTGTTCAGTTACAGTTGTCCCACCTTTTCCCTCAGTGCTCTCCTCTAACCCACCCCCCCCACAGTTAATTCCCCCCATTGTCCATGACCATGAGTTCTCTTGTGTTCCTTTGCTTGCCCCTTCCCTTTCTTCCCTGCTGTTATCCCCTACCTGCCCCCACCCTCTGGTCTTTGCCAGTTTATGCTTTATTTCCAAGTCTCTGGTTCTATTTTGCTCATTTGTTTGTTTTGTTGATTAGGTTCCAGTAATAGGTGAGATCTTATGGTGTTTGTCTTTCACTGCCTGGCTTATTCCATTTAGCATAATGCTCTCCAGTTCTATCCATGCTGTCACAAAGGGTAGGCGTACCTTCTTTCTTTCTGTTGCTTAGCATCTCATTGTGTAATGTACCACAGTTTTTTGATCCATTCATTTACTGATGGGCACTTAGGCTGTTTCTAGCACTTGGCTATTATTAATTGTGCTTCTGTGAACATTGGGGTGCATAGGTTCTTCTGAATTTATGATTCAGGATTTTTAGGATATAATCCCAGCAGAAGGTTTACTGGATCATAGGTGCTGGGCACTGTTTTAGTTGAAAAGGATATAACAGTAAACAAAATAAGAATGATTATCATCCTCCTGGAACTAAGAGTCTATGGGGAGTAGACGTCATAAAAATATAGGTAAAAATACAACTATACTAAGTCTCTTAGAGAAAATATAGAATACAATTAGAATAAAACTGTAGCTGTGGAGAGTACTGACCCAATCAGGAGTATCTAGGAAAATTTTCCTGGAAACATAATTTTTGAGTTTTTGATCTAATGTGTTTGGAAGAATTATCTTCTTAAAGAGGGAGAAAATTTGATGTAAGTATCTAAGGAAAGTGAGAGCACAGCTCATTCTAGAAAATGAAAGGAGGTTATGTCATTGGAAATCAGAGAGCAAGAGTAATGATGGTATTAATCATACTGAAGAGCACAGTTAGTTGATTCAATAGGTCATGATACATAATACTGTTTGTAAAAGAAAGGAAGTACTCAAGACAGTGTAAGAAGCATTCCAAAACCAATGACATAGGAGATTTCAAAATCAATGCAGGCATACTTATATTATTTTAAATAACGATGGGTGATTGTATTGATTTTTATTTGGCAGTAAACTATCAGACAGTAGAGAGGACTAGTCTGAGTTAGTAATATGCTTAGTGGTCTGACAACCATTAAATAAAAATTTTTAACAAGAGAGAAGGATGTGGAGAAAAATAATCCACTGTAAAAATTATATATGTATGTAAAAATTAATTTAAAATTAATTAATAGTTATTGATTCAAATAAATTAAATTTAATTTATATGTAAATATAAAGGTAAATTATCTTTGTGTATCTTCATCTTTTTTACCTTTTTCAAACTTTGGTTTACTTCATTTCACATCTTTATGTTCAGAATTTTTGAAATGATACTACTGTCACCACATATTACACTTATATTAGAACTTGTAGGATTATTTTAATATCTTGACATATTTGTAAGTAAGGCCTATTTTTAAATATTAAGTCTGAAGTATTTCTAAATATTTCAGGCTTAATATTTAAAAAATAAGTACTTGTTCTTAAATACTCAAAATAATATCACATGTAACAACAGAATGTCTAATAATCTTTCAATATTAGCTTATGCCTTTTTTTGTGTTCAAATGTCCCTCATTGACTTTCATGTACTTTATGTATTGGCTTGTTTAAACCTGGATTCAGTTTGAGACTACACATTGTGTTGGGTTAAGCTTCTTTCGGTACAGTAGTCACCCCCCAACACACACACGCACAAATGATCTTCTGTAAAGAATAAGCCGATTGTCCTGTCATTAGTTCTACCTTATGTATTTGTGTTGCCATTTAGCATATTCCTCTATTTGCTGTTATTCTGTTAAATGAAAGTTAAATTTAAAGGCCTGATCACACCTTAATATTAAGCTTTTTTTGTGGCTAGAGTACAGCACGTACACATCATATTACATTCCACCAGAGGCATGTCTTCCCTAGCTGCAATATCATCAGTAATTCCAAGACTGATTATTTCCTGAAAATAAAAATGATCTCTCCATTGTACAGCTATATTCCCCTCTTTATCAGAAAATCTTATATATGACGTTACTTTAGCATAATCAAGAGTTCAATTCCCCATTATAATACTCATGGAAAGAGAGGTTACATTGCTGTAACAAAGAACTCCAAAATTTCAGTGGCTTAAAATAACAAAATATAGTTTTTATTCATTTAAAGTTTGCATTTTTCACTGTGTACTAAGTGGGCATTACAGAGCTATATCAATGCACTCTTTACCTTCACCAAAGCGGGAAAAGGGTGAATGGGTAAGTGTTCAGTGGCTCCTACAGGTTTGTGCCTATAAGTGACACGTCTTGCATCTGTTCCTATGTCATTGGATAAAGTGTGTCATGTACCTATGCCTACGTGCTAGGAGACAGGGAAAGGCATTGCTGCCGTCCATCCCAACAGGGGAGAAATAGAAGTGGTGGTGATCAGCACAAACCATGTTTATTAATCACTTACCAAGCAGTTTTAATGATAATGAAGAATTCTCATCTCAAACACAAGTTTTGCTAAAGATTGTAAAATGGTGATTTTCTAATTCCATCATGTATTCTGTACTTATTAGCTAATATTCTTATGTAAATTCAAACTGTTTTGTTATCCTGAAATACATTTTTATCAAAAGTCAATTACATGTTTAATTTTTTCTCTCTGACACATATTTTCATGGAATTGATGTAATGACTGCCTTAAGTGATAGTAATGAATGTTTTGATTTTCTCCCCTTTAAGTGTTTTTATATATTAATCAATTTTCATAAAATGCACATATATCTATAAATTTAAATCAGTTGTATTAGATGTTCAAATTGTCACAACTTTGATTTTAAAAAAACTCTTCCAAGCTTTGTCCTAAGATTTTTTGACATGACTTCATTGATCGTTGACAACTTCCTTGCTTTTTGGCTGGTACAAGATTTTCCAGACTTACCTTCCCTGGGCAAGATCTGGAATGAGTCATTCCTCCACAGATCTGAGTCCTTCTAGTGGAGAAAGGCAGAGGAGAGTGAACGTGGCCACGGAAGGTGCCCACTGCTCAAGGGGTGGTAATACTTTTAGAATTTAAATGGGCAGAGTGAGAAAATATGTACTTTGACAATTCATTTAGCCAGCTTCATTAATAAACCTCATAGTGTTTTACTTTCTTTATAACATCTTTATTTTTTTTTATACTGGAAAATTTTCTGGCAGTGTTATTACAATTATTTCTAAACTCCCAATCATGAAGGACTAGTTGCTTTCACAAAGTGGACTCTCTGGAAGAGTAGTCACTCTAGGTTCTCTGGGGCAAAAAGGAATGAGAATCAGGAGTCAGTATTTGCCATGGCTGCATGTCATATGCTTTTGGATACTCACAAAGTGCATTATTAAATCAGACACTTAAAAAAATCTGTGATGTTGGATGCCTATTTAACTTTGTTTAGACAATTATTCACAAAATGACACTAGTTTTCCATAGAACACATTTTAGGAAATTCTAGTGCAAAGTCAGTTTTAAGGATAAGTTTATCCCTCATAATCCAGTCTACACACTATGGTTAAGACCTATTATTATACATAATGTCGGGTGTCTGATAAGCACATAAAAAGAAATCCCTCTACCTTAATGATTTTTAGGAACTTTTTCTATTACGGAAAAAAGAGCAATAAAAATTCTATTATTAAATTGAATGAGCTAATATAAAGTAAGGGTTTTTGAACTCTGCCATAAAAGGACACTATAAATAATGTTAATATTGTTTTCTCTGTCTTTGATAAGACTTTTTAAAAGATAGCTGAAAGCATATAATTTGTAATTTTACCTGTAGAAAACTTTTTACAGTGTAATAAATTTTAATCCATAGCTATGGATTAATTTTATATGAAATAATTTAGTTTCCTGGATTGCCAATAATGTGTGGTTCTATTTTCTTATTAATGAAATATTTTCTGAAGGAGAAAAAATATAGCTGTACACATAAACATACACATCCATCCATTCATATAGTAATCAAATGAAAACTTGTAGTAATATTTAGAATCTCAATAAAGAATATTTTTGGTAACACATGAAATAGTGGTCCTAAAAAGCTCTAATATTTCATGTTTTTACATTATACAATAGTTAATAAAATGCTAAGTATTTAGTTCTATAAAATGTTTATTAAAAATCTCAAATACTTATGTTGATAAGTTTTGTTTTTAGGGCAATTGGCATTTATTATTTTTACATTAATATGGATTGTGCATGTATATTATTGAAAGTTCAAAAATATAAACCTGTGTATGGGTTGTCCTTAAAGGTGATTAGCATATGCACCTTGAAAATTGTTTCTAAAATTCTGGCATGTATGATCTATGGGACACACAATATCTAACTTTAAGGTATTATTTGAGCTTTCAAAAATAAACTTTATGGGAAAAGCAATATTTATTAGTCTAATTTGTCAATTGAAAGTTTTTTATATTAATCTATAGGTGTCTATAACTTTCCTTCAGACCTTAAGTATTATATTCAGATTATTTTCTCACTTTTTACTTAATGGCAATTAACTTAGCCTTGCATCTCTGATTACAGAATTTCATGTTATGACTTTCAAAGGGTTCTCTTAGAGAGGGGACTGAAAAGTATAACCCTAAATGGTTTGTGAGAATTAAGGTATAACAACTAATTTTTGGTTGATATGTTTGCTATTTAAGCTTCAGAAGAAAGCTCCACTCACTGGGAAGCTCAGAGCTTCCAGGCAATGTCTGTGGGGTTCTTTGCGCGTAGAGCCTGGTATAAATGCAAGAGGTTTCTGAGTAAGATGAGCCTTAGTAGCACTTAGATAACTAGCTGTCCACAGAGAACTTTGACAGTTATTATTGTATTATGGGGGGGGGGGAGCCTCTGGCCAGCAGCTCTCATTTCTCATCTTGTTAGTGCTCTTGAATTTATTGTCTATAAATTTCCCATAGAGCAATCAGATACAAAGCAATTACTTTATAATGTAGATTTTTTGTCTAGATCTGCCAGAGGTTTGTAGTAACATTCAGCAGAAAGTGACAAGCTTTACAGTCATGCTTTGTCTTTCCATTGTGCTTGCTGCTGGTTTTCCCTGTTCCAGTTCAAAGGTGTATAATGAGCACCTTGTCTTTGTCCCACTTGCATTGTTTATGAATAGACAGAGGTGAGAATTTCTCTTCACTATTTTCTTTGGCTTTCTCATCTGTGAGAAATGGTCAGAAAATGCAGGCATAACAGGATGCGTTATTAGGTAAATAAATTAGGTAATTTATATAAAAATGCATGGCATGAACGTGCCTGATATCTAAAAAAAGCTGCTTTACAAACTGGTTATGAGTCATATTTAAAATACACAGCAGAATGAGAGTTTGGAAGCATGGTACTCTTGTTGGCAACAATTCCAAAGAAGTATTCTCAAAATCAGATACTTTGATTTTTCTTATTTTCTTCCAAACTTTAACCATTGTCGAATTATAAGGAATACTTTATTTTTGAATATGTGCCAGCATCAGATGTATTTTAAACTTTTATACTTTTGCCAGAAAATGATTCTGCACTATTATTCAACCGACTCTTTTAGTTTTACTCTTCATATCTAGTCCAGCCCACGTGTACTCTAGAGAACTTTCCTTAGATCCAAACACTTTCTATTTCAAAAACATTGTTACTAAGCCTTGTTGTATTTCATGAAAGCAGTGCAGCAAAAAGTACTTTTTCTCTTTGTGAATTTCAACTCCTAAAATAGCAAGGCTAAGCTTTTACTTTTCCAATAAGAAGAACCAAATAATTTGCCTATGGTCACTAGTATTCTCTCTTTATATCTTCAGTTGTCCCTTTTAAAATCTAGTTACACATATTTAATTCAGAGAAAAAAATTGAGTGTTTTGAATGCTAGTGAATACATCTGTCCTGCAGAAGTAAGTTGCTATTTGCCACAGAGCTAATTCTTTTGGCAGAAGGTTGATCCTTATTGCCTGCATATAATTAGTTAGTTGGATGCCTGTGAAAACAAGATAATTTCTTTAAAAAATCTGCAAATAGACCACAACTACAGAATGACATCAGCAATTTATTCTGTAGGTTTTTAACCCACTGTATACTGTTCTCCGACTCCAGTGCCATTGTCTCTTAAATCCAAGACTGTTTGTTATTCTTCTTTGTGGATAAGATAGTTCTATGCAATAAATACCACAAAGAAAACATATGAACTAGTCCAGTGACGAAGAGGAAGTCCCAGACCCCAAACCTCTGCTGGCTTTTTCAGAGACCCTCAGTGAAAAAAGGTTTTTTCTGGAGCTCTGGCACCTGCCAAGCTCTCAGATGCCTCGTTAGTGGCCTTGAATACATAGTTGGTGTGAGTATTAGTCCTGTCTGGCTGCCATAACAAAATACCACAGACTGAATGGCTTAAAACACAGAAATTTATTTTCCATGGTTTGGTGCCTGAGAAGTCCAAGACCAAAGTGTCAGTGATTGATGCCTGGTGAGAGCCTCCGTAAATAATACTTTACCACAGAAGACTCAGATTCCTTAGTACTTATGTGAAACATTTTTCTCTTCTCTTATCAAAGATCCTTGGCATCTGGATGACTTGATGGATGCAGCAAAACAAAGAACATTCATGAGGGTCTGGCTGTTGCAACATGGTGTAGATCAGAATATCTGGGCCATTGGAATCATGAAATCTCAGATTCAAACCCTGATTCTAGTTCATGCGAGCTGAGTGGCCTTATCTAATTTACCTAACTTCTCTGAATTTATCCCCTCATCTCTAAAATATGGATGACAACAGCAGGATTGTTGGTAATAAACATAAAAATTATTGGTAGAAGTTTGAATTACAATGTCTATAGACTCATTTAAGTAGCCTTTGAGGATTAAATGTGTTTTCTTCTTTCATTCCTGGAAAATATTTTTTGATATATTGTGTAATTTATACATTTCACTAATTCAAAATTACACTGCTTTTAGCTTAGTGATATTTCTCTTGATGATTGAAAAAGATTATTGAGTCAATAAAACTTTTATTTTTAGTACAATGAGCACATCAAAATAACTTCAAGTGCAATATAAATAGGCAGCTCATATCAAATATTTGCCATATGCTTTAAGTCTTTTTATTCAATGTTATGGATTGAACAAACATATAGCATTTAATGGTTAAATGATACAATCTACTAACAAAAACTTATGTGGAAAGTAACTGGTTGGTTTCACTCTAATTCATTTTGGAGAGGTTCTTATCACAACTAATCCAGAGAAAAAGAGAGCTCAGAGGATTTCTATTATTTAAAGGTAGGATAGCTACAGTCACTTGGGGTATATAGGAAAAGCATAACAGAAATAGGTGTCTAAATATTGTTAAGAGATTACATAAAGTCCTCTCTTCACCATAGCCCAAAAATTATTTTAAAGTACGAATATGTTTTTATTCCTTCAAAATGGAGAATAAGCTTCATCAAACATATGATGCATCTATTTGAAATATTTTCAGTCCATTCGTTAGTGTTCTGATAAAGCTCTGTAATATGCTTAGGTTTTTGTTTACCACATTTTAAATTCTGTATCAAATATTAAGTATGACTCCCTCAGCCAACCAAAGGTCATATGACTCTGCACAACCAATGTACTCAATTCATTTTCTATTCCATAGATTTGTAAATGCCTTGTACAAGCAAAGCAAACAAACAAAAATAAAAGAGAAGCTTGCTTTTGAGAAGCAAAACTTCATTCTGGATTTTGATTGCCATGATTGCTCCTGACATAAAGTTCTTCCTTCAATCAAAGTTCCTAGTTCCTGAACAGAAGCAATGAACTGAGACACTGAGACATTTCAATGTGATGCTAGCCTGTTTGCCTTTTCTTCATTCTAATAATGTAATAAAATGAAGAAAATTATATAAATCTTCTTGTGCCTAAGAGCGTCAAGAGCAGAGGTTCATGATACAGAGTTATTCCTGTAAGTCAGCCAGGCAACTGTTTGTTTGGCTAGCTGCCTGCTGAGCAACCTGACACCAAGGAATACACAGGAGTCACACACAGAAACTAGGCTCTTCACTCAGCTTTTACTGAATGCAGGTTCACTCAAAGTAGATCAACATACATAAATATCCTCCTCACACTCTAACAATCTAAGAGAATTTTAACACACACACAGCAATCAATGTGATATAATGAACCTGAGTCCCAGAGTCTCAGTCTGTGGGTCCAGGAGACAACACAGCGGGCAAGGGAGTTGTCAGTGTCTTGCAAGGAAGGATCTCTGGAGCCAGGTGGGCAGCAGAACAGACAAAGTCCTCAGTCCAGCAAGACAGAGCCTCTGGTGGCCAATGGCAAGGGAGATCAGTGTGACATGGAGCAGCACTGTGGTGTGTAGAGCTCGCCTGTCTCAGCCGTGGTCTGGAGCCTGCCTCAGTTATACCTTGAAAGTGGTGTACTCCACCCTTTTGGGTCTTTTGATAAACATCTTGGTGCTCCTAAGGCCAAGTATGGAATTTCCCCAGTAGCCTATGGGTGGTACATCGCACCCATAATAACCAGTAGGAAATTTCCCTGATCTGCTTGGCACCCATAATAGCAAGTAGGAAATTTCCCCAGAAGCCCGTCTGTGAGCAGTCCCACTCCACAGACACGGCTGTTCTGGTCACCTGTGCAGATATCTTAGGTGTGTCTCCTTAGCAGATGTGTCTAGTGTGACTTAGGTAGTTTCTCTCTTGAACCAAACTGTGATGGCTGATTTGCTGACTGTCATGTCTTGGTTGACATGAGTGATTCTACTGTCTTTTGTATACTTTATGCTATCTTGACAGGACCAATGACATTTTATTGGTTCTTCTCTCCACAAAGCCTTTTGAAAATCTAAACAATCCTCGAAGAATTCTCATGGTCATGATCAGTAAAGCCTAGTTTCTGTACTAACACTTTTTTCAGACATCATCATGGCCTGAAATTGTTTGTATGGGGGAAAAATACAGTAAAAAGCTGATGGCAAGGTGGATGAAATGCTCAAGACATTGTTCTTTATTTTGCACATGAGCTTAAATGAAGGACCATTTTTATGATCTATTGGCAGCAACCTTCTTCCCAACCCCACCGAAACCCACATCCCACATGGGAGTTTTGGACTTCACAAATGAAATCAACTGTTGAAACGTACCCTAGTAAGAACATATCGTTGCTCACATTTTCTCATCTTTGAAATGAAAAGAAAAGTCATTTCTAGACTATGACTTTATGTGTGATGGTAAAGGTGTGATATATGTGCTATATATATATATGATTTTTATGGTGTTATACACTTAAAATTGTGAGTATTTTTTATTCCTGGAATATCTGTCAGCAGTAGATATGTGAAAAATATTTTTGCCATAGACTTTTAGAGCCGTCGTCTTAGCTCGAGAGGACATGGAGAGTTACAGTCTTGCATCAGGTATAATAAACATTAGTATCAAAACTAGTGAGGATGAATGTAGTAAAACGCATACCATTCTTACTATCAGAAAAGTGGAAGGAAAGAAAAAGAAGAAAACTAATTTTATTGAAAGATAAGCCATCACTTTAATTTATGGTGCTACTTTTCAATGTTTCATTGGCTCTTTATATGTATGTATAAAATATATATGAAATATTTTATTATATATATAAATGATATATATAAATATCTAAGGTCTTGTTACCTGGAGTTAGCTAAGCAATATATATATAATCTCAAATGTCTTTGCTACCTTAAGTTAGACAAAAAATGTGAAGTTATCACAATGTTTATGTGTTTCTTCCTAAATAATGAAGAACACATATGCTCTTTGTCTTGGGTTGCATGGTATATTCTTTGTGATTACTGGAAAAAAAAAGGGTGTTTTGAAAGTCACCTTTGAAAAATCACAGAAGCATTCATTAGCAAGGGACATTTCTCCTTACCCCAGCAATACTTCAGAGTTCAATATTATAAAACAAAGGGCACTGTCCATTGTATTTGTTTAAAAATAAGCCCTTTTAAAGTACTTCATGTTATCAAATCAGGTTGCCATGTTGCTTTAGACTGCCATTATTTTTCCTATTTTCTCTTTTCAAGGGTTGGCTTATGCCTACTAAAGATGCTGAAATTCACAGTTGGTTCCCTGTGGAAAAAAATTAATATGAAAAGGAAAGCAAATAATATGTCTTTCTGTGTCTTAAATGGCTTGCTACTTGCATTCTATGTCTATTGAAAGAAGCTTTAAAAATTAGAGGATGTTCCATTCCCCTAATTTTACATATAAAGTGGCTGAGACATAGTTTTGAAATGGTTGTCAAAAGTCATTTGGCTAAAGTTGCAAAGCTCGTTAATGGTAGAGCTGTTTCAACTCCCTGGTTGTTTTTTTTTTTCCAGTCTAGCATACTAACTGTTCAGTACGCTATACCTTCTCAGACTAAATATTAGGTAAAAGAGTAGCCTTGAGAGGAAATAACAATCTGAGAGTTTGACTACCACATCTTCTGTTGCCTGCCAAAACTGTGAGTCATCCACAGTCAGTGTCCCACTATTCAAAGGCATGGGAGTGGAAGTTCAGAGACATCTATTTCAAATGCCAATATTTTCTTTTCCTGGTGAGAGACAGGCCCTCCTTTGTTTCCTCATTCTAAGTCTCACTAGAATTTTGGGATTCTGAGGAGTTGTTAAAGAATGATGTTTTTATGAACACATTGCTCATATTATTAAGTGAATAAATAATAATGGAATCATAAAAAACTAATTTGAGATTTAATCACTGTATATTATGTACTAAAATCAACTAATTCTCTACATATAAGATAAATACCAAAAAATAGGTAAAACATTTATTTTTCTAAAATAATTTTACTTTTTTAAATAATATTTATCTAGTTTTCAGAATGCAGATAGTAAAATGAATTTTCAAGATTTTCTCTAGACAGAATAAGGGTTTCTAAGTGGTAACTGAGGTTTGGATAAGAAGAGAAACCAATGAACAAATCAGAAAGGAAAACTCATTTACTGGTTTTAATTGCTGCTCTGGAATTTTGTCCACTGTTGCCAGGTTACAATCTCAGCCAAAGAATTCAATCTAATAAGCCTCCCAGGAGGATAGATATATTTTTATTAATTCCTTAAAGGCACAGGTGTGGTTCTTGGAAGGAAAGAGGCTGATCGTTAATATTTAATGAGCATTCCAGATTCTGAAATTACTGTCTGACTTTAGACTGCTAGATTGAATGAAATTAACCTTTTATCAAGTGCCCATAACCTCAGAGATAGTTTTCATGCATGTATTCCACACTTGCGGAGTTGCTTATGCAACTGACAGGACCTACAATATTGTCTCTTCAGGTTTTCACAGGACTTCCTCAACTGTAGCTGATCACTCTGTGGATAACTATCTGACTTTAGCGAAAATAATCTGAAAATCTTACTTACTGGTTATTCAGACTGATATATTATTTTTTAGATTGGAACAGTGGAGCTCCTTTGCCTTGCTTTTTTTTTTCCTTCTGTTCAAGTAGAAATTGTGATTAGGTGGTATAGAGGAATACAGAAAGATTTACTAGATGTGTAGGTAAAATATTCAACAGGGTAGAAATCTAGTATGATAGCTTTGTTTCTTTGCTAAGCAAGGAACAAGATAATTTTTTTTCGGAAATCATAAATACTTTTTATTGTTTTATAATTGTCATAGGTATATAGTTCTAATATGCAAAAATAAGAAAATAGACACTAGAGAATGTATGGATACATCCAAATACTTTTGATTTTGAAAGTTCATTGCAATTTGAATTGAACATATTATTTTTTAAATAAAGTTGTACATCTGCCTTTATTTAACTTCAAAATTATCAAAACAACTCTTCCCAGAGTATCCCACAAATAATTATTTTTCATAGGGTTTATTGTTTTTCTTACCCTACTTAACCAAAGATGTTAGGTCCACAAATACAATGCATGCACACATTTATATTTGCTATATTCTAGAGTTAAAAAGCTAAGGCTGAAGAGTGTGGAGGTAAAGATTCTGGATGCAGATGTGATTTTTTAATACTATCTCTATTATTTAGTTACCATGTTCCTTCGAGAACTTTAAACTATCAATGCTTCATCTCCAAACTGGTAATGGTAGTATCTACCACAAAGGGTTGTGGTCAAGATCATATACTTAACACATAATAAACAATAAATATTAGGTAATATTGTGTATTTATGGAAAAAACCTTTATTATCTTTATTCCTCCAAAGTTAAACTGTGAATTAAAAAGGCAAAATGGAAACATCAATATTTCCCAGTGGATATAGCACAATTAATGAGACATCAGATTCAATTAATCAGTTAAGGACAATTCAAATTTTTGTTTAGATTTTTAAACAAAAAATCTAAATGCAAGGCTTAAAACCAAGCCATCTCATTCCTTGCATGTTAAAGGAGTAGGCTCAATAAAGTGTTTATTATTTCTCAACAATTAGCAATATAAGGTCCATTGTATACTTCCTCAAATTTATCTGACTTCCCATTACTTATTGGGATGTGGGATCACTATGGAGCAAATATTATAGATCATCATGTCTCACTGATAAATTCAATATTTTATAGTTTAAAAAAACACTTTATTGTGTACAGTAGAGTTGATTAAATTCAGTATTTATTTAGTTAATAAAGTCCTTTCTAGAAGTTTAAGACATTCTTAAAATAGAAAATTCATTATTTTATAAAATTTAATTTGATTTGAGATTGCTATACCCCATTCAACTAGCTAGCCAAAGAGGGGCTAGGTTTCTGTTTGCAGTATTTGGGTGCTTTGTCTTTTAATGCTGTGTTAGTCAGCATGTTTCCAAGGAAACTGAATTCAGTGTTCACCTGGGTACTGCCAAAGACAAATTTGGGCTATGCATAGGGTCTGCCTGAATATGACAACACACAATATTAATCTTGTAATTATGAAAAATGTTCATCATGATACTATATGAGACCCATTTAAAGGATTACAAAATTTTGGGTTATTTTGTACTACAGAAATAGCTATATTATTCTACATTATCATCAACACTAATGATGCCAAATAATACCAAAGCTTTCTACATCATAAAACCTTTGTGATGAAAAAATTTATAGGGGAATTAGAATAAGATAATTTTTAATTTTGTCTGTTTTCCTATCTATGTATCTGTCTCTGTATCATCTATTATCTATCATGATTTATCTATATGATAGGAGCATGAACTACTAGGGATGGTAATGAGGGTATATTTCTTCTGCTAATCTTTGTATAATGCCAGAATCAACCTTCTTCATGCTGTAAGGGAAATTATTAGTCTCAAGCAAAGCTGCTTTTATTAAATATTAGATACTCTTATAATTTTAAAAGTATTACTTTCCTAAGCTTTTATACTAATTAGAAAAAGAAACATAATACTCTATTATTTGTGATGAAAAAGAGTAGTGTAGCATTGAAGTAAAATTCTTCTTTATAAAAAATGAAGTCCAGTTATTTTTCAAAATGAAATTAGCTGATGATTTGGGGCACTTACTTTATATTTACTAGGATAAATTATTGTATACAGAAAACTTTTGATTCTGAAATCTGTTAATTTGGGGTGGTAGCATTTGTAATATTAAATATATCCACTTCAAGAAAATGTAAGATTTGCTGGATAGAGCAATCTTGGTTGTAAGGGAGGGTAATAGAACAACTGTAATGGCATAATCAATAAAATAAATAAATTAAAAAAAAGAAAATGTAAGAAAAAAAATACCTTATCCATGAGTTGGGTATCTGACCTAAAGAATGTACATAGATAAGTAATATTTGCACTGTAGCTTTTTGTGGGATAGTGAGTCTCCTTTTAAGGAGAGACTCTTCCCATGGTGAGGAGTGAGGTGTCTCTGGGAGAAACAAAACAGGAAATGAGGAAGTGCATGGTCGCTGACCAATAACGATGAGGACCGGTAAAGCAATTGTTGATGAATTTTGAAACATGTTCCACTCAAGTCTGTTATAGTGTTATCTGGTGGCTTCTGATTTCTTCTCCTAAACATATGTTCTTGTAGCTAATTATGTCTTATGCAAATATCAGTTCACTTGACTGAAGTGACCTGGTATAATGGGGAGGTAGAATGACCTTTTCAAGATTTAGGGAGTGCAGTTGTATCAGTTAGGAGTAAGTTTGCTAAAATACAAAATTATTGGGAACCTTTTGGCTTCTTCTGGAACTTCACTTAGTTTGTTTTTCTTAGATTATGGATATATTTCATGTATGGCATGTCTAATATTCTATGTATTGAATCCAAAATTAATTCATGTTTCCACAAAGGAGCAGAAACATTTAAGAACTATTTTATAATAGGTAATTTTTATAAATAATTTTATGAAAAACATAATTACTTCATTAAGGTAAGCTTTTTTTGTTGTTTTTCAAGTCTCCTATGTTGACCCTCATTGTTTGGAGCAGTGCCTCCTCCTTGAGCACATCCGGTGCATCTGCTGAAAGGGACTGAACAAAATATTCATATATTTTAAGGATCTCTTTAATGGACCTAATGAGTCAATGTTTATTTTTTATAGCAAACAAAAAGCATTAACAAAGAGGTTCTTAATTCGAATGAATTGTCAACATTTATTGAATTGAAATTATAAGCCTCTTTACCTGCTCCTTTCCACGTAAAACATCCTAAATTGTTGTCATGTTTACTTTCACTTGTATTAAGTATAACTAATTTGGAATGGAGACGAAAAGATAAAATTACTCAAACCTCAATAAGTGGTTTTAATTTTTCTTCCCCATCAAAATCTATCAAAGGTTTTACCTCATTATATTTCCAGTTTAAGATGATGGTTCTTTTACTAATTTCCTGCGACACTGTGAATTTCTCCCTCTTCATTTTAATGGTCCCTTAACTTGTATTTTCATCACCTGGGTAATGAAACTGACAAGTGTGTATATGAACACTGACACATTTCATCGATATATATTGTAGTCAAGGAGAGTAATTTGCCCAAAGATCATAGCCTGCCCAGCAATTTATCTCACACCTGCCTAGACCGACACAACAGTCTAGTTCATCCATCAAAGTTCATGATGTTAGCTCACTGGAATTTGAAACTTACAATAATAAAATGAAATTGGTGTAATCAAAATTATATGCAAGGTGACATAGGGTATATAGTTACAAGGCCATATTTTAAACCAATTATTTGCCAACATCTAAACAGTCAAGTTAATTTGAAAATGGATAGCCTTTAAAATATATTTTCACATTATGACTTCAAACCAATTTTTATGGACTTCAGATATAATAATTTGCCAACTTAAAAAAATGAACTTGTAGAAACACTTAAAAATCTTTGCAATCATTCAACTTTGAATTATAAGCTAGGCTGCTAAATCCGAAATACATGGAAAGGCAGGTTGCAAATATAAATCTTTATTTTGTTTCTGTGTTTACTTCACTTTTTCATGTTCCCAATTAATTTATTTTTATTTTTTTTAATTTTTATTTTACTGATTGTGCCATTACAGTTGTTCTATTCCCCCCTTCATTCCCCTCCACCCTTCACTCCCCCACCCCTACCATTCTCCCCCTTTAGTTTATGACCATGTGTCTCAAGTTCTTTGGATTCTATATTTCCCATACTATTCTTTCCCTCCCCCTATCTATTTTCTACCTACCGCATCTATTCTACTTATTTTCTGTACCTTCTCCCCCTTCTCCTCCCACTCCCCTGTTGCTAACCCTCCACGTGATCTTCATTTCTATGATTCTGCTCCTGATCTAGCTGTTCTTTTAGTTTGCTTTTGTTTTAGATGTGATTGTTAATAACTGTGAGTTTGCTGTCCTTTCACTGTTCATATTTTTTATCTTCTTTTTCTTAGGTAAGTCCCTTTAACGTTTCATATAATAAGGGCTTGGTGATGATGAACTCCTTGAATTTGATCTTATCTGAGAAGCACTTTATCTGTCCTTCCATTCTAAGTGAAAGCTTTACTGGATAGAGCAATCTTGGTTGTAGGTTTTTGGATTTCATGACTTGGAATACCTCTTTCCAGCCCCTTCTTGCCTGTAAGGTCTCTTTTGAGAAATCAGCTGACAGTCTGATGGGAACTCCTTTGTAGGTGACTGTCCCCTTAGCTCTTGCTGCTTCTAGAATTCTCTCCTTCATTTTAATCTTGGCTAATGTAATGATGATGTGCCTTGGTGTGTTTCTTCTTGGGTCCAACTTCTTTGGGACTCTCTGAGCTTCCTGGATTTCCTGGAAGTCCATTGCCTTTGCCAGATTGGGGAAATTCTCCTTTATTATTTGTTCAAATAAGTTTTCCACTGGTGGTTGTTCCTTTCCCCCTTCTGGTACCCCTATAATTCGGATGTTGGAGGGTTTAAAGATGTCCTGGAGGTTCCTAAGTCTCTCCTCATTTTTTTGAATTCTTGTTTCTTCATATTTTCCTGTTTGGTCATTTTTTCTTTCCTTTTGGTTCACTCCCTTGATTTGAGTCCCAGTTTCTTTTTCATCATTATTGGTTTCCTGTGCAATTTTCTTCATTTCAGTTAGTTTAGCCTTCATATGTTCCTCTAATTTGTGACTAAAATTAACCAGTTCTGTCAGCATCCTGATCACCAGTGTTTTGAACTGTGCATCTGAAAGTTTTGCTATTTCTTTGCTTAGAGTTATGGGCTCTGGGGCTTTGAGATCTTCTTGAGCCAATTTTGGTCTGTTCGCACCTGTTAAGTATGAGGAGTGGAGCCTTAGGGGCGTGGCGGGGCCTCCAGGGTGAGGTCACTGGGTTGTGACGCTGTACGTGGGTGTGGGGTCAGAGTGGGGAAACGGCGGCCCTCTCTGCTGCCTCCGGTCACTGGGACCCGCTAGGTCCCGTCTCTCTGCCCACTCCCTCGCTAGTCTATCTGCACAGGAATGTGCACCACAGTCAACCCGCCACCCTGCGCCCTCGCTGGGTATGCCCGTTGCAACCCCACACCTGGGATCCGCTCGCCTGAGTCCGTCTGACTGAGTTTTCCTGTGCAACCCTGCTCTGCCAGCTGCTGGTTTCGCCCCTTTTACTGGTCAGACTGAAGAATTTGTTGTTATCAGACTTCCAAAAAGTTCAATTTTCTGTATTCTGGCTGTGTTTTCTGTTGCTAATATTTTGTTGACTCTAAACTTGGTTGTGTGAGAAAGCACAGCGTCTCCACCTATGCCTCCATCTTGGCAGAAGTCTCCCCAATTAATTTAAATGCAAGAATAAATTTTAACATTGTTCAGTCCTAGCACAGTGATCATCAATACATTTACAGTTCATTGTGATAAGGACTTAGTATTTTTAAATATTTTATATATTATTTTATTTTTGAAATGTTGTTCCACAGAATGAGCATTTGAAGCAGACAGTTGATGATATTTCTGTTTGCAGATGAGAAAAACTGAAATTTGGGTAGGTTCAGAAACTCAGGCATATTCACAAACTGACTAATGGAAACTGCCAAAAGTAAAATCTAGATCTCCTGAAACCAATACTGTTTTCCACAGTGAAAGACTGTTTTCTGTGGTATTTTAAGTATTTCAGAAAAAGTCAGAATTACCTTGGAAACCATCTTATTTATCCTACCTAATATGAAAAATAAAAAAATTAAGTACAGAGTGAGGGGATAGAACTAAGAGGAGAACTCAGTTTCCTCAATTCATCCACAAGATATTCTTTCTAAAACAAGCTTTCCAGATACCTGGTATGGTACTTTCTCCTGTTACACCAAATGCATTCATTGACTCAATTTTAGAACTGCTAATACAGAGGCAACATTTTCCAAACCAAGGGTTCTAACCAGGAGATGACAGATGATTTTTAAGTGCCTATTCTCAAGACTTATGCATATGCAGGCACCAATCTAACAAGAAAGACTTCTGACTTAAAATTTAAATGAAAAGCACCATTTTTGTGCACCATGAGTTCAGTGAATGAGTTCAAATTTTCTTTTACTCTTTAGCTTACCTTTGCAGATACCACAGTTAGTCCCTGGAGCGCATTTATACAACCATAGAAATATTACTTCAGGTGAACATAAAATCCTTAAATATTGGTTTCAGCTTATAGTTGCAAGTTTAAGCACCTTGGTAGTGTACACAACCTTTTAATCTAAATAAGTAGGTGGATAAAAAAATCTGTCTTTTAGGTAGGCTTAGGAAATTAAAGTTTAAATAATATCAATGATAAAGTCTTAAATACTCATATATTAACACATAATTCAAATAATAGAACTCCAGCCAATCAATCTATTCATTCTTACAATAGCTATATTCAGATTGCATACACATATAACCCAGGGCACATTTTTGACAAATTAACATGCTGTGCTGTACCTACCCTTAGTTTCTGAAATGTTCCTGTTTATTTAAAAATTTGTGGAACTTGATTTTGTACTAACAAGGAAGGAGGAGAAAATCTGAAGGGGTTAAATTGCCTAGTCTCTCTGATTCAGCTGCTTCAAACTGCAATATTTCAGCCAATAAAACATAAACAAAGACTCAGATTGTCAGCACTTTAACAGTTCAATAGATACCCTTGTCTGTGAACTAGAAAACTGTTATCAGCCTGGATTTGGAGATTAGAAACTGGAAAGTGTGGCTGACATCCATGATGGGGTTGTATTCTGTCACTGAAGTAGAGTTCCTTTTGTTTCTTAGTATACTATTTTATTGATGATAGCACAGAGAGAGTAGGTCACAGAGCCCTAACACCATAAGTTTTGTGTTAATAGGACCAGATATAATGGTTAAAAGAACACTGAACTGGAAGTTGGGAAAGGTACAGCTTGGTTTTCACTTTTCTTTAAGATCTTTGATGTCTTTAGGTGCTCACATAACCTAAGACATCTTTTCTTTTTTCCCAGTTACAAAGCGATGAAGTTTGACTTGAGGATGTGTTTCTCCTACTTGTTATTCTGTTGTGAAGGGAAACTCAGAATTCCTGAAGTGTTGGATTTATTGGTTTTGATATCCTTGATCTGCCATGGTTTTATTCAAAGACAACTTGTGTTAATATAGCTCATTAAACCTTTGATTAATTGTTGGGCATTTACTACACACTGGACTGTCCAGCCTGGAATAGTGAAAGTACACCCTCATCATACTGCACAGTCAGGTTGCAGTAATTACATTGGTTTAATACCACATTGCCCTTCAACTGGTAAGAATTACAGTACCCTCTTTTCAGATGAACTATTTCATTAGGCAATAGGTGACCTCTGGTTGGAGCTTATTATTGTAATAATTACCGAAAGAGATGGAGAAAACTGATTGCCTTCATCTTTTTAGCACCTTTATTCTTTATAAAGAACTTTTGATGCTGCTAGAGTTACTAAAATGCCATAATGTCCCTTAAGTTTGGCTTATTTAGCTATCAGAGAGAGAACCACTGTGGCATTTGATAAATTTTATGCCATAGCCACAAATCATTTTTATAAGGTATTGTTTGC
Organism: Artibeus jamaicensis; assembly: GCF_021234435.1. NCBI lineage: Eukaryota > Metazoa > Chordata > Mammalia > Chiroptera > Phyllostomidae > Artibeus > Artibeus jamaicensis. The sequence continues at coordinate 13,169,483 of NW_026522046.1, read as the reverse complement.
TCTATTATGATAACCTTAAGAACAGCATTGTAATTTTGCTTTAGTATTACAGACTGTTTTTACTGCATTTCAGATATTTTCATTCTTCAAGCACAAAAATGAGACTGTCTAAAAACTGCAGCTCTACTCCATATAAATGAGTTTTGGTCTTATTTAAGTGACCACAGAATAAATAACAGCAATCATACAATGCAAGGAAACATTAATGAAGGGAGAGAAAATGATATTTCAAGCCATGTTTGTAGCTTTCTATTAAGCTTTTCCTGTATACAAATTTTAATAAGATTTCTGATCCTTTCTCACCATAGCTGTCTCCTTTATAACAACAAATTTCTCCTCATCAGGTTTTGCCCTGGTAGCAATGTGTAGCATTTGTACATAATTTTTCTTTTGACAAAATCACCAGATTGCCTTAGTTTTTCATTAGTATAATGGATAGCTAAAGACCAAGAAGGTCTTGAATACGGTAAGAAAAAACAAAGTCTTACATTTTTGTACTGTGATATTCTTTTTCAGATGCAAATTTTGTGACTGTAAATAACCAACATTAACTAATAACAACTATTTTTACTAAGTATTTGCTATGTGCCAAGAACTATATTAGGTGTTTTATATTCATCATTTTCTGTGGGTATCTTCCCCATTTAGCCAATGGGAAGCAGAGGCTTAAAAATGTACTTTAGGGGACTTCGTCATAGTTTAAGAGAACAGATGAGTCTATTATAGTTTATTAGGAGTCATTAGGACCAAAGTATATCTTATTGTCACATATTTATTTTCACGTTCTAATTCCATGAAGCAACTAAGTTACAGTAAAAAGTGTAAGCTAAACTAAATATGGGTTAATTTAAGATTTTATTCATTGCTGGTTGTGAATTTATATGAATTAAGGGCAATTAATAATATATGACTTTGAAATCATATGACAATCTATTTTAACCAAAATACAATAGTATACGGCATCCTGAGCGTCTGTTTTTCTTAGCCCCAGCTTTCACTTGTGGCATGAGTTGTATCAAAATGCAACACTGTTTATAGATTCCTATGTCCTAATCAGCTCCAAAGCTTTTACCACTTTTTTAGAATGTTTCCAATAACATGCATCTTTATTCACTGAGGATAAAAACAATTTTTTAAACTGATCAAAATTCATCAAATGAAATATAACTATAAAGTTCTCAATGCTATATGTGGCATATAACATATTTAGTTCATTTGTAATTATTATTATTAATATTAGCATTTTAAGGCCAAGGCTGATGACTATATTGAATGACCAAATTGAGAAATGTTTTCAGTACTGAGGGTAGCATGACTGATTTTTTGTTTGTTTTGTCTTGGAATGACTCTAAAGGTAGTTCCAACTGAAATAAGCCAGTCAGAGAAAGACAATTACTGTATGATTTTATGCATAAGTGGAATTTATAGAACAAAATGAAAAAAGGCAAAATAAAAACAGACTTATAGATAAAGAGCAGGCTAACAGCACTAGGCAGGGGGAATTTGGGGTGGAGGGATTGAGAAAAAAGAGAAAGAACCGATGGATGTGAACAGCAGTATGGTGATTGTGGAGGGAGTGGAGGTGGCAGGGGGTATGGTGGGGATAAATGGTAATGAAAAAAAACAGTAAAGTGAAAAAATAAAAAATAAATAAAGGTAAACCCGAAGGAGAAAATCCAAAATGTATTTGATCAGTGGCAGTATACAGTAATTGTTTAATAGTTCAAGTGATACAATGAAGGACACCATCCATATGAATCATTAGCCTGATCCATTGTATCAAACACCTTTCTCAGTGCTTGACAATAATTTTATAATCAATAATATAAAATGAAGTAATCATAATATCAAACATTTAGGTAGAATTTACTGTGTACCAGGTACTGTTCACTATACATCAGTCTAGTTCCTCATAACTTCACAAAGTAAGCTCTATTATTATCATCTCCAATTTACAATGAAGAGAAGATATAGCTGAAAAGTCACCTACCCAGGGTAGCAGAGCCAGCCAGGGGCAAAGCTGTGGGATTAGAACCAAGGAAGTCTGGCTACAAAGTCTGTGCCCACAACCATACAGAGTCTGTGCTGACGAAAATCAGAAACAACCACTTTAAAGTTAAATAGGAACTCATTGGCTGACTTACAAAGATTATGAAATAAAGTTTAACAGTAATTAAAAATTAAATTTTAACTTTTAAAGGGGTGTTTTTATGTTTTAGTCAAAATTAGGAATATATTTAATTAGATTATATTTTCATGTAATTTATATAGTGATCCTGTTTCCCAATAACAGGAATTGTGAAACTCCTGTAAGACATAAGTTTTGTTTAAACTGAGTAAAAGAGAAATATCTGGTGGTTTTTGACCCATAGTACTTTAAAGTATCCATATAAAATTGTCCAGCATTTTGAAAGCTTCTTCACAAACATTGTTATTTGTAAGTGCAACATACATGAAGAGTGTTATAAATAAAAAGGGGTATTAGTTTAATTTTTAAAAAGGAACTTGAAATAAATTAATATTCAGTGACTAGAGAAATTTAATGTAATTCAAGAGCAATTCTGAATATCCTTATTATTTGTGTAAACTATCTTACTTTGCTCTTGAGAGTAATGAGTGGCCTTTAGTTTAAAAAAAGAGAGAGAATAACAAAATTTAAATGCTAAACAGTAGAAAGATATTTTAAATGTGTCTCCTTGGAAAACATTTTTCTGGTTTTGTCTTACAGAAATAAGTCAATTTATAATGCTCACCCATAATTTAGGACTTGCAAGTTTGAAAGTTTTTTACTGAGGAAGTTAAAATAATAGTTTGATCACTTTCTCCTTACTACATGTCTTCTATAAATTTCTGCAACATGTTAATTTCATTAGGGAGGAAATAAAATAATCTGTGAACTATTTGCTATAGATATATATCTGAAATTTGGGTACATGACTAAGCTTTTAAATTATTTGAAGAAAAAGTTTATGCCTTTTATGTATATCCAACAATAGTATACATTTATGTAAATTTAACCCAGTGCTTTTCACTTTAAATTGCTACCATCTGCTATCATTCCTCTTAATAATAAATCCAGATATATTGGAATTTGTTGTTAAAGTAATGTTAGCATGAAATATACATTGTTATAGGTTGAGATAATAAAAGTAATAACACGTATTTAGATTTCCTTATGAATGAATCTTTCTCCATTTTGGTGTGGTTTCTTATTTTTCCAAAAGAGTTAATCGCTAGGTATCTTTTACATGAGCCTTCCCCTAGAGATTTGTGTCTAAATTTTACAAATCATTTAGAGAAGGCAGCTTGCTAGAAATAAATAGCTAAACTCCTTTACAATTACTTGGAAAGAAACAGAATGTCTCATTGGAAGAAATCAAATTATGTACTCTAAATTACTATTTTTTATTTTTAAGGAGAAAATTACTTGTGTCTCTAAAATTCAAACTACTTTAAACTCTCATCTATAATGAGGGTGATTTTAATATTTTAAAAGATGTTTTGTTCTCATTTTTTGAAATGAATCCTTGAAAATCAATGATTGTTTAATGAGCTTAAATGATTTCCATTCTTTATGTTACAATATTGTTATAATGCAAAAAAATTCTAAGATAATTTCTCATAAAATTACATTTTTCCTTTCTAAGACAATGTCTAACAATGCTAAGCTCTTAATATATGATTTCTTTTATTAAAGTGTTACCAAAAGAGATCATTTTTTCCCACCTTTGGAGCACTGCTATTTCAGGATTTAAATACACGTTTAATTACCAAAGCCTGGTGGGACAGGAGTTGCTGAGAGAGGAAAATGTTGCTGAATTAGAACTTGAACTAGAGTCAAGAGTTAATCATTTTTAGAAATTGTACTGGCTTCTTAATAGTGCTTGGTTGAAGCTGCCAGAAACATCTTTTTGTGTTAACCCCATCCAAGAACATTGGTTTATGACTAAATCATAAGTGCCAGATAATGGACAGTATGCATAAAAATCAATTCTAGTTTTATTTTTCTTTTCTTTGCAGAGATAGCTTTCAAATCATGGGAAGTTGATCCTCTTACCCTGTGGGTTCTATGGAGAAAAATAATGATAGTGTCTATAAGCTACAACCCTGCTGAACATGACTGAATACTTTGGCACCTAGGCACAGAAAATAGGGTGGATTTTTTTCTTTTACTTTCAAAAAAAAACAAGGAAAGTATTATATAAACTCTTATGAAGCTCTTTACAAAATGAACTTCACAAGACTGAATTAACAATAGAAGAAAAAGCCAGTCAATATTTACAAATCACAACATTGAACTAAAACAAAAGAGCAGGGCTTAAAATTCTATGAAGATCACATGTGTTCTCAGACACTGGCCTATAAGTGACATTTTTATCCTCGAGGTGCACAGGACATATTTTAAAATCAAGAATATTTTTAAGTTAGGTTTTATTAGCATTACTTATGAGTCTCCTAGATTTTATATATCTGCTGATGGTCTTGTAAATATAGCAAAATTTTGAAAATTCATTTCAAGTAAATTTTATAAAGCTAATCAGAGGTATGTAAGATGCTTTGTTTTCAGATTTTCTTAAAATTCTCAGATTCAAACTGCTGAGTCATCTTCCTAAGAGCTCAGTTATATACTGATTTGCTATTTTAAGTCATAGTTATTTTATGAGGAATATTAATGACTTTTGTGGGAATATGTATAATTTTTCATTTTGAGCATGGACCTAGTCTTATAAAGTTCTTTCCCTTTTAATAACCCTGAATTGTCTATTCTGTGTCCAGCTGACTCACTTCTGTGGCCCCTCCCATCTTCCCCATACTGAGCGTCCCTTTAGCAAGCAGACACATTTGTATTCTGTCTTCTAAGAACAAGACTTTCGCACAGTTATTTAAATAATTTACAGCATCTTCATGTTTCAAAACCATCTTATTTTGAACTGGATAATGCATTGCCTGCTGAGTAAAGTGGAGATCAGAGCAGCGTCTTTAAAGTAAATGAAAATAGATAACTATGTATTACTCGCAGAAAAAAAAGTTTCTGTACTCTTACCAGTCATGAGAATTTATTTTATCAAAAATTCTGCCAAGGGCTTTATGTTGATATATCCATATATCAAATAATATCAATACAACTGTAGAATTTTTTTGAGTAGAGTTGGATCTCAAATTTTGACTGATTTTAAATATCAATTACTTTAATTTTTAAAATTTGTGTGTGTATAAAATTTATAAAATCACTAAAATACCTGAATTTATTTTGCTTTTTCCAATTACTAAAATATTCACAAACTTCAATGTGCTAAATTTACTAAGACAGAGATTGTAAACTATCTCTGCATATCTGTTCATAACTGTTCCCTACTCATGTTTCTCTTCTCATAGAAACCAATGTACCCAACACCTCATTGTAGATAAAGTCTTACTAGAAGAATTTCAATCAATGCAGAGAATTATAAAGATTACAGTTTTATTTATTTTTAAAGTATGTTTTATTGATTATGCTATTACAGTTGTCCCATTTTCTTTCTCCTCTTTATTTCCCTCCACCTTGTATCCCAATTCCCACCAGCATTGCCTCCTCTTAGTTCATGTTCATGGGCCATACATATAAGTTCTTTGGCTTCTCCATTTCCCATACTATTCTTAACTTATACCTCTCTATTTTGCACCTATCATTTATGCTTCTTATTCCCTATACCTCTTCCCCTATTCTTCACCCCCTTCCTGCTGATGACCCTCCAAGTGATCTCCATTTCTGTGGTTCTATTCCTGTTCTTGTTGTTTGCTTAATTTGTTTTAGTTTAGTTTAGTTTAGTTTTTGTTTTTTTTAGGTGCAATTGTGAAGTTGTTGAGGATAGTTATGAGTTTGTTGTCATTTTACTGTTCATATTTTTGATCACCTTCTTCTTAGATAAGTCCCTTTAACATCTCATATAATAAGGGCTTGGTGATGATGAACTCCTTTAACTTGACCTTATCTGAGAAGCACTTTATCTGCCCTTCCATTCTAAATGAGAACTTTGCTGGATAGAGTAACCTTGGATGTAGGTCCTTGCCTTTCATGACTTCCAACCTCTAGCCTCCAACCTTCTTTCCAGCCTCCTGCCTGCAAGGTTTCCATAAGAAATCAGATAACAGTCTGATGGAAATTCCTTTGTAGGTAACTGTCTCCTTTTCTCTTGCTGCTTTTAAGATTCTCTTCTTATATTTCATCTTGGATAATGTAATTATGATGTGCCTTGGTGTGTGCTTCCCTGGGTACAACTTCTTTGGGACTTTGAGCTTTCTGGACTTACTGGAAGTCTATTTCCTTTGCCAGATTAAGGAAGTTCTCCTTTATTTTTTTTCAAACAAGTTTTCAATTTCTTGCTCTTCCTTTTCTCCTTCTGACACCACTGTGATTCCAATGTTGGAACTTCTAAAGTTGTCCTGGAGGTTTCTAAGGCTCTCCTCATTTTTTTTTAAATTCTTGTTTCTTCATTCTGTCCTGATTGAATGTTTATTTCTTTCTTCTGCTCCAAATTGTAGATTTGACTCCCAGTGTCCTTCTCATCACTGTTGGTTCCCTATATATTTTTCTTTATTTCACTTTGCATAGCCTTTAGTTTTTCCTCTATTTGGCAACCATAATCAACCATTTCTGTGGGCCTCCTGATTATCAGTGTCTTGAACTCTGCATCTGAATTATCTAAGAACTAAGCTACGTCTTCATTGCTTAGTTCTATTTTTGTTGTTTTGATCTGGGTTTTGGGGGGCTCATATGTATTTGTCTCAGAGCACCTGTTACATTGTAAGGGGCAGAGCCTTAGTATTCATCAGAGCAAGCAGGGCAACCCACTTTGCTGCATTGTGAAGCTGTATATGGGGGAAGGATCAGAGGGGGACAAATGCTGCTTGCGTGGCTCTCCACCTTCTTTAGCTTTCAGTCACTTCCCCTGCTACCCACAAGCAAATTGGGCCCTTCTGGTGCGGATTCCCAGGTAGGTGGGTATGTGGATGTTCTAGGACCCTGTGGGTATCTCCAACAAACACTTCTATAAGGTTGTAGATTTCTCCCTCAGCTGAAATCTCCACAGGTTTTAACAACCAAAGGTTGTGAAGCTTTAATTTCCCGCACTGGAACCCTTAGTTGTGAGGTCCGTCTTGCTCCCTAGTTATTCCTCTCAATTTATCCACATGCAGATGTGGGACTGCTCCATTCTCCAGCCACTGCCTTGCCACCTGTCCTCTAATACTGACTGCCCATCTCCACCCCTCCGACCAGTCTGCATGAACATTTCTTCTTTAACTCCTTGGTTGTTGGACTTCTATACAGTTTGGTTTTCTGGCAGTTCTGGTTACTTTTTAATTTGTTTTTAAATTTGTTGTTGTTCTTTTAGTTGTGTGAGTAGGAAAATTGTATGGACCTATGCCTCCATCTTGTCTGGAAGTCCTAAAGATTAACATTTTAGTATTAACCCAAATCCTGCCTTCTCAATAACCATTGTTAATATTTTATAAATGTTATTTTAATAATCTAATGAATATATGCAGTTGGCATATAGATTAATAGAGATAGATAAGGAGATAGTCTATTTATAAAAAGGCATTATACTTAACCTGATTCTCTATAAGATATATCTGTTTCTGCAAGAGCTCTATTATATTACAAATAAATTCTGATGAGAATTTGGACTTATTGTATATAGTCTTTATGCTAACTGTCTCAATATAAGATGATGTCCATTAAATTACTGATTGTAAGATTTTGAAAATAACATACTTCTTCCATGGAGCCCCCAAAATTGGTTGCTAATATTTATTTTTTATAATTTAATCATCCAAGGATACATTTTGTTTTGTAATAGTGATTTCCAACTGTTTAGTCATTTTTAAAAATATTATATTTATTTATTTTTAGATAGGGAAAGGGAGGGAGTAAAAGAGGGAGAGAAACATCAATGTGTGGTTGCCTCTCATGCTCCCCCTGCTGGGGACCCGGCCTGCAACCCAGGCCTGTGCCCTTATTGGAAATTGAACCAGCAATCCTTTGGTCGGCAGGCAGGTGCTCAACCCACTGAGCCACACCAGCCAGTGCAGTAGTGTTATTTTTTTTATTTGAAATGAATTTAACTCTTAACACTAATTTTATTATCAAATTTGCTTAATTTCTGAGGGTATTTGAGAAATCTTGTAACTGGTTGGATTTTTGTTTTACATTAGAACCCCTTTCAAAAAGAAATGAAACCACTAAAAATTGTTTCAAGGTTGTAGAGATACATTCAACTTTAATAACAAAAAGTGAACTATAGTTCTACTATACTGCAATCATTTCTGCTTTTTAAAAATAATTATTTTATGTGATAACATCCAATATAAAAAGCAGTTAATAAAAAGAGGCATCTACTGACACTACCTAAACCTCAGGAGGAATATGGTACTGGCACAACACACCAGTCACAGTGCAGCCAGTTAGCAGCACCTGCAGATGCCTGTTGGTTCATACCACGTGCATGTTTGGGTCATTAATTCCGCATTGCCAAGTGCTATTGTAACTATCGTGGTCAGTATCTGTTGAAGCACCAGGCCTAAAACCAGTCTGTATATCAACAGACACAAAGTGACTTTCAAAGAACATGTAATTTACAGTTCTAAAGAAATCTATGCTATAATTTCCCCTGTATATAAAGGTATTCAATTCAGCCCTTTTATGTGAAGAATGGGCCCTAAAGTCATCCTTTTGTGCCTCCTCCACCACTAGAGTGACCTGAACCTCTGTCTTTGACCAATTAAAGCAATTTGGAATTAATTACTTGATTGACTTCATGAAGCAGAGATAAAGTCAGTTGCTTGTTTTATGTTATTAGGTGTGAGGAAAGTATTTTAGTACTGTGAGCGGTTTTTCCAATTGAATTAATACAACTCCCTGAGGAATTAGGTAGTCATAATTGGTGACAAGTTTTACATCTTCCACATGTAGCCCTCTGAAAACCACACCTGTAATAATCATAATAGAAACTTTTCCATGCTGGAATTAATTTGGAACCCAGTCATGTTCCTGTTAACTCTTGTCACCATGGATACTACATGAAAGGTCACTCACTTCTCATTTGTCTGGTAACTCATCACATCCTCTTTTGGCTTCACAAAAGCAATTATTTTGTTTTTCTTTCACTTAAGATCTATTTCATTAGTTTCCATAAGTTTTTCTTCCTTGTGTACATCACTATATACACCCACACTCTGAAGAATATTGGTTTTTGCTTTAGGGTACCACTGTTTATACAATGGTAATGTTTCAGGGAGTTTTCAGCAAGCTTCCTTACTCTTTTGGCCAAATTGCACCTTACATTAGGGTTTGCCTATCAGGTCTGAACTAATACATAGTCTTCTATGAAGTAAATTCCATGTTAGGCATTCGGCATGCTTCATTACGGAAAAAAAGTACATTGCTTTTCTCAGATTGATTTTTCACACACTGGAAGTCCATTTCCCTGTTGTTGAAATCACCATTTCTAAACCTCCCTCCAAATTACATTTGTGGTCCCTTGGGAGCAACATCACCGTAGATACAAGTAGACTTCAAGTGGTATCTTTCATAGTATTTAGGGACTACTTGCCTTCTCTGTTGGTCAGTTCCTCAATTGGCACCAGCAGAAAAAACACAGGCCTATTCTCTGATCAAAGCCATCTGAGCTACTCAAATTGTATCCAACTTGTTTATAACAAAGGGATAACCCTGAGCTTGAATGACAAAGGAGTGAGTAAAGTTGTAGCTTGCAGATACATCCATGATATTTTGGGGGTAGTGTGCTTCACAGAAATTCAGAACTGGCTTTGGGCACTCGAATTTCTTTGCTTCTTTCATATGCTTCCACCTCCTGTGCTATTTCTGGCCAATTTCAAATTTGGTCATTTCATCAACATTCTTTTTAACCAGTTTGTCCCCAGAGTTTCCATACTTATTTCCAGACTGGGGCTCTTTCTTCTCCATTCCAATCCAGTTGCATCAAACCTATTATCCTGGATACAACCACGATCATCCAAGTAAACAAACATTATGTTAATAGTTGTGGTCAGTGAGGGGACCCTGGGGAGAATCTGGTGTAATGAACCCTGGGGGTGGCCTTAGTGACAGTGCTGCCTCAAGGGTGTGGCGATGGTGATAGCAGGATAGCGAGGACAAGCGATGACAAGAATTGGAGCCACAGAACTAGAGTCACAAATGAGGTTATTTTATTTTTAAAAACCTATAAATACTTTGGTCTTTAATTTTTGCGTGCTTGAAGAAGCCTGCCTCAGCAGCCTGCCTTTACAGTTAAAGGATTGGCTCTCTTATTATCATAATTATGATTAAATCATTGCACTTATTAAAACTGTACTATGGCTTGCTGGTGGCTATAAAATACCTAAATTTTATTGGTATGTGTGTGTGTACAAGACTCGCTCACCTACAGCAGGATCATTTGGATCCATCCAAGGTCTTAGATCCAAGGAGCATCCAAGGAGCATCCAAGGAGCATAGGTCTTAGAGAATCAAAAACAACTTACCGCTATAGTTTTTCCTTCTCTTCCCATCTTTAAACCCGCCTCAGGTACGCCCTCTTCTAACAAATTCTTTAAAAACTAGAGTTCATTAAACCAGTAAACTTATTTTACAAGTAGTCAATAGAGTATTTTGTAAACTCACAAATAAATATTTGAGATGCCTTGTGTGTGAATTTTTAACAGCAACAAGGCTGTGTCTTCCTTCGCCAAGCTGAGTGAAGGAGCACGTTAATTAATTTAATTATTATAGATGGCCAACCTGAACAGTTCCAGCAAACATTATCTCTTCCTCAGTAGGAAATTTTTCTGCTCGAGTTACTCTGATAATTACCTCAGGTCTTTACCTGAGTAGGCAGTCTTTAGCTGTCTCCACACAGTCACGGTTAAATTAGACGGGACTAAAAGACTCAGCCTCTCCGAGATTTCATGAGAAATTTGAAAGGTTCAAAGGGTTGGACAGAGCCTGGTTGCTGGGCCATTAAATAACAAAATTATGACATTCCAGTTTTTTTTAATATTAAATTTTATTTAGTTACTTTTCAAGTACATTTTTTTTATTTCTCATCCACCCTCCCCCTCCCCCCCTCTTCCCCCTTTTCTTCATTCCAGTTTTAATGAAAGTGTGTGCTCCTGTCCAGGGTTTTTTTTTTGGGGGTGGGGGGAGGCAGAGGACTACTTCTTCTCGTTATTTGATCATTCGAAATATAAAAAAATAGTATTTTTTAGCAGGGAACACAATATTCTGCTTAGACTTGATGTTTGGCAATGTATAAATGAGTGCAAGAGAAAGGGGTGGCTTATTGCCGTCTCCTGCCCCCTGGCGCTGGGGACCTGGCATGGTCTGTGCAGTTACCACCCTGTGGTATCACGTAACAGTGGAAAACACAACGGGAGGAAGAACTACAGAATCAGCTCTAAAGGAGTTTTATGCTGAAGTTCTGCTACTATGGATATTACTTGTTTTTGAAAGAATATACTTTACAAAATGCTGTCCTTTTAGAAAAGAAAGTGAGGTTTGAGGGATAGGCTAATGGCTAATATATGAATGATGCTAAAGTAAGAAAGAAAATGATAGCAGCAAAATGTGATTTATCTGCTCTAAACGCCACTTTCATTCCTCTGTGCAGTGTCTTGGGAATGAACCTGAACATTATCTATAATGTAGATTTGCTTGTGAATCATAGCAGAGTGTAAAAATCTGTATGCCTTCATATCACTGCTTCTTTTAACTCTGGCTTTAGATGGTAACCTCAAAACAAAAGGCCAAAATGGGGGAAAAACTAGTGTTTATTTAACATCCAAAAGAATAGCTATTCAGGGAGCACTAATTCAGGAAAAATTGATTTAGGAAAAAAACCCAAATGATGTTCCAATTACAAGGTGAAGACAAGTGTACTTATGAAAAGGGGAAGGAGAATACTTACATGGATAGAAGGGAGAAACTTTTTCATTTCCAGGTAAAGCTAATATAATAATGCTGATTCCAGAAAATGCCTTTAATTTTTAGTCAGGATGTCATAATGCCTGTTTCCATTAGCTTTGCAAACAATTGTTTGTGATACAACAATGCTTTAGGGTCAGTCCAAAGGTCATTTTGCCCAGTTTTAACATTCCAAGTTTGAGGGAAAAGACAATGCAAAACAGTTATTCTAAATGGCAGCCCATACTCCATGTTGAAGTGGTTCTGTTTGCATTATTTGTTAACAATTTCATATTTCTTTTTAGCAATCTTCATCAGAATATCATGGTCCTGAGTCAGACCAGTCAATATGAAATCTATTTCACCCGTGATAAGCAAATGACGAGCTCCATTAACATCAGCAACCACTGTGCCTGAGAAGTGAAGGAAGGCTGTATTTGCTAGTGATTTTCTTACCATAAAAATTGCCTATGCCATGCATTTCTGAAACTCAATTTGAGCAAAGATTTCTCCATGAAGAATATAAGAAATAAGCAGAAACAGAATTTGGAGCTTGAGCTCAGACAACTGAAGACAGTACAGTATAGAATCGAGTTGATGTGAAGGAAAAGGTGAGAAAAAAAGGATGATTTCATGTACATTTTCTCCTGCCAGAAAAAGCTAAAAAAAAACAGCGAAGGGAAAAAGATTTTCCTTACCTTTGGATAAAATTACTGGTCACTGGTACTAAATCTCTGAGAGCTCTGAAGAGCTCAGAAGTGCCCTGAGGTTTACAGCAATTGCTTTGAGATGCTATAAGTTTAGAAGTATTTTAACCATAACATCACATTTCAGGAAAGCCTTGTTCTTTTGATAGTTTAGTATCTTTAAAATGCCTTTCATTGTTACACTAAAAAATATACTGTGGTGAGTTTTACTGCATAAGAAATGCCTAATGTTTCAGTAAATAGATTTTGTTTACTATTTGAGCACTCTCTAAGAGAATGTGCTTGTGCTATTTATTTATTTATTTATTTATTTATTTATTTATTTATTTATCTGGTAGGGGAGTATAACTGTGTGCAACATAGGGGTCAGCCACTTGTCACCATGATACATGGCCCAAGGACATGTGTTGAAGAAAACAGGTTTTCATTAACAGGGTTCCAATCTGGGGGTGGGGCACCGAGAGCACGCCTTCTCTGAGCCTCTCTCTCCCACAAGACCCAGAGCTTCTTTCACTCCCCAGAAGATTACCAGCCAGAATTGCAACCAGATAGTCCCCATTTCCTTATCTGTCCTTTTGGAAACTTACGCCGGCCATGCAAACAGATCTCCATCTTCTCTGGAATGTGCACTCATAGGTTTCAGAGTTGCTATCTTTCCGTCTTCTCTCAGCAGCTCTCTCTTTCAGGATCTGGGGTGCTCTGCTCTCAGTCTCCATGGAGCAGGACAGGACCCCTGCGCCATGGATCATAGTGTCCCCGAAGCTGAAGCCAAGCAAAGAATGTGTCCCAATGTGGGACCCTGCCTCCAGAAGCAGGCTTCCAAGGATGTGGGCCCTAAGCCCCTGGTGGGCCCAGCATCAACCAGTCCCATGAGCACTCCCATCTATGTGGGGAGCAAGGGCCAGAGACCCAAAACACCCAAGCTCACCTGCATTCAAAAGTGCGAATCTGAAGTTCCACAAGCCAAGAGTCAAGAGAGAGCCAAGAGCCTGCACTCAGTGCCAAAAGCTTGGGAGCTTCTCTTTCCCTCCTATTTAAAAGTCCTGTCTTTGCTGTGTAGTAGTCCATTGTGTAAATGCACCATAGCTTTTTGATCCATTCATTTACTAATGGACACTTAGTTTGCTTCTAGCACTTGGCTATTGTAAATTGTGCTACTATGAACATTAAGGTGCATAGGTTCTTTTGAATTGCTGTTTCACAATAATTTAATTTCTTTATAGGAGAGGTGAAAGTTTCTCATGAGCCTTCAGGATTTTGATTGCATTCAGCTCAAAGTAATCCACATGTCAGAGTGGCATGTTTTGGGAAGGCCTGTTCTGAGCCCCTTTCATCTTTTCTAGACATTGTGCTAGGCATTGGGAATCCAAAAATGGTCTTTTCTTAGGGTATAATCCCATCAGGAGAATTGCTGGGTCAAAAGACAGGTCTATTTCTAGTATTTTGAGGAAATTTCATATTGTTTTCCACAGTGACTGCACCAGTTTGCAATCCCACCAACAGTGTACCAGGGTTCCCTTTTCTCCAAAACCTCCCTAGCACTTGTTGTTTTTTGATTTATTTACTACACAATAGAAAGAAAGAAGTAACTCCTATCCTTCTCAACAGTGTGGATGGGACTGGAGAGCATTATGCTAAATGAAATAATCCAGGCAGTGAAAGATGAATACCATATGATTTTACCTATTAGTGGATCCTAGTCAACAAAACAAACAAGCAAGTAAAATACAACCAGAGACACTGAAATAAAGAACAAACTGACAGTGACCAGAGGGTAGGGTAGAGGAGGTAACTGGGAAAGAAGGGGAAAGTTGTCAAAGAACAAGAATAAAGGACCCATTGACAAAGCCAAAAGTGGGTAGATTTGTGAGATAGAGGTAGGGGTGGGGGAAGGTGGGGGGACAAAAGTAGAGACAACTGTGCTTGAACAATTAAATAAACAAACAAACAAATAAATGTCCTCTCTCCAGGAATACCATGTGGGCTGAATGCCAGCTTTTTAACCAATGACCATGTTTGTTTTTGCCCCTTTTTCTGGGCATGGTTAGAACTCTCCAGTCACCCTGGGTGGGGAGTCCAGCCCCCACAGATCAACACAAGCAAGCAGCTGTGTAGCCACTGTCAGAATCTAGCAGCCCCAAGGCTGTAGAATGTTAATTCCCAGCTCTGGTTTTTCAATCCCAAGAGCTCTCCGCCCCTCCTCCTGCTAACTGCCTTGTATTTACACTAGCCTCTTGCCTTGAGCAATTCCCCTTCTTCAGTCAAACCCTCCCTTCCCAGAAGGCAGGCTGCTTTCATCTGCAGCCCAGTACCCTTCCCAACCCTCTGCCTTTCCTGGCAAGAAGGAGAGCAGTCTCTGTGCTGGATTGGGGGATCCCCTGCCTGAATTGGAGTACCTTGCTTTCCAGTGATTTCTGCTCCAACCTACCCTTCATAAGAGGAGGAAACTCTCCTCTACCCTTCAAGTTTCTTTAAGCTGGTCTAATAATTAAATCTACAAGAGACAGATTAACTAGAGAATATAAACAAATTTAATTACCTACATATATATGGGAACTGAACATATATGAAGGAGAAACCCTTCATACATGAAAGGTTCAGAGACAGAAAGAGAAAATGAGGTATATACGATGTTCTGGGGAAGGATCAGGTAAGGCATCTTGAGGCTTCAGGGGAGGAAAGATCATTCACAGGACAAAAAGAAGAGCAGATTTTCAATAATTAGAAAGTTTTTCTTATACTATAGATAGATCATAAAAATTATTTCTGGTAATAACTCTTATTATGAGCAAGGCCCCTAATTGAATTTCTTTATAGGAAAGGTAAACGTTTCTAATGAGCCTACAAGATTTCGATTGCATTCAGCTCAAAGTAATCCACATGTCAGAGTGGCATGTTTTGGGGAGGCCTGTTCTGAGCCCCTTTCATCTTTTCTAGACATTGTGCTGAGCATTGGGGATCCAAAAACGGTCTTTTCTTAAGAAACTCATGGCCTATTGCCAGCGATAGTTGGATCTCTACATATTAAAAGTCAAAATGTAAATACTGATGAAGGTTTACACTATGTTAATGGAAACCAAATTTGTTTTTTTTTCCATGTTTCAAAATAATAATTTTTGGACTTATCCTTGTGTCAGAACTGTTATGTGCTTTACATATTTGATTTCATTTAGCCTTCACAATACTCTCATAAAGTAGATATAGCTATAATCCCTATATTACAAAAAAGAAAATTCAGGATATGAATGCCTATAATTCTGAGCCAAAGGCACAAAGGTATTATGTCCAAGCTTGGATTCACATCCAGGTCTGTTGGTTTTCAGAAAGAGTTTTTTTATTTTTAATTTTCTCAATCACAGTTGATGTAATATTATATTAGTTTCAATTAGAGCTATAATTCAATTACATGGTGTTTACTATGAACACATTCTCTTCTATATATTCTGGATAAATTATCTTGTTTATTCCCAATTCTCTAGCATTTAAGCTATTAGCATATTTAAATATTTCCGGTTTTATGTGAAAAAATCAAATTTCAGAGTTTAGGTAATTTGCTTAAGTTATGAAGTTTTGAGATGGCAGAGCCATAATTTGAATCTTGTTCTAACATACACAATTTGCTCAAAGACAGATAAAAACTTTCTTTAATGAACATGTCTTAAACTACAAAAAAAGTGGCAACTTGGTTTCTTAAAAAATTTTACTCTAAAAATAATAACAAGTAATCTGGAATAAATAAATTATTGTAATTTGGTAAATAAAGCATATAATTACTTATCAAATAAATAATTTAGTAAGTGAATCAGGTGATAAAGTTGGGTATTGCAAATTAATTTTTCAAAAGTGACATAATTATAAGTTAATAACTTTCTCATTTCTAGATTATGAGGTCATTTTCAATGGAGACTTTTCAAAAATACTTTGAGTAATACCAGCACTTTCCAGAGAGGAAAACTATTTTGAAGAATGACAGTGATCTGACTGTAAAATTCTAGAGATTTACAAAAATGAAAATAATGCTACTAATTTATGGTTAGTGATCATAGATTCTTCTAAGTTATAGCTCTTCTCAAGTTTGTTCTATGTACCCTACTTATGTCTTAATGATGAGATGCTAACAGTGAGGATGGTGATTTAAGACCAATGCATGGAACATAACGAGCTGTATTCTATTCCATGTTCTAAGTACCATGCATGTATTAGCTCTTTAAAGCTGATGAGATATTTTTGAGGTGTATGTTATGCCGTTGTAGCCCAGAAAGATCAAATGTACTAGGGCTAATATCCATTGAATATCTTATTGTTCATGCACATCTTTAAGAGTATCATACATTCTGATGGGAACACATAGTGGTTTGCACAGGAGCCACACCTAATCTTCCTAACAACCTTTGAGTAGAAGAGTCAGAGGGGATCACTGACTGGTCCTGGGTAATGGGTCTAGTAAGTAACAGAGTTAGAACCTCAGGTCTAGAGCTTCTACTGTTTGCATGCCTCATGCTGCCTTAGTATTTGTTATACATAGCTGAAGAGTAAAAAAGATTCTCAAGGCACAAGTTAGTATTCTGCATGTTTAGGAACCCTAAAGTTAAAATCCTGTATGAATGCCCTGTAGCATAGAAGAAAATAGTTTCACTATTATGAAGACTTTATGCGTTCCCTAGAATAAGAGATTAGTGAATTCTTTTTGTTGAAGCTGTAAAAATAACGTAAATAGCCTTGGCTGGTATAGCTCAGTGGATTGAGCACATGCCTGTGAAGAAAAGGGTCACTGGTTTGATTCCCAGTCAAGGCACAAGCCTGGGTTGCAGGCCAGGTCCCCAGTAGAGGACATAAGAAAAGAACCACACATTGATGTTTCTCTCCCACTCTTTCTCGTTCCCTTCCCCTCTCTCTAAAAATAAATAAATAAAAATGTTTTTTAAAAAATAACCTAAATAATAGTTTTTCTTAGTATTTATGTTTTTAATATATATCATATTTTCTATGAGGTTAATTATATTTTGTGTTAAAATAGCAAGATTATTTATTGAGTAATATTGTAGACTCATATCAATATATTATCAGAAGCTTAGCTAAGATGGCAGGGACAGAACTAAACTATGTATAGGATGGGGCAAAAGTAGGTTTACAGTTGTGAGTACATGAAGCACCACCGAGTTTATCCTTGTATTATTATTTATTGTGTTATTTTCCATACAAATGACTGTAAACCTACTTTTGCCTACTTTTGTACTGGATGTCCAGCTAGAGCAACGAGCTAAAAATAAAAGACTTAAGTCTTTAATCAATTACTGTGATGATTGCTAGTGAAAATAGATTCCTGCTGTGTCTTGAGAAAAGAATTTCAAAGGCCGGATGCTTGTGGGAGAAGTTTAAAGGCAATGTTAAGATTTACTGGGCTGAAGGGAAATAATAGACCCTCAGGGATATAAAGGGGGAGAAGTCTTTAGCAGCAATTGCTTGGAAAGCCTTCACAATCCTCCATACATTTTCTTGATTTTCTGGAATGAGCATGATTGCTTTCAAACTTGCCCATTTACTCTCTGGATTTTTCCAGGGCTTGTTCTGGGTCCTACTTCTATTCCTGGACTTTCCAGTCTCTTTCCTGGACTTTCCAGTCTCTTTCCTGGACTTTCCAGTTCTGCACCCTCATCCAATATGATTCTTTTCCCAGGTTTTCTCAGGCTGGACTCCACCCCTTTATGTTGCACATGCTTCTACTGAACATGCTCCAGAGCTTTGCTGTGATCTGCTGTGCAAGTGCCCAGCAAAGGAATTCTCCCCTACTCCCTCAATAATACCGATAATGCCGTACCCTGCTGGTTGTTCCTTGGAACAATTCTTCCTGCCCGCCTGGGGACTGATCAGAAGGGGAAGAGATTAAGGGAATTAAGTCCCCAGTGCACAGAATGCAGTAGCCCCCTGAATAGCCTATGAAGGCTACCAGTTCTTAGTGAAGAAGGCTTAATGTTCCATTCAGCTGCCTAATTTATTTGCTCCCTTCCTCTATAAATACCAACTAGCTATACACATTAACACGATGAGATGAGCAAAAGTTTAAAACCAGAGGAGAGTCGATTTCCCTCCTCTCTTTTGCCCCATAGAAAGGTGCACCAGGGCACAGCCTCAAGAATTTTTATAGACCTTGGGTAGGGAAGAGGGCAAAGAGGAAGGGCTAGCAGTGAGGGCAAGTGTCTTCAAGTTTTCTCCTCTCTCCTTCCCATTCTCCTCCATCCTTCCAATGTGGGCTTTCAAGGAAACTCCTGAAGAAGACCTTTGCCCAAAGTCTCAGATGAAGAGGCCTAGGAATGAAGACACCTGCACTACAAATGAAAATAGTGAGGAGCATGATTAACAGGGGAGCCTGGGTCCCCTTGAGGGGCCCCCTTCAGGGAACCTCCCCAGGGACCCCATGCAGGGACAGAGCTCTGGCAATGTACCCAGTCCCATGCAGGGAGGGCAGCTTCCCCCATGAGCCCTGACAAATAAAACTTTTTTAAATTGCCTATGTTCAGGCCTGAAAAATCACACAAGTGTTTAAACCAGGAACTGGTCTCCTCATACACGACTGTGAGCACACAGTTGGTCATACCATACATATAACGTGGTTATCTGGTAAATGCAGAATTATTCTTCTCAGCCACTTCAAACATCCCCATTGAGTCCTCGGCAGCCTAGTGCAATTAGCAGGATAAGTTGATTTAAATGTTCCCTTTCTTCTTGATGAGCAAAGTTGTTTAGATCATTATCATTCTAGTATTTGTATTCCTTATTTTCACCTTTTTCAAAATCTTCACAAACTTCAGTCTATGACTTTAAAATGCCCCTTTACCCAATGGACATTACATTCCAAGAGTATTTACACCTCTTCTTATCATCCTTAGATCCCTTTCCTCTTTTCAGCTCAATATTCCATTTTTGAAATGATTGCCAACTGAATTTAATTGCATTATTAAACAAATATATTGAAATACCCTAGAAAAGACCTTGGGGACTTTAGTAATATTTCCTGCACTTATAATTATGCTCTCTTAGAAAAAATATTTATATATAAATAAAATATTTAGATGATGTAGACATAGTAACTATATAAATACACCTAGAAAGTTTGATTCATCATGATCCCTGGGAGAATTTTTATTCCAGAATTCCTATTATGACTTGTGAGTCAGTCATATTTGGACAAATGAAAAATGTGGCTGTGAAAATAAAAGGTAAAACACAGACAGAGCAGGGGTATTATGGTTTTAGAGCAGTAAAGGAAGTGGGAGAAAATATCAGGGCATTCTCATGTCTGTTAAGAGTCGAGCAGAATAAATTAAGTTGTAAGAGGGTCAGAAGACATGCACTATGTCTTTATGTATTATGACTGTATAACCTTAATGTAGCAAACAGGAGAAAAATGTGTAAGTCATAGCAAACATGCTAAATAAAATTATTGCTGTTTGGGGGTTTTATTTTATTTTAATGATTCAAATCATACTGCTTTCTGGATTGTGATAAGACCTAGAAGACAGAATTCAAGAACCCTGAATCATAAAATCAGAAAGGCAGTGAACATTTAGAAAAAGAGCCAGATATGGGTGGGAGAAATCTCTTAATATGCACATTTTCTGAAACTCCAAAAACTGAATGTTTAAAAATCTCTTTGGAATTACAGAGGGAAAAGATTAAGAAAAGTTTCTAGTAATTGAGGAATGAGAAATGGCAATTACTTACATCAATAATTTAGTGGCTACAAGGACATCTTCAGAGCATTTTATTTAACAAGCTTCCTTTATTGTTTTATTTTAGTATAAAAATAGTGATAGATCTTTTGTAGATTTCCTCATTATCATAGTCCTCAAACTCTATTTTCTCTATAGGATCTTAAATATCTCCACTGTCAGTTTTCCTATTTTAGTAATTTTTCAAGATCTTAATTGTTATATTTGAGGAAGGCCCATTATTGATCCACCAGTTGCCTTTGAAATATGCCTTTACACTCTTGTGCTTGAATCTCTTAGTAATAATTACATTTATTGAGTTATAGCAATGAGTTATGTACTTTACACACATTTCATCTTTAAACAATCTGTAATAAATGTTATTATCAAATGAGGAAATTAAAGGTCAGAAAAATTAAGGTACTTGGCCACATTTGGCACCTAAATTACATCACAGGATTGGTACTGTGGCCAAACTGACTCCAAAACTCACTCATTTCACCATGGTACAATTCCTTTCTCTTGACTACAATTCAGAATATACGTAAGCAATATAAAGGGATAAAGTACTTATTCTGGACTCAAATTATATAGTTTATCTGGAAAATTTCCACCTTATGAAAAGCTTGCAGTGAATAAATTCCAAAAATTTATTTTCACTTAGTAAGCTTTTGTGTTCTTTTTCATAGCATGGAGGTTATAATGTTACCTTTCTTCCTACCAGTTGTTGCAGTAAAGATGACAAGTCTTGGGGGAAAATGACCTAATAACTTTGATGCAAACATCAAACAGAGGGGCTGAATATTTTAACTTGTTGTAAAATGTGAAGTGGAAATACCACATGAGGTCCTCAGATGGGTAAGATTTCATAGCTGCATAACTTTAGGTACCTGGGACTACGGGATGAACTGGGTCAGAGACACAGAGCTCAGTAAAGAAGCATTATCTCTGTCTGAACAATTTAGCAGTACCAGACAGATATGTAAGCCTGTATTGATATTTCTTTCTTCACCCCAGTGACAAATGCAGCTTATGGGGAGACTCAACTTAGCTTCCTGGGTCACATGTCAAACCTATTCTAATGTGTTGCAGGCATTTGTCTTTCTCTCTTAATTTCCAAATTGTTTAAAAATGCGGCCCTGGCTGGTGTAGCTCAGTGGATTGAGCGCGGGCCTGTGAACCAGAGTATCACCGTTCGATTCCCAGTCAGGGCTCATGCCTGGGTTGCAGGCCAGTTCCTATTTCTGATTTCAATCTGAAAGCCTTTAGTGTATCCTTATTATACATTTTACTGTTTGCTAATACGTTAGTTAGGATTTTTGCAATACCATTCATAAATTAGAATGTCTTGAGTTTTTATAGTACAATCTTTTTAAGATTTAAGGTCAATATTAAATATATCATAAAAAAACTGAGAAGTTTTGTTTTTCATATATGCCCTGAAACTGTTCCTGGAATTCTGCTATTTAAAGAACAAGCTTGTGCATCGCAAGGTAAACCCTTCACCTGTAGGACTTACATCTTGCTGCTGGCTCTCCGCTGCGCTCCTCAGTTCTCTTCTCATTTATGTTTGTGTCACTTCTGCCTGGTCTCAGGTTTTCTCACTCATGTACGAATTTTTTAAATGTGAAATGATGTTTCTACAACTTCTTCGAAAAGGATGTTCCTTCTTCAAAAAGGTGTAAGGTTTTTTTTTTGTTTCTTTAATTTTCTTATTATTACATTTCTATGATATGCAGAATATACTAATTGTGACAATGTACAATGTTTATATGAGATTTTCCTGATTTTCATACTTGTTAAATTTCCTAAAACTATAAATCACTCTGAATTCTGAATTGCATCTTGAATAACAAAGAAATAGGGCCAGAAGTGGATATTCACTAGAATAAAACCTAATTATCTTTGTTCATAAGTGAATTTTCAGTGAACAGTGGAATGCTATAGTGGGCATAGGTTCATCTCTCCAATGTTCACTGCAGCCTGCACCTGCTGTGTGGCAATCCTGAGGATTCCATGGGACTTATCTCACTATTTATTTTTGCTACCGATCTAATTGCTCTAACCTAGTTAAGGTATGGCATTATCAGGGCCATAGTGATTTTTCTTTTTAGTAAAAAATATGTGACCTGTGTAGGTATAATCAGATTTTTACTTGTAGTTATGAACTTTGTGGTGGAGAAGAACAAAATGTTCCCTCCTTCTGGATTTTTATTTGGAAGTTTTCAGCCACTGCACTGCCATGAGGACAATCAGATTCAGGAATAAGCTGAGATATTGAACAAAAAGCCCAGGGAACTTCCAAGTCTGAGTCTCCCTGCCACCCTCTTCCTCTGGGATCACAGAGAATGCTGCTTTTCCCGACAATAATGTGTGTGAATACGAGAATACAGGTGGAGTGCTGCCGGTGAGGGAGGCTCACCTGAGCCTTGGTGTCCAGAGACATTAATGAGGCTCCATTATGTAGACATGGCTGCTTGCCCATGTGGTTCACATCTGTCCTCAGTTTCCCCAGAGGTCAGTCAGATACCATGGACTTGAACCCCAGTCACTATGTCACATTGGTAGACTCCCTGTTATGTCCACCTCCACCCTGACTCCCACCGTTAGATGAGCTGATAATGACCCAGGGCACTGAGGCAGACAAAGCCATTCCTGCAAAGCATGGCATTCCAAGGACCTAGATATTACCTACCAGGGCCCAAGGGCAAAGGCCTGACCTCTCTCTACGCCAAGCTGAATTCTTTACTATGTGGCAGCCAGAGGCAGGGGTCTGTTTCTTCTAATAAGCATATTATATATATGATCATTTTTATCTGCGTCTTTTTATAAAACAATCTTATGCCCATGACATAAGCTGTTTCAAAAATTTCAAATATTTTGGAAAGCAATAGAATATCAATAATTTAATATCTGTGTTGTAACAACCAGTACTTTAGTCAGTTATTTTGCTTTTAGGAAAAACATCTGATGCCTTAAAAACAAATAATGATAATATACAAACAGTGATGTGGAGAAATATGTTTTATACAGGGGTTTGCAGGAATTTTAAAACACTTGCAGGAGATATATGGCTAGAAGTTCTTTTTGTTAGTTAAAGAAAATAAATTTAAATAATGAATTCAAAAAATCTTTCGTGAGTAAATGATGACCTCTTTAGCTTTAGTTCACATTCCATGCACGCCCACTGGTTCCAATAAACATATCAAATGACTCGATGTAAAGTTACATATTAATCCACTTTCATACTTTCTCTAATTCTTTATTTTAAGAATATCAGTTCCTTTTTCAATATGAAAATTATTTTGTTTCTAGAAATAAAAACATATATAAAGTCAAAAATAAATCACAAATCATAAAATAAAATAAAACAGTATATCTGACACACGTCCTTGAGAGCAGCAGTGAATCCTTCATGCGAACATACTGACTGAATGGGGGTGAAATAATACAAAATACAGACTAGTGTCCCATCGTTGTTCTCTTGGAAAAAACAAATGTTAGTGTGCGTTCATAGTCAGTGAGTTGTTTAGGAACTCCAGTGCCATACACGTGTCTCAGTGTGTCTGTTCTGTATGCTGTAGTGGTTTCCTGGAGGGGAGAATGAGATGAACAGTGAAGAGGAAGGGAAGGAGCTTTTATGACAACTCGGTAAGATGTCTACGGTAAAACTAAAAAGCTCAATTCTGACTTTAGGGGTTCTTTCTTGGTATCATCTGAGTTCCTCATCAATATTTAGTAAAAGAATCACTACTCTTCAGTTTTTCATTTCATCTATCACATTTATAAAAATATAGAAACAGAAATCAGGATAATGAGTGATTTAATCCCATGACAGGTCTTTCTCAGTAAAGCTTTTGGAGATTTTCAACAATGTAATTGGTAAACAAAATTAGATTTGGAGCTCTGTTGTTAATGAGATGTTTGACTTCAATGCTGTTACACTTTCCGAGGCTTGCTGTGAGTGTTTGCATTGCCTAATTTGGTGTGCTTGTGGTGATCCATGTAGATGCCCACAAATTGTCCAATTTCTGGGATAATTGGGCATTTTCGTACAATACTCACTTGCAATTTGATCTAGAGTGACTTTTTTCAATTATACATAAACCATGGTTTCCAACAAGTTCCCTTCAGGTTTTGAATAAGAACTTCTCTGTTTTCCCACTCCTTCCTTCAAGAATCTCTCAAATTGTAGACTCCACATTGTAATTTTGTTGCTGAAGTTTACTTTCGAACATCTGTTGTGATTATCATAATGATGTTTAAATGGATACTTGTTGAAAAGTGCACTGCACTCTTAGTCTAGTGACATATGCTGAACTTCAGTAGGCACCAGCATCTCCCTGTTTGATCTGTGCAGGTGCAATTACTGCTATTTGTGGTTTTTTTGTATCAAAGTGGCTGTAATGAGCAGACAGCATTCCTTTCAGCACCAGCACTGAAAAAAAGAGATAAAATAATGTTTTTAATGTTTTCTTAGAATGGCACAATACTTCTAATATAGATTTAAATGTACAAGAGGTATTTTCAGAGTATCCTTTGAGGAATAAACAACTATACATGAGGTCTGTCCAGAAAAAAATAGCTATTTTTGATATAATACCAAGGTTTCCATGACTCTGATGTAACCAGGCAGCTAAGGAGAGTGGACTGGAATGCAAGTGGGTAAACAAAGATGACTCCACTGTACTAATCAGTGGGGGTGATAGATGCCATTCAGTGAGCAGATACTGTGTGGTCATTGCCTTCAAAATGACTGAGTGAATAGATTATGAAGTTTTGTGTTAAGGCTTGAACATTCCTCTGTGGAAACTATTCAGATGATTCAGAAGGACAGAGCTGTGGGCAGCTGATGTTTGGAAGCTTCATCACAACAATGCACCTGCTGATGCATCACATTTCATGCGGAGTTTTTTGGTGAAACATTAAATCATCCAGGTGACTCAGCTCCACTATAGCTCAGATTTGATGCTCTGTGACTTCTGGTTTTTCCCAAAATGAAAATCCCCTTTGAAAGGAAAGAGACTTCAGACTATCAGTGAGACTCAAGAAAATAGGATGGGGCAGCTGATGGCGATTGGGAGAACTGTGTGAGTCCCAATTCACACAGGTACCTACTTTGAAGGGGACTGAAGCATCATTGTCCTATGTACAATGCTTCTTGTATCTTTATCTTCTTTAATAAATGTCTCTATTTTTTTTCTGTTACATGGCTGGATACCTTCTGGAAAGACCTCGTATGTCTTAATTTATAATCATTACACTTAATACTGTCTAGTCCTCAAGATACCATAGATGCAGATACATTTTATTAATAATAATTAGTCTGGTGGTCACTAGGAAATTAAAATAATACAATGTCTTAGTTCTGAAAAATGAAAAAGGATGAAATTATGGGCCATCCCACTAGCTATTGAAAATACAAAATAAGACTGAGCACAAGCCCTGGCGGTGTAGCTCAGTGGATTGAGTGTGGGCCCACAAACCAGAGTATCACAGTTGGATTCCCAGTCAGGGCACATGCCTAGGTTGCAGGCCAGTTCCCAGCAGGGGATGCACCAGAAGCAACTATACACTGATATTTCTCTCCTTTTCTTCTTCCCTTCCCTTCTAAAGATAAATAAATTAAATTTAAAAAAAGAAAATACAAAATAAATGGCACTACTCTTACTATTCTCTGATTGTAATGTTTGCAAGTCTGTCTCTGAAAGAAGAGCATGTTGGGAGATTTTCCAGTTTGGTCATTAGTTTGCTAGCAAGAATAAGAAATATTCAAATTAATTTCTACATCCTCAGATCCACAGTGTTCCCAGGGAACAATTCTTACCCAGAAACATTTATTTAATAGGTTTCACTGAGCATCTAGCCTACATGAAGTACTTTGCTAGGTGCTATGGAAATAAAAATGAATGAGTCATAGGTCTTCCCTGGATGAGGTTAGTATCCTTAAAGGGAACTGAGGTGTACACACACAGTTATGTGGAAAATGACTCATTATTGTGAAAGAAATATGAATAAATGAGATGTCAGGAAAAGAAGTCCTTTTTTTCCTCCCCACTTAGGGATCATTTAGAAGAACCTTTAACTGGGGATTAAGAAAAAAGGTCTAGGGAACAATTGAGGTCATTGGAAATCCACATACACAAAAAAAGACAGTAAACAAAAACCCAGAGATGTTGAGTACAAAGGATGGGGCTTGAGGATACAAACATGAGTTGTTTAACTGCACTACAGATATAAAGGGAAAAACTAGGGGACAATATAGAAAAGACGTGTTGGCTAGGGGCAGATTAGGGGCTTGAGATATTCTTTTAAGGAGGTGATCTACTTGTCTCTTACTAATGGATTCCATGCTGTCTGGGAGAATTTTGGATGTGCCAGTCAAGCTAATTTCAGCCAGGGAAGCCATAGAATTTAGATTTTATTGGGAGGCTCATGCTAGGTCTCAGCCTTATGTAACTCTGCCTGTTCTCTTGAGTTTGTGCAGCTGGTATGTAGAAGCAATCGAATGCTAATAGATATGACTTCTCCCATGGCTTAGAGGAGGATATAGAGAATCCAATTTTCATACAATGTGTGTTTTATGGATAGGATTGAGTAGCCACTTTCTGCTGGACAACTACTTATAATGTGCAAGTATTAAAATTGTACAAAAAACTGCCTGTGAAAGCATATTGTTATTTTTGTTTCTCAGACGTAGAAATTGAGTTGAGAGTTGTGAGATAAGTCTAGCACTGAGATAAGATTTGGCTCCCAAACTAACCTCTCCATTCTAATCTCATAATCCTATAAATCAAAGTTGTCTCAAGGCCAACTTTTCAACTGAATTTAAAAAATGATAGCAAATATTACTGATGGAATAAGACAAGGCATACAGAAAGGGCTATATATATAGTCCAAGCAAAATTCTATAAAAGTAGACTGCAAGAAGATTGATTCTGATGACTGAGTACTTGGAAAGAGTACTAAAATTCTCATGTCCTTTAAGAGTTAAATAGAACTAGCCTCTCTGATATTCAATATTGAGTAGAAAATTTCATTTAAAAATAAAATATATGAACACAAATTATTTTGTGTCATTTTTCATGAGTTATAGTTATTTAAGATAAAACCATATAACCATTTATCCACATGACTAAGAGAATCTCTAGCTTCATAATCTTGAAAACAGAGAATTGAGTCAAATACTATTTTGCTTCAAACACTATGAAGTACTAGGCTCCTATTAATTCAAATGTTACTTCAAACACATACTCGCAGTCCTACAGCAAGAGAGAAATCGAAATACTAAAAACAATGCAAAAACACATACAATTATCTGACAGCATTCAGAAATAATTATACTTGAAGCTCAAACTTATGCTGGGTTCTAAAGGTTTTGATTTTTGGAGCTCAACACTGTTCTGTAGAGAACCATTCCAGAAAGTGTCCCCCAAAGCGTAATTTTTCTTTACATTTCTTTTTTTGTTTTTCGTTTTTAATCTTTTAATTATTTTATTGTTGTTCAGTTACATTTGTCTGCATTTACTGCCCACCATTGTCTCCACCCCAGCCATCCCTGCCTCCTTCCCTTGCTTCCACCCACCCTTGGTTTTTCCCATGTGTTCTTTATAGTTTTGTTCCTGAAAACCCTTTCCCATTTCCCCGCATTATACCCTCCCACACATTTTCAAATTTAGTTTATAATATATTCTTCAGTTATGCGATGAAATGATCAGTTAAGCAGGATCATTTCATGATATGAATGTTACATCAAAATGTCCAGGCCCCAGCGTTGCTACTTCCTGCTAGAGGGATCTGAATGGAATCCATCCATTACAAATTCAGGAAATTAGAAGATCCACAAAAACAACACCGAGGACAATAAACTTTAACACAAAACAATACACATAATTGTTCTTACTTGAGCCTTCGTGGTTTTTCCTATTGCCCATGTAGACGACGAGTAAAAGGGTTGTTTCCTCAAGTAGATTTTGGCCTTGGTTGCTAACATACACAAAGTTCCCTCCTTGGCTTTTACCTTGATCTTTCTTCAGGAGCCATGTAGCACATTAGCTCTGCATTTGCAAATGTGTCTGCAGTCTCCCACTGAGATTCCTGAGGTGTTCTGTTCCACAAGCTCTCTAATATTCTTAAACTTAGATCTATCACAAAAAATTCTACTCAACAAGTACATATTAAACACCCACACTTTATCTTTTCTGGAACTAGACAAATTAAATGCAGGCTTATGACAGAACACATACAAACACACACACAAATCAGTGTTGTCATTGAGTTCCGCTGAGCGACAATTAAAGGTATATTTATATGCAGTGCTGCGTATCATAGGACTTTTTCTCAGTATAATCATTAATTGCAATAGGTCCTTTTAAATAATTAATAAATGCCAAATCCTTTAGTACTTAGTTTCAAGACATTTTAAATAATGTTGTACTTTTTTATGTCAGGGGACAAGAGATTCAAAGACTTGGCAGAATATTTAAAGGCATCTTCTAGGGTCCACTTAGAATATGGGAGATAGAAAACTTCTATGATTTTCAAGCTATACTTTGGGACTTTACTTTTAAGGATTGAATTTTTTGTATTAATTTTTCATATCCAAAAGGGTGTATGTCTTTTATATTTGTAATCAACTATGTCTACAGCACTCTTTTGAGAAAAATGATAGTGTCTGTGAAGATCTTGTTTGATTGTAAATATTATATTTTAGAATGTGTTTATTCAAACATATTTTTGTTGTATGTAAAAATAAGCCTGGATTTTTATAAAATGCAAAGTTGAGGCAGCTGATTGGAATAAATTGAGAGGGATCAATACTGTCATAAGTCCAGTATGATATGAGTTCAGAAAAGCTCAGAAAACATCTATGAATATTTAATGTTATAACATTTTATATGTTCGGAGGAGAAGGCTATCACGGAATTTTTTAAATAGATCCTCAATTGAGGATATGCTCATAGATTTTAGAGAGAGAAAAAGGGGAAGAGAGAGAGAGAAACACCAATGTGAGAGAGAAACATCGATGGGCTGCCTCCTGTACATGTCCCAACCAGGGATCAAAGCCTCAACCTTGGTATGTGTCCTGACAAGGAATCAACCTTCAATCTTACGGTTTATCTCCAACCAACTGAGCCATTGGGCAAGGGGCACAGAAGATTTAATTAAAAGACAGACATTTTGCATTTGGAAGAGAGTTACCCAATGCTATTCTAACAAAGAGAACTGTTCTGAACCTCATGGGAGAGTCAGACAAGTATTAAAGATCTTGTTGCTCTTTGCAATGAACATGAGATTTGCAATGTGTAGGACAGTTGAAAAGTCAAAACTTTTAGTACTATTAGTTTGGTCGAAAACTTCACTTAGTTTTTTCCATAGAATAAAAGACACATTTACATTTTCATTAATAACTTTTTGGATTTGGGTAGAGTACGTCAGCTAACTCCTGTGTAGTATAACATTTATTGTTCTCAGTTAATGTCTCAAATTGGTCACTGTCAACTTCAACTGATCTACCCAACTGTGGAGCAAAAGTCCAGTGATAATTCTCTAGCACAAAACTTTGCAAACCACTTCTGACATGTTCAATGAGTCACAGACCTTCTCCACACACTGCAGAAATCTTTTTATTTTTTTGCATTTCAGTTGTGTTTTTACCTTTCTTTTTTTTTTAAAGATTTTATTTATTTATCTTTAGAGGGGGAGGTAAGGAGAGAGGGAGAGAAATAGCAATGTATGTTTGCCTTTTGTGCGTCCCCTGCTGGAAACTGGCCTGCAACCCAGGCATGTGCCCCGACTGTGAATGGAATCACGATCCTCTGGTTCACAGGCCCGCACTCACTCCACTGAGCTACACCAGGCAGGGCATGTTTTTACCTTTCTTGAAATAATAGAGCATAATATGCCAAAAGTGTTTTGTATTTTCTTCCATGTTCAATATTAAAATCACTACACAAAAATTCACCAATTTTGATGTTTTTTAAATACACACTGATATGACAGCTGTCATAACAATGTAATGAAATTGTTTCAAATGAAGTTAGACACCACTAAGAGCTACTAGAGCCATCTTACAGAAAAATACCAAACGAGCTTTCTGGCCAACCCAATAGAATTGCTTACAGGGGACTACATAAAAAGAAAATATAGTTTTTAGAACAATCTTACAAATCTCATCAACTTTCCTGTCTTCCTAGATAAAGAAATGATTGCAATCTGTGTTTCATCATTCTTTCCAAACACACCTTTTTTGTATTTTTGCATTTAATTTGGATATGTTGAGATATGTGTGTACATGTGTGTGTATTTCACCCGAGGATATGCTCATTGATTTTAGAGAGAAAAGAAGGGAGAGAGAAAGAGAAAGAAAAACTTTGATATGGGAGAGAAAAAAACATCCATCATAAGTGCTTCGACCAGGCATCAAACCCACAGCTTAGGTGTGTGCCCTAATTGGGAATCAAACCCACAACCATTTGGTGTACAGGGTCATGCTCCAACAAACTGAGCCAACATCCAGGGTGATTACTATTTTTAAAAAATTTATACGAATTGCATATTTATCATAACAAAGTACATAAGAGAAGTGGAGTAGTTTTTGAGTCTGACATTGTAGTGTTGGCTGTATCAGTCTAACAAGAAATTCGGTTTGCTTGGTAGCAAGAGAAAGGCAAAAAGGAACGTGAGAGGGGAACCATCATGACGTTTGTGGGGTGCCCGAGGCTGAGCAATATTGGTCATGAAAGTTTACCACTGTGGGAATAAATGAAGATCATCCAAATGAGAAATAGCAAAGGCTATTTATGCAGAACTTTCTATCAGAAGGGAGCCACCCACCATCAGCTGATTTCAGCAGAGACTCAAAAGCTGACAGAGGAATAAGAAAGGATTACATATTTTTTAAAAAGGTAAGGTTTCAGGTATGTCCTGATTGAAGGCTGCAGCCATAGAGAAGCTGGAGGTGGGCTAACTAGAACAGGGCATTCCATATAGGTTAACAGAGCATATGTGACTTTTACTGATAGGTCTTATGCTGGGAGCGGGGCGAAAATTATAGAAGCTATCAGTTATTGACTAACCATGGCTGCTTTGGGGTTGATTGCTATGAGTTGTGGTTTGGTCTCTTGACCTAGTTGGTGGGTCAGTGTTCCATGTTCAAATATGCTCTAGTCATTGTATATTCAGTCTCTCACTACAGACATATATCTCTGGTGCCCCATGTGCACATGTAATTAACTGCTGATTTCACACCTGTTTACCAGAAACTTGTTGCATTCCACTGAAAAACTGCACTTATAGAAATAGGCACAAAAAACTGCAACTGGCTAATTGACTGTTTCTACCATGTTAGTATTAAGCAAAGTTGGACAGTGGAAGCCAACACCCATGTAAGTCTTTAAGTAACAGTTCTTATATTAATATCCTAACTGCATCTGCAGAAAAAGAAAAAACAAAAATTATTTCCAAATCCCAGATTTTCTATGAATAGTGTCTCCATTTACATTTCATATCTCAAAAAAATGTACTTAACACAATGAGATTATTGTAATTAAGTCAACTTCTCTATTTAGGTAATATTAACTACACGTTCAATTCATCTTTTTGTTTCAATTGTATGTTTTTCAATTTTGTCTTATGCTTATTAAAAACTAGATGAATACCACACTAATTTATCTAAATTTTAATTTCCTGAGTAATGGACTTTAGCTGCCACCAGAGCTAATGTATCCAGCTAAATTTATTAGACCCTCCAATTCTCCAATATTTACAGTTTCCTCTGAGGTTCTTTTCCTTGAGATAATAAATTATGTATATGTCAAACATGTTAGTGCTTACATTTAACAAGATAATAAATGGTCTTATGAAATTGCACTAAGAAAAAGAAATACAAAGCTAATCTTCTAATTCTGTTATAACAGTAGTTTGCAGAGGTCTGAAGTCAAAATTTTGTATTCCTCTCTGCAGGTTGCAAAGCACAGAGAGTATTGTATTCAAAAATGACAATGTGTCCACATGTCTTTAAAAAGAATCCTTACTAAATCACCTGGAAGATAGGACTGATATTAGGGTT
Source organism: Artibeus jamaicensis (assembly GCF_021234435.1). NCBI lineage: Eukaryota > Metazoa > Chordata > Mammalia > Chiroptera > Phyllostomidae > Artibeus > Artibeus jamaicensis. The sequence continues at coordinate 13,137,056 of NW_026522046.1, read as the reverse complement.
TTTGTCAAAATGGCCTATGTGATGTGTTAGTTTTACTTTTGTTACCAAGTTACTCAATCAAAATATGTTTATAGAGGACCTACTATGTCTAGGGATCATTGGGTTTTGTGGAAGGTAACAAAAGAACTAAAATATAATTATTGCCTGCCAAAATACAGAGTAACAAAGTGCACTAGAATAAAAAGGAAAAGGTCTTTATTAAAAATGTCAAAAAAAATAGAATTTGTCTTCCAGTTCATGGAAGATCCTAATAGAAGTTATCAAAATGTCCCTAATTTTAAAAACCACAGCTGCTAAGAACAAAACTTTTCTCAGGGGCGGAAGAATAAATTTAATTTTTTAAAAAAGCAGCAACTTCTTTCCTATCTCAAGTACTTAAATAATATTCCCAACCTGCTAAATATGTTTTGTGAATTAAATGTCAGCAAAAACAATATCTGGAAGAAAATATTGCTATGAGTGGGGAGAATAGATTGTGTATTTAAATATGACAACAAATACATTGAAGAAAGGAAAATATAATAGAAGCAGATGAGAGATGGTTCTTCTAACTAGAAAAGGATGGAATTTCCACCAAAGTGCTATACAATATGCTATGTTAATATGTTTACTATGGTTTATTTGATATGAATATTTTAATTAATGTTAGCCTTTTTATGGACATGTCATCTGAAAGCTTAGAAAAATGTTCCATTGGAGATATTATCTAGGGTTAGAATAATTATCAAAATGAACTAGAACTAACAACTTTTCTTTTGTAAGTGACCCTGAATATAAAGCATTCTCATGATCATGTTTTCTCAGCTCATGAACAGGTTTTTAAAAATGTAGGCAGAATCATTTTTGCAAGTGAATCATTAAAATTTGGGGGCAAGCAGAGCAATTATGAAATACTTCAGGAGTTCTAGCAAGCCACTCAGAGGTTCCCCGAAGTGCTCTAAGGGTGGCAGCTTTGGCGTGGCAATTGTCACCAGTCTGGCAGAAACTAGACAGCCCCCTGCCATGTGTTATAATTGATGTTTTTAGTACCTAGCTTTCCTTATAATTTAACATAAGTTGGTAACTAAATAAATTGACATTTATTTCTCCCTTCCTCCATTTCATCTCTCAATTGATGTGATTAATACATTTTAATTTTATTATTTTTTAAATGTATAAATTTATGTAGAGTATTATGACACAAGTTGATCAAAATATTTAATTGAGTCTGGAGTTTCCTTTGGAAATTCAGAACTAGGAGTGAAGGAGATGCTGGTGCAATTATCACCGAAAAATAATACTACATAGGTTTAGATTCTTGGCTTAAGGAAGAAAGTAATTTTGACGACCAGTGCCTGCATGAGGAAAAGAAATGTTTTTATTGTATTTCTTTTCCAAACCTCTCCTCACTAAGATTCTCTAGAATTATACTTCTGGCCTTTCATAAAATTGTGTCCTGTTCAAGCTTTAGTCCCTAATTATATGGTTGATTTCAGGCAAACCACTTGTCTTCAAGGGGCCCTGGAAGAATTCATAGGGTGCTCATTCTCAGTTATACATGCCAAGGGCATTGCTTCATAACAAAGGGTGCATTTTTAATATTTTCTAAGTGCTGTGTGCTTGCTGTACACATATATTCTTTTAGTTACTCAACACAGTAACTTAACGAAGTGGGTGCTGTGCCGCCACTTTGTAGATGTAGAAACTGGAGCTTAGGTCCTCACGCTAGTGAGTTACAGAACAGAGAAGTGAGAACATCTGTCCCCAAAGCCCGTTTCCTTACATTATGCTTTGTTGCCGCTTTTTCCTTGTATGCAAGATCCGAAAGTCATAATGTATGAGATTCTTAAACAAACAAGGGTTTCACAATAGGTGAGTTAGAATAGAGCAGTGGTCTCAAGGGTCTCAAAGTCTGGTCTGAGAACCAGCAGAATCAGCATCACCAGGGTACATCTTAGAAATGCAAATTATCTGACTGAATCTAAATCTCTGGGTGTGGGACCAGCAGTTGTGCTTTAACAAGACCTCTGGGGGATTCCACTGGTGTGGAGTTTAAAGGCACTGCCTTCTTTGCTTGAATCATGACTTTAAGCTGTCTTAGCAATGTAAATTAGGTAACACATTTTACCTCTCTGCACTTCTGTCTTCGTAAAATGGGAATAGAATCGTATTTGCCTCATAGACTAATTGTAAACATTTAAATAGTTAATATATGTAAAATGTTTAGTTCAGTGTTTGCAATAAGCTAAATACTCCACAAATATTAGCTATTATGACTAGAAAGTTGGTGTCTGTGCTGTGGGAGGAAGGGTTTCCTCGATCCTTGGTCATTATGTGCAAATATATGAGAAACACTGGAAGATATAATTTGTAAAGTTCATTCCTATTCTGTGAATTTCACTAACAGCAACTTCTAGGCCGTGCTTATGAGTACCCATGCTTCTTACCAAACCTGTTTCTTAGAGCCTTTTAACTTATGTGTACAACACACGAATAGGCTTAAAATAATATTTTCAGTGTCTTTTGCCAATACAATAAAAAAATGAACCAGACAACTATGTAAAGTTTTTTTTTTCCCCCACATCAAACTCCTTGATTTCTTCCTGGCTCTGTTCTTTATTTAAATCCCAGATGGCTGCTAACTACCCACAGACTCTCAATACAAAATCTTTCATCATACAGCCATTTGCTCTTCACTGATCTATACTTTTGTCCATTAAATCTTTAAAATTGGGATAGTTCAATGACTGTAAAGATTACTGAGCATGCTCACACTTCTCCTCGTTTTATTTGGAAAAGATTTATGTGCTAGCATTCTCCTAGATAGGGAGGTATCAAAACTGAATGAGCCCTAGAACCCATCAAAATCTGGGCTCCATTGGTAACTAATAATTTCATCTAACTATAAGGAGACATGCAAAAGCATTATGCAAAAATGACTATGGGAGCAAAGAAACAGAAGCAGCTCTACCTCAGAGGGTGAAAGCTATAATCATCTTTCACATGAGGACTATTTGAAAGATTCCTCAGAGCCTGGGGTGGAAACCCACCCAGATGCAGGAAACAAAATTTTCAGAAGCATGTACTCACAAAACTCACTAGTTTGGAGAACAGTGTTTAGTGTAGCTGGGGAGAAGGAGCAGTGGTAGGAAGACTAGAAGGGGGGGAAGAGGGTATCATGGAGGGATATCTATCTTATCAACCTTTCAGGCTCATGGGGATGATTTTATCTTCATTTTGCAGAGGAGGGAAATAAATGAGGACCATTCAGCATAAGTGACATAGACAATAAACAACATCAAAAATTCAACACTAGGTCTTCTTCTAACTCCCATATTGCATTCTTTCTGGTAGATTATATGGCTCATTAGAATTTCCTTAATCAAGTATTGCATCCTTTATTTGGATACAAGATTCAAAATTCAGTCTGACATGTTTTGAGAGAATATTTTTTGTCAGAACTTTTTTTACAAATGACCCAGTTTTTCACTTACTTCAGACTATTTTTAGCTAACAATTATTCTATGTGTGTGTAGTCAGACTAACACAAATAGCTGTATATTTTATGCTCTTTACATACTAGAAAAACAGTACTTCTAAACTACTCCAGAGCTTGAGGAGGAGTACTTATAAGGTATCTATTTAGATGAATAGAAAAGTTTAGCAAATAGAGATCTTTCTTTGAAAAAAGAATAAAACAGTTAAGTGTATTTCTTGACATACTATCTGAAGTGCCTCTGAAATCAGAAGTAGATATGTTCACTAGGCAGTGTATTATACTTATCTGAATTTCAAGAATAAACTTAATTTATTCTCTTTGTGTTTAATATGAGTAGAATTACCTAGTGAAATTATCTGGATAAGTACTAGCATTTGAGAGATTTGGAAATAAGAAAAGAGAGAGAGAGAGAGAGAGAGAGAGAGAGAGAGAGAGAGAAAGAAAGAAAGAAAGAAAGAAAGAAAGAAAGAAAGAAAGAAAGAAAGAAAGAAAGAAAGAGAGAAAAAGGAATACCTAAGCAGAGGAATTAAAGAAGAACAGCCAAGAGGTAGCAGGTAAAACCTGAGCTGACAGTCTCAGAAGCCAAGAGAAACTTGTTTCCAGAAGGTATATTGTACCACAAATTCCACAAAGGGTAATTGGACTTATCAAAACAGAGTCAATAGTGACTTCCATAAAAAAGGTGTTAGCAGCATGGTGGGAAGTCTGATGCAGTGAAGAAAAGAATAGTGTGAAATAAGATAATCAAGACTGTGAGTATAATAATTTTTTCCAGTAGTGTGGCCCTCTAGGGGAAGGTGAAAGGACAAAGGAATTATTGCTTGTTTTCAGTATTTTTTTTTAAATTTGGAGAGACCTGAGCATACATCAGTAGTGACAAAAATGAGCCAATGGGAAGAGATGTTGAAGAGAGAGGGAGAGAGGGAAAACTGATAGAGATTGGTGGGGAAGCAGGAGAGGAAGAAATCTAGGGAAGAGATGAAAGGTGTATTTTTGGAATGATATCCTTTGCTTATATTGGCAGAACAGAGAAGCAGGGAAGCTGTGGTATGATAGACATACTTGTAGGCTGGGTGTTAGGCAGTTAAGGTATTTTCCTCTGAAGATTTCTATAATGAATCATGTAAAGGTGGGAAAATCATGTAGGGTAATCAAGGTTTTATTATTTAGATAAACTTTTTGCAGAAGAGGTTGGTATGCTGTTGGATAGGAGAAAAGTTTAGAGAGACATGGGTGATCAGGGATTAATAGCGATATTAGTAATCTATTAAGATAGTGAAGTCCCTGGCACAAGTGTCTGACAATAATATGTTTTTTATAAATAATTATATGGGGTGAATAACTGGTTTCCATATATGTGCCTCTCTCTCTATGTGTGTGTATATATATTTACATGCATGTACATCCACAGATATATGCGAAAATAGTGAAATACTACATATATATTCTTCTGTACCCTCACCATCATTTAAAGTATAATTTTTGTGTGTTTTTTATACAGTTATACTCTCTTTAAAATGACTCCATTTACATGAAGTTGATCAGGGAAAATTTTCCCTTGATTCTGTTGTTTTAATTGTTCAAAATTGAACACAGCTCATAATTATTCTTGATGTTTTTATAAATTTATTCACCAAAAACAGAACTGGTGTTTACCATTAATTTACAGAACTGTTAATCAAATGATGAATAGTGTAGGTATTAGTGAATAATTTTTAAATTTCTTTTTGCTTGATGCTAAAAAAATGTTGATGATGCATTGCATAGAATAAGAAAGACATAAAAAATCATAGAAAGACCAAAATCACTCTAGAATAACTACCAAGAGAAAAAGATATCTAGTATCATACCCATTATTTTAATTAAGGGTGCTTGAAAATACATATAGCTTCTTCTGAATAATAAGCATTTACAGATGAGATATGATTAGAAATTGCCATCTCTTTTCCAGGTTCAATTAAATCAACTTCATTTCAATAATGGTGAGTGATTAGAGAAATGCTATCAGAATCACACTTTGAGTCATCATTCAAAAGAATATTTTTAAAAATTCTGCAATATGGTTTACTAGATAATAACTACAGGGTTTAAAATAAATGGAAGAAGTTTAAGAGTGATCAAATTATATGTCTTAGTCAGGTTATATTTAATGTTACTGGTGGATTTAAAGAATTTTCATTTATTCACAAAACAACCCTCTCTACCAGTCAGCCTTAAAATTACTGAGAAAAAAAAAGCTTCAGAATGTAGTGTGTATCTGATATGCAGAAAACTTACCAAATCATCCATAACCCATTGACCTTAATTTTTCCCTTTCTCATAAAATTTATTTTTAGTGTAAGGTATTTGACTGAGTAATTTTTGAATGAGATTATTGTTGCTCTGTGTTCCCTTCTAGACACAACCAGGCTGATTAGAGTTATAAGAAGAAATACAGTATTTCAGGGTAAAATGATATTTCTTATTTGTCTTCAAGAACACAAGGCTTTCAGTATATATTTTTAAAATAGAAGTTAGCATTTACTTTAAATTCTATTCCAAATGCAATTTCAATATGCACTTTTCTTTAGCTACAGTATTCAACTTTGTCTTTTATTGTAGAGAAATACACATTCATAAAAGATTGATTTTCTAAAAGCCTATACTTTGTATTTTTTCAAAAGAGATATACACTATAATAGATTTTTCATAATGCTAAGGAATACAGAATGTTATATTGAGACATGATTTGAATTTATAAATAAATGTTGAATTTACTAGAATAAATATAAAAATGCATTATGCCTAGATCAGAAGTTATAGTTAAAAATACAATCTATTTACAGATATTATCAAATTGCTTATGTTATAAATATGTAAAAGCTACTGTAAAGGCTCAGCATAAATTGTTTTTTTTTCCCTTCCATGTTAATTGACAGTTCTTTCAGATCAATAAGCTACATTTGTGTCATCAGTCTGCAGGGCAATATTAAAATACACTTTCTGCCTCTCATCTAATCTATTTAAAAAGGATACATAAAACATTAACTGTTGTCCCTGTTTTTCTCTTGCTGTGGTGCAGTCAGAGTTTGAAAGCAGAAAATCTCGAATGAGGCGAGGAGATAAAGAGATGGTAAACAAAGGACCCCTATTTTGCTTCCATACAGGTGACTGAAGAGTCAATATGTGTTTTCAACATCTGAGAGCCTAGTAACTTTAATAAAGAAAAAAGTATCATTGGATTCTAGGCACAGTAGGAAAACATCTGGTCACAGATGTTAATTATTAATATAGTTTTATAGGTACATATATAACTCCCTTATATACTTTCTTTATACATAACTGACATTTGTCTATCATAAGGTACAAAGCTTTAGATTCGGGCAACATTAGCTGAAAAATCATTATGTTAAGTACTCTGCTGACTTCTGTGAATACAAAGATGTTTGTATTTATATAAAATATGGGTTATATATATATACATATTACTTTGTTAAGTTACTACATAAATCAAAATCCACATTGACTCTTGAGCCACCTGAATGAAAGCAAAAAAAGTCTTTTCCATACCATCTCTTTTAAGAAATATAAAAATTAATAATAGATATGTTAAAGTACATGTATAATAGATATATCTATTTTTTCTACTTTTTATCATCTTTGGGAAAGTATATATTGCATTCTCCTGAAGTGTTTACATACTACCAAGTACAAAGATAAACATCTTGCATTTATTGTCCCATTTAGAATTTTTAAGACATATATTCTAGTTATTACTGACAATGCTGAAGCATGATGAGATCATGTAATTTGTTCAATTATTTAACTTTGACATGGCTGATAATTAGCATAGCCAGTGCACCAACACAGCTACTGGTAGAAACATTTACCGCTTGATGATATATTTACATATTCTTCTACATTTCACAGAACTTTTGCAGTTAGTTGGGGTAATGTGATTAGGTATAACTAATATGCTATAAGACAGTTAGGTCAATTCTGATCCAGAGCCCTTAACTACTCAGCCATAAAAAGAGATGAATTACTGCCATCTGTGAAAACATGAATGGATCTTGGGAGCATTATGCTAAGCCAAATGGCATATGGAAAAGGACAAAAAACATATTTCACTTATATGTGGACTATAAAGCAAAAAGTAACAAACAAACTAAAAGAAACTCACAGATACAGACAATAAAATGGTTGTTACCAGAGTGGAAGGGGGTGAGGAGAGGGTTAAGTGGGTGAAGGAGGTCAAGTACATGGTAATAAAAGGAAAGCAGACTTTGAGAGGTATGCACGCATTGGATGGAGCACACAGATGTCAAGTTAATAATATAAAATCTGAACATATTATGTTATTAACCCATGTTACCCCAATACATTTAATGTTTAAAGTAACCATTTAAAAAGCTGTCAGTAAATAATCATCCTGTTCTTTCACTTCACCTGCTATGCAAACCAACAATGTTCCCGATGGTGGTTTCTGAAGTGTCCTAAGGCCCCAAATGGCCATATGGAGCAACCCAGTTGTGTCGCATTAAGCCACTGAGATTTGAGGGTTAATTTGTTATCACATCATAAAACAGTCCATTATTGTAGATAATGGGCTTATGAGATACTTAATAAGCTTTCAAAATTGGTGCTTAATCTAAATGTTATAATAGTTTTACAATTCAATAGGAAAATAATCCAAGTACAACTTAATATATGATTTCATTTCTCCTATCATCTGAAATTACAAGTAAAACATTGGCTTCATTTTCATATGTAAACTTGGAATTTGTTCATTTTCTATAGGTGGTAATAATTAGGTTAAGATTCTTAGACAAGTAATCACAATGTTATTTTCAATTGTTAAAATGCTTAATTGTTAAAGTCTACAATTTAGAGTAAGATAGCTTTGTAAATTTTTACTTTTCCACCCAACACTTATTTTTCATCAATTATTTTGGACTCAATTTATTTTAAATGCATGTATCCTTTTTGTTTAATAGAAAAGAATAAAATATTCATGGCAGCCTATTACACAAATCATACATTTTGTTATTTAAAAATAGCTAACCTCATTAATTCTTCAGAATATCTTTTACTGACCTGAAATGCAAACAGTATTATGGTGTGTGTATGGGATTGGCTGCTAAAATATATTTAAGGTAATTCCATGGGCTTTATAAGGAAGAGTTTACAATTTCAGATTTCAAGTAGTTATGACATTATTTAATAACTAATAAAGGATTCATAAATAACTTTGACATTCTGGTGAAATCAAGCTTTTAAAAGAATTGGCATTTTCTGTCCTTAATTCACATTATAAGTCACTATGAGGATTTAAGAAAGGACAGATTTTCCCAATATTCTTTATATTACTACTAATAGCAGTAATGCCTTAAGTCTCAGTGGAACATTTATTTAGTATTATGTAAGTTACTCTCACAACATCCCCAATGAAATAAAGATTCAAGACCTAGAATAGTATTATTGGCCAAAAATTCTGTTCTGGTTTTTGTAAGATGGCTCTAGTAATGTTTAGTTGACTTTCACTTCATTCAAAACAATTTTGTTACATTGTATCGTGACAGCTATCATATCAGCATGCATTAAAGAAAAACTTACCAAAATTGGCCCTGGTAGGTATTGCTCAGTGGATTGAGCGCCAGCCTAGGAACCAAAGAGTTGCTGGTTTGATTCCCAAACAGTGCATGAGTTACAAGCCAGGTCCCTGGTAGGGGGCATATGAGAGGCAACTACAGATAATACTTCTCTCCCTTTCTCCCTCCCTGCCCCACTGTCTAAAAATAAATGAATAAAATCTTTAAAAAATAAAATAAAAAATTTTTTAAATTATCAAAATTGCTAAATGTGTGTGTAGCCATTTGAATATTGAAGATGGGAGAAAATATGCAAACCTTTTGGCATTTTATGTTTTATTGTTTCAAAAGAGGTAAAAATGCAGAATTTGTACAGCATATAGAGAGGTGCTATGACTGATTGAATGTGTCAAAAGTGATTTGCAAAGTTTTGTGCCAGATATTTCTTGTTGGATGAGGCTCCACAGTTGGGTAGACCAGTTGATAGCAATCAACTCAAGACATTTCATTGAGAACAATCAATGTTATACCAGTGGGAAATAGCCATATACCTGAGATATCCAAATCAGTAAAGTTATTGGTGAAAATTTAAAAAAAAACATTTTATTTTACAGAAAAAAACTAAATGGACTTTTTGGCCAAACTAATAGTTTTAGGAATACGTGGGTAGTAACAAGAACTTTAGGTAGATTCTATTTTCAATTACTGCTACACCAGGGTTCGTTCTACTATTTTCTATTTGATGTATAAACTTTCTTTGTGTGATGTTTAAAATGCTTAATAAAATGATCGTGTCTTCAAAACTACATATTGTTTCTCTGATCTTTAATTGGTGTATATATACATACGATAAGTACCAAAATTAACAATGTAATACATATGAGTATTTATTTTAAAGACATCACAAATACTCTTATTAGATGTCATCATATTTTTTTTCTGAAGCCTTTGGGATCTGATGATAATTGATGAAAATGTTGGAGAGTAAAATCACTTGAATAATGACTATATGATGGAAACAAATATTTGAGGGTGTAGAAATGACTAGCTTTATAAATATTTTATTTTGTAATTTAATAAATGTTCATTTAATACTCAATGTAAGAAATGAATGGTGGCAGGAACTGAGAATATATAATAAACAAGACTCCAGAGAAACTGAACAATATAGAGATGAGCAATTTACCAGGTGCAGAGTTCAAAACACTGGTTATAAGGATAAGCAATAATTTCAGTGAGAACTTCAACAGAGAGGAAATAAAAATGGAGATAGAAAATATTTAAATGGCAAACAGTCACAAATGAAGGCTATGATAACTTAAAGAAAGAACACATTAGAGAGAATCAAGAGTAGATTAGATGAATCAGAAGATCAAATCAGCATTTAGAAGATAAAGTATTAGAAAATAATACCTTAACTTTTTTTCTAAAAAGATAATGCCTTTGCTTTTTTATAAACAGTGAAAAAAATAGAATCCAAAAATATGAGTTTAATTTAAGGGGCCTCTGAGACAACTTCAAGCATACCAATATTTGCATGATAAGGGTACCAGAAGGAGAGGAGAATAAGGCATTAAAAACCTATCTGAAGATAAATGACAGAAAACTTTCCTAACCTGGTGAAGGAAATAGACATACAAGCCCAGGAAGCACAGAGAGTCTCAAACAGGATGACCTTAAAAAGATCTACATGAAGACACATCATAATTAAAATGACAAAGGCTAAAGACAAAGAAAGAATCTTAAAAGCAGTAAGAAAAGACAGTTACCTGCAAGGGAGCTCCCAGAAGATAGTTCATTTTTCAACAGAAACATTGCAGGCCAGAAGAGGTTGGCATGAAATATTCAAAGTGATGAAAAGCAATGCTCTTTTACCAGGATTACTATAGCCAGCAAAATTATTGTTTAGAATTGAATGAAAGATAAAGAGCTTTCCATACAAGAAAAGAACTAAAAGAGCTTTTCCCACTCATTAATATTTACAGAAATGGAAATACATTCTTTAAGGAAAATATGAATAATGAAATGATAATAACTACATATCTATCAAGAATTATTTTAAAGGTAAATGGGTATTTACATGCTCCCAACAAAAGACACAGGGTGGATGAATGGATAAGTCAACAAGACCCTTGAATATGCTGTCTACAGGAGACTAACTTCAGATTAAACACACACACAGACTGAATATAAAGTGATGGGAAAATATATTTCCTGAAAACGAAAACAAACAAAAAACAAAAAAGCTGGGGTAGCAACACTTATTCCAGACAAACAGACTTTAAAACAAAGGCTATAATAAGAGACAAAGAAGGACCCAGAAGTTTCACTTCTGGGAATATATCTGAAATAACATAAAACACTTATTCAAAAAGACATATGCACTTATATGCTTATTGCAGCATTATTGTCAATAGCCAAGTTGTGAAAGGAACCTAAGTGTCCATAAATAGATGAATGGATTAAGAAGAAGTGGTTCATATATACATGCAATGAAATATAACTCAGTCATAAGAGATAATGAAATCTTGCCATCTGCAACAATATATATGGACCTAGAGGGCATTGTTTTGATTTAAACAAATTAGACATAGAAGAGCAAATGCCATATTATTTCATTTATATGTGAAATCTAAAAAAAAGAAATGAACAAACAAAACAGAAACTAGCTTACAGATACAGAGAATATGTAGGTAGTTGCTAGATGAGAGGGGGCTTGGGGAGATGAGTGGAAAATTAGGAAGCACCAACTGGTGGTTGCAAAATACTCATAAGATTTAAAGTGGGAAAATTCTGTTTTTTTTAATAAGTAATTGATGGGAAACAACAGCCATACTCTAGATAGTCACAGTTTAAAATAATTATATTTTTTCTTTTCTAGACTAGTAATTGTGACAAAGTCAGAAATTATAAAAATACCTCAACACAAGTCAGCAAGACAATGGATTATGATATACAAAGTTTAATAAAAATGTATTTGCATGCACATTTTTCTTTATTAAATCTAAAAACACTCTTATAAACATTTAAATACAACATACAATAGTAGAGGCTGGTGACAGGTACATAGCACAATGCTGGCCCAGACTTCTGTCACCAGTATCTTCTACTGTGTGTGCACCTGGGGCTAGTTCCTGTAGCCACATGACTGCACACTGACAGTCAAGGTCCCCACAGCTGTTTGCGAAATTGGATCCAGTCCTGAATCCTGTAACAGACCTATATTGCTGCCTGTACCTACAGATAGGGTACCAACCTGTACCTGCAGGCTGCCTGTAGTGCCAACCTGCAGGTCGTTGGCATCAGCTCCTGTTTCTGGGCCTCAACAAAGTACATGGGCCTGCAACAAGTCCCTGCACCCACACAAGGGCATACCAAAAAGTCTAGATCCCATAGCTGCTCATATGCTCACAGCTGGGCCCAGCCCCTGCCACTGGCAGAAGCCCTTGCCATTGTGTGTGTACCTGCTGCAGCCACTGCCACCATGCAGGTCCCTGTAGCCAGCTCCATAGCCATGTGCACACCACCAGCTCTAGCCACCACCACTACCACCACCACCACCCTGGACCCTTGCCTCTGAGGACCTCAATAGCCCTCGAAGCCACTCAGGACCCAACATAGCTCTTGCTCTCAAGGATTGTCAATTGTCAATGTCACAGACCTACCTGAGCTACTTGGCCAATAAAAATTTCAAGTGTACTCCAAATCCCAAGATATTTGTGAAGTACCTAATTCTTCTTGTTATTAATTTTTAGTTTTAGACCATTGTGGCCAGATTAGATGCTGGATATGAGGGTAATCTTCTTAAATTAAGACTTTTATTGTGTGAGTTAACATATGATCTATCCTGGAAAATTTGCCATGTGAACTTGAGAAGAATGTTTATTCTTCTGCTGTTGCTATGTTCTGTAAATGTCTAAATCCATCTGGTCTAACTTCTTTTTTTAAAATTTTATTTAGTTATTTTTCAAGTACAGTTTTCTGTCTATTTCTCCCATCCCAGCCTCCCCCTGCCCCATGCCCCCACCTCCCTCCCATTTTCACCCCCCTTAGTTCTCATCCCTGTGTCCTTCCTATTTGTTCCTCCAAATCCCTCCTCTTTTTTCCCTTTAAATTCCCTTCCCTCTCCCCTCTGGTCACTGTCCCCTTGTTCTCTATTTCAGTGTCTTTGTTTTTATTCTGCTTAGTCGTTTGTTTTGTTGTTTAGCTTCCTGTTAAAGGTGAGATAATATGGTATTTGTCTTTCCACACCTGGCCTATTTCACTCAGCATAATGCTTTCCAGTTTCATCCATGTTGTTGCAAAGGGTAGTAGCTCCTTCCTTCTCTCTGCTGCATAGAATTCCATTGTGTATATGTACCACAATTTTTTGATCCATTCATTTACTGATGGGTACCTAGGTTGCTTCCAACTCTTGGCTATTGTAAATTGTGCTGCTATGAACATTGTGGTGCATAGGTTCTTTGAAATTGATGTTTTAGGATTCTTAGGATATAATCCTAGCAGTGGAATTGCTGGGTCAAAAGGCAGGTCGATTTTTATTTTTCTGAGAAAATTCCATACTGTTTTTCATAATGGTTGTACCAGCCATCACACAAGAAAAAGAAATAAAAGGCATCCAAATAGGAAAGGAGGAAACAAAACTGTCCCTGTTTGCAGATGACGTGATAGTGTACATGGAAAATCCTATAGACTCTACCAAAAAACTGCTCGAACTAATTAATGAATTTGGCAAAATGGTGGGTTACAAAGTCAATATCCAGAAATCGAAGGCACTTTTGTATACTAACTTCTGATTAAATTCCAATGTTTTCCAGAGGGTTTTCTGTCTGTATGATCTATTCATTGCTGAAAGTCGGATACAGAAGTCCCCTACTATTATGGTACTGCAGTCTATTTTCCTTCCTTTAGGTGTGTGAATATTTGCTGTACATCCTTAGATGCTGCCATGTTTGATCATAAATGTTTGTAAGTGCTATATCCTCTTCTTAGATTGATCCCTTTATCATTAAATAATGCTCTTCTTTGTCTATTATGTCTCTGCCTTATGCGAGTATAGCTACCTCTCCATTTTTTTAGTTTTCATTTATATAAAAGCTTTTTCTATCCTCTTATTTTCAGTCTGTTTTTGTCCTTATAGATGAAGTGAGTCTGGTGAACAGGACATAATTGAGTCCTGTGTTTTTATTCATCCAACCATTTTATATATTTTTATTGAAGAATTTAGTCCATTTATATTTTAGGTAATTACCGATGGTTCTGGACTTACTGTTACCATTTGGTTAATTATTTTCTGGCTGTTTTGTAATTCTTTTGTGCCTTTATTCTTCTCTTCTTCTATTCCTTTATAATTTGATAATTTTCTCTAGTGGTATTCTTAGAGTTTTTTCTCTTTATTTTTTATGCATCTTTTATAGGTATGTGATTCCCATGAGGTTTTTATAAAATATTTTTATAGCAGTCTATTTTAAGCTGAAAAACACTTTAGTGGAATTGGATACTAAAGCTCTACATTTTTAACTCTTCCACTTCTTTCACATTTTATGTTTTGATGTTCCACTTTGCATCTTTAACCTTGTATAGTTGTTAAAAATTATTGTGGTTTTAGTACTTGTAACATCTTTGTCATTTAACCTTTATACTATATTTATGAGAGAGTTATTCACCACCATTAGAAATTAGAGCATTCTAAATTTACCTATACACTTATGTTTACCAGTAAAATTTATAATTTTATATGTTTTTCTGTTACTAATTAGTGTCCTTTTGTTTCAGCTTGAAGGATTTCCTCCATCGTTTTTTTTTTGTGGTAGTAAATTTTATCAGCTTTTACTTGTCTGGAGAACTCGCTCCTTCAATAGTAAAGGACAATTCTGCTGGATAGCATATTCTTGATTGGCATTTTTTTAGCACTTTATATCATTCCAAGCTCTCCTGACTTACAAAATTTCTGTTGATCAATTTGCTGATTGTCTTATGGAGATTCCCTGTAGGTAACAAACTGTTTTCCCCTTGTTGTTTTAAGATCTTCTTTTTATCTTTAACTTTTGACAATTTAATTATAATGTGTCTTTGTGTGGGTCTGTTTGGATTTATCTTTTTTTTTTCCCTTTTTTAGCTGTCTAAGATTCCTGGTTCTGGATGTTTGTTTCTCTCCCTGAGTTTGGAAATGTTCAACCATTATTTCTTTGAATAATCTTTCTGTCTCTTTCTCTTTCTTTTCTCCATCTGGGTTCCCTGGGATCGATAACACTGATACAGATCTATCCGATGGTGTCCCATAGATCCTTAAGCTACATTTACTCTCTTTCATTATTTTTTGCTTTTTGCTTTTCTGATTGGATGAATTCCACTGCCTTTTTATTGAGCTGATCCTTTCTTCCAATTGACCTCATTGGATATTAAAGCCTTCTACTTAATTTTTAAGTTCAATTATTGTAATTTTCAGGTCTCTGGTTTCTGTATTTTCTATCTCACTATTGAAATTATCACAATATTCATGTATTGTTCTTCTGATCTTGGTAAGCAAATTTATGAACATTATTTTAAACTCTATCAGGTAAGTCACTTACCTTCATTATATTAAACTCTGTTTCTAGAGTTTTATCTTGTTCTTTGATTAAAGCATATTTCTTTGTTTTTTTTTTAATTTTCGTTGACTTTCTGTGTTTGAATCTGTATATCAGATAAATTAGCTATCTCTCCTATTCTTGATGGAATTGTTTCCTGTACGAGATGAACCTTACCATTCAGTCCGTCCTTATTTCTTAGTTGTCTTTCAAAACTTTGTGGTTGTCCAAGCTGAATTCCTGTATTTTTAGTGGCCCCGAGAAGTTGAGAGTGTGCCAAGATCAGTGTCCCAAAGGTAGGACTCAGTCAGCACCTAGATGCTGGCTTATTGGAAGCCAAATTCTCAGGCAGTAACTTTTGAAGCATGTAATAAACTTCTTTAAGGGAAAAAGCCAGGAGATGCACATTTCACTTTGCTGCTTCTGTATTGAGCCCTGGAGGAAGAGCCAGTCAGGAAATGGGTTTTTTTTGTTTCTTTCTTTGCTACATTCTGTGGGCCCTGTGAAAGCAAGCCCCACTGACCACCATAGCCAAGTGATTAAGGAATGCATCTCCTGGGTGGTAGCCACAAAAGCCAGGCACCAGACATGTGCACAACATTTTTTCTGTGAGACACCAATGACAGAGAGCAGAGCAGA
This sequence comes from Artibeus jamaicensis, assembly GCF_021234435.1. NCBI lineage: Eukaryota > Metazoa > Chordata > Mammalia > Chiroptera > Phyllostomidae > Artibeus > Artibeus jamaicensis. The sequence goes on along the minus strand of NW_026522046.1, from coordinate 13,120,800 downwards.
GGGAGCACACGAAGATGGTGTGGCCAGTTTCTCTGGTCTCCAGATAGGATTTTAGCTGACCTCTAGATGCATGTTAAATTAGAAAACTTACCCTTAGGCTATAGATTTTAAGATATGCAGATTGTCCTTGTTCAAGAAAGCCTGGGATACAGTCTCTTTTTTTTTTTTCTTTTTCTTTTTTTAACCTGCTGCCTTTGCACTGAACCATGAGGGGAGAGCCATAGCTGGTCCTCCCAAGATGTTTAAGAACTGTTTTTTGCTATAGTGTTGTGGGTCTCATGGACAAAAATCCCACTGAGTTTTGGGGTTCTGTCCCTCAAATAAAAATCTTAAAAGTTAGGGCACTAGATGTTGGATCCAAACCTTTCTCTTCCCAGGAAAAAGCTAAGGGTTATGAGCTATGTTTGATTATTATGTTTCTATAATTCAGTCAGTTTTATGGCTAGAGTATGTCTCAGACTTTCTTATACATTTTTATGTGAGTTTTTTCTCTTTAGCCTATGAATCATTCGGTTAGTTCTTGTATTTTTTTCAGAGGGAATGATTTCATGTGTAGCTGTAGATTCACTGTGTTTATAAGAGGAGGAGAGTTAAGAAGCCTCCTACGTCATCGTCATACTGGAGCCCAGCAAGACTTATTCTCATTGTCCTTAACATGGGGATAGTTCCCCCACTACCTGTTTTTAGGCTCATCAAGATAGTGAAATAAGATATTTAAGTATAAAGCATTTTGAAAATAATAGCACTTTATATAAATATAAGGGAAGGCTGCTTTGGTATAACAATAAGGTTGAATACCAAAGCATGTGAGAAGTGTATGCAGTATTTCTCATCTCTTCTCACTTAAAGGCAAGACACAAATCTCCCTCTTGTTTATGCAGCTGCAAATAAAGCCAATTTAGTCTAAGCAGTCTATCATGGGCCAGGTGACTTAGAAATCCTAGAATTTGTTGCCAGGTTTTTTCTGAAAGAAATAGCAAGGTGACTGGCTTATATTTTATTTGTTTGAGCTGCCAAGTGACTCTTAAGAAAGCAAAACAAAACAGCTCTCTCCAGCAGGACACAGGGAAGTTGCCTTTCTCCTCCCTCCCCATTCTTTCATTTTAATCTTTTGTAATGTGTGGTTTCCAGATTCCAAAAGTGTAAATAAAACATGTCTGTTTTGTAGTTTCTATTATCCAGTGCAAATTGGAAAAGTAAACCATAATGCTTCCTAATCTTCTTTAAAAATTCCTTTTTGCAAGTAATTTATTTCCAAATATTAGTATTCCTTGAATGATTTGGATGGGGTGGGATGGAATAGACACAGGGTTCATAGCAATCTACTGCCAATAATGCTTTTTCCTGAAAAACATCATAATCAGAATAAGCACTCTCCCAAGAATTTTGCGATCACTATGCTGGGGATAAAGGTGTCTGCAGAGATACCTTCGGCATTGGAGAAGAAGTGTTTGCTGTATATGGGAGAAAAAATCCCAAAGAAATAAAGGGATGTCAAAACTGTTCTTTTCCTCTTTATTTTCAAGAACTGTGTTTCACTAAACACATAGAAGATCGAATTGAGTTGCATTTTTATCTTGATATAAATCGTGTAAATTATTGGAAAATATAAATTCTAAATATTAAATGGACTTTGAGCCTTGTTGAATATGTGGATTTGAATATTTAACATCATATTTTCTTTGTAGTCTATATATCTTATGTGTTCTGTACTGCCTCAAATTAGAGTGCTAATTTCCCTTTTGTGTAGTTTCACAAGAATATTTTCATTCACTAACAAGACTAGTAATACGAACCCAGTCACATTTCACTGGGTGCCAGCTTTAGGACTTAAAGATAAGTAGCGACATCTGTATAACCCTGGTAAATATTAAATGTCATTTGAGAGAGAGAGAGAAACTAACAATAGCACTTGCCACCAGTCTGAAGTTACTCTGAGATGTCTATGAATACACATGACGGCTTCAGTCTATTAAGCAGATGCCAGTTCAGCTGCAGTGCATATGTTGGTTTTCAAACACAGTTGTCCAGGCATGAGGTTTAGAGATGCCATTTAGAATTTTATATTTTTAAAATTTAATTTAAACATTGACCTTGAAGATGTATAATTATTAGTTTTCATAAATTTTATAAAAGTAATTAGTAATATAGTAAAGCATAAAGGAAAAGAGTGCCTAAGATTTTTAAGGAATTTTATAGACTATATTATATTTTAAATGAAATCAACTGATGATTCGTTTTGTCTGGAGTTTTACTTAGTTCAATAACCAGATACTGACTTTTCTGTTACTCTCTATTGTTAATTTGATTGTGTGGTATTCTAAACTGTTTTAGAAGGGATTGTTTAAAGGTTTAAATATTACAACATGAAGTATCAAAGCAATTTCTTAGTTTTTAGGTCAATAAAAGAAAAAAATATATGTATTCATACTACCCTGAGGCATGAAATAGATACTGAATTTTATTTTCCTTCATAGAAAAATACAATTTAAAAGCTACTTAAAATAAAAAGATTTTATAAAAGTACAATTTACCCTCTGTGTTTTTGCTACTCTGGATGTATGAGTGTATAGAATAATGAAAAGCAAACAAAACCCTTAATACTGAATGCCAGCATTTCCTTTTTTTTTTCTTTCAGCTCTCAGGAGAAGTGATTTTACAAATTGCCAATGAACCAGTTCTGCCCTTTAATGCTCTCGATATAGCTTTAGAAGTTCAAAACAGCCTTAAAGGTAATTTTTTATTTAAATTATAGTAACTTAAAAAATGAAAAATTGTTTAACTAATTTTTAACAAGAATTGGATCAAGTTATGTAGTATACTAACTATGGTAATGCAGACCCTCCCTCTCTGTAGAGGGTCATCATGAGAAGGGATTAGAAGAATTTTGGCTGCCATGTCCACAGGAATGAAGTGCACTTATGAGTAAGCATAAGGCAAATTGTAAGTCTGAAAGAATATTCTACCTACCATCTTCTATATCAAAGAGATTATAATTTCAAGCTTTAATTAATTATTATTTATAGGTTCCATGTAGAAAAATATAGTTTAGGGGTTTGGGGTTTTTTTTAAACATTTTATCTAACATTTAGTTAGTTCAAACGAGACTTGTCCAGAAGTTTCTCATTGGGGATTCATTTTCTATAAGGTTTGGGCTCCATTTCATTTCACTGAAGTGTTGGCTCATCCTAGATAAAAGATAACAAGAAGATTATTTTCCTCATCTCTACTTCAATTTCTTCACATCTGAATATATCTCTTTCAGCAGAATTCTACCAGCCTCTAATAATTATCTTCATTTCCACATTATCTACATATAAAACTTTCATTGGGATTATAACTTGTCTTTATTAAACAAATGCAAAAATCAGTTTTGTAATTAAAGAATGAACCTTTCTTTTCTTTGAGTCACACATTTTATTATCAGACCTCTATGAGTCATTTGTAGTTCACTTTTCAATGCAAAAGCTGATATTCTAACTATAGGAATGTTTGGAGAGTATGTAGATCCTTCTAAAGAGCCAAATATTTTCAGTTTCTGAAAATTTAATACTTTTTTGACCACCTGGGTTGCTTCTTAACCAAGAGAATGCTACAGCATCGCCTCACAATTGTTCTCATGACTTTTATTATAGTGGCTGTAAAACCGTGACCTCAGGAACAATTGAGCTGTTATGTGGAGCTGTTTGCTCCCATACGAAGTGGCCTCATTGAGTTGCTTTGTTGTATTTGTCAGTTTCTATACAGTTTTCTTCTTTTGTCAGCTTCTGTTTCCCTGTTGTCAGTGTGACTCCTGCAGCAATCACCCTGCCCTCTACTGTTAATTTATTATTTTTAGAATATTTTGAGCTGAGACTCTGAGTCACCGAGTATATAACATTTTGCAAAATAAGAACAGGTATAAATAAAGGACAAAATATTCTCTAAATATTAGTGTAATCTTTTCTGCAAGGATTTCTTTTAAGCATCTATTTTACTTCTGTAGACTGTTCTAATTTTTACACTTAAGAGAATTTAGTTGGCACTGTGTATAAAACTTAAAACTTTTAGAGAACAAAAGGAGATTATTATTTTATAACATAAAGATGTATTCATCTATAAGAGAATAACCGTCCTTCATAGGAAGGAGCCTCGAAAATATACTGTGAAATATGAACTGCATGATAGAATTATAAATGCTTTAGAAATTGCTTTTCTAAGTCAGATTTTTTATGATAAACATAGATCACATTTGTAATAATGACATGAAGAATATTATTTTAAATTAAAGAAATAAAATCAGCAAAAACAACAGTATCAGTACTATTATAATTTTAAATACCAAGCTCTATTATAATTTAAACAATTGAGTTTATTTTTTTAATCCATAAATAAACAATATTTTGGCATTATAACTATTATATGTGTCTCAAGTCACATAGTCTACTTCTGAAGGTCAAATGATGGCCTAATAATTGTTAGAATTATATTATTCTTGCTTTGGGGTAGAGATTCCTTTCAAAATCAGAAGTAAAGTATGTTCTCTCTCCCTGGAAAATTACATGTAGACAAAAAGTTTGCTACTAAGAGTTTCACTGCAGGCCTGATATCACTAAGTCTATGTGAACCTCTTCCTAAAATCCAAAGGTCCCCAGTGGACGACCCAGCGACATTTGGGTTCCTTGCTGTTTGTTATATTGGACTGCTTCAGTTTTGGTGAATGCATTTTTCATTGATTGTTAGTTAATTTTGAGTTTTCTTTCTTTTGATGTGAAACTCCTTGGGTCTTCCTGTCACTTTCACTCAGAAACATGCAGCCAGACTTGGGATGTACTGGGTGTTAGAAAGAACAAGGCAAAGCAAAACAAAATGCAACAACAACAACAGAAAAGGCAAAACATTTACTTTACCATGACTTAGGAATAAATATTTTATCAAAAAATATATAATATGTCACCATTAAGCCATGCAGAGTTTTTATATTTTAGTAATCACAACTCAAACTTACTTGCTCTGCACATAGTCAAAGATTATTCAAATGTTTGCTAAACTGTAGGCAGTTTGGTACACCTCCTCTATTTTAACTACTTTGGTTATAACCTATTTCTAAAATAAGATACTTGAATATGCTAATGTGTAAATAATGGACACCACTTAAAAACAACTAAATAAATATTTCAGTTTTAATTTTAGTTACCATACTAAATGTTTTCCTTAGATAAATAGAATTCTGCAGCTACATGAAACATATAATTTGACTACTGAATACAAGCTTAAATTGTTGACATACATGTATTTTTAAAATTTTGTCATGATACCAGCGATGAGTTTTTAGTTCTCAATTACATTTTAAAAAACGTGAACTTTAGGGATAAACTATAAAATACTGTTTCCCCTTTTTGCAAAGAGTTTAAGTATGTAGGTCTCTGAAACCCAATTATATTTTCAATGGTGTAAATTTCACCCCTTGACAAACAGCCATCTTGTTTATTGATTACACTAGTTTACAGTAGCAGCAGACCATTCTCCACAGTTCCCACAACCACCAGAAAGAAGGATAATTTCTCAGTGAATAATTTGTTTGAGTTGATTTATTGGATGATTCTTGAGAGCTCAGTTTGACTGAGTGACCTTGGCTTTTAATATTTGGTCAATGCCAAACACATAATAGTTGGAGAATGAATATATGTGGTACATGGAGATGTAGTATAAATGGTAACTGATAAATAAAACAAATATGCTTCAGATACACATGTGAAGAAAGTTATATACAAACATTTCCATAGAAGGCAGTAAGTACTAGTTTGTATGGGAAAAAGAAAGTGTGAAAAGTAAAGACCATCACCCCATTGAGCCAGAATTAAAGAATGACCAGTTAATAAACTTACTAAGTTTACTGTTTTTCACTTTAACCATTCTTTAAATGTAAAAGATGGCTCTTCAAAATCATTAATGACTGTACAATTTGGATGCCTTTTGTTTGATATCTGCTATTTTTCTTTGTCAGACTCCCAATGATTCATTCTTTGAAGTATTGTAAGACTACAAATGGCCAAATAAAGAAAAATTCATTCTCATCTGATCTGGCTATGTACACATGCATTTAGTGCAAGCCAGAATCAGCAGGAAACATAATTTTGAACACTGTGGCTTGTTGCCACTGCCCAATTGTCTCACTAAATGTAAAATGGTTTTTGGCAGACTTTCTTCCTGTTCTTTGAAAAAGTGACAATGCTGATTTGATCAGACTATTTTCTTTATTAGCTCTGATAATTCATTAGTGTCAATCACTTCATTTTAGAAGGAGGGATTGTATTTCAAGGAGGTGGTGCCAGGGAAGCAAGCACTCTGTGATGTTAGATTTGTAGCTTCATATTTTCAAGTATCGTTTTGGTTCTTTTATACAATTACAAATGATAAAGACACCTAATTTTTTTTCTTTCTGAGAAATATTAAGTAAATTTACCACTTGGTAAAATTAAAACGATAAATGGCATGATTCTAGTCATCAGCCCATCTGTCTCCAGTCTTGGTTTTAATTACCACCCATTCCAACTCTGAACTGGCCTCAGATAGTAAAGGAGGGACATACCAGGTACCTGGCCCTGCATCCCTAAGAATCCAAAGCAGTCCATCTAAACTCTAACAATTCTGAATCATGCTGCATTTCCAATGGTTTGATCAATACTGGCATTTCTGAAACTGGTATTTTTGCGTGGCAAGGGCATAAACCCAAAAGCATTCTCTTAGATGTATCTTACTGTGCTTGCTAAAATTGATAGAGATACAGTCTCCCATTGGGTACAGTCTACTAAAAATATGTTTGGTATCAATCCCCATTATATTTTTCAAAGGATTCTGATTACAACCATATTAAAGATTTTATTTAATTTGTTGATATTCCACATTTGGTTTCAAAACAGGATTTGAGACAACTGGGTCTGTGACAAGATCTCTTTGTCTCCACATTTTCAGTGTTCTTCTCCTCACACTAATAATTCTCTCCCCCATTTCTCTCAGAACTCATATATGTATCACATAATGTCACTCAATCATTATCCTAAGTACAGTGTCCGTTTTGTATCCCTCAGGGTTATTCTTTTTCTCTTATTTATTCCCTGTCTTCATTATTTGTTGCTATTCATATAGCTTCCCTTTGTCGTCATTTTCTTCCCTATTCTTTATACTTCACCCAAATTCTTTTAAAATTTTAAAAAGCTATGCATTTTGTTTCACTACATTAATTGAAATATTTTAGTGGCATCGTTTGTTCTACTTTCCCATAAGATCAATGGTCTTTTGCAGGAGCGTCAAACTCATTTTCACTGGGGGCCATATCAGCCTGGGAAAAGTAAGTTTGACACCCCTGGTCTATTGCATTGTGCATTTTTCCTCTATATGTTATTTTTAGGATAAAACACTATGTCCATGGCAGGATAGTACTACATCCATTTTTCTATGAGTGTTGCCTCACTGGCAATACATTTAAAGATTTTTTTGATACTTCTGATCTTGACTTGTAATAGAGCATAGACTAAGTAGCCTTGCCCTCATGTTGATTCATTCTTACAAAGCCCATTTTTTCCCCTTTTCAGTGTCTTGATTTAGGAAAAACATAATTACATTTACATGTGTTATTAAATATACAATCCCAACTTTTTGCCTTAACAGCAGGGGAATAAAAATAAGCCACATGTGAATTTAATTCATTCAAGAAAACTTTTGTGCCCTGACTGATATGGCTCAGTTGTTTGGGCATGATCCTACAAAGCAAAGGACCATCAGTTGAATTCTCTGTCACGGCACAGGCTGGGGTCATGGTTTAGTACTAGTCAGGGTATGTTTGAAAGACAACCAAATCAATGCTTCTTTCCTCTTTCTCCCTCCCTTTCTCTTTCTCTAAAATACATGCATGCATACATACATACATACATAAGTACATAAATGAACAAATAAAATATTTAAAGAAAAAAAAAAGCTTCAGCTTGCTCTTCCAAAGCAGCCAATAACCAGATCATGTAGTTACAAACACAGCACAGTAGGAACATCCATGGGCCATAAAAAGAGCCCCTGGTTTTATTTCTGCACCAGTTAGATGGACCCATTCCATGCAGTTTGTTGAAAGACTTGCTCAGTTTTCATCTGCCTTGGCTACCTGGATCATTGGATATACAGGATAATTTTTAGAATGTGTTGCCTGTTGTTGTTTTCTGTTTAAGTGGCCAACCTAATTCTTCCAAACATGCCACTTGGACATCTTTGCAAGAAATATTTTTTGTTATATTCAGTTTAGACATAATACTCACTGTCTTCTGGCATATTTCATCTTTAAATAATATTCTTTTATTATGCATTGTACAAACAATGGTAGCCTATTTGAGTATCAATAGAGCACCAGCTTCCACATCTCTCTACCTATGTTTTTGTTGATTTAACTTTTTTAAATAACCAGCTATGATGAGATGATTCACTGTGAGTCATACTAGGACTGTCATTTTCTCTGGCTGGAATCGCATTGGCAATTTTGTGTCCTCTTTAGTGATGCCACAAGATGTTTTAAAGATGACATTAAGTAGCACACGTTTTCTTCCCAAATAATCTTCTATTCTGCTTTTAACTAGTATATTCTGCAGAACATAAATCATACTTTTGTTGTCACTATAAATCAGTGAAGTCTAAGCTGTGATTGTGCATTTGTTAGCACCTCTAAAACTGTGATAAGCTTATCTATAGAGAAATGGGCTCTGCGAAATACTATTAAAGTAAAAGGCCATGTTTGTCTGAAATTTTAAAAAAATGTAGTTTTAGTTTATGACCAGTACACATTACTCTTAATTTAAAATAAAATGAAGTGAATCTCTAAGTATACAGCTAGAAAATATACAGCTAGAAACTCAAGGCAGGAAAAATGGAAATAAACTAAAATGTAAAACTTTTTGGAATCTGAAACTCTGAAGAAAAACTACAATATTAAGTACTAAAATCATCATTAAAAATAAGACAGTTATCAATTTACCCAGGAGATTGAAGAATAGACTTAACAAAGGTTTATGCCAAGTTGAAACTCATCAGTTCAGAAAGTGCCTCAGGAAAAGAGGTAGCTGGCACAGTTACCAGGTTCCGTCAGGTTAAAACCTGTGTCAATTTACTGTAGCACTGTAATCAGCACTGTAGTTCCTGGTCTTACCCAGAACTCTGAGAGGCTCTGCGAATAGGACTTGTAAGAAGCACCTTTGAGCACTGGTCTGTTGGAATATGTTGTGGGATTCTGTACCAAGGGTCCTTAGGAAGAAACAAATTTTCAGGGATACACCTTGGCACTTTAGAAGTCTCCATAAAGCCCCAGGCATTGTGCAAAGTGCCTCACATTCCTTAGGACATTTCAACTTTAACCTCATGGATTTAGCTGGGTATTGTTAAAAATAATTTTAGAGATTAAGAAATTGGGCCTCAGAGCCAGTAGTTGTGTGTGTGTGTGTGTGTGTGTGTGTGTGTGTGTTACTCAAGTGTATACTTTTAAGCAGCAGGTTTAGAGCTTGAATATAGGTCTGTCAGACTCCAAAGCCCCTGCCAATTCTACCCTCGCACTGAACTGCCTTCAGGGGAGGATGCTGCAGGGGTGATGGGTGGCTAGAAGACAGGAGATTCCCTGAGGAGTAGCAGTATGTTCCTCTGGTATATTTAAAGTCTCTTCTGAACTGGATTGCTATTCACCTCAATATCTGCTAATTAATAATTCTTCCCTTTCTCTCTCCCTCCCTTCTGATCTCCCTTCCTTCTCTTCAATGAATATTGACACTGCTTATAATGTTCAGCTCTGTCCCATCCATCAAAATTTAGAAAAATAAAAATGTTTAAATTAGAGGTAGATTAAAACCCTAGAAGGGTGAGGATGGAGTGCAGAAGAAGGGAAAACTAATCATATTGTTTACAGATGGAACACTTACCTCAACCATTTGAATGTAGATAAATTGTCATAATTTTCAAAGTTCCATCTGAGATGCCCTTAATTTCTGGACAACTTTGTGATTTGCCTCTCAAGTTTTATTTCTTCCCTGGGGTCTACTAAGCATATTCTTGTACACATGAACTATTTAGTCATCCTTGTGAGCATTAATTTCATTTAACAATATTTATTCTTCATTTGTGGATTATTTATAATGAATTTAGAAACCTATTAAGGTTGGACATTTAATTGTATATGTCTTTGTCTCTCTCCCAATACTTATAGAATAACACACAAAATAGGTCTTAATAAGTACTTACTGAGAATACATTTGTTATTTGCCTTTGAGATGAAACAGGAAAAATACAAACTTTTTATTTGACATCTAGAAGAACATTTCACTTGTCTCTTGAATAAAATAAAAGCAATTTCAATAGGAAATCTCAATTATTTTGTATTATATTAAGGTTGATTTTTAATATTTATCACAAATTAGTTTGTTCTACCATGCTATAAAAATATTAATAGTTGGCTTTTCACCAGGAGCAGAGTTATATAAGGATCATTTTTAGAATGTGGATGTTTAATTCCTTTTCCTTTTGTATTATTCCTTCCCTTGTTCTTCAGAGGTTTTATATGCCTGCCCTATAGAAAGAAAAATGGTGCCAGATTTCTAGGGAATGCTGAATAATCTGTGTAGGGAAGGAGTGTGATACAGTTGCCAGGAGGGGCCACGGATTGAAGAAAGTAATAACAAGCAGAATTTCTGAGGATGAAAGCATTAGTAAAGCTGTTACAGTACTTGTTGGTAGTAATTTCTGGTTGGTTTATGTACTCTGACAGCAATAAGTTGCCTTAGCCTAGTGATCTTTATGCTTAGAAAATGAAATGAATGTTCGCTCCATTTTCCACAAGGAAAATGAAGGACTCTAATGTTAAGTAATCTATCCAAGGCCATGTTGATGATAAGTAGACTAGGCTGTTCTCTGTTTTTTCACATCGAGTCCTTGGTTTTTAGACTCTGTGTACATATTATTTCAAGATAATTATATTAATCTTGTCTGAGAGATGTCTTTAGTTCTTACTTCATTGTCTTTGGTCAAATAAACAATAGATTTATTACTTATTAAACTTGAACTGTTAAGAACCTTAGTTAGTCTTCTGTTCTTTGACATGTCAAATAAACAATAGATTTATTACTTATTAAACCTGAACTGTTAAGAACCTTAGTTAGTCTTCTGTTCTTTGACATGCAATATGCCTTAAATGAAGTTTTATGTATTAGTTTTTATGGGTTCTTGTTAGGCCATATTTTAATATAATTTAGTTTAATTTAACTTATCATTACCTAAAAATAGCCTCTTTTTATGTTTTTTGCAATATTATTGATTTCAGCAAGAAAGTAAGGGAAATAAGATTTGTTGAGTTTGTTCCACACATCTCCTTGAGTAATTTTATAGACATTATTTAATATAATAATGTATCTCAAATAAGTCATGATCTTATATTCAGCATTCACTTAACAAATTTTTTAAAACAACTACCATATGTAAGGTATTGTGCTAGAATCTGGGGATACGAAGAGAGATAAAATGTATTTGTGGATGTTGTTGGCTTCTTTTGAGTCAGGGAAAGCAGAGAGAGATGGAAGATGTAAATTAAAATATAAGAGATGTCGTGATACTGTGGTCCAAATACGGTCTACATGTCCACTCATTAAACAAAATGCAGCTACAGTTTCAAGAGTTGGGCAAATAGTACTGAACAAAACAGACAAAAATCCTTTTCCCTCATGGAACTGACATTTTAGTAGGGATCCTAATGATCATAAGAAAAATAATCATTTGGGATTACTGAAACCAACCTATAAAAGTTAACGTTACATTCTGGATCTTATTTAAAGGAACAAATGAGCTCTAATTAACTCAGAAATGACTATTAGGAGTCTTTAGAATGCCAGTTGTGTGTCAAAATGATGGTGTGAACACTGAAAGTAAAGCTACTTTTCAATTTGTAGCCTTCTCCCCCTGAGGTAACACATAGGTGGATGCTGTGGAAGGCGGATTTCCACTCTCAGGGATCTTTCTGGTTCCAGCCAGTTCCTAAACCTGTCAATTCTCTATGTTTGCACCACCATGAAAGATAACTTCATTTAAGCTAAATAAGTTCGAATGGCACAGTTTGTCTCACTTGATTCAGTAGTAATGTCTTCAATTCTGTAGTGTATGTTACATCAGAACAGATATTTCTTTCCTAAATGGAAGACTCTCAAGGATGTCAAACTTGTTTTTACTGTTGTTCAGTCTTTCAGTTCCTGCATCCATCTTGGTCTTTCGTTGTGCCAACATGTTCCCCGTAAGTTCTCCATATAGTAACTTCGGTGAACCATAATCATTCAAGAAAACCCGTATCTTTATCAAATAACATTAGTATTATTATTGTTATTTAGGAGGCTAGATTGTCTAAATAAGCAAAGGTCTCTCCTGTCATAACCTCAAGTTTTGTTGTGAAATCAAACAAGATAATTACTGAATGTGTAAAATGTACTATAAACACATCAAAATGCCAAAACCTGTGAACGATAGATTTTATTTATGTTGTCAGTTTCAGTGACTAGAAGGTTTCATAAAGGGTTCCTTGTATCCCTATAAATACCACTATCTCTACATAGTTTCTTTTCTTGTTGGATTTCTTTTCTGCCTTTTGTTTTTGGATTTTTATATTAAAATACTGTATAAAATTTATTTTATTTATTCAGTAAGCAACTGTTGAATGACAGCCTGATGTTGGGCTTCAAAGCAAGTGACATGTCAAATAGTCCCCGTCCAATGAAAGGGAGAGACAGAAAGGTCATGGTATTAGTAGTTAATTCTACAACAGACATATTTTATATATCAGCTATACTTCCTAGTTTTCTCTCTTTTTTTAGTATATCATGTCTCCACCATGTTTCTTAAACTTGAAAATGTGTGGAATAATCTGACTACCATGTTAAAATGGAGATTCCTAGGTTCTACCCCTGTAGTGCTTCAGCCGATCTGGGAATCTGCATTTCAACAAACACTGGGTATTTTGAGAGCTGGTAACCCTTGGACTTTGGTGGAAAAAGACTCCCTTCACAACCTTTTCCTTTTTGCCAGAGATTTCTCCAAGTAGTGCCGTAAGGCTTCTTTCAACCTTCTGTCTGCTAATCTCCACACCATGCTGTCAGGACCGCCAGTTTAGATTTACTAGGTCCATGTTCACTTCATTACCTTCACTTGAAATGATTCTTTGCAGTGATCTGCTGACCTCATTGGAGTCAGTTGTACCTAGTTTCCTGAGAATGACATCATTAACTGCTGTCTCACCAAAGACTGGCTCTAATAGTGGGGATATATGGAAGAAGATAAAGATAAATTCCCCTCTTATGGTATAATAAAAAGTGCTTTTTAAACAAGGTGTTAAACTGCATCAGCTGGGAACTGTCTATCTGTAGGGAACTACTTGACAAGTATTACACTGAGGCTCAGTAACTAGCCCAACATCACACAGCTACTAAAGCTGTAGAGCACGGATTTAAACTCATTTGTTATGACCCGATGATCTTGCAGCTGTAATTACTATACAAATGCTGTCTTTTTCTTAGTCAAAGGAATGATCTGTGATCCCTTTGCTACCTCCATTCATAATAGAATGAGTTTCCATAAATTTGGCAAACAAATAAAGAAACAATAACAATAATCATCTTGAAAGAAAAACAAAACAATACAAACACTATATAGGATAGTTTTCAGTGTATTTTCAAATCAAAAATGTATATCAACTTCAAATTACAGAAAAATTTTAAGAAACAAAAAAGCCCAATAGAGTCATAACAACACATAGTAGCACAAATCGTGTTTTCGGGAAAAAAAAGGATGATAACTCCTTTGAAAATGTTTTTCCCAGAAACACAGCATCATGAGCATGAGTATTTGAGTCAGAGAGATCAGTCTTCTGATTGTGGCCTGTTATTTACTTGCTTACTGACCTAGGAAATTCTCTTTAATTAATTATCAGCTTCTGTGAAATAGATATGGCAATACAAAGTTTGGCAAATATTAATAGAGATTATTTTATCATGTGCTCAACCCAGTGCCTGAAACGTAGCAGTCTCTCCACTAACAGTACCTACTTACTGGTATTATTATTAGTGCTAATTATTAGTAGTAGTATTAGTGATGATATATTTAATATGCTTAGTAGAATATGTTTATACAAAATATTTTTGGTGAAATGAATACATCACAATTATAAAATGATAATTTTGCTCCTTTTGAGAATGTCTTTTCTGAGATGAGCCCATTTTTCTTCACCAGGTGATCAAACCAACACTCATCAACTACTAGCCCTGGCCTCACACCTTCGGGAAAGTGCTGAACTCTTCCAGTCAGATGAGATGCGTCCTGCTAATGACCCAAAGGAGAGAGTTCCTCTGCGTGTCCGAATGCTGAATGACATTCTCCAGGACATGGAGAAGAACTTCCTGGTTCCGCAAGTGCCACCAGGTTTTTATAGGTAAGATATGAGTCTCAAAATTTGTATTTTATATCCCTCAATTAAATTTTTCTTTAATCTGTTAGAATATGTATCTTCTGTGAACAAATTTTTGAAATGAAAAACATTAAGTATGTCTCAATATAGGGTCATTCTCCTCCTCCAAAGAAAAGTCCAGCTGCATAAATATAGAATAAAGGACACTTAGCTTAGCAATAATCATATAGAAAATATATTTTTTAATATTTTTGACATTAAGGTCAGTATGAGTTGAATATGATATGGGTGCTGAAAAACATCAGTGGAATTATGGGTTGTGTTGGGAGAAATATACTTCCATGAATGAGTCAGGAGATAAGCCCATGCTATTTTGTTCTAGGAGGACCAAAGCTTGACCACTGTGTTTAATTCTAGAAATTACATCCAAAAAGGGAGTTAAATATGTTTATTCAGGGGAGAGTGGGATTTAGATGAATCTTGAAATAACCAGAAAAAAAGAGATATTTGTTTGGAGGGTCACAATAGAATGATTTCTGAAAGCATTTAAACAATTTTAACAAATATGTTACTAAAAGTCTTCATATGGAAATAAACTTGATTTAGGCTCTTAGAGGATAAGATGAGTACAACCTGTTTTGGTTTTTGAGTTCCTGATGTAATAGAAATTAAACTAACAGAAAAAATGCAGCTGGAAAGTGTATTACATATTTAAAATTCTTTAACTGATTTTTCTATAAGACAAAATATATACATGCCTTTCTGTGTAGTAAATCCTAATATTATATGTGTATATGTGCAAGAATTATATATAGATATCTAGGTGTTCTCCGTGTGTATGTATGATATGTGTATGTGCGTATATATTCTAGTCCAGAGTTTATCATGAGACAAGGCAGGAGATGAAGAAATATTAGGGGGAGAGTGAGACAAGTAGACTGTTGGGCTTTAAACTCTCATATGCAAATGACCTCAAATTTAGCACTTGTACTACATTAATTTATCTATCTGTCTATCTATAAAATGATACCCTGGACTAGATATGCTGTGTATTACCAAAGAATATAACTACTGAATAGAAATAATAAATTGAAGCATAGGAATACAAGTCTTAATTATAATATGATAAAGAAGTTTCTAACAAGTAGTGTTCTTAAAAGACTAAACATGCTCACTATCACTGCAGGTATGAAGACATAAGCTGAGTAGCCCTAAGCAACTGAACATTTGGATTACATGAGGTTTAAGGTGTCTCTAATACAAAAATCCTGTGATCTGACAAATCCTTTGATTTCTCACACCATAGGTTTTATATCTATAAAATGAGGTGAGGAAATGAGACACCTTTTTAATAAGAAACATTTTATACTTCTGGAATTTGTGATTTTTCTTTATAATTTGAAACCCTAATTCACATTTAACATCTTTATTTTATATAATTCCTTCTAAGAGTATGACTCTGTATCATAACTCTTTGGGGAGTGTTCATTTATTATGATAGTTTGAAAGCGTGGTACTCCTGTAAGCATCAGAGCCACTGAAGGCCCCTCCAGTTAAAAACGCCTGCCCTGATTAGGTTGTATTCCAGGGGCAGTAATGGGGAAACAGAATAAACAAAGTAATTAAGTAAAATACAGTGTGTGGTAAATATAATAAGTGCTAAACAGAAAAATTAAACCACATTATTAAATCAAGCATTAAAAAAGTCTTTATCAGAGTATGTAAATTATATTTTAAAATATATTATGTAAGATAATTCTATTGCCTTCACTTTTAACTTACGAACATTCAAGAATTAATAACCGTCATAAATTAATACCAGTTTTATATATTATTATATAATAAAAATTTTCCCCATTTGCCTTTCTACTTGCACATGCAGTAAAGATAGAAGACCCCTATAATCTGATTTACATGTCTGGTAAACATTTTATTACCCCCTCGTTAATATTTATAGACTCAATTTACTTTATTATTCTTGTGAAAAGTCAGTATTTGCTTTGAGTTAACTGTGATTAAGTTTTCCTGTTAGTAACATGCCTATAGGGCACCTGTATTTCAGTGTGTAAGCTTGAAAATGCTGATTATGATAATGTTCTAATTTATATAGCAAATTTTAGGATTGAAAGCTTATGGTTCAGTATGTTGGCATTATATTAAAGTATCATGATAGTTATCGAGGGAATGACTATAGTTATTGAAGGAATAGAGCCTTCCTGGCTCTATTAATATATATATATATATATATATATATATATATATATATATATATATATATACACCAGCAGTGCAAATAGATTAAATAGCTTCATTTTGATTTATATGACTGAGCCTTACCCCAAGATTGCCATCATGCATTTCACTTCATTTATGAAATAAATAAAAAAATCATACTACATTTTTTCTTGGTACAGAATTCACATTTCTAAATATTCTGTATGCAAAAATAATTCAAAATTATAGGGCTTTATACTCTCGATCCTGATAAAATCCTCTTTCCTAGGAGAGGATGTGTTCAAAGTGCAGTGGTGGGTGTGATGGGATGATAGGCAGTTTAAGGAAATGGAAAAAAATGATCACTTAAAATCACACGTCTATACAGAGAGAATATAAAATCATTAATTGAATTGTATCAAAGAACATTTGGTGAACAGTTTATTTTTTTAATGTTAAACAACCTTTAGAAAAGTGATTCCTGTAAGAATTTCACTCTTCAACCCAATGGTGTTGTGACAATTCTCATCAAATATACAAGGAGGAAGTCAAAAGTGATTTGCTTTTTAAGATAGTCATTGTCAGAAGTTCACTGCATAGAGCTAAATATTGCATTTGGAATTTTGATTACATCCCAAAGGGCACTGCCTCAATAAAAGCATCACTAAACACTGAAATATCTTTGGAATATGAAAAGAATGTTCCCTATAATTTGGCATCAGATGATTCCAAGATTTTCGGTCCTAGAATATTGTGTCTAAAACTGTCATTTCTATAAATAAACCTCCATTAAACATGCTCCATCCAAGTATACTGATGGAAACTGGCAACAGAAGATTTCTACCTTCAAGGAATTTAATATAATTCATAAGTAAGATATATAAATTATAATTTAAATAAATTTTCAGAATACTTATGCGAAGTGCCCCACGAGTGCTACAGGCAAGAAGCACTATTGGGATTCAGTTAAAAGAGAAATTATTATCTTGTGGCAATCAAGGATGATATCAGAGGGAAAGGGAGACATTTATCTGGACCTGAGGGAAGAGTAAGTTGCCCAATAAATTAGGAAGCGCTATAGACTGAAAGTTTGTATCCTCCCAAAATTCATATATTGAGACCTAATCTCCAATAAGATGATATTTGGAGGTGGGGCCATTAAGAGATGATTAGGTCATGAGAGTAGCCATATAATCCCTCATGAATGGGCTTAGTGACCTAGTATCCTAGAGATCCTAGACAGCTCTCTTACCTTCCTGCCACCTGAGGACACCGCCATCTATGGACCAGGAAGCAGTCCTCACCACACACGGAATCTACTTGTGACATGCTCTTGGACTTTCCAGCCTCCAGAAGAAGCATGAGAAACAAATTTGTGTTGTTTATAAGTTACCCAGTTGATAGTACTTTCTGATAAACAGTCCAAACTGACCAACACAGGGAACATTTCCAGGAGAGGACAGTGTGACAAAAGATACATAGGACAGGTTGTGATATGCTGGGGAGTGGAAAACAAGGAGTGAAAATAGTCCAAATCGTTATTAGGTTCATGAGTATGGAGAGCAGGAAGAAATCAAATTGTGGAGTGTCTTCAATGTGCCATTGAGAGCTTGGGGCTTCCTTTTTTACAAAAAAGATCCATGAAGAAATCTACATTGTAACAAAAAGTTATTTGAAGCTCCAGGTAGGGCGCACAGCAGTTGAGAGATAACAGAAACATTCCAGAAGACTGTGGTGTAGGAAAGATATGGGGGAACAAGAACACGAATTGGAACATTGGTATCAAGGAAGAGCAAAGAGCTGGCTTAGGAGACAGACTGAAGAAGGAACTGATGAACTTAGTGACTGAGTGGTTATGGAAGCCTTAGGGAATCCTGGTCTAGGATTCCTGTGGGGCTACAGATGAAGCAGGGCTGGTAGTGGAAAGAAGCTAATCTCGGTCCATTTCTCCAGCCAGTTAGTTAAGGCACTGAGTATCTCTGGGTCTCTGTGTAATTATTTGATAATCTGTTGTGAAAGATAATTTCTAGAGTCCCTCAAACTCTAAGCATCTGATTCAATGGATACTCACAGAATTAAAACCCAGGGAATTCTAATCCTGTGTAAGAGGAGCAGGAAAGAGTATATTGATAGATCGTTAACAGCACAATAAAAAGCATCCAGAGGATACAAAGGATATATCCAGAGGATGCAAAGGCATCCAGAAGTAGTGGGGAGGACATGAAATGGTATATATGATCAGGGACCGTGTGAGTGAGAGTGTGTGCAAAACTACAAAGTGTTACAAAAATATAACTACTGACAAAATCCAGCAATGTAAAATCTGACTCTGAGTAGGAAAGGGATCATATACTTTAAGAATTCCGAGTCTTCTCTCTCTCCCTTCCTTTACTATAATTCCAGTAGGTACCACTCCAGTACTCATGGGCTCTGGGGTGTCTGGCGATGGGATCTTGCTGCATCTGTATTTTGTTATTGGATTCTTTATAAATAAATACCTGTTATTATTATTCTGCAAAAGCAGATTAAGCAGTCCAACCCAGTGAACCCATGCATTCTCCACTACAGTAATATGTTCTGTTAAAAAAATAGACTGTTTTTAGAACAGTTTTAGGTTTAGAGGAAAATTAATCACAAAGTATAGAGTCCCCATATAACCCTTCACACACACATAGTTTCCCCTTCCAGTACTCAAGTCCTCCCTGTTGTTAATGTTGTGCAACGTGCAGTACTGGAAACGAGGCACAGACAAGTCCCGAGTCTCTGGGTGCTGGCCTTCCTGAGCCTGATGGGCCTGGGAGTGGGTGTGGGCCTGTGGCCTCAGAGTCTGGGCTTCTTTCACAGCCAAACAGAGATGAACCACCTGGCTGACGGTGGATGAGGCAGTGAGCCTAAGCCCTTCCTTTGTTTTCTCTCCAACAAATCTTGCCACCATAACTCAAATCCTCCTATGAGCGTATCCCAGAAATGCTTTTCCTGTATACTGTGGAAAATACTTATTTTCAAACTGGTCTGGCAGACTCACCTTGGTCCTGGTCCACCTTTGGCAACAGTACCTTTGTTACAATCAATAAGCCAATATTGACACATTATTAACTAAAGTTCATAGTAATGTGAGGGTTTACTCTTGGTGTTGTACATGCTATGGGTTTTGACAAGTGTATAATGACATATGTATAGCATCATACAGAACAGTTTTATTGCCGTAAAAATCTCTGCTCCACCTATTCATCCCTCCCTCCCCACTCCCTCAGCCTCTGGCAACCACCAGTCATCTTATTCTCTCCAGGTTCGCCGTATCCAGAATATCATATAGTTTGACTCATGGAGTATGTGACCTTTTCAGGTTGACTTCTTCACATAGAAATATGAATTTATTTCCTCCATATTAGTTTTTTAATCACTGAAAAATATTTCATTGTATAGATGTATCACAGTTTCTTTAACCATTCACCCATCGAAGGACTTCTTGGCTGCATTCAATTTTTGACAATTATGGATAAAACTGCCATATATATATATATATATATATATATATATATATATATATGGTACATACACACATATATAATATATACACCCACACAGAGATTTTTGTTAAGGTACATATTTTCAACTCATGTGGTAAATACCAAGGAGTGTGATTGCTCGGTCTGAGGTAAACCATATTTAGCTTTGTAAGACTGCCAAGCTGTCTTTCAAAGTGGCTATACTATTTTATATTGCTACTAGCAAAGAATGAGACTTCCAGCTACTCCATATCCTGTAGAATGTTATGATGTCAGTGTTCCCATTTGTAACCATTCTGATAGGTGTGTATTGGTATCTGATGACTTAATGTTGAGTACCTTTTCTATATGCTTATTTTCCATCTATGTGTCTTCTTTGGTTAAATGTCTTTCCATATTATTTGCCTGTCTTTTAAATTGAGTTGTTTTCTTATTTTTAAGTTTTAAGAGCTTTTCAAAACATATTTTGGATACCAATTCTTTATCACATTATAGACAGAGCAAATACATTTTCCCAGTCTGTAGCTTGCCTGTTTATTTTCTTAACAGGGTCTTTTGGAGAGCAGAAGTTTTTAATTGCAGTAAAATCCAATTTATTGTTTTCTTCATGAATTGTATATTTGATTTTGTCTCTAAAAAATCTATCATCACCACGGAGCACTTATATTTTCTTCTATGTTATTTTCTAGGTGTTTTCTAGTTTTGTGTTTTACATTTAGGTCAACCCATTTTGAATTCACTTCTGTGAAGGGTTCACTGTCTTTGTGTTTTGGTGTTTAGTTGTTCCAGTGCCATTTGTTGAAAAGTCTGTGCTTTCTCCACTGAATTGTCTTTCTTCTTCTGCCATACAATATACTTTTAATGATGCCTTTTATAATCAGCAGCTCACTTGTTCAGAGTAAAATAGCTTTAAGAATTCAGAACACAGTGTAACAATGTTATTACAGAAAGACTAATGGGTTTGGGATTTATAAAAGTAGGAAGGGATTTGAGTAGAAAAATTTCTCTTTTACCAATTGCATGCCTTGGAACAAGCTAATTAGCCACTCTGAGACTTAGTTTCTGATTTCTAAAATATAAAAATCTTGAAGCGCTATTAATATTAGGATAAACTTAGATAAAACATTAGGATACATTTAGATAAAATATCAGGATAAATTAGATAAAATGTAAAAAGATAATTTATGAACTATAGAATTTTATACAAATATTATACACTAATAGTAATTTTTGTATCATTCTAGTATTTCACTTCAGGCTTTGAGAGTTTTCCGAGTTCCAAAACGTTTACTGTACTTTCTCTTCACAAAGAAGAAATACTTTAAAAATGTCTCTTTCTCCAGGGTTACTGCATGCAGTAAGGAATTTCATTTTTAATTTTCAATCAATGCTTGCTAAATGCTTGCATATCAAGACATTGCAACATCCCATAGAAAATAAAGTGTTGGAGTAAAATGGAATTAATTGGGCAGTTTTTAAAAACAGTAAATGAAACCAGAGGCATAGAATCATGGAATGAATCGATAGCTCTAAGAGGGCAGGTAGGAGGTTAAGACTGTTTGAAAGAAGGTGAAGAGATTAGTCAAAGAACATATATGAAGAACCTATGGATCTAAACAATGGTGTGGAAAATAACATGGGGGTGGGAAGCAGATGGGGTGGAGAGAGGCAAAGGGGGAAAATGGAAGCAACTGTAATAGCATAAACAAGCCCTTATTAGATAAAAATGTTAAAAAGACTTACTAAGAAAAAGAAGAAGATCAAAAATATGAACAGTAAAATGACAACAAACTCACAACTATCAAAAACCGAACCTAATAAAACAAAAACAAAAACAAACTAAGCAAACGACTAGAACAGAAACAAAACACAGAAATGAAGATCATATGGAGGGCTATCAGCAGAGAGGGGAAGGGGGGAATAGGGGGAAAGGTACAGGGAATAAGGAACATTAAATGGTAGGTAGAAAATAGACAGGGGGAGGTTAAGAAGAGTATAGGAAATGGAGAAGCCAAAGAACTTATATGTATGACGCATGGACACGAACTGAGTGGGGGGAATGCTGGAGGGTGAGGGGGTTTTAAGGCAGAGGAGAATAAAGAGGGGGAAATGAGATAACTGTCATAGCATAATAAATGAAATATATTTTAAAAAAGAGAAATAGATTAAAAAATAAGGACAGTAACCACAATAAACACAATTAAATAGTGTCAGCTTCTAAAATGTGGGCATTTTGAGTAATAAACTTCCATCAGGGAAGCCTTCTCTCAAACTACTTCCTTTAGGTGTTCAAGAAACACTGTCAAAGCCTCACAATCTCTTGGGCCAAATTCTCCCATGTTTTAAGTTTCGAAGTTTGAACTACCTTTTAGATTTTGGCGCCAACCATTTCATGCTTGAATTTAATTAATATCTTATGAATAGGCATTCTTTTTAGCTTATTTTAGCAAATTTCCTGGCCTTGTCACAAATTGTTGCAGTGCTTAAGGGCTTGAGTTCTTGAGGCCACAGTTGTGTCTTGATATCTCCTTTCTTCACTTGCCCCTCTACTGGCCTAAATAGTCTCAAAGTGGGGGCACACTAATTGTTGTCATCTCCTTTATTTAAGTGAGTGAACTAAACTCTACAGGTATAGAAAGATCTTTGATTTGAAAATTTTAGTGTACAAATAGAAAACAATAGGATTTCAAAACTGCTCTCAGCAAAAAATAATTGAATCTAAAAATGTAAATAAAAATAAAAACAAAATAAATGAACAAACAGAATCATAGATACAGAGAACGTTATGATGGTTGCCTGATGAAGGGTTTGGGGGGATGGGCAAAAAAGAGAAGGGATTAAAAAGTACAAATTGGTTTTTACATAATGGTCATGGGGATGTAAAGGACAACAAAGAAATTCAGTAGTCAAATAATACATATGCAGGGCCCATGCACATGGGCAACTGTGTGGGGATTGCCTGATGGGGGATCTGGGGGGAGGGGGACAAAGAAGGAAAAACTGGGACAACTATAATAGTATAAATAATAAAATATCATTTAAATAATAAAATAGGATTGGCAAAAATTTTCTCTTAATAGGCAGTTCCAATATGAGTGCAAAATGTATCAAAGTGACTTCACATCCATACACTGGACAAGAACATCTGCATAAAATTGCACATATAGTCTCCCCACACATTTAAAGAGACAGTAGTTAAATGGTAAAAGCTAATGAAGTTTTCCTACTTATCACTGCATTATTAACTATGATAAGGTGGAATTGTGAGGTAATATTACCAATGGATAGGAATTTTTTGTTGCTTTGGGGAGGAGAATCAGATATCCACCACTGCATCTGTATTGCAATGTTTTTGATTTGAGGATGTAGGGGTTGTGAAGGAAGCAAGTATAAGTCAGTGTTTCATGCTGGCTGCTAGATAGAAATGGAACTCTGGGATAGATCCTCTAGCACCATGATTCAAAATAAATGAAAGGCTAACTATTTTCTTTAAAACAAAACTCTCAGTTATGCTGCAATATTGTCCTGTTTTTCTTTTTCAATGTGATACTTCAGGTACAGGGGGGTTAAGTAATCTCTTAGGGGCCATCAAAGGAAATACATTTCTAATATTATTTCTTTGGGAAGATACTTCTGAGTTCCAAACAACGGGTTACCCAGGACTTCTGGGTGCCCAACCCACTTGTAAGCTGTGGGAGAGCATGAGTGTGTGACTGTGTGTGTGTGGGGACTTCTGGCTTTGTATCCGTATAAAAGCCATGGGAGCGGGTTTATAGTGAAGGAAGTCCTTTCCAACATAGCTGGAACAGCCTTGAGGAATTTCAGAGGATAATTTTAAGCGAGTCCAAGCCAAAAGAATTTTTTGTTTGCATTTTTGAAAGCAGAAAAATAGCAGTGTAAATGTCAAGATGCTTCTGCCTTGAGCCAAGAATAAACAAAGCAAAGCAATCTATTAAAAGTACTTTTCAAATACACAAGCTCCTAAAACTTTGCTTTTGAAATATGTTAGAACTAGTTTACACTTAAGCAAGCAATGGCATTGGACAGTATATTAAAAGCACATTTTTCAGATGCTCTCTAGTCAACTTTTCCCATTGATCTGACTTTGTTATATATTTGCTTTTAAGAATTGTGAGAAGCTAAAACTCACACCTCCCAAACCATTTCAGAAAAACAGGGATCTCATTATATAGTTTTCATGGTGTTTTAATTACAGTTAGTTATATAAGTTCTAATGGAAGCTCATGTTCAGTATTTGATTGGGATAATTACTACTTTGGGTTGAACTTTCTCTTTTAGCGAGGTGTGGGTGGGCTGAATGGAGCTAAAATCCCACCATTGTTTCTCTTGTCGTCAATTCTTTTAGCAATGCCTCTTATTTCTTTAGTCTATGAAAAAATAACAAATGATTAAAAATTACTATATTGTTTTTTAAAAGGCCATTTATACAAAAGAATCTGTGTATGAATACAGAGTTTAATCTACACAATGTAAAATTTCCAAAAGAGGGTTGAGAATCCAGTTCGTATACAAAATTTTTTAATGCTTATCATTATATGCATTTCCTTTTATCTTTCTATTAATAAACATACATATTAGCTTCATAATTACATGTCACTTTCATATTTTAAAGCTTCTAATTCTAAAAGAAGCAAAAAAGGCTACCAATTTTTAAAAGAACCAAATTAATATACTGAAATCGAAGCTTTTTTTAAAAGTAGCCCACTTAAAATTAAAACAAAGAATGTATCCCATTGTGACAGATAATTTTCATTGAAATTTTATTTGACATTGAAAGACTTTTTTCGAAACTTTTAGTTGACAACGACTGCTTTGTCAGTGTAATTAGTCTGGGATCCAGTCTGCTAGTATCATAGTAAAAATCCGTGTGTGCACACTCATTGCATTTTATAAAAGTATCTTTTAAGTTATTTAAAAGATAACTTTGGAGGTTTCTCTCCATCTAAGTGAGAAAAAAATCACTGTTGTTATATTTGTGAGTCAGGATGCCTTTCCAGTCTGAGGGTGAGTTGTCCCTTTATGGCGTACTTAGTGATATTCAATAGTAAGACTGATAATAGTAACAACCCTTGTCACAGAGGAGGATTTACTTTGTACTATGCACTATGTTGGGTGTTTTCACGTATTATCTGTAACTCTTCCAACAATATTGCAAGGTTGAGTTTATTATTCCTTGCATACAGAGGAGAAAACCGAGGCTTTGGGAAGGTTAGATATGTCACAAATGGGGATTGAAACTGTCTTGTTTTCTCTATAACCACTGATTTTTATACTAGACAGTGCTACATATATTTGATCCAGATTTTGCCTAGTTTACTTAGAAGTCAATATATTTAGTTAGATTTTGGTGCAAAATATTAAATATTTAATAAACATTTAATAATCAAATATTAAATAAATATTAAATATTATTTAAGCCAAATATTAAATAAATCGATCAAAAAAACTGGTTAAATTTCATTTGTCCTACATTTGCAGAACTACATCTCCTTACTGTAATTTTTACAAAAGTACATATGTGAGGCATCAAAAGTATCCATATGTCTGGGGGGAATAGATACGCCCTATTGTGTTGGACCAATAAAATCTACCTGGCTGATGTGACTCAGTTGGGCATCTTCCCATTCTGACTGGGGCACAGCCTGAGTCAGGGACTCAATCCCCAGGGTGGGAAGGTGTGCAGAAGGGAACAAGTCATACTTCTCTCTTGTGTGGATGCTTTTCTCTCCCCATTCCTCTCTCCCTTCATGTCTCTAAAAGTGGTGAAAAAAATCCCAAAATATAGCCTACCCTTTAATGTTGCTATAAATATTAGGTGCAATTCAAAGGGGAGGGACATTTGTCTGCTAAGTCTCATATATCATAGTGAGAAATATTTTCTCATAAATAGCAGAGTGATTTAAAGAAGGAATTATTGGACCCTGGCTGGCATAGCTCAGTGGATTGAGCGCGGGCCTGCAAACCACATGACCACGGTTGGATTCCCAGTCAGGGCACATGCCTGGGTTGCAGGCCAGTTCCCGGCCGGGGACTCACGAGAGGCAACCACACATCGATGTTTCTCTATTCCTCTCCTTCCCTTCCTCTCTAAAGATAAATAAATAAAATCTTTAAAAAAAAGGAAACTACTGAAGTGACCATTTTCTTAAAAAAAAAAAAAAAGAAGGCATTATTAGACTAGGAATTTAGAGCTGTGGACTTAAGACCTAAGCGGGACACTGATGAGGTGATCCTCTAAGTCAATTAACCTCCACGGAATTCTTCTTTAAGAAAAGACAAATGGGAAGATATCTAAGATAGTGGAAATATTATTTGAAGAAGTATCTATAACTATAATTAAATGAATTATGATATCTTTGAAGGTAATTATTGAAATAATTATATCAGTGAGAAGAAAAATAATAAAAATCTAGTTTCTCCGTGATACCATGTTTAAACATTTTAGCACTTGTTTCTCTTTCCTTTATGTAATTTCCTATTTTATCTACCATCAGTACAACATAGAGTTTCCATGCATATAAATATCTTGCTAAAGAGAATTCAAACACAGGATTATGCTCAATATATTCTTTGTACTCACTGAAGCAACTAACAGTTTATTTTGCTACATAATGAAACTAATGTACTTGATTGCTGTCTAGAACATATGTTTAGTAGATCAAATGCTTAGACAGCAATTTGTATTTGCCAATGCCTAGACTATTAGGAGGAACATTTTCTTCTTGTAATAATAAAGTAGATCTTTGTACCACACACACACACACACACACACACACACACACACACTATGGAGCAGGTGTAATATACTGAGAAGACACACATAGAAAGAACTGAGAACTGATAGGCATGATTCTATAAAGCACATATTTGTCCTTATCACCTACCCCAGTGGAATATTTTGAAAAGAAAAAGGAACACAACTCTTTCCCTTTCCCCTGGTCACCTCAAGGGTTTTCCAGCCACTATTTTTTGGTTGTGCTGCTTATCCAGTCTGCTCAGTAAGGTCTTGAGATGATACCATTTTCAACTGATGAGAAATAGTAACAGGAAGCTCCTAACTGACATGACATCTGTCTGGAGACTTCTAAGGATGATGGATGAAATGGGAATTATTCACCCCATAGTCTATTATTTGAACTAAGCATAATATACAGTTTAATATATAATTGATGTGATCCTAATAAAATATAACAAACCCTCAAATAGCATAGAGTGGGACTCAAGTATTTACTTTCAATCTATCTCTGTTAGACAGGTTTCAATGAGAAAACTAGGACGCCATCTGGTTATTCAAAGCAAGAGTAGTTTTAATAGAGAGAATTAGAACTGTGAATGCCCAGTGGAAGTGTTGGAGATGGAAAGAACTAGCTGAACTGAAATAAAAGTTATTTTCTTTAAGTGACAGAATCAGGTGCCTAACGTTCTCAAGCAGGCAATTTCTAGCTCTGAGAAACTCCATGAATCTCATTTCTGCCATTTCCCTGTCTGCCTGAGACCATTTCTGACGAGTGGTTTCACATTCCCCTCTGCTTTCCAAAGCTTAAGTGATTATTGATTTAAATTGTGTATCATTTTCTGCACTTTCATAATATTCATTGACTACTTTATTCAGAAATAACAGCTCAGCCTTTTATCATATTCTCTCTGGACCTTGAAGGAACCGGGAATCTGCCTCGTGTTACAACAGGTGGTGGTAGTGGCAGTGAAGGGTGATGAGGAGGAACAAGTATATCCCATACGGGGTTTTATTGGACTTCTTAATCCATAGTATAGTTTTCTGTCAAGCAGAGTTGAGGAACTCAAGGACTCAAGGCAGTTACACAAATAGGTCTCATTAACACAGTTCCCAATTTGGGAAAGCTGACATCTCCTCTTCTCTAAGCCATTTGTCTCTGCAAAACACAGAAATTCCCTTGTTCCCAGAAAGACAGAAAATCAAATCTATGCCCGGAAGTTCCCAGTCATGCCTCTCTACCCCCTCTCTCCATCTGCCTGGCTCCCTCTGTCTGTTGTGTGCACTTGTGAGTTTGTGTTGTCATCACATCATGCAATTTCTCTCTCTAGGGGTCTGGGCTGTGCTACCAGATCATTCCAGCTGGTGGCGCAAAAGAAACTCCTTTCATGGCATCTCAGATACCCAAAGCTGCTCATGCACCTGGGGCTGAGAAACCTTTCTATCTCACACATCTGTGTGCTGCTCTCAGGGCCAGAGCCTGTGGGGCACCCCAAATGCTCCATGCCCCACCCCAACTAGGGGTGAAGGTTAAGGAAGAAAGGGAATGCTTCTGTGTGTGTTTTGTTTCAAAACTTCATCCTGGAAACCCGTTTATGATGTAGTGTCTGGCATTTCAATCAGTGTGAGCTAATGTGTTTAAACCTCTTCTGGCCATCATTCTGCAGAAGTGGGCAGAAGATTCCCAGCCATGCAAGGCATGTAAGAGTCATGGCCAGAGGCAAGGCGACCAGCACCAGAGCTTATGCAGGCTCTTTGCAGATTTTGTTATGAGCCACTCAGCTAATGGGGCAATCAATGCTGGTTTGCACAGCTGCATTGCCTTTGTTTACAGTTGCCTCAGGAAGCAGAAGCCTAATAAACCCCAGCTCCAGTTCAAATCCAAGGTTGCCTTTGGCACTTTCTGTAATTTCTTTTCAGGGTGGTGGGAGGCGCTGGTTTTAGGTGTTTCTTGCCTACTCCCCAGTGATCTGGCCAGACTCCTCTGTTACTATCCCCTCTTTAACACCTCTGGGCATTGTAATCATTCAAAGATAAATGGGCAAAAGTCATGTTCTCCTGGAACTACATTCTTCTAGACAGAGGCATAGTCCTACTTATGCTCTGGTCCACAGATACCTAATAAAAGGGGTCTGGAGTGGAGGAGAACCTTCATGCAAGGAAGAAGGATCTTACAAAGTCCAGGTCAGTTGGCTGCCCCTGGAAAGTTTCATGCTCAATAGTCAAAGGATGGCATTGCTGGACAAGTTGGCATCCTCATCATACTCTAGAGGTAAAAAATTTGTCAAGAGGGTTAGAAGGTGCAATAAAAATAATAACCGCTATGCTATAGATAGGAACTAATTTTATAACGTTCCACATTAAGAATGGACTGGGGCCCTTGGAGGAACGTGTGGGAGGTATGTCACACCTGTCTGCAGCCCTTTTGCCCACTGTATTAACTACGCTCAGGGGATTACTCTAGGATTCCCTTTTTAATACATCTGGCCACTTTCTGTCCAAACTATTAGGAGAGAAAAGGAATGGGTTCGAATTTGTTGTTCTGGGAACAAGGGATTTACTGGGTTTTGTGGAGAATGTTGGCTTGAAGCAGGGATGCTTCCAGCCCTCCCATATTGGATACCCTATTAATAAAGACCTTTTTCTTCCCCACCAGTCCTCATGTTATACTGTCAAACAGTGATAGGCGGCCAGACCCGAGGCTGCTTGGTTATATATATATATATATATATATATATATATATATATATATATTATGCGCAAAGGGATTATAAAGGTAAGAAAAAATGGAGATATGTGATCAAATATCACATCATTATAAAAAATGATGTGATATTTTAATGATCTAAGAGTATCAATCAGAATTCTCCATAAAAACAGAACCAATGTAATAGATGATTAGATAGATAGATAGATAGATAGATAGATAGATAGATAGATTTTAAAGAATTGGCTCATGTAGTAGTAGATAATAGCAAGTCCAAAATCTGTACATTAAACACTCTGGAAATTCAGATAAGAGTTGATGTTGTATTTTATTTTTTTAATTTTATTTAGTTATTTTTCAAGTACAGTTTTCTGTCTATTTCTCCCATCCCAGCCCACCCGGCCCCATGCTCCCCACCTCCCTCCCATTTCCACCCCCTTTAGTTATTGTCCCTGTGTCCTTTATACTTGTTCCTCTAAATCCCTCCCCTTTTTTCCCCTTAAATTCCCTCCCCTCTCCCCTCAGGTAGCTGTCCCCTTGTTCTCTATTTCAGTGTCTTTATTTTTATTTTGCTTGCTTGTTTGTTTTGTTGTTTAGCTTCCTGTTAAAGGTGAGATCATATGGTATTTGTCTTTCAACACCTGGCTTATTTCACTCAGCATAATGCTGAAAGAAGGAGCCACTACCCTTTGCAACAATATGGATGGAACTGGAAAGCATGTATTTTAAATCTGAAATTTGTAGGGCAGGCTGCTAGCAGACTAAAAATTAGGAAGGATTTCTGTATTGCAATCTGGAATCAGAATTCCTTTTCTCCAGGAAACCTAACATTTTACTCTTATACACTTCAACTTGATTAAATGAGGCCCACACACATTATCAAAGTTCATCTCCTTTACTTAAAGTAAATGGATTTTAAATGTTAATTGCATCCATAAAGTACCTTCAAAGATTAGTGTTTGACCAAACAACTGGTTAGCATAACCTAGCAAAGTTGACACACAAAATTAACCATTACTAGAGATCATGTTGATGGAAGTAGAAAGGGAGAGAAGATTAATTTGTAATATTTTGGAGATAGAATGTATAGAACTTGGTGATAGATTGGATGTGAAAAAAGAAAGGGGAGAAATCAAGGATTACAAATTTTTCTCATGAGCAATGGAATTTAACAGTTGTTATAGAGACCAAATGAGTTTCTCTGTTTTATAACACCAGTTCTGCTGATTTTTGCTTAAGTAATATGAGTGACAATGTAAGATTACTTTACATAAGCATTTAAAAAAGCTAAATAGGCTTGGGAAGAAATTTCATCTGTTATCTTCCAGTTATATTTGGCTAATCCAAATGCAGACTAAAAGTTCACCTTGTCTTCTCCTTCTCATTCAGAAATAATTAAATGCAAATAGTAATCAGCTTTTTATACAATAATGTGAAATGGGAGGAAACATGGCCAAATATTTTTGGGAGGAATAGCATTCAAATGTGCCAGTTAAAATGTCTTCAATTTTTTTTTACTGTTAATCATAGTACATCTTGTTTTCTAATCATGGCTTACATATGCTCCACCAGGGAGCTGGACGGAGATGCTAACTCAATGTAATTTTACAAAATATCATTCAGAAGCCAATAAAATATACCCTTGTCAGATACAAAGTTTAGGAAGAAATAAAGTAACACATGTACCAAATATCAAGTATCCTCTCCATAAATTTTTGCAAATTCCTCTTGTTCCTAATTCTGTATTTTTATTAACTGTTAGCTACGAAGTTAAGTAAACAGTTTTTAAAAAATAAAGAGAAGACATTTCTCAAAGCTGATTTGTAGCATCAGTTTTCTTTCCAAACTAGAATGTCAAAAGAATGAAGAGAAAATCAATCTGGATATTGAAAATTAAGATTTAAAAGTAGAGTAAAATAATTTTCTAGATTAATTTATGGAGATTGATAAATACATTTGCTTCATTTTATTTTGGAAAAATGTGTTTTTCTATATTATATATGTATTAGTATACCATATTTTTTGGACTATAAATTACACTTTTTAACCTTTTTTTGCTTCAGAATTTTTTTCCTGTTTTCTTCCTCTAAAACCTAGGTGTGTCTTATGGTCCAAAAAATATGGTAAGTCCCAATCTAAAAGTCTGATCATCTATATAGTCATTTTTTCAAACATTTAAATGACAAATTTTGCATATAATTTTGATGAGGCAGCCATTTTCACTGATCTCAGCTTATTAGTTTTATTTAATATTTGTACATTTCGTACAATGAAACTTCACCTAATTAAAAAAATTAAAAGTTTTATGATTACCATTTTTTATTTCATCAAATTTTGGAAAGTATCCCTTATATACAAGGCATCCATTGAGTTTATTAGTTCCCTGTTACTGTCTTAACAAATTACTACAAACTTGGCTTAAGACAACAGAAAAGTATTCTCTCATAGATCTGAAGGCCAATGGCTAAAATCAAAATCATCAGGGCCATGTTCTCTTCAGAGACTCTAGGGGAGAAGCCATTGTTTGCCTCTTGCAGCTTCTGGTGGTTGCTGGCATTCTATTGCTTATGGCTACATCTACCTCAGTTTTCACATTGCTGTCTTCTCTTCTTCTGTATCTACATAGCCTCCCTCCACCTCTCCTTTAAAAGGACACACATAATTGGATTTAGGACCTATCCAAATTATACAGTATGATCTCCTTATATCCAGATCCTTAGTCATACCTGCAATGCACTTTTTCCAAGGTAACTTGTATAGTAGGTTCCAGCAATTAGGATGTGGATGTGATGTGGAGTCACCATTCAGCCTATTATATCGACTAATGTGGAGAATATGAATGTGGATTAGACAATAGCTTATTCCATAGATTGCCAGTTACCAAGCTTTATTCTTTCTGTATCAATCCTATCCTACATGTAATGCTGGCACCTGGGGCTGGGATTCTATGCACTACCTTTCTACTTGGCCTGTGGACTCCCCATTAGACTCTTTCATAGCAGGCACTAAAGGAAACCTGGAAGCATGGAGGAGAAAGAGATGCTTCCTCTTACTGTTTTTATTCTTTTTCTATTTTTACTTCTTTATTTTTGTTATGGTCACTGTAGCAGTAAATGCTTTTTCACCCAGGCAGTGACATTTCACTTTAATAGCAGTGGTTAATTCTGATTTACGCTTTTCCCAACACTAGCTATACCCACCTCACAGTGCTCATCACGGATATCAGCAGCCGCTGACTAGAGCCTCTTCCTCATTGGCCGGGCCCAGTTTTACAGGGTTTTATCTCTGGCTCAGCGACACTTACAGAAGCTGAGCAGTGACTCCTATTCAGATCCAAGTTTCAGCTTTATAGGACAACTTCTTTAAGTTTCTAAGTTTTAATTATTCCAACGTCTCCATATTCCAGCCCTAGGATAGTAAACCCTTTCTGCTGTTGTAACCTCTGTGATAATTTATTGTTTCCTCTGACCTTATGATCTAATACAGATACAGAATATCTTCAAAAATAACTGTCAAATAAGGTTAGATGTAATATAATCTAAGAAAGACATGGATAGAATATAGTTATTCAGAGGAGTGAGAGGTTTTCTTTGCTCATTTGGGTTTTAGTTTGTTTCCTTCAGCTGAGTAGAATCCAAGCAGGCATCATGAGGGAGGACTTCAGCAGGGTCTTAGGAAGTAGTAGGCTTTAGCCTGTAAGAGATGGAAATGGGAGAATGGAGGATGATTTCCGAAGAAAGACTTCCTAAAAGTATGGGTCATGTTTCTCAAAATACTGATAATATTTAGCATTCTCTTGTTAATTGACAGTCCTCCAGGTTATGCATTCAGTTCTAATACAACAAAGCCCTCAGAGATAATGAATCATTTGTGCTAATGACTAGATACTACACATGATATGCTGCTGAATACTAGGAAACTGAGTGACTAGTTCAGCATTTAGCTGTTTCCCTGTTTTATTGCAATCTCTTTATTGGTTACCTCTGTCTGATTGATGTCATTTTGTCCGGCAGCTAGAATCTGCTGAGGACTGCCTCGTGATCCATATTGTTCTTCATCACTTCATTGAGAGTCTGCTGGGCTTTGTGACAGCTGTTTGCCCATCCAGATGCCATTTTAGCTTATTTCCATTTGATTGCTATGTTTTAGCAGTATGACCTCAGAGTAAGTAGGAACATTGCTCTACATAAATAAATTCATCCCTGTCTCATCTCAACTTTCCTTTTCTGGAACAGGAGAGTACAAGTTTGACTTTTGTACAGTTCAGAGGTATTCATCTTACAGTGATCATCAGAAATTGTAAGTTTTCTGAGGGACTTTTGAGACCTAAATATTATAAACTTATTAGGCCATATCTAAGGTTCTCTAAAATGAACCCACTTTATCAGATCATAAATAAAAAGACTGAAGATAACTTTAGCTATTTGGCACTGGCTGAAAAGTAATGGGTTAATGTAAGTGAATTTTGTCAGTAAGGTTGACTGAATTTGAGGCTACACAGCCAACTGTATTATTTCCCTTTCCCCATGTAATGTATGTGGTTTATTGTCTCCACACAAGTCTCTTTTCAGAGATTGTAAATTATGTTTTTGATGGACTCTTGATAATGAAAACACACTTGGTATTTGAAGGTCAAGGCAGAAAATTGCATCCTAAACTTCTGTTTATTGATGATGTATGCTACATATAGCAACTCATTTTATGCTGCAACAATTAAAATCTATCAACATTTCTAACATACACTATCACTTCAGGGTTTGATAATGTGGTCGTTTATCCTTACTCTTTCTTGAATTATGTAAGTCCTCAGCTGTGGGAGAACATCTTTAAGTTATTTCAACAAGATTATAAGATATGTATTTGTTGGTTTTCTTCTTTCTTCTTTTAGCTATTAAAGTGCTAAACAATAAAAGTTAGGGTAAGTTAGCTTTCAGTAGACTCATAACTCAAGAATAGCACCATTATATGGGCCACATACAAGTATTTTGTATCCCCAAATACTTGACTCACATGAATGTTAAGAACCAAACTGTCATATCAATGTGTTACTTATATTTATTATAAAATGAAATCTTATGAATATTATTAATATTCATTTTTCTTCTTCCTTTTTTCTTATCAGGTGTTTAACAATACAGTAAAGTTTAAATATGTTCAACTCATTGGTTTGTCCATAGGAAAACATGTATCTTAAATAAAGCTTTTAAAATTCAATTAGCTGTTTAATTTAAAAATAGTTTGGAACTGTGTCATGGGAACCTCTAGATTCATGCTGTTTAATATGGTAGCTCCCACAATACTTGGTTATAAATTACTTGAAATGTAACTACTCCAATTTGAAATATTAAAAATATAGAATATACACTAGATATTAAGACTACAACATAAAAGAGTGAAGGGAAAATATGCCATTAATAATTTTATATTGATTATATTTGTATATTTTATAGTAAAATATAATTTGAGATAAAAGTAATAATTAATCCCCCTATTTTTTACTTAATGTAGTATAACTAAATTTTTACATATATTTTATTGATTATGCTGTTACAGTTATCCCATTTTTCTCCCCTTTATTCCCCTATGCCCTGCATATTCCATCCCACACACATCTCCCTGACCTTAGTTCATGTCTATGGGTCGTACATATAAGTTCTTTGGCTTCTACATTTCCTATACTATTCTTAACCTCCCCCTGTCTATTTTCTACCTATCATTTATGCTACTTTTTACCTGTACCTTTTCTCCTATTTTCTCCCTCCCCTTCCCCACTAATAACCCTCCATGTGATCTCCATTTCTGTGATCCTGTTCCTGTTCTAGTTGTTTGTTTAGCTTGTCTTTGTTCGTTTGTTCTTTTAGGTTCTGTTGTTTATAGTTGTGAGTTTGTTGTAATTTTACCATTCACATTTTTTATCTTCTTTTTATTAGATAAGTCCCTTTAACATTTCGTATAATAAAGACTCGGTAATGATGAACTCCTTTAACTTGACTTTATCTGGGAAGCACTTTATCTGCCCTTCCATTCTAAATGATACCTTTAGATCCTTGCCTTTCATGACTTTTAATACTTCTCTCCAACCTACCTTACCTGCAAGGTTTCTTCTGAGAAATCAGTTGATGCTCTTATGGGAACTACTTTGTAGGTAACTGTCTTCTTTTCTCTTGCTACATTGATGATTCTCCCCTCATCTTTAATCTTGGATAATGTAATTATGATGTACCTTGGTGTGTGCTTCCTTGGGTACAACTTTTTGGGAACTGAGCTTCCTGGATTTCCTGGAAGTCTATTTCCTTTGCCAGATTGGGGAAGTTCATCATTATTTTTTAAAATAAGTTTTCAATTTCTTGGTCTTCCTCTTCTCCTCTGGCACACATATGATTTGGATGTTGGAAAGTTTAAAGTTGTCCCGGAGGTGCTTAAGCCTCTCCTCATTTTTTGAATTCTTGTTTATTCATTCTGTTCTGGTTGAATGTTTATTTCTTCCTTCTGGTGCAAATCATTGATTTGAGTCCTGCTTTCTTCCCTTCACTGTTGGTTCCTTGTACATTTTCCTTTATCTCACTTTTCATACCCTTCACTTTTTCCTCTATTGTGCAACCATACTCAACCAATTCTGTGAGCATCCTAATTACCAGTGTTTTGAACTGTGCATCTGATAGACCAGCTATCTCTTTGTTGCTTAGTTGTATTTTTTCTGGAGCTTTGATCTGTATTTTCATTTGTGCCATTTTTTTTCTCAGCACAGCTGTTATGTAGTAAGTGCGGGGGGTGCTTAGGTATTTGCCAGGGTGGGGCAACACACATCATGACACTGTATGCAAGGGACGGGTCAGAGAAACAACAATGTCACTAGTTCAACTCTCACCAGCTTTCACTCACTTCCCCCACTACCCATAAGCAAATTGGGTCCTTCTGGTGCTGATTCCTGGGTGGGTGGGCCTGCATACATTCTAGAATCCTGTGAACTTTCCTGTAAGGCTGGGAGTTTCTCCTGGTGCCTCAACCCAAACAGGTGTTTTCAGTCACAGGTTTTGAGGCTTTATTTTCCCATGCTAGAACCCTGAGTTGGTCTGTCTTGCTCCCCAATTCTTCCTCCCAATTTATTCAAATGCAAGTGTGGGACTATCAGCTCCACCAGCCGCTGCCTTACCTGCCCTGGTCCTCCACTTGCCTCCTTTCTGTGAGTCCTCTCCACTTGGCTGCCTGTCTCTGCCCCTCCTACCAGTCTAGATGAATATTTCTTCTTTAACTCCTTGGTTGTCAGATTCCCATATAGTTCTATTTTCTGTCATTTCTTATTGTTTTTTTTGTTTTTAAATTTGTTGTCCTGTTTTGGTTGTGGGAGGAGGCATAGTGTGTCTACCTATGCCTCCATCTTAGCTGGCTAAATCAAAATTACTTTTGTGATTGTAATTCTGCTGAACAATATACCTCTAGATATTTTCACAGATCCTACATATTTCCGTATAGGTGAAATACCCAATCAACTTGAACTGACTCAATAGCAAGATAATCTTATCAAACTTTCAAAATAGTGCAAGAGAGTAGTAAGGCCCCCTTTATTTTTTGAGAAACTCTCACTCCCTCAGTCATGGTAGTGATACTATTGTTGGCGTCTGCAATGGTGGATAACAAATAAACCAATAAAATTTAAAAAGTTAAATATTGGAGACCATAGGAGTATATGAAGTATTTAGTAAGGAAAACAAAACTCAGAAAAATCTCAAAGATTTTAGTTGAATATAATTTTATTCATTTATGATCTTAATAAGATAGAATGCAATATTATTCAGTTATCCTTAAATAATGTAAATATATTTTCAGGTGAAATTATATATTTAATATTAATATTTAGGATATTACTAAAAATTCACCTTGTAGCTACTTAACTTTTGAAATACTAACTTGACTTTTCTAGAGATTCACTAAAACAAACTGACTATTTGCTTTATTATTTTATTCGTTAATTTATTCATGTGTCTATCCTGTTCTGGGCATTATTCTTAGAACTCAAAAACCCAAAGACAAAGTAATTTTTTTTCAACTATCTTTGGAAAATTCGTTCACATTCTTCTGTAGTTTGCTACATATGTTAGCTTGAGTTTATTCAGTTCTGTAAATATGAATGAAATCTCTTTGGACCCCCCATCAAAAAGAATCACATACATCTCACCCCAATGTGTTATCATACAAGAATGTCATAAAAGTCTATTGAAAAATAGCAAAGCATCAGCATTATGGGAGGCCATGTGGGCTGCAGGAGTGTTCTAGTCAGTGGTTGGCAGGAAATTACCACCATTAAAGCTTTAATGAGCAATAGCAAGCCTGAGGGAGAAGGAAATTCCTCCTCTTGCCCCTCTCGAGTTCTTACAGATGGGCTAATAATACAATTGATGCAAAACCAAATGAACAGAAGAGACACCGATTTAATGAAGATTGTAAATAATGCTCCTAGAAATGATGAACCAGCCAGCTTTTTATACTTTTTAGGAAAAAAATACATGTGTGAAGAATTTACAGGACAAAGACACTTAGGTCTGGATGATCATTATTGAGGGATCTAAACAGAAAGTGGGCTTTTGGCAGTAAAGAAGTAAAGAGGTTTGCTTATACAGGCTTCTTGGTCCTGAATTCCTTAACTGTAGTGACAAGGGTGCCTGGCTTAGGTCCCCTGGAGCAAGGAGGGCACCTGTCATGGGAGAGATTTATTTCCTCCATTCAAGGATACAAGGGAGGGTCAATGTGCCCTTCTTACACTACCTGTTTGTCTTTTAAAAGTGAGTTTTATTCAAACTAATCAATATGCTATCATCATGCCATTGTGGGATATTTTGGGACACAGTCCCCTAGGCCCCAACAAAAATAAGCACTGAAATGGAATGCTAAGGTTCTTTAAATGAACTAGCAAAATGTGTCCAATGCTTCTGTTCTCCCCTTTCTTACTGTATGTTTTTCTCCCTCTCTCCTCTCTAAAATAAAAGGTGACCTTTTGAAACCTTTGTAAAACTAACTTGGTCACCTTTATTTTTGATCCATTTCCCTTCTACCTCCTGGCCTTGCGCCATCAAAACTCCCAAATTCTCTCAGTCTCATATGTTATACACTTCTAATTAGTCTTGGTTGCTGTAGTAGCATCTACCTTCTGCTTTGAAAACATACTCTTAAGACATATCTTAAGACAAATAAAAAATGCCCCCCACAACTCTTCCTCACCACTATGTTCTCTTTCACTTAGTTAGAAGCTAATAACTAATGACTTTCCATGTTTTAGCTCATTTGTTTATTACAAAAACTGTGGATTGTAAGTACAGTCATGCGCCACACAGTGACATTCAGGCCAACTATGGACAACATACACAACAGTGGTCCCACAAGATTAAAGGGAGCTGAGTTTCCTGAAATAAATGGGAGGATATGTGGGTCAGGAAGAATTCTTTTCCTCTGGCAGTAACAATATCTGTGAGGTGTGACAAAGACTCCCTCTCCCTCAGAGGGACATATTACATCCCCGTCAGTCAGCCGCTGACCTGTCTCAGCACAGAGGAGTCTGCACACTCAGCACCACATACTCAGAGGGCACTAGAGCCCTCCCAGATCTAACCTCAAATCCTGTGAAAGGACACAAGTACACAGGAGCTACCTTAGCATGTATTGAGTGTCATTGCCACTTTAGGTAATGTGTTAGTGAGGAGCCAGCCCGTCCCTGTCCTTTGGAAATATTTTGCAGTCGTAATGATAAAGCATAGATTTATTTTTTTCTACGAATTCAATGCCACCAAGAGCTCTGTCAAAATTATTGTGTTCTCAGTTCTGCATGATCTCTGTGTTAAACAACCTCTTTTCTTTTTTACCATTACCATAACATTCCCCTGATGACCACTGCTCCAACATGCAATAGTCAAAACCACACTGCCATGGCAATCCACTCTGCTCTTTTATCTCTCCATCTTGATTTCTTTTTCCTACTGATCCTCAGACAACCTTTCACTTCCTTCTGACAGTTATTTTTACAGTGATCTATGCCTTACCCAGCCAGTTTCTTCTCAATGTGTCCTGTCAATCCAGCCCACGTGCCTGTTCATGGAGCAGCACTGACAGCTTCCATGTTCTTTTTACAAACCTGTTAAAAGAAAGCAAAATCAGGGCTGTGGTACAGTATTTATAGTCTGCAGTAGTGATAGTGAACTGGAATGGTCTAGATCTTCACACTCACCATTCACTCACGTACTCATTCAACTCCCAGTCCTGCAAGCCCCACCCATGGTAAGCTTCCTATACAAGTATGGCAATTTTTAGCTTTTTTTATATTGTTTTTTATTGTACTTTCCTTTTCTATGTTTATATACACAAATTCCATTATGTTACAGTTGCCTACAGTATTCAGTACAATTCAACACTACAGTATTCAGTATAGCAATAACATGCTATACAGGTTTGCAGCCTAGGAGCAGCGGAATATACCATATAGTTAGGTGCATAATAGACTATCCAGCAGTCCCCAGGGACCAGTTTTGTGGAAGACAGTTTTTCCAAAGACTGGGGTTTGTGGGATGGTTTCAGGATAAGTCAAGCATATTACATAAAAGTTTGAGTCAAGTGCATTACATGCAAGTTCACCTTCTGCTATGTGGCCCAGTTCCTGACAGACCTGGACTGGTACCAGTCCAGGATCCAGAAGTTGGGGGTCCCTGGGCTGTACCACCTCGGTTTGTGTGAGTGTATTATGTTGATTTGAGAATAGATACCATGACAGGCTTCTTTGGAAATATTCTACAGCTTGTAAGTAAAGCAGTTTCCCTTATCGATGGGAAATAATGTCAACCAATGGTTGTTGGAGCCAATTCGGTGTCAACAAGGATCCTCAATTTGGGGTGTAGTGAAGAAAGATACTTGATTCAGTGTAAAACAGCTCAATTGTGTACAGCACAGCTGCAATAACAGTATAGCTGTGAGGCATCTCTGGGGCCAGAGCAGGACCCTCTCTAGCTAGAGAGCTCTGCTCCACACATACCGCTTTGTGATGCACTGGTCTGCTCCACTCTGCTTCAGTGAGACACCAGTGTTTTTGGCTTAGCTGGGGAAATGTGGCCCTTAGTCTTTGGTGGAAAGGGAAAGTGCACTCTCAGAACCAGAGGGAAGCTGGCTTATATAGATAGAACTCCCTGCCCCTGGTCCCTGATTGTTCTGTCCTCATACAAATAAAGGCTCTAAATCCTTGCAGTTTGATTGATCCAAAGGGCAGTATCCTGAGCGGTCAGAATGAACCTGCTCTGATTGATCAATGAAGATGTTGATGGGGATATAACTATACAGCTCCAAGTGGATGGGGAAAGCATCAGTCTTACTGGTTGAAATAGGATTCCCAGAATTCCTTTACTAAAGCTGCCTTAGATGGCAGAAGCACAGTGTAGGCAGACAGTTTATTGCAGAGGCGGGTAGTTCAGTGCAGGCTTCTCCATGAAATGCAGTTTGCATGGGGGGCCCTTGTGTAGAAATGGCTGTCCAACGTGGTTTTGTTGTTTTTGTTTTTGTTTTTAATTTGAGCCTGGTTAGCCACTAGAAGCCCTTCTAGCTAGGTATCTTCTTTTTCCACAGGGTGGAGAAAGGGTCCACAATATGCTCCAAGACCCCAGTGTATGCCTGAGACCATGAACAATATGGAACCCTATAGTTACTATGTTTTTTCCTATACGTGCATACTTATGATAAAGTTTAATTTATCATTTAAGCACAGTAAGATCACTAACAATAGTTGTTAATGAAATAAAACATTTATAACACTATACTGTAACAAAAGCTATGCAAATGGCTCTGGGGTCATTATTAAGTAAAAATAAGTGTTACTTGAATACAAACATTATAATACCATAATCATTGATCTGATAAATGGATGGCTAGCAAGCAACTAATAGGTGCA
Source organism: Artibeus jamaicensis (assembly GCF_021234435.1). Lineage (NCBI taxonomy): Eukaryota > Metazoa > Chordata > Mammalia > Chiroptera > Phyllostomidae > Artibeus > Artibeus jamaicensis. Next base: position 13,079,256 of record NW_026522046.1, on the reverse strand, counting down.
CAGTGAACACAGTGTGGCTACACTGTTCAAAGAGATGATTCTTGTTCCTGCTAGGACAGCAGGATAGTGGGAGAATTCATTATGCTACACAGAATGGTGTGCAATTTATAACATATAAATCGTTTTTGATCCTGTAACTTTCTTTTTTAAAGTATTTATTTAATTATTTTTCAAATACAGTTTCCATTTAATAATACTCTTGAACCTAGTCAACGGCAGGTACCTGACACAACAGAAAGTAAAACTGCAGATAACAGGGGCTCCTCTAATACAGAGTTTTCTACCCTGACATAATTACTCCAGTGCCCATAAAATGACATAATTAGTCCTCATGCCTCAGAATGCAATACATTGGTTTAGTTTGCATTGTTTTATCCTTATCAATATTTATTACTAATAAATGTAGTATTTTATAGTATAACAGGCAGTTTACTGTTCAGTTAAATGATTTAAGAGAATGTTAAAAATTTAGATGTTTTTCTTTAGTCTAGTGTTGGACAGGTTACATTTTCTTTCTCTCTCTCCATATATACACACATATGTATATATGTATATATACACATTTATGATTAGCACAAAATATATCTATCCATACACATGTACACACATAAAGTTTATGTATGTTTCATTTACATATACACACATATGTACTTATACATATATTTCATTACTTAAATAGCAAGAATGAAAAACAAATGGTTCCCAAATACTGTCAGATATAGTTTTCTTTGAGCTGATATTTTTTGTGTGTGTTAATAAAACCACAGGCAGGCAAAACTGGTATTTTTTCTCAAAGCCTTTACTTATTCACAGCTGTTCAATAGTAAAAGAACAATCGTTATCATTGTACCTCATCTCCATTTGGAAAATGAATAATAATCTTCAAGTTCCATTGGAAATTAAAAGCAAAGTTTGCCTGGATATAAGGGTCTTGGCAGAAAGGTTCAGCACATTCTTTTTAATATGTATCCTACCAAAATTTTACAAAACTAAGACTAGGCATCATTAAAAAATGTTCCATGATAAGTATATTTGTATCATAGTTATTCGATTTGCTTTATGGATTAAAATATTAATATTATAATTTTTGCTTTAATCTTTTCATGTGTTTCCTGACCTTTGAGTTTAAAAATCTTCATCATATTTTACAGATATGTGAGAGGTTAGTGTTGAAGCTAATTACTGACTACCAGTTCCCAGCATGCTTTTTCTGATTTTTTTAATAATTTGAAATATGTAATTAGAGCTTTATAGTCAACGCCAATTTTTAAAGGATAAAATATCTGAAAATTTTGTTAAAAATAAAAACCTAAATAAGATTGAATATTCATTTGCTTGAGTTTATATCCTGCTACCTTCCAGTTATTCTCAAGTTAGCAGAAATCAAGTTAGCACAAATGTACACATATATTTTAATATATATAAATTATTTGCATTTTGGTTTTAATTTAACTTTTAGGAGTGTTTATAATAATAATGGGGAAAAAGTAAATCTCTATCATAGTTTAATTTTGAGCCTGCAGCCATTATATCAGTAATTATTGCAAATAAATTATAAAGATATTTTTGGAAAAAATTTACATCTCACATACTATATGAAGGTGAAGAATGATCTAATGTAATTAATTATGGAAAATACAATAATATAAAATTACATAATAGTTTATGAACTTCCTTCAAAGCTTTATCAGTCTTTCACATTTGTTTCTTCACGTTTTAGACAAATGAACTCTACCACCTCTAAATTATCTATTACTGAAGAAGGGAAGGCATATCAAAATTATTTGAAATATATTTTTTATTTTTTGGTCTTTGTAAGCAAGTAAAACTAATATAATTCTTTAACTTCTCAGTTTCATTTTATTTTAACAATGTTTGCCACATATATGGGAAACAATAGATCTGACACTACTATCCACTGTTTCATTTGATGCAAAATTCAAAATTCTCTTTGAAACTGAGACCACTTTTCTAATTCTTTTATATCCCTGTAATACTTTAATAAATACCAATACTTCAGAAATGAGCCCTCAAGGTGAATGCATTTTCTTGATTTATATCAACTTTAAATTTCTTCCTAGATTTTCTAGATATGATAAAATTAGTAAGGTTGTTACCATGTCCTTTTTTCTATTACTATTCAGCCACCAACCTGTTTTCTGTTTGTATGAGTTTGTTTTTTTTATATTTCACTTATAAGTGAGATCATTGAGTACAAAAGCTTTCAATACATTTATTGTTTCTCTAGTTATACTTGATTCATTTAAACAAATTGCACCTACTCTGAATTGGGTACTTCTGGGCCCTCTTCAACCCTCTGTCACCCATGGCTGAGAGTACAAATGAATGTATTGTCTTTTAGATGTTTCCAAAGCAAAGAATTGAAATTCCCACTTTACCTGTAATCTGGACTTAAAAAATATTCAATTTATTTAAACTAAAACATAAAACAGCAACAACAACAAAAAACACATTAACCTGTTGAACTAAACTTACATTCCAACCAACAATGCATAAGTGTTCCCTTTTCTACACATTCTCGCCAACACTTATGTCTTATTTTTTTGATAATTGTCACTTTAACAGGTGCAAAGTGATATTGCGTGACCTTTATTTGCATTTCTTTGATAACTAATGTTTTTGGACATGTTTAGGTGTACCTGTCAAATATATATACATATGTATATGTGTATATATATATATATATATATACATATATATATAAATGATTTTCTGCTCATTTTTAACAGGACTATTTTTTTGCTATTGAATTTTATGAGTTTTATATATCTTGGATATTAGTTCCTTATCTAATACATGACTTAAAATTATTTTATCACATTTAGTAGGTTATATTTTCATTTTGTTGATGGTTTCCCTTGCTGTGCATAAGCATTTTAGTTGATACAGTTTCACTTATTTTTGTCTTTGTTGCTTTTGCTTTTGGTGTCAATTTTTAAAAAATCATTTTCAAGATTTATATCAAGGAGCTTGTACCTATGTTTTCTTCAAGAAAGTTTATGGTTTCAGATCTTTCTTCAAGTCTTTATTTCATTTTGAGTTTATGATTGTGTTTGATTGGAATATATGGTCCACTTGTATTCTTTTTGTGTGCCCGTCTAATTTTCCCAGCAGTATTTATTGAATAGACTTTCTCCCTCATTATATATTCTCGGCACTTTTGCCGTAAATTAATTGACCATCTGTTCATGGGTTATTTTCTGGGCTTTTTATTCTATTTCATTGACCTATGTCTCAGTTTTTATGCCAATACCATGTTATTTTAATTACTATAGCTTTGCAATATTATTTGAAATCAGGGAGTATGATGCCTCCAGCTTTGTTCTTCTTTCTCAAAACTGCTTTGCCTACTTGGGGTCTCTTGTGGTTCCATACAAGTTCTAGAATTTTTGGTTTTATTACTGTAACAAAATACCATTGGAATTTTGATAGGACCATATTGATCTGTATATTGCTATGATACTATGGGCATTTTAATAATGTTCATTCTAATTTATGAGCGTGGAATATCTATTTACTTGTATCTTCTTGAATTGGCTTTATTAATGCTTTGTAGTTTTTAACCTCCTTAGTTAAATTTATTCTGATGTATTTTATTCTTTTTGATGCAGTTATAAATGAGATTGTTTACATAAATGATATTTCTGATATTTCATTAATAGTATAAAGAAACACAACAAATTCTTATGTATTGATTTTATACCCTGTAAACTTTACTAAATTTATCAGTCCTAGTATTTTTTGTTGGAGTCTTTAATGTTTTGTATTACATTATGTCATTTACAAATAGTGACAATTTTATTTCATTCCAATTTGGGTGCCTTTTATATGTTTTTCCTGCCCAGTTGTCTGGCTAGGACCCCCAATATTATGTTGAACAAAAGTGGCAAGACTCAACACCTTGTCTTGCTCATTATGTTAGAGAAAAAATTTTCCATTTTTCACTACTAAATTTAATGTGAGCTTTGGGCTTTTCATATGTTACCATGTTGAGGCATGTTCCCTCTATACCCAGTTTATTGACCATTTTTATCATGAATGGATACTGAGTTTAGTCAAATGCTTGTTCTGCATTTTGTTTATAATCCACTTCAACAGAATCAGTAGGAATTTGCATATCCAGTACTTACATTTTGAAAAAATTAATAAGACTTCAAAATCAGATGATTTCAGTTTTTTAAAATTTGCATAGTAAATTATTTTTGGCTCCATTTGTTCATAGGCATAAACCACAACATTTTATTCCCTTACACTAGCAAAACTAGTTACAGAGAGCAGAGCTCCAATGAATTATGAGAATATTTACTCAACTGAGAGAACAGCATGAGAGTTCCCTTAAAACAGTACTTCTGTCACATTTTCAAAGTAAATATTTAGTAAGTTAACATGTGTCACAATTCTATAAAATGTGAAAGGTATTTTTTTCTAGTTTTTGAGAGTTTTAACATTTAAACATTACTTTGTTAAATACCTTTAACCTTTAAGAGCAACGTTCATAGTTCCAATAGGTCAATCATTCTGCTTTGTACTGATTTTTTCCTAGCTAAAACTAAACAAATATTATAGTATTCTGTTGGTTTTGAAGTTTTCAGATCACCTTGAATAATACATTTGCTATTCAAGAGAAATCATGCAGATTTTACATCAAGGCCATCATGTTTAAATGTCAACTATATGTATTCTCTAAATTCTTCTAGTCAAAACATACCTATTGTTATTAAGGGAAAAAATGTATGTTGTAATTTGTTACTCACTATTGAACAGTTATTTAATAGTTAATCAATATTTAATAAATGAATATTATATATCTAGATACATTTGATAAAATAACATAAAAACCTACCATAATTGGCTTAAAGAGTGAAATAGTTTGACTCACATAATTGAAAGTCATGAACAGCCACTTTAGACTGTTCAGTTCAGATCTCTATCATGTGACTAAGACATGAGTTTCTGTCTCTCTGCTCTGTCTTTCATGGTATCATATGAAGGTTGAATTTTCTCCTTTTGAAAAATATAAATATAGAATTTACATATTTTATACCCATTACCTATACTATTCAAAAGGAAGAAAAAGGTTACCTTTTGGTTGTCTCAGAGAAACAAGAAATCACTGCTTTTAGAATCCTACAGCATGTCTCTCTTCAAACTTCATTTTCAAGATTTGGTCATGTGCCATTACTGAAATAATTCATTTGGTTAAAGAATAACCTATATTGACTTAATTAGTACTGTGTCATCTTAACCAGTATTATGGCAGGTGCAATCTGATAAACCAAGTTAAATATACAGCATTAGGATCTACCCATGAAATTTTACCCATAAACAAGAAGGCATATGGTGAACACTGCATAGAATATTTATGGAGGTTGCACTGTATTTCACAAAGAGTATATAATATAGAGAGACAAAGTACATAAAAACTTTTATTACAAAGCAGGGTTTTCTATATACATAGAATAATATATATATAGTCTAATACATACATAGAATAAAGTGAAAAGTTTTATAAAATATAATTTATATAGTTGCATACTATTTTATAATACTATAAATTATCATATAGATAATACATTAAAACAATATTGTAATGTATTCATTGTGTTCTTGGGTTTCAACATAGACTATAAGCTTTTACTCTCTATCCCTGAGCACCTAACACAGTGACTTAATGTTAGACAATTAATAAGGGCTGTTGAGTATAATAAAGTAAAAAACAAATCAATATTGGCTCAATTACTCACTTTGTTTACATAGACACTGCGTAAAATATAGTTTTGCCTTTAGAGTGAACTTTTTAAAACAAATAGCTCACATTCTTTTCATTAGTAGCATCGGAAAACAAATAAAAATAAAAGCTGACTTACCCTGTGTTTGGTTTTGAGACCTCAGCATTCCTCTTTACTGAAGGTAATGAAGATAAGGAAGTAACAGTAAAGAAAGGGCAAATGCAAATATTTGGTATATAAATTAAAGGATATTATGTAATTGCCAAGTGCCTATAGAGTATGCAAATGAAGTTTTCCTTGGACGGTAACAGATCTCACTCACAGATGAGTAGAATCTGAAATACTAAGAAAAATGAATTCCAAATAAGTTAAGAAGAAAAAGTTAACTAGAGCCCTGGCTGATGTGGCTTGGAGGATTGAATGCCAGCCTGTGAACTAAAGGATCACTGGTTCAATTCCCAATCAGGGCACATGCCCAGATTGTGGGTCAGGTACCCAGTGGGGGAGTACATGAGAGGAAACCACACATTAATGTTTCCATCCCTGTTTCTCCCTCCATTTCCTTCTGTCTAGAAATAAATAAATAAAATCTTTAAAAAGAAAACATTATCTAGATATTGAGATTTAGGTCATACATGTAAGTAGAGATAAGAAAACAATAATGATGAAATGGAAATAAGAAAACAATTACATCAGTCTGAATAAGATGTGAACAACTATATCACCATCTTCTCCGAATTCTGAATGGTGCTAAAGATTGTGTTCATTTTTCATTTCTGTGTCATCTTTTGTTTTCATGGAAAGTTTTAAGTGCAGAAATAGAATTGTTCTTTGTTGATAAATCATCAAGCACTGTGCCATTCAAGAGGAGTATGGTTTGAGTATCTGAAGACTTATTCTTTTCTTCAAAAACTTCTCTTGAGAAACAATGTAGTTAGTTAGATGGACTAGAAATCTGCAGACATGGACTACAGAATGCAGTTGTTTACTCTCTCTACTATTCTCTGCTCTATTTGATATGTAATCATAATAGAAACAGACAGAATAATTTTTATTCTTTTCTTGGGCTGTAACTCAACAGTTGATCCACGTTTCTAAAAAGTATTGTGCTGTAATGGTTAACTTATTTTTTTTTTTTTGTTTAGTGAGAAAATCCCAACTGGCAGTGCAAACAGATTTTAACACTTCTAAGAATCAACAGAGATATCCTAACTTTGTAATATGTACCTCATGCGGACTGTTTGACACAATTTTCTTAAAGTATTTCTGAAACAAGCCAGTCATTTAAAAAGCTGTTAAATCCACATCATATATCATGCTCTAACAATGATTTTGAGAGAGAATACAGAACCGATGCCTATAGCAACATAAATCCTTCCTTTCCCACAGGGAAGAAAACACTTCCAAATTATATCAATTATATATTGTTTCATTTAAAATCATTCCAAAATTTACCGGCTTAAAACAACTATATATTTTGTCCACAATTCTCTTTTTTTCTTTTTTTATTGTTGTTCAAGTACAGTTGTCTGCATTTTTCCCCTACCACTCTCCCCTCAATCCTACCCCTTTTTGGTTTGTCCATGGCTCCCTTATACATCTTCCTTTATGACCCTTCCCCTCCTTTTCCCCTTTATCTCCCTCTGGTTACTATCAGTTTGTAATTTATTTCAATGTCTCTGGTTGTATTTTGCTTGGTTTTTTGTTTTGTTGATTATGTTTCACTTATAGGTGAGATCACTATAAGGTATTTGTCTTTCACTGCCTGGCTTATTTCACTTAGCATAGTGCTCTCCAGTTCCATCCATGCTGCTGCGAAAGGTAGGAGCTCCTTCTTTCTACTGCATAGTATTTCATTGTCTAAATATACCACAGTTTCCTGATCAACTCATTTACTGACTCTTAGGTTGTTTCCAGCACTTAACTCTCATAAATTTTGCTGCTGTGAACATTGGGTTGCATAGGTTCTTTTGAAAGATATTCTATGCAGCAGAATTTTTCCTGATACATTCCCTAGAGCAAGGGACATAAAGAAAAGAATAAACAAATGGGACTTCATCAAAATAAAAACTTCTGTGTGACTAAATGAAACATCAGCAAAATGAAAAGGGAACCAACTGTATGGGAAAATGTATTTACCAATGGTACCTCAGACAAGGCTCTGATCTCCAAAACATATAAAGAACTCATATGACTCCACACCAAGAAGAAAAACAGTTCAATTAAAAAATAGGCAAAGGACTTGAACAGACACTTCTCCAAGGAGGACAGACAGAGGGCCCAGAGATATGTGAAAGGATGATCAACATCATTGGCCATCAGAGAGATGCATATTAAAATCACAATAAGATACCACTTCAAACTGGTCAGAATGACCATCATTAGCAAATCAACAAACACGTGCTGGTTAAGTTGTGGAGAAAAGGGAACCCTAGTGCACTGTTGGTGGGAATGCAGACTGGTGCAGCCACTGTGGAAAACAGTATGGAATTTCCACAATTCTTTAATATGGCCATCCAGGATAGACTCTGCTGTGTGATTCTTCTGGTCTCTTCCAGGTTAAATATCTCTTGGCTGTTTTTCTGTCTGTAACCAGCGTTTGCTGCTAAAACAGGAAGGCCTCAGCTGAGCACCTCCTCACCACCCTGCTCCTTGTGTTCTTTTTCCAGCAGGCTGACACAGGATTGTTCACATGGTGCCTTGGCATGGTCCCAGAGAAAGAGAGGGAACATGCAAGACCTTTTGAGACATAGACTCAGCACATATGCCACATTACATTGGTCAAACCAGATTCAAGAGGTAGGGAAACACATCCCACCTCTTGACAAAGAGTTATAAAGTCACATTTTGAAATGGACTTCATATAGGAAGGATAATAATTATAGCCATTTTTCAAACAATCTATCACACATCTTTCTGCTTTATCTGAAGAGTGAGTTGATGGTTTGATAATATCAACAATGGTCTTAATTCTCATTTTGCATTTGCTACCATAGATCAAATTCAAATTTGTACTATACATAGTACAGTCATGTATTTTCTGAATTCTTATGGACATAGTATCAAATTGCCTTTTCTAATTTTGAAATAAATATAGTAATCCACTATTAACTATGGGGTACAGTTAGTATAACACCTAAAAAAGTTACAAACAATGGTGAGAAATTGAGTTGTCCTTTTCTCTCCACAATCAGCATGCACATCCAGCCAGTTTTGAAAGACATGGCTTGTTATTTAGTGTGATTTCATTTGGGAGTTTCTTAACATGGGGTATAGTGAATGTTAATTCAAGTTTAGGATGGGTGGCATCCTGTGCCCATTTATGAATATGAGAAGGAACACTTCAAAGAGAGTCATCATTTTCATCATTAATTTGCTAATTCATGCAGAAGGAAATGACTCATGAAAACTTTAGATACCTTTGTTTCAAAATTAATTTTCTTCAGTATTCCTTTGCTTGAGCTTAGTGGAAAAGGTTTGTCAGTTGAGTGAAGATGCTTCAACTACTTCACTGATGCTGCTAGGATTATTAATTAGGCTTCTGAATTTGGCCCTGCTCCTTTCCTGGTCACCGTGATGTGTCATTGAAACAGGATCATTAAAATAAGTGATGTGTGTTGTGATTTCATTAGTGTCATCAATAATGTATTACGCTTTCCTTTTAGTAGGTTCTTTGTGTTGTGTGTAGGTCAGGATGACTGTATGCATTACATTTATAACATACAAATTGTTACTGATGAGGGAAGATAGGCATGAGGGTGGAATTAATGTTATTTTAAACAGGATGACTACGAAAATGAGTTCAATTAAATAATATTTTAATTAGGTCTGATGTTTGTACATGCCATACTGAGGTACATGCTATGTGTATGCAAATAGGATGGTGATTTATTGAATGAATAACACAGCCCATTCTTTCTGCAAGAACACTTTTCTTCAGGTGGGTGTAAGACCAGGAGTAGTTCACTAAGGAATATAATTTCTGGGGGTGAAAAAGAACAGACACTTGACATGGAAACTCTTCAAGTGTATTGTTTTTCTTTGTTTACATTTTTTTCCTTGCCAGACATGTGCCTTTCGAGTACCTAGTGGCCCATCCCCAGTCTGCCCTAATCTGAAGAATAATTGAGAAACAGAGACATATTTGGTACCCTGATGCCAAATAGATTGTTGAAATCTTACCTATGTTTAACTGAGGTTCAATTTTGGTCACATTACATGGGAATACAAAGAGTTTTGGCTTAGAAACTTCCATTGGAGGCACTGATCTAATCAAAATATTTTCAAAACAAAGGAAGTATAGTAGTTTTGGTACAATAGTAGTTTTGCTTCTCTGGAGTGATTCTGTAGTACATAGGGTTTTTGACTGAATGTATAAGAAAGTTCTCAGAAATAAAAAAATATAAAAACATGGCTGAATTTTGTTCTTCTTGTCCATTTGAATATTAAAATTAAAGTAATATGAATGTAATGTTTTGGAAGAGGGCTCCAAATGCAGAAATTTATTTTGTACAAGCAGTCAGCTGACTGGGTTTTAGTACAAGAAGAGAACTAGGAAAAGATGGGCTATGCCTGAAAATCACTATGAGAAATTATACTTCTCATAAAAATTTAAAGAAGGAATCTTTGTTATCCTCAATTTGTTTTAAGATAGAGCAATATATCAAGGTGAAAAGCTTTTATTATAATAAAGATCAGCAACCTAAGGTATATCAGCAACTACACAAAATGAAAGTTTTTCTTATATTATTAAGAAAAATTCTATTTGCTATTTTCCAACTAAAATCTCAGCACTTGCAATTTCATGCTGATTTGTATCCAATTTGGGTAGAAATGGATATGAGTGTTTATCTTACATGATAGCTTGCCACAGCCTACTACTTGAACCATGCAGCATATGGAAAATGTGTTTAGCTCCTTGTAGAGTTTCACAAACAAAAAAAAGATCCATTTCTATTCATGTGGTTTGTTTACAGTCATTTCAAAAATATGTTACTGTGCTTCTTCCTCATTAGAAAAAGTAAATGTTGGCACACAACAGACTCCATTGCATTGGTCTTTGGGAGATATATGTACCACTTTCCAGTTAATGACAAAAATAAAAAGTAATCATACTTCTGTGCTCTCAACCTAAACATTCTTTTTAGGATGTATTTGAATTCTTATACATTAGTTCTCTTCTAGATATTTTATATACATATTAAAGCCTGCGCTCAAGCTTAAATGAATTGTCATTGATGGATTAATCCTGTAACCTTTCTGAGCATATTTTATTAATATCTTATCTTTAAATATAATGTTAATAATAGTTAACATTTAATAACCACAGAGTGTTAGGTAGAAATGTATTTCAGGCCAGTGGGTTTTGAAAATATCGAAAAGTCACTCTAACAGCCTGAAAATCATTAAACACGCTCCCCATAATGTGTCAATTGCACTGGCAAGCTCACTAAGAGGCAGTTCTGGGTGACAGAGATGATAATGTTTTTGATTGTTGGCATGCTGAGCAATATGCCTTGAAGGAATGAAAGTATTCAGTAGAGCTTTTGAAAATATCTATTACGTTTGTACGTTCTGAAAATATGTTTTCAAAAAATGATTTACAATTAAACATAAGATGGATAAAAGAGAGGGAGTAATTCAAAAGTATAAATATTCCCTGGCTAGCATGACTCAGTGGATTGAGCGCGGGCCTGTGAACCAAAGGATCACAGTTCGATTCCCAGTCAGGGCACATGCCTGGGTTGCAGGCCAGTTCCCAGCAGGGGATGTACGAGAGGCAACCATACACTGATATTTTCTCCCCCTCTCTTTCCCTTCCCCTCTAAAGATAAATAAATAAAATCTTTTTTTAAAGTATAAATATTATGAAAACTTATTAAATAGTTATTAAACTAAATTTTTATTGGTCAGTATATGTCAACTACAAAGAAATACTTTTTAAAAGATTGAATGACTAAAATATATTTTAAACATTTATTCTTGAAATACCTTAAACTTTAAACCATTTTTGTTATTGTGGGGGTGACTACTTCACGAGAGTCCCCCCCCCCGCCCGGTGCCACAGACACACGTGAGTGAATAATGACCAAGACAAAATGAGATCCGTTTGGGGAGGCGGAGTGGACTGTGGCCAGTTTCTCAGTGGAGACAAAGGCCAGCAGCAGCCAGTTTCTCTGAGGAGAAAAAGGCCCCGAGCACCCTCTTCCAATCGCCTTTTATTGGATTAAAATACACAGGAATACAGGGCAGCAAGGATCAAACAGTAGATAACATTTTAAAGAAATCTGAGGGCTTCAGAGTCAGTGTTTGTCAGGAAGAGAGTTGCAGAAACTTTGGGAGACATACTCATTTCCTCTCGGACCCTTATCATATGAATGAAAGCACTCTTAGCAGAGCAGATTTCACGGGTTAATCAGCAAGTCTTTGTGATGCCAGATTTCCCCCCAGGACATGCTCTAGCAAGGCAAGGAGCTGCACCTCTCCCCAACAGGTATTCAGGCTTAAGGGGATTAGAGCCAGGAAGCACTTCTCCCAGAAGACATGGGGACTCGGGCTACGTCAAAGCCAGGGAGGTGAGAGTCCGTTGCTCCTTATTACAGCCCCCCGAGTCCTTCCGTGAAGGTCTCCCAAGTGATTGAGTCTGGCTTAGGTTGCCCCCCACTGTGAGGGGTCTTATCGGTCATTGACTTCCAACCAAGCTCTGGGAGCAGGGAGAGGAACTGAGGCAGCATTTGCTACCAGAGACAGGCTTTGTCTCCTGCGGCTGGCGTTCGAAAGGTCGTCTCTCACCCTTAGCCACAAGGGGTAGAGATACAATTCCTAGAACTAGGCAGAGCAGTCTACTACATGTTATTATATGTTATATATATGTATATATATAATTGATTTTATATATATATATAATTGATTTTATTGGGGTTATATTGGTTAATTAAATATGATTTAAGTGTATAATCCACACTTATGAGAAGATGGTATTTTAAATGTCAAATATATACAAAGAAGATAGAATAGTATAATGAATTTTATTATCCCATTTTAACAGTTATTAACTAATGGTCAGTCTTGTTCCGCCTATACTGTCCACAGTTCTACCTTCCATTTCCTCTCAAATATTTTGGAGGAAATCCCAGACATGATCATCTTTCATTTATAAATATTACTATGTGTATTTCTAGAAGACAAGGACCCTCTTTTATAAACATACTGATACCATCATCACACCTAAAATGCAAACAATTCTTTAGTGTTAGCAAATCTTCAGTATTCCATTTTGCATTACTACTCATTTTTTAGTTTGTTTCAATTAAAGCCTAGTAAAGCCTACACTTTGTGACTGGTTGATGTTTCTTTAAGTCTAAAGCAGAAGTTCTCAATCAGGGGTCAATTTCACCCCATAAAAGGTAATTTTACCAATCTGGAGACATTTGCAACTTCTACAATTTCTGTGGACTAAATTTTTGTCTGTTTAAAAATATTTTATATAATTTTATATTTTCAAAATTATATAATATTTGGGAGATGTATATTTTATATATGGATATATATTTTAGGGAGAGAAAAAGAAAGAGAGAGTTAAGATCCTTATCTGATGTGATGGTAGTTGAAGGCTGGGCCTTTGGGTGGTAATTAGGTTAGGTGAGATCATGTGTGGGGCCCTTGTGCTGAGACTAATGCCCTTATAAAAAGAGAAGACACAAGGAGCTCTGTCTGCGTGCATGTACCAACCCAGATCATGTGAGACTACAACAGGAGGAGGCCTCTCGCCAAACCTCCTGGTGATCTGGACTATGCTGGCACTCTGATCTCAGGCCTGTAGCATTCAGAACTCTGAGAAGTCTATGCTGTTCCATTAGAGTAGCCCACACTGACTGAGACAATTACTGGTGTATAGTGGTTGGAGCCCAAGGATACTGCTAAACACCCTACAGTGTACAGGACAGCTGCCACAAGAAAATTATCCAGCCTCAAATGTCCATAGCACAAGGTAAGAAACCCTGGTCTAGAGGTCTGTCCTTCACCTGTTTTTATTATAATGTATTCATTTAATAAACTACATCATTAATTCTGTAGTTCCCCACAGTCTACATTTTGCTGATAATACATCATGGTTTCATTTAAGATATTTTGGTGTCCCTTGTATTTATTAGCAATTAGATTTAGAAGCTTCATCAGATTCACATTTTTAGCAAAACTATTTTATTTTATAAATAGTGTAGTGTCCTTCCATCAGGAAACACATAATGTCTGATTCTCTCATCACTATTGGAAATTTTGATGACTGATGTCTATCTACATTAATTTCTTAGATGTTGAAAAGTGGTATTATAATTTTATTACTTCTTTATCTATTGCAAATATCACCATTTCTTGGAAATATTGATTATAATGTTTGATATGAAAATAGCATTGTACATAAATCACTTACATATTTCATAAATATTTTTTAGAAACATCCTGTATCACCTTGATGACAAGACAAGTCAGTTTTCGATACTCCTGGAAGCGTGGGAGCACCGCCAGCCCCTTGCATCCAATGAGACCTTTCGAGAAGCTCTGTCAAAGGTGTTGCACAGCATTAATTCAGCTCAGGGTCACTTCAAAGCAGGACTTAACGTGTTCGACAGTGTCTTGGATGGAAATAACTGAGAAAAATCTCAGCATTTTTAAAAGGTTGCTTACAATTTTCCAAACAAAAGCTCTAATTTGATCGGATTTTCTGGCATTGAAGTTTTTTCCCCTCAATGACTTTTTACACAAATCTGAAGATGACATTATTACATTGTATTTTAATGGACATACAAAAAGAGCATTTTGCACATTTAATATTTTTCTTATATCTACATTTCTGAATATGTAAAAGCAGTTATTGAAATAATACTTAAGATTTATGTATGAAAAAGAAATCTACTGTATTTTTATATATATAAAATATTGGGGGGAAATGTTCCGAGAAGTTTTGGACAATCTTCACTCCTATGGATAAAGCCCATAGGAACAGAAGTTGTGTCTTATATTAGAGCCTTTAATGTCCTACTTTCTGTAATAGAAAAGGAGGGTTGATATGGTTTCAGCATAACTTCATTATTAAGTATTCAATATGAAGAACTCACGTATTTTGACTGAGTGATTGGTTGACCAAAACCACTTTGAATGTTTTTATTTTATGAAATGAAGTGCCTGTTCGTACACAACTAGATGTAGTAATACACTGGTTATGAAATTGTATTTTTTAAAGTATTAATGAAAAGAGAGCCATAAACATTCCAGGGAAAGATCTTCAGGTAGCTGCACAGAGCAATTTAAATGCAAATTTTCCCTAACAACTTAAAAGGTGACAAGCTTTGAAATCTCTAATTTGCCTCAGTTGATTTTGTAAAAAATTCAGAAGTGATATATGCCTTATGAGGGATAAATTTTTTATTTCTCTGTGTGTTGTTTCTGTTAGAAGCTCTAAAACAGACTCCTCTAAAATGAAAGCATCTTGCATTCTTTGAAAACCCAAATATCTTAAAAAGCATTAAATTGCTATTTTGCCACCAACAAAAAGGACGTACTATGATAGAAAAAGTTGTTTTGATCAATGAAAAAAGTTCCTTAATTCTATGAGGAAACTTTTGATATGTTTTTCTTCCTTACCCATAGTTCTGACAAAGATGAAAATAGAGATAATATTCATGATCCTAATTTTATGTAGAAAAAAAACAGTGTTACTGTATGAATCAGTCTTTCCCACACTCCAATTCTTTCCTCATGTGAAAAATGAAACTTTTCATACTGACATTGTCATTGACTGGCCCTGACATCCATTATTCCCCGAAACCCCAGACTTCTGTAGGTGACAGTTTAAACTTTTAGCTTGCCGTTAGAAAATGATTTGAATTTTTTTCTTCTGATATTGGATAAAGCAAATCCCCTGAGGAGACATCTTCAGAATATTTCATGTGATTTTCTTTCTCTACTCAACAAACACACTTTCCCATTATACACGGCTGCAATATACATTGCAGACAGCGCCTGTGTGTCTTAAGTCTTTGCTTTTTATGGATGAGCATAAACCTAATCTTAGTTTAAAAGAAACCTAAGTTGAGGGGAAAGAATTAATCAGTATTGATTAATTGATTTATAAAGCTCAGCTGTTCCTACCCTAAGTAATGTTTTTGTGCTCAAGGCAAAGAAGAAAACAGAGGCAATTAGCTGGATAATTCGAGCAGTAATCCATTCATTTGATTGCTTGTGTGCGTATATTTTTACATGAGAAATTAAACTACCTTTTTTAAAAAAAAGCAATATACTTGTTTGTTTGAAAGTATTTGCTGTGTCGAGGAGTTTCTACAGGAAAGGGCTAAAAGGGCAGGCAGCTGCACACCTCGACGTCCTCCCCCTCTTGCTGTCCGGAAACCAACAGCAGAAAAGAGGTGAGAATAGGTGGAGGGACAGGGGTGGGGCCCAGTAAGGGGATGCTGTGTTTACCAAAGGATCTTCAATACTCAGTCAAGCTTTAAGGTGTGCACCGCAGTTCTTCATTTGAAGTTGAATTTAAAGCAAAGATAAATAATGATCAGTTTGATAGTTGATCATTTTAGAACAAAATCCTAAGCAAATTCACACCTTTAGGCTGTAAGAGCATTGAAAGCACAAAATATTTTTGTTTGTGCATTTTGTTTAATGATTCTGTACACAGGTAAACCACATTGCACAGATAAAAATCCAAATATTATGTATTCTGCACTTCTGAATTATATGCTATTTGATATATTAGAACTGAAGTTCACTCTGGAATAACATGTTTCCTCAGTCTATTTGAGAGATTATGTGAAGAAATGGAATTATAATTAGAACAGATGTCCACCAGTTTTACAGGGGCTGCTCTGTATCTTTTGACTGCAACAAAATTCTTTAACTGAGAGCTATACTGCCGAGGTCTGATTACTTCAGGTTCCTCCAAATTTCTGTAATTTTAATTATTTTCCCATCGATCCAGGTACATAAAATCCTTTGCAAGTTAACAAGTGTTTTTGGTGAATTGGTAGTAGGTTTTAATTCTTGATGAGATATCTAGGTGCCTGTTAATTCTCACAATCCTTCATGCATAGACTTGTGTCAAGATACAATAAGCCATAAATGCCAAGAGAATGTGACAAGCGTGCACCACTGGAACTTGGGTTCAAGAAGGGTACATTTGGGATGCTACCCTTTGTGGAAGAGCATATATTCTGGAGTTAAAAGGAAGCCTAAGAAACATTCAGATCTAAGCCCTAAGGTGTTACCTTCAGCCAGGAAAAGCATCATCACCCCATCAGGTGCAGTAACTGTAGCCAAAGTAATTAAGAAACTTGGATATAGTCACATATTTAGCTCATAGCAAAAAGCCCTACTGGAATTTAAGCCTCTCTGCTTTGTCATGCAGTAAATCCAGCTCTCTCTGAGATGCTAAGGTTATAAACACTCTTTTCCAGCAATCCTATAACATGAGCCATTCTATCAAACACTTTGTGAACTGGAATCACTGCTTTAATTAAGGTCTAGCTCATCCATTGTTTATACCTGACAAACAAAACTTTCCCAGGGAATCCACATAAAGGACTGGGTACTCAGGAGGAAGTAAGTGGAGAGGGTTTCTACACGACGCCAGAAGTATGAAGGAGGGTATTGAGTTAAATGCTTTTATGAAAGCATATTTTAGATCTATATTAAATCAACAACCTAGCCCTAGCTGATGTGGCTCAGTGGATTGAGCACCGGACTATGAACCAAAGGGTTGCCAGTTCCATTCCCAGTCAGGACACATGCCTGGGTTGTGGGCCAGGTCTCCAGTAGGGGGTGCTCAAGTTGCAACCACACATTGATGTTTCCCTCTTTCCCTTCCTTCCCCTCTTTAAAAATAAATAAATAGAATCTTTAAGAAAATAAATCAATCAGTAATCTGAATTAGTGTTTCTCGAAATGTGGATTTTGGAATGTGAGAACTAGTAATTTTCATCTTCAGAAGGATTTCCCAGGTGACCAATTATGAACTCTGACGTTTAAAATTTTTCAATCTGCATTACTTGCCAACATATCTTTTTAAAAAAAGTCACACTAACAAGAGGTACCTGAAGCCTTGCTATTAAATGAAAGAAAATAAAACTCACCATTGTATCTCTCAAGAAAGGATGCAGATAGCTAACAGCTGTGCCTGCTACATATCAGGCAATGTTTGCATGTTTTTGTTAATTGAATTCCCACAACAAGCTTTTTTTTTAATGTGGAAACTTAGTTGAGTGGCCAAAAGTTCTACAACTAATTAAAGCATCTGAGATATGTTCCTCTGATAGCAAGTCCTCCGGTATCAAGTCCTGTGTTCATCACACTGAGTGCTATGGAAAACAATGGAGAGATTATTCAGTTATAGAAAGTAATAAACTTGAGAATTTAATGTATTTCTGCATAATTAATGAGACTGTTGTTTGTTTGACACTGCACTGGTTTAATGAAGAAGTTTGAAGAAACAAATTGCATCATTCCTTATGATGGTGGCCCACCCACCCCAACAATGGTGTACATATGTAGATAAGTTAGGTGATATCTATAAGAGCATTAAAAATCAATGTACCATTGTAGAATATCACTACTCCCAGATGTAAAATAGTAAAAAAAGAACACAACCCACATGTCTGAATTTCCTCCTGAAAATGCCTATGTAATTTCACTGGGAATAATAAAATGAGCAGATGCTTAGATTTACAACCACAGTTTTATAACATCCTTGAAAACTTAGAATAACTAATTGACATCTTAAGCTAAATAAATATGGAACATACCGTACATTCCCCCATTGGAAAGATAAATATTATAAAAAGAAAATAAACTATGATTTATTACCATCTGCCTAATAATGAATCAGCATCTTTGCCTCAAATGAAAAGCTATTATTACACAATAAATTGATAGATTTAGCTAAAATATTCTCAGAGACACGGTGTGGTATGGGTAATTAATTAACACACAAAGTAAGCTTTCTCTGAGGATAGCACATTGTCATATTTTTGGTTTAATGGGCTATTTAGCTGTGTTTGGTCACACATTCTCTTAATAGAGAGGAATTATTTTTGATTGCTAATCCATGTGTTGAGAGGAAGCGAAATGGGTCTACATATTCCAATAAATGTATCGACAACTTAATAGCTCCATGGTCAGAGCACGGAGGAAGCCCGGTGGGAAAAACCAAAGAATGTGGTGTTTGAGAAAATGGTTTCTGTCCAGCTGTAGTAGTGAATCTTTATTTCTTCCATATGTTTAAATAGCTAGCTTTTAAAAATCCCCATTAGGATCTGCTATTCTGATAAACCTTAAAAAACTTCAGAGTTCTAAGCACTCTATTAAGTGCAAATATTTTTAGTTAAGTGGTTTGTTTATGCAATTCAAATTTTGAAGTGATAAGAATTTAAAAGGAGAGTTGCAAAAAACCTGTTTTTGAATTCAACTGACTTTGGTCACCATATCCACTTAACTTTCTGTTTTCTCTTCTAGTTATACTTTAGCAGTGAGATTAGGATTTTTCTTTTTTACCTCAAAAAAGTAATTTTAAGACCTATTTGACTCAATATGCATTTTTCTGTAAATCAGACAGAATCTCATTTCCATGATATGTTTTCATGATTCTTTGAGGGTGTGTACTGGAGAGCCTTTAACATCCCTAGGACTGCCAGGAGTCTTGAGGCCTTGCTCATTGTGAGATGACATATTTCTTAAAGACATTTATAATCTGATATTCCGATTGTATCAAATTTACAAAGCTAGGGATTAAATTGAAGCACTTTCAGGTAGCATTCAAGAAAGAGAAGCTGCTTCACATTGGAACATTTCTGCTTAGCTTATTTTCTCTTTGAAGTATATAGTTATATAGCTTTCTGTAACCAAAATGGTAATTTTGATATTTTCAGCCAAAATACAATGATTAAAACCAAAGAAATGTATGGATACTCTAATTTCTTAAGAGGATTCTGTCAAGAATTAACTCAGGAGCAGTCAGTTCAGTGCCCACCTCTAGACAAAGCTTGGCTGAGTGGGGACAGAGCCTGACAGTGTTCCGTCTAATTCATGTGACACCTTGAGCCAATAAGCACTGAAGTAGCTTTTCTCAGAGGGAGACAGATTCTATTTTCCAGGGGCTAATTATTATGCACCACCTCAGTCCCCAGAGGACTACACAAGTGCCTGCACTCTACCATATGTCATGTGCTATAATCCAACAAGCTCAAGAGATTAATATACAGTCATTACTATGAATTATTACGTTGCATTGAAGTTAATGTAGGTCTTTTGTTCTAATTAAAGTGTAAACTTGACATCTGAAAGAAGTCTTTTAACTAGGGAAGTGCTGTTAATGTCTCTATTTTAATGAACTACATATATTTTTCAATCACAATGTGTAATTTTTTAATTATCTAGACTGCTCACTAAGTAAAACTCTCCAACTTCTTCAAAAATTTTTTACTGAGTATGTTGCAATGCTGAAGAACCCTGCTTGGAGTGTGTTTTACCTTTTTTAATTCTTAGCCATTGTTGAATCATGTTTTTAGTATATGTAGTAGTGTTTTATTAATATTAATAATTAATAATTATTTGTTTTCCTTTATATCAAGCTGCTGCACATAGACTGCCTTATTTTGAAAGTCAGAAAAATGCAATTTCTCTATAAAGACAATTTTATCACGTCTGTTTAACAAGAAACAAACAAAACATTTTACTACACCACTGGAAATTGTCTGCAGGAAACAAAATGTCCAGATGGTTAAGGGTAGCTCACATAATTATATTCCAAAGATGTTATAAATAATTCCTTTTAGAAGCTGAGATAGGACTATTAGTCACTATTAGGTGACTAAGTATTTACATTTTACGCAGAAACTTTTAATGGCAAATATATCCCCTGCATTTTAACTTGCTACTTGAAAAATATGAATTGAATTGTATTCTGAAAAAGTTTTCTAGAACATTTTGAAAGGCTAATTTGTTTTATAGACATGTAAAATTATCATTTTGAAAATAGTTTCATATATGTGATTGTGATGTTAATATGTACTATGCATTTTTCAAGTCATATCAGTGTAACAATATTTAGTTACATAAAATTATATAATACATAAAATGTCTCAGTTGCATAACAATAAAAAAGAGCTATAAAATAATGCAAATGTTAGAAGATTTATAAATTAACTTGGCATAAAATTTGGAGGGCAATATCTCCAATTAAATTTTCTCTGATTAAGAGCAAATATATCTGAAAAGTATCTTTGTGACTAAATTGCCCTCAACTGTTACAGTGTGAAATATTGTTCAAAATAATTTGATTATTATCTGTGACTCAGAAATCCTTTCATAGATAATTTGATATTATCCATGACTTAGCAAATTTCATTGTAAAGAAATTTTAATGGTCATTGTCTTTGTTGTGGTTGATTTTTAATGACATTGATTTAGAGGCATGTGTCTATGTTTTGCAATTACTGTATCAAGTTGAATGTCTAATCTCTATAATGTGTGGGTGTCCATCAGGAATTTGGTGTTTTCTATATTTAGCCTAAGTGTGATCTCACCGATTTGATAATGTTTTATCAATACATATTACTCAAATGACTCAGTATGAACTTACTTGGGAAAGTATGTTGTGATTTGGAGTGACCCAAATGGGATTGAAATAATAAATTGAGAATCCAAGTGAACATTTTATATTTCACTTACTTAAATATCTGCACATAATTTAAAACATAGTATTATGGAATGAAGGCATCTCTTAAGGAATATGTTCTAATTCATAAATGCAATGAGTATGTACAATAAAATGGTAATATTTAAAACACCCACTTAAAATATTAAATGTATATGAAAATCATTGCTATTCTGTGTTTTGTTAAAAGATATACAACATTTTAGATATGCAAAATTAATAAGTTATTAACATGCATTATTATTTATGTAACATTTATTACACCTAAACAAGAATAAGTCTTGTTCAGAAAACATCCTATAATATTTGTCTTATTTTTCTTCTTTGCCTTGCAGTTTTTTCTCAAACGTGCATTGCTCATTTCTTTCCTCTATTATTCTCCTGCCTTTATGTCTTTTCTTGCCAGTGTGGGCAGTGGGTACGTGTGTACTTCTTGTGGAATTCTTATTAATTTTCTGGATTAAAAATAAAATCCTCAAAGTAACATAAAATCCTAATAAGATGGTCTGATTCTGCAGCCCACAGTTATAATCTGACTTTTAAATGACTCAATTGTATGAGCAGTTTTTTTCTTCTCTTCTCCTTCAGCTATACTATTCTTGTAAAGGCAGAGGCATTCTTACAAGGCATTTTCTGACATCCTAAATGCTCACAGATATAATTTCGGTGCAGTTACATTTCTTGACCAATTTACTTTTTTTAAAAATTTCTCCCCTATCTTGGCAAATACACCAAACTCTCTAACCAAAAGTAAGGATCATACTTCATACTTTCCTTACTCTCCACATCCAATTTATCAGCAAATGGCTCTACTGCCCCTTTCTCTATCTCCTGGGTGCCATCTACTCAATGCCCACATCTTCTCATCCCTTCATTGTACTCAGCATTGTAACTCTTTCAAGCAAAGGGGATTTTAAAACAGTAAAATAATCATACAAGTACTGAAAAAGCTAGTAACACAAAAACGTGAAGGTACTGTTTCTCAGAGATCTGTAGCTGCAGTCAACTGCCCCTGGCCTTAGGGTGGGAGGAGCACGGAGCTGGGAAATCTGTGATAACCCAGGAGCCAGCATTCCACTGACACTCCTGGAAACTTGGCTGCTGCTGGCGGACCGCTGCCCAAAGGGCTTAAAGAACCAGGACAGGGAAATCAGAAGTCTGGGAACCTAGTTCTACCTCCCCTACAAGAAGCAGTAACAACAGCAATAAAAACCCAAATCTTCCTCACTTGTTGACCTTTATAAACTAGAGACAACCCAAATATCTATCAACTGTTGTAATGCATACAATGCATTAATACTCAGATATAAAAAAGTGAGAAATGATATCTATACTAATGCAAATGAACCTCAAGAGCATTATGCTAAACAAAACAAGCTGTATATGGAAGGCTAGTTCCCTGTGGCATTTCTACACTTTTGTGATAGCTTTGGTTGAGGACACTCTTTTCAAGGATGTTTGATATTCAGAATCCTTAGAAGCAAGACATAGTGTCTTCATCCAGATCAAAGGGCAGATTTGTTTTCTCACCCATGTTTTAAAAAAACAAAACAAAACATTGTCTCTTGCTTTGGGCAAAGTTTGAGTAGAATTTGCTAACAGCTTATTTAAAAGATTGGAGAAATCCTAAATTCAGGGTGGCTCAGATCTTAACAGATCCACTCATGTGCAACACTTTCCTGGGCCCAGCTTCACACCACCCCCGTGGGGCTGGGGGGCAACTGAATGGATGAGAACATGAGGCTTACACTGCCTGTTGTGCTGTATATAATAAATTTTCAAAATTCAGTTGGGGCATTGTCTCCTTACCACTTGAATCTATGGGTGTATGACAAGTCAATCCTGCAGCTTTTGCCGCTGTGCCGTTGCTTAGAAACTGCTTCACAATTTTATCATGCAATATTGCGTGATATATGGGCAAATATATAAAAGGCAAATCTATAGTGACTGTACTGGAACAGAGGATGCAAAAGACTAGATGTTAAGATAAGAGATTTATTGCAAAATGTGCAAGGGAGCAAGTGTGGAGGTCATGACCATGTTCCATATCTTGAGTGTAATGGTGGTCATGCAATTGTGTAAGTCTGTCAAGACTTCATCAAATGCATATTTTAAATTGGATTTATATTAAAATTTCAGTTAGTAAAGCTGATTAAACACAAAAAGCAAGAGTCTGTAAGAAAGAACAGAAAAACTTAGGGAGGAAACTAACAAAAATAATGAAGAATAATTTGGTAAAATGAGAGTGCATTCACTTTAAAGTCCTATTGATTTCCCAGCAAAAAGAATAAACATTTTATCATCACAGAAATGTAAAATTTTAAAGCACTAAGTTTAGATAATCCTAAAAGAGTCCCAGAAAAGGAAACAAAACAAAGCACAGTATTTTTTTAAAACAGGTTCTCTACAAATAAGTAATAGACTAGCTCATTGGCTTTCATCAATGACTCCTGCAAAGCTTCAAGAAAAAATAATTTTATCCTGTAATTCTATGAGCAAATAACTCTTAATGTGTTATATTTACATTCTACAGATAAACAGAAATAATAGGACACCTATCTGTCTATCAAGATATTTATTATAAAGAATTGGCTCATGTAACTATGGAGGCTGAGAAGTGCCATGATCTGCCTTCTGCAAGGTACAGGCCTAGGACAGTTGGTGGTTTATATAGAAGGCTTGTGAGCTGGGAGCTAATTGTATTGATTCTAGTTTTAGTCTAAAGCTTGAGCACTAGGAGCACAAAGGGTGTGAGAAGGTTGAAGTCTCAGCCCCACAGGCAGGCAGAGTGATTTCAACCTTCCTCTGTCTTTTTGTTCTTTTCAGGTCCTCCAGGAATTGGCAGGTGCCACCTGCATTGGGGAGGGCCACCTGCCTTACTCAGTCCACCAGTTCAAATGCTAGTTTCTTCCAGAAATACCCTCAGGACACACCAGAGGTAATGTTTAAGACGTATGGCCTCCCATGGTACAATTAAGGTGACATAAAAGTAACCTTCACAAAAGTCCTATGTTGTCCTGTATATTTTGGCCTCACCTGCATGTCTAGTTTTCCATCTTCTAGTCTCTCTGGGCATTTTTAAAAAAATCTTGAACTTTCCCAGACGTGTGCTGACACAGCATTTTTCACGTACTGTTGCCACCACTGGGATGCTCTTGCCTTCTTATTTGCTAGTTAGCTCCTCCTGCTCATTCTTCAGATTGCAGGTAAGTATTCACTTTTTCATTAAATTGTGCCAGAAGATATCATGTACTCTCATGTTTGGCCCGGACTGAGTGGCTCAGTTGGTTGTAGCATTGTTCTATACAGCCAGAGGCAGGGCACACCTAGGTTGATGGTTCAGTCCCCAGTTGGGATGCATATGGGAGGCAACTGATTGATGTTTTTCTCTCACATCAGTGTCTCTCTCTCTCTCTCTCTCTTTTTCTTTCTCTCTCTCCCTTTCCCTCCTGCAATCATATCCTCAGGTGAAGATTAAAAAAATACTCTTATGTTTGTTCCCATAAAAACCTGTATTTTTGTCACAGAAAGTATTTCAGTTGTAATTTTAGTGGCTGACTTCCTCACTAGAATGTGGGTTTTATGAATATAGTATCAACATCTTATCTACTCACCATTCTATCCCAAATGCCTCATGTGGCCAGCACCAAGTGAGTCCCCAGTCCATGTTCATTCAGTACATGATAAAAAGAAAGAAATAAATACAAGAAGTCTAGGTGTTCTTACTTTTCTTGCCTGGAGAAGGGAAGAGAAAGACACCAACATGCTTTTATGTGCTTGAACATTGCAACAAGCCCAAGAAAGGCTCTGTCATACGTGGTTAGTTAAAGTATCAGTTCAGGTGGACACTGTATTAGTGATGCTCCTTGGGGGTGGGGTGCAAGAGAAGGGCGTGTCTATACTTTTTCCTTTCATCATCGATGTTACCTCCATCCTTAGAGATAGGTGCATTTGTACCTTTTCCTTGAGAATCACTCCATTTTCTACTTTAAGAAACATGGAAAACATGAGAAATTCCAGAACTCCCAAGAGCACGTAGATAAGAGCCATATCAAAAAAGGTGAGCATCATGGCCTTATTGAGGGTAACCAGAACTGGAGGAGACAGGAGCAACTAAGAGGGTGAATGCTGGGACCAAAAGCACTACCATCCAGGTGGGTCAGCATCTGCCATACACTACCTCCCCCTTGTCCATACAGACCCATGGATATTTTCATGTTTAAGCAGTGAGTGAAGGAACTTGGGTCAGAGGGACAGAAGGGCATTCTAGAAGATTGCCCATACCTGAGACACATGGAGAGTACCTATATGCAGAAGACTAATGTGGTCCACCTGCATAATAAGTCATTTGCCATTCTCACAAACTCACCTATTTTGTCCACACCTGCTACCTCATATTGTATACATTAGAAGCCATATGTTCTAATAGGAAATTGTAACTACCAAAAAGAAAGCAGATTGGAGTGTTATGTTAAATATTTTTTTTTAATTTGGAAGATGTATTTGGATATAGCAGTCATAAAATTCAGTTAAGACATACTTCTCAGAGGAGCATACTAGGAGTATCAATCTCAAAGTTTCCACATTTTTTCTGAAAAAAAAAAAAGAAAAAGAAAAAACACAGTATATGTTTATTTAAACCTGAAGGAAATTCCAAATTGCACAGAAGTGAATGAAGTCAGAAGCTAGCAGGAAGCCTGTGCGGGACATTAAAATGATGCTTTGAAAAAGACTGCAAAGGGGTCTAACCCCTGGGAGATCTCAGAAATCTTTAGAAAATATTCACATTCAGAAACCAAGGAAGGTAAGTGCTGTGAGCTCAGATGAGGTGGAGCAGTCTAAGTGTAACAGGGTTCCCAGGAAATAGCACAGCATATTCCCCACAAACCTTGCTTTGGGGGATGGAGTGGACAATACAGTGTTTAAGACACCTTGCAATAACAATGTCAAGTTAATAGCTGTGTTGCTGCCCCGTGCAAAGGTGTATGGGACTTTAAGAACCTATTGTGACTTTGCCCTGGCTGGTGTAGCTCAGCGGATTGATCGCAGGCCTGGGAACCAAACAACCACAGTTCAATTCCCAGTCAGGGCACATGCCTGGGTTGCAGGCCAGTTCCCATCAGGGGACTCACAAGAGGCAACCATACATTGATATTTCTCTCCCTCTCTCCTTCCCTTCCCCTCTAAAGATAAATAAATAAAATCTTTAAAAAAATACAAATTAAAAAAAAGAACCTGAAATAGCCAGGGGAGGTGGATGTCCCTGTGTCACCAGGAACTCTTGCTCTGACTAAAGATGAAAATCAAAAAAAGTAAAAGATATGGGGGAACTGGCAAAAGTATCACATCATAAGAGGGGCCAGATATGAAGTCGCAAAGGAAGTTCTGGGTCAAGCATTTAAATGAGAGAGGGTTAAAAAAGAAGGGGATTCCAGCAAGCCACCTGGTGTGTGAAGGAAGGAGTCATGTGGGAGGAAAAGGTATAATGAGAGAGCTGATGGAGCAGTGCGGAGACCTGCCTAACCAAGCACTGACTGAACGGTGACTGGGAATGCAGGCTTCTGCTTCCCTGGAGGACATATTGGGAAGGCACTCTCTTGGGATGTGTGTCTCCCTGAACTCCATCATGAGCCATCGTAACACAGCACACGTTTCCCTGGACCAGTGCATGGAGGCTGAGA
Source organism: Artibeus jamaicensis (assembly GCF_021234435.1). Lineage (NCBI taxonomy): Eukaryota > Metazoa > Chordata > Mammalia > Chiroptera > Phyllostomidae > Artibeus > Artibeus jamaicensis. The sequence goes on along the minus strand of NW_026522046.1, from coordinate 13,052,110 downwards.
ATGCCAAGTATTCATGTATTCATATGGATCGCATATTTATAAGAACCCCAGATCCTGAAAGAGAGAGCTGCTGAGAGAGGATAGTGACTCTGCAACTCACAAGAGCACATTCCAGAGAGGACAGGGGCCTGTTTGTATAGCTGGCTTCAGAACAGATAAACATATTGGGGAACTTCTGGGCATGATTTTGGCTTATAGCCTTTTGGGAGGCAAGGGAAGTTCTGGGTTTCATGAGAGAGGAGGGCCCTGTGCAGGAGTGCTCTGCCATGATTGGACATTATCTTAAAGCAGGTCTACAGAACATGTGTAGTATTTGCTAAAGGTATCCCCTACCCCAAGGTTGGAATCCTGTAAGTAAAAATCTTTTCTTCAACACTAAGTTTTGGGTCATGCATCAAGGTGCCACGTGGCCAAGCCCCGGTTACAATAACTACTAGAGAAGGAAGAGAGAGTAGGTTTGAAGATTGTTCTGGGGACTCAGATGAGGTAGCACTCAGAAAACATCAGAAAATAGGACAAGAGCTAGATCACTTGTCATATTTCTGACCTGGTGTTCTCACAGGCTATTGATGGCAGCCTGTGAGGACATCAGGAAAGAAGAAGGCTGTAGGGAGCAGCTCCTCTAGACCAAGACCAGCTCAGAGAATCAGAGTGTGTATTCAGTGGTGCTGTGATATCAGAAGGCAGCACTTTATTGATGTAGAAGGAGAGGGAGAGCCCCTGAGCCTGAAGTCAGAACAATCATTTCACCTTGCCCTGCCTCTCTCCAGAAGCCATGTGATCAAAATGCAAAAGATTCAATCATACAGCTGTAAGAACATAAAAGAATATGTATATAAAGGCACTGTAAGTAGAAAAGAAAAAAAGTACAACTTTCTTACAGATTACTAAAATTTTGTAGAAAACATCTCTTGCTTTTTTAATGAATTGATCAATTTATCACTCTATCTGCCCTGTCCCAGGACCAGCACCATGAGAGGAGAAACAAAAAGGAACACAGAGGGTAGGCTGGGAAAAACAACAGTCTTCTCCTTCTCCCTTCTGACCCACCTGTTGGAGCCAAAAGTCTGTGTGCTGGAGGGAAAAGGAAAACTCTGAGTCAAAAGTAAGATAGGACTTCCAGCCAAGATGGAGGCATAGGTGGAAACACTGAACTTCCTCCCACAACCAAGTTTATGAACAACAAATATTTAAAAACCAGAATGCAACCCAAATAGAGAGAAAATTAAACTGTACCAAAGTCTGACAACAATGAACCATTCATCCAGACCAGTAAGAGGGGCAGGGTCAACAGCTGGCAGAGTGGGATCATGCAGGAAAAAGCCGCAGGACGGACCCAGGTGTGCAGGCAGCAGTTGGCAGATCCCAGGCACGGGGTGGTAACGGGCAGACCCAGTGAGGGCGCTAGGCGGCTGGCTGACCTAAGTCACACATTCACATGCAGATAAACAAGGCAAAAAAAGAAAAATGAGCAGTGAGACAGACTGTGCAGGCTCGGGCCCCAGTGGCGGGAATTAAAACCTAAAAGCACCAACTGGAAAAATTTCCATGGGTCAAGGTGCCTGGAGAGGCTCCCAGAGTCACAGAGAGTTCATTAGAGAGACCCACAGGGTCCTGCATGGTACACAGGTTCACACACCCAGGAACCAGCACCAGAAGGACCCAATTTGCTTGTGGGAAGTAGCAGAGGGAAGTGAAATCCAAGAGACAGCAGAAAAAATTACCATTTCCCCTCTCTGACCCTGCCCCCACATGCAGCATCGCAATCCGGCTACCTGGATTGCCATGCCCTGGTGAACACTTAAGGCTCTGCACCTCATATGTAACAAGCTCAAACAGACCAAAATATTATGGCTCAAGAAGAAGAACAGCTCAAAGTCCCAGAGTCAATAATTCTAAGCAACCAAGTGATAGCCAACCTATCAGATGCACAGTTCAAAACACTGGTGATCAGGATGCTCACAGAACTGGTTGATTTTAGTCACAAATTAGATGAACAAATGAAGGCTAAACTAAGTGAAATGAAGGGAAATGTACAGGGAACCAATAGTGATGGGAAGGAAACTGGGACTAAAATCAATCGAGTGGACCAGAAAGAGGAAAAAAATTACCAAACAGAAAAATATGAAGAAAAAAGAATTCAAAAAAATGAGGAGAGGTTTAGAAATGTCCAGGAAACCTTTACATGTTCCAACATTCAAATTATAGGGGTATCAGAAGGAGAAGAGGAACAGCCATGAGTGGAAAACTTATTTGAAAAAATAATAAAGGAGAACTTCCCCAATCTGGCAAAGAAAATAGACTTCCAGGAAATCCAGGAAGCTCAGAGAGTCCCAAAGAAGTTGGACCCAAGGAAGAACACACCAAGGCACATTATAATTACATTAGCCAAGATTAAAATGAAGGAGAGAATCCTAGAAGCAGCAAGAGATAAGGGGACAGTCACCTACAAAGGAGTTCCCATCAGACTGTCAGTGGATTTCTCAAAAGAGACCTTACAGGCAAGAAGGGGCTGGAAAGAAGTATTCCAAGTCATGAAATCCAAAGACCTATATCCAAGATTGATCTATCCAGCAAAGCTTTCATTTAGAATGGAAGGGCAGATAAAGTGCTTCTCAGATAAGGTCAAATTCAAGGAGTTCATCATCACCAAGCCCTTATTATATGAAATGTTAAAGGGACTTATCTAAGAAAAAGAAGATAAAAAAGATGAACAGTGAAAGACAGCAAACTCACAGTTATTAACAACCACACCTAAAACAAAAACAAAAGCAAACTAAGCAGACAGCTAGACCAGGAGCAGAACCATAGAAATGGAGATCACATGGAGGGTTAGCAACAGGGGAGTGGAAGGAGGAGGAAGAAAGAAGGTAGAGAGACTAAATAGCATAGACAGTAGGTAGAAAATAGACAGGGGGAGGACAAGAATAGTATGGGAAATATAGAATCTAAAGAACTTGTGACACATGGACATGAACTAAAGGAAATGATGGGGGAGAGAGTGTGCATGGTGGAAGGGAATGAAGGGAGGGAAATGGGACAACTGTAATGGCATAATCAATAAAACATGTTAAAAACAAATATAGATTTTTTTAAGTTTGAAACAAAATCTCAACTGAAGTAAGACTGTTTTTAATAAAAATAAAAGAAATTATGAAATCGCACAGAGATCTCCTTTAGAAAGCCCCTTATTCAGCTGTTGATAGGGAATTGTCAGGGTACAATGAGAAACAGTGATTTGGGAAATAAAGGTTTTACTGTAATCAAACAAGTCACATGATCGAGTTATATTTTTATAGCATGTATGCCAATTTTAATATTATCCTCATTTTCTGCTCAAAACTCCTGGGTTCAGAAAACTAAAGCTTGATCATAAGTACACTAGTTGACATACCAATTAAAATCTTCTGAGTTCAAATGCGATGCTATTTTACTGGACCTGTGCCTTGAAAAGTACTTACCACCAACGTGGCCCATTCATTTGCTTGTCTATTAACACATCTCCACATTTCAAAATCCTCTCCATATTTCAAAGCTGATTTTAAGTATTACTTCTACCCTAAAACCTACAACCTCTTAGAACTGATCTTTCCTACAAAAATTTGTTTCCTCTTTCTCACAGTCTCACAGAATATTACTAAGACTTTTGTCCTAGCCTACTTATCTTGAGTATTTGTTCTGCTAAAATGTACCAAATAATAAGTTTCTTCAAAACAAAGCCTCTAATTCTTCTTTATATTATTCATAGTACCTAATGCGTTATTTTATACATAGTCCATATTCAAGTTTGTTTAAATTAAGTAATACATATGGTATTTTAAATGTCTTAAAGAATGAGTTTCTTGAGTGTCTGATCTTGGTTTGGCCCACAGACCCTTAGGCTCATAGTAGTTACTCAGTAATTTATCTGAAAGAATGAATGGGTATTGAGTGTTAAGGAATAATAAAAGAAGGGAAATACAATATGCATATTAATATAAAAAGAATGGAATAAACTCTCCAGACCTATTGACAAATTTGGAACTTCTCCCTCAATCTCTGACATTATCTAAAAGCAGACCAACAGAACATGTCTAGTATCTGCTAAAGTTGTGCTGTTTGTCGTCTCTTATGATGTTTAATTTATGCATCAGCTTAGCTAGAGCACAGGGTGCCCCAATAGTTGATTAAACAATACTCTAAGTGTGTCTGTGAGGGTGTATCTAGATGAGATTAATTTTGACTCCATACACTGAGTAAAGCAGATTGCCCTCCCCAATGTGACTGGGTTTTATCCAATCCCTTGTGGGCCTAAGTAGAATAAAAAACCAAAAACCAACAAAAATAAAAAACAAACAAAACTGACTAAGAGAGAAATCTCTCTGCCTGACCATCTTTGAGCTGGGACATCAGTCTTTTCTTGGCTTTGGACTTGGACTGGAACTTACACAGTTGGCTCTCTTATGTCTCTGGCTGCATAGCTTCAGAATTCTCAGCCTTCTGATTTGCGATCTGCAAGTGGTAATCAAGCTGTAGAAGCAGAGGGCCAACTGCTCTAAGCATGCATTGATCTATTCTTTTTATATAATGGCCTTCAGTATCCACAGATTTTGGTATCCACTGTGGTCCTGGGACCTACCCCCTGAGATATCAAAGGACAGTAGTTAAGTTTTGGGGGATTCAAATATTAAATGTGTGTTCAAGCATTGACTGTATATATCTCCAATAATTCTGTTTCTCTGAGAACCCATAGTGGTACACCCTTAATAACACTTGTGTGAGTTTTCTTTTGGAATAAGCAAATCACCACAAATTTTGCATCATAAAAAACAGTCACTGATCATCTCAGTAATGAGCTCTATTTCTATCGGTCAGTAATCCAGGCACAGCTTAATGGGGTCCACTGCCCCAAGTCTCACAAGTCTGCAATAAGATGTCAACCACAACTGCAATTTTACTCGTTTTGGAGTTTTCTTTCAAGCCCATAAAGTTGTCAGAATTCCCTTCCTTGCTGCTGTGTAACTCAGGGTGGCTTACACTTTGAAGACCAGCAGGAAAATGTCTCTGAATTTAAAAAATAACTAATCTCTCCTTTGAAGGGCTTATTTAATTTGATGATGCTCATTTGAAGATAATCTCCGTTTTGATTATATCAGTGAATAATCCCTTTAGCTTTGCCATATAATATAAGCTAACCACAGGAGTGATCCCCAGTATATTTACAGGCAGTGCCTATATTCAAGGGGAAAGACCTGTATATCTGTGGGTCGAAGTCCTTGAGGTCATCTTACAATTGTGCTTACCTAAACCTCTTAATTGTTGTTGTTGTTTTTTAAAGATTTTATTTATTTATCTTTAGAGGGGAAGGGAAGGAGAGTGGGAGAGAAACATCAATGTATGGTTGCCTTTCGTGTGTCCCCTGCTGGGAATTGGCCTGCTGGGAACCGGCCTGCAAGCCCGGTATGTGCCCTGACTGGGAATCGAACCTCCATTGTCTGCTTCGCAGGTCTGAACTCAATCCACTGAGCTACAACAGCCAGGGCTCGTAAACCTCTTAATTGTTTTAAGCAATCCCTAAAATGTCCTCTGTTCCTTTCTTGTATTTAGTGTCTGAAGACTCATTGATAACAAAGTTTAAGAGTCTGAGAATTTAAAAAAATGAACCGGTTTCCAAAAGTTACAGATCCATGGAAGTGTCTAGAATGAAACTTAAAATATCAGAATATCAGAAAGAAAATAAAGCCCCCCCAAAAAACTGAAGTTAAAAAAAATAACTACTTGCTATTCATTAGATCAAAGAATGTTTCTATGCTCTACATAAAATGGGGTCAAGGTGTTCTCCTTTGGGATAGAATAGAAAAGTCCCCATCAGACTGTCAGCAGATTTCTCAAAAGAGACCTTACAGGCAAGAAGGGGCTGGAAAGAGGTATTCCAGGTTATAAAATCCAAAGACCTACAACCAAGATTGCTCTATCCAGCAAAACTTTCATTTAGAATGGAAGGACAGATAAAGTGCTTCTCAGATAAGATCAAATTCAAGGAGTTCATCCATCACCAAGCCCTTATTATATGAAATGTTAAAGGAACTTACCTAAGAAAAAGAAGTTAAAAAAAAAACATGAACAGTGAAAGGACAACTCACAGTTATTAGCAACCACACCTAAAACAAAAGCAAACTAAAAGGACAGCTAGATCAGGAGTGGAAACATAGAAATGAAGATTTCAAGGAGGGTTAGCAACAGGGGAGTGGGAGAAGGAGAAGGGGGGAGAAGGTACAGAAAATAAGTAGCATAGACAGTAGGTAGAAAATAGATGGGGGGAGGGCAAGAATAGTAGGGGAAATACAGAATCTAAAGAACTTGAGACACATGGTCATAAACTAAAGGGGGGGTAATGGTGGGGACGCGGGGTAGGGTGGAGGGGAATGAAGGGGGGGAATAGAACAACTGTAACAGCATAATCAATAAAAAATAAATTAAAAAAAAAGAAAGAAAAATCCCAGTGCTCTTTCTGAAGTCCTGGGTTTCATCAAGTTAATATATTTTCCCAAGTCCCTCTGAATTTTTCTTTCCCTGGCTATTTTTCAACATTTTCAGATACACATTACAAATTATATTTTATATACCCTGTCAAATTAATGCATCCCCTCTCAAAACTAAAGGTATGTTTAAGACATTAAAGGCACATTTATTCTCTATAATATTTAATGTACAGAAATTATATAATATATAGACTTCTGTCTCATGCTGAACACTGTTCACATATTTTTTTAAGACCAAGCAAAGTGATTGAACAGTGTACTCAGATTGCCAAGCATGTAATTCAGACTGTTGTCGTGATTTCTACTTTGTCGATGACAGCAGCTTTTATGGCATATCATGCTTTCATTAAATAATAATATTTGTAAATAACTTGAGCTATTTCAATTTTCAAGATAAGCAAAATCTTTTTCCATTCTAAATCTCTGCTTCCAACACAACATGTGTGACATACATTCCCAAATTCTACAGCAAAATAATCATTTTTCACTTGTCTCTTAAATTATTCTTTTAAAAGGCTCATGTGTAAACTAGACAAAACAGGTTAGGAAGTTTTAACAAAAGATTAGCAATGGAAATACATCAGGTTGGGAAATTTGTTGGATTTTCTCCAGGAGGTATTAGTCTGAGAAGATGAATTAGCTTTGCTTTCTTTGGCTGCCATCTGCTTTTTATCCCTCCACCATCTCTCCCAGAAACCCGGGACATATGAGAGATTATCCAGAGGAAATCCAATCATTTAGCTCTTAGTTCACCTCTGACGTCATCTCTTACTACAACAAATTTCCTTTTAGTTCATTGCTGGTCATAAACTCTGGAGGGCTTTCCAGAAATTCCAGTGAATAGATTAGTAGGAAACCTCTTGCTAAATAGATTTTGAATTGTTGATTACATACAGGATTTTGGTATGACTGCTTAAAAAGAAAAAAAAAGATGGAAAAGGAAATTAAAAAATGAGAGCATGTAGAAGAATGTATTAATTGCTTGAAAAGAAATCATACTGAGTTGATTATGTCTAGCCATTATTTTCTCAAGGACTGGCTTACCAGGAACAACATTTACAGTGTTGCACAGAACTTCGTCCTTAGAGAAAACTCTCAGTTTTTCCTCCAATGCAGTCACTTGTATATTGAAAAAATTTTCATATACAGTAATACTCAGGAACCCAGGCAATCTATCATATTTGATCAAGACAAGCATAAATCATTTATTCATGATTTACTATTCCTAACTTGATTCATTGATTCATCTCCAGACAAGACAAGGTCAATACAAAAAAAATGATTAAGCTTCTTGCCCTCAGGAGACAATAGCTTAACCAACAAATTCATCTTCACATTTGACCTCATGAATCTTGACACTGAGGTACTGTAAGAATAGAAATAGCCTTTAATGGAAGATGGCTATTCAGATGGAAGTGTCTGTGTGAGAGTGAAAATAACGAAATGAGTAACAATGGAAATATGACAGTTGTGTCACCGGCTATCCTAGTCCCTATCATGGGACAGTCTGACACACCTAACATGCAATTACCTGTTCTTATCAATCTTTCTTCTTCTTTAAGTAATATTTTTAGTTTTAATTCTCACTAATTCCCTAGCCTGTGGTGCCCTAATTATTTACACAGTTCTTTATTTCAATCTCACAGTGGTGTTTAACTTTGAAGCACACAAGGTGAGGGGTGGGGGAATGGTAGCATCTTTTAGATATCCCAATATGATACCATAGAACCTGTAATCTGAAAGGGTTCAATAATAGGCTTCAAATCCTGTCTTCTGGGGTCAGAGTACTCTTTGACTTTCTTAATTCTTCCTCTGGGTCCCCACCCACCTGCACAGAAATGTAAACAGAGTGAACTTGTAGCTTGTCTTATTCAGCTCAAGCTGTTATAACAAAACCTTAGAGTGGGTGGCCTAAACAAAAAATTATTTGTTTGTTTGTTTGTTTGTTTGTTTCTCACAGTTCAGGAGGTTGGATGTCCAAGACTGAATTTCCAGCAGAAGCAGATTTGATTCCTGTAGAGTGCTCTCATACTGATGCAGATGACCATCTTCCAGCTATGTCCTCACTGGTTGGCAGGAAATGGAGCTCTGGTCTCTCTCTCTTCCTCTCCTACTGCCATGGGGGCACACCCTCATCTAAAACTAATTACCTCTCAAAGACTCCACTTCCAAATACCATTTCACTGGGAGTTAGAGCTTCAATATATGAATATGGGGGAATAATTTAAACTGTAGCATATACTCAAGTCATATATACAGAATTTGCATTGCATTAAATGTAAAAACATTCTGAAAATAAAAAAATATGCCTGGATGGCTGAATTGATACTTCATGTAGTTCAGGATAGTTTCCCAGTTTCTTAGCATAAGACCACAAAATACTTTTGTTGCCTGACCCCAATTTACTGCATGTCTATCCTCTCCTCTGGCATTCTACCCTCTAGCTACAATGTGTTTTTTACCATTCACTCAAGTGTGTGATTCTTTCAATGCCTTGCCCATACAGTTAGTTCCCTTTACTTGAAATGTCCTGCACAGCCTTTTGCATTATAATACACCTTTTTTATCTACAAGACCAAGTCCTACTGAAGTTTTTTCTGACCTCTCCTTTCTCCTAGTAGAGTTGATTATTCCATTTTCTACTTCTAATTCAATGTGTCTCTACTTTGATTATAATACGAAAGCCATGAGTTTTTAAATCACTTGGTTATGTTTCTCTCTCTCCTGTGCTGTGACACCCCTGAAGACCAGTTCAATTTATTACAGAAAACTTTTTGCAATTGATTATGCTATGTCCCGTTTTCCCCCCTTCACTCCCCCCTGCATATCCCTCCACATCCCTCCCCTTAGTTCATGTCCATGGGTCATACATATTAATTAGTTGGCTTCTCCATTTCCTATACTATTCTTACCCTCCTCCTTTCTACTTTCTACCTACCATCTATGCTATCCATTCTCTGTACCTTCCCACCCTTCCCCTGCCACTGCCTTGTTGCTAACCCTCCATGTGATCTCCATTTCTGTGGTTCTGTTCCTGTTCTAGTTGTTTGCTTAGTTTGCTTTTGTTTTTGTTTTAGGTGTGGTTGTTAATGATTGTGAGTTTGCTGTCGTTTTACTGTTTATATGTTTTATCTTCTTTTTCTTAGATAAATCTCTTTAACATTTCATATAATAAAAGCTTGGTGATGATGAACTCCTTTAACTTGACCTTATCTGAGTATCTGCCCTTCCATTCTAAATGAAACCTTTGCTGGATAGATCAATCTTGGATGTAGGTCTTTGGATTTCATGACCTGGAATATTTCTTTCCAGCCCCTTCTTGCCTCTAAGGTCTCTTTTGAGAAATCCGCTGACAGTCTGATGGGTATTCCTTTATAGGTAACTGTTTCCTTTTCTCCTGCTGCTTCTAGGATTCTCTCCTTAATTTTAATTTTGGGTAATGTGATTATGGTGTACCTTGGTGTGTTCCTCCTTAGGACCAACTTCTTTGGAACTCCCCAAGCTTCCTGGACTCCAGGAAATCTATTTTCTTTGCTAGATTGTGGAAGTTCTCCTTTATTATTTGTTCACATAACTTTTTCACTTGGTCTTCCTCTTCTCCTTATGGTACCCCTATAATTTAAATGTTGGAATGTTTAAAGATGTCCTGCAGATTCATAAGCCTCTCGTCACTTTTTTGAATTCTTCTTTCTTCATTCTTTTCTGGTTGGATGTTTCTTTCTTCCTTCTGATCCATACTGTTGATTTGAGTCTCAGTTTCCTTCCCATCACTATTGGTTCCCTGTACATTTTCCTTTATTTCACTTAGCATAACCTTCATTTTTTTCATCTAATTTGTGACCAAATTCAACCAATTCTGTGAGCATTCTAATCACCAGTGTTTTGAACTGTGCATCTAATAGGTTGGCTATCTCTTCATCACTTAGTTGTATTTTTTCTGGAGCTTTGATATGTTCTTTTGTTTGGGCCATTTTTTGTGTGTGTCTTGAGACACCTGTTACATAGTAAGGGGCAGAGTCTTAGGTATTCACTAGGGCAAGGAAACCCACATCACTGGGTTGTGACTCTGTATGTCGGGGAGGGGTCCAAGAGGAAATAATGGAGCTTGCTGCACTTTCTGCCAGATTTCAGTCACTTCCCCTGCTTTCCACAAGCACATTGGGCCCTTCTGATGCTGATTCCCATGTGGGTGGGTTTGTGTACGTTCTAGGACCCTGTGGTTCTCTCCAATGGACTCTCCTATGAGGCTGGAAATTTCTCTCACTGCCACCTCAACCCCCACAGGTGTTTTCAATCCATAGTTTGAGGCTTTATTTCCCCACGCTGTAGCTCTAGGTTGTGTGGTCTGTCTCACTCCCCAGTAGTTCTTCCCGGTTTACCCACACATGAATGTGGGACTGTCCAATTTGCAATCTGCCACCTCAATGGGTCTGCCAGCTGCTGCTTTGCTGCCCTGGCCCTCTAGCCACCACCTTGCCTTGAGTCCTCTCTGCCTCTGCTGCCCATCTCTGCCCCTCCTACCAGTCTGGATGAATGTGTCTGTTTTAACTCCTTGGTTTTCTGACTTTCATACAGTTCTGTTTTCTGACCGTTCTTGTTGTTTTTTGTTTTTAAATTGTTGTCTTTCTTTTGGTTGTGGGAAGAGTACAACCAAACTGCACGTAGGAGACACAGTGTGTCTACCTAGGCCTCCATCTTGGCAGGAAGTCTATTACAAAAACCTTTTATTTGGCAAACCCAGATCTGTGCTCGAGACTATAACACTTAGTATTTGCAGAATGAATGAACAAACCATTAACAGAGGCCACTCAGAGAAGTTTGAAACCCATTGTTTCCTAGTACTTCTTGGTCTGGAAATACTTGTCTCTTATTTCACACAATCTCCTCTTTCTGTAACAAGGTGCGGTCAAGAGGGGGGTCCCAAACAGAGATTTGGAATGGGGCCCAGAATTCAAGGTGTCCAGGAAATACTAGAAAGATATAGAGGATGTCCTTACCCCCCACAAGTGTGAGTTGGAGGAATGGACACATGGAGCAGGAACATGGAGAGCTGTTTTGCATAGCAACATCTTTGCAGCTAACCTCTGACATGGTCATTTAACATGCAAAGGCTATCTATAGCCTTTAACTGGTTGCATAGATATATTAAGTAGCTGTGGCCATGCTTTGAGCCAGTGGGAGGGAAGTGACTTCCACCCCAGATGTAACTGGGAGGCAACTCCCTCTGGTTATAGTGCCTGCATGAAAGCTTGGAGATGATTGGCTCCACACCACGGAGCCACACCTGCCCAGACTCACTATGGCAACCCCGTAAAGTTGGAAAAATATGGGAGTGCTGGCAAGTGTAGCCGATTGTGAGAGGAGTCAGAAATGAGGCTGCAGAGGAAGATCGGCATGGGGATTTAAACCCAGACTCGTCAGCCATTAAGGGGAGAACCATGTGGTTTTGCCAGAGTGCAGACCTCTGCAGCTTTGGTGTAGGGGAAAACTACTCGGCTTTGGCCAGGGTGGAGACCCCCACAGCTTTGCAGAGGAGAACCAGGCAGTTTGATCCTGGCCCATGAACAGCTGATGGTGTCAGAAGCCTGACCTCTACTGCTTTTCCTGAGATACAGTACCCCAAATTAGGGCAGAAGGGGAGGAAGGACTGTGTTCATCTGTGGGTATCCTAAAGGACTTTGATATTTTAATGAAGATATTAGGTCACTACTTTAAGTATGTATAGCTCTAAATAAACATTTCCTTTTCACAAATCTCTGGCATTGAGTGACATCTTTCCTCTGGTGGGGGACAATGCAAACCTAGTGGGGGATACATTCAATAATACTATATCATGCCCCCCTTTGCCCTATTCTGTCACATTTCTAGTCTTCAGCTTTGTTCTGTTTTGCCTGTAGTTTTATTGCTGCAGCTGTGCAAACCTGCCACATAGTTATGTCTTCTTTGGATCCCCTGCAAGAGATCTTGATGCTCCAACCCCTGTGTCACCTAAGCAATATTTTCCAAACTTGCTTAACTCTAAAGCTCAGTGAGGGTGCTTATTAAAAATATAAATTATTGAGCCCAACCTCAGATGAACTGAATATGAAACTCTAAGAACTAGAACTAGTAATATGTATTTTTAAACATATCCCCTAGATAATTCTGAAGAACGTATGTAAACACACCACGAACTGAGGATAACATTGGTTTGTTCCACTTGCTATGTGTCAGTGGCTTCCTCCAGTGGCCCCATGTTTTAGCTTGAAACTTCATTAAGCAATAGTTCAGCTTCCTTAGGCCTAGAAAGAAGACTCTTCACTTGAATGGCTTTCCAGAACCTGGCTCCTTAGGCTTTTAGGAAAATTGGAAAATCCCTCCAACGGACCTCAGACACATCTATGCCGTTTTCTCCATGCATAAGTCACTGCAGACACATTATCCTGTTGACTCTGTGCCTAGAGGCTCTCTGAATTTCTGTTTCCCAGAGGCTGTCACAGCTGTTTCTGCCATGTCTTGGAACAGCTCTGGGTATTGGCAGTCTGCAAACTGGCTCTAATGAGATGTGACAGCTTACGCTTTGTGGGTTTATCCTTAATCAGACTGGATCCTGAGAATGTATGGATTCCCTGTAGATGGTACAGACTGGGTGTCACCCAGGGTTAAAATAGAATTAACACTAAGTGCTTAACACACAGCCTGGTGCAGAGTAAACACTCAGTACATGTTGCCAATTATTAATATTTATGTTGTTAAATGGACCATGCATATTCTTTCTATACTATATTAATTTTAACCCAACTTTTGAAAACATGAAAATACCTAATTGCCTAAACTAGTTAGATTATTTAAATTCATTTTTATTAATCATAACATTATGGAATTATAGATTTTTTTCCTAGAATTCCAAGATGCAAGGTGTTTAGTTCACAACATTCCAATTGCAGAGGTCATGATCTTGTTTTGATGATTCGAAAGTGTTTGAAGAACACTTATATGGAAACTAAATATTACTGTTTGCTTATATCAGTTAACTATTACTATGTAACAAATTGCTTCAAAATTTAGTGACTGAAAACAACCATCATGTTTTATTTCTCATGAATCTGACTTGGCTAGGTGTCGTGACTCAAACTGAAAATGACCGAAGCCAGACTCATTCATACATTTGTGGTCCGCTGGAGGGTTGCTGGTGATAGTCCAGCTGCCCTGGTGTGGCCTCGGCCGGGCCTGCTTGTCTCACAGACAAGGAGGTGCTCCAAGTTGATTCAAACAGTGGTCACAGAGGTCCAAGGGAGAAAAGATAAGTGCAAGTTCTCTTGATTGAGGTTTGTGCAAGAATAATGACCTGACCAAAATGATTAATGACTTGACCAAAATGACTAATATAGTGTCATTTTTGCCTTATATTATGAAACAAAAGACATCGTAAGTTTAGCCTAGATGTAAGGGGTGAGAAATAGACTTCATCTTTTGATAGAAGTTGCTGAAAAGTATTATTTCAAAGGATATAGGGACAGTATTATTTGGGATAATCAATGAAATCATTCTGCCACATTGGTCATTATAGCAAAATATTCCATTTTTGGAGTTTTCTAAAATTTTGCAAAAAAAGTATTAGACTTTGGAATAAGGTCAAAATCAAGTTCTTGACTCCTTTATCACCCAGATGATTATTTTAAAAGCCACAAAAACTATCAGTAGCATTCGTTTCATCTTTAACATAGTTTTAGCACAAAACTGATATGGTTATTAAGACTATTATATAAGATATCTTAGTGAGTACATAGCAATGTGCTTGATTAAGAGAAATGTACAAATATTTTAAGCTAAGTAAACATAACGGATACTTATTTTCATTTGCTTTTTTTGTAATACTTATTAACTAGAGTCACATTTTTTTCTTTCGTCTCCTCCACATATCATCATTATACTGTTATTAAAGTTATGTGGCAATCTTCTTCAGCAACTACTAAATATGTTATCCAATTGGTCTTTTCATCTTGACCAATGAATGAGCGTCCTTCTTTTTCAAGTTAATGGGGCTTTGTATTTGTAAGAAACATAAATTATATCTGACCAATTTAAACATAAAAGAAATGTATTTGAGGAATATCAAAGCACCAAGGAAACCGACAGAAGTGTGAGGGAACCAAAGTCAGTAAACAAGGGCAGAAATGCACAGCAAAATCATGTGAGATACAGTTTTCGTTAAGTCTAGCAAAATCCGGAAGCTCTTATCTATATCACGTGTGCTCAGTAAATAACTTTTAAGTCTCCTCTGAGCCTCATTTCAAACCCCTCAAGATTCAGAGTCCTTTACTAGAACATCTGCTAATCCAAGCCCAGGTCACAGAGCCCCAGCAGGACACCTGGAGAACCGAGAGAGACTGTCTGCCCCTTCTCTCCTCCACTGTGAAAAGCAGAAACTTCCAGAAGCTTTCTTAGGTCCCCAGGCAATTGAGAAGGCTCTTTGGATTCTAGACAGACTAAAAAAAATCTCAATGTAATCTACTCATTTCTTTTGCTTGAAATCTACAAATCATTCTTCTCATATTGCATTCCAGAAATAATTTCAGACTCCAGGATAAGGTAACTATGTCTCTTTATACTCACACTTGTCCCAAAGGGAGGTGCATGACAGTTCTCTGACTAAAGTCCTCTTACTTTACCTACATCTGTCACAATTCCCATCGAAATATTCCAAAACCTGTGGAGAGAAAAACTGTGCACCTAACTACCACCAACCTGCTGTAGTGGTAGAGAGGAAGAAAATTAAAATTATATAAAATATGTAAATATGCATATTTTAGTAAAGAAAATATAACTTGATGCTATAGTTTTATTCTAAAGAATTGATTATAAATCATAATTGGTATTTATGACTGTGTTTCTTCATTACCAATTTCACATTCATTTCATTCCAGCCAAAACCTAACCTTCTTTTTGTCTGCTTGCCCAGAAGCATGTAAAACTCAAGCTGGTATCAATAAGCATTCTTTCTTGTGTGCCTCAGTGAAAGCATTTCTCTCTGGGGTACTGTTTTAGTTATCTACTGTTACATAAAAATTTATCCTAGAACTCAGCAACTTAAAACAACAACATTCATTATATTATGTTTTATAAGAATTCAGGTGCAGTGTAGTTGGGTCCCCTGATCCAGGATATCTTACAAGGCTGCAACTGAGGTTTTGGCTGGGTTGTGGGAAGTCTAGAGTGTTTACTGGAGAGAGATCTACTTTCAAGCTAAATTACCATCTCCACTTTTTCCTAAGAGGAAGTGTGGCCTGAATTAACAATTCACAAACAAGGATTGATGGTTTGTCTAAAGTCAAGAGCCTTGGAGTGACTTAGTTGATGGATCACTTTCAATAAGTCTGCAGATAGATATTTGACCTTAATTTTCAGAATAGGTCCAGAGTATAAGAATATATGAGGTCCATGTAAATATTCTTTTTTTAAAAAATGCCTAAACTTTAGCAGAGCTTGTGATAATCAGAGCAAAATGATAAATTGTTTTGCGGAGGTCAGTAGGCTTTCTTTCCCAGTCTCCACAGTAGCTTCTACACTCACTCAATAGGCTCATGAACAAATGACCACACATACTAGGGAAACAGGTTCAAAGGTGCCACTGTCACCACCAACAGTAAGTCCTCACTTTGACAGCAGCAGGAAGCAATTCTGATCTTCCAGGACAATGGCATTTCCCACAGAGACCAGCCTGGTGATGATAGTGTGATCATTTGATTCTACTCAACATTTGATGGGCAATAAGACATTTTTTTCATTATGAAATAGACACTGAACTTAAATTTCCTCTCTCTGTCCATTAGATTTCTACCAGCTGCACAGTATGTGGGCTCATTGAATGTTTTCCTACATCATCCAGTGTACCACGAAATAGTTCTTCCAAGAAATTAATGAGAACCATGAAATAAAAAGGCGCTACTTAGTTTTTATTGATGTGATATCTTCTCTTATATTATATTTTCTAGAAATAACTAGACTTTATACATTATATATGTATATACTATATGTGTATATATAATATATAAATACATTATATATATAATGTATAAACACACACTTTACACTTTTCAAAGAAACATCACTATGACAATTACTATATCCTTTTTCTGCCTTTCTCTTTCAGAATTACACCAAAGAATGGTATTATTCCTGGGAAGATCTACTGTCAGATGATTAAGAAAAAAACAAATTGAGCATAATTTACAGATGGCTTTACAAACTATACCATTGCAAGCCAGATAGAGATCACCACACTAATCTTTCAAACTTGGAGCCTCAATACTTAAAATATTGCAATACCCACAAATGTTTCTCCTAAAATTAAAAACCATAGTGAAAGGGTTGGAAAATGTATGAATTGGTTCTTTGTTTTGAGAAAATAGTCTGACAGTCCTTGTATTTCTTCCACCACGTCACTATGTTGGCATGTCCCTGGGTTTCCATAGAATTTGTCTCATCATCTGCCATGTATAGGTCATGCCAAATCATTCAGGATCCTTCTATGACCTGCTTTCCTATTCCTATCATGATGATGGCATTAATTATAGGAACCAGTATATTCTACTGTGAAATTACTAAAGGTTGAATTTTCTTCAGAGCTAAGGATTTCAAATACACTGAGACAAGATGGTACAAGTATAAGAAGATTCCTTCTAGGCAAAACAATAAAGCTTCCAGTAGTTTTCACTTAGTGGGATACAATAAAATTAATTTCAAATTGAAAGCTGGGTAACATTTTCCCAGAGTTACATTAACTAAGAAACAAACTATGGGGTAGCAGTATAATCAGATTCACTTTCTGATTAAGAAGCTGTAATATAGTGTGATTTTTCAGGATATATCTAAATTTGGACTCAATGAAAAGTCTGAGTAAGATGGAGCTGTGATAAGAATTATTATTTTGTATCTATAAGTAACTAATATTGGTATTAAAAATTACTTATGATTTATTAGTCTTTATAAAGAGGAGGAATTTACCTGACATTTTTTTTACCATTTTTACCACTTCCACTTTAACTTTTTTACCAAACCAAACTTTCCTACTACACAACTCAAGGGGACAAAGTGGAGATTCTTCTAAATCCCCTGGAGACAGCTCCTAAACAGAGCTATTTTGTCTGTCTGCTCTGGGAAAAGATTAAAAAGAAGTGATCAGTGTTCCACTGATCCAAAATTCCATTAGTCACTTAACTTTTATAAGCCTCTGCTCTGCTGTGAGATCACAGTAGAATTCTATATCCCCAGAAAATTTTTGTTAGTTCACAGCTTGTAATCAATAATTTCCAAAAGGTTTTGATGTTTTCTTTCTCCCAGGACAGAGCTTCCTTTGTAAATGGTTACAAATATCTAAGGCGGGATGGGAAGAATATGCATCAAACATGTATTTGATATGGTTTCAGAATGTTTCCCAAAGGGTCTGGCTTCCTCACAGCACCAGAGACTCTGGGTTTGAGAATTCCTTCAGATGTGAGAATTGGGAAGAAGGGTTACAACATTCTAACATGGAGATTCAAGTCAGTTTTCTGTCATTCAACTACTTTTTTCACTGCTAGCTGTTTACAAATTAGATCTTTTCACTTGGACCACCACACAGTTCCAGTTCCAGCACTCCGTGAAACTTCATGGGGTTGCAGACCAAATTCTAGCCAACTGAGTGTTCCCCTAAGTGATGTCCAGAACTCTAGGTCTTGGCAAGAAGCTCCTTAATATTCTTTTCTCTTCCAGAGTGACCCAGGAGCACATGGGAGCTGCGTGTTGAGATTGGCAGAGGCACCATCAGCTTAGACCATCCAATGTTTGTGGCACCGATATCCCTTTGGCCTTCAACCTAAGACCACCGGGGGGTGTTATCGGGATAAGAAGTAAATTTTTATTCTGTTAAAAGCTATTGTATGTTAAGCATATATGTTTGAGGTGTGCCTGTGTATTTAGCACATTTTTCACATTTTGACCTGCCCTAAGCAATACAAGCTTTAGTGTTCTGCCATACACTGTGATGCTATGAAACTTCATGACCAGATAGCTCCCATCAAAGATCTGAGACCATTCTAATTACACCATTAGTTCCCCATTTCATGAAAACCATGACAACTTTGCCTCTGATTTCTATCTGGATCCTCATTTCAATAGCATCTTCTCCCACAAGTATATAGTACTTTAAAAACAAAATAAAATACCCTGGCTGGTGTAGCTCAGTGGATTGAACGCAGGCCTGCAAACCAGACAATGGTGGTTCGATTCCCAGTCAGGGCACATGCTTGGGTTGCAGGCCAGTTCCCAGCAGGGGACGTACAAAAGGCAACCGTACATTGACGTTTCTCTCCCTCTCTCCTTCCCCTCCCCTCTAAAGATAATAAATAAAATCTTTTTAAAAATTAATAAATAAAATAATGCAAAAAGAGCTATGAAATCACTTTGCAAATATTCTGGCATGTACCCCCTTATCTATTCTGGGCCATCTTGAAGAACATAGTAAAAGAGTAGGTCAAAGTGATAAATGTTCTCTGGCATTTTTCACTACTAAATCTTTGAATTTCATTTTACCAAGAAAAATACCTTATTTTAACTTCATTTAGTGTGCCATATCATGGAATCCAGGTTTTGGTCATCAAGCTTTGTAGTAAAAATATTCTCGACTGTTGGAGCTAGCGCAATCACTCTTGAGTGTGTTGTGCCCTACCATGTCTACAAATTCAGCAGATAAAAATAAAAAATCTAAGGATAATGAAATATAAGAGATGGGGAATCGAGATAATTGTCCTTTTTTAAAGTAAATAATTTCTTCAAGTTAAAGGGTACAGTACACATAGACAGAGTGAAACAGTCATAAGTGAGGGAAGCAGGCGTGTTTCTAATACGGGCAGCTCTGTGGGGTTTAGCATCCAGGATACACAATGTTTTCTACATTTTTCTATATAAGCCCAACACCAGCTCTTGGACTCATGCTGTATTCTAATCAAAGCTCTAGCATTCCCAGAAGAAATCTGGTGAGTCAGTTGAATTCAACCAGTGCTATAATTTGGCAGACCATAGGTTGAAATTTTCATCTGAGTCTTGGCTCCTGCAGGCCTACATCTATAGCTGTAGTGTTCATGGAAAATTCGGGGATTTCAGGTTACTTACTGAGAATTTAGGTTTTTGAGCTAACTATTCTCTCTTTTTCAAGCTGTTTGTCATCCTAAAAAAACACCCAACTGACTCCATTGTTCTGAAATTACACTTTGTTACTGTTTTAAAGCAGAGGATGTTCAGGTGTATAAAGACTTAGTTTCAAAGGACAATTTATTGCAGGAGAACACAGATGATATAATTTAATTAGAAAATTCATCTTTGCAAGTCACTGTGTGCCAGAATCATATTCCTGAAAACAAGAAGGATTGTATTTAGTTTCATCCCCAAATAAGCAAGAATACTAATCCCAGACATTTTGAGTATCCACTGCATGTCCTGTACTTACAGTAGCATCAGGTTCTTGATTACAAACAACCGAAATGTCTCTGGTTGACCTACACCAAGAGTAAATACATTAGGCCACTGTGGAATGGAGAAAATACCGATGGGGGTTCTGGAGAGCCAGGTTTCAGAAGGGACAGAGACGAAAGCAAACGAGCACAGCAGAGCTCTGCCTCTGGCGTGGCTGCCCCTGGCGTGGCTGCCCCTGGACATCCCCTGAGCTCCTGAGAGCTTCTACTGCACTCTAAGAACTGCTCCACCTAATAGCTTGCCCGCATTTACCTCAGCTCTGAATTGGCAGGTACAGAGCATTTTGCTTCTGGGTAAAGTGGTAACTTTGTCCTATTTATCTTTGTATGGGCACTTTCTTCGGAAACTGTGAGGTTAGGGAATGATGGTTCAAACATAATTTGGGTATTGCTTGGTCCTCTAACCAAATCAATATCATCAAAACATCACTTACACCACTGCTTTACGTGATTACCCAAGGACTTTCCTCTGGAATTCTGACATGATGCAGAGAAAGCCTTACACTACTTCGGTGAATTACCCTTTTGATCGCTGTATTGTCTGTCAGTGTCTGAAAGACCTAACTCAGCGTGGATTTTCATTAGACAAAACGATATTTTGAAGTAATTATAGATTGACATGCAGTTGTAAGAAGCAATGTAGAGAGATTTCATGTATCCTTTATCCTGTTTCCCCAAATAGTAACATTTTAAATCTATAAAAGAATATCACAACAAAGATAATTGACATTGAACTGTCAAGACAAAGAATTTTCCATCACCGTAAGGGTTCTGTCGCTTATAGTTTCTTCATCTGGTCTTAAACTTTGTTGACCACAAATATGTTCTTTTCCATAATTTTGCCACTTAAAGAGTATTATGTACACTAAATAATATAATGTTTAACTCATACAGATAGATTACTTTTTTACTCAGTGTATTATTGGAGTTTCATCCAAGTTGTTATGTGTATTGATAGTTCACTGCTTTTTATTGCCAGGCAGTGCTCCGTGACTTGAATGTACTGCAGCCTGTTTAACCATTCGCCAGTGGAAGCACAGCTGTGTTTTTCTAATTTTGGTCTAGTACAAATAAAGATGCTATAAACATTCATGTACGAATTTCTGTGTGAACATAAATTTTCATATGCCTGGAGTTAATGTAGAGGAGTAAAATTTCTGAGTTGTATGGTAGATGAATATTTACTTTATTAAGAAACTACCAAATTGTTTTCCAGAGTGGCTGTCAAATTTTTAATTTTATACCAGAATTGTATGAATGATCTAGCTTTTCTGCATCCTCACTTTGAGTTTATTTTGCTTTTTCCTTTTCCTAAGTTTTTGAGGTGGGAGCCTATTTCTATTCCATTTCTAAAACTTTATTTTTCTTTGTGTAGCCTTTCTGTATTCTTATTTTTATTGTGCTTATAATTGCTCATGGAAGTATTTTTATGAAGGCTGCCTTATCTTTATAATTCTAATATTTATCACCACATTGTTTTTTATTAATTCTCTTTTAATTAAGTTAAAAATATTGATTCTTGGTATAACGAGTATGTTTTTATTCATTGAAATCTATACATTTTTATTAGGAATCTCAACCTAAATTAAACCTTCTGTTTTAATTGGCTTTCTCTGACATTGCTCTGACAGGGGACAGTGCAGTAGGGCCTTATGAACACCAGTGGAGATAGAAGTCTACATTCCCTGCTACATCTCCATTTATAGTTGGTAAAGGGAAGTTCTCAATTCCACTGAGCAGAAGTGAGAGTTCTGCCTTCCTACTATTAGGTCTCCACTGATATCTCCTTGACTGGGAGAGATAGAATTGCCTTGTTACTGTTTTTTGTGGAGCCTCTAGTGGTGCTTCTGTGACTGCAGATAGAGTTACTTTAGTGTTACACAGTAGTGAAAGTTTTAATTTTCTAAGTTTCCTCTGATATTACCCAAGTGGAGAACAGCAAGGTCTCCTCATTACCAACAGGTTGGGTTGAAAGCCCAAGCTCTCCATGTGGTCTCATCTGACACTTTAAGGGAGGGGAAGTTCATTACCACAAGGTTCATTGCCAACTCAGTAGTCAAACTTCTTTGAAAGCAACTCGGTGGGGGTATTTAGGTATTGATATTATTTATTACTCTATTTTGTGCCATAGAAATCACTGATATTTTTTAAAACCTCTCTATCTAATAAGAAGTTATAAAATGTTAACAAAAACCTATGGCACATGACTGAAAATAATAAGTACCATAAGAAAGTTGAAAACAATATACATCAAAAGACCAGAAAAGAGAAACATACTTCTTGTTATTACGCTTCAGTAGACTTTAGCAAAGAGGTGACATATGAGCTAGGTCTTCAAAAGATTAAAATTTCAAAATACAGTGATGAGGCCGTCTATTTTTATTTGATGAAACAGAATAAGAAGCTAAGTGTACAAATATTTTTAGAGTATGGTCTGCAAACAATGGTGGCATTTGACTTAATTAGAACACGAGAAGCATGGATTGACATACTTGTCTTAAAAGTAAAATGAGACCATATTATTGCACCCTTTATTTGGTAGTTAGCAGGAATATTTTATGACTTTTGAAGTATAGGGCAGTATTCCTATGATTTATAATGTTTCATTTGGATGGATGTGTACTATATATAAGATGTGTAAAAGGATTGATACAGAAAGTGAAGATAATGCAAAAACTGCCAATATAGAAACATACAGCATGCTTTGTAAAAAAAACCTTATATGCAGAAGATTTGTGATTTAGAAGGGTCAAAGTTGATAATAATATCAGCACTCAATTATAAAACTAAAACAAAACTATATTTGTGATTGCACCTCAAATTTGGCAATTTATTATTAACCTCTTTTTGGAACTTTTTTTCTAGCTTTGCAAATGTTGTTGAAAATCATGATTAAGAATGTATCTTACCTTTGCAAACTTTTTAGTGTTCTATATGTAATTATTCACTCAGTTAATTCATTATTTCATTAATTAAAAACTAGTAATTTTCATATTCTAGATATTTTATTTGGTGCTAAAAAGACAAAGGTGACTAAAACACAGCCCTTGCCCTCAATAACAATAGAGTTTAGGAATATACATGTGTGTATGTATGTGTGTGTGTTTGCATGCACATATATAACATAATTCTTAAAATATAAATTATAAAATAGTACAAGGAGATTAATAAAATATAGATATATAAAATAATGTGAGGTAGATTAATTAATTCAGATTGGTTGATGTCTGTATACCTACCTCTTCTCTCTCACTGTGACATAACAAAGCCCATAATTAATTTATAAATACCACTCAGTTCTCCAGCAATTATTTTACAGTGAAGTCTAATTTTTTCATGTTTACATTCTTTACTATAAACACAAACTAACTTATACAAGTGATAGAACTAATTTTAAAGGCATTATTATATTTTATTATTTCAAGACAGAGATTTTTTATGCAAAATAAGCCAGGTGGTGAAAGACAAATCCTGTATGATATCACCCGTAAGTGGAACCTAATCAACAAAACAAACAAGCAAGCAAAATATAACCAGAGACATTGAAATAAAGAACAAACTGACAGTGACCAGAGAGGAGGTGGGAGAGGATAATGAGGGAAAAGAGGGAAGGGTTTTCAGGAACATGTGTAAAGGACACATGGACAGAGCCAAAGAGGGGGTAAGATCGAGGGTGGGAAGTGGGAATGGCTGAGGGGGGCTGAGGAATGGAATTGAAGACACCTATACTTGAATAACAATAACAAAATGTGGGGAAAAAAGATATATGATCACATCATCGCTTAATATTAGAATTGGAGAGAATTTGAAGGGAAACCAAGGCCCGGAATATTGAGACTTTTTTTTTTCTCAATCATCCTTTCATTAATTCATTAAACAAACATTTATTCAGCCTCTGGGAACACCAAATTTATCTCAAATAAGGTAGGATAAAATAAATTTATAGATATCATGTTTGGGGTAGGCAGTATTCTAAGACAGTTTCTAAGATTCCTATCCTCTCATGTACACACCCTATAAAATCCCTTTGGTGTTGGTGGAAGATTGCATATGATGAGAATTATTTCCATCATTAGGTTACTGATCAGTTGACTTTGATTTAAATAACAAAAACTAAAAATACTTACCCTGTACCAAAGATGAGATAAACTGCCACATTTTGTGAGGAGGTGGCCACGTAGCAAAGACATGAGCACAGCCTCCATCCAGTGCAGAGAGCAGTCCCTAGCTGATTCAGCAAGAAAGCAGGAACTTCCATGAGAAAACAATGAAAAAATAAATTCTGCCAATAATTAGTAAGGTTGGAAGAGAACCTTCAGCTTCAGATGAGAGTGCAGTCCTGGCCAGTGTCTTAATCTCAGTCCAATGAGGTCCTAAAAAGAAGACAACAGCTAACACCCTCTTAGACTTCTGGCCCATGGGTTCTGTGAACTCATCATTTGTGGGGGGGTTTTAGTACTGAAGTGGTGATAATTTGTTATACAGCAATAGAATACAAATATACATACTTAACAGCCAGTATGTGGGAGAGGAGAGATGGGAAATTTTGGTCTAATTAACATTTTTCTATTGAGTTAAAGACAAAATAATGGCTCAGGAGAGAATAAATAAAAATAAATGGATTTATATTGAAAGAAAAAGAGTTGAGAAAGGAATAATAAAATGAGAGTGAATAAAAATATCATAAGTATTAGGTTTGAAAAATTAGAAGAGTGGGAAGCTTTGGTTGGACCCCAGGCTCTGGAATGAATGAGTGAGGTGGTGATGGGCTCTAAAAGCTGCCACCAGGGCCTGACAACAGAAGCTGACTGCTCAAGTGAGGTCCACATGATGATTATGGGGATGGAGCCATTGAGTTGAAGTCATTCATGGAGATGACAGGAGTGAGGAAGAAATAAATTATGATCCAGGTACCAACACCATTTGTCAGTGTGAGTAAAAGGTTAGCAGAGGTCTATAACTGAAAGGAGAGTGTTCTGAGCTGAATTATACACCCTCCATGGCCACCAATTTATATGTCAACATTCTAATACCCAGTACTTCTGAGTGTATTTAGAGAGAAGGATTTTATGAAAGTAGTTAAGTTAGAGTGCGGTGTTTAAGGTGGGTCCTAATCCAATATAACTGGTGTCACTATTAGAAGAGATTAAGACACAGACAGACACAGAGGTAATGCCATGTGAAGATACACGGAGAAGACACAGCAATCTACAAGCCGAGGAGGAAGACCTCAGAGAAATCAAGCTGCTGGCTTTTCAATCTTCGACTTCCAGTTTCCAGAATTGTGAATAAATAGAATTCTGTGGTTTAAACCATCCAGCCCATGGTAGTTATAATGGTAGCCTAAAACTAATACAGGACTTAAAAGATATCTATTGATAGGCCCCCCCAAATACCAGAATTTATTTATTAAAAACGTGTGTTTAATATTACATGTTTAAACTTCAGTCAGCTTTGAGGTACTCTTCATTTGATGCAATACACCTATCAGGATGTTTTTACCACTGCTCAAAAGTTTTTGAATGGGATTTTGATGCCTTTTAGTGCCTTTGCTGCTTTTTGTTTCACCTCTCCCATATTGACAAAACGTTTCCCTTTGAGGACTGTTTTCATTGGGGAGGAATGGTGCTTTGGGCAAGGTCAGGTGAATAGGGAGAGTGGAGCAGGGGGTCTTGGCATTTTTGGGTCAAAACCTGCTGAACACTCAGCACAGTATGAGCAGGTGTGCTCCTAAATCATGAAACGGGCAAACATGTTGAAAGAGTCTTCAAGAAAATTTTTTTGAAGCTGACTCTCAGCTGGTGCACTGATACAGATGGGTTCCTGGAGCACTCACCTAATGGGGGCAGATTGCTCTCCAGAAGAGAATTCCTTTTTTTGCTCCCATACCCCTTGTACTACGACTTTAAACCTAGATTGTCTGCTGGGTAAATATATCAGTTCTCGTTTGTCCACACTTGCACATAAACAGAATCAGTTATAGGAATAATGACAAAATAAAATAGCAGTTTTATGGGTCCCACTTTTCTCCCTTCTTAATTTTTCCTTTGCAGTGAGCTTTATCTTATCCTGACTTCCATGGATCCTTCATTTTGGTACATCACTAAACGTGGGAGGCTTTGATCCTAGAAGATGTATCATCACATATTGGCCAAACACGCAGAATTTAGATGGTTTGTATAGGAGACAGATCAATTTTTTCAAAGTTTTATTTTAAGTATCCAATTGCTATTGTTTAAGGGTAGCTAAAAAAGTTAGATGACGGATGCTGGGAAGATGGCGACGGAGTAAGATGGAGCGGATACTAGCTCCTGTACTCATGGGTGAAAATCCTGGCAGATCTATGGAGAAACAGCACAATAAACCATCGGTTACCCAGCATTTATGAAATTAAAAGACCAGAGATTGTGACCGACACTGAAACACCAGACGGCGGCAGAGTCAGCTACCGGAGCTGGGTCTCACGCGGCCCTGTACTGCCGCCAGAGCAACAGGCCTGGGAGCCGGGGCCTCAGGTACGGAAGCCGGACACTCCAAGCCCCTGTGACGGTCCTGGGAGACAGAGGAGTCAGGAACCAGAGCAGGGACACCCTTGTGCCGATGCCATAGCTACTAGCCTGGGCAACGGAAGGGTCAGTTGCAGGAGCTGGGACACCAAAGGCCCCTGTGACGCCACCGTAGAGACAGGCCTGGACCCTGAGGAGCCAGCTACGGGAGCCGGGAAGCTCTCAAACCCTGTGTCACTGCCATAGCGACGAGACTGGACGCCGGGGAGCCAGGTACGGAAGCCCGGACACTCCAAACCCCTGTGACGCAGCTGAGGAGACAGCTACGGGAGCCGGGAAGATCCCAAATCCTGGGCCGCTGCCATAGCGACAGGACTGGACGCCGGGGAGTCAGGTACGGAAGCCAGGACTCTCCAAACCCCTGTGACGCAGCTGAGGAGACAGCTACGGGAGCCGGGAAGCTCTCAAATCCTGTGCCGCTGCCATAGCGACGGGACTGGACTTCGGGGAGTCAGGTACGGAAGCTGGGACTCTCCAAGCCCCTGTGACGCAGCTGAGGAGACAGCTACGGGAGCCGGGAAGCTCTCAAATCCTGTGCCGCTGCCATAGCGACGGGACTGGACTTCGGGGAGTCAGGTACGGAAGCTGGGACTCTCCAAGCCCCTGTGACGCAGCTGAGGAGCCAGCTACGGGAGCCGGGAAGCTCTCAAATCCTGGGCCGCTGCCATAGCGACGGGACTGGACGTCGGGGAGTCAGGTACGGAAGCCTGGACACTCCAAACCCCTGAGACAGCCCGGGGTGGCAGAGGATCCCTCTACGGGAACCGGGAGGGTCAAAACCCCTGTGCTGCTGCCATAGCAAGGGGATTGGACACTGGGGAATCAGGTACGGGAGTTGGGACTTTCTAAGCCTCTGTGCCACTGCCATAGAGACAGGACTAGATGCCTGGGAGTCAGGTACGGAAACTGGGACACTCCAAGCCCCTGTGACGGCCCTGGGCGGCAGAGAGAGCCAGATACGGGAGCCAGGACATTCCCAGCCTCTGTGCCACTGCCCTAGTAACGGGCCTGGGTGCTTGAGGAGGCGGCTACTAGAGCCGGGACATTCAGCAGTGGTAGGCGACCAACGCAGAGACCAGTGCCAGGACCAGCGTGAGTGTAGGTGGAGACGAAGAACATCAAGAAACTTCAAGGAGTCTGTACCACTGAACTTCACAAGTAACATACCACAGAAGTTTACACCATAAAACCAGTGTTTCAGAACAGATCAATTTTGGAAGCAGAGGCTAACAAGAAGAGTCTCAAACAATGGGAAGACAAAGAAACAATCCCCAAATGAAAGAAAAAGCAGAAACTTCAGAAGGAATGTTAGATGAAATAGACGCTGATCAACTATCAGACAGTGAATTCAAAGCACTGGTTATTACGAAGTTCAAAGAGCTCAAAGAGCTCACAGTGAGCTACCAGAAACTACAGGGAAATTATAATGATCTCTCTGCAAACTACAGCAACATCAAAAAGGAAATGGAAACCATCAGCAAGAGACAAGAGGAAATGAAGAATACAATTTCCGAATTGAAGTACACAGTAGAAAGTTTCCAAAGTAGGATAGATGAAGCGGAGGATAGGATTAGTGAGTTGGAGGACAGGGTAGAAAGCATCTCACAGAAAGAGCAAGAAAATGAAAAGAGGCTCAGAAAGAATGAAGAGGGATTAAGAGAAATGCAAGACAATATGAAACGTAATAATATACGAATAATAGGAATACCAGAAGGAGAAGAAGAAGAACAAGGGATAGAAAACGTATTTGAACGAGTAATGAGAGAAAATTTTCCTAATTTGATAAGAGAAAAAGTCTCACAAATCCAGGAATCACAGAGAGTCCCAATCAAGAGGAACCCAAGGAGGCCCACCTCAAGACACATCATCATCAAAATGGCAAAATTCCAAGACAAAGAGAGAATCTTAAAGGCAGCAAGGGAGAAAAAAGAAATAACATACAAGGGAGCCCCAATAAGGTTCCGACTTCTCAATGGAAACACTTCAAGCAAGAAGAGAATGGCAAGAAATATTTCAAGTAATGAGAACCAGAGGCCTACAACCAAGGCTACTTTACCCAGCAAGGCTCTCAATCAAGATAGAAGGCCAAATAAAGAGCTTCCAAGACAAAAGAAGTCTAAAAGAATATGCCTCCACCAAACCAGCTCTACAAGAAATACTAAAAGGACTGCTTTAAGGGAAGGAAGGATAAGAGGGAGACAGAGAGGAACACAGGTACAAAAATGGCAATGAATAAGTACCTATCAATAATAACCTTAAACGTAAATGGATTAAATTCTCCAATCAAAAGACACAGAATAGCTCAATGGATAAGAAAGCATGACCCACACATATGCTGCCTACAAGAGACTCACCTCAGGACAAAAGACCATCACAGACTAAAGTGAAAGGCTGGAAACAAGTTTTCCAAGCAAACGGACAAGAAAAAAAAAGCTGGGGTAGCAATTCTCATATCAGACAAAATAGACTTCAAAAAAAGGCTGTAAAGAGAGACCCAGAAGGTCATTTCATTATACTCAAGGGAAGAATCCACCAAGAAGACATTAACATTGTAAACATATATGCACCAAACATAGGGGCACCCAAATATATCAAGAAAATCTTAGAGGACTTCAAGAAAGATATTGACAGCAACACAATCATAGTAGGGGATTTGAACACCCCACTATCAAAAATGGACAGATCTTCCAAACAAATTATCAAAAAAGATATTGTGGCATTAAACAACACCCTAGATGAAATGGACTTAACTGATATATATAGAGCCCTTCATCCCAAAGAAGCAAATACACATTCTTTTCAAATGTACATGGAACATTCTCAAAGATAGACCACATGATAGGACACAAAAGGAGCCTCAACAAATTCAAGAAAATTGAAATCATACCAAGCATCTTCTCTGACCACAAGGCACTGAAATTAGAAACCAACCCCAAAGAAAAAAACCCAAAGCACCCAAAAACATGGAGACTGAATGGTATGCTATTAAACAATGAATGGGTCAAGAATGAAATTAGGGGAAGAAATCAAAACATTTCTGGAAACAAATGAAAAGGATCGCACAACAACCCAAAACTTATGGGACACAGCGAAGGCAGTCCTGAGAGGGAAGTTTATAGCAATACAGGCCTACCTAAAGAATATAGAAACATTTCAAACAAACAACCTAACCCTACGCCTGCAAGAACTTGAGGAACAACAAAAAAGACAGCCCAGAGCAAGCAGAAGGAAGGAAATAACCAAGATTAGAGCAGAATTAAATGACATAGAAACTAAAAGCACAATTTTAAGGATCAATGAATCCAGGAGTTGGTTCTTTGAGAAGATAAACAAAATAGACAAGCCTTTAAGTAGGCTCATCAAGAAAAGAAGAGAGAGGACACAAATAAACACAATCAGAAATGAAAAAGGAGAGAATACAACTGATACCACAGAAATAGAAGAGATTGTAAGAAATTACTATGAAGAACTGTATGCCAAGAAATTTGAAAACCTAGGGGAAATGGACACATTTCTAGAAAAATACAACCTTCCAAAATTCAGTGAAAAAGAAGCAGAAAATCTAAATTCACCAATAACAGCAAAAGAAATTGAAGCAGTAATCAAAAAACTCCCATCACACAAAAGCCCCGGACCAGATGGTTTCACAGGAGAATTCTACAAAGCATTTAAGGAAGAGCTAACCCCTATTCTCCACAGACTATTTCAAAAAATTCAGAAGAATGGAAAACTCCCAAATTCTTTTATGAAGCCAGCATCATCTTAATTCCAAAACCAGATAGAGACACAACAAAGAAAGAAAACTTCAGGCCAATATCACTGATGAACATAGATGCTAAAATCCTCAACAAAATATTGGCAAATCGCATCCAACAACATATCAAAAAGATCATACACCATGATCAAGTAGGATTCATCCCAGGAATGCAAGGATGGTTCAATATTCGCAAATCAGTAAATGCAATACATCATATAAACAAAAGCAAAGACAAAAACCACATGATCATATCAATAGATGCAGAAAAAGCTTTCGATAAGGTACAACACCCATTTATGATAAAAACACTCAGCAAAGTGGGAATACAAGGAGCATTTCTCAAAATAATAAAGGCCATATATGAGAGACCCACAGCCAATATCATACTCAACGGGAAAAAACTAAAAGCTTTTCCACTAAGATCAGGAACAAGACAAGGTTGTCCACTTTCACCACTTCTATTCAATATAGTATTGGAAGTTTTAGCCACAGCGATCAGGCAAGAAAAGGAAATAAAAGGCATCCAAATAGGAAAGGAGGAAACAAAACTGTCACTGTTTGCAGATGACATGATAGTGTACATGGAAAATCCTATAGACTCTACCAAAAAACTCCTCAAACTAATTGATGAGTTTGGCAAAACAGCTGGTTATAAAGTCAATATCCAGAAATCAAAGGCATTTTTGTATACCAACAGTGAATCAGCAGAAGCAGAAATAAAGAGAAAAATCCCATTTGATATAGCAAAAAGAAAAATAAAATATCTGGGAATAAACCTAACCAAGGAGGTAAAAAACCTGTATGCAGAAAACTACACAGCCCTGAAGAACGAAATCAAGGAAGACACAAACAAATGGAAACATATACCTTGTTCATGGATTGGAAGAATTAACATTATCAAAATGTCCATACTACCCAAAGCAATATACAGATTCAATGCAATACCTATTAAAGTACCAATGGCATATTTCACAGACATAGAACAAACACTTCGAAAATTTATTTGGAACCATAAACGAGCTCGAATAGCAGCTGCTCTTTTGAGAAAGAAGAACAAAGTAGGGGGATCACAATACCTGATATCAAACTGTATTACAAGGCCACGGTAATCAAAACAGCCTGGTACTGGCATAAAAACAGGCACATAGACCAATGGAACAGAACAGAGAGCCCAGAAATCAACCCAACTCTCTACAGTCAATTAATATTCAACAAAGGGGGCAGTAACATAAAATGGAGTAAAGATAGCCTCTTCAACAAATGGTGTTGGGAGAACTGGACAGCTACATGCAAAAAAATGAAACTTGAGCACAGACTTACACCATACACCAAAATAAATTCAAGGTGGACAAAAGACTTAAATGTAAGTCATAACACCATTAAAGTCCTAGAGGAGAACATTGGCAAGAAAATCTCAGATATTTCACGCAGCAACTTCTTTACTGATATGTCCCCTAGAGCAAGGAATATAAAGGAAAGAATAAACAATTGGGATCTCATCAAAATAAAAAGCTTCTGCATGGCTAAAGAAAACAGTATTAAATTAGCAAGACAACCAACTGTATGGGAAAACATATTTGCCAATGATACCTCAGACAAAGGTTTAATCTCTAAAATATACAAAGAACTTACACGACTCCACTCTAAGAAGACACCCAACCCAATTAGAAAATGGGAAAAGGACTTGAACAAACACTTCTCCAAGGAGGACATACAGAACATTCAGAGACACATGAAGAGATGCTCAATATCATTAGCTATCAGAGAGATGCAAATTAAAACCACAATGAGATACCACTTTACACCAGTCAGGATGGCTATCATAAACAAAGCAACAAACAACAAATGTTGGAGGGGTTGTGGGGAAACGGGGTCCTTAGTTCACTGTTGGTGGGAGTGCAGACTGGTACAACCATTATGGAAAACAGTATGGATTTTTCTCAGAAAAATAAAAATCGACCTGCCTTTTGACCCAGCAATTCCACTGCTAGGATTATATCCTAAGAATCCTAAAGCATCAATATCAAAGAACCTATGCACCACAATGTTCATAGCAGCACAATTTACAATAGCCAAGAGTTGGAAGCAACCTAGGTGCCCATCAGTAAATGAATGGATCCAAAAATTGTGGTACATATACACAATGGAATTCTATGCTGCAGAGAGAAAGAAGGAGCTACTACCCTTTGCAACAACATGGATGGAACTGGAAAGCATTATGCTGAGTGAAATAGGCCAGGTGCTGAAAGACAAATACCATATGATCTCACCTTTAACAGGAAGCTAAACAACAAAACAAACAAGTAAGCAGAAAAAAAAACCCCAAAAAACAAAGACACTGAAATAAAGAACAAGGGGATAGTGACCAGAGGGGAGAAGGAAGGGAAGTCAAGGGGGAAAAAGGGGGAGGGATTTGGAGGAACAAATAGGAAGGACACAGGGACGAGAACTAAGGGGGGGGGAGGAAATGGGAGGGAGGTGGGGAGCAAGGGGCAGGGGAGGCTGGGATGGGAAAAATAGACAAAAAACTGTACTTGAAAAATAACTAAATAAAATTAAAAAAAAAAAAAAGTTAGATGACTTCAATTCTATTACCTACTGTGAAAAAAACATGGTAATTTTATTATTTTAAAGGTTCTCATAGGCTTTAAAACAATGACTTCCAGTATCCACTTTTCAAAGTGTCATTTCAGGTTGGCCCCTGGCTACCAGCCTCTCATCACTCTAAAAGGGAAGATTAATACCCCCAAATAAATCCTCCATTGTATTGGTAACTATGGCCCAAGATGAGAACATTTTTCCCAATGTATTTTTTCCCTTTGGCTTGAGGCCAAAAACAATGGCTCGGTACAGCAGGAAGTAAAAGAAGGAGATTTATATTGAGAGAAAAAAGAAATAATATTGAAAAATGAATAATCACACTGAGGGTTAAGAAAAGTTGCATTAAGAAAGTTTTGGGAAATTTCTGGTGTATGTGGATGCATGTGTGTGTAAATCCATACATATTTATGCTTATTCATGTTCTGGGTCACATTGTGAAGTGTATTTCTTATATTTAATGCCATAACATCAATACATTTAATGTTAAAGTTCTCTCTCATGTTCCAAGGGGAAGCAGATTTCTTCAATTAAGGAAAGCTCATTATCAGGATGTGCAACAGGGCCTTAAATTGGAAAGCTTCAACTAAGGCATCAATCTATATATAATACATGCTTTGTTACAAAGGAGGTGCTCTTCAACAACAAAGTTTTGGATTAGCTAACCAAGCACTGGCCATTGACTTTGAACCCTGTTACTATTAGCAGCAGTACATGAAGGTCAAAGAATAGAGAGGATTTTCTTGGAAGGAGTGATTAGGATTTCAGCCTCTCTGGCCCGTACACAGACATATCACATACCTGAAGCCTTCTGTAATAGCAGGGCACATCTGCACTTTGACGACAGATCCAACATAAATGATCTGGGGGAATAAACAGGAAACCTTGGTAGAAATTTGAGTCTGGAGTAATTTTTTTAAATCCTAAAAGGACCGCAGTGGACTATGGAGTAAAGCTTTGGGAGCAAAGGTTGAAAAGGTAATGGCAGTGGCCCATTTAAGGAGATGTCCTATCTACATGAAGAGAGTCACAGGTAAATTCAGCCAGACAATTTCCAGGTAATCCACAAAAGTGCCCTCATGTGAGTTAGCTTTAAATATTTGCCAGGTCCTGAGAAAATACAACCCTATGGCATTGGTAACCCCGCAACAATGGAGGGAAGGAAATAAGCATTTACATGCTGGGCAAAGAGAAGCCAGGCAAGGTGAGAAAAAGAGAGACACCACATGTTGTTCCACTGCAAGAAACTGGTTCCAAGCAGTCCTTAAATTGGAAAGCAAGTGACTCAGAGGAAGATTTAACTGTAAATCTTGTGGTAGATCACAAAAAGAAAACAATCTAGTGATAGATCTGGCTATCACACACAACCAAACTTTTCAACCGCTTTCCTGAGGCAATGCTTGCAGTTTACAGTGATTATAGGACTTTCTTCTGAGTGAACAGAAATGTTACGGGCCTACCTGAGTTTGTATACTGGAGCAGAGAAGTGACTGTTCCCACAAAGCACGTGTACAATATTTTTGTGTGGGGAATACAAAAATAAAGTGGCTTTTATAATGTGTTTTCTTCGAGTCCTGCTTGGGTAGATATGTAGGAACATGAGGAAGACCTGGGGATAGTCTCATTTCCCTGAAAATATAATTGTCCCCAAGGGAACACAGCAGCTAATTTTTAATGCCTCTGCTTTCCCATCATGGGAAGGGAGTGGCCACTACTCAACAACCTAGGGCCCTGTCTGTACCGGCTGCTTCCAGGTCTTCTCTCCCTGGGGTCTATTTTCTACTCATGCCCTCTATTCTATTTCTATTCATGGTAACCTCATTGCCCCCTGGTTTTGGGGCACTGCTTCTGTGTGAGCATCTCTGTCTTCTGCATTCTGTCTTCTCTCTGCATAGCATCCTGCATATCTGTCCTCTCTCAAACCCCTCAAAACCATGGATTTCTTTGGTAACCTGTCACTATTCAGTATAGAACCTTTTCATGCCCCAAACTTTCCCTCTAAGTCACTTCATGGATGTCTTAGTTCAGAGATTCTCAAAGTTTTTGCTTTCAGGACCTCTTTATATTGTTACAAATTATTGAGGATACCAAAGATATTTTGTTTATATGGTTTACATTTCTTGTTAGTTATTGTATTAGATATTAAAACTGACACATTTAAGAACTATTGGTTTATTTATGTAAAAGTAACAATAAAAAGTTATTATATTTGACATGACTAGTTTATTTCTATAAAAACCTATAATTTCCAAAATAACACATTTATTAAGAAGAGTAGCATCATTTTACATTTTTGCAAAACTCTTTGTTTGAATTCTTATACCTGCTTCTAAATTCAATCTGTTGTGTATGTTTTTTTAATTGATGTATATGAAGGAAATCTAGTCTTACACAAATGTGATATTGGAAATGGAAGGACCTCATGGAGCCTCTCAAAATTTCTTAAAGATGCCTAGGTCCTACACACACACACGTGTGTAGAAATGGAACTGAAAACCCAAAACCTATTATATTAACACAGCAAGTAGATATGACATAATTACACATAATTATAATAAATGCCCACATATATTTATAAAATAACAAAATTGATATGATATAGTAACTATAAGTAACATTTTTCTCTACGTATGATTCTTAAAACAGCAAACAGAAACTATTTTGAAAGGCTGAGGTTTAAAATTTGACTGCAGGCAGGAAAGGAGCAGTGGGCACTGTGCTTTGGGGTGAAGAATTTCAGTTTGTTTCCTTCTTTTGCTGTCCCCTCACTTCAAGGTGAGCTCTCAGTTCCTGCGGCTAAAAGAGAAGTGGGGGGAGGAGCTAGCACTGGAGTCCAGAGGCCCTCAGAATTAAATGTTCTAACATTTAATCATTCTCATACATCAAGTCAATGAAACTTGTACCTCCCAGAACTGACTGACAATCTGGTGTTAGGTTAATACAAGAGTCCTAAAAATCCTTGTTCAGATTCCTACTTAGTGATCATGTGTGATAATGAATTAACCGCGTAAAGTTTCTTCAGCTAATGTTTACAAAATACATATAAACGTGGTTAAAATCTAGATATCTCTGGAAAAACAATAATTACTTTCATCTTTAAGGTATTTCCTGACGCTTTACAAATCTAAAATGTCACCTGTGCCCTCTGTCTAGCTGTGCCTTGCCTCTGATGCCTTGACTAAGCATGCAGGGTCTTGCTTGTCTGACGTGCAGGTAATTCTAGTTTGTGAGTGAAGACAGCTCGCCGCTGAGTCATGTCGCCTGCCTCCTAAATCTTATTTTCAAGCAGTGATTCTTACATCTGAAAAATGTCTTCGGTTCTGTTTGTGCCTGACAGTTTTGCTTCTTTGAGCCATGAAACTATTCAAGTCCTCTTTTCTTTTCTGTCCTTAGCAAGTGACCCAGGTACCAGGGCTGCCATTTACTAATGAAAGCCCAATCCTGTTGGTCCTTGGGGACCATGCAGGTAACTTTGGTATTAAGTCCCACATCCCTTTCAGAAGCTGACAGTCATTAAGGAAATGGTTTGGAGAGAAAATCCTGACATTTTGGAAATAATCAAGCAAAGAGTCATAAAAGGAAAGACCTAAAAATAATTCCCAGCACAACTTTCTTTGGTAAAGTAAAGCGAGAGGCCAAGAGAAAGTTTTGGGTTTGGTATCTTCCATGTGCCTCATAGGATCCAGTACTGAGAAAAAAACAGATGTCTTATAAGGAAGAAAAAAAAATACGTAAAACACGATATATCTAAATCAGCACTTGAAAAGTAAACCCAGAATAAGCTCCTGAGTGATACTCTTGGCAAGTGCAGAGAGAAAAACAGAGGGACAAGCAACAAACTAAATTTAAACTATCATACCAGTGATGATTTAATTAGGTCAAGGGCATTTTTGCTTCTTTCAGACTTGAAATTTTTCTTGTATAATTGGTTTTCAGTTTAATGCATTTGCAAAAAAAATGCACTTCATACGGCCTTAATTATTTTATTTTCTTGACACTTGAAAAATTGGAGGCTCCGGCATCATTTTAAATTAAAAATGCATTTCACTTCTCTTCTATGCAGATTTTTCCTGTACTTTCTGAACCTGTGTTATATACAAAACTTCTGTCTACATCCCCAAAAGAGCCACAGTCAGCATATACAATATAGATCAGCATGGCTCATAATCCGCTCAAGGTGCAGACCAGACCATTGTACTCCTTGGGAGAACATCTGAAGTGAATTTTGAAATGTCTGGAGGTTTTGTTTGGCAAAGAATTGAGCAAGAAAACTCTTGGGCTTCTCAGGAATTTTTCTGAAGGGAATCTTTTTTCGAGCGTGTGTTTGTGACATTTAAAAATGAAAGTCAAACATTAAACCTTTGGTAAGGTCTACATTCTTCTTTATCTGAATTAGCTCATATTAGAACATCTGAATGACAATATGGGCATAATGTATATTTTAGAAAAGAATCCATATTGGGAGGTTAGTTCCTTAACATAAGTATTCTTTTGACAACATGGTAGCTAAAATTCTAATTTATTACTAGTAAATAAATAGCTGCAATTTACTGAATTTTCATTATTCTCCAACAGTCTTTTAATCCCCACAACAAAACTGAGGTTCTATTTTTTACAGCTCTGAACCCAATTAATATTATGTTTAGAATAAATAACAACACAATAACAAAATGTCCTTCATTCTTCTCATACAAACACAGAAAATTGCTGGTTTTATAGATAAAAAATGACACGTATCAAAATTTCATATGTTTATCTTAAATTATAAAGTGAGAGTCGATAATACATACATTCATGGATTTTACCTGTACTGTATTTTTGTTTACAACCTAAATGCATCATTATTTAACTGCTGGCTACCAGTGTTATTAAGAACACATATCCCATGAAAATTGTGATTGCAATGATCTTGATGAAGAGAAAAATTGCTCCCGTATTTCTATATTTTCTTTTTAGTTTATTTTTTAATAATTTAAAAGCTTGGTACATGTACACAATGGAACACTACACAGAAGAAAGAAAGAAGGAGCTCCTACCCTTTGTGGCAGCATGGATGGAACTGGAGAGCATTATGCTAAGTGAGATAACCCAGGCAGTGAGAGACAAATACCATTTGATCTCACCTGTAAGTGGAACATAATCAACGAAACAAACAGGCAAGCAAATATAACCAGAGACATTGAAATAAAGAACAAACTGAAAGTAACCAGAGGGGGGAGGGCGATAAGGGGGGAAAGAAGGGAAAGGTTCGTCCAGGAACACATGTAAAAAACCCATGGACAATGCTAAAGGAGGGGGTAGGATTGAGGTTGGGAGGTAGGGGTCAGTGGGACGGGGGAGAGTGGTGGCAGTAAATGGAGACAACTGTACTTGAACAACCATTTCTTTAAAAAAGAAAAAATAAGTAAAATTTAAAAAGGAAAAGAAAATACAAGGTATTTTTATGTGGCAACTATCTTAAGTGAAGATCATAATATCTGAAAAAATTAGGAGGCAATGAATAGAAGTTAAAATAGAAAAATGATGCATTTTATTTTTACTAATCAACATTAAGCAGTTCATAACCTTTGCCTGTGTTCATTAGTGGTTGTTAATATACAATTATGTTAAAGATTTTATGCATTATAAGAAGAAACATACACAGCACTTTTGTTTCCAAAAATATTTATACAATGTCCCCAGTGCAAAATATATCACTATGCATACTTGGCTTTCTATTTGACCCACATATAAACCTATTCATCAACTCAGGAAACATTCATTGAAATTCCAGTCACTGTAGTTGTAGAAACAAAGCAAAATAAGATATGATTTCCATCCTCAGGGAGCTAGAAAAGAAATTTCACAATACAAAATTACTTTAGTATATTATCCAATGACACAAAATGGTGAACTTTTAAAACTATGAGCATGGAATTAAGGCCTTTTAGAGAGTTTTTGCCACTGAAATTCTTCACTGTTTCATTCATTTGTCATTTCAACAAAACTACAAATCAGTATCTATAACTTGTTAAAGCACTGTCTTAGATGTCGGTGAACCAAAGAAAAAGCACACACAGAGGTATGATATTGGTCCAGAGGGTCCTCACTTTTCAAGAAAGGCAGCATAATGCTGGGAAAAGAACACCATTTTGGAATCCAATAGATTTAAGCTTGAATCCCAGATACTCTACATATAATCCATGTATCAGTGGATAATTTCCTTCTTGATCCTTTATATTCTTTGCAGTAAGGTAGAAATAATAATAATGTGTAGGGTTGATCATTTTTAAAGATGAGTCTGAGTGTCTTGTTTCCACCCACAACACAAATAGGAGGTCATTGCTATGGCCGGAAGGTATTTTCTTGGGAGGCTATCTACGTGGATCAGGACATGTCTCTAGGACTAACTGTGACTACGTGTGCTTTCTTTCTTTTTACCTCAGCCTCTTTTTCCCTCTTCACTCTTTCCGGTACTCACCAATTTGAATGTATGTATTTTAAAATACTATTTTGAATAATATAATGAAGCTGGCATCCTTCCCTTTTAACTTTTATCTTTTTAAAGTCTTCCCCTGTTGTATTTATATGCTCACATGCCCTATATATTGTAGATCAGACAACCTATATTTGATAACATCATATGTTTAGTGTACCTCATATATAGTTAATATCCATGATTTTTATTCTGGCCTTTCTTGAATAAATTCTTTG
Organism: Artibeus jamaicensis; assembly: GCF_021234435.1. Taxonomy (NCBI): domain Eukaryota; kingdom Metazoa; phylum Chordata; class Mammalia; order Chiroptera; family Phyllostomidae; genus Artibeus; species Artibeus jamaicensis. The sequence continues at coordinate 13,012,485 of NW_026522046.1, read as the reverse complement.
TGTGGTTAACTAAATGCAGCAACTGACAGTTCAGAACTACAAATTATTCTTTTATTTGTAAATAAAATCAAGATGTAATATGGAAAATTAGATGTCACTGTGACCATTGTGTCTGCAACACATACTCTTCTGCCTATCTGCACCATATTTTAGGCACTGAATTCACTCATAAACACATATGTTAAAACCATCAGATAATGAGATATATGAGTAAACTACACAGCTACTCAACCAGTGCTTGGCACATAGTGTCTTTAAAAACTGCCAATAACTGAAAAACAACATTGATTAAACATTTATCATGGGCAAGTAATATGTTCTTGGCTTTAACTGAACTACCTAATTAATTTGTTTACATGCATTATATCAGATATTACAATTACACAAGATAAATCCTTTAAAAACATTTATAGAGGTTAAAAACTGAAGCTAACAAAGATTAAGCCAATAGAACTAGGAAGTTGGTAAAGCAGAATAAAACAGTTCTGCACAGAATCTTTCAGAGACTTAGAAATAAAGGACAAATTGACAGTGACTAGAGGGGAGGTGAAAGTGGGATAATAGTAGAAAGAAGAGAAAGGGGCAAACAAGGAACATGAGTAGAGGACTCATGTATGGGCATGGACAATGGGGGGTTGACTGTGGTAGTATTGGGGAACAGGGAAGGGGAAAGCAGTGGGGAAAAGGCGGGACAACTGTAACTAAACAACAATAAATTTTAACAAACCCATGTTACTACTCTATAACTGAAAATGGCATTATGTATAATGATATTTCTGTAAAAGAAGTCTTTTTTTCACTGTATTCAGGAATGTGCTGTTTCATACAGAGAAGCACATTGTAACAAAGAAATGTGAATGCACTCTACTAAATTACTTGACATGGGGATGTTGCTGACGTTTATGAGGAAAATACATCCAGAGGAGTCTACTAATCATTCTCAGCCTGCTCTTCATTCCCTGAAAGCAACAGTGAAGGGTTTGAACACACTTAAATTGAATTCATACCAAGTGAGATCGGGGATCACTTATCAGTGGAGACTGCAATTCCTAAATAGGAACTCTCCTGATTATGTAATGACTAATTTTCCCTTTATAAATGATAAACCATATTCTTTTGAAAGATATTTGATAGTGTCTAAAGTAAAATATGATAAAACAAAAAAGTGACTGATCTATCTGCTTAGATAAGTGCTTCTAGGCATTTTGAAAGTTAATATCAATATTCTGACTTCAATTATCGAAAAATGACAATAAATCCTAAAGTTGTGAAGAAGTCTGGCCTTCATAGAAATACAATGTGTTTGAGAGAGCTCATGAAAACTTAAAATGTTTTTGTAGTCCAATGGAATTCTATGCAGCAGAGAGAAAGAAGGAGCTACTACTCTTTGCAACAACATGGATGGAACTGGAAAGCATTATGCTGAGTGAAATAGGCCAGGTGTTGAAAGACAAATACCATATGATCTCACCTTTAACAGGAAGCTAAACAACAAAACAAATAAGCAAACAGGAAAAAAAAGAAAACAAACAAACAAATACACTGAAATAGAGAACAAGGGGACAGTGACCAGAGGGGAGAGGGAAGGAAAGTTAAGGGGAAAAAGGGGGAGGGATTTGGAGGAACAAATAGGAAGGACACAGGGAGGAGAACTAAGGGGGGTGGAAATGGGAGGGAGGTGGGGAGCAAGGGGCGGGGGAGGCTAGGATGGGAGAAATAGACAAAAAATTGTACTTGAAAAATTAAATAAAATTTAAAAAAAGAAATTAGGACGCTGGGAAACTCACTCAGAGACCCAAACTTCTCTTCAGAATCTGCAGGCCCGTGAAAGCACTTGAGCCTCCATGCCACAGCGACTGTGTGTCTCTTCACCTGGTGAGATTGTAAACAGCTTTATGTGCATGCACTTTTTATAGTAAATATGTCCAGGAAAACTTCTTAATTTAACCGAAATCTCAGAAAGTTTATAGATAGTGAAGTTTCAATAACAACTTTCAAAATGTAGGCTCCATTGGAAAAGGCTTTTCTTAAAACAATCAAAATGTCCTGAGTAAGGTTAAAAGCACATTCATAAAATAGATGTCTTGCTTCTTAGCTCTTTTTATAATTTTAAAGCTCTTACTTCAAATGAATTATTGAATAATAATTATTTAATCAGTTTAAAGAAACTACATCAAGTCATATTTCATATTTCTGAATATGAAGGAATATTTCATATTCCTTCAGCCCAAATGTCTTACAATGACAGAAATTTATGTGTATATTTATAGGAATATTTTATATAAATATTTGTGTATTTATCTATCAATCACATATTATTTACTTCCCTATATAGTGATTGTATATATATAAAAACCCCTAAAAAATCCATTCTGACAAATTCTCGAAAATATAAAGACATGGAATTAGTAAAAATAAATAAGAAAATCAAATTCAATAGCTGACACATAGACTAGAGGAAATCAATCAAAAAAATTTACACACACACTTACAAGGGGACAGAGTTACTAGAGTAATTCCAGGCAAATTACCTAGTCAAGCAAAAGGAAGGTAACCTAGACAAGAGTCAGGATTAGCAGTGGTCTAACAGATACCACAACAATGATATTGAATGGTCTCACCTTTCTGTTCCTCCCTCTCCTGCAAGAAATTCTGAACTTCTGAGAGGGAGGTAGAGTATGAATGAGAGGAAGACTCACTCATGATGCATTCAAACTATCAGCATTAGAGATAGAGAACATTGCCCTTGGTAACTTAAAACACCAAACAAGGATAAGGACCTATAGCCCCAGAAGGAAAGCACCCACTTCCAGCTTTACATGTTTCTATTCCCTATAAATACTAGGAGACTACATCTGGGATGTCAGTGTGCGCTGTGGAATAACACAGTTAATTTTCCGTATGTCAGCGGTAAGCATGACCGGACAAGATGTGAACACCAAATAATACATAATAACTAAAACCATTTAAAGAACCATTTTTTACAATAGAGCCCAGGACCCTACAATATAAAGATGCCACACTTTAGAGTACCCACCTATCCTGCTGAGTTTTACAAATTAAATAATAGGAAGCATACACAACTATCTATGACCTCAAAACACAAGACAACTATGTCTGAAAGTCCAAACACAATGAAATTTTGTGGGGTTTCTTGCCAATACCAGCAACAGACTCTTTACTTGAAGTGTGGTGAGGATTTGAGCTATAGAATCACTAAGGTAACAGAAGGGGAAAAATATTATGTTAATTATCTCTCTCAAATATTGTGAATGTGATAGAATTGTGCATTACCAGGTGTTAGTCTTGCCAAGTGTTAGTCTTCTGAATTCTCTTTGTGTTTCAGTGTGTAGTTCTAGAAGTATTCACAAATTGATATTTGTAACAAATATTTTTATTTTTATTCATATTACTCTTAGATTTGTATATGTTTTGGTTTAACTTTAGTATGTATCAAGCACAACACAAATTCTTTAATTGATCATTTGCTAAATATTAAATTCCAAATTGTGAATAGCTTAATAATTGTGATAATTTGTTTTTACCTTTGAAATTTAAGAAATATATTTTAAATTTTTTTCAGAGAGACAATGGCTATTTGGAAATATATAGGATGTAATTTTAAAAATCAGTGTTTATATTTGTTTTAATTTAAATTTGTGCTAAGTACATACCTAATTCTCTATACTTAAAATACAACTGTACTTTAATTTTTAATCATTAAATCAAACTTTTTCTGTAAAAGATCAAATATGAAATTAGTTTGGCTTTGCGAACTACATGTAGTTGCTGTTACATATTCTTGATTGCCTTCTTTTTATAAATCTTTTAAAATGCTAACAGCCATTGTTAGCTTATAAGTCGGTACAAAAACAGGCCGTGGGCAGATTTTGCCTGGGAGCCATAGTTTGCTGACTCCTGCATTAGATGACTACTATGAATAAAATGTACATCATGTGAACATCCTGACTAGAAAACAAGATTAATAGTTTTGTTGACAACAAGACAAACAGATTTTATTTAAAAATGTGTAGCAAATGCATGATTTACACATGTCTGTAAATTATTACCAATGTAGACATTGCTGGCCTCAAAAGGATCCCAAACATCAACATCTATAATAATATATATATAGCAATCTTTGATATTTTACCAGCTTTACTAATGTAAAAACCTAGTGTTATATACATTTTTCTCGCTTTACCTTTCTAAAGGTATGCTTGGTAAGGTAGGAGTATGAGGCATTAATAGTTTGTTACATTGATGTATAGCTTTTAAATATTTAGATAAATGAGCCTCCATTTGTACTTTTGTCTTAGATGAGAGAAAAGTGAAGGGAAGGACTACAGCCAACAATTTCAATAACTAGAACTGGTACCTTAAAAGGATGATTCTATACGGCAAACAAACACACATGAATAATAAAAGGAGTATATTTAATATTTTCAGAGAAATTTGAGAGTGTATTACATCTGTGACATAAGAGTGACAACAAAATATTCAAAATCTTTTTTAATGAAAAAATATAGAACTTTTTGCTTCTCCAATTCCCTAATACAGTGTTTATTTAATCACGGCTACACTATTAGTCATGATTCTGCTACTGTTGCCCATGAAAAATAGTGTCCTGTGAGTCTTTCAAAATTGATTGCGAAGATTTATCTGTAATTACCACAAACACAAATCTCAACCCCTGTGTGTAGGAAAAGTTGAAAGATAATTTAAAATCTAGTCTTATTAAGTTTATCGTTTGGAATTTTCTGTAAAAACATAGAACAGCTTATCTTTCAGCCATGTCTTCTCATGAACTCTTTGGGCCACAATCGTTATATAATTTCTTGCCTTTCACAAACTAATATCAGAGAGGAAGGTAGGCAATGGTCTTATGTTTTCTATGGAGAGGATTGATAAGAATCTTTCCATTACACAAAGAATTTTGCTTCTCATCTTTTAGGTCTTAAGACTGACTTAGGAGAACATAACATAACCATATTCCCTGGAAGCAACTAAGAAAATCCATCAGAAGGGCTCATTGGTGTTATAGAACAATGACCTTGATCATCTGTGGAGATTATAGGTATGACTAGTCCTGGAAAACTGATGGAACCTGTGCAAGGTGGAAGGTGACCATGGTGAATGCCAGTGTTGCAACTGCACGGTGTTGAGGACACCTGCTAATACCACTGCTACTCTCAGGTGATATAAACAAGAAGCAAGCCTGTGGTCAAAACATGTACTGGTGAGAGCTGATGCACAGACCCAGAGAGAGGGCTCATCCCAAAGGTCAGCAAAGAAATGCTAGCTGACCAAAGCCCAGACCTTGTACTCTGTCTAGTGACTGAGTATCATACAAACTCAGCAGGTCAACACCATTCCAGTGGTATCATTTTACGCAAAACAGTTTACTGTTAAATAACTACGACTCTGGCCAGTGAAGTCATCCATTCATCAGACCAGCTTCTGGGAAAGAATACCAGCTACAGGGGCCAGGAATACCTTATTAGGCATCTGGTTGACCCCTCACATGAAGCAGTAGTGGCTTGGCCATTATCTCATAAAGAAAAAGAACAGAAATAGAGCCAATAAAGTCATGATCTGTGTCTGGAGGTCCCTGCCTGGGTATTTCCACCAGTCCCAGACAACCCCAGACAGTTTCAGATGCTGGAGAAATGCTTAGAACAACTTTTAGTAGGCATATCTGGGGCCCACACAGGACCATTCCATGCTTGGAGTACCTAGACATCTTCAAATGAAACATGCCAGTGTGTGGGATTTCCTGAGATTCGGGCCCAGACCAGGGGTCTGGTTGCTCAGATATAAATGTAGTATGGCTTTCAAGGGAATCTTAAAACCTTTTCAGTTACTTATATGGACTTTTGGCTGTATATGTAAAGCTCTGATATCATAATTTTTCATTTTATTTCTTAAAATTCCCCTGGAGAAACCAACCAAGCTCACTTCTGTTACTAGTATCTATGAGTTAGGGAAGCAGAACCATTTTGAGTATTATAGGAATAAGGTATTTATTATAAAAATTAATCCTTACAGAAATGTGGGAGGAGTTGGACAAATGATAACCTGGAATGGGGATTAGAGGGAGCAGGACAATATTCATCGACTACTACTCCTGAAACACTGGTGTGGGTGCTCAAATAAGAACTTTCAGGGAAAAAATCTATAAGCCAATCATGATCAGCAACTACCATGGAGCTGTGAAGGAGGAGTGTTGGAGTGGGCTGTGAGAACCTGCTGTCTCTGGGTAACCGTCATCTCTGTGGGTCTGTGTCCAAGCACCTGTAGTAAGTTCACAACTGCTATTGGCCATCAGGGCTACAAGTCAGGAAGACAAGCTGAACAGGGAGTGGAGATACAGAACAAACCGGGACTGGTCAGTCACTCGTATAGCTATACAGCAGCGTATTTATCCACAGTGAACTTCTGAGCACGTGTTCCTGCTTCACCATTGCCTTCAAAATGTCATCAAAGCTCCTCTTTGACCAACTCTAATCTGCAACTATAAAAAAATAATGTCCTGGGAAATGAAGTGACACCATGTAGCACAATTCAGCATAGGTAGGTCAGGGCTAAAGCAAAGCACTCATGATACTTTTCTCCATTTCCTCTAGGTGTTGTTTTGGTTGGATCTTTTGGGAGAGCTTGCCAACTTTAAGCTAATCTCTTACATTCCTGTGGAAAAAGAGACAATTGATGTTCCTCAAAAACCTCAAGAAAACTGTCTGATTGGCTTGCAAGTAAGTCTATCTCTGAACTGGTCACTCTGTCCAGTGGGATGATTATTCTGTTTGGCCTAAGGCAATTATCTCTGCTGCTGAAACTGTTGATGAGGTCAATCTAAGCCAAGATCCAGAGCTACTAGTATGCTTTTTCAGACAGCTCTGTTTGCCCATGCCAGTTGTGCCCTACCCCACTTGGCTGAGAGTATGGAAGGTGTGATACCGGGCTTATTACACTAACCAAAGAAAAGCTTTCAGTGCCAATGAGAGATAAGTCTTTCTATTAAAAGGATTAATTTAGTATCATGCAAAATTAATGTTAACAAACAAATAAACAAAGCACACATGTATACATCTGGATGAACTTTGGGACTCCAAGAATAGAAATAAAACATTTAACATTTCTACAGAGGGAAAACAAACTTCCCATATAGGACTAATAATTAGGTTGTCATCAGAAATTCAAACAACTATATTGAACATTAGAACTTAATGAAAAATAATATTTAAAGTTTTCAGAAGTTTAAACACACCACCAAACTGAAACTTTAGTATGCAATATAAAGGTGACTTTGGACATGGAAAGGCTGAGAAAAGTACCATGTATCATTCTGTTCAGAAATAATTACTCCTGGATGTACTGCTGCATCATGAAATGAATATGGGATAAATGAAATAGTGCTGGGAAGAGAAATTAATTAAAATAAGTAATTATTGATACAGAATATAAAGTTCTGTATAATTTTATAATAACTTAGACCAAAATCTCAGAGAACAGATGGATTATTGTGGCTGCGTTATTTGATCCAAAGTAGAGGTGCTACTTTCGTGGGACTTGGTAAAATAGAATGGCAGTGACATCATATGCTGAGTAAGTATTGACTATATTCAGCTACAACTCCTATGGATTAATCAATTTTCCCTGACAAAGCAGTGAATAAAACAGAAACTCTTAATCTAAATGTACTATGTAGTGGTTACCCACTTGCTGGTTAAAAGATTATGTTAATTGAGGAGCTGCAGAGTGGATATGTACTCAAGGGAGCTCTATAGTTTATTATTAGTACTATATTTCTTCTTAATTCATTAGTAATTAGTTGGCATTTTATTAGAGAGTGAATGTTCCTTTCAATATCCTATGGTTGAATATTGCTAAGATTTAAAGTGGAATTAACTTGGATAGTTTTATTCCAATACTAGATTGCCCTTTCCCTCCATTTTGTTTTTACTATTATCTAATAGAATAAATTTATAATCAAGTGGGAAAATGTGGTATGTATACATAAAATGAGAAATAAAAATACAAAGCCAGGCATAAAAGCAGTTAAGAGAGTTTTACAAAATATGTTACAGAGATGGGCAGTTGCTAATTGGAATTACAATTCTCCTTTTATTCTCAGTATTCACAGTCATGATTTGTGAGTCTTAGCAAATGTTGACTTTAAAAGTGCTATCAGGACTGGGATAGAATAGATATTACTCATTTCACTTTCTTCCCGCACTCTATGAATACTTAAGATACTTTGATGCATCTAAAATAGATAGCTCTGACTTATTTCTGTATTAGGAAGTTTCACGTTTCCCATATTTTTTGTCTTTGTTGGGTCACAATAACTTTCTAGTTGTCTCAAAAAAGGCCTTTGCTGTAATATATTACAGCTTCAATAAAAGCAGGAAAAGCCTTCTATGTCTAATTTAAGAATAAGTATTTTATGTTTGTAGTTAGTGTTCCCTGTGCTATATTCAATAAAACTAGCCAAGCAACCATCTACCTAAAAAAGAAAAAGGAAAGAAAAGAAGAGAAAACACATACACACAAAAGACTATTCATCTGTACAAATTCTTCTATAAAATTTCTTCACATGGAAGCAGAAAGAATAATAACAATTAAATAGCTGGAATTTATCTAAATATTTACAGTTAAATATATATCTTGGGGGATAATATGTAGATGATGTGTTTTATTCTACTGAAAAATTATTGCAGATTCAACATTTTTAATGAAATATTCTTCAAAATGTGACACTTTTCCATAGCTGATTCACTGCACACGGGGTACCGGGGTGTCCAACCCGCAGCCTGCAGGCCGTAGGCAGCCCAGGATGGCTGTGAATGTATCCCAAAACAAAATTGTAAACTCACTTAAATCCTTCTTTATCCTAATCAGTTTTCATTAGTGCTTGTGTATTTAATGTGTATCCCAAGACAACTCTTTTTCCAGTGTGGCCCAGAGACGACAAAATTTGTGCACACCTGCAAGCATATTTTATCTGCTGTTCATCTTGTTAGGAGAGCATGTAAGTGTATTTTTTTTCAATTCTGTATACAGAAATGCATGTAGTGCCATGGTCTCCACACTGTTTTCTTGAGATTATTAACACAACATTGATTGTTGGGTTATATCACTAGTCACTAAAAGAAATAGTTTGATTGTTTTACACTGATCACACTAGCCATGGATGAATTTCGGTGAAACATAGTTCATACTTTATAAACCAGAAATATTAAGGTTATGTAGTACAATAATAAAGAACTTAGTGGAATCCTCAAAATAAGGAAATGTCAAATTTAAAGTAAAGGAGAAGCACATCCTCCACTGGAGCAGGAAAAGCGAGGCCGACAGGGCAGGGAGCGTTCTCTGCAAGTTTGCATGACTGTGTGACTTGCCGCAGAGCCTTAGGGTGATGGGGACTCCAGGAAACACCTGGTACCTAAGGGGCTGGCCTCTTAGAAATAAAGAGATAGATAGCTAGAGAGAGGAAAAAGGGAAACTGAAACATCCATCTCCCCAAGGGGCATCAAACTCCAGTGGAGACCTACAAAGATACGTTTGTTTATTTCATAACCACAAAGCAGCTAGTCAATGTTTTCACACTCAGGAGAGTTTCTCCCACCACAAAAAGTATTCATGTAGTCTTGGTGTTTGTTTGTTATCAACTGCTGTGCAACCAATGGACCAAAAATAGTAACTTAAAGCAATGATGATGTATTACTTCTCATAAGTCTGTGTGTTGAAGGGCTGCTTAGCTGGGTGGTTCCTCCGATGATCCCACCTGGGCTATCCCTTCACTTGCAGACGTCTGGAGGCTTCGTGGGGGCTGGAAGATCTAAGACAGACCTCTCCAACATCCAGAGCCTTGCTGCTGGCAACTGGCTGGCCTTTTTCTCTTTAGCCAGTCTAGCCATTGGAAAGAAAGCATTTGTCCTAGTAGGACAAAGGAGGAAGCTGGAGAGTCTCTTGTGACACGGAATTGAGTTCTCATAGAGTACTACCTGGTACATCCTATTGGTCAGTCTAGATTCAAGAGTGGGTAGCTCCTTTCATCAAAAGATTTCATCTTTGATGGAAAGAAGCTACACAATCTTGTGGCAATGTGTTTTAATCCAATCCACAGTCGCTTTCTCCATCTCTCTCACTTTTTCACTTTTATTTGCATATTAACACATAAAAAATGCAGATTTTAGCCTAAGGCAGGGATTAGGCTAATCTTTTTGTATAAAAGATTAGATAGTGAAGATTAGATTTAAAGGAGTTTAAATTATTTGTCATAACTATTCAACTCTACTATTGTAGGATGAAAGCAGTCATAGACAATACACAAAGTAATTGCTTGGCTATATACCACAAAAGTTTATTTATAAAAACAGTGGCTGGATTTGGCCTAAAAGAAAGACCTATAGATGCAATTAGTTAAGATTAGGTCATACTGGAATAGGGTGAGTTTCTAATGCAGTACGACTAGATTCTTACAAGAAGATGACCATGTGCAGATGTAGACACAGAATACAAGGTTACAGAAAGGCAGAACTTGCAGTTTTACAGCTGAAAACCAAGAAATGCCTAACATGGCTAGACAACAACCAAAAGGTAAAAAAAGTCAAGAAATGACTCTGCTAGAGATGTCAGAGGACACATGGCTTTGCTGATACCTTGACTCGGACTTCTGGCCTCCAAAATTGTAAGAAAATAGAGTTCTGTTGTGTTGAGCCACCTAGTTTATGGGACTTTGTTTTGTTTTTGGCAGTGCTAGGAAACTAATATACTTAGTCTCATGTGTAATGTCGATGGACTGAAAATGTTATTTTTTTCTGTTTCTTTTCTTTATTTTATCTCTTGGTTGCTTATAAATCTTAGGCAATACTTCCCTTCCTGAAAACAAGGTGAACCAAAAACTTTGAAATCTTCCTTCTCTGACATAAAAGTTGACAGTCTATTCCAAGCCTTTGCTAACTGGTGGTACCTAATGCGATCAAAGTTTTCCTATGAAGAGTTCTTAAGTGGTGTTTAATAGGATGTCCTGCCCTTTCTACCTAATTTCCATTTTGATAGAAAATTCAAATTGATATATTTACTAATTTTTCTGAAATGTTTAATTTTAGTAGCATTTTTCATCCATAAAAAATTTGTTTCTGGTACCTCAATACATAAAAACTAAGTCTGGCGTGATTGAAGCCGGCATGGGGACACTGAAGATTTACTTCTTTCTTTCTGATGTGTTTTTTTTCATGCCATTGTAGACTTGTCAATGAATCTTAGAAACTTATTGAACAGAGTTGAAAAGAAATGTTTTTTTACAATTTGATAATTAACTAGATGCTTTATCTATCCATCATTTTCTCTAATGAGAAATGCTAATTACAATATTATCTGTCTGTGTGCCAGGAGGCAGAACCACAGAAGGTTCTCCAACAGTGGACATGTTCCTGGCAGCAGCAACTCAGTAATGTGTGTGGTCAAAAAGCTAGTTCATTCTTTTAATTACTAGCAATATCCCCCATTGGAATGTGCTCATTTCCTAAACATTCCTTTAAAACATGGACCTGCTGTTTTTAATCAAGATCCTCAAGAATGTCTTACAGAGCCAATAAGTATAAATAAATATATTCTGCCTAATTATATTAAAACAAATTCAGCTAATACTAATGATGTTGCATGACTTTATCTACAAAGAAAAAGATTATTTTTGAAATACAAATGTGTTTAATCATACACATTTGCCCTCAGCAAGAAGGGAAGGAAGGCAGGTAATTTAATACCAGGCTAATATAGTTTTTAAGAAATCATTAGATGTGTGCTTCGGGATGGAAGTTGTACCTTTTTTCAAAGAGATCTTTACTTTCATCTAGTTGAAGTACTCCTTATCAACCTGGTTATGATTTCTTTTTCTCACTCATTTATCTAGCTTATTTCTATCTCACCATCCTACCTTCCCTCTTCTCTAATTTTTGTTTTGCACACTTATATACCACTCCTGTATTGAGTCGGAGCTAAGAAACCTGGAAAGCATTGTTAACGTGAGATGTGTGCAGAGATACAAACATCCGTTCGTGTCTTCTAAGGCATATTAACTGACTGAAACCAATTCTGTTTCAAACAGGATAACTGGGCGGAGGGCATGTAGAGAAGAAGGGCGTAAGTTAATTCCAATTTACAGTGAAAACAAGTCAAATATTGTAGAAATTGGATTTTATTAACATCATTCTATGAATGTCTACTTAAATTGCAAAAACTGTTTTTATATTTGTTTAGATTTACAAAGGTCATGAAAATTCCTCTCTGTTACAATAGTTTGATTGTTTTTATTTCCTAGGTGAGCTCTCTTTTATTAAAAACATTAGAAAGATCTCACGAGGTTTTGTGCTAGCTGCTAGTCCATTGCCCTCAAGATTGCAGGCATTGTTGGCTTTCTACCTAAGAAGCCCATTGTTCTCTCAGGACTAATTACTCCAAACCGATGTATGCAAGGAAGTTAGAATAACAAACTGCCTGGACATTGCACCACTCTCCCCAAATCATGTTCTACCCATTCCTCCATGTTTCCTTGAACTCCCCCCAGGCAAACATTTGTACTGGTCTATGCCAGAGACATCTGAGTTAGAGGTGTCTGCTCTAAATCCAGTGGACTTGAACTCTCAGTATTACAGCCTCCTTTTTACTCCCCTTAGTTTCAGTTAATAAAATGCCTTGGGAGCAAGCAGAACAAAGAACTCTCTTGTTCTCTGTCTGTCCTAAGAAGCATTTTTCCCTCTAAGATTTCTAGTGCCAGGACATTGGAAAAAATTAACATACACATTTTTTGAAATCTAGGACTAAGGACCACAAAAACATGAGTCTTTTCTATATTGATTATCAAAGTATAGTATTGTTATTAAAGGTTGAGGTTCTATATCTGCTTTCAATTTTTCTATTATATTCTTAAAAATCATCTACTTGATTTTCCTTGGAAACAATATGGCACCTCAGACCTCCCTACTCTGTATCTTTCAAATTGAAGTATTCACAATGATTATCAGCATTTAGTTTTTGGGGGGACTGAAGAATGCAACCCCATGTTGTAGTAGGTATAATGTGGCCTCTTTTGCTCCCATATTTTCAACAATAATGTAAATATTTATGATCATTTCTTATAAAACATTGATAATGTATGCTATTAGTTTCCTTGTCATTCATAAATTTGATAGCATTTGCTATTGTATAATGTTAACTGGAATGGAAATATTATGTTTGCATTGTCAAATCACAGCAAATCATTTGTAAATAAGCCCAAACCCATTTTACTTGCTTGTCTTCACTTAAAGTACGAACACAACATGCAACATTTATTTTTTGTAAATTTGTGAATATCATGTACTCTGCGACATACAAAAATAAAATCGAATTGAAATTAATTTTTATTCTCTTCTAAAATATAACAGCTGCCTTCGCGGGTGTCCGTTGATATTGACTTGGCTTTAACCCTGCAGACCCTGTGAAGGAATAGTGTCCACAATGTCCTGTCCTCGACAGCCCTACTCAACTCCTATAAGCTCATGCCTGTGGCTTCTTTTATGGAGCAAATCTATCCCTTTTTCTGCCGCTTTCCTATTTTCCAACATTATTTTCTTTTCCAAAGAACCCAGCCTGCGTTCTCATGATGTGCCCTGAGTAGGACACAGCTCCAGTTTTGTCATTTGTGCTTCTAGCAATGGTTCAGTCTCAATCGCTCTAAGGCCTTGATTTACTTTCTGGGCCTCCAGGGCACCCACAGAGCTCTCATCCAACAGTGTTGTTTCAAATGAATCAGTTAGTTTCCTGTCGACCTTTTTCACCATCCCACTTTTGCATCAGTTATCGGGAATACAGAAGTGTGGATGATCCTAGTCTTGGTCTCAAAGGACACATCTTTGCTTTCAGTGAGCTTTCTAATTATTCCACTGCTTCTGTTACAAGCCATGGCCTTCTTGGAATCTTAGCTGCAGTCACTATTTGAATTGATGAATGCACCAAAATAAGCAAAATCTTTAACAATTTCAATGTCCTCATTTTTTTTATGTCAAGGTTGTGTATATATTCTCTAGGCATAATATTTTCTCCTTGATATTCTGATACAGTCATACTGTGGCACTTTCTTTGTTCACTTTCATCAGAATTTGTTTCAAATCATTGTTACTTTCTTCCAGTAAGATGGTGTCATCTGCATATCTTAATCATTGATATTTCTCCTACCAATTTTCACTCCTCTCTTCTCTGAGTTTAGCCCAGTTGTTCATATGATTCATTGCATTTATGCAAGTAATATGGCTCTTTGATGCTATAAATGCATGAAATACAGTAAAGAAAACTAATTGAATTTTTTAAAACCACTTGCAAGGCTCAGATTAGGTATTTTTCATATCAAATTAACATGGAATGTCTGAGCTAAAAAATAAATCAGGATGAGACATAGTAATATGAATCTTAGAGATTTAAAGGGTACATTATTTTTAAGAAAGAAAATTATTTTGAAGCACAGTTAATTAAGAAGGTATACAAATCTTATCAAATGAATACTAAAAAGTTTTAAAGTAAAAATACTCACTCCGGGAACTCTAGAAATGGGAGCACAAAGGAATGAGCACTTTACATGGACCACTGTACTGTCATCCACCAGAGTCTGTGCTGGCAGTTATTTCCCCTCTTAAACTCCTCTTTCTAGAAATATAAAAACTTGATATATAAACAACTGTCCCATGGAAAATAATCAACAAAGATGAATTTAAAAATATATTTTATTTATTTATTTTTAGAGAGGGGAAGAGAGGAGAAAGAGAGGGAGAGAAGCATCAATGTGTGGTTGCCTCTCACCTGCCCCTACTGGGGACCTGGCCTGTGACTCAGGCATGTGCCCTGACTGGGAATCTAACTGGCAGCCCTTTGGTTCACAGGTGGGCACTCAATCCACTGAGCCACACCAACCAGGGCATAATTTTTTAAAAATTATAAGTCATCAAGAATAAATCCTCTGAAGCTATAAAATGGAAAAGAAGCAAGATTGTTCTGTATGTGGCTTTGTGTCTATGGCCATTGACATTTGTTGACTTTGAAATTCAGTTATGGTGGAAATGCAAGGTTGTAAAGACTGTAAAGAAATTGTTATACTGAAAAGTACTGATTCATGCTTTCAGACATTGTTTCTTCCAGCTTAATTTTATACAATAGTCAATTCTTCCAGGTCACAGTGTCTTGTTTTCTCTGTTTTCTTTAAGATTTCTCAACCACACTTCAAGTTGCCATAAAAACTGCACATACACAGTTCACTCTTATAGAAGAATGTGTTATATTTTACATATTACATTATGTTATAGTTTATTATACCTATTTTACTTCATATATATTGCATATTATGTATTGTGTTTCATGATTGTATAATACATACACTGTGTACCTATAAGTATTTTATGTCATGTGTTCTATATTCTATATTAAGTACATATTATGCATTATGTGTTATCATTTTTCTAGAAAATGTTGAGATACATACTATTTTAAAGAGAGCTGTCATGTGACATTAAATGAGGTATGTATGCAATTTTATCAAGCTTTTATCTCACCTCAAGTTTTAGAGTAGTGGTTATCACACTTATGATTTTCATCTTTCACACTGTCTTCTATCTTTCAAGAATATTTGAGATTGCTTATAAAAATAAGTGCAATGTTAAAAGATTAGTTAATCAAGAAGGGATCTGAGCAAGGGGTGGAACTTAGGAAAACCAAGAGCAAACTTAATATGTAGAAATGTTTTCATAATGCTTAACACATTTGCTGGAGTTTGAGCACCAAGTTGTGCCTTGCCTTACATGTTGCAAAATCAAACAGGGAAACATAACCAGTGTTCATAAATTGAAGCAACTGTATTCTGGGGAGGCATAGGTTTGTCCTAATTTTGAAAGTAGAGAAAAATGTCTAATAGTGCTCTTACATTATGTTCAAAGCATATCAAATTATATTCACAAGTCAGTCTAATGTGATTGATACTGAAGTTTTTTGTGCTTTTCTGTAGAGGATTGGTG
This sequence comes from Artibeus jamaicensis, assembly GCF_021234435.1. Classification (NCBI taxonomy): domain Eukaryota; kingdom Metazoa; phylum Chordata; class Mammalia; order Chiroptera; family Phyllostomidae; genus Artibeus; species Artibeus jamaicensis. The sequence continues at coordinate 12,996,442 of NW_026522046.1, read as the reverse complement.
TAAGAATGTCTCTCAGAATCATGGATCTTCCTAACAGAGAAATTCCAGCTTCTATGGCTGCAACACAGAGAAAGAAGTGATCTGCCTTCTCCTGACTGTTCTGCCACGTACTGGTTACACAGTGCGATGTGTGAAAAAGTTCAGGGGGAAAGTATTATTTATATAGAGAATTAAAGAATCTACAGTTTGATAAATGTTTACCTTACTAATATTTAGGATAAGAATTATGAGCAACATCTTCGTGCTAAAATATTCTACTTCGTTACATGTGAAGATATTCTGATCGAAGAATATAAGGTCTCTACATAGAGGCAACACAGGGAACAGAAACTTTAGCCACTTTCATCAACAGTGAAATGTCACATTTTTACATGTGTAATGGCTGTTTGCATAGATTGATATACTATATTATATATAATTATAACTAAAATATGTTAATTATATTTTTCTGCATTTAGACTGCACTCATCTGGAACATTTGAGGAAAATAGGACATAGCAAAACCTAAAACAACATTTACAATGGTTATAGCAAGTAGCTTAATAATCTGAAAAAAAGTAAAATAGTAAATATTGTTTTGTAAAACCCTTGATAGCTTAAAATGTGTGCTGTTATTCATCATACTTAATGAGTAAACCCTATGCCAGGTTTCTGGAAGACTGTCATAAGGTGCCAGTGAACACCTACCTCATTCAGCCCTCACCCAAAATGATAAGTCCTACAAACACCTTGGATGCTTGAAGAAAAAGCTCTTTGTTTTCACACTACCACTTCTAGCTTTGATCTCACTCACCATTCCACATTACTCCCACATTACTCACAATGTTTCTAAAGTGAGGTTCCAACTTCGATGACAGCCTTTGTTCTATGCTGTGTGTCAATCCACTGGTTTCTGTGCATGTCAGCATTGCCATTGAACCAACAACATCACTTACCACTAAATATAGTAATACAACTAAAATAGTGGGAGGTTTATGACATATGAAGATACACTTATTATGAAGACAGGAATTTCTAGGTGAATTTTTTTACAGACTAGAAGACATTCCAGAAAAATCTTTTAAACTAAATTAATGTAGGAAATTCTATAATATACTTTCATGACAGAGTGTAATTGTTTTTGATAGATTCCATACTAAACTTAATTAACTCATTATCTAATTTCTTTCCCCACATATATCTACCTTATTTATCATCAAATTAATGTAGTACATAATAAAGGCTTATAAAATCATTGTTGAGTGTGAAAATTAATTACTTAATATTATTTGTCATACTGTGGTAATGCTTTCTGTCAGTATTTTTTAATTTTATGATTCCAAGTCTTTAATGCAATAGTACAGATATTTATATAATATAATGATAATGGTAACTTGAATTTGCAATCAATCAAATCAATTTTTCCTTTTCATAAACTATTGCCATATTTTTCTTCTTAGATCCTAATGTACTTTTCAAACATAAATTATTATTATGTGACATTTTAATACTATAAAATTTGTTTTATTTGGAACCCAGTGCTGTCATCCAAAATATAAATTATCTTTCTCATATGGGTGATATCTGAAATACCTGCTATCAGGGTCATTATTCCAGTCAAAAATAGGTGTTAAACACCGCAAAACTGAAGGAAGATTCTAGATTCTGCAGGAAAAGTCACTTTCCAATTAGCCATCTGTCTATTATTTAGTACTACTTGAATAAAAGCATTAGGCAATTATAAACTTACTAATGGAATGCTTATTTCATCCACATTTACTCTTATTATTCATTAGCACTTGGGGGGAGAATTTAACTATATTTCTAGGTTCCAGATTCAGAAGCTTAAAGAATAGTTACTAAGTTAAGTAGGAGAGTACAGCATGATTAGATTGTTGAGAAATTTTAGACAAATAATTTGAAAAATGACTGATAACGGAGATCTGAAGAGCATCATCTGTATGATCATACCAAACAGTAATTAAGTATAGTGTTTAGTATTAGAGCATTATCTTCTACCTAAAATTTCTACAGTACAATAAATATTCCCTTTTAAAATTTTTTTTTATTTATTTATCTTCAGAGGGGAAGGGAAGGAGAGAGGGAAGGAAATATCAATGTATGGTTGCCTCTCATGTGTCCCCTGCCGGAAACTGGTCTGCAACCCAGGCATGTGCCCTCACTGGGAATCAAACTATGATACACTGGTTCGCAGGCCCACGCTCAATCCACTGAGCTACGCCAGCCAGGGCTATTCCCTTTTTATATCTGCAGAGCACCTCCTGTATATATTTTATTAAACAAGCATTTTTTCATATATCTCCATATATATTATTGTAAATAATGTTTTGAATAAAAAAGGAAGTATTTTTGACTGATTAATACACAGAACTATACTTTGTTTACATGTTGAAAAAGTATGGTCTGAGTAATTCTTATAATGTTGCCATTTTAAAAATATTTCTATATTCTAGAGCTCCACTGACTGAAATGTATGTGTATATTTGATATCTTTCTAGTTTGTTCCTCTTCCTGATTTTGTATAATCAAAATAGCATTTTTCTTCTGTTTTTCCAACCAATTGACCCCATACTCTTCTGCAACCTTATGTTTGGAATCATAAAAACTTTCTTGTTTAATTTCTCTCTTTCTATAGTCCAGAGCATATGGATAACATGTTCCAAAGGATCACATCACTGGAAGCAGCGTTCTGTCATTAAATGTAGCAAGTTCACTAATGTTTATTACATTATCAAATATCTCTTCTAGGGTAGTTAAGTGCAACTTTCAGTTGGTTTCAACAACCAACAAACCTGCTATGACAGGTTGCAGTCATAGCAGCCTATGCCAGGGAGGAAGATATTGGTAGAGTCAATTTGCCTAGTGGAATGCTCTGTTTTCAAAGTCGATAATTTAGACATCCGTAAAATTAGTTTCTTCCCTCCCTCATTCTCATTTTAGAGACTTTAAAAACTTATTTGTTGATTGTAGAGGGCGAGAGAAAGAAATACAGAGAGAGAGAGAGAGAGATTGACCTGTTGCTCCACCTATCTATGCATTCATTGGTTGGTTCTTGTAGGTGCCCAGACTGGGGGATCAAACCTGCAACCTTGGTGTTTGGGGACAATGTTCTAACCAACTGAGCAAAGTGGCCAGGACCTTATTTTAGATTGTAATGCTATTTTGGTTTCATTTAAAAAATGTGTATTGTTCATAAAGTCTCTTATGTGTTGGAAAAATTGTTATATTATACTGTGGTGAGTAGATAAAGCTTTAGTAAATGTTTCTTCTTTGGCTTCTTTGGTCCCACTTAAATAGAAGAGGATAAATGCAATCTAGTTTGTATCCTTTGCAAGTTCTGGAGCCCTTAGGGCTGAAATTTATTTATATATCAGTTCATTTGGTAGTATGTTGTGTTTGTTCCATGTACATTAAATATCACAAAAATGTCAGAAACATTGAGGATGCATGCAATTATTAAAACACTAAAAGTAACAGGCAAATACATATCCTAGGTGGCAATGATGACGAGGAAAATGGTAATACAGGTAGATTAATGAGATGAATGATAATTCTCTGATGGAAAAGAATGAATCTCATTTCCAGCAAATGAAGAGGGTATGCCTACTGAGAACATAAATAAGAAAGATCACACGCAAAAATTGAGTGTGAAGAATATTTGTTCTTACCAGATAATGAACTAGATCTTGGTGATGTGAATAATAATGACACTGTTACTGATGCAAACAAAACAAAAGAAAAGTTGAAAATAGGCCCATCAAAGTGCTTCCTATTAAAGCAACAATCCATATATTCTTATGGAAAAAGATGAAAAAGTCTAAAAATAAAAGATACAAAGGGAATCAACAACAAAATTTGGATATCTTAAAATATCAAAAGAATTGATATTTTAAAAGCTTTACTAGTATTGGCATCAAATATAAAACTCATATGATTGAGGAAATTCTTTAGTTTAGTTGAAATCTATAATACTGATCTCAAATACAGACGACAGTAATAAATTATGAGTTCTTAAAAAGCTTGCTAAATGAACCATTTACTAATATTTCACCTTTCAATGTATCTATTAATCTTCTTACAAATATTATTCAATATATATCTAATTTACTTAAACAGAATTCTAAATCTAAGAAAGTATCCTAAGTTAGCATACTTTTAAAAGTACATATATGCTATTTAAATAGATATATAAATTCTTTAAAGTGCAATGAATACAAATAAATGTCAAGTGTGTACAGAGATACAAAAGAGACTAAGGAATCAAGCAAAAAAGAATGAGAGCTATTGGACACAGACAACGGTGTGGGGCAGGGAGGTGGGTAGAGGTGGAAGAGACTACAAGGGGAAGAGACTACAAGCAGCCTATGCCAGGGAGGAAGATATTGGTAGATATTGGAAGATATTGGTAATGGAAAAGTACAATAAAAATAAACTATTAATTAAAATAAAAAAAGAAACTAATTCTCCTTCTGTCCTTAAGGAAAACAGGAAAAATTATTTCTATTCACATGCACTGTTATCATGTTATATTGTAGTTTGACTCTATTTCTGAAAGGCAGTTAGTGAGAAAATAAACCAAGCGTTTTACTAAATTTTAAGAAGGTGGACATCAGGAAGCTCAGTGGAAAGATAGCTGAGATTTCAAGGCTGCTGTTATATCAAAAATGTTAAGGAGTATGGGGAAGATCCAAACTAATCTTGCAAGGCTCAATTTTGAAAAGTTCTGGAACAGCTTCCAGTTCCAGTTGGACTGTTAGCCTATGTTTAGCATCAACCAAAAGCTGAAAGATCATTTTCTAAGATTTTGAGGAGACACAGGTATTTGCTATGTGTCATTAAGGAAGTGTGGTCCAGTCACCTGGCCTACTCATTTACTCAAAGTCCAAAGTCAATGCAGAAATCCTCCCTTTGAAGCATAGCTCCAAGTCTGACTTCTCATTTGAAGAAGAGATGGTGCTAGAGAAAGCAAACAAACAAATTCACCCACACATTGGGAGAGAAAATCCACTGCAGTTATCAATATCAATCAGTTTAGGCCTTTCTTTTTAAAAAAACAAATGCACAGAAGTTTGTTATTTGAGGAAAACCCATAGCACAAATGAGAATTGCCGTAATATCCAAAAAAACAAACACAAGAAAGAGTGAAACATAGATGAAGAGAAATTAAAAATAAACAAAATTCCTTCTATCAGCAAGATAATGCTTTTAGAAATTAAAATATTGATGAATTGAAAAATCAAAAATAAACCCTAGAAAATAAAATTAAGGCAGTTTCCAGATTTTTATAAGAAAAGAAATTAAAAATACGAGAGGTGGAAGTTTAGAGGCATAGAGGATAAATTTAAAAGGTCTAATATCTTCAAAAAGATTCAAAATAAGGCCATGGAGATAGGAGTGGATTAGCAACAATCAAAGGTTTACTATAAGAAATATTTCTCAGCTGTGTAGAAAGACTAAAGTTTAAATTTGTATGGGCTCTCAAATTCTAAGCAAGATTTATTTACACATTTATTCAACAAAATTTATATTTCATCAACTATTTCAAACTTTTCTAGGAACTAGATATTATCTATATGTGAAATAGATCCTAACCTAGGAAAAGTCCTTTTGATATTTCAGAACAAGAAAAAAAATCTTTAAAGGGTCTGGCAGGGAAAAGCAGCATCTACAAAGATATAAGCATCCATTGTGACATTAGATGTCTCATCAGTACGGTAGGTGTCAGAAAAAAATATAGCAGTGTAGATTTTAGAGCCTGAGGTCACAAGGAGATTCTGGGAATCCAAACAGAGAGATGCTGAAGCCATAGTTGACAGTAAGTGCTCATGTTTCATATCTGGTGATAAAATCGAAATAGGTGGAAGTCAAACATTTGTCAGATTTACTTGGTGAATTCTGCCAGGTTCTGTGTAACTTTGTCTGGGATGAGTGCCTGAAGATTCTCACTGTGCCTTCCTTCCAAAGGGACAAACTACTAAGACTTCCAAAACACATTAAAGCCTTTCTTCAATATATGAGAAACAAAAAAGAATCTTTGCCTGATGTGAAGAGTCCTCCATGATTTGACTTTCATTTATTGTTTCAAACTATTAAGTTTTTAAAACAGTATTCCATTTCCAAAGTGTGTCCCACACTTCACTCCTCTCTGTATTACGCATTATGTTCCCTTTCCTTTCAACCCCTTGACCACTTTTCAACATTCATTTAAAATGTACTCCAGTCTAGAAGACTTCTAAGATTACCCTGGTTTAAGTTAGCTGCGCTCCTCCCTGCTTCCATAGCCCCTGCTGTGTATTTCTATCTCAGGACAGAAAACTCTATTTTAGGTTATTTGAGGGCAGTATGTGCCTAGCACATTTCTGCAGTTATACTAATTTGCAAATTCATTAGACCTAGAAAGTTCTAGGTAGTGTTAAGTGAGTAAATGAATAAGGAAGGGTCTGAACTAGTATTTGGTGCTGATGGATAATGAAAAAAATGTATATAAACATCAGATTCTTTAGCTACTTTTTATCCATTCAAATGTCTCCATACTACAATGCTTGAAAGGAGTGTTAAACTTGGCGGGAAGGAAATTTGGGAAGATAAAAATAGATTTTTTTAAATAGCGACTGAGCATAAAAGTGTAAGACAAGTAATGGAAACTATTAGGGGGGGTTTGATACTAGTGTCCCGGTTTGCCACAAACCAGGGGGCACTCAGCTGGTGTCTCTGTTCTATTTGATTTGGATTCTCCTGCCTTCATGTCTGATGGATCCTTTACTCTGTGAAGTGCATTTTCTTTTCTGTTCCACCAGATCAGCACTGGCAGTTTCAAGGCTCTTATTTTTATTTGCAGATCATTCTCCTCATTTAATAACCTAATTTCTTGAAGTTTGCTTTAATTACTTGGCCGAAAATTAATTGATTTCTACAAAGGCGAGCATATTCCAATAATGCAAATTTCTAACTGAGAATCTAGGCTTAATTTCATCAATTTGCATCTCTGATTTCTGTGTTTTGAGATCTTTCCAGGACAGGTGAGCAATTTGGCTCAGGTCTCACCTTCACAGGGCCTCCAAAGTAGGCATTTTGTTTATCTCTAATACAAACCTTCTAGTGGATAACAAAACTCCATTGTACTTTGTCTTCTCTCTGTATATTAAATGTAAACATTTAAAATAGTCCATGCATTTTATATTTTTGTTTTGTTATTTTTTTATTTTTTAAGCTACCAGGACGTTCTAAGAATTGAGCAGGTATACAAAAGGCCCTTTGTGGTTCTAGATCTGTGCCTTATGCCCAAAGCCATGTGATCTGCTACTTTAAAAAGTAAGAAAAAGGTATATTCTTCTCATTTGATTGGGCACAATGACACCCCCTTTGGATGTGACCTGAAAAAGCTTTGCTGTTGTATTATGTTGCTGCATTCTCTGTATAATTTTCTGAAATCATTCCATTTTCATGAGTAATGTAGATATCCTCCTTGATGAATTTATACTTATAACAGGTAGCATTAAGAGTAGAATTGTTCATAACCCTTTTGCTTATTTCTCGTCTGTCATAAAAAATTAAATATGTGTGTCATAAAATATGTTGAAAAACAGAAAATAAATATTGAAAAAGAATTAATGGAGCCAAACACAGAGATGGTTTAATTGTTCCAGTTGGAGTTTTATTTATATAACATATAACTTAATAATAATATAATATCAACATATACAATATAAATCATATAATATAAAATTTAGTATAGAAAATTTAGAAGATGAAGTAGGTCTGCTCACACTTAGATCCCAATTCCGACCCAACACCACAGGGTTCATTGCGGTCTCCCCTTTCCATAGTGAACCTTTCTGCTCTGCTCTACCCCTGGTACAACCAAAGTCTTGACCACAGGTCCTCCTTCGTTTTGCTAATGTTTAGGCCAAGTTTCTTCCAGCCTCCAAACCACTTCTTGAGAATGCTTGATTGTTACCTTTTAATGAAAAAAACTTAAGCGAGTATGAATTTGGGGGGGGGGGGCTGTTTTGCCTTAGAATTTCTTGAACAGTAGTCCAGTAATTGCTTTTTACTGGTTCTTATTTTTTTACTCATAGGATGTTTTTTTTTAATTTATGAAGTTCAGTTTAATTTCATGAAGATGTATCTTATATTTAATTACTATATATATGTGTATCTTTTGCCATTTAAGTTTGAGTTTTCATATTACAAAAAAATTCCTCTATTACGTTTTGACTATGTAATTTATTGCTTTATTCTGCTTTTTCAGAACATAATTTTATGCATGTGTTATAATTTGTTTACCTGTCTTTTATATTTATCATTGCTTAATTATTTTTATGCCTGAAATTATGTCCATTAATGAGAAGATAATTTCCTCAGGCTATTTCTCTAGCATTTATATTTCTTTGTTTAGTTTTTGTTGTTTCTGATATAAGCTTTTTTCCCTTGCTTTCCTGAGCTACTGAATCTTATCAGCTTACTGACTTATTTATTATTGAATTCTTCATCCCAACTTTGCTATTTTCACATGCAGGTGTTTAAATAAAAATTATGTGTCAGCTTGGTTAAAAGATTCAAAACAAAATCAATAAAAGGAAAAGGCACAGGAAGCAAATTCCCAATGAAATCAGTTTCATTCTGCTTAGTATCCTCTCCCAGTGAGTCACAAGACGCATGTTTGATTGCTCCAGCAATGACTGCAACATGTGTGAAATATTATTGTTACCAGGTACTAATTATCTGGGGCTTTTACTAAAGATTAATCATAGAAGCACCTGTGACCAAGCATGTATAAAAGTTCTAGATTTTCACAGGGAAGCAGGTGATCAGCACAAACCATATTGTTTATGCCAACAGCTTAAACACAGTGAGGTATGACACAGTTAATGGTAATGGAGGGCACCCTCCCAAAATGCCACTACGTAGATCCTAGCTGCACAAGCAGGGCTTCCTAAGGATACCAGTTTGGGGCCTGTTATGTTAATTCCTTTCTCAGTGATAAATAGAAAATGACCACATAGTTATATTAGTTTACTACAATGGCTCACAATTAATAAAATAATTCGAATTGCATACATTACCCCTTTTCTTGACTAAAAGTCTTTAAATGCATTGCTGAATTCTAAACAACTTTTATCATAGTCACTTATATTTGGCAGGGAAATCAGTAAGACTTTGTTGACTAAGTGAATGAACAAATGAATACATAAGAAAATACATTTAACTAATGGTAGTATTAGAAAAGATTTGTATTCTTTTTTTAAATATTTTATTTATTTATTTTTCGAGAGAGGGGAAGGGAAGGAGAAAGAGTGGGAGAGAGATATCAATGTATGGTTGCCTCTTATGCGTCCCCTGCTGGGAACTGGCCTGCAACCCAGGCATGTGCCCTGACTGGGAATTGAACCGCGATGCTCTGGTTCACAGGCCCGTGCTCAATCCACTGAGCTACGCCAGCCAGATTTGTATTCTTGAATTTTAAAGAAAAACTTATTTTATGAAGAGAAATTAGATTTGTTCTATATAGGTGTCCTCAAAATTCAAACTATTTTGAAAGGGTCAAAACCATCACTTAATGTAAAAGACTATAAAACTAAGAGCTGTCTGTAGACAGAAGCCTTCTCATTGAATACTGTGACTGAGTTCAACCACAGATTAGCGTGGGATGAAAGTTCTAGTTTACAGATTGGTTGGTTAAGTGGCAGGCAGAAGTAGATTGCATTTGAAATTTATTCTTATGCCAAAAGTTTATGACAACTGTTGAACTCTCTGGTTAATCAACAACAGTACAGAGGACTCTGAAGGTAAGACAAGCAAAGGTTGTGCTTCTGTATGTATATGAAAGCTAAATCTCTGCTAGAGGTTTCCTTACAATGCAGATTAAAGAAAAATAACTCTGAAAAAATTATTTTGAAAAAGTAGTTGGCAGCTAATTTATTTATCAGAACTTGGGTTAAGTATTTAGAGTGGTAGAAATCAGTTAAAGGGATGACTTACTGAAGATGACATTAGTAACCTATTATTACATAAAAAGTTACCTATGGATTCAATATTTGAAGGAATTATCATGTCCTGTCTCATAATTTTTGTAGTTAAAAAAGAATTGTAAATGGCTCAGTTGGGTCTTAGCCAGAGTTCTCTTGTGAAGTTGCAGTTAAGATGTCAGATGGACTGTAGTAATCTGCAGGCTTGACTGGGGCTGGACCATCGAATTCCAGTATGGCCCACTCATGTGATTGTTAACAAGAGGCCACATTACCTTGCTGATTGAGGTAGGAGTTGTCAGTTCTTTACTATGTGGCCCAGTTGAGTATCCTTATGACATGGCACTTGAATTCTCCCAGAAAAAGCAATCTGGGTGAGAGCTGGAGGGAGCCATAATGTTTTTTATGACTTAGTTTTAGAAGTTACATATTGTCATTTCTGCCATTTTAAATTTATTAGAATTGAGTGACTAAGTCCAATTCATTATCCAGGGGAGGGGCGGAGATATTTCCTACTACTATTTACTACTGTTTACTACTGTATCTACTTACAGCTCCCACAATACTACAATAGTTCAATAGCAGAAATGTAGTCTACAATTGTTTACCAGTTTTTAAATCATCAAATTCTTGATTACTTTAAAGTTCAAGAAATTCATAGCTCTTCAAATACTTAATCATATTATTTAATATCTCCTAGATCAAATTCACATAAATGTGAGAAAATGTTTCCATCATCCGAGTAAAATGAGTAACATTTATTTTGAGTCAAAAGATATTGTTACTGAACTAAATTTTGGAATGCAAACATAAGAAGGAACTGGATGAATTTACCTAAATATTCCAATCCCCAATTCCTGAGTTTCAAAGATAGGAAATCCTTTTTGTAACTAGCATAGCTTCACCAATACCCTTAAAAATAACCCCATGAGAAAAGTCTAGTCTAAACTAGTAATTCAGGCTAATGCATTCCCCTAAAAGATTTATGGAAAGAGCTTAGCTTTTTAGAGCTCAACCTACCAAGTGCTGTGTTCTGCTTTGAGGGACAGAAAAAGCATACCACAAACTAAGAGCATTGTGAATGTGAAATTTGGGTAACCCATGAGTTTAGGCATTGACACAAATGACCAAGGGCTCATTGTCAATTATAAAGTAACTCATGAGACCAGGTCATTTAACTTGCTCATAGTCTCACCATGGTCATGAGACTGGTATATGTGGTCATGAGAGACGGCATAAGTAGCAAACACTCAAGTTTGCTCATAGAAGGATTCTGCCTTTTCTTGTGGATGCTTAAGCCCCAGATTCTTAAACAATGGGGTGAGAGGGATGATGAAGAGAGATCCTAGATCTTCATAACTAATGCTGGTGGATTCTTAAGCATTAAACATGTAAGAAATGTGAGCATATTTATGACATAAACGGATAAAGCATATAGTTACGGTATTATATTTTAACCTGTTTTCTGGTAATGGAGTGTGTAAGCTATAAGAACACTGTTTTAATGGGTAAAAAATGTTTCTCAAGGTAGAGATAAAAATTTACAAAAAAGTGTGAGGAAAACAGGTTTTTGGTGAATACAGGTGACTATTTTCTTGTGTTAACAGTATGTTGTACTTGTGTTCTAGGTGAGATATTTAACATGTTTTCTTCTTTATATTTAAAGGTATCCATGAAGCTTTTCATGAAGAAATCAAGAAAGGTAGTCAGTTATAATTTAAGATTCCAGCATTAATAAAAAAGGCAGAAATTACAATTAAGAAAATCACTTCAAGTCACTATGGAGCCTATTACTGATTATGTAACTGGTATAATCTCTGAATTTCCTATTTATTTCTTCAGGTTATTGTAGGAGGTCTGCAACATCAGACAAACTTGCACTTGAATAAAGTTGCTGAATCAATTATGCTGTTTTAATAGCACATCTAGTAAACTGAACAACTGCCAGAATACCTTAGTTCCTAAGAAAAATCATAAATATTCATCTTGGAGTTGAGTCTTTATACATAAATTAAATTGAAGGACTCAGGTCATTACCTGATATTTCAGACCAAGAAACAAAATAAAATAGGTTTATCACCTGAGATATTCAGATAACATAAACAAAGGAAATATTTTATCTTGAATTATCCTGATATTGTCTTTCATCCTCTATTTCAGATTCAGGTCAATTTGACAAATATCTGTCTTATACACAAGGCACTTAGCTAAACAATTTTGAAATGTGGAGAAAAATAAGATTTGATCTTTGCCCAGGAAAATATGGGAGCAAGCACAGACATGAAATTGGTTGGGCACATTCTATACTGCCATAGCTGCATCAGCCACCTTTTTATTTTCTTAAACCAATGTGTACTGGCTCCTATAAGTTTTTCAGTATTATTTTTCTATAAACTGGAGCATAAATCTGAAAACCAGAAAATCTATGTAACTGAGCTAAGAAACTCTCATATTTTGTAACTGACTAAGCTTAAACTAAATCTGAATCACTCAGATTCCAGAACTGGCATCGGACAGTTGCTCTCCATTGGTGGACGAGTCAATTGAATGTGGAGCATTTTTTAGAGTAAACAATAAATCATTGGACAGATTTCAATAAGAATTCATTGTTCCAATTTATAAAACTCATGAATGATATAAGTAATATATGATTATTTTATGACAGTATTTTTATTTATATTTCAATGATACATTTCCTATAAAAGTAATGTACAATCCCAGAGTTATATGTAATTCTCTGACCATGATCTATATTTTGTCTGTATTTCCATTTTATTTACATGCCATATGGACACTAAACCTTGTATAAATAAAATCATAATTTTAGTTAAATAAATTTTAGATAATTTACTAAATGTGCTAAATGACAAATTCTGGAGATTCTCATCTGAATTATCTACAAAAACATTTTGCCTAACTAAGTAATACATGTGAAGGAGTAGTCCAAATGGATCTAAACATGTCTTATACTCTGCCGTGCTATAATTACCTACAGCTGTTGTGTTAGTAGTTTTAGAGAAATCAATTACAATTCTAGCAGCCAAATGAAAATAATTATCTGACTTTGAAGACATTTTCATTCTGATTATATTTTATCACAAAACCAACACATTACAAAGAATCACTGCTATAAATGAATAAAAACATATAAGGCAGCCTTCTGATTTTGATTCATAATGGTCTTTCTTAATCCTAGTATGGATAATTTACCTCACTATGATGACCAATGAAATTATTTGTGCGATCCACACATATAAGAATGCTTCTTCATGTCGTAGTCCATGACTCGATGACTTAGATGTCTCAAACACTGATAGATACTATTCTTTCAGTGCCTTTATTATCTTTCTCATCTTCAAGAACTTTTGAGTATGTATTAAGCATATGAGGTCTGTCCAGAAAATAACCAGCCATGTAATATGAAAAATAGAGACATATATTGAAGAAGATCTAAGATGAAGGAAACATCATACATAGGATAATGATGCCTCAGTCCCCTTCAGAGTAGGCATGTTGGAACCTCACATTGTTTTCCCAATTGCCATCAGCTGCCCTGTCCTATTTTTCTGAATTTCTTCAATAATCTGAAATCTCTTCCCATTCAAAAATGACTTTAGTTCTGGGAAAATCCAGGAGTTACAGGGCATCGAATCTGGGCTATATAGAGGAGCTGAGTCATCTGGGTGATTTGATGTTTTGCCAAAAACCGCATGCCACATGATGGATGAGTAGGCACATTGTCATGATGAAGGTGCCAGTCGCCACTTGCTCATAGTTGCAGCCTTCTGAATCTGAATAGTTTCTGCAGAGGAATGTTCAAGCTTAACACAAAATTAGATGTAGCTTTATTGCTCTACTCACTCAGTTGTTTTTTAATGCAACAGCCACACAGTGCACATGCTCACTCAACAATGCCTACTGCCCCAACTGACTAGTATGGTTAAGTCATTATTGTTCACACATGCACATTCCAGTCCACTTTCATTGGTTGCCAAGTTGCATCAATGTCACACAAACCATTCTCTTGTTATACTAACAGTGGTTAGACTTTTTCCAGACAGACCTCATATGTGTGCAATTTTATTACATTTTAAAAATCAACTAAAAATGACTCCCTACAAAAACAACTGTCCTGAAAATGTAAAGCAGCTTTGACAAATACAATGTTTTTATTCTCATATACTTCAGCAGGAAACAAATGGCACTAACACAACTATATATAAGTAAGAAAATAAAAATACTGAACCAATGCACTGTAAAATACTAGCTTTACATGGTTACTCAATATAAAGTAGTACAAATTATGATTCTGGCTGTATAGGTCTTTTACCTCTATTTTCTATGTGGCTCAGTAGGACTTAAAGGAGTTCATCAAAGCCCAGCACCCCTGGGTATAAAGTGCTCAGATTGTCTCTAGGAACATAGCTGCCCTGTTAGAATGCATTCTCTACTCTCAGTTGATATTAGGCATGACTGTGTACCTAAACTCACTAGTAGAACATGAGTAGATGCATCGTGTGCCTCTTTGATTCCAGGCCTTTAGACACAGCCGTTTCAGTCACTCATTCTCTTTCTCCTGCCTGTTTTGGTAGACATATTTTAGGCAGTATCTCAGCCTGTACCATGCAGAAAATAAAAATACTGTAAGAGAGATTGGGGCAACAAGGACAGGAACCTGGTTCTCTGAAAAAGTTGAGCAGTGATTCCCTGATGATCTGAACTATTCACATAGGGCTTCCAAAGAAAAGATGGGGAGAGTAGCTTTTCTATGATTTTCATATCCTTTGGGACCTCTATGGAAGCTGCTTAGCCATCATCCTAACTCAGCTACATGGAAAGGCCCCTCTTTAAGCCTGGTTTCCTCATTGACAAAATAAGTGTACTAGACTATATGTCTCTAAAGTTTCATCTAAATTTAATATTCTATGAAACTGACTATTTTAATCATTAAGTTGGGAAATAAAACTTGGAAAAGATTCGTATTAACAAAGAAATTACTATACAAATATAATGAGAAGCAATTACAAATTTTAAAAAAGCCGGTGAAGATAAACATTTATCTGTTAATGACAGACTTCAGTCCATTTACAGTCTTTTAACAGAACAGAAGCCATCCTGCAGAGATTTCGCACAGAGACAGGCTTCCAATTATTGTGTGGGTAATCACCAACCTTCTCTAGAGTGCTGGAGGAAATTCAACATATCATTCTGTGCACACTGATTGGAGAGGGTTACAGAAATAAGAGGGAAGAGTTGATGTAGTAGTTTAAGAATGAGAGGCTCTGAGACTGTTAGGAAGTTAAAAGTGGACCAGAAGTGATGTGATTTATGCTTTCAGGTCAAACAACCCATATGAGTAGACCAATAATGACAGTTACTGGTAATACTGTGACCTTGAGAAAATTACTCCACATTTCCAAATCTTAGTTCTCTCATTGGTAAAATAGGTGTGAAAATACAATGCATCTCAGAGCATTGTTGTAAGAATGAAAAAAAGACAATGTACAATATGTAAAGCACTCAAGTGCCTGGTAAATGTAAGAGCTTAATAAGTGCTAGATATTTTTACGATGATAATAAGTATTCTTTCTTATTATAGCATAAATATGATTATAATATGAATACATTTTGTGCTCCAGCATTGTAGAATTCGAACACCAAGTAAAGCAAGCTGGCTATCTTCAAGGAGTTTTCAATGGCCTTGATAAAGCAAGACTCCAGTACAGAAAATTAATTCTTGATTAGGTAACAGATTATATGCTACTTCCTAAAAATTCAGTAAGTATTATAAAGAAGGAGGTGGCATTGTGGACTGATACAGGAGTTTGAAGAAAAAAAAAACACTGAAAGCTAGTGCAAGGGACAATAAAGTCTTGTGTTGAATGTTATTCTAAGTGCTTTGACCACATGGCTTATTAATCCTCACAATAATCTTAAGAATAGATACTTTTATTATCTCTATTTTATAGATAAATGAATTGAGAGATAGAGAACTTGCCCAAAGTTACAGGTGGTACATGATCAAAGCTATATTGTAACTGGAGAACTGAAACTGAGGCCAGATCACCAAATTGCCCAGTGACATTGAATTATTATAAAAGACACATTGATGAATGAAAATGCCATGTCACTTCAAGAAGAAAATAAATAAAGAAAATTTAGAGAGAAGAGTTTAAGCATGATTTAGGTCTGAATCAGGGTGAAAACATTTTATTGAAGTAGTGGCTGAAATAATTAGAGACATCCACTTATGAAATCTTATGAACTTAAAAACAGAAAATGGTATTTGAGTATAAAGAAATGTAATGTATAGCAGTCTTAAATTTTTATTGTAATCAAATCAGTGTTGTTCATTAGTTTATATACTTGTACTAACTAAGTCTAATCTTTGGCAGACCCTTTGTTGGGAAAATGTAGTACTCACTTTACAATTCTGAAACTTTCTGAATTAGTAAAAATCAGGCCAGAAAACTGGTAAGGGAACTTTCCACACTTTAATACAAATAACATGAAATTAAAATATTTTCCTCTTTTCAGCCCATTTTTAAAAGTTTTCTACATGAATATCATAAACTGGATAATGCAAGAATTTTACTTGAGAAATGGATAAGCACACGAATATTGCACAAGTTTGATTTGAAGAATCTGCTTGTATAATGAAATCTGGGCCAAAAAATGCCTTACTTCTAACTCAAGTTAATTTTATAAATCAAACACATTCTCAAGAGAAGGGAAATAGCAACTGTATCATTTTTTGGCAACAGTTCTACAGCTGAATATTTAAAGAGTAATTCTTGGCACCCATAAAAGCATTTAAACATCAACGCGGTTCTTAAAAAAGCTGACCAAATGACAGTTGAGCTGTGGCAATACTGCTGACTTTCTGTATAAGAAATACCCCAAATGTCTCTTTATATTCTTCATATGCTACATTAATAATCTAAAAATTACATCTTGTTTAAAACTTTTCTCAAAGGGTCTTTTTAGTGGAAAAGCATAAATAGGTATTTAGTAACTAAAAAGGTAGTCATTTGAGAAGTCACTTTGGTTATATTGTATGATAAAAATCTTTCTTTGTTTTAGAAGTGCAAACCAGATTACTCAATCATACATTCAAAGAAGAATTGATTATATATTAGCAAACCTCTCTTAAAATAACAAAATACCAAGGAAGTCAAAACTCACAATGTCCATATTCTTGCTGAATTACTTTTCATAACTCCCAAACTCAGATATCAATATTCATCAGTTTCTCATAATTTAAATGAATGACATATCTCTAGTTTATCTTTACTCTTGATGTTGCTTTGAAGTCATCATGCAACTCTTATCAGTGTTATTTTGTTATCTACAAATACACTAGTATTTTCAATGGAAATGAGTATGTTCAATCAAGACATGGGTAGTCTATGGGCCATGGAATTGAACAAAACAGCTATGACCCTCCGTTTACCAAAGGAAGCTTCCAATCCATTATGAAAAGTTCTTTAAACAATAGCAAGCTAAATGTGCCACAATGGCATATTTTAAAAGACCTTAACAAGAAGTTTCCTAAGTTAGTTTTATATCTATATTTTTAAGGGTTTAATAGGGAACTATAATTAATTCCTCGTCCTTTATACTTACTTTTTAAATTTTTGGATCAGAGAATTAGAGTTTTTAATATTCTATTCTGATTTCTTTTTATGTAAAATTTATGAATACAAAGGTGCCTGAGAAAACAGACCTGTTTATAGGAGGCAATATTTGAGTTTAGCCCAGAATCATTTAGTCTTATTGAGATTTATGAAATGTACATGTAAATGCTGATTTCTCATAACTAAGAGTAAGAGCTCAAAAAATCTTTAGCACTTACAAAAGATGTCTATCATGTGCTTTACTGCTTATAACTATGCTTCTATTCACATTATTCCAAATAATGGGGAAACGTAGACAAACTAAACTTTAGCTGTAAGCAAATTTCAATAATTCTAGGCTGTGCTATTTCGAACTGTATTTGCCTTTCTTTAAAATAGTCATTTTTTAAATTTAAATTTAACCCAGATGTTGGATATTAAAAAATATTCTACTTCCTCTTCCAGATACTGTTTAAAAGGATTTACTTTATTCACAGGGAAAAGTTTATTGATTTGTTTTTCTGCAGGTTAAGAGGAGATAGTGGATGCTCATCAGGACACGTGTGCACATACACTCAAAACTGCAGAGGACGCCTCAAGAAGGGGAATGAAAAATATTTGCCTCGGGCTTCCCCTTGGTTACTCACACAGTGTCGAGAAGACCGTCCAACAGGATTCACCCTGCTTGTTTTGTCCCAAGCAAAGTCTTAGTCACATTTTCTTCTTGCTTTGTCTTTCTGTCATTTTGTTACCCATGTACCCATCCTGAAACTTAATGACTCTTATCTTTCTCCAATGAAGTTACGTGAGATGAGACTCTACCTCAATTAACATACATCACGTGGAGAGCACTCTATGTGTTTCAAACACTTCTAACACTCCCCCATTTCAAGTTGATTCATAGCAGAGGTGTCAGCCAGTCTTAAGAACTACTCTCCTAAGATCTGTCTTTTTTTTTTCTTTCTGTCAAGATGCTACATTTTTTTTTTACTCACCTACTCAAAACTGTGAAACTATAGTACATTTATTTTTAAAGACTGTTTTTCTATAAAGAAATAAGGTTTTATTGGTTATTGGTTAGCCTTTTAAAATTTGGGTAAGATGTATAAATTTTTGAAGAAAATAATATCATATTCTCCTTAACCCAGTTATGTTATTTATTTTTAATTACTAGAATGAGTAAATGTACTTCCTATATAAGTCAAATGTCAAACTTTAAATATTATTATGTAACTGATACAGTGAAAATAAAATAAAACAAATACTAAGCATACACTTAATAAAACACAAAAATGTAGAGGCATAAACCCAAGTTTAGTGCTGTTGGTTCAAGTCAGGCTCTCCCATGAGATCATGAGAAAAGCATTCCATGGACCCCCACATGGGAGATTGTGATGTGATGAGATGATTTATTTGGGTAGAAGGCTACCCATGGGTTTCCAATTTTTCATCTCCCTCTGCCTTGCTATAGAAAAAGTCCAACTGTGTCTTCAGCAAAGCCAAAAAAGGGGCAATGTCCAGAATTTCTGTTTCATATTAAAGCTTAGTCCTTTGGAGCTCATGCCGTCTGCTGTAGGCCCACACAACTATAGACCTACATGGTTGAGTGTGATCCCAAACGAGAGAGAAAATGTACAAACAGGATTAGCGAGAGAGAAAGAGAGACAGAAAAAGACATATTTTTGTTCCCCTGAGGTTATAACCAGCGGTTTGTTCAAAGTAACCATTCGATTTCCCACACTTTGATGGGTCTCCCCCCTAGCTAGACTGTTAGATGGACAGGCTTCTGTGGTCAGGCACAGCCCCTGCGCCATTTTAACTTTACCGCACATGTGCCTACCTCCCCCTGCGTCCCCCAGCAATCTGGTAATGGAGGGTGAGCAGTGCTCCTCAGGAGATTTCCTGTGTCCCTCTGACTAAGTCCCCTCAGTGTCAGTCCCTTGGTATACGTAAATGCTGTCGTTTCCTGACTAAGCAAGCAGGCTTATGCTCCCTGATTTATTAAACTCAAATTGTAATTCCTGTTGTTCCTTTTCTTATTAACAGCTAGTTAACTGCCTATGGTAATACTAATAGCATTGGATTTCTCAGTTGTTAAATATCATGATGGAAAGTCATCCTTGTCAAAGGGTATATCTGTTATAGTCACACACACACACAAATTAAATGTACTACAGTACAGGCACACCTCAGAGAACAGACCACCACAATCTTCCATTCCAGACCAGCACAATAAAGGGAAGATCACAATAATGTAAGTCATGTTATTTCTGTGGATTCCCTGTGCTTATAAAAGCTATCTTTATAATATACTGTAGCCTATTACATATACAATAACATTGTGTCTAAAAATGCAAATACCATAATTATACTTCATTATTAAAAATGCTAACCATCATCTAAGTCTTCAGCAAGTTACAATCTTTTTGCTGATGTGATTGCCATGATGTGATGACTGATGACTAGTAAGGGTGGTGGTTGCTGCAGGTTGGGGTGCACATGGGAAACTGTTCAAAAAAGAAAACAGTGAAGTTTGATGCATCCAGACTCTTCCTCACACAAATGATTTTTCTGTAGCATGTGATGCTATTTAATATCTTTTTATCCACAGTACAACTCTTTTAAAAACACTGCTGTGGCTTTACCACATAAATTTGTGTAATATTCTAAATGCTTTATTGGCATTTCAATAATCCTTACAGTATCTTCACCAGGAGTAAATTCCATTTCAAGACTCCAGTTGTTGTTGTTTTTTCTTTTATCCATAAGAAGCAACTCTTCACTCATAAAAGTTTTATCATGTTATCGCAGCATCTTAATCACACCTTCATGATCCACTTTTAATTCTAGTTCTCTAGCCATTTTCACCACATCTGCAGTTAGTTCCTCCAATGAAGTATTGAACCCCTCAAAGTCATCAATGTGGGCTGAATCACTTTCTTCCAAAAACTTGTTAATGTCAATAGTTTGACCTCATCCCATGAATCAAGAATATTCTTAATTACTAGAATAGTCAATCCTTTCCAAAAGCTTTTTCATATACTTGGCCCAGATCCACAAGAGGAATCCATATCTGTAGCTGTGGCAGACTCCGGCCAGCAGAGTCCGCCTGTTGTGGCTGACGACGAGAATGAATGCACAGGCGACAACAATGCTGTGGAGAAAAAGGGAACAGCAGGTTACTCTCAAGGGGAGAGTGTTGTGCCTATGGTGCCTCGGCCACTCCCTCAAGAGGGGAGCGCCCCGACCCTTGCCTAGACAGGCTTTTATTGTGTTTCTCAGGTCTTACATCAGAGCAAGATTTATTACCTATTACATAGAATATTATTGTCTACCTTTTAGGTACAATCAAGGAAATGAAAATAACATGCAGAGGTGAATGGCGATGAGCCAATTAGCTCTGTCCTTGGGAGAACTCCTACAGGCTTTGGAAATTACCTTGAAGATAGACAATACACATTTGTTGTTTTAGACCAGGGCGATGGAGTTTTAGCAAGAGCAAGCCATAACAGTCTGTATGCATTTTCTAGGCCTGATTCCCATGGGAAAACTCGGTTTGAAGGTCTGGCTCCTGCCCACCACTTTACTTCTGTAGGTTTTCCATGCAGAGCTGAGTCACATTTGCCAGACTTAAACAAATAAGCTATAGCAGCTACATATAGCAGCTATAGTCTTCTAAAATATACTTATTAAGTAATAAAACTTTGAATTTGAAATTACTGTTTGACCCATGTGCTACAGAATGGATGTTGTGATAGCACGAATAAAAATAATATTAATCTTCTTGTAAATATTTATCAGAACTCTTGGTTGGCCACGTGTATTTTCAATGATCAGCAGTACTTTGAAAGTAATAGTTTTTCTATATACTAGATCTCAATAGTGGGCTTAAAATATTTAGTAAATCATGTTGTTAATAGATGTGCTGTCATTCAGGCTTTGCTGTTTCACTTATACAGAACTGGCAGGGTAGATTTAACATAATGCTTAAGAGCCCTGAGATTTTTGGAATGACAAATGAGTGTTGACTCCACCTTAAAGTCACCAGCTGCATTAGCCTCTCACAAGAGAGTCATCCTGCCATTTAAAATTTTGAAGTCAGGCATTGACTTTCCCTTCTTAGCTATGGAAGTCATAAACAGCATCTAACACAAAAGTCTGTTTCATCTACATTGAAGAATCTGTTGTTCAGTGTAGCTACTTTCATTAATGATCTCACTTTAGAACTTTGAATAGCTTGCTATAGCTTTTACATCAGCACTTGCCGCTGCTTCACCTTGTGCTCTTATGTTACAGGGACAGATTCTTTCCTTAAAACTCAAACCAGACTTTGCTAGCTTGAAAAGTTACTTCAGCTTTCTCACCTCTCTCAGCCCTCATAGAATTGAAAAGAGCTAGGCCTTGCTCTGGGTTAGGGCTTGGCTTGAGAAAATGTGGCTGATTTACTTTCCTATCTAGACTACAAAGACTTTCTCTGTATCAATAATAAGGTCCTTTAGTTTTCTTCTCATTTTTGTATTTACTGGAGTAGTACTTCTAATTTCTCTAAAGAGCCTTTGCTTTCATAGCTAAGTAAACTGTTTAACACAAGGCTGATCTTTTTTTTAAATAAGTGTAATCATTCTTCACTTTTCATTTAAAGTGAGAGACATGAGACTCTCCCTTTTATTTGAGCACTTAGAGGTCACTGTGGGGTTATTAATTGTTATAATTTTGGTATTGTTTTATCTCAAGGAATAGGAAAGCACACGGAGCGATTTGGCAGAACCACTGGTGAGTGAAACAATCAGAACACACACAGCATTTACGGATTAAGTTTGCTGTCTCACATGGGCATGGTGTAGTGACCCAAACAATTACAATAGTAGCATCAAAAATAAGTTATGACCAATCACCAAAACAAATATAGGACTAATAAAAAAGTTTGATACGTTGTAAGATTTACTATAATGTGACAGAGATATGGGAAATAATCAAATGTTACTGGAAAATGGCACCAACAGATTGCTCAAAACATAGATGCCGCAAAACTTCAATTTGTAAAAAATGCAATATCTATGAAGTGCAGTAAAGCAAAGTGCAACAAAATAAGCCTACTTGTATTAGTACTATATGTTTTAGTACATTGTAACTATTTCAAGTTGTGAAAAATCCAAGATAAATTCTATTTGCAACTTAATTGCCCAGGAGAAATGTGTTAATTAAATAAAAACAAATGTATCATTCACTTATTAAAATAATCTTGAAAGGAACACATATGAGAACAAAAAATAAACCTTTTTAGATGTAGAATTATTATTTCTAAGTTGTTTTTCTTGTTAAGGATAGTCTGTAAATGAATCTGAGTACTGTGCATTATATCACCCTAGGGTGTGCTATTCAAGTGCCATTCATACAAAATATTATATGGATTGTAATCTTGTGGGTGAACATCATGAAGGCCCTGCTGTCTATGTTTGGTCCTTGTCTCATTATTGTGAGATTGATGGACACAGAATCCACTGTGTCACATAGGATGACTTTTGGTGTTTATTAGAATGACTGCCAGGGCTAGCTACATAATTTCTAGAGCCTACTGCAAAATGAAAATGCTGGGCTCATTTTCTGAAGAACAAGAAAAAAGTTTTTTCTTGATTCCATGGTTTCTCTATTAACCTGTTATAGTGTTATTTTTTTCATTTTATATTTAATGCCATTCTCCCCCTACCCCAGGCACAGAGAAATCCACAGGAGTGCAGACGCACATAGGTGCTCAGGGCCCAGCCAAGGAACTTGTTGCACCAGACTGGAACTCACCCTGTCTCTGCAAGCCAATCCCCTGCTGGGAGTAGAGGATAGCAGTGGCTGCTGGGTGCAAGCAGGGAGAAGGTGCTCAAGAACCCACCCTGGGGAGTGGCGACAGGTACAAATGTGTGTGAACTCCAAGTCCCTGTGTCATGCTCCATTGTATCACTAGGCTTCACTCGAACATAACAAATTCAAAAATAAAATTATAAATAATGTTAAGATGCAAACTCCAAACATTAAACCTCAAGAGGAGAACCCTTTTGAGTGTAAGGTCTATACCGTCACACTGGTTGAACACTCACGAACCAGGCCCCATTGACCATCCAAACCAGGACAACTTTGATAATGAAGGAGCACAGTTTTAATCTCACTGAGACAAGCGGCATTGGTCATCCTGATCTTAGACAAATTGTGATGAATAGTCATTCTACAGAAAAAAGAACTCCAACTGACCTTTAAAAATTGTATATTCCTAAGGACCAGTGAGTGAAAGTCTGGGGGTAGAGTTGGCTTGAATCCTCTTTCATTCTGTCTGATTCTCTTCTCTCTGCTCTTCTTCAGGTCCTTTCATCCTGAGGCAGTTATGATACTTACAGTAGTTCTAGATCTTATATCTGGTTAAAATGGTATCCAGAAGGAGAAGAAAGTTCTCTACCAATCCCATCCTAGATCCTTCCAGAAGGGAAAAAACTTTTCTAGAAACCTCAGGAAAGCTCTTCTTGAGTCGCATTGGAGCCACTCCTGGAGTTGAGAGTCAGGCCAGTATATGGGCTTCAGTGAAGAACGTAGTTTTCAAAGAAAATTATGTTTTTTTTAAATTTTTCATATTAGGAAACTAGAAATAATGCAGATGAAGAATTGTCAGTAAGAATGTTGAACGCACCTTGACTGATCCTGGGTGAACAGAAGAGGCTCAGTGGTACGAGCCATGACCACAGCTGCAGTGACGCATACAGGCACAGCCAGGACAGACGCAGCACTCAGACTACTTTGTTGGCCTTCTTAAGGTTCTCAGGCCCATTTATTTCTTATTTCTGCTAAGAACTCTTACTACGACAGGAGAGGCAAAATTTACCCTCCCTCTCAGATTTTTTTTGCTTTTGTTTTATGTTTTTTTGGTAGGCCTGAAAATTAAGAATCTCTGTTTACTACTTAGAGACAACATAAAAAAATAAGAATCTATTTTGATTTAAAAAATTATTATGCAGAATGGGTAAATAATTCTTACAAATGAACATGTAGAAGACAATAGGAAAAGCAAGTTAGACACAAACAAATTTTTGCCTGAAAGAAAACATAAATGGTAAGTAAGCACAAAAATAATGTTCTATGTCACAATATAAAAATTGAAATGAAATAAGTTATTATTTTTCATCCACTAGCCTGAGAGATGTTTACAGACTGGCAACACCAAACATTAGAAGAGGATGTTGACCAACACTACTAATTGGAGTGAAAACTGATTCAACCACATGTAGAAGATATTTAAAATTAATAAAATACTAACATTTTATATTATCTTATAAATGAGCATATCTGGATACTGTATGAAAATAGTTCCATGTGTATAAAAATAAGAATGCTCACCATCACTAGAACATCAGCTCCATAAAGACTGGAGAATTTTGTTTTCTTTTCTATTAAAACAGTGTTCCACAGCTAGTAGGTGTTTAATATTATAATATTAAATTATATAATTATATACACAACACAGATACATAAGTATCTGGTAAATAAAAAAGTAAAATAATTGCTAATGTATCACATCTCAAAAGAAAATATCTGGTGTTCAAAATTGGAATAATTATCAAAATAAAAATTAGAAAATTATAGCTAAATAGTTTTGTATTCAAAAAAAATTTTTGAGTGAAAACAGGTCCCAGAAAATTACAAATAGTATGTTACTTTTTTTGGAACAAAAAAGCAAGAAGAGGTATATTTTAGGGAAATAAACATATATGATAAAACTATTTTAAAACCTCAACAGAACGGTAAACATGGAGGGGGCAGGTCACAGGGATGAGGAGGAACATACATGAAAATGCACATGTTTTGGGAATGGTCTAGTTCTTACGCTGGGAGTGTTCATGAGAATTATTATTATTATTCATTTAAATTTCTACATGTTATATATTTCTCTGCATGTAGTAATTATAGCATTAGAACCATCAATATAATTTTAAAAAGCAAATTAAAAGAACACAAAATTATAGATCAATTCTGCATGTGGAACCTTTAGATAGAACATTTGTATTGTGATCAAAATATAGACTTAGCAACCATGGCAAAGTTTCCTGCTAGCTAATTTGATACATTTTCAAAAAGTATATCCTTTCCAATTTGCTGGATTAATAATGAGAACTTTGTAGATTTATTATTTTTTAAACTAGAATTAAGTACTTTAAAAATGTAGAGCTTACTGATTTAGTCTTGGCAATAATTCAGAGTGAATTAAGCTAACATTTACCTTTGCACTGTTTAAAATGAATTGGTACTTTAAGCAAATTAATTGCGTTAAGACTGAAAGTTTTAAAAAAGACTACATTTTTAATTTTTCAAGTTTTTCATGGATATAAAAATACTGACTTAGCTAAATAATCACTCTTCTAATCACATGAGTTGTATCTATTCGTCTGAGTTATACCCGAGAACTTATTCCTCAAGAGATTCTTTCTTTTCTCCACAAACTTAAATCTATGAAACCCTAATTGTTATAAAATAATCACCAGCCTTATTCTTTAATAGTTCTAGTAAACTTTTCTCATGGTCAGAAAATGGGTGCTTTTTATGTAAAATTTCTCTTTTGAAAGTTAATTCACAAGTTAAAAAATTATCTTAAATTCTACAAACCAGCATGACTGGATTTCAGTATGCTTTTTATTGACTTAGTCCAAAAATAGCCATATAAAGGACATTGGAAATGTTCAGAAGAATAAGAATGACAGTAAAGAAGAGAGTAATTGGGCTAATAGGTTTAATGTTCTGAGATGAAGCCCTGGCTGGTGTGGGTCAGTGGATTGAGTGCCAGCCTGCAAACAGAAAGATCTTGGTTCAATTCCCAATCTGAGCACATGCTTGGGTTGTGGGCCAGGTCCCCACCTGGGGGCATGTGAGAGGCAACCACACATTGACGTTCTCTTTATCCCTCTCTCTAAAAATAAATAAATAAAATATATTTTTAAAAATTTTTTAAAAGTTCTGAGAAGAAAACATGCAGAGGAGAATTTTTTCTGTTTCCAGGAACATAAGTAGTCTCAAGTTAAAGAGTTACTGATAGAAATGTGGGATAATCTAACTCAGTGAAAAAATATTATTTAACTATAATGTGTTAAGGCACTTAAAGGACAGAGTACTTAAAAAAGTATATTTAGAATATATTGATTATAGCCATAAATTTATATACTTTTTATGTAGGTAAATATATTACCATGATTCTTTCAAAGTTACCATTTTAGGTGGTGTTGCTCTGTGTAGAATCCTGGCAAACTTGAGTAAAACTAATTTCAAGAGAATTATTCAATTTCTACCACTTAGTATTTATGTTCCCTTTCCATTCATCTATTCATTTCATTTTTATTCATTTATGCGTTCATCAAATATTCATTTAAATGAGTTTTATTATAAGTACAGAAGCTATTGGGCAATATTTGCAGAATTTTTTTCTTTTAATAGGTTTATTCTTGCAAAGTCCTCTGAGCAGATAAAGGCTGCTTGATCTATTATGTTTTCATCTCTTTAAAATTTTCATCTTTTTCCTCTCCATTTCCTTTTTTACTTCATTGTTTTTTAACTTTTTTAAATTGTTGTTCAAGTACAATTGTCACCATTTTCCTCCCACCACTCCTCCCCACCCCATCCATCCCCACTTCCCATCCTTGATCCTACCCCCCTTTGATTTGTACATTTATACATGTGCCTGAAAAAACTTCTTTCTTTTCCCCTTGCTAACCCTTCCCACCTTTCCTCTGGTTATTGTCAATTTGTTCTTTATTTCAATGTCTCTGGATATATTTTGCTTGCTTGTTTGTTTTGTTGATTAGGTCCCACTTACAGCTGAGATCATACAGTATTTGTCATTCACCACCTGGCTTATTGCACTTAGCATAATGCTCTCCAGTTCCATCCATGCTGCCATGAAGGGTAGGAGCTCCTTCTTTCTTTCTGCTGTGTAGTATTCCATCATGTAAATGTACCATAGTTTTTTGATCCATTCATTTACTGATGGGCACTTAGGTTGCTTCCAGCCCTTGGCTACTGTAAATTGTGCTGCTATGAATATTGGGGGGGGGGTATAAGTTCTTTTGGATTGGTGTTTGAGGGTTCTTGGGGTATAGTTCTAACAGTGGAACTGCCAGGTGAAAAGGCAGTTCCATTTTTAGTTTTCTGAAGAAATCCCATATTATTTGTTTTCCACAGTGGCTGTACCAGCATTCATTCCCATCAATGGGGTCCTTTTTTTTTTAATTTAGATGCTTTCCTTAAGTCATTCAATTGCCTATAATCAACCTTAGCAATCTACTTAATATTTGACATACTAAATATTTGTTTATGCAATAAATATGTTATGCAATCTGTTGTAGATATTGCATAGTAGTCATTGAGGCTAATTTACCACTCAAGAGTCAAGCAAGTTATTTCAGACTGGATAATATAATAACAGTTTCAGGGTTTTCATTTCTTTAAAGTTATTCATACATCACTAACATTTCTGTGGTTATTTGAGATTGATCTCCATGATATTTTTTGCTGATTTGTTTATTTTGGTGGTTGTTTCACTAAACTTATTTACAAAACTTTAATGCAATTAAATTTTAGATTGCTAGTAGAACTATCATCATTATTTGTTTAATGGTGATTGTGTATTCATTCTTGCCAGTCCCATGGAGCCTGAAATCTTGCTTTCTACAAGCTTTGGTTGTGTCATTAGGCCCTTTCTCTTCTGAAAATAAGCATTTTCTACATATAGCAGCACAGAAACAGAGACAAAGACAAACACAGAATGGAGCTATTTTTCTTAACTTTTTATATTTTGACTTTGATGTTTTTAAGGTAACACTTACTAGATAACACCCTTGTCTTATTTTATACACCCCAGCCTTATAGTTTCTGTGCTCCCCTTTTTATATCTATTTTTCCTACCCTCTTTACCCTATTTTGGTGTGATTATTTATGTTGGCCTCATTTTGTGAATTAGTAATTTTTGCCTTCTTATTTAGTTTTGGTTATTCACCCTTCCTTAGTTTCATTGTTTCTGAACACTTGGCATCAGAGCCCTTCACTAAGTTGTAATGCTGCACAATATTGAGCAAGCAGTCTACTTCCAGCTCGCAGCTCCACCTGTTGCAATTTCAGAGAAACATGTAATTATACCTACTTGAAATTATTGTATGGAATTGCTCCCCAATTTGCATTAGTGACTACTGAGAGTAAATGAATTAGCCAGCATCCATTACTCTAATGGAGATTTCAAACACCAGAAAGTAGGAACACCAATGTTTACTATTTAATTATCCAGGTGGTAGACTTTCTTTTAGTACGATTGTGTGTCACATAACAATATTTTGGTCAGTGATAGACTGCATATATGATGGTGGTCTCCTAAAATTATATTTCCTGTAAGCAATGGAACAACATGCAGTAGAGGAAGAATATGTGAGTGTACATATTATATCACAGTCAGTCAGCCACTGATTTATTTCAGCACTAAGGAGCCTGTCCCCCCAGCAATGTATACTTAGAGGGCACTAAAGCCCTCCCAGATCTAGCCTGATGACCTTCAGAGTGCATTCTTTGTTGAGGCCCTAAGATCCTGTACAAGGACACAAGAGCTGCCTTAACAAGTGTTGAGTGCCACCGCCACTAGAGGAAAAGCTCTCTGTGGGAGTGTGGAGCCAGCCTGTCCATGCACTGTGGAACTACTTTCAGGTCATAATGGAAAGCATAGATAAATTTTATTTCTCCCATCAATTCAATGCCTGAGAGCCCTTTGTGCCAGAGGGGGTCAATAGAACCAAAAATAAATTTTCAAAGTCAAAATATTGAGTTCTCAGTCTTATACTCTCTTCATGTTTAACACTCTCTTTTTTAATGATTAATATAAAATTCCACTGATGACCACTACTCCAATGGTTAATAGTCAAAAATAGTCAAAACCACATTGTCATGGCAAACCCCTAGGTTCCTTTATCTCTACAACTTGACTCCTTAGTCCTACTGATCTGTAGGCCACCTTTCACTCCCTCCTGACAATCACTATTACAGTGATCTATACCTTACCCAGCCAGCTTCTCCTCATATTCCCAATCAATCCAGGCCATATCCCTGTTTATGGAGCAGCATTCACAGCATCAGTGTTCTATTTCTGACTCTTTCTGAAGGAGCCTGGGGAGGGCTTGTGAGACAGTGTTTATAAAGTCTGCAGTAGTGTACAGTGGTGATGCAGGCACTCACATTCACTCACCACTCACAGTCTCAACCAGAGCAACTTCCAGTCCTGCAAGCTCCGTTCAGGGCAAGTGCCCTATACAGGTGCACAAATTTTTATCTTTTATGTTGTATTTTACTGTAGCTTTTCTATATTTAGATACACAGATACATACTATTATATCACAGTTGCCTGCAAAATTCAGCTCAGTAACATGCTATACATGTTTATAGCCTGGGAGCAGTAGATTATATAATATAGCCTCAATTCTAGTAGACTGTAAGATCTAGGTTTATCCAAGTGCATTCCATGATGTTGGCATAATGATGAACTCACTTAACAACATGTTTCTCAGAGTGTAGTAGCCCATTCTTAAGCAATGGTTGACTATATTTTCACATATTAGGCTTCCTATAAAAAGGTGGAAGAAAATAGATATAAGACCCAGAAATGGCAAGCAATTGTCATTGTCTTCCCTTTGAGTTTCAATTTTAAGTTGAGGTCAACATGAACGTGTGGATAAACTCTATAATGCTAGCAGCATTGAAAGCATGAAAATCATAAGAAAAAATGAGTGTCAGTATAGAAGTCAGCTGATAAAAATTGAACACAAAATTTCATTTGCCACAAATTGTTCTTCAGAAATATAGTCTGAAAGAACATTGCTGAGGTGTGCAAAAGTAGTGCCAAAATTTACACAATTTAAAGAAAAAGGTAAGAATAGATTTCACCTTACATACATCACCACAGCGATTGTCCTAAGTTACACTAAAAACAATTGTGCTGGGTAAAATTTTGTTATAAATGTATTGCCTATTATTTGTTTAAATTGCTTTTCTTAAAATTATGACTATGTTTAATAATTTTTCATAGACATATTTTGAGGTTAGGCTACCTATTATTTTTTAATTACAATTGTAGTTTTAGTAACAGGACTTTATATAAATAATAATAATAATAATAATAGTTATGTAAGTAGTAAACTGTAGTTCTATTATGAGCTTGGATTTCTGTGAAGTCAGTAGTCAAAGTACAGAGAAACCTTCTCATGAAGGCCATCTATCCTAGCAGCAGTTATACTCATGAAACCTTAAATAACAACAGACTTTGGAGATATTTGAATCAGCCTCTTGAGAGATGGTGTTTTGCTATTTTCATTTTGTCCACAGGGAATCAAGCATCACATAAAAAAAAACTCCCCTGTAAGTAAACAAACACATATTCCTCATATTTTATTGTTGTCTTAAAGTTTCTTAAAAACTTCTTGCTACCAATTTCTCACCTCTATGGACCATATTTCTAAGGCACCCTTCCTCACTTTAAAAGGCTCTATTCATTCTTTGTCAGGTATAAATGTCATGCATAGTCTTTAAGACAACCCTTCACAAAGCACAGGGCCCATCTTCAAACTTATCTATGTTCTGAACATATATGTTCTATTTCAACTACTGAACCTGAACAGATGACATGCTTTTCAATGCCTCTGTGCCTTTACACCTGTTGTTCCTTTGCCTGTTGGTCCTCACCCTCCTTTGCCTGGTAAACACTCCTGCTCTGCACCAGTTCCCTTGTGGCCTTTTCATGAGGCTTGCCCTTCTAGAGTCAGCTCCTGAGGTTAACCACTCCCTTTTGTTATCTCAGAATAATTTTATACATATATTTGTGTTATATTAGACAGTATTGAGAGAGTACACCACAGTGGTTAAGAGAGTGACTTCCAGCATCAGTGTGAGTTCAGTCCATGACTCAGCAATTCGCAGAGCAATTTATGCCACCTCTCTGGCCTTTAATTTCACCCTCTGTCAAATAGGGGGTAATAATTGTAGGTCAGAGGGGCTTAAATATTTCCTGTTTCAGCTTTGACATGCAAAGAGCTCAAAGACTACATTCCTGTTCTCACAATAAGGAAAAGTTAAACAAATGGAAAATTGATTATTTTCCCAGACCCATTGGAGCACTGACATTGCTGGACAAAACTGCTATTGTAAAATCTGGAAAGACAGCCCCATCCAGAGTTAGAAACTAGAACTGTTTACCTGGACCAGAAGTAATTTAGGCAATTAATTGTTGGGATCATTTAAACAGCACTTTGGATAAATCGTGAGAAGCAGAGTGTGGACAAGTGTGAGCAGGAGAAACACCTAAGTGATTATAGGGGGAAAACAATTGTTTTATATGATTAACTCCCAGGTAAAGAACAAAAAAGTCAACTTTAAGAGCTTCGAACCACTAGAGCTAGAGAAATTTTAGAAACAAAATAAAGCAGTACTGTATTATAAATCAAAAATTAAATAAATACACTGAATCCATATAGAATATAAATTAATGCATCATGTATGCTTATTTTATCAAATTTTTACTATTCTTCAATTCTTACCTCTCCCTGAGTCTTATTATTTATTTTTGTAATTCTGGAGATAAATTATATAATTTTTTCCTATGGCAAGCTTTGGAAATTTAACAAGAATGACCAGAATGATTTATGAAATGAGCATTCATGGAGGGTATCTTCTGTGTTTTATACCAATCTTTCTATTATAGAAAAGAAGTACACAAAGTAGTAGAACATGTTTTTAAGAAACTTAAAGCTTATCTAGAGAGATTTTTTTAAATGTGTTTGGGTTATTAGTTGTCATGCAATAGCATGATATATTGCCTACTATAAACTTTGTTTTTGCTATGTCTTCCTTCAAAATGGAGCTAAGGTAATTACTATATGAATTACTTAGCTAACAAAAAGAAAGATAAGAAAGTAGTAATATGTGTCTGTCATGTAAATACTCTCCCAGTGACACATACAAACTCCCTCCAGACAGTCATGTTGAACAATTGAGTGACCTGAAGTCACCCAGATGTGGATTTAATTTCCAACCCTGGTAAGCTGTGGACTTTTAGCACGCTTCTCAACCTCTCTGTTTCAGCCTATCCTATGTATAGATAAAGCTAAATGTGGGTTGTTTTAGGGAATAGACTAAATGGATAAAATAAGTAATGTGCCTTTAATACACAACTACTAATGTTATATAGTAATTTCAGCATGGAAAATTTTTCTATGCTTATTCATCTAAAATGATGAGTGCTAAAAAGAAGTATATCACTGAGCAGTCAAATGTTATTAAGAACATTCTACGGTATCTGATTCTAATAGTATATATAAAAAGTGATGCCCAATTGCTTTCTCATTGTGGGATTTTTAGTTCTTTTTTCTGTCTCTCTATTTGAAATAGAACTAAAGTTTAATTTTTCACCTAGAACAATTCAAGTCCTTTAGATTTCTCTTTTCCTAAAACTCTATTTGTTGCCTGATGTCAAAACTAAAAATGTTCTGAAAATAATGTCAATACATTTATTTATGGCTTTTTAAATCTTCAACAGTATTTTAATTCCTCATGGATGGATGATTTTTGTCATTAATTTCTTCATCCCATTTTTAATGTCTCACTTTTGCTGTCATTCATTCCTTTTTTATTATGACTGTATATATTCTAGACCAGCAATTTTCATACTTTTTAAAATCTCATGGCACACATAAACTAATTACTAAAATTCTGTGACACACCAAAAAATACATATTTTTGCCAAGCTGACAAAAATATAGGTATAATTTTGATTCATTCACAGCAGATGACTATTGTGTTGGTTATTGTCATTTTCTAAATTTTTATTTGACAGTCTAAAAGAAAACTGGTCAGTGTTCTGACTGAACAGTCAGGTATTGCATGTTTTAAATATTTTTGCACAACAGTGGTTAAAAATTGTTGTACTAGACCATTACTTTTCTTTGCCAATTTTGTTTATGAAATATATTTGCTACCTATTCTCTCACAAATTACTTTTTTATTTTTTGTTTTTATAAACAAAATATTATTTCCTCCACAAGTTTCATGACACTTTTAGGCATACAAATGATTTCCTGTCTCTATTGGCCACATTCCTGAAAGCATACAACTTTCCCATAAATATGTTTTTACTAAGCCTCTTGCACATCACTTTCTCTCTCTCTTATTTCCACACTGATGATTAAAAAACTGTCTCTTAAAATCTTCATTGTCACTGTACTTGTACTATATTTCATTCCTACTTATAAAATTTTTCAGGAAATTATCACCAGAAGCATATTCAATGATATCATAGCATCATTCAAAAAAATAACCAAAAGTATTCTGTAATTTTATTCATGGAAGAGTTCTGATATTATACTGGAAGTAATGACAAAAAATTTCTCTGCTCATCCAAAAAGCAACACTATTTTATTCCATGAATCAGTGTCAAGAATTGTTAGTCCCCATTCACCCCATATCTCAGTTTGAAAATGATCATCCATCAGGTGCAATGTGTATAATTAATTGAAGTCTGCCAACCTTTATATTTTTGGATGAAGTTGAAATATCAATGGAAATAATTATTTGCATTGACTTTGGGCATGAAGATTAAAGTGTTAACACTTTTTTATCATTCTCTGCAAAGCAGCCATCCTCAGGGGGGTCTTTGCTGGGGATTCTCCAGTAGCTCAAGTAACATAACAAAATTCAACAACACAATTCCTCCTGCTCACTTCTAGATGAAAGGGAAAGCAGATGCTGACACAGAGGCTATGTGTTTCTATGCTGAAACACGTAGAAAGTCCCTTATCATGTTGAAAGTACAAATTTAGCACTGTAGATTGTTAATTGGTGCTGCAAGATTAATCCTAATTTATAAGCTTTCCTGGCAGAGGGTTGAAGGTTCTATAGCTTAGAGAACTGGGGACTGCAAGGGCTGTGTCTTAAGTGAAAATAAAGAAGATCAAACATCATTTCCTTTTTATTTTCAAAAAGCAAATTTTTACTTTTTTACCTTGGAGTGTTGTGTCTTTATGTCTAGCTCAGCTGGTAGATATCAGAAATTCCAGAAGCCTCATGAATGTTCCCATGGCGAGTGCCTTCCCTGAGGGACCCAACACTGATCTGACGTGTGTCACGGTATTGAACCCATCCTGCCATGGTGTATCTAGGTTCTAGTTCAATTCTGGTCTCACATGGCTACCCAGACTTCCAGGAAAATAAACCTAGTCTCCAGTTTAAAAAAACCTGAGAAGCTTTGAAATTATAAATTGAAGTCTTTTATTTTTCTGCTCTCTTTCTTTTATTTAGAGCTTTAAAAGGATTATATTAGCATTATTGCACAAAATAAAAAGAGCTGCTATTGATTAAGTTTCTTCTGTGAGTTAGGGACTCTTTTTAATGTTTTGCATACATTTTTCAATTTATTCCTGGGTGACACATTGTTATGCTCATTTTATGAATGGTGTAGAAAGAGGTTTTTGGAGGTCAAATAATGCACCTGAGGTCATTCAGCTGGTAAGCAGTGGAGACTAGATTTAAATACAGGTTTCTGTCTCTAAAGTTTGTATTCTTAACAAACTTTCCACTGTATTATTAAAATCTAAATTCAGAACAGCCTTGTCTGCTCAAAAAGTTCATGGCCCTTAAACTCTAACACTTACAGCATCCTGTTCTGTTATTCTCACTGTATATCAAAACATGCTCTGTTAATATATGAAGGGGGGAAGTTTTCCTCTTCCTGATCTCTTGGGCTGACAAACATCTACCCAATCTAAGCAAGCAACATAGTCACTGCCTCACACAGAGGTGTTCAGAGAAGACTTCAGGTTGCCAGGCACACATATCTCATTTCTGCTTTCAGAGACTGTCGATGTCCTGTCAAGCGCACTGCTTTGGGACCATTGGCTCTACAAGAGCAACACCTGAAATGGATAATTTACATGTAGTCTCTTTCTTGGTTCTATTATCATTCTGTGGCCACTCTGAGGTAGCCCGTGAATACCTTTAGTATAAACACAATGATGCAATTATTTTAAAGAAATGAAAGCCACTTCATCTCTTTTACAATTTATAAAGTAAATTTGCTTAAAAGCCAATGGAATACTTTAAAATTGTTATTGGCATCATTAATAAAATCCCAAATTATGTATCCTCATAGATCCTACTTCAACCTTTGAATTCTATTTCTCGACCCTCATAAAATTAGGTCCCTTCTGACTGATTCTTCCCTCCTTTCCTCTTCCTGCCTCCCTGAGCAGATTTTAACCAACTGTCCTGTTAGTGACTATTTTATTCACCAATGAAGATTTTCTCAAGCAGTAGAAAGGGAACTGGACAGTTGAAACACATAGAAAATATTATTGCGAGGAGATAAGCTCATTACTGGATGGTCACCGTCAGCTTACCAAGAAGAAAAAGGGCAAAGTTCTATGGAGCAACTACACAGAGTAAACGTCAAGGTGGGGAAGGTACAGAGGAGTCAATGTGATCAACGTGTTGAACAAGTGTTACAGCACAGTCACTGAGAGGTTTGCCTTGGGAGTCAGGCAGCCTGGGCTCAAAGCCAGTTCTGCTCTTTCTCACTATGACCTTGGATATGTTATTCAACTTCCATAGGCCTTGGCTTTCTAACCGATAAATTTAGGGTCACACTGACGTCCATATCCACAGGTGGTTGTGAGCATTAAATGCATTAATCTTCATAAATCAAGTAATACAGTGTGAAGTGCTCAATAAGCAGTAGCTATATGAAGTTAATAAAGAGTTTCTGTGAAAATCATATGTGATCCAATTTAGTTATCTATGTTCCTGGCAGAAGGCATTCAGCAAATATTGGCTTAAGAAAGGGCTCATGGATTTAGCAGGCTGGATTGAAGAATAGATACAGGTCAGAAGAAACCAAAAACCACTTCGGTGCAAAGGACAAATTAAAAGCAAAATCTATTTCTTCAATATTTTTATGGCAGACATGAAAATAAGAGTTTCTATTAATTGATGAAAGAAGATGTTGTTGCCCCATACTACCTGCCTGTTCTTTGTGG
This sequence comes from Artibeus jamaicensis, assembly GCF_021234435.1. Lineage (NCBI taxonomy): Eukaryota > Metazoa > Chordata > Mammalia > Chiroptera > Phyllostomidae > Artibeus > Artibeus jamaicensis. The sequence goes on along the minus strand of NW_026522046.1, from coordinate 12,959,782 downwards.
CCCTTCTCTGAATTCCTAGGAATAATTTGTTGTCAGAGTAAATTTTATTTTAGGCTCAAGGATATCAGTAGGAACAACCAGGATTCCTCAAATTCATAATACTATTTATGATATCTTCTAAATGAGCTTGCCTTATAAAAATAAATATTTTTAAATTGTAGCTAATTTTAAAGCTTGTGTGTGTGTGTATGTGTGTGTGTGTTTTCTGAGAGAAGGAAATAAAGGGAGGGAGAGAAACAGCAATGTGTGGTTGCCTTTCATGCGTCCCCTACTGGGGACCTAGCCTGCAACCCAGGCATGTGCCCTGACTGGGAATCAAATGAACAACACTTTGTTTTGTAGGCTGGTGCTCAGTCCACTAAGCCACACAGGCCAGGGTCAGTGCTGTTTTACTGCATGTTTAAGGTATTCTGCAGTAGAAAGTAATGTAATTAGTGAGGCTGAGCATTTTCTCAGATGCCTAGGGGCACAATGCATGTCTTCTTTGGAGAAGTGTCTACTCTGGTCTTTTGACCATGTCTTTTGGGTTGTCTTCCTGGCATTGAATTGTATTAGTTCTTTGTATATTTTAGAGATTAAACCCTTGTCAGGTGTATCATTGGCAAAAATGTTCTCCCATACAGTGAGTTCTCTCTTCATCTTGCTGGTGGTTTATTTAACTATACAGGAGCTTTTTAACTACTCATCAGAGAAATGCAAATAAACATCAATGAGATATCACATTCCACCTATCAGAATGGCTGCCATCAATAAATCAACAAATAATAAGTGTTGGCGAGGACATTGAGAAAAGGGAAACCTTTGCATTGTTGGTGGGAATGCAATCTGGTGCAGCCACTGTGGAAAACAATATACAGTATTCTTAAAAATTAAAAATGAAATTTCCTTTTGACCCAGCAATTCCACTTCTTGGACTATATCCTAAGGATCCCAGAACACCAATACAAAAAAACACGTGCACCTCTATGTTCATAACAATACTATTTACCATAGCCAAGATTTAGAAATGGCCTAAATGCCCATCAGTAGATGAGTGGGTAAAAAACCTGTGGTACACTTATACAAAAGAATATTATTCAGCAGTAAGACAGAAGAAACTCTTACATTTTGCAACAGCATGGATAGACCTGGAAAAATTATGCTAAATGAATTAAGTCAGGGAGTGAAAGAAAAATACCACATGATATCACTTATATGTGGAATCTAATGAACACAATAAATTAACAAACAAAATAATAACAAAGGCTTCATTATATTAAACAGACTGACAGTTGCCATAAAAGAGGTGGGGGGTGGGGAATGGGATGAAGGGTGGTAAAGGGATTAACCAAAGAACAGTTTCGCACAACCCATGGGCAATGTGGAGGATGGGCCTGGGAGGAGGTGGGGAAAGGGAGAAAAAAGTGAAAACAATTGTAACAGTATAAACAATAACAATAAGTAAGTAAATAAAAAGGAAGTATGTTTAAAGTGGAAGAAAGGGGACAATTTGTTAGCTTAGTTGCTATTATGTGGGAGATAAAACTCTGCTTTAAAAACCTGCTCTTATACAGGGCATCTCACACTCAATGCTGCCTTTGAGGAGAGATAAGGTATTTAAGTCCTTGTCTCACAAGAAAAAACAGTGATCGCTAGATTACATTTGAAGTATTGCAGCAATTCTACCAATAATTCCAGCATTTTACCGTAGGGCATTCATATATAATTTCAGGTATGAATTACTGTTCTCTAATTATGACTCTAATTATCTTTTGGTATTCTGGGTCAGTTCATTAAAACTATGCTGCTCTGTGACTACTCTTCCATCTTCTTTAGTACGTCCATTGTCAAAACCTGTTTTGGGCCAAATGCTCATCTTTACAGACTAAACTGAGGCTTGCCTGTCTGTAGTCTGCAACTGGTCCTTTTATATATGTAGATACATCTTAAGCCTAACTGCATTTCCTGTGCTTTGAGAAATCTTTAAAGACTTTAAGAAAATAATTGAAGCTATTACTACAAATACTAAAGTGCATTTTAACACTATTGAAAAATGTAAATCTTTGTCTCAAGGCTTAAAAGCTTTCTCTTTTTTCCAATAAAACTACATGGCTTAGGATATTTATCTCTCCTGAGGTAATTTTGGAGGTAAGAAATATCATAATGACAAGATCTGTTTGGTCTTGACATATACGTAAAAAGAGAAGAAGAAGCCCTGGCTGGTGTAGTTCAGTGAACTGAGCACTGGCCTGTGAACCAGAGGATTATGGTTTGATTCCGAGTCAGGGCACATGCCTGGGTTGCAGGCCAGTTCCCAGCAGGGGACACACGAGAGGCAACCATATATTGGTATTTCTCTCCTTCTCTGCTTCCCTTCCCTCTAAAGATAAATAAATAAATAACTTTTTTAAAAGAGGAGAAAAAGAAGGTAAAAATAAAATAATTTTGAGGACAGAATTTATAATTTTATTATTGCTGGTAGGGTTGAATTGTGGTTCTCAAAAGGATATGTTCCCATTTTAACCCCTGGAACTTGTGACCATGACCTTGTTTGGAATGCCATTCTTCCTGGCCATATTTCTCTATTAAAGAATAACTTTTCTATTCTGTGTAATCTCATTAAAAATATTGTTTTCAAAATTTGAAGGTGAAGAGTGTTTGGAAAATTTTTTTGAATAGTAAGTTATGAATTTTAATTTTTTGCACTTTATCATCCACAACCATGATACATTTTTGGTCTCATGGAAAAGCAGTATGTTATTTTAGAGGATTACATTAAGAGTTATTGAGGAATATGCTCTATCACTGTCATTTGTACAACACTATCTAAATAAAAACATTTATTTAATCTGGAAAGAAAGCTGAAGCATAAATTTTCTCTAACTATTGATCATGCAGTTGAGATATTTTAATTTATTCATTGATAAAATAAATATTTATTGAGCACCTACTCTGTATCATTCTATGTGGCAGAAATACAACAGGGAATATATAAACAAACATTACTGTCCTCATGAATCTTATGTTCAATTGCAGGTAAAAGAGGGATATTCAACAAGCATTAAAAATAAACATATGTTAACGCATATATGTTCAGTTAAAAAGCAAAAAGTGTTGTGTTAGGAAGGTTGCAAATTTAAATGGTTTGGTCAGATCACTGGTAAATACCTGAGGAAGGTATGGAAATGAGTCATGAAGGTACATGGGAGAAATTCTTTCCAAACATAGTGAACAATCAGTCCTAAGATCTGTTCCCAGTAGACTTAAGAAACAGCAGAAAGATAATTGAAGCTATTAGTGGCTATACTAATGTTCATTTCAATACTATCAAACCAATGAAAGCAATGTGGAGGTTAGTAGATGAGGTCAAATAGACATCAAGGTCAAGTTCAAGATAGACAGGGCATTTATGCCACTTGAGGGTTTTAGCTTTTTTCCCTCAGTGAACTGCAAAAATATTGGAAGGTTCAAATAAAATAATACAATCTAACTTATGATTTACAAACAACATTCCCTATGCTATATAGAAATAGATGGTACATAGAAAAAGTTAGGATGAAGAAAGTTAAAAGCCTTTGCATAATGCAGGTTCATGTTACTTGTACCAAGAAGGAGCAGTGTAGGTGGTGAGAAACTGATAAAAATAAACATGATTTGATGCTGGATTAGATTTGGATGTAGGAAAAAGAGGATTCAGAGGTGATTTTAGGTCTTTTGAAATAACTGAAGAGATGAAGCTGTCATTACCTCAAATCAGAAAAACAACATATAAAGTGGATTTTGAGGTAACAATAAACATGCTAGCTTTCAGATATCTATTTTTATCCCATATATCACATAGGAAGTCAAAGATATACAATACTGAATGAAATTCAAAGGTGATGTCTAGGCTAAAGATGTATATTTTACAATCATTAGCACATAGGTGATATTTAAAGGCATGACACTGAATAGGAGCAACAATGAAGTGAAGAAATCATAGCCAGTAAGAAGTCCAAAGACCTAGTATGGGGCACTACAAGTCTGGCCTCATTGACATAGGAAGAAAAATCATAATTTTTTGATCCCAGGAAACCGACTGAAGGAAAAAAGGTGGAAGGCAGAACAACCTGACTGCTTATAGGTCAAGTTTAATGTAGCTATTAATTGAGTATTGGATTTAACAATGTAGAGGTCATTGCCGACTTGACAAGAACACATTTGATGGAGTGATAGGACTAAAATCAATGTTGGAGTGGATTCAGTGGACAATGGGCAGAGAAACTGAAGAGAAAAATATTGACAACTCTTTCATGGGATTTAACTGTAAAGGGGAGCAGAATAATGGATGTCGTTGTGTCAAAATGATTTTTTAAGATAAGAAAATTAGCAGAATAAGTTCTCATAAGAATACTGCCATAGAGAGAGAACACTTATGATATAGGAATATAATGGGAAACTATTACAGCAGTCTCTGCTTATCTGCTGTTTCCTGTAGTCAACTCCAGTCTGAGAATATGAAGTGAAAAATTCCAAAAATAAGCACTAACTTAAATTGCATGCTGTTCTGAGTAACATGGTGACATCTTGTGCTGTCCTGCTCTGACCTGCGTGGGACATGAAGCATTACCTTGTCCCTGATGAAGATGCTCACTGCTCATTAGTCACTTGGTAGCCATCTCATTATCAGATAGACTGCCTCAGTGTCACAGTGCTTGTGTTCAAGTCACCCTCATTTTACTTAAACTGGATCCAGAGAGCCAGAATAGTGATGCTGGCAATCCAGATATGCCAAGGAGTAGCTGTGAGGTGCTTCCTTTATTGAAAAGGTGAAAGTACTCCACTTCACAAAAAAGAAGATAAATTGTATGTCAAGGTTCCAAAGATCTGTGTGTGGTAAGAATAAATTTTCTGTCTACACAATTGCCTAAAATATAAATTATACTTTATCATAGGTATGTATGCATAGAAAAAAAATATATATGGGATGGTGGATCCAGGCACCCACTTGAGATCTTAGAATGTATCTTCCATGGATAAAGGGGGACTAATGTATTGATATACTACAGCAGATGAGAAGGAATAAATTCTAGAGTGTAAAATGAGTGTTTGGCACTACATAGTAGCATGATCAGTTCAACCCTAGTAACAAAAGGGAAGAAATTACATGGTACCCATTGATAGCAGGTACCAAGGTACGATGCTGGGAGTTCCTTTCTGGTTGTTTTAATTTTCTTAACAAAATAGAAAACAAGATCCTTAATTGAGAATAAAGATGCTGAAGAGTTTTTAAAGGATGAGGATAAGATAATATGAAATACTCATCAAGGAGTGTGTGGGAGTAAATGAATAAAAAAATATGTTATAATTATTGAGCATCATTAAATTTGAAATTAGACCAGAGTGTTTCTTCAGCCATGTTCAGCTCTATTGAAGCAGGTATCCACAGAGTAAGGAGGCTTCAAAGCAAGATCCCACCCTGCATTTAGTTGTCATGTTTCATTATTTCCTATTACTGCTCAGTTCCTCAGTATTTTTGTTTGCCCTGCTCAGCCTTGACACTACTTGCCAGTTTATTGCAGATAATCTATTAAACTGAGTCAGTTTTATGTTTTCCTCAGGATTAGATTGAGGGCATTTTTGCAAAAAACACCACAAGAGTGATGCTGCACCCTTCTTGGGTCATCATCTGAGGAGTTAGGATATAAAATTGACTTATTACATGTGATGTTGACTTTATTTCCTGTTTCAGATGGTGTCTTCACTGAAGAGCTGCTTATTTCCATCTTTACAATTAATATGTGCCATGTGTGGAAATGTTTTGGGAATATGCAAAGATCCCATTTTCATCATAATTTTGTCCACTCACTTTAGCATCTTTAATGATCCTTGCCTGCAATGATTGTTACTGTGCTATGGACATAATGATGATTTTCTATTTCTGTCATTCCTTCCACAGTTAATTGAAGTATTACCGTAAGGAAGAACTTCCCCTTCTCTCATTTTCATTTATTTAATTCATTAATTATTTATATCAAAATACAGGTATAGTAAATGTATATAAAATATGAGTACATATATAAATATATAAAATACAATCAAATACCATACCCATATCATTGATCAAATTGTTTCATTTTGCCATTCTGAGCTCTTTCAAGTTATCCCTAAATGCCTCATTTCTTGTCTAAGCATTTTATTACTTTTGGGAACCACAAAATATTCCAGCCTCATCTTTTATTTCTCCACGCCTCAGCCCTAGTGTCAGCCATTTCATTAGTAAGTGGTATGTGGAAACCCAAATCTGTGTTAGTGCTATGTGTTAATATTTCTCCTATGCCCTCTCAGTGAGTAGAGTTATGAAGTATGTCTATAAACTAACATATCTAGATATTTATTTCTATATCTGTATCTTTCTATATATAACATTACCTCTGATCCTGATTTAATGTCACAGAGTTTATTCTAGCCTTCTCCCTTTCAAATGTGTAACTACTTTTGGTAGGATTCCTGTCAAGATGGCGGCATAAGCAAACATCACTCACCTTCTCACACAACTACACCAAAATTACAAGTAATATATAAGACAACCATTCACTCAAGACTGTTGGAAATCAGTTGAAGGGAAGTCAGACAACTAATTACAACAATCCAGAATGGTAGGAGGGGTGAGGATATGAAATGGACTAGTCCCACATCTGTGTGTGGAGAATAAAAATTTGGGGGAACATCTCAGGAGTAAGGAGTCCCAGCCCCACACCAGGATCCCCCAACCCAGGGTTCCAGTGCCAGGAAGATATGTCCCCATAACTTCTAACTTCAAAACCAGTGAGGATTGAGCTGGTGGGAGAAATTTATGGAGTCCTAAGCAGTTCCTCTTAAAGAACCCACAAGGACTTACTGGGACTCATTCCCTCTGAGCTTCAGCACTAGGCCATGAGCTTAAAAGGCGCCAGTGGTTTACAGGGAGAAACTGAAGTGTCTGGCATCAAAGCAAGACCTGGGGGATAGATTTGTTCTAAATAGAAAGGTGGTCAGAGGCCACTGTCCCTTTTCTGAACCCTCCCCCCACAGAACCACAGAGATGGCAGGCTGGTGCCATATCTGAGACTCTATCTACCTGGCTAACTATTTGCCCTGCCCTGGAGATTCCCAGAGTCTCTGCCTCAACCAACTTACAGGCCCACCCAATCTGCTTTCCCCAATGAGTTGATGGTCTTGGCTTATGCTTCTCAACTTCCTAAATCCTCTCAAACAACCAAGAGCCAGCCTGTGAGTTCCCAGCCCCCATACCTCTTGCCAAGTGGCCCTAGCCCTGGATAATAGCATCAATTAGACTGCATTCAAAACTTGGCTTCGCCTGGGAATCTCCAAGCCCAGCACAAATAGTAGCCATGTCAGATCACTTTATAGCTCAGATAGTGTGGCCTCAGGTAAAACACAGGTTGAACCTGAACTTGGCCTGCACCACCTAGAAAACTCCAGAACTTGCACACCCAGTGGACAGCTACAGACCAGGTCGGAGCACTGTCAGCTGCCCCTACACAGCTGATCCTCCACAGAAGGTCAGTGGTCACAGCCAGTCCTTGCAACTGGCTAGGCTGGGTGAATCCTTCCCACTGATCTGCCAACCAACAGCAACCAAGCGTCAACTACAAGAAGAGGGTATACTCAGCCCACACAAAGGATGAACATCTAGTACCCAACTTGGGTAATAGGGGAGGCCGTGCCAGTGTACCCAATAGGACACCTGCTATGTCAGTCCATGCTACCAAGACAGAAAGGTGGCCAGCTCTACCTAACACATAGAAACAAGTACAAGGAGGCTGCCAAAATGAGGAGACAAAGAAATATAACCCAAATAAAAGAACAGGTCACAACTACAGAAAAATAACTGAGCAAAATGGAAATAAGCAGTCTATCAGTTGCAGACTTCAAAACACTGGTTATAAGAATGTCCAAGGAACTTAGTGAGGACCTCCATAGCATTAAAAAGATTCATTCAGAAATAAAGGATGCACTGATTGAAATAAAGAACAATTTACAGGCAAACAACAGTAGAGTGGATGAAGCTGAGAGTCAAATCAATGATTTGGAACATAAAAAAGTAAAAAAAAAAAACAACTAATAGAACAATAAGAAGAAAAAAGATTCCCCTAAAAATGAGGATAGTGTGAGTAGCCTCTGAGATAACTTCAAGCTTTCCAACATTTACATCAAAGGGGGGCCAGAAGGAGAAGAGAAAGAGCAAGAAATTGGAAATTTATTGAAAAAAATAATGAAACAAATCTCCCCTAATTTGGTGAAGGAAATAGACATGCAAGACCAGGAAGCACAGGGAGTCCCAAACAAGATGGATGCAAAGAGGCAAACTCCAACACACATCATAATTAAAATGCCAAATGTTCAAGATAGACAATCTTAAAAGCAGCAAGAGAAAATCATTTTAGTTAACTAAAGGGGAGTTCCCATAAGACTGTTAGCTGATTTCTCAAAAGAAACTATACATGCTAGAAGGGAGTGGCAAGAAATATTCAAAGTCATGAAAAGCCTGGACCTATAGCCAAGATTGCTCTACCCAGCAAAGATATAATTTAGAACTAAAGGGCCGATAACTTCCCAGACAAGAAAACACTAATGGAGTTCATCATCATCCAACCATTATTGTATGAAATGTTAAAGGGACTTATTTTAGAAAAAGAAGATCAAAACTATGAACTACAAGTGGCAAAAATATGTGCCAATCAAGTGAATCTAAAAGAACGAACTAAGCAAACAAGAAGAGCAGGGACAGAATCATGGATACAGAGAGCATTTTGATGGCTTCCAGATGGGAGGGGTGTGTTGGGGAGAATGAGTAAAGAGGTGAGAAGATAAAGAAGTACAACTAGGTAGTTACAGAATAGCCATAGGGATGTAAAGTACAGTGTAGCAAATGGAGTAGCCAAAGAACATATATACATGAACCTTGGATATGAACAATGGTGTGGGGATTGGCTGAGGGTGTCGGGGTGCTTGGTGGAGGAGGGCAAAATGGGAACAATTAGAACAAATGTAATAGCATTAATGAAATATAATTAAAAACAAAAACAAAACATGTACCTACTTTCTTTCTCCCACAATAAGAAACTTGCTTCTCAATGTACAAAAATAATTACTTATTTACTTAATCCTATTGTACTCACAAAATAGTTTCAAAATTGTAAATCTGTACTCCTGTGGGAGAAAATACTAACTAAAGCACAGTATTAGTGTATAGTTTCTTTGTTTTAGCCTTACAGTACGCAGTTGAAATGTTTCCCAAAGTTAAGTTAGTTCTTTTATTTCACCTACTTCATTTTGTTTGTTATTCATTTTTAATACAGTTAAACTTATGTTACTATTTTTATTGCATTTTAGGTTTTTCCCATATCCTGTTAGTTGACTTACTTATTTACTTTTGAGTATGTGAAATATTTTCATGGTTTGAAAAATAGAGTGATTCTAAAAGGTATATTAACAGAAGTTTCACTCTCCCCTCATCCTTATTACCACATTCCCATTTACCTAATTCTTTCCAACCTAACTATACCTACATCATCAGATAATCAATCTCATTAGTTTCTGGTTTATCCATGCATTTTTTCACAAATAAATGAAGTATGAAGACTTTTTTTACAGTTCTTTGTTCTTACATGAAAGACATTGTAGCGTAGATATACTTTTGCACTTTGTTTTCACCGCATACACTTTTCTTTGGGAGATATATATATGCACACACACATATACATATAATCATTTTATATCAGATTATAGGCATAGTCCTCATTTTTTGCAGCTCCATAATACTCCATTTTGTAGAGACATGAGAGTTGATTTGACCATCTCTTAGGTTTGAACATTTGGAGAAGAGTTGCTTTAATTTGAACTAGTGTTGCAGTTTTGCTAGTTGAGATGGTTATGTGACTCACTCTACTATGGCAGGTTATGCATTCATTCTCTCTCCTAACAGGAGGATTATACTTCCCTGGCCTTTTGACATCTTGTGGTTTACTTTGGCCAATCACATGTATACAGAAGTAAAATGTGTACTTTTTAGAGAGAAGTTTTAAGAGCCAGCTCATAGCTAACTAGGATTTTTTATTTTTTGTTTTTGTTACACAATGAGCAATGTCTTTAATAGGCTTTGCTTTGTCATCCTGGATTGTATGATAAATCAGTTCAGAGCAGAGTTGCAGCCAGGACATGGTGGTTATGAAATGTGATCAAAGAAATAAACCACCGTAGTTATATGCCACTTAAATTGTGGGATCGTATGTTGCTACAACATAACCTTTCCTAACCCTTCTGAAGTAACTGGGTAACACACCACATATATGTTAAAACAATACATAAAATCCATGCCTCTGTATTAGTCTGCTCAGTCTATTGTAACAAGATACCACAGCCTGGATAGCTTAAACAATAGAAACTGACAGTTTCTCACAGTCTGTAGGCTGTGAGTCCAGGATCAAGGTGTTTATGGGGTTGGTTTCTGGTGAGGACTCTCCTCCTAGCCTGCAAAGAGACCCTTTTTTGTGTGACTCTTATGGCCTTCCCACTACGCATGTGAAGAGAGAGAAAGAGAGAGTTTGGGAGGGGCAGAGGTTTGGTGTATCTTCTTCTTGTAAACACACCAATTCTATTGGATTAGGACCTTACCTTTATGAACTCATTTAACTGTAATTATGTCCTTAAAGATTTTATCTTCAATTACATTCACATTGGGTGTTAAGGCTTAACATATAAATTTTGGAAGGATATAATTTAGTTATTTACATCTTATTCATTATCAATTTGGTGAAGAATTTTAAAAGTGTATGTTCAAAGTATAATCAGAATTGTTATCCATTTTGAATATTGTATATTATATAATATATAACTTTATCTTAAAATAACATCTAATTGTAAATTATAAAATTTTTCTGAAATATGAAGGCATGATTCATAGATGATCAATTTTGATTAATTTTGATTCATAATGATAATTTGTACTTCATCAAAATTAGAAAAATTTGTTCTGTAAAAGACCCTGCCAAAAGGATAAAAAGGTAAGCTTTAAAATGGGAGAAAATATTGGTAAAACACATATCCGACAAGGACCAGTATCTCAAATATATAAAAAACTCTAAAAACTCACACACACAAAAAAACAAAGATCCATATAAACTGAACAAAAGACATGAAGAGAGCTTTCATCAAAGGTAGTAAACAAAGGGCAAAGAAGCACATTAAAACATGTTCAACATCATTAGCTATTAGAGAAACTTAAATTAAAACCAGATTTATTTATCACTACATACCTATTAGAAAGACCAAATAAAAGAATATTGACAAAACACACAATGCTAGCAAGGATGGATATATACTCATATATAGTTGTGGGAATAGAAAATGGTATAGTCACTCTGGAGAACAATTTCTCAGTTTCTTAAAAAAATTAACATGCAACCAGTAAATTCACTCATAGGTATTTATCTCACAGAAATAAATTGTTAAGTCCCCTCCCAACAAAAACAGCAAACAAATAAAACCTGTATGGGGATATTTATAGCACTTTTTTTAGTAGCCCCAAATTGGAAACAACCCAGATTTCCTTCAATAGGTGAATGTTTTTAAAAAAAAACAAACAAAATAAAACAATTACAAAAAAAACTATGGTACATCCATACCATGAAATGCTAGTCAGCAACAAGAAATGACCTACTGATACACACAAACATATAAATTAATGTCCAGACAATTATACTGTATGCAAAACACCAAAGTCAAAAGGTTACATACTGTACGAATCCATTTATACAACGATCTTGCAATGACAAATTTACAGAAATGGAAAGATGAGTGGTTGTCAGTAGTTAAGGGGAGGGTTGAGAGAGAGAATTCCTTGGAGGTAACTAACTGCTGTTCTCTTGCTGTTAAGATTCTCTCTTTATCTTTACTCTTTGGCATTTTAATTATAATGTGATTTGGAGTGAGTTTCTTTACATTCAGCCTCTTTGGGACTCTCTGTTCTTTCTGGAGTTGCATGTTTATTTCCTTCACCAAATCAGGAAAGTTTTCTTTCGTTTTTTTTCAAACAGATTTTTCCAATTTCTTGATCTTTCTCTTCACCTTATGGCACCCCTAGGATTCTAGTGTTAGAATACTTGAAGTTGTCCAAGAGGCCACTTATACTATCCCTGTTTTTTGGATTCTGTTTTCTTCTTGTTATTCTGATTGGTTGTTTTTTGCTTCCTTATGTTTCAAATCATTGATGTGATGCTTGGCTTTATTCACTCTATCATTGTTTCCCTGTAAATTGTTCTGTATTTCAATCAGTGTATCCTTCATTTCTGACTGGGTCTTTTTATGCTGTTGAGGTCCTCACTAAGAAAATTCATTCCTGAGTATTTTGTTTGTTAGTTAGTTAGTTATTTTTTATTGTGTTTATTGGGGAGACATTTGTCAACAAAACCATACAGGTTTCAAGTGTTCAACTCAATAAAACCTCATCTGCATACTGTACCATGTGTCCATTGTCCAAAGTAAAATCTCTTTCCATCCCCAGCTATTCCCTTTTGCCCACCTCCACCTTCTTCCACCCTTCTTTCCCTCTGACTATCACCATATTACCATATTATTGTCTGTGTCTATATGTTTTACATACTGCCTTCTTCCATGCCTAGTGTGCATTTTTTTGTGCAAAATTGTGAAGGAAAAATAGGGATATGTATTATACCTGTATTATAACATGGTTAATACCTGAAATACCTTGTATCTGTTCTTGTGTTTTGTAATTATTTGTTACATAAAAATTCTTAAACCATAATATGTTCAAAAATAAATGTTAATTTAAAATCCCTTTATCATAGAGAAAACAAGTATCTAAATATAAATAAATAAATAAATAAATGCATTAAAGTTAAAATTAAACATTTTTTTCATGAAAGTCTGGGTCAGAAATGTAGGTGTATATTATAAATGGCAAAATATGGTGCATTTGTATATTTGTTTAACCCCTTCCACTTTTGTTTCCCCCCAATCCCAGCCCATCTGACAGCTGTCAGTCTATTATATGTATTTATGCTTCTATTTCTATGTTGTTCATTAAATTGTACATATAAGTGAAATCGTATAGTATCTGTCTTTATTTGATTGGCTTATTTTATTTAGTATAATACTCTGTTGGTGCATCCATGCTGTTGCAAAAGCTAATATTTCCCTTTTTATGGCTGAGTAGTATTCCATTATGTAAATATGCCATAGCTTTTTTATCCATTCACTCCTACGCATTAATCTAAGAGAATTAAAGCACTTGTGTATCAAAATACACGTATAAGATTATTTAGAAAGACTGTTTTTGTAATCATTCTAAATTCATAACAAAGCAATGTCCATTAATGTTAGAAAAATAATATATTGTAATATATTCAGACAGTAAAATTGTATATATTTGTACAAATATAATAAATAATCCATAATAACATAAAAGAGCATGGATTAATCTTAAAATATGATATTGAGAGAAAAACCATTAATAAAGACATACTGCATCTTTCTTTTTATGTAAAAAGAAGGATATAAAATTGTTTTCTTTTTATATAAAACCAGGCAAAACTAAATGCTGACAAAAAAAAAAAACAAGTTAATAGTTACCTTTGGTGTTTAGGTAGAGATTTGGAGTGGCACAAAGGAGACGTATGAATTTTCGGTGATGGATGTTATCTCTGTGTGCTAACTCAGTGTTGGTTTCTTGGTGCTACGTGCTGTCTGTGCAATCATTTGTGCGTATATATATTACACTCTGAAAATCGGGCAAAGTAAAAGTGCAAAATTTGACCATTCTATAGACTTTATTTACTGGTTATAGTCAAATATAACTAAATATAATGATTGAATCACTGAAATAAATACTTTATCACTTATTATTTAGATTAAAGTAAAAATAAAAAATATATAACCCTTTTGAAAGCAATAAAAAAGTGGCAAATGTCATAATATCAGGCACCTCTACTTCTTGCACCTCTTCTTCTTCTTGCTTTTGTGTCTACTATGTTGCTCTGTTATTGGACTGACATTCAGACTTGCAGTCGCTTGTTTGTTATTGCCCTGACTTCTTTCCCAACAGCAAACGATGAGAAATATATTAATCTGAAGTAGTTTGTATGTCTACAGCAATGTCATGATCCTCTCTGCTAAATGTACTGTTCTATCCTCAAACATGCCTTTTGGATCCTTGGTAATATTTATTCCTCTATGTCTTTCAAGTATTTGCATATTGTGTTCTTATAAATGTTGCTATTGGTAATATGTTCAAAATATGAGATAACCTTATAATTTGTGTGTATATTATATATATGCATAGATTATATATAATAATATGCATAAAGATTAAATAAGGCTTTTTAATAAAGCTCAAAAATAAAGTAATGTATTCCTTTTTTATTCATTTCATTTTGACTGAAATTATAAGCTAAAACAACTGCCTTGATTGTGCATAGACATGAACTTAATATGAATTACAAGATGCATTAACCTGACTAAAAAAAGTTGATTCATTTTCTAGAAAAAAAATATGTTTTACTTTTATGGCCACTGACAGTTAAGTTTGCTTTTCTTTCTTTTTTTTTGTTAAAGTCACATAGGAGCTCATGAGTTCTGGCCTGCCATTCCAATGACCGTATACAGAGTTTCTGTTTAGTTTTCCTTTAATCGTGAACATAATTTAAAAAGTAATTTTAAAAATCGTTGTATTTAAATGTTTAAGACAAAACCAATTTGGCTCATATTTATTGTGATAGTTATACTAATAATTTTAGAAATCAAAAGTTTCCACTGATAAGGGAAAAAATCTAATTTAACATGAGTGTGTTTACTTCTTATAACATAGGTTCATTAATTGCTGAATTGTTACCTAATTTTGGTGTGTTCTTAACATTTTTATTTTCTTGGTTTCTAAAAAATCAAATAGTTTTAGGCGATATTCAAGGCTATTCCCTTTCTACATGATAATTTGTTAACTTTTTATTACTTCTAATTATTTTTAGCATTTGGTACCATGGTTTACAATCTTAATGGTTATACCTGAGCACTAAATTATGCACCACTAAATCCTTTATTAATGCTGTAACTTCAGACCCATTTTCTTTTGACAAAATTAGACAAATCATTATGAAACTTAGATTTTTTAAAATTTAGTAATAGACTTTAAACTTAGCTTTTTTTCCTCTAGGCAGTTATTGACCTTTCTTGCAAGAGATTATTAGCTAAAGGTCATTGCCTTTTTATTTTGTTACCTTAAAGCTAAAGAATTTATTATCTCATCTTTATGGCTATGGCAGATCATTCTCTTCCTGGGCTGTGTAGTACATAAATAATGCAAGATTTAAAGTCTCAGAATTCCTTTATCAGCATCCTTTTCTGGCTTGAGGTAAGAGTCAACTTTTATGCTGAATCCACTAGAACTTGGGCAACTGTTTATGTATGAGAGAGCAATCTTAAGGGAGACCTGCCACTGGTTGGATTCATCCCCCCTAAAATTCACCAGCAAAGAAATTAATGAAAATGCAATTTTCATGTTTAAGATTATAATTTGGATGACAGTACCTTGTTTTATTTCATTAGTGGGGTTCTAGCACCACTACTGGAATAAGAAAGAAAGACATTGCAAAATGGGAGTGGAAATATTCAGTAAGAATGGAAAAAGAAATCGCATAAATGTGTTGCCCAGGAGAAACATTTTGTAGCTGGAAACAGAATGATTATATTTATTTTCCTTAGTAGAGTTTAAATAAAAAAGATAGGAAAGTCCTGCCTGACAGAAATGTAACACATTTCTCAAATATTGTAAGTTCTATTACCACCCAGCCAGAGGAGGAGAAGTAAAAGTCAGTATCACATTTTCCCAAATCTCATGTACTAGAATACTACCAATAATTTTGCAGAAATTTCAATAAGCTTCAAGATGCTTATCAACAGAGGGTTCAAAAGATCAGCAGTTATTTTTCCAGAAATTTAGAGGCCTGGTTAAATGTATTTGCATATTCTAAAAATCACTTTTATTTTTAAAGCACCATTAAAAACTGGCTCATGAATTTGATTCCCAAGTCTTCCTAATTGTGGCAGATATTAAAGAGTTATAACCCAGGAAAAACACAAAAATCTTCAATTGACTTGGATTATATTCTGCATTAAATGTTGAATGTCAAAAATAATTTTATTAGCTGATATTGAATAATGGTAGGAAGAACAAAATTTTACTGTGAAATAGTATAAACTAAATCTCCACATATACAGTATAATGCCAATAGATATATGAACACACTTTTTAAAATATATTTTATTTATTTATTTATTTATTTATTTATTTATTTATTTATTTATTTAGAGGGGAAGGGAAGGAGAAAGAATGGGAGAGAAACATCAATGTGTGGTTGCCTCTCATGTGTCCTCCACTGGGGAGCTGGCCCGAAATCCAGGCATGTGCCCTGACCGGGAACCAAACCAACGACCCCTTGCTTCACAGGCCTGTGCTCAATCTACTGAGCTACACCAGGCAGGCTGAAGACACTTTTTAATAAAATATTTTAAGAAACATCTTTTGTCTCGCTTCTCTTTATGTCTCACTATAGATTCAATAATAAAGCAATACAGAGAACTCTGACATATATTTTCAAAAATTTTCAACAAATGTTAAAAACAAAACGGAAAAGATGGGTGAACTGTGACTGAAATGAGAAAAATCAGCCAATAAAATAGACAGTATTATGTAATATTTTTACCATTTGGTCATTTTCTGAGTTTTGGAGTGGAGGGAAGAAGTCACTGAAGTTTGAATTGAAGTCAGGAATATAGCTCGGGTCTTTTATCCAGTTTAACTAATTTAACATTCTCATTTAAAAATTAAAGAAAATAAAATCAGTATAATTTACATTTTTACACCTATTTTTACCTGCATTAAAATTTTTAAGGCCTTTGTATTTTATTATATAAATGTATAAAAGTATGAGATGGATATGCTAATAATTGTTAAATCATTAAATTAACTCATAATTCATTAACTAATTTAATATTTTAATAATTACTAATATTTTAAGTGTCAGATGGACATGGTATTTTGAATAATTTGACACAAAAAATTAAATAGATATGGGAACAAAAATGCTGCAAAGTTTGTCAATAACTATTGAAAGTATTTTAATATAACATAATACTGTAGAGCAAATAATTATTTAGCACTTTGTATAGGAAGGTGAGGCCTAGCCAATAAATAACACAGGAGTTAGATGAAAGAGACTGTGCAATGATGACAGACCCCATAATTGTGATACAAGTTATGATTAAAAAGGAGATAAGTAAAGATACAAATAATATCCCAACAAGATTTCTGAGCAAGACATAATTTCATGGACATGGGCAAGATTTATTAAATATATAAATGTTAGGCAGTTTTGTGAGTATAGACCAGCTGGATAGTTTTAATATGTGTGTGAAGGAGTATCATGCTACAGGGAAATGCAGTATGAGACAAAAAGATGGACTCAATAACAAGATTTATGGTTTGTCAGATACATAAATATGCATTTGTGTTGATTTGAACATGGAAATATTATCCTAGTATAATAATAACTTCACCTGGCCCATTAAAACTTATTGTGTAAATCTTTGTTTTACACATTACTGAAAAATAGGACATAACTTTTCTGCTCTAAAGGGAATACAAACTGAGTTTTTTTTTTAAAAAAAGGAGAAACATGATCTCTCAAGGGAATATGCTCAAGCATTTTGAAGAAACAGATCATTGACTTGGGGCAAAAGCTTTTCTAGCCTATCATGTAAATAGTAAACGACTGTAAACTTCAGGTCAGTGGTCCAATAGACCAAAAGGTCTTAGAGCTGTTGTAGTGTGTCCTTCAAATGTACATTTAGGGAATTTAAAAATTGCAGATTATTGACTTGGTTATTGATGCAGAGTAGCCATTACAGTTCATCAGGTAATTAAATATCCTATCATAGGAAGTACATTTATAAGATGCAATCATAATTTATTAACAGAATTAGATGTAATACCACTTTCAAAACCATTTGGCAAATTTTGAATTCTATTTTTGGCACCTGTTCTCTTTTTCCCCACAATACACGTTTCTTCCATGTGTGAGGTCCCTGTGTAAGTATGAAAATTTAACTGACAAAGACTAATTAACAGGAAAAAACATATGTATCTATTTCATATAAGTTTTACAAAATACAGGAGACTTACTAAGAAAATTCACACCCTAAGAAGTGATTAGATATGTGTGTTTTGTGCTGGATTAAATAAAGAGGGGGCAGTTGTGTAAAAATATGATAGGTTAAGGAGTATGAGGTAAGTATATTAAACCAAAAAGGAAACTGAGCAAGGCCTGTTTGAATTCTTCTTGGTGCCCTTTGTCTCAAGGGAGTTCTTTCCCCTCGGTATTGAGAGAGTGCCTCTCTCCTGAGAGTGTTATGACCTGTTTCAAGGAAGAAGGGCGAGATGGGATGAAAGTCAGAGTGACTTCTCTGCTTCTGCCATTTTCTCATACTCCTTATGACACTTAAACTAGATATGCCAAGGTGCCATATTGAATTAGGGGTAGTGGGTTCTGAAACCCATAACCTGTATAATTATGCTTGACTTTAAGACTTTATACACTTTTGCAAATATCTGTAAAATTTTCAATAACTATATAAAGGAATATTATCAAAATCTTTCATTACATTGTGACTTTGTCAATTGTAACACAGATAATGACTTGAGATGTATTCTTCTAATAAGGAATAGTTTACGTTGATAAGGACTATTGTACTCATCTTATCATCCCTCCCAAATCGTGGATCCACTGATGCATCAATAAAAGGCAAGTTTTGATTTTCTTTATCAAAGTAAAGAAAAAAAAAGGAATAGTTTACAATAGTTCCCTTCACATTTATCTTCACAAGATATTTGTTTTATAGCTAATAAAAGATTTGAAGCTTGGCCCTTCTGCATTGGTTGAGAGTTATGCTTTTCTGTTATGGTACACATAACTTTTTTTAAATCTTTCTAGATGGACCTACATTTTTTTTAGTAATAGCTGTAATTTTATCTGTTAAAATTGGTATAATATATTCACTTGGACCAAAATCTATCATTTAACTAAAAAATACATTATTTACCAAAAAGCCTATACTCATGAAAATGTAATTAAGGTGTGAGGTTCTTTAAAAAAGTCATTTTAGGATGATATTTGCTATTTGTGTCAGCTTTCTTTTTTTAATCCTCACTTAACTTTGAGACTATTTGTAAAAGCTCTGTTTAGTGTATTTGATTTTCAAACAACTACAATAATATAAAAACTATTTCAGCCAAAATATTTGGTGTATATGTGATACCTAGTAATGTTTCATATTATTTAAATAAT
Organism: Artibeus jamaicensis; assembly: GCF_021234435.1. Classification (NCBI taxonomy): domain Eukaryota; kingdom Metazoa; phylum Chordata; class Mammalia; order Chiroptera; family Phyllostomidae; genus Artibeus; species Artibeus jamaicensis. Next base: position 12,940,403 of record NW_026522046.1, on the reverse strand, counting down.
CCCACAAAAGGAAATTGGCATTTCCAAAAAAGAGAAAATTTCAAACATATTTATTAAGCACATTCCTGAGCTTTAATAATCAATAGTCAAAATTTCCACATTTCTTCCTGGAAATAACCCATTTTCATTTCCTTTTTTATCAAAATTGAACTATAAATATGAACTATAAAATATTTCTTTAAAAGGGAGATACGTGAATGTTTCCTTGCCTTTGTGACTTTCAGGAAGAACTCCAAACCTCCCAGAGGTCACAGTTACCTGAATTCATTCAATGCCTGGCTTTCCAACTTGCCTTTTCTTCTTACGGGCCCCAGAAAACCTGTGGGGAATTAGCAGGTCCCTGAAGCTCCCTGCTCTCTCACAGCAGTGTTCGTCTGCCTGGAATAGTCTTTATCCCATTTTTCAGGTGAAAACAGTTCTCAGATGTGCTAAACACTAATAATTCAAAACAAGTGGGACATAGTACCACTCTCAAAAGGTTTTACTACTCTTTAAGGGCTGTATTCTGTCATTTTTTAAAATTGTTCTTCACATTTCAAAATAAACTGAAGTATACCTTCTTCTGAATTCTGTAACTCCTATCCCATACCTCCATGGTAACTATAAACTCTGTTATTCTGTTATGTAGTAATCTACTTATATCTTCCTTATTTTGTGAGTTTCTTAATGAGAAAGACTGTCATTTTCTCTTCTGTATCTAATCTGGCTACTTCTACTTACTTTAATAAATTTTGGTGAAAGAATTATAAACAAGTGCTAAACTCAAAGCTTAAGCAAATGTTAAAGCTTGCTTAACTTTATTTACACAATACACATACATGCTTATTTACATTATAAATATAAATATTTACATATTAATGTTAACTACTATTTACATGATATGAAGTAAATATATATATAAATACATATATATATATATATATGGCAGCTCTGTGTAAAACATTGCTTTGTTTTTTCCTATATTTCCACTTATTGAAAGTTGACTGTTAAAAACTCCTCAATTTCCCCTTTTGTTTGTTGATATTTGCATTATGTATTTTAGGCTATGCTACTAGTTTCATGCATATTTAGAATATTTAAATATTTTTGTTGGATCCGTAATTTTATAATTATATATTTTTTCTTTATCTCTAGTAATACTTTCTCTTTAAAGTTTACCTGATATCACTATAGCTAAACCGCTTACGTTGCAATAAGGGTTGGCTGGTGTTGTATCTGTCTATTGTCAACCTTCATGTTTTCTTAAATTTAAGAATTTTCTTTTTGAAGGAGGATATGTGATGTTTTGTTTTTGTATTCAGATATACAGCCTTTGTCTTTCAAATGAAATATTTCATCTATTTCCATTTAATATAATTACTGATATTATAGGGTTTAACTCTAAAAACTTGCTACTGATAGTCTGTTTTTTCTAAATATTCATCCCTACTTTTTGATCTCTTTTGCTTTTTTTTGGATTAATTATTATTGAGATTATATGTGCTCTCTATATTTTCCTTTTTAGTGAAATGATATTTTACCTTTATTATAAGAAAAAAACTAGATATTATAAACATAATACAAACTAAAAGTTGTATGTTTAGTATTTTCCATACAATAAAAAGACCTTTGAACACTTTATATTCAGTTGCAACCACCAACTTAATACTAATGCTGACATGTTTTATATTTATACATTTTTAGAGATTTTATTTATTTTTAGAGAGAAGAGAAGGAAATGAAAAAGAGACGGAGAAAAATGTCATTGTGTGATTGCCTCTCACAGATCCCCTACTAGGGACATGGCCTGAAACCCAGGCATATACCCTGCCTAGGAAATGAACCAGGGACCCTTTGGTTTACAGGCTGACACTCACTGAGCCACACCAGCCAGGGCTCACATATACATATACTCATTGCAGGATAAACAGAGTCAGTCAGGCTCATTCACCCAAATGTCTGGGCCACTAAGATAAGCAGCATTCCATAGCCTTGAGTAGGCCACCTGTAGAATCATCCTGAGTTATACAATATCTTGGCACCCTGCTGGCTTTGTCTGCCTTTAGTATATATGGGAACTGGGGCTCCCTGCAGCATGGATTGCCCCACTTGTGAATGAAGAAAATTCCCAGAGCTCCTGGGATCTGTCCAGGCTTGAATAGTCACAACACATTTGTATATATAAAATATAATTTTAAAACTAAAAACATCATTAGTATTATTTTCGATAGTACTTATTTATTCCACCTATTTTATTATTTGACTTTTGGTTATTTTTAATCACATCTTTCTGCCTTTATGTGTGGGAGCTTTGTCCAGCAGAGCCACCCCAGCCATTGTGGATGAGAATACGTCTAATGAGACATGATCTGCTTGGGGAGGAAAGGAGGCCAATTTCTCAGAGGAGAAGGGCCTTGAGCCTGTTCTTCAATGGGCTTTTATTGGGTTCAATTTACACAGGAATACAGGTAAAGTTCATCAATCAATGTCAGGCAGTAATGATCAAACAATAGATAATATTAAAAAAACCTGTGAGGGCTTATTTTGAGTGAGGGTCAGATAGCTAAAAGGCCATAAAACTTTGGGAAACAAACTCGTTTTATGCTTGGATCCTTATCAGAAAATTGAGGGCATTCTCAGCACAGCAGGTTTCACAAGATTTTATACATTCTTTCTTAGGCCTGATCACCCTGGGGAATTGCCCATTCTTGCCCAAGGCTGCACCACCCTTCAGTATCGTTTAAGGTTCAAGTCAGGCAACAGACATAAGGCAGCCAAGAGATTAGGAGACTTCTTATAGACAGGATAAGGATTCTGGCTATGTCAAAGCCAAGGGATGAGGGCCCATTACCACTTTTTCTATAGACCCCCGAGTCCTTCCCTGATGGCCCCTCCACAACCCTTTCATTCACCCAGATGTCTTAGGTTGTCTGTCACTTGAGGAATCTTACTGGTCATTGGCAAACCAGTCATCTTCTCAGGGCCAAGCAGGGTGAAGTAAAGGGGGCAGAGGTGACACCCCTGCCAGGAAGAAAAGCTTTGTCTCCTTAGTGGCTTATGGTCCCAAGATCTTTTACTCAGCCTCAGCCATGGGGGTTTACAGCTTCTGAAACCAAGCAGGGCAGTTCCCAACACTTTTAATCTGTGCTGATTTTTCTTCTGGTGAAAGGGTTATCAATAGTGCTTAATTCAAATCTGCTGATGACAAGTTCCATTTTTATTTGTTTTAAAGTCTAAAATATCATTATTTAACTATGTATAGATAAAGATATAAAATTATACATATATAATGGTATATATATTTATAAATTTTAATAATTCTAGTTTCTGAATTGATTATTATAATGTTATAACCTGTATGGGTATAAAAATGATTTATATGAATAACAATCCCAAGTGCATTGTCACTCATTGGATCCTTAATTTTTAAGACCAATTTATTTGCTGCAATGTCAAACTTCATCTTCAGCAAATTTGTGTTTTTAATGGTAAATAACTTTATCTTAAATATTAAAGATTTTAACTAAGTCTGCAGTATTATTTACAATATTGTCAAATATTATATTTAAAAATTAACTTTCAAATACTTCATTTAGAATGTTTTTAATTAGATAAAAAATTAAATCATACTTAGAATTAGCTCGTCTTATTTTTTATTTAAAAAATTTGATGACACAATTAAAAATAAAACTGATATAATTTGAATGTTTGAAAGTTCTTCCTGATATTGGAACCGAATTGTTATTACCATTGTTTGAATATTTTTAGGTGAAAAGAGACCTCAGATGAGATGATAATCAAATGTATTTCAAATTAAAAATTGTTTAATCAAATGAGAAGTTCTGCTTCATAAGAAATATATTTTCTGAAACCATAGGTAGTAAATTATTATCTTCACTCATCATTTTAATAGCAATTATCTAGTATAGAATATGATGATATTTTTAAAGCAAAAACCACAAACTTTCTAGTTTTCATACAGGCATTAGTACTATGAAATCATGCTAGTAAACAGAAAATTTAGGCATCAAATTTGTGTAAATTATACATTCATCATCAAATTTAGCAAATGAAAAGCTGGTGGTTTTCCACAAAACATGTTTGTTCAAATTTTTTAACAAGTTATCATTTAAATGGTTTATTGCAATTAAAAAATATTTACTAAAAATAATGTGCAAGGACTGAGAATAATTGTATTATAGGGTGGGTTGTGGTACATTGAAAAAACTCCCAATTCTTCATCCTTCCCTGTTTCCATAAACTCTATCATGTAAATTGGCAATACATTCCCATGTGATTTAGTAATGTACAGTATTGGTTATGTTCTCTTGCTCTTTTCTGCCTTCACCATGAGAAGATGTTTCAGCTAGCCTGCCCCCCACAGAGCCTAGTCATGCCAACCTGAAGCCAACTCATCCACAGCTGACAGACATTCAAGCCAACCCAGTAAGACCAGAGCCACCTAGCTTAAATCTCTGAACTTCAAACTTCTGAGCTCAATATATTATTGTTCATACTAATGAGCTTTTGTGGTTGTTTGTCACATACTATTATTTCGGTAACAGATCGCTGACACTGAAATAAGGAATGACAGAAATTTTTAGAACAGAAAGTATGCACAAAATTCTTCAAGTCTGTTGTAACGAATGTGAGGGAGAATTGGAAATAAATCATATTTTTACCTTGAATAGTGACTTTATCACTACAAATGTAAGCAATTTTCTTAAATCTTTTCTGTTTCTGAACTGGTTATAACATAATATTTCTTAGGTATTTTAAAGGAACAAATTTTAGAGGGTCCTAAATATCAAAGCTTTCATTTTCCTTTCAAATGTGAATCTCCTTTAAGTTCATCCAATTTTCACATTCTTCCTGACCTTCTTATTTCATCTTCTAGCATCATATAAGAAAAAAAGCTTTGGAAAATTTCAATAGAAGTCTTATCCACCCTCCTCCTTAGAAATGATGCATCTTGATTTTATGTTTAAAGATTCTAAAAAGAGATATTTGAACTTATTATAAATTTAGTGGTGTGTTTGATGTAAGAAACAAGAAATACTTCTTTGAATCCCCAAGGTGCCTATCTTTGTATAGAATATTTGCATTTCATTTTTTAAAATCAAGGGTTAAGTCATAAGCAATAATGTTTAACAACATTATAATACTGTAAATAAAGGTTGAACATTGTGAATGTTATGCTACATACAGTGACAATAATCCAATTCAATAATTGTGGATTTCATGCCATTTATATAACACAATCAATATTAGTGAGTGGTTCTTCATTTTGGCTTGAATTATTTGGGGGAGCTGAGGGTGAATAAAAATATTCAAAATTTTGTCCTGCATAAGTTAAAATTCTTTGGTAATTTATTAATAACTTTTCAATCTAAACACTGTGGCATTTTGCACCAATTACTGCTTTTGTTCACTGCTATTTACAAAGCACATAAGTATTTTCTTGTAAATTATGAGTGCTTAATTAACAGTTATTAAGTTCAAAAATATGTGAATAAATGAGTAAATGAATGAATGAATGAAACACACCTATAGCCAAGCTATAGCTGTAATTATTCTAGTAAATGACAACATTTTATAAAGCCATTAATAGAACCATTGTTTCATGAGTATATTTATTATGCTTTTTGTGATCGTCTTTTACTTCAGTTTAATGATTCTCAGTGTTTAGTACATATCAGAATTATTTGGAGGCTTGTTAAAACACAAATTGCTGGTTTCCAATCCCAAGTTTCTAACTCTTTAAGTCTTGAGTGAAGCTAGAGAACTGACATTTCTAACAAGTTGCCAGGGGACACCTGGGAACTTGCTGCCTCTCTGGGGCCACACTTTAAGAAGTGCTGCTCAAACTCAATATGTAAACCCTCTTTTTGAAATCTCTGTAGCTTATCCAAAGACATTCACACAAGTGTAACATATTCCACCCTTCTGGTATGCTGGCATCACCTGGCCCTCATCATATTATCCTGTGGAAATTGGAGTGCCAAGAACCTCACAATGACACTCTCGCTCCTGCTAGGTTATGACTGGTGCCATCTTTGTCTCTGACACATCTTTGTCTCTGTCTTCTGCCAGTATTCACTAAATTGTGAATTTGCAAGCAGGGTGAAATTTCTGATCAGTCCCAATTCTCATCAGCACATATAAAAATTTAATGTCAATTTAATAATTTGTTTATAGCATAGTGAATAGTAGCAGTTTTCCTGGTATGTTGTAACATTGACATTGAAAAGATCTACTTTTAGTCTGAAGGCCTGAATAGTTACTTCTCTTCAGAGAGCCTTAGCTTTCAGTTTATGTAGGGATCTCATGGCTTATAAAGAAAGCAAAGAAAAAACAAGAAAATGTATGTATTTGATTCCACCTGAACCAGAAGAAATATACGCTGTCTGAGTTGTTGTAGAGGCTAGTCATTCATTCATTTATTTCAGACCTGATTCTACAAACAGCAACAATAATACAACCAAAATAGTTTAAGTAATCTCACCAAACAGATTTGCATCCATGGAGAATTTATGGCTGATTTTTGAGATAAACTCAACATAGAATATGTGGATTAGTGCCTGTTATTATTTAGAAGAAGTCTGGTATAATTTTCTGCTATAATCATTTACAGTTTTATTGATTTAATTGGCATACATCACTTTATAAGTGTAAGATATACAACATAAGAGTCTAACACACATATGTAGTGAAATGATTACTACGACAAATTCACCATAATTTTAATAGATTTTATTTTTAGAGCAGTTTTAAGTTCACAGCAGCATGGAACTAAAGGTACAGATATTTCCCATACACTCTCTGCCCCCACACATACATAGCCCCCCCATCAGAGTGGTATATTTGTTACAATTGATAAACCTTCATTAACATATTATTATCATCCAGAGACTGTAGTTTACATTTGGCCTTATTTTTGATGGTGTACATTCCATTGGTTTTGAAAAGTTTACAATGACATGTAGATTTTCTCTTATGTTATTTCATAAAAGTTGTTTAGTTTTACATTTATGTCTATAATCCATTACAAGTTTATCTTTGTGCAAGATTTAAGGTTTGTGATTAACTGTTTTGGCTGTGACTATCCAGCTGTTCCAACACCACTGGTTAAAAAGACTGTATTTGCTCAATTGTATTGTTTTTGTTCCTTTTTCAAATATTAATTGGTTACAGGAATCTATTTCTGGGATCTCTAGTCCATTTCATTGATCCATTCATCTTTGGTTTTCCCACATCACACTGTCTTAATTACTATAGCTCTATGATAGGTCTTATAGTGGCAGTCCTTGAACTTTGTTTTTGTCCTTCAATATTGTATTAGCTATTCTGCATCTTCTGTCTTTCCATATAAACTTAGAATAGGTTGGTCAATATCAACAAAGTAATTTGCTGTGATCTTGACTAGTATTGTGCTGAAGCTAGCAATACGTTCAGAAGAAAAGACTTCTTGACAATTGACAATTGACATCTTATCTGTGAACATGGAATAGCGATTCTCCCATGTATCTCATCTATCCTCTTCTCCAATTTTGTTCACTAGGGTTTTGAAGTTTGCCTCATAAAGCCCTTGTGTTTTGATAGATTTATGGCTAAGTATTTCATTTTGGGGGTGCTAACGCAAATTATATTTTTTAATTTCAAATTGTACTTGTTCATTCTTGTTATATAAGAAAGCAATTGAAAAAATAAAATAAAATAAAAAAGAAAGCAATTGACTCCTGTATATTGACCATGTAATTTGTTATAATAACTTATTAGTTCCAGGAGTTTTTTGGTCAATTCTTTCAAATTTCTTAGACCATCATATCATCTGCAAAGGCTTTATTTTTTCTCACTAATTTGTATGTATATGCAAATGTGTGTGTTTATCCTTTCGTTGACTTAGTGTATTAGCTAGAACTTGTTATAATTTGGAAAAGAACTCATAAAAGAGAATATCCTTGCCATTTTTCTTATCCTAGAAGAATAGATTTGAGTTTCCCATTATGAAGTATATAGTTAGCTGTAGATATTTTTGTAGGTATTCATTACCAAAATGTGGAAATTCCCACAATTAAATTTAGTCTCCTTTCGAAGCATATCATTTATCTTTCTTTCATTACAAATATTTAAGTTTTCTCCTGTAGTTCACAATACACATTTACAACTAATCCAAATCCACTTTTAAATAACACTACACTACTTCTCAGGCACTATAACTATCATATAATAACAAAATAATCCTATCTTTTCTCTCATACCTTATATGTTGCAATCATTCATTTCATTTATGTATAAATATACATGAGCATATACGCACATAATATATTCATGCAATATATATTTACATAAGCATATAAATTGTATACATTGTTGATATGATTATTTTGAACTGTTTGCCTATTAAATCAATTAAGAATTTTAAAAACTAATTTTTTTAAATTTCAACTTCACTTATTCTCTTTCCAGTACTCTCTTTTTTCTTTATGTATATACAAATTTCTGACCTTTATCATTTTCCCTCTCTCTAAATAACTTATTAAAGCATTTCTTGCAAGGCAGATTTGTTGGCAGCAAAATGCTTCAATTTTAGTTTGTCTGAGAAAGTCTTTATTTCTTCTTGGCTTTTCAAGGATAATTTTCCAGGGTGTAGAATTTTAGATTGTTGGGTTTTTTTCTCTGCATTTTGCTCTCCACTCTCTTCTTGCTTGCATAGTTTCTGAGTTGAATGTCCTTTTTATCTTTGCTCTTCTATAGTTAAGGTGGTTCTCTCTCCCCCACCCCTACTTCTTGTAGAGTTTTTTTAGCTTTAGCCTTTTTCTGTAGCTTGAAAATTATATTTCTAGTCATAATTGTTTTCTGACATTTATCCTGCTCTCTTTTGTGTTCTCTGAGCTTCCTTATTCTGTGGACTGGTGTCATTAACTTGGAAAATTCTCAGTCACTTTTATTTCAAATATTTTTTTCTGTTCCTTTTCCTCTATTTTATCCTTCTAGCATTTCTATTATATGAATGAGATAATTTTTATAGTGGTTCCTCATTTCTTGGATAGAGTCTTCTGTGTTTTCAATCTTTTTTGTTTGCTTCTCCATTTTAGAGGTTTCTATTGAGATATTCTCCAGCTCACAGTTTCTTTCCTCAGTTATGTAAGTCTATTAATAAGAACATTAAAGTCATTCCACATATCTATTCAAATGTTTATAATCTCTAGCATTTAATTTTGGTTCTTTCTTAGAATTTCCATCTATATGCTTCTGTTGTGTATCTGGTTTTGCATGCTATCTACTCTATCCATAAGAGTCCAGCACATTAATCCTTTTTTCTATTAATTCCAACATCCTTGTCATCTGAGTCTGGTGCTGATGTTTGCTTTTTCTCTTTAAACTGTGCTTTTGGCCTTTTATTGTGTCTTGTGATTATTATCTTGACAACTAGGCATGATTTGCTGAGTAAAAGGAAATGTAAACAAGCTTTTAGTAATATGCTAATATGTGAAGAAAGGGAGGCATTCTATGTCTCAGTCTTTTAATGAGCCTGTATCTCTAAACTCTGAATGTCACATGTGTTCATATGTGTTTCTCATCTCTCTTCTTTCTCCTTGGACAGGATGATTATGGTGAGCTGGACTTGGGTCTTTTCCTTCCTCCACATGGAAAGCTAGAGCTGGCCGGATTTGGGTATTTATTTCAATCCTCCCAGGTCAGTGAGATTCTGATGAAACAACAGCAAGTAATATACTCTGTTTTCCCTAAGGGCAGACCTTGTTTTGAAAAAAAAAAAAGAATATTCTGGAGTATTTCAAAATAGTTTCTTCCAATATTGGAAGTGCAAGGGGATTTTTATTTGATATTTAATGTGAGAACGTGGTAGACTCTCGGAGGTAAATCTCACTAAAGTGTATGGTGTCCCCAATGACTTGAAGCTTTAAACTCCCCAAGTAATCCACAAAGAGCCTCCAGGATTTGTTAGTCAACTGCAGTTCTGTTTTCCTTACCCCACCAGTGGTTCCCACAGAGATTTCAGCCCATGGGTTTCTTCTCCACAAAACTGTGATTCTTGACACTTGCCTGCCTGTCTCTCCGGGTTTGGGGAGCAGCAGTTTGCCTTCTTCGTTTGTACAGCTTTTTATTTGATAGAAAAGTGTGGTGACTTCTCAGCTTATACATGCCAGACCCATTGTATTTCTTTTTGAAGTAAATGAGCCATTTGAAGCTAAAAAAATGTGAAGCCCTTTTTTCTCTTCTAGTTTTATGCTCCCATGGTACAGTCTAATGAAAAGGATACAAATCTTAAATTCTTCTTGCACTTCAATCCTCATTTTCTTCTCATTAGTTATTCATACCATCCAATTTCATCAGCAGGAAATGCTGTAGCTGACAAAAAAATGATGGTTGGACATATTTTCTTTATTATTTCCTTCCTGAGCCCAACTCTTCTTTTTGTCATGATCAATGATCAGCAGAGAAGCAGATTAACTTATGTTTAAGTATCTTCCTGTGCTGTCTTGCTGATATTAAAATTTGCACTTTGCTGATGTTAGTTTTTCATTTCACAATTATTCAAATATTTTTGTCCAAAAGTGTAATTTTTTTAATTTTTGGAGTTTTGAATATATCACTTATCAAAATAATGACATTCCTTTTAGATAAAATAAGTTAAAAAAATCTGAACTTATGGCACCTATTTCAAATGGAATCTTTCAGAAGAAAACTTCTTCTTTCACTGAGAACTTTGATTTCTCATAAGAAGCAGGGAATAAAAACATGTTATTATATACTGTGTTTTAAAATAAATTTCTGTGTTCACCAGTCTAACATACAATTTCAAAGTCCTCTTTTGCCCGCAATTTAACTTGATATTTTACAAATATGGGCCTTTCTAAGACATCAAATTTTAATTGCATTTTCCCTTCAGTTGTATCTTTGTTTTTCTGAAAGTTAAAGGGAAACCAAAACTTCCTCTTTCCCTTTAAAATATATAATAGTTTAGTTAAAACAGTAATTAAAGTTGATGATATATTTGAAGATGCTACAAATTTTTGTATATATTACCTTGTTCTTAGGTCATCATTATATAAAAAGATCATTTAAATCTCCTTATTTCTACTTTCTATTTTCCATATTTCTATTTTCAGGGATAAGACATGAACAGATGTTAATGTGACCAACCCATCAACTCATTTTCACCTCGAACCCATGTTCTTTCACCTTCAATTCCAAATTCTAAACTTAAATGCATTAACCTAAAACTCTAAAACTGAACCTAAAACCCCCAAAATGTAATTTTTATTAGCACACCATTTCCAAGCCTCCTTATTCAGCATTTTAAATATTTTACTTGAGTTACCTTGGCTCACATCTTAAAATCTCTTTTTTTTCCTGCATTTTGGGCACCAAGAACATAGAATGGGGATTGGCAAATAAATTTCCATCAATAATGAATGTGGTTGGAGAAAATCCTAGACTTGATTTGTTGCCATTAAGGCTATGATGCAGACCATTACAACATGTCTACCAATATGGTTATGTAAATCTGCATCCTTAATGATCTGTAGCTACAGGTTGATTTATATTCCAAAGTACAAAGTTTGTTTGCTTCATAACAAAATTATAACCAGGCAGCATAAGAGCCTCTAGGGCAATAATTGCTTCACAGCAGGGGGCATCTACATCTCAGATTGCTCTGCATCTGGCCTGTAAATCATCTGTAGAGAAGATGGTGCTGCCAGCCAAAAAAAGCAGGAAAAGTAAAGCCTATTTATCAAACTAGGGTACAATGTATTTGGAGTATCTATAATTTAGTCATATTTTTTCAAACAGAAAACCAAGAGAAACTAAGCCAGACTTGATAGCTTAACAAATGAAATAAAATTTATGAATCTGGGACTGTGCTGGAAAACCAAGCTGTTATGTTACCACAAATAAATATTTCTGTCTTAAAGATTATCTAGACCAAGATAGTAACAGAACAAAAATGTAGAAAACTAAGAGATAACCCAGATAGGGGTGGGGAAAAGTAGTTTTACAGTGGTTCTTATTATAGGAAATAATATAATAATAAATAATAATACAATTGTAAACTGAGTTTTCATACTCAAAACTGTAAACCTACTTTTCCCCACCCCTGTAGTTTGCCTATCATATATTCTACTAGGTACTAAGTTATAAGTTAAATATACATTTTTATCCTCTTTCTAAGTTTATGACATACCAAGGATTGGTCTAATGTGTCATTGAGAACATTAAGACTTCAAGAATTCAGGAAATTCTCTCAAACACACAACTAGTATGTAGCCACTTAAAATCAGAACTGTTTTTTTTTTCTGACACCTAGGTTTGTTTTCCTAATGACTGGAATATTTACCTGTATTTCTAGGTTTGTAAAATTTTATATCTATTCCAAAATCTGAAATGGCTCTTAGAAATAGTAAACAAATGAACACATAAGAGATTCAACTCAAATTTGAAGTTCTAAAGTTATTTGCTGCTATCACAGAAACGTGGCGAGTCCAGAATAAGGCACAGTATTGGCTAACACACTATTACATTTGTAGAGATTATCAGAAAGACAGAACTGGCAAGATGACACTCAAGGCAGCATTCCCGAGCATCAGGTACCCTGCCACTTTTCTACCGCATATCACTGTATTTCATTTTCTACATAGCTTCCATCGGTGTGTGAAATTATTGTATGTATTTAATTGTATTTTACCCTCTATCTGCCTCCTCTTACATTAAGTAGGCACCCAGAGGGGAGGGTCTTTGTCATAATTCTAAGCCAGATCCTGAGAATTTAGAACAGTGATGGATACATACATAGTATTCACTCAACAAATATGTGTGGAATGAATGGATGAAAGTAAGAATGAGTGAAATAAGAAATGCTTTTTTTGAGGACCTATGAAGAATGAAAGTACAGAGCAGTAAGGAATTTTAATCACTCAGAAACTCCATTTCATTAACTTGACTCTTTCTCCTTTTTGTCCTTCTATTCCATTCCTTAATTAGTAAGTCCTTAAGACGTCAAATTCTGGTCAGCAGTAAACTGTCTTAGGAACAAAGCTTCAGGTCAGTTGATTACAAAAACAGAATCATTGAACTAAAGACCATGTATTGACTTCAGTTGTGTTTCAGCCCCAGGCTCATCAAAGCAGAACCAGAGCACCATACCCTCAGGAAACAAGACAGAACCATGCCATGGTTGACATCACAACCTGATACAATGATTAACTACTTCCTATCCTGGTCCCAGAAGATCAGTAAATCCCAGGACCCCAACTCCCTTAATCACCATGATTAATATTTTCCATACATAATCTGTTTCTATGTGGGCCATTGGAAAGCCAGGTCTTTGAGGAGGAGCTCACCTGTGTCACTTACCATGATGCCATTATCTTAGTTAATAACCTTTACTTCCTTTGCTGCAAAATCCTTTTCCTATTTGCCTGGGAATGTCTGCAGGCACATGAACCCCTTTAGTTCGGTAACAGAATCATTTCTAAACATCTGTTGGTTGTATGTCAATTTTTTCATACTGTGTGAGAAACTCTCCAACATGACGTGTTACAAAAGTAAATTGGAAAGTACTTGAAATTAAAGTTAACATTGATAAATTTAGGATTAGTTTATTGCGAGAGGATATAGGAAAATAATACAAGAGCCATGCTTTGAGAGAAAAGCTACTCAGTTGGTGGAAGGAGACCAGTTTCAAAATATTGGCAAAGTAAAAGAAAAAAAATTAACAAAGAATATCCCCCTCTTAATCAATGAAACTCTATAGCACCTGAAGATACCTATACCAAAAGTAAACCTGGCTTTTCTGAAGCTTAATATTCCATATTTCCTACAACAATACAAAATTTTGGCCAGGTTTGAAGAATGCTTGTAAGAAAAGACCAAATATAGGGCTTAGTGATTTCCCTTCAGGGACAAGACTCGGGGCTAATCAGTTAATCAGGGGATGGGTTATTATTTTCTTGGAAAGTGTGATTAAGATATGTGCATGAGATTTCCCCAAGGAATAGGAGTAACCTCATTAACCTTTTACCCATTGAGCTAAAACACCTGAGGCTAACACTGGAGCTTAAAAACCTGGAGTCTGTCACTACTGGGTTTCAAGTATCATATAGGAAACTGAAAGCATGTAGTCCAGGTGGTGTTTTCATCTTTAATCCTCATTTGAAGGTCAGACCGTTGGAAAATAAAAGAAGATATGAGAAATGAACAGCTGGTTGCAAAAATGGCATCAAAGGATTTTGGGTTTTTGGACCACAATTATTCTAACAAAATCACTAGCTGTTGAAGCAACAAGGTACATGCCATGGGTCTGGAGAGAGCATATTTTTCCAACGTAATCAAGCTTCGTAACGGAAGCTTCTTAAATCTCAGGAAGAAAAGTGAATGCCATGAGGAAATCTCAATAATAATTGATATAATGTATATCAAGTAAAACGCAGAGAAGAAAAACAGTGATGTAGATACCTATTATTTTTAAGGAAAAAATGCTGTTTATTTGGAATGCAACTTAATGCCTTTATACTTCTACACTGCAACACAATACGTATAATGAGACAAACATAAAATCTTAACAAAGGACATACGTGCATAACCCATAGACAAAGACACCAGTGATGGCCAGAGGGAAGGGGAAAGAGGGGGGAATGCTGGGGGGAGTTGAGCAAAGGAGGAAAATGAGGACATCTGTAATGGTGTCAACAATAAAGTTGAAAATATATATAAAATCTTACCATGAGGCTCTGTTCCTCCTGGGAGCATACCCACACCTTTCTTCCCTCTCGAGCATAGGTCTTCTAAATTCTTAGGGCGTCCACAAGTCTTGAAACAGGAGGGCAATGGGCAGCGGCAGCTCATCCTGGGCTGACTCTTTGAACCAGTCTCTAAGACCCCCTTTTCTATGACTTCCCACTGAGCCACAGCAGCCCTGCCTAGACTCTCCCCTGTTGCTCCTTCTGTCCCCAACCCTTCCTTGTTTCACTGTCCCTGGCTTTAATAAATGCACTCTCAAAATCAAACAAAATCAAATAAAATCTTAACATGAAAAAACCATGAAATATAGGATGGGGTATTGATCTAGATCGCTATAATGAAAGCTGTATTAAACCATGCTCAGGAGTAGCAATTCTAATGAGAAAAGTCGATTTTTATGTGAAGATTATTTATAACTATTTGTAAATTCACTTAAAGGGAAAACTGTTTGGTTTGTAGGGGCAGGAATTACAAATGACATTTTATTTTGTAAATATAGTGCATCTGCCTCACCAACCACAGTGGTTTCCTACCAGATTACAAATAAGAAATGTGGCACAATGTCTTAGTAACAGGGTCTATCCAGGAACTCCACTTTAAGGAAGCTTAATATATGATAAATTCTTTAATTATTTTGACTTGATAATAATCCTCTTTTAAATATCTTAGAAAGATACTAGAGGATCTTTTTTATGTAGTCATAATACTACTTCATATGGGGAAAATTAGAGGAAGTGATGTGATAAATAATAACATAAAAAATTTCCTATGCCTTCTAAAAGTCTATAATTCAAAAAAACCAGAATGTTGTTAACATTATAATTTAGAATTTAGAAGCACAGAAAATTGCTTTAGGGAAACATAAAAAGGTGTGGTCCTATAACCTGAATCTATAAAACAGTGGTTCTTATCCAGGGGTTGTTTTGCTCCTCCTCTTCTCCCCATGACACTTTGCAAAGTCTGAAGACATTTTTGGTTGTCACGACTTTGGGATACTAATAGCCTCTAGTGAGTAGAGGCCAGAGATGAGGCTAAACAGCCTACCATGCATAGGACAGGCCCTCATCCCCAATAAACAATTATCCAGCTCTCAATGTCAATAGAATTAAAGTTGAGAAACTTTGCTCTAGGTAACAAGGTCGTTCCATGAATATGTTAGGCTATAAAAAAATTGGAGTTACTACAATGAGAATAAAAGGGGAAACATCAAAACAAACCATCCTGGCTATCAATATGTAGGGCTCTCTGTTGAATTTGGAAAGCAATGTTTATAGATTAAAGAAGGCCAGACTTGAATCTGGCAGGTCTGTGGTAGTACTGTTTCAGCTACATCTTTTCTTTTTTTTTAAATTTTTTGTATGTATGTATGTACGTATGTATTTATTTATTTACTTCTTTTACTATTGAGATGGAAGCAGTACTAGTAGCTATGAGTTGGACTTACAGAGTAAGAGTAGGATTCAATTCTAAATCTGAAAACTACTAGCTGATTCCCTGAGCTTAATTTAGTGTTTTTACCCATGACATGAATATAAAAATAGTATTTTTCATACTATTTTCATAGTATTTTATTAGTATTACATATAATAATAAAATTAAAGCACTTAGTAAAATGTTTGTAATATTAAGTGTGGGGCATATAGCAGTTATTATTTATTACTATTTTCTTAACTCTCATGTTCTTAACTTTTAAATTAAGATTATTTGAAAGGATGATCTCCAAGAAAATATTTAACATCTGAAACTTCTTTTAAGCTCTCAAATTCTATGAAAAATTAATAAATAACCCTGAAAAAGCAAGAAAACATCTACAAAAGTGATTTACTTTAAAAATCCTGTTTAAAAAGTGACATAAACCTGTAATACACTAAGTTCTAAAACAAAGTAAAATTTTAAAATAATACAAAAAAGACCAAAGGAGCTTTCACATTTAATACTAGGTGTGAACATAAGAAAACACAAACCTGCAATTTGGGAAAAGTAAAGAGAAAGTGGAATTATGCAATTTCTACTCTGATTTAACTTTTAAAAAATCAAACAATTAAGAAGTTCACTGAATTGGGACAGAACTTGAATTAATGTTTGCTTTGTGAGCTAAAACCAGATGACCAAAGACATTAAAAACCAACATCGCTGACCAGATGCTAAGCAAGAACCAGGTTCTTTTCAAAGGCCTGTCTCAAGCCCTAGATGATGAATGACTTTCAAGGTTACTAAGTACTACTTTAGAAATACTCAAGTACAATTTTGAGAAAACATAAAATGGAAGACCTGAAAAATATCATCCCAATATTTCTAAAAAACCAGATAAATAGCTTTTAGTAACAAACTATAGAAATGATCCTTGAAAGTACAGTCTTTAGATAAATAGGTTTCAGAAACTCTAGAACATTTTCTAACTGTCAATCTATTGTATAACTGTATTTCTGCTATCAGTTTTTGTTTTAAAAGAAAATATCAATTACTTCTATAAATAGAAAACAAATGTCATGTAGAAATATAATTGTGAATATAATAAACACATAACTGTGTTTAAAATTATCTCTAGGTTCTTCGCCCACCAAAACTCTGAGTCTGAAATCTTCTCTTGTTTTTGAAAAAAGGGCTGTTAGCAGGTGTTATTTTAAAATGTTAAATAAATGTTAATGCCAAACTGAGGCATCCTACTTGATGGAATATAATTTTATGATTGAAAATATAATGATTTAATATCACTTGATTATTCAGTGAGTGATCATTTAGCCCTGGACAGTGTGGCTCAGTTGGCAGGAGCTTCGTCCCATAACCCAAGGGTTGTGGGTTTGATTCCTGGTCAAGACACCTAACTGAGAGCCAAGACTTCCGCCAAGATGGAGGTGTAGGTGGACCCACCTTGCTTCCGTGCACAACCAAATCTAAGAACAACTATTTTTAACAACGATAATTACAATCAGACCACACAGAAAATTGACAATACGGAGTCCGGAAAAAAAAAAGGGCAAAATGCTCGGCTAAACGGGTAAGCCAGCAGCGAAGCTGGTTGACCAAAAAGATTCCTGACCTGGTGGCGCTCAAGCAGCCGAAGGCGCGGATCGCGGGCTAGCTACGGGTACACACAGGGAAGAGGCGCGCCTGGCTGTCTGCAGTAGGTCTCGCATTTGCGTGCAGATAAACCAGTGAAGAGGAGAGCATTGAGACCGCAGGGTGCAGGGCATCAGGCTCCCACAATTCTGCTTGGATAAACAGGCTGGGGCGAGTGGTGGGAACAGACTGGGCTAGCCGAGGGGACCGCCATCGCTCCCTCTCTGACCACGCCCCCACACGCAGCGTCACAAACCAGCGACCTGGGTGGCCCCACCCTGGTAAACAACTAAGGCTTCACCCCTCTTACCCGCGCGAACAGACCAAAAATGGCTCAAGAAAAACTCAGAGCCCCAGAGCCAATAAATCTAAGCGATGAGGAAATAGCTAAACTTTCAGATGCACAGTTCAAAATACTGGTTATCAGGATCCTCACAGAACTGGTTGATTTTAGTCACATATTAGAAAAACATATGAAAGCTAAACTAATGGAAATGAATGGTAATGCAAAGGATACCAATAGTAATGGAAAGGAGTCTGGGACTCAAATCAATGGAGTGGACCAGAAGAAAGCAAATATTGGCCAAACAGAAAAGAATGAAGAAACAAGAATTCAAAAAAATGAGGAGAGGATTAGGAACCTCCAGGACATCTTTAAACGTTCCAACATTCGAATTATAGGGGTACCAGAAGGGAAAGAGTCACGAGTGGAAACCTTATTTGAACAAATAATAAAAGAGAACGTCCCCATCTGGCAGAGGAAATAGACTTCCAGGAAATCCAGGAAGCTCAGAGAGTCCCAAAGAAGTTGGACCCAAGAAGAAATACACCGAGGCACATCATCATTACATTAGCCAAGATTAAAATGAAGGAGAGAACCCTAGAAGCAGCAAGAGATAAGGGGACAGTCACCTACGAAGGAGTTCCCATCAGACTGTCAGCTGATTTCTCAAAAGAGACCTTACAAGCAAGAAGGGGCTAGAAAGAAGTATTCCAAGTCATGAAAACCAAAGACCTACAACCAAAATTGCTCTATCAAGCAAAGTTTTCATTTAAAATGGAAGGACAGATAAAGTGCTTCTCAGATAAGACCAAATTCAAGGGGTTCATCATCACCAAGCCCTTATTATATGAAATGTTAAAGGGATTTACCTAAGAAAAAGAAGATAAAAAAGTTGAACTCACTGTGAGCAAACTCACAGTTATCAACAACCACACCTAAAACAAAAGCAAATTCAGAGGACAGCTAGATCAGGAGTGAATCATAGAAATGAAGATCATGTGGAGGATTAGCAACAGGGGAGTGGGAGAAGAAGGGGGGAGAAAAAGGTACAGAAAATAAGTAGCGTAGACAGTAGATAGAAAATAGATAGGGGGGAGGGTAAGAATAGCAGGGGAAATACAGAATCTAAAGAACTTGAGACACGTGTTCATGAACTAAAGGGGGGGATGGTGGGGGAGGGGCATGCCGGGTGGAGGGGGAATAGAACAAATGTAATGGCATAATCAATAAAAAAGTTAAAATTAAAAAAAAGACACCTAACTGAGTCTCAGTCTAATCCCTCACCAAGGCGCATATGACCCCAGTTCTGGAGCACAGGGGAGATGACCAGTGTTTCTCACAATGATGTTTCTGTCTCTCTCCCTTCCTCCCTCTCTAAAAACAATGAAAAAAATAATATATCCTCAGGTGAGGATAAAAAATTATAGAAAAAAGTAATACAAGTCAGTGTACCACATAAATAATTTGAAATTCAGCTAAAGTCAACTTGAAGAACTAGAGGTATTATGCCTTCCTTTAGGCAAATAGGCCTTAGAAATTTCTAGAATGACCAGAGGAATTTTTGAGACATAGTAATGCTCAGGGCCCCTCTGGCAGAGATTCAGATTCAGTTGAACTGGGTGAGGCCTAGGAATCGGTATGTGCTCCAAACTCCTGGGTGATTCTAATGTACTGCCAAGTTAACAATCCTACTTTAAGAATAGCACACTTAATGGAGACGATTATTTAGCAAACTGTTTAAGGGCACTTGGGAAATCAATTATTTAATACTAAATGAATACCCAATTTTATTTTATTTTCTGATGCAATTTGTGGGCTAGTAATCAAGGCAAGATCACAGACATGTCTAATGCTGACTTTACCAGGGCATTCAACAAATCTTGCTGATATTGAAGAAAGATTAAAAAATGAACAAGAAGAGTGCTACATGAGAATAAGAGTAGTTTGATTTCTATTTGGTTAAACTAGTAACTAATAACCAAAGTATATCTGAAGGTACATGTGTGTGTATCCATGTGTACATGATGTGTCCTAGATAGTTTAACCCCCTATTCTGACAGTTGAAGAATCATAATGATGTTACTGGAAGTGGACAGAAAATTATGGTGGCCTGCCACCATGGTGGCATGGAATAATATTCAGCAAGCCAAAAGTCTACTTTTGAAATAACCTTATACTAGAATGATAATGATAATGTTCAGTAGGAGAAAATTAACAAACCTCTTCAATTTAAATTAAAAATTGTTTATCATAGTATAGAATAGTGGTCTTGTGGCTCAGTAATTTATGATTAAAAGTTGTAGGAACTTAGCAATTTGCATGTTCAGGGTGAACCATCAAACTGTTATGGCTGTTAAAACAAAACAACCCCCCCTAATGTAAATTTGGCTGCAATAAAAAAGCAGTCCCTGTATCAGAATATGTATTACTCTCACTCTGCTCAAATCATACTGGATTTGGGTTTCTGGGTGCCAATTTTTTTAAGGTTTTGTTAAACAAGAGTGTATCAAAAGAAGAATGAAGAAAACAAGGAAATATTCTGAATTGTGGTGATATATTAAAATGATTGCTTGAGCCAGAAATTTTTAACTTGGAAAGTGAATCGTGTGAGGATTCCACAACAGCTGTCTCTGACAAGCACCATTGAATATTTACAGGGATGTCATGCCAGAGGATGTTTGGTGGATTTTTAAGTGAATGCAGTGAACACAACTAGAAGAAATTTTTTGTTAGGCTAAGATCTAACCTCAAATCAAGCTCCAAATTTCATATGCACTGCGTAGCCTCTTCTTAGGGTACTTTTTAATAGCTGTGGAGTTTTTCAGCCAGAAGAGATTTCTTTAGAAAAACAGTTAAAATTGGTTGCTGGCAGTGTGGTGACCATTTGGACAATGTTTCCCGCTAGCTTCCTTACAGTTCTAACACTTACTTAACACACTGTTCAAAGGATTAAACAATTTGTTTAAGATTATGATGCTACTTAAAATAAAAAATGAAATTACAAGTAGGGACTTCTTATCCACTTCTAATATGGCAGTAGTTTTTTCTTGAAGAAAATAATTGCCAATTTATATGTTTATTACCAATATCTTTCTCTTTTTTTAATTTCAAATGGTCATGGAGGGTATAAAATTGTAGAAGGGTATTTTCTGGTTTGCAATAAAAATGTAATATATATTGTCGATTTTCAAATCATAAGCAATTCAGTCTTAACTACTAAACATCAACTAAAAGTCATGTATGTGTGTTTATAAAGGTAAAAAGTACACCTTATGCAAGCTTTTAAGTTTTTATTTGACAGCTGGGAGAATGCTTTAAATTCTATTAGAACATATTAGTCTCTAACAAGACTAGCTTTTGAGATTACGGTCTTAAGCAAGTTCTTTCTTTGAATGAATGAAATACAAGATCATTGAAAATAACTTCTTAATGACTTCCATTTACTTTTGAAGTATGTAAGCATCCTGTGAAAGAGAAATAAGCTTTGTCATTCCCCTTTTAAAATCCTCTGAATAGTAGATAACTATGTATAAATATTGCCTTAGTAAACCAAGCAGGAAATAGATGTTTATCCATGGCTCAGGACCTCCTGACCCTAATCAAAGTATATGAGTGAAAGATCTATATCCCACATCAGAA
The DNA here is from genome assembly GCF_021234435.1 of Artibeus jamaicensis. Taxonomy (NCBI): domain Eukaryota; kingdom Metazoa; phylum Chordata; class Mammalia; order Chiroptera; family Phyllostomidae; genus Artibeus; species Artibeus jamaicensis. Next base: position 12,918,676 of record NW_026522046.1, on the reverse strand, counting down.
TTTAAATCATCCAATGCTCATAAAATATCTGAGATGTGATTATAAAATGAATTAACCATAATCTTTCCAGAGATGTCAGTTGCGCATATTTAATTCTACATATTTTTAAAGGCTAATAAATCAGGTGAATGGAAGTATATGGCAAAAGCTATAAAAATTTTTACACTTAGTTATATGAGATGATTTCCCTGTTACTTTAATCAATACTCATTTAGTCAAAGTTTTTGCCAGTGAAATCTATAGTTATGCCAACATCCTAAACAGCATAGTAATATTTAAGTATTTAAACTTATTTCTACCTCTAGGTGGGTTTTCTTGATATATTATGTCAGTAAATGGAAAGCATAAATACTAACATAAACTATTTTTATATACCCACAAAGATAAAATTCCTCTACATTATTAATAGCTTGATCTCTTTCCTTTAGTTCCTTTCCTATCATGTGCAGCCCTGGTAGAACTGTGACTAAAAGGATATATTTTATATAATGGGGAGATACATAGTTTAAATTTCCAATGAAATGTATATCCAATGTGTTTAAATCTTAACCCAAGGGCTGAATAACCCAAGGGCTGAAACAATGAACCAAAAGGCAACTGGAGCTCATGAATTTTATGATGGTTCCTAGACAGAATTTTTGATCAATTCTTATTACCAGATCCTGGCTTCTGTATGTTCCAAGTCTGTGCTTCATCCTCATCAATTCTGTGAGCTACAGAATATACTTCAGTTATATTCCAACTCTGCTTAATTTAAGCAATTTTTTTCTCTACCTTTCAATGGAAGTAACCTTCCTGATGAACACAAAAGCAAATACACACATGCATCTTGCCCACCAGCCAAGAAATGCATGCATGTGCATAAGTACATATTTGTATCTATCTATCTCATTATGTTTTACTATTTTGCAATCTGACTTGACCAAAATGTTTTTCCTCCTCTGCTTTACTCTCTTGTCTCCCTGATAGGGAAACTCAAGAGTTAAAGATTTTAGCTTCAGTCATGGGTGATAGGCCTAAGTAATTAAAGCATGTGGAAAGCTATTATTCCAGGAACTGGAATTCATGACCTAGGGGACTCCAGGAGGTCAACAACTCATTCAACCTTTGTGCCCTGGGGTCTGCAAGTGATGGAGAAGGTATCTGGTCCTTTGTGTTCCAGGCAGAGAAGTCAGTGATACAGATAAAGAATTGTTGATCAACAGATAAAGAAAACTAGGAAAATCGCTTCCAGACTGCAACTATTATTCAATTAGCCTTTTGTTCCAAACCTTTACTTACCCTTTTGTTTCCTTAGAAAAAAGGTCAGCTCGAGGTGAAATGTTAAGACATTTTTTGAGGGTACAGAACAAGCCATCTTCTCAGATCACCAACATCTGAATTATATGTGCACATCAACATCTGGTAGTGACAGGCAGGAAAACACTGATTTGTCTGGTTTTGCCCTAAACATCTTTGAATTCCAGTTAAACTTTGAGCAATATGTTGTGATGCATTACCTGTATCCATGAGGAATGTGTTAAATCTGAATCATTGCATCTGGAATTCTATAATCCATTACAACTTATATTCCATTCATCTCCTCCACTTACGTAAATCATCTCCATAATAGTTAAGTGATTATATCACGTTTATCAAGTACTCAAAATCCACACTTAAACAAGAAAACTCATTTTGAATCATGTCATATGTGTTGTGTACAGAAATGTAAAGAAGTGCCATCATTCATTAGGTTTAAAAATGATATCAGAAACTTACCTCAGTCACTGATCCTGTCCTACCCCTCTACCCACCTAGATTCCATCTATATTGGCTTAAGGCAATTAATCAATAAGCAAGGACAAGTGGTGAAAACATGATCTTTGATAGTTAATAAATGAATTAGTCATGTCCCTTGCTTAAGCATATAAATTAATAAGCATTAAGTCCTCTGCTTAATGAGGAATTTCCCTTTTAAAACCTAAATGAATTATCAAAAAGACCATAGCATAAATTCAAAGGCATTTTCTGACCTTCTTGTGTGCTGGCTGACGTGAATTTTTAACAAGATGTTATATATCTGGAAGGTCTATTAGAAATTGTTCATATAAAAACTTTGCTTAAAAAAAGAAAGCTAGTGAAGCAAAGAAAGTATCTAAGAGAGCAAGAGAATATTTAACTTACAGGATGTGTTGAAGTATTGAAATATATACGAAGTAACTTATTGAAGTATTGAAAAAGTTGTCATAAACTCACATTTTGCTCTAAAATATTGAAAGTGATAAAGATATATTTTTATTGATGATTTCATCTCATATTTTATTCTAAAATATTCAACACTGTAGGAAATGCTAGAAATATAGTAGTTAATGTAGATTTTCAGAATGAAAATATTAAGTAAAAAATAAGTTTCTTGTGTCCTTAAATATTGCTTTACAAAAATTATTCTATAAAATACGTTCTCCAAAACTTTTGAGTCAAAAGAACATTTCTGAACTAAATGGTTTTATAAAATGTCATATTTCTAAATTAAAATATATTTTAATGGGGAAAATGTCAAAAAGTTTGACATTGTCTCCTAATACTTATTCTAAACTCTGAAGTTTATATCCTAACAGAGATATTATAGGCCTTTATTAACACTGGGAGAAAAGTGCTCAACAAATCACTCTTTGAGGAAAAAGCTAGAGATGGAATGGCTGGAATATATGGTAGGTATGGACTGAACTTTATATTCTAACAAAGAACTTGACCAAAGTGTTTCATTTTGTCTTCCCACTGGTGTGCATGAGAGTTCCTGTTACTACACATCTTCACTAACAATTTTTATTGTCATTTTTTTTAATTTGGCTATTTCTAATTGGTATATAGACATACATATTGTGGTTTAAATTTGCATTTTCCTGATGACAAATGGTGCTGAGCATCTTTTCAAGTGAGCTTTTGTCACCTATATATAGTCTTCTGTGATGTGTCTGTTTAAACATTGTCATTTTAAGTTGGGTTACTTATATTATTATTAAGTTGCAAAAGTTCTTTAATATTCTGAATACCAGTATATGAAAGCTATCTGTGTTGCAATTATTTTCCCCATCTTTTGGTTTTATTAATAATGTATTTCAAAGAGCAAATGTTTTTAACTCTTATGAACTTCAATTAATTAATTATGTATGTTTTATATTTGTTATATAAGAAATGCTTATTATAAGGTTTCAAATATTTTTTCTATGACTCTTTTCAGAAATTATACTGTTTAGCTTTCACTATTAGGTCATAATACATCTCAAATTAATGTGTATTTATTTAGTGTTTATTTATTTATTAAATAAGAGTCAAAGTTGAATTTTTAATACAAAAATATAATTTTCTTAGAAGCAAATATGTGAGAGTCTATTTCTGAATTGCTGATTTTTTCCATTGATCTAAATATCTAATATTTTGAAAATATCATACTCTATTGAATATAGTGGCTTTAGAGGGATTCTTGAAATCAGTTATTTAAAGCTCTCTAATATTAGGTGTTTTTTTTTTAAAAGATTATATTGTCCTGGCTGGTGTGGCTCGGTAGACTGAGTGCAGGCCTGTGAACCAAAAGATCATGGTTCAATTTCCAGTCAGGGCACATACCTGGGTTTCAGGCCAGTTCCCAGCAGGGGACACACAAGAGGCAACCATAAATTGATATTTCTCTCCCTCTCTCCTTCCCTTCCCCTCTAAAGATAAATAAATAAAATCTTTAAAAAATTATATTGCCTATTCTAGATCATTTAAAGTTTCAATTTTGGGAGCTTTGATATCTTAACATCTTGAATCCTACAAATCATGAATATAATGTTTATCTTTATTTATTTAGGTCTTCTTAATTTTCTTGTATAATGTTTCATAATTTGCAGCATCAAGGTATTGCAGATATTTGTCACATTTCCATTTGGTATTTTTGATAGTTTCTATATCTTTTCTTAGAACTTCTCTGTCTACCTTTTCTAAGGCTATATTTTCCCATCATGAAACATGGTTATAATAGTTGTTTTAAAGTTTTGTCAGATATTTCCAACATCTGGAACATCTCAGCATTGGCATCTGTTGATCACCTCTTCCCTTAAGAATTTTCCCAGTTCTAAGGTGGAGGCATAGGTGGAAATACTGTACCTCCTTGCACAACCAAATTTAAAGACAACAAAGAGTTAGAAAAAAAACACAACCAGAACAGACAGAAAATTGAACTGTATGGAAGTCCTACAATGAACCATTCATCTAGACTGGTAAGAGGATCAGAGTCCCTGGCTGGCAGAGGGGAGTTGCAGCAGGAAAAGCAGCGGTTGGTGGACCCTGGCGCAGGGAGGAAATGAGCAAACCCAGTGAGGTGTGCAAGGCAGTTGGCTGACTATAGACACACATTTGCACACAGATAAACCAGGCAAAAACAGACAGTGAGACAGACCATAGAACCCAGGGCCCCAGCACCAGGAAATAAAGTCTAAAAGCACTGATTGAAAACACTTGTGGGGGTTGAGGTGCCGAGAGAGACTCCCAGCCTCACAGGAGAGATCACTGGAGAGACCCACAGGGTCCTGAAACGTACAGAAGCTCACCCACCCAGGAACCAGCACCAGAAGGGCCCAATTTGCTTGTGGGAAGCAGCAGAAGGGAACAAAATCCAAGAGAGAGTGGAGCAAGCATCATTGTTCCCTCTCTGACTTTACCCCCACATACAGCATCGCAACCCAGCCACGTGGGTTGCCCCGCCCTGGTGAACACCTAAGGCTTCGCCCCTCATATGTAACAAGCATAAACAGACCAAAATTATGGTTCAAATAGAAGAATAAATCAAAGCCCCAGAGCAAATACATCTAAGCGACCAAGAGATAGCCAACATATTAGATGCACAGTTCAAAACACTGGTGATCAGGATGCTCACAGAACTGGTTGATTCTGGTCACAAATTAGATGACAAAATGAAGGCTACACTAAATAAAATGAAGGGAAATGCACAGGAAACCAATACTGATGGGAAGGAAACTGGGACTCAAATCAATGGAGTGGACCAGAAGGAAGAAAGAAACAACCAAACAGAAAAGAATGAAGAAACCAGAATTCAAAAAATTGAGGAGAGGCTTAGGAACCTCCAGGACATCTTTAAACATTCCAACATCCAAATTATAGGGGTACCAGAAGGGTAAAAGGAAGACCAAACAAGTGGAAAATTTATTTGAGCAAATAATAAAGGAGAACTTCCCCAATCTGGCAAAGGAAAGAGACTTCCAGGAAGTCCAGGAAGATCAGAGAGTCCCAAAGAAGGTGGACCAAGAAGGAACACACCAAGGCACATCATAATTACATTAGCCAAGACTAAAATGAAGGAGAGAATTCTAGAAGCACCAGGAAATAAGGAGACAGTCACCTACAAAGGAGTTCTTATCAGACTGCCAGCTGATTTCTCTAGAGACCTTACAGGCAAGAAGGGGTTGGAGAGAAGTATTCAAGTCATGAAATGCAAGGACCTACATCTAAGATTGCTCTATCCAGCAAAGCTTTCATTTACAATGGAAGGGCAGACAAAGTGCTTCTGAGATAAGGTCCAGTTCAAGTAGTTCACCATCACCAGTCCCTTATTATATGAAATGTTAAAGCAACTTATCTAAGAAAAAGAAAATAAAAAATGTGAACAGTGAAAGAACAGCAAACTCACAGTTATTAACAACCACGCCTAAAACAAAAGCAAACTAAGTAGACAGCTAGAACAGGAGCAGAACCACAGAAATGGAGATCACATGGAGGGTTAGCAACAGGGGAGTGGGAGGAGGAAAGTAGGGGGGAAGGCACAGAGAATAAGTAGCATAGACAGTGGGGAGAAAATAGACATGGAGAGGGCAAGAGCAGTGTGGGAAATGTAGAAGCTAAAGAACTTATGACACATGGACATGAACTAAAGAGGGGGAATGTTGCGGGGAGGAGGTGTGCAGGGGGAGGGGAATGAAGGGGGAAATGGGACAACTGTAATGGCATAATCAATAAAATATATCTAAAAAACATGAAATAAATAAATTTTAAGTATTAGGAGAAAAAAAGAATTCTCCCAGTTTTTTTTTATGGTGGTTAATTTTGCTTTGTGTCCCAGATATTTTCAGTGTGTTGTAAAGAGTCTGTGTCTTATTAAAATCTTCTGATGTGGATGAGTCTTTTGTTTTCTTGGGAAGTGTTTCTAATGTCTGCTTATGGTTTGAAGCTCTAGTGAGGCTGCTTAGGGCTTATTTTCTATTCACAGTTCAGGGGTGGGTCAAACTTCTTTTGGTTTATACACTTAATTATGAGATCTGTTTTGCACACACTGTCTGAGTCCAAGAGGCTGCTTTTCCTGGTCTTCTACCTGGAAAAATATGTTTCTCTCAAGATTTAATCATCTGTTTTTCAGCACAGCACCACATGACTGGGGACAGAACTCTTTAGAGTCTGATTCTTAATTTCTCTATTGATGCCACTTCTAATTCTACTAATACATAAACCTTTATTTTATTTTTAAAATATTTCAAGTGTTCCTCTTGTTACCAAAAAGCAAGTGGGGCCCTGCTGGCTGCCACCCTCTAGGTAAAATTCCAGAGGCAAGGGCCTGGTGATAAAGGAAAGGAGTTTTGATTCAAAAGCTACACAATTTGGAATAACAGCTTTCCACATGCATTAGTCACTTAAGCCTATCAATTAAGGCTACACTCTTCAACGCCTGAGTTTTCTTATCATTCCTCCTATTAGTTTTTAGTTCTCATTTCTTTTTTAAAGTATAGTTTATTGATTATGCTATTACAGTTGTCCTGATTCTTTTTTCTCCTCCCCCCTCCCTGTACCACCACCCTCATCCTCCAGTACTCCCCCATCACACACACACAGTTCATGTCCGTGGGCCATACATGTAAGTTCTCTGGCTTTCCCATTCCCTATACTGTTTGTAACCTCCCCTATTTTGTGCCTACCTATTCTGCTTCTTATTTCCTGTACCTTTTCTCTATAGGATTAGTTTACAAGCTAAAACAACGTAAGGTACAAAAGCTACACAATTTTGGAGGAATGGCAGGCTTCTGCCTCACAGCTCATCCCCTGTAGAACAACCAAAGAAGAATAAGCCTGCCATCCTCTACCAGGCCAGTTCTATCCAAGGCTATGCCTGAAGTTTCTTCTTCTATCCAAAATCCATCCAACTTACCAACTTGGGGAATGCAGGCAGCTGCAATATGATTATCCAGGTATCCTTGGGGAAGAAAAGCCCAAGCCAGTCTCTGCCCTTTTTTAATTTTAAATCTTCTGACACATAATAATTCCAGGCATTCTAGAGGCATACAGCTTCTCAGCCAATCATGTCCTAGACTGTTTACTGTTGCTGCAGGGAACCTCCTACAATCCCTCCCCAGTGATCTGTTCAGATCTCTCTGCCACTATATCTCATTCTATCATTTTTGTTTTCTTGATCCTCAATTCTTGTTTGTAATAACATACCATGTATTTTCTGATTAAAAATGAATCATTATTTGAGTAATTCTTTTAGATATTTGGGATGATATTTGTTTTTTCCCTAACTTCCTAAGGGCACTAATGATCTAGGAACTCTCAACTGAAAATATATTCTCAGACAGAGGGTTTCTGGGAGACTTGAGTGACATGAATTTAGATCACAAACTTACGTGAAGAAAGATGTCAAAAAACATTAAATCTTGCTTATGGGAACAACTTTAGAAAAAGTATTTTCTTATTTCATCGTTTCACTAAGAGATTGCCTTCCAGAGCCTTGTTTAGTCTGTTGCTTAGCTGTTTGGTTTGTTTGATTTAGTATCTATATTCTTCCTCAGCTTGTATGGGGCCCATGGAAATATTAAAATCAAAGCTTTATGATACTAGTGATCTCCACATAGCCTCAGGGTTGCTGGTAACATCATTTCTCCCAAACTTTCTAGATTTCAAGTTTCTTTGTTTATGTAGCACTGACTGTACAGACCAAATCGTTGAATTTAATGTAGAAATTATTGCATAATTGCATATTCTAGAATACCTCATAGAAATATATATATATATATATATATATATATACACACACACAACCCACAAACACCACAAATTTTCTACCTGCACTTACATTGTTTTTTAATCTTTTAGAATATCATTTTGTCTATTAAAAAAAGTCAAGTCACATCCTTTGAGCTAGAACATATCCTTCCAAGAACAGCACTGAAGACTGAGTGTGTTATTAATATCTTCCTCATTGTCACTTACAACATGGCCATGGCTGTATCTACACATTTCTCAGGGATCTACCTGAGAAAAAGAAAAACAAGAAGACATAGGAAACAGAATTATAGAAACAGAATGTTTGTTCTCTACATTTGTATAACTTTCCGTGAAGTGTGATTATAATTTCATATTTAGAGCACTTTCATGCCTATGATAAATGTTTAATATACACATAGTTTAATAAGTATTCCAAGATCAAAGGACATAAGATGAGTGCTTTAGGGAATGGAGAATAAAACGAGGTCAGAGCTAAATTTTGATTTGGAGAGAGGTTAAGGAAAATATACAATGTTTTTCAAATGTATTTCAAGGAGTTTCTTGAAACAGAATTCAAGTTAGGCCTGTTAACTTTCTGTTTTCCTTCTTTTTAGTATTCCACTATGTCAGGGTTTGAAAATTATTATATACATATTAATACATACAGATACTATAAATATATATATAGCATATATATTTATTTTGAAAAGTACACTTTAAGCTTCTTTAGTAAAACTACAGAAAGCACAGAAAAGACGTGTTATCAAACACGGTTTGAGAAAAATTTTTTAAAAGATGGGCTCTTTAGTTTTTTCTCATAAAAGTTTGGAAATTCATAGTACTCCTATTTAAACAACTCCTGTATCATAATCTAGTGAAGTAGGTAATTAAGTAATTAAGCCCTATGAAATCTATCAGTTACAATTTCCTGTTTTTGAAAGATTTCAAAGACTCCCATTATTTTTTTTAATTTAAAAAGTATTGAATAGTTTAAAATGTTCCATCCTTCATGACCTGATTCTTAATTAGATCTCCAACCTTATCTTTGGCCAACTCTCACTATACTTCAGCATTACTATATTTCTTTTCATTTAAATGTTAAGCATGACCAAATTTCTTCTCTGGGTACACATGCTGTTTCTTCTTATCTTATGTGCTATTACTTCCCTCTCACAAAATCTTGTTCACCTAGTTCTTATCATCTTATGAATCCATGTTTTTCATTGATTCCCTAAGCATAGATTACATGCTCTTCAAATATGCTCACATAACACCACTGTGCTTTGCTTGGCTTTGTATTTTTTGAAGTTACTCATTTATTTATATTACTCTAATAATCTGTTTACTAGCTGATCTAACTTCCTATTACTTACTGTTTGAAATTTAAAGATCACTACTTTGACATTTTCTACCACAAGCGTATTGGCATCGCCACAAGTTTACTAACTAAATAAATAAGGTAATATGTTCCAAGTCTATTAGAATACTACTACTTATCTGTGATATGAAACTGAAATTTTAATATGTGAATAACTATGAGTATTTGGATGTTTGATAACAATATCTGAACATTTTGATATTAAGGCATATCATTTTGGAATTGTGAACATAACTTCTGATGTTCAAATATGTTAGTTGTGCCTTATTCAAATGTAATACCCATACTGTTACCATGATTTTGTAATATCTGACTAGTAAATGTGGTCAATTAAGTACAACCTCTGTTCCTCTGTTTCTATATTGTGCAATCTTTTCAGCTTTTAAGCATATTTAATACACTTAATGACAAATAGCATACAATGCCTAAAGCAGCCATGGTTGATAGCATTTAATTTTTTAATGCTAAAGTTTTTCTTTTGGCCTTGTTAAACTATCATAAGGGAATAATTATAAATGAAATGTCAGAACTTTAAAAATGTTCTTTAAGAGAGTTGGCCAATAATTCTCTTATTTTTATTCCTCCTCTTTAACAATTATCTAGAGGTTTTCCACACATGGACAAGCTCAATTTTCAGCAGAGGTTTAAGCTTGATCTGTGTTGCAGCCATAAATCATGAATCACTCTTTTTATGGGCTTGACCTTTATCAGGATCCTTTAGGTTGAATAGCAGTGAACTCATATGCTTTAAAAAAACTATGAAACAGAATGTGCTTTTAAAGTACTCCTCTTGTCTTCTTTACCATGTTAAAAACTCTTTTTAAATAACCTTGGATAATACTAAGCCAATACAAAAAAATTTTTAAACTAGCATACAAATAAAATACAAGAGAATTTGTGGCTATTGCCATTATTGATCAGAAAATAAAAGTCAACATTTTAACATAATTTTAATGATTTTTATCCCAGACAATAAGAAACTAAAGGAATTCATCATCAGTAAACAAGTATTACAAGAGACGTTAAAGAAATTATATTTTATCTAGAAGAAGAAGGAGGAGGAAGAAGAAGGAAAGTAGAAGGAGAGGGAAAAAATTAAAGATGTGCATAATAAAATGACAATAACCACATACCTACCAATAATTACTTTAAATGTAAATGGATTAAATACTTCAGTCAAAAAACATAGCATGGCTGAATGGATAAAAAAAACAAGACCCATAAATATGCTGCCTACTTCTGACCATAAAATACACAGACTAAAAATAAAAGAATAAAAAAGGTATTTCATAAAAATGGAAACAAAAGCTGAGGCAGCAATACTCACATTGAAAAATAGATTTTAAAATAAAAGCTATCAAAAGAGACGTAGAAGGACTCAACGATTTCACTTTTGAGTATTTATCCGAAGAAATCCAAAACGCTAACTCAAAAGAATATATACATCTCTATGTTCATTGCAACATTATTACAATAGCCAACATATGGAAGCAGCCTATGTATCCAGCAATGAACAAAGAGATAAAGAACAAATGGCATACATATATAATTCTACTAAAAAAGAATGACATCTGCCATCTACAACAACATAGATGGATTTAGTATTGTGCTGAGTTAAATAAGTCAGACAGAGAAAGCAAATGCCATATAGTTTCACACATATGTAAAATCTAAAACACAAAAAAGTAAAAAACAAAACAAATAAACTCATAGATAAAGAAAACATTTCTATGGTTGCCACATGGGAGGAGGGTTTGAGGGATGGGTGAAAAGGGGGAAGGACTTAGAAGGACAAATTGGCTATACAATAGTCGTGGGGCTGCAAAGTACAACACAAGAAAGGCAGTCAACCATATTGTAATGACGATGGTGTCAGAGGGGAACTATACTTCTCAGGGTGATCACTTCATAAGTTATATAAAGTTCTAATCACCATGTTGTACACTGTATGTAGGTATGTATGTCTACTGTAATTTAGAAATTAAAAATATTTTTTAAATAAATAAAAATAGAAAATGTATTTTCTCAAGGAAAAGTGTACATGTTAGTGTTTTGACACATGTAGATACCCACAAAACAATCACTATACCCAAGGCAATGAATGTATTCATCTCTCCAAATGGTTCTTCATTTCCCCTTGCAATCCCTCCTTTCCACTCTCTCTCAAGTCCTACCTTCTCGCTAACCAATGATGTACTTTTTGTCACCATAGGTTAGTTTTCATTTTTTATGTTATACACATGGATTCATGTAGTATGTACTATTTTACCCCTGGCCCCTGGCTAATTTGAGCATAATTATTTTGAGATTCTTCCACAAAATGTTGCAGAGTTCAGCAAATGTTTACTTTTTTTTTTTTACAAATAGCCATATAATAAATAAATTAAACTTGGTGGGGCATATATCGTCTCTGTTATATATTCTTCTTTGTCTGTTTGAAACCTTTTAAAATATAAGAAGTATTCTTACATTGTGGATCATATAAAAACAAACCACAGGAAAATAGGTCATATTGAGTACAGTGCTATAGTTTGCCAAATCTTAAAGAAATTCTTTCCCTTTTGTTACTAATCTGCAGTCTATTTTATAGAAAAAAACAGTTTGTTTATTCATTCACCTACTGATGGACATTTGATTTGATTTTAGCTTTTGGCTATTAAAAAGAAAATAGATATGAACATTCATTGTATGGACATTTATTCACTCTTTCTATAATTACTTGGTAGTAAAATTCCTGAGAGCTTTATATACTTTATAGAAATTGCCAAGTGATTTTCAAAGAAGTTGTAGGGTTTTTCCTTTGCATCAGCAGCATATGGAAGTTTTAGAAACTCTATATTCTAGTAAGTAATTGACAAGATCAATCTTTTAAAATGCTGTAAGAAGGGTGGGGGGAGGTGGGGACCAATCGAAAGAAGGTGAAGGGATTAGTCAAAGAACACACATGAAGTACCCATGGACATGGACAATGATGTGGGATTGACTGTGGAAGCAGGGGGCAGTTTGGGGGAAGAGGGGCTCAGGGGGAGAAACATCTGTAATAGCACACACAATAAAACATCAAAAGTGGAAAAAATAAAATGAAAACATTTTCATGGCTATGTTGGTATATCTCATTGTGATTTTAATTTTAATTTAACTACTGTCTAATGATGTTGAAAATTTTTAATGCTATGTGTCATTCATATATCTTCTAGGATGAAGTATGTGTTTTAATCTTTTGCTTACTTTTTAATTGGGTTAATCATTTTCTCATTTTGTTTTAAGGGCTCTATATAGTCTACATTGTAAGTTTTTTGTTATTTTTATATGTCATTTGTAAATATTTTCCCAGTCTTCAATTTGTCTTTTTATTCGCTTACAGTTTCTATTGAAAAGAAGTATTTAATTGTGGTTACATGTCTTTCCTTTCTCAGGACTAAGTTGCAGCTCACTGACATACTGATATATGCAAATTATTTTGCACAAAGCATTTTTTGGGGGGAGAATGAATGGAATGAGATTTCCTCTGTGGCCACCTGGGGTGAATGTGCTAATGGTACTATTGCCGCTGCTGGAATTGACATGACTCTTCCTGCTTGGATGCTCTTCACCTGGCCCTCTAAGTACGTGAAATGTACTCTTTGTACAATTACTATGACACAGAGCTTTCCTGCTCCGGCCGGCGGAGCAATCAACTGGGGCTCGACCACCTACCTAGAACAAATGAGTTGGGGGGACAAGAGGCGCGAAGAATGGCAGCAAGACAAAAGATTCTGATCAAGCTGCAAACTTTATTTTTCCGAACTGGGTATATATATATGGGGGGGAGGGAGAGGAAGGAGATTAGGTTGCTTGCTATTGGCTAGCTTGAGACAAAGAAGGGCCCGCTTATTGATTACTTGGGTGCAACTGGTACTCGTGGACACCTCATATGCCGGTAGCTGATTGGCTTCTGGAGCGCATGCACACCTCATGTACCTGTAGCCGATTGGCTTGTGGAGCGCACAGGTTCCTGTAATCAATGCAATGTTTTTAGCTAGAAGCCAGGTGTAAGGTTCCCAACACTTTCCCATCTTTCTCATGTATGAGAAATACTTCATCTAGTCCAACAGAGTGAATTTTGAAAAAGTGAGCTCATGATTTGGTTAAATCTGTCAGAAAGTAATAAGACAATTGAGTCACTGAGCATTACAAACACACATCATAAAATCACATTATCAAACAAACAAACGAACATGCTAAACTCTGTTGACAAGTGGAGGTTAAATCCTTGCAATACACAGAAATACAGGCTCTGTGTTTGGTATCTGAACTTCTTAAAAACTTTCTGGAATATCACCAAGACTGTCTCATCAGAATTCATTCCCCCTGCCAAAGTATTCCATAAGTGTGGAAGAGATAAAACTGCAACACAGAAACATATGGGCAGACGATAAAAGGAGATCAGTGAGCAGGAAAATATGTTTCTTAAAATCTGTGCTGCAGTAATTTTTCTTCTCAGTTTTGTTGTTTGTTTTGCCATTTAATGCCCATACCCAGCATTAAGAATGTTTTTACCCAACAGCAAAAGAATAAATTGATTCAGACCAAAAAAGAGTCAATTCAGTTAATAAAATGACAACACAGACAAATGAAAATCAACTTGTTTTATTATTTTATAATAAATTGGTTGATTTGTTTGGGCGATGTCTAGACATAGCCCAAATGACTCATAACAAAGTTTTCTTTTTTTTTATTTTAAACTTGCTTTACTTGTCATCACAAGTATTTTCACTATTCATGTTTCATTATACTTTATGCAATGTTTACTCTCATAAGTTTTTGCTTTCTTCAAAGTGTCATATCTGCAAAGGGTAAATTTTAATGAAGAGGTAAATGTTATGTGAGATATTGCCTAGAATCCTAACTACTCAGCCTCCTATGAGTTAACTGAGGTGACAGATATTTACATCAGCATATGTTTTCCTAGATATATTTATTTTCTGTGGTATATATAATGTTAAAATTATTAATTAATTTTATTTTATTGTGTTATTATATTATTCCATCATAAGGTGACCCCATGATACCTTATACCTCCCTCCCTCCACAAAAATTATTAATTTAAACTGTTTCCACATTTCATTTTTCCTAAGAATATATTTTCAATTTTGTTTGTCTAAGCTTTTTTATATTACAAATGGTTGGGCAACTTTTTCAACCTGCTGACTGGCACTTGGTGTAGTATTTATTTCTCTCAAATCCAGAGACTTCAGAATAAACCTACCTAAACTATTTCTCAAATAGTACTGATACATTCTAAAATATTCAAAATGTCTAAATATCAATAAAATGAAGAATTGGACTAAAAAATATTTGAATCATATAAGCAAGAGCTTGAATAAGAACACACACCTTGAAAAAATTGCTAGTCATGAAATATGGAGCTGCTAGTTGGAAAAAATTCATAATTGTTTGAAAAAGCAAAAATGCTCACCAATTTTGTTTAAATTCTACATCTAAACACAATTTGCATTTTAGTGGTGTTAGTCAAATCTTTAGTCATTACCACACTGAGCAGAAAGTAAGCAAATGTATCTAGAGGTTAGGGGGATAGTTTATTAAAGGGCAAAGGAGATGGCAGGGGTCAGATCCCTTGAATAGTTTTTAATTAAGGAGATTGGGGGAGTGATATTCATCAATCAACTGAAGGAGTTTAAGAGGAGGGACCTCATTTTCATTATATGTTATAACATTATATTCTTTATATATTATATCAATGCATATGAAGTTTTTCAATTAATTCAGGGTTAGAAATATAATCAGCTGAGTCATTTGCATATAGGCATTTAAACTATGAGTCCAAAAATTTCACCTAGAGAGAGAGTGTGGCATAAATGAAAAGGCCACCAACAAATAAAGTCTTTAGAGAAAGCTGAGAAACTGATTATAACTATAAGGTGGAGGAAATATTTGATGACTTTGGTTTATTTGTTGATTTCCCACTCAGCAATTTTTAAATAAAAAATAAAAATGTAAAGCAAAACTGAATAGCATTCTAATTTATTTAGTGATTGCTTATGTGAAAGTATGGGTCAGAAATCTTGCCATATATATATGTGGTTTTATATATCAATGACTCTTAGGTGGGTAATGAGGTTTTACACATTTTTGAGCAGTATATTCAGAATTCCATGCTTTTATTTTATATTATAGTGTTTTATTTTTATTTTAAATCCTTGACTAGATTTTAAAAATCTTTATGAATCAAAAGGAATTTACAGAAATTTGAATACCCACTTATTGCTGGGCAATTCATTTATTTTGATGTAAGTTCAATGAGTAAAATAAATGTCATTAATATTTTGTGACTTAATTTTAAAGGTTTTATTGATGAGAAAATTGGTTATTTAAGATAATATAGGGGGACACAAGATAGCATGTCCAATTGTTTAAATGAATTGTTTAGAGAACTATCTAATTTAGACATACCAAATAGATTTGGTCTAAGAAAGTTACTTTAAAATTTAGGCTTATGGTTTTTTTTCTTGTTTTTTTTTATAGTCACATGTTCAAATTATCTGAATAGGAGAAAATTAAATAATATTATGATCAATTTTACCTAATCTACTAATCTTTAATTAACAGATAGTTGGGACTTGTTGAATATTCTCCATGGATAAAGTTTTTAAATTATTCATTAGTGGAAGCATGAAATATGTCTTTATTGGTCTACTATGATGCGATTGCCTCATCACATAAATATTCAAAGTATGTTTTCCCTATGTCCAGGGGGTTAGTCAATTCAGAAGTCACCTTGGTATTCAAAACACATTCTCATTTTGTATAATGGGATAGTGTAACTTGGAAATAAAAATAGTCATCTCAACAACTACACCTGAGTGTAGACTACACGCCAGTTTGCTCATGTTTGGCTCGATGGGTGAGCACATTGGGTGCTGTGCACTTAGAAATGAAATAGCTAGGATATGAGAAGGCTGACTAAGCCAACAGTATTTGGATACATATTCTACGTAAACAAGCTTAGATCCTTTGACATTTTAAGGTCTGCCATGGCATATGAGTTCTAAGAGAACTTTCAAGTCAGATCAACTTCCTTCTCAGAGTTTACAGTTGCCTGCTCTGCCTCATCATTGCTGCCAGTCTGTGCGGAGTGCCCCAGAGCTGAGCATTAGCAAGAGGCAAAAACTTCCTGGAAGAGTGGCTCATTGTGTGGTTCAGAACTGAACATAGGTTGTGGCAATCCCGTCCTTACCTTATTAATTTGACTACACAAGATTTTAGCGTGTGTTTAACGTTCCTTGGTTTATTTTCACACACATTAAAGTTCTCTTCTTCTGATTTTAGAACATCAAGTGTACATTATAAATTCACCAAAATAGAAACTATGTCATTTTCAGTTTAATCATAATTTTGAAAACTATAAAGGAGTATACAAATTTCTTTAACCATTTCTTCAGGTTTCATTTTGTTTACGGTTTCAATTTTTTTACTTTCCGTTATTTGTGAAAGGTGAGTGCCATGTTGTTTTACCTTCTAAACATCCTTTTATCTTTATATTTGTGTCGTTGTCTGTAGGGACTTGCAAACTAATTATATAAGTAATGTTTAACTTTTAATAAAACTAGACTTGCTTCAAACTTACAAATTTTTTAAATCACGGTTAGATTACATTTCTGGTATTTACACCTTTAAATGCTGGAGTCATGCCGACTTCTTTTTAACGAGGAAACTGTAGTTCCTAATATATCGGCTATGTCATTAAAAACAGATGAGTTTTCATGTGAAACAGATTATTTTTATTCTTAATTTAAAATTTTTGAGAATTAGACTGGATTTTTAAGCTTCTAAGGGTTTATGTTGCTATATATCAATAGACCTGAAATAAAGAGCTCTTGCAACTACACACAAGTGGGTTTATTTACTTATTTAGCATTCAGAGAATATGGAGCTATTGTGTGCCAAAAAGCTGTAACACTTTCATAGAAAATTTACTGTTTTTTCTTGCTGACTATTGTAATTGATGTGATAAAAATAGCAAACCTGAACTTCGTCCTCTGTCCTCAGGGGAATTCTTCCCTTAGAGCTACATTAAATGAAATTTGAGTCTGGCATATTTATTCTCATGGTAAAGTGCAGAAATATTCATTTTCCTGTCCACATTAGATTGCAGAAATGTGAGAGGCAGAGCATTTTGAGTATATCCATCTGTCAGTCTGTCAAGTGACTTAGAAAAGAAACAAACTGTATGACCCAGATACTACAACAGCTTTTCTACCATCAATACCTGACACATCTTTGTTAGAGGGAAAAAAAGAGAAATTCATCGAAGAATATTATACTATTGACCCCCAAACAAATTGGATTTGAACTGCATGTTCATGGGGTTTTTTCAATAAATATTTGTACTTTTTTATCCACAGACCAGAGGCTGTCAATACAATTCTATAGAAGTCTTGAGCAGCCATGGATTTTGATATCCAGCAAGGTCCTGGAACCATTCACTGCAGGTGCAGAAGATAGTTAAGTGTTGAGGGAGTCAAAAGTTATATTCAGAGCTTCGACTGAACAGAGGCCACTGCCTTAACCCCTGACTTGTTCAAGGGCCAGCTGCTTTTTAAACTGAGAACATGGTAATTTCCTGTCCGTACCACAAATTCAGGATTAAAATTAGTGAGATGCATAATTTAGAAATGCTGATACAGACCTGTTACTTCAAGGAATACACTGGGTGTTTTAGTGGTCTCACCTATGATTTTCCCAAAGACAAGTTCAAGAAAATTTTAAAAGCTACTAACCTCTTAATATGTTTTCTTTTGAGTATATGTTTTTTTATGTAGATAAAATTCATAAGCCTATATGATCTAGGGACTTTTAAAAATGTTTTTATTACTTTTTCACCATCTTATCCTATTAATGAAATTATTTGCATTTGTCAGTGTGATATTATTTAAATCTAATTATTCAGTTACTAACTATGCTTGGGAGTTATTGAAAAAAATATTGTTTTATATGTTCTGGCAACAGCCAAATAAAATGTGAGCGATACACTTTGTCACAGTAATGAAGAAAGGTTTAAAATAATGAGAAGCAAGAAGCAATCAAAACATTTCAGGATGAAAAATATCTGTAAAAAAGTTTTAAAATCAATTTTAAGTGCATTCAATTCTGTTATCACCACATGAAAAATCACACATGTCCTCAGGGGAGAATGCCACAGACGGGCTGTGTGCTGCTGCCACCCACAAGGCCTCTTCGTTTTGTCAAAAAGCCCTCTAACTCTTATCAGTCCAAAGTTGAAAATTCTCCCAAGCTTATCAATTTCTACATAGCTTATCATCTACATAGTTTCTGGCTGTTGTATTTTGCAGCAGTGTCTTCATATTCTTATGTTAAGTACACCCTAGCTACATGTATTATGGGCTTTGACTTCTAGGATATAAAGATCATTGTTCTCCAATAGAATGTCTATCAAATATTTCATGTTTGAATCTCTGAAATATAAGGAAAATTGATGATTTTGTGTACATGTCTATTACTGACACCAGGGCTTTAAGGTCGATTCTCAGGATGAGATTGATCAGAGAGTCCGTGCCATTAAGAACAAAGAACTTTTCTGAAATTAGGTACCATACTTACCTGCCCATCTCAGTAACACTATTCTAACAGATGGAACAAGATCTTGTTATCTCTTTAACATCTATATGAGGACCTTGAATGTGAGATTTAGTGAATTCCCAGAGACTTACAGCAAGGAAGTGATGGACTTATGCTTCAATCCAGGCTGTGTTATCCAGAGAAAGCACCCTCTTTTCACTAGTCATTCTGCATTGGGTTTCACTTATCAGCCTGCCACAGGAAGTGTTCTGAAACCCGACCAGCTTCTTTTGCTTACATTGCTATCATTATTCAGTGATATGTTGAAATGGTTATTATGCTATAAAAAAGCATGTTTTCTCTTAGGGGGACAAAAAGAATATCCAAACTGACTATGAAGTTATGAGAATAAATTTAAGCAAAGAATATTTAAGGTAGAGCCTTTGCCAATATCCTTTAGTCAAAATGCTAGAGTCATACCTATGTCATATATACATATATATAAATATATATGCAAATGTGTCTCATGTATGTGAACATAGAAAATTATACAAGGAAACATATTACCTCAGTAGTTCAGGGTCTGAAATCAATCCAGGAATTAAAGAATTGAAGACATATTTATTATAGCTTATATTCTAGCCACTAAGCTTAGTCTTGGTTGAGTCTTTTTATCTATCTATCTATCATCTATCACCTATCTGTCTACCTATCATCTATTTTATGTACTTACCAACCCACCTATTTATCTATAAATATTTTGATTTAAAATATGAAAGAACTATCTGATAGCTTTTATGTACATAGTTTATACATAATTGGTGATTAAAATAATTATAAAATTTTTGTGTATCTTTATAACTCTCTCTATCATAAATACCTTACAACCTTTGCTCCTTTGTGTTTTCTGATTTCTGAAACAGGAAAGTCACTGCATTAAAGCCTATTTTCTTATAACCAATTTTTTTCTGAGTTTATGAAACAAAAATATGGAATATTGACTTTAAAACATTGATTGGCTTTAGAGTATCTATTGAGAAGCCCAATTAGCAAAAACTAAACAACCTGACAAAGAAAAAAAACTGCAGTAGCTATGGGATACTAGGTATTTGACAGTGATTAATTTGAATATTCCCCATTTACCTCTGCAGGTATAGGTAATTAAAGAGACACTAGGGACAAATTTCTTTATCCTTTCATTCTAGATCATTATAAGGCTTGTCTTCTTATTTCTATTGTCCATATCTCTTGGTCTACTATGCTTTTCTTATTACTGTAGTCTCTTCAAAGTTAAATAAATTATTATCCTAGATACCTAGAAGTATAATTTATTTAGGTACTATAATGCATCTGGAATGATAGATACATTTTTAGTTTTTAAGATATGAGGGAGATATTTTAAAATATTAATTAGTTTTACAAATAAAAAGTTCATTTTCAATGAGTCAAAAATGAATCTCAATTAGGAAATTACTAAAAAACAGCATCTCAAGAAGTGATAACTAATGATTCTGAAATCCCCACTTAAATGATCACAGAGCTATAAATGTAGAGGAAAACTTTTATATGGAAGGATATTATCTATAAAAGGCAGACCTGAAGAATTTCTTCCATGTATAGTACAGATGGGATCAGATTGAAACGAGCAACAAGCATCTGCCCAAAATTGGTCTTCCTGGGAAGATAGTGCTTTAACCAGAGGATAGAAACAGAACACACTTTGTAAGTGCTCTACATCTAGCATTTTCTTTTCAGCAGGGGTGTTTGGTTGTCAATTGCTAAAGAGGCTAAAGGAAAGAAGTAAAGGGCACTTTCCTTAGAACAGCACACTACCATGTGTAAGCAACTGCATTAAAGTTTCCAGAAGCCACCTGACCATGCAAAAGCATGCCACCTGCAAAAATCTTGCCTCAAGAGGCTCTGTACTGAGAATGATCCCATAATGTACCTAGTATGGAAGCTGAGCCAAAGATCAAAAATAAATATGTAAACAAAAGCTCTCCCCTGGCAGAGTGAGTTCCCTTGACCTCAAGAAGAGAGTAAGTGGAAAAACTCCACTCCTGAGGCAGACCATGGTACAGCCCTTGTTGTCAGCCTCACTTGTGCCTGGGCCATGAACCTGGCAACAGCTCTCATGGTCAGTAATCAACACATTATGAAGGTTAAAAACAAAAGGCCACAAAAAAGGGATGAAGGTCACTGATACAGTGAACAAGTTTGGTCTAATATGGCCACAGTGCATTCCAAGTTATATAAACAGAATACAAAGAATGATTCTTTTTTATCACCCCTAGAACATTACCAAATTTTTGTTACATTACTTTCACATAACCAAACACTCAATACATTTGAATAATCAATCTTATAAGTCACATATTTTGGTCAAAATGTTAAAAAAAGGGAAATTAACCACATGAAGGTATAAAACATCACAACCCACTCATAAAAGTACTTTTAGATATTCTTATAAATAACAACTTATTTAGGTAATTGAATTTGATGAAAGCATTATATATAATAATGTATGGGAGACAGCCAAAATTAGAATAAATAACCTAAAATTAGAATAAATAATCAGCTCTAAATACTCATCAAACATAAAATAAACAAATATTGAACTAAAATATTTATGAATATTGACATATGGCTAGATTATAAAGGACTGAATTAATGTATCCAGGAGTAGGGTGAACCATAAAGAATAGAATTAATAAATATACCTAGGAACATTTAAATGGCTAGTATAAACATATACACACACAAATCTCTGTAATCAACAAAATAGAAAAAAAACAAACATTGAGAATTAGAAAGCTTTAAACTTCAAATAAAAGAACAATAAAAATATTTTTAAAATTTAATTTATAGTTTTAGAAAACAGATACCTTATCCCTCAACCTCCAACCGTCTTTCTGTAAAGTACATCTATATTCTGGGTAAATTATAACAAATACACATTTCAACACTCTTCTAGATTTTTTGAAATGGAATACCCACACTTCCAAAAAATGAATATGAAGCTATAAATAAAACAAGAAGTACCAAAAGCTAAAACAGCTTAAAAGATGGGTTTGTTTATTAGCACATGTCTACATGTGAACTGAAATGGAATTCTATGCTTTGTGTTCTTGGGAAGAAGTTCGAGTCCAATCCTAGATTCGTTTGTACTCAAAGATGGAAAGCAGTCAATAGCAGTTCAAGAAAAAGAAAATCCAAAATTTTTGTTGGAAGAAAACAAGATTAAGATTCTCTGTATTATGGCAAAATAAAGCTCAGAGTTTTAAAAAATGTCAGACACACAACAACAAAACAAATTCAAGTGACCGTCACTAATTGGAATGCAAATATCACAGCCCTCATGGAGATGAGTTTGGTAATATCTATTAAAATTGCATATGCATGTATGTTTTACTCATTCTATGTCTAGCAGTCTATCTCAGATACACTTAACAAGAATATTCAATACATAATGACACATGAACAGAATATGAATTGTGGCTTTATAATAACTAAAGAGTGAAACTTCACATTTTATCAATATGGATGGGCAAAATGAAACCTGGTTTATCTGTAAGTGAAAATGTTGATATAAAAAGGATTGAGGAAGGCCTTTATATACCGTCATAGAAAAATTGTTAGAATACCTTTTTTAAGTGGAAAAAATGAAGAACAATATTGACAGTATACTTCACACAAAAACAGCTCTTTTTGTTCTGTGTGAAAGAGAACATGTGTTTGTGTTTGGTATGTGTATGTATGTTTTGATTTGTTTCTATTTTCTAAAAACATGATAGAACAAACAAAAACTAATAAATATATAACAATGAGTGAGGAAACAGAAAGTGAGACTTCTATGAATTGACTTTGACTTTAGAAAAGTTTAAATGCTTTTTTCCTTTTTTCAATTTTTTATTTTAATTGTCGAAGTACAGTTTTCTGTTAAATTTTTATATAATTAAAGTAACTCCGTCTCTATTTTCCATTTGTTGGTGATAAATGTCTTAATTTTTGCAGAAGAGAAAGTAGTTTGAGTATTCTGACTCTCCGTTTAATATTCATTCTTTGCCTCACACTCTGTTTCTTGTCATAATTTCCTTGTTTATCAAGTTGAAATGTCTGAGCCATAGGAAGGGACAAGGACAGCAGTAATTACACACACACACACACACACACACACACACAAAACATAAAGCATGGAAAGCTATCTGTAGGGTTTAAAATTTAATATTGTTAGAAAGATACTATGAAGGTATATATTACTAGTATTAATATTCAGCCATTAGTGGAAGAATAAAATTATCTTTCTTTTTAGCATTCAGATTTTTATTAATTTTATTGATATGTGATAAGATTTTGTTAATCATGCATAATATTCAAAAATTATATTTAGAGATCTTTGTTTTCTTTTTTATATTTTATTAACTTATTTTTAGAGAGAGGGGAAGGGAAGGAGAAAGAGTGGGAGAGAAACATCAATGTGTGGTTGCCTCTCTTGTGTCCCCTACTGGGGACCTGGCCTGCATCCCAGGCATGTGCCCTGACTGGGAACCGAACTGGTGACCCTTTGCTTCACAGGCCCATGCTCAGTCCACTGAGCTATACCAGCCAAGGTTGATTTTTGTTTTCTTTTGATGACTTTGGAATTATTAAACTGTGTATTTTTCTTTCTAGGTAATATTTTTCTATATTTCCTACAAAAATTCTCATTGAAAAAATAGATTTAGAAAATTACAGTACTTGGAATTCTATTACTATCTCACTCTCTGAAATCTGAAACACAGTTGCCTAGCAGAATTTGGCTGATTTCTTAAACATAAGAATAAGTAATCAGAAAACAAAAGCAGTAAGCCCAGTTTGATTTTCCTATAGTGGCTCTCCAAATACCATGCCACTAGTGAGAAAACTTTGTAAAAACAGCATGAAAAAATTGTGTCTTGAAAATTCTCCCTTGGAAGAAAAGGAGTCGATGACCTTGATTCAATGCATGTGGGCAAAGCCAGGGCACAGGGACAAAAGAAAGAATTGTCCTTCAATTCCTACATATTAGCAGAGAGACAGGTTGTATCCTGGCTCACAAAGGCCTTGAGAATCTGAAAAGAGAGGCTCTTGTGAATAATTGTGTGAGACTGCAGCATCTGCTCTGGCCTTTTACAAGTTTCACAAATGGAATCTGTACACTCAAATAATGTGTATATTTTCTTTGCACCTAAACTCAATAGGGAGGATTCCAGAGGCAAAGGAATATGCTCTTGTTCCCTGTAATCAGAAAAACATAAGAGGAAGAACTGAGATTGTTATATGCAATGTTTAATAATAAAATACGTTTTTATTATTTACAAAAATAAACACTCTCAATTGGGATTTTTTTTAAAGGCCATTTAGAAGAAATTCTCCATGGGTAGCATTAGATGTGGCCTTGGTAATGTTTTAAGATAAACTATTGATCCCAGATGAGGTTCATACTGAATAAAAAGGGAAAATTGAACAGAGCTGAAAATAAGAGAAAGAAATAATGGAATTAGAAGGGAATAGCTGGTGAAATAAATTGGTCCCTCTCAACACTGAGAAGATATAGGGGGCTCAAAACAACTGAGTCTGAAAGAAGTTTGCCCAACTGATGCTGTACATACCTCAAATCCTCTAATTTTCTTGACTATTTGGCCCTTGAGTATCAAGTAGCAAAGGACTATATTTCCTAATCCTTTCTAATACCTGCCATTTATGTGACTGATTAAGTGTTAAAGAAATATGGTCTTCAGAAAAACACAGGAATAATTAGATAACAAAGAAAGATTCAAAGGGCCAGGTTACATTTACACTAGTAAAAATCATTATAATTATAATAGCTAACATTTATTTATTACAAAATGTTAGTTAAGCACTTAGCATTTATAAGGAATGCGCTTTATATAAATAAGGTACTTTGCACATATAAAATATTTATTATAAATAAGCAATGTATTTGTTATCTCCATTCTATAGATGATGAAGCTGAGGATGAAGGATAGTTCTAACTTATCTCTGTACACAATTGCAAAACATCAGAGAAAGGGTGTGAATCCAACCAGTCTGACTCTGGAGTTAAGAGTTCACCCAACTTACCATCTCATCTCTCCAAATTTTGCATTGTCTCTTGCACAGAGCACTTGATCAATGCACATCAGCTCTCACAGGTCTTCTTGGCCAAAAGATTTGTATGCCAACACAAAA
The DNA here is from genome assembly GCF_021234435.1 of Artibeus jamaicensis. Lineage (NCBI taxonomy): Eukaryota > Metazoa > Chordata > Mammalia > Chiroptera > Phyllostomidae > Artibeus > Artibeus jamaicensis. Next base: position 12,893,499 of record NW_026522046.1, on the reverse strand, counting down.
ATGGCTTAAAAACACTATTTCCCAGCATTGGGAAATACATACTCTTACATACACTCATACTATAGTATATTCACTCCTACATGTAGTATATATGCTAAAGAAAAGGGCAGACATAAATGTCCCAGAAAGACGTATAAGTATGTGCACAGAAGTGCTGTTTTAAGAAAAACTAGAATATTACTCAAATTTTCATCAACTATAGAATGGGTGGATAAGTTGTGGTATATTTGCACAATGGGGTACTCTATGATGATGAGAATGGATAAAACATTACTGCTCTACACAACAATGTAGACCAGAATGCTGAGCAGAAGCCAGAATCAAACACAACATCCTATATGCCTCTACTTTATAAATTCAAAAACAGGTGGAATCATTTAGAATAATGGAAATTAGGATAGCAGTTGCCTTTAGAGTAAGCAATGCCTACAAAGGACTATGTGGGTAATTCTTGGGTTATTTCACTAAGTATAACCTGCAGAACATGATGCTTTAAGTGAAATAACCTTGGTACAGAAAGACAAATACTGCATGAACTCTTATATGTAGAATCTAAAAAGAAAAGTCAGGTAATTTGTTTTTTCTCTCATATGGAAGCTGTTATAGAAAATATTCAGTTTTAGAAAATTAATCAATTTCTTCACTCTCAGGTATACATGGTACACACACACACACACACACACACACACGAACAAAAAGTTTGTTTTTTTTAAAGTTACAGTACATTGGGAAAAAATTTTCATCTCCATAGCTTATAAACAGTAATTAATAGCTATTTTATTTGGAATTAGTCCCCTCTCAGAGCAGTAAACTATCTTTGTCTTCAACACATTCTCTATTTCATACTTAAAAAGATACCTGAATATTCTTTGGGCTTAAAAAAGGAAGGAAATTTGCTGTGTGTGGCAATATGGATGAACCTGAAGGACCTGATGCCGTAAGTGAAATAAGCCAAAGCTGGAAAGATAAACATGGTATAACCTTTTATATGTGGACTAAAAAAAATCTGAGTCATAGTAATTGGAAGTAGAAAAGTGGTTATCAGGAGTGGGAAGTGGGGCAGAGGGTGAATGAGAAGTATCTCTCACTACTTCAAAGAGATTTTCTCTTAATATTTCCTATCCTGCTACTCTCAATTTTTTTACTTTTCTTTCCTCTTTGTTTCTATTCCTCAGCTTAAAAAACACATTTAAGCTTTCTTTGAAATGGAAAAAATAAAAACCATGTCATTTCCTAATCACCTTTTAACAAAATATCTGGCATCCTTTTTCTTTTTATAGTCAGGTTAATACAAACTACACTCACTCTTTTTCCTGTATCTCCCCTAATGGTTTAACCCACTGAAATCAAGCTCCTATTTATGTCTATCCACTAAAAACATCTCTGACAAAAGTTCTTCAATGACTTCTTAATTATTATCTATCTTCACCTACATGTACTTGATGACCTTTAATTTTAATATCTCTTTCTCATTCTGAAACCTCTCCCTGAGTTTTGAGTCAGAAGTCCCCCCCATTATTATCTTATTTCTATAATAATTAATAATTCCTTCTAAGTCACTTCTGTGGACTCTCTTCTTCCAGCCTCTTCTTAAATGTTGGTGGATCTAAGGATCCTGTTCACAGCCTATTTTACTCATTTTGCACAATCTTAGACAATGGCAACCACACTTATAAATTCAATTACTATATGCCGATGATACCCAAGTCAGTGATTTTAGGCCTGGAGTTCAGGGCATCTGTGAGGAACTAGTCACTGATATTGCTATCTGGATATCTCCAAAGGATATTAGAAAGTACATTCCCATACTAGTCTGCTTGTCTTCTTTACTCCCTAACTCAGTTACTACACAAGTTTCACCATATTTCTAAGCTAAAATATGGGTGTTTGTCTTGAATTTACTTTCTTAGTCATTATATTCCCATATTTTATCCACCGGCAAGTCCTACAGATTTTAATCGTGTGATCTTCCTTCTGCACCTGGTTGGAATTTACATCATTTCTCAAAGATCTTATTTCTCTGACTTTCCAATTCACCTTAACCCTTCTTTCCCATCTCCCATCTGCACAGAGCTGCTAATCTTATCTTCTTGATAATGCAGAGCAGATCCCATGGCTGCCATGACTGAAGACTTACAATGGTTCTGATTGCCCAGAGACGATCTTATCAACAATTCCCACTCCATGTCTTGCCATGCCTGTGTCTTCATGTGCCTGTAATTGGTGGTAAGCTGAGCTAATTACAGCTACTTTAATATGCCATATTGTTGCATATTCATGCCTCTCTCTATACGAAACCAAGATTGGCCATTCTTTCTACTTGCTTAGTCCTCTAGCATCTTTTGAGTATTTCAAAGATCTATTGGGAAAAATTATGTAATTGCTCTGTGTGTCCCTGATATCTATTGTACTACCAACTCCAAAATTCTGAATTCCCAAACAAACAAATATCAGCATCCGAGCACACCAGTTTGCATTTGACACAATCTGCTTCCAAGGCAACTAAATGCTTAAGATGGCACATTTCACCTTGGCTATGGGGTTGGCCATCTTTGTTCATTTATATGCTAATTCAAATGGCAAGCAATATGATGTAATGATGATAGTTATTCCAGAAGACTGTGTGCCTAATACCTTTTTAACACATAATTTAATATTGTAATTCAGGGACCAGCAGTTAAACTTGGTGCCTTCTGTTGTTTTGCAAATCTGTTGATTATTTCCTGAAGGAAATAACATTAAACATTGACTTCTCAGATGAAGGGGCAGGAAAATCTTAAAATCTGTACTGGCTCATTGGGCTTCTTAGTTATACACACAAATGTTGAAGCAAGTTAAGTGACTGTATGAACAACAAGGTAAAAATGAGTGATGGGATGTAATAGAAAAGTCTACCTTCTCAGCATGAAGGTATTCATAAGTGAAAAAGCCACTCTTTCATCAGAAGGCCCCCTAAAAGAATGATAATTTTGTTTAAAATAATGTTTTAATAAAAAGTCATGAAGGAAACATTTTACTAGTAATTTTTATAGCACTAATGGACTTACATTTTTATTAAATTACTTTATAAACATTAAATTGATTTTAAACCTCTGGTTATGCAGATAATAAATTTAATTATCTCTCCTTTAGTCAGTAGAGACTACATACTAAAATTTTCAAGTTCTGACAATACCAGCTATTCATATGTGGCTGAAAGATTTATTTATTTATTTTAGTCAATCTGAGTTTCATAAATTAGAGCTATATAAACAAGTGCGCCTTTACATTTCAACATTTTCTGACTTTCTTTTTGCCAAAATTTCATACAGTTTAAGTGCTCATGGTTCTAAATTTAAATTATTTCTTGACCCTTAGTACACACTCAGTATCAACATTACTGGACAGATAATCCTGAAAAGTGTCTGAATGTAATCCAGAGAGACCATAAAAATAGGAACACCTAGAAATTCCATTCATGAAGTACCAAACTTATACTACCTTGTTCTATAGTTTTTAACTGTGATTTGTCTCTGCAACTTAAGTGTAAATGTCTGAGGTCCAGGACTATGTCTCATATATCTCAGTACTCCCAAAGCAACAGCATAAAACCCTGCACATAGCAGGCATAGACTAAGTGTTGATTAATTTATTACCTGATATAGAAATAATTAGAATAATATGGCTTTGTTTTGAAAGAGCTAAGCTTTAATAGTTTAAGGAGAGTAAGAGAACATTTAGATGGTGGGGGGATGGAAGGAAAAATTAGAAGAAGGAGCTACAATCTAATGTATCAGGCACACACTCAGATTGCTTCAAGAGAACAAAACTTGGGCATATGGTTAATAAAGACCATGTCACAGGACAGAAAGGAGCCTTGAGTGGAAATCATTAACAAATTTTAAATTTTTTTGTGGGACTTTAAGAAGTAGTGCAAAAGACAAATAAGCAGGAATACATGACTTTGAATATGGAGTGAAGATGAAAGGACACTTGTTCTCTGGAAGACTGATGAGAACAGAGCAATAAAGAGAACTAGAAGGATCAAGGCCTCCACCGTATTTGAAAATCCTGATGTATTAATCAGCTGTGTAGGTATGCTAAAAAAAAAAACCTCATGGTATAAAACGATGTACATTTATTTCTTGCTGATATGTCTTTGGTTCAGCCAAAGTGATTCTACTTTATATCACAGGTCTTTGGGTTGTCACCCAAATCTGCTTCAGGCTGTAAATGTGTGAATGTGTGGGGATGTCTCTGCTTCATGTAGCCTATTCTGGACCTCAAGCCAGAGGGTCAGTGCCTGTTATGGACCAGATGTTTCTCTCCCCTCCAAATGCCTATGTTGAAACCCTACCCCATAATATGAAGGTAATATTCAAATCTATAGACTACATGTGTATCCACAAGGCAGGGATACAATGAGTGTAAATAAGACTTGAGCTTACATTGATGGTGCTAATAAAAATCTTTTTTTGGATAACATTTGCTGACTAAATTTTTTTCTGAACATTGCCAGTTTAGCAATTAAGTCCTTTGAAGTTTCAAAGTTACTATATTTGGCAAGTTAATCCAGAAGTGGGAGGTGGTAGATGGAAGTCTGGATTATACATTTAAACTGACTCTCCCATTTTGAATTGTAATGTTATCTCCAAATGAGTTTATACAATCTAGCTGTTGCATTTGTATGTATTGAAAGTGTTCATTTATTAAATATGAATTACTGGAATTTGTAATATATTAGGTGTGAGAAATTGATTTATTGGTATTTCTTTTTTACTCCCTGTAATTTTCTTCTATTTCCTTTGACATAAGGAAAAGAAGCCTTGAGGAGTTAAATAGGATTAGATGATATCTTGAGGGTGGAGCCTCCATGATGGAATTAGTGCCCTATAAGAGTCTGGAAAGAGCTTCTTTCTCTCTGTTCTTTCCCATATTATGAAACACCAAGAAAAGAACCACCCATGAACCAGAAAGTGGGCCGTCACTGGACACCAAATCTGCAGGCACCACGATTGTGGAATTCCCATTACCTAAAATTGTAAGAAAAAAATGTTTGTTGTTTAAGCCACCCAGTCTATTAGTTATAGCCACCTGAATGGACTAAGAAAGTGTCTACTCAGGATATGGTTCTATTGCAACAATGGTAGAACAAGAAAGCAAGCCCAATTGTGTAAGCACATTTCAAGCCTCTGCTATTAACCAACAGCATTCCATTGTTCAAAAAAAAACCACATGACCAAGCTCAAAAGCAGAGTGTCCTTCTCACTCTGAAGTCATGTCAAAGGAAATAGAAGAAAATTACAGGGGCGTAAAAAAGAGATACCAATAAATCAATCTCTCACACCTAATATATTACAAATTCCAGTAATTCATATTTAATAAATGAACACTTTCAATACATACAAATGCAACAGCTAGATTGTATAAACTCATTTGGAGATAACATTACAATTCAAAATGGGAGAGTCAGTTTAAATGTATAATCCAGACTTCCATCTACCACCTCCCACTTCTGGATTAACTTGCCAAATATAGTAACTTTGAAACTTCAAAGGACTTAATTGCTAAACTGGCAATGTTCAGAAAAAAATTTAGTCAGCAAATGTTATCCAAAAAAAGATTTTTATTAGCACCATCAATGTAAGCTCAAGTCTTATTTACACTCATTGTATCCCTGCCTTGTAGATATACATGTAGTCTATAGATTTGAACATTTTATAGTGTATGCATTTTACCCACCATATTTGCTAGTGATGCAATAAATACAGAAATCATGGAGACTCATCATGAAAGTAGTAATGTAAGACCAAAGACTCTTTAAAGGCAAGAACATACTTATCATTTTTTGTGTATCCAATGTCTATAGGACTTCACATAATGTAAGAGCAAACAATGCTTAAATAAAAAATGCGTGGATAAGTGCAGTTTCACTTTTGCAAAAGCTAATTGAACTACAACAGTGTAAATAGTGCAGTTTTCTTCTTGAGCTATCTCAAGATTGAGCTTGTCACCAGAACAGAGTTGACACTGCTCAGTTCTTTTCAGTCTTTAATTGGAGTCTCATTTTAATATTTTCAGCTATCTGGGGAAAGATGGTAATATAAATATTTTTATAATGAAATCCAAATATGTGTAGGCATTTTTAATGTGCTTATTTTTTTAACAAATATTCTCCATTGCAGGTACAGTTTAAAATCTTGGCACCCTAGTTGGTGTGGCTCAGTGGATTGAGTGCCAGTCTGCAAAACAAAGGTCACCAGTTCAATTCCCAGTCAGGGCACATGACTGAGTTGTGGGCCAGGTTCCCAGCTGGGGGCGTGTGAGAGGCAACCACTCATTAATGTTTCTCTCCCTCACTTTCTCCCTCCCTTCCCCTTTCCCTAAAAATGGATAAATAAAATCTTTAAAAATGTTTTGGATTTTTTTCTCTTAAGAAGATCACATCCTCAAGGGAAAGAAAGACAAAAAGAAATCTAAATTAAAATTCCAATACAATAAATAAGAAATGCTTTAAAGTAATGACTACAAGTGAAATAAGCCAGTCAGAGAAAGACAAATACCATATCATTTCATTTATATGTGGAATCTAATGAACAAACTGAACTAACAAGGAAACTAGTCACAGATTTATAGATGTAGAACAGGATGACAGTTAAGGAGGGGGGAGGTTAGGAGGTGGAGGGATTGAGCATAAAGGAAAAGGGACTCATGGACATGGACAACAGGGTGGTGATTGCTGGGAGTAGTGGAGTATAAGGGGACTAAATGGTAATTGAAAAAATACAGTAAAGATAAAACATACACAAACTAGATTATGCGTTGGAGTAGAGCTGGGCATTTGCTGTTAATCTCAATTACAGAAAACATCTTGAAAAGCTGATATTTAAACTGAGATCTTAGAGAAAGAGAAAGACATGTAAAAACTAGAATAAAAGAAAGTCAAGCAGAAGGAATAGAAATGGTCTGTAGTTTGAGTCCACAAGATATGCTTAAAACTGATATGGGAAATGAGTGATAGGAAAAATATAGTAATACTAACTCTTTGGTATTTGGCTCTAACAGTGGGTAGGTAGTGATAGCGTTTAATGACATGGAAACAACCAGAAATGAGAACTTCAGACAAAGTTCTATAGTTTATTTTGGGTTGTTTATCAGAATCCATGTGGAAAAAACACATGGTAGCTGGTTTGATATTCAGGATCTTCAGGGATAAAAAAATAAATAGCAAGTGTCAAGTGTTGTTAAAAATCACAAGATTGGATAAGATTAAATATAAAAACATTTTACTTAGAGAATAGAAGTTGTTCAAGAATGAGCCATCGTGTGCTTCAATATTTGAAAGCTGAATAGAAAAGAGGGCCTAGGATTTTTTAAAGGATTTCTTTTAAATCAGTGCATTCCAAGAAAAATAAGGAAAGAATGGAGTCACAATAGCCAAGAGAAAAAAAAAGCTCTAAAGAAATAAAAATTTTAGTTTTTAAAAGATATTAGAGAAAAGAACAGAAAAGTGACTATATCAATTTGAGTGCCAGCAAAATATCAATAGCATATAAAAATTAGTGTCATTCATAAAGGTTTAATGAAAATAACTCTAAATAATTCTATGTACTGGGTGTAAAGAAACCACAACAGATACAAATAGCAAAGTTGTAATTTAATTTTATTTCTTTTAACATCCTTTAGTCTGAAGCAACCGAAGGATAAAGGGTTTAGTAGAACCTAAACCCTTTAGGGGTTTCCTATGGAAAGGACTATTGTACAAAAAGAAAAAGTGGCATTAGTCAAGAAATACAATCCACTCATCTACTAATAGACACTTGGGTCGCTTCCATATCTTGGCAATTATAATAACACTGGAGTGAACATAGGGGTGCTTATATTCTTTCAGATGTAATGTTTTGTGTTCTTTGGATTATAAGGTCTGTCCAGAAGGTATCCAGCCATGGATACCTTGGCTGGATATTAGTAAATGTCTCTGTTTTTCATAATATATTTTTCATATTACTGAAGAAACATTTTCATAATATATTTTTCATATTACACAGAGACATTTACTGAAGAGGACAATGAAAACTCAGCCCCCCTTCAAAGTAGGCACCTTAGGACCTCCCAGAGTTCTCCCAGTCATCATCAGCTGCTCCATCATTTTTTCCTGAATCTTATCGATGTTCTGAAATCTCTTCCCTTTCAAAGGTGATTTTAGTTTGGGGAAAAGCCAGAAGTTGCAGGGCACCAAGTCTGGGCTTTGGGGGGCTTCGAGGGACCTGGGTAATTTGATGTTTTGCCAGAAACTCCACATGAGATGTGATGCATGAGTGGGTGCATTCTGGTGATGAAGCTGCCAGTCACCAGTTGCCCATAGCTGCAGCCCTCTGAATCATCCAAATAGTTTCCATGGAGGAATGTTCAAGCTTAACACAAAGGTTGATGCAGATTCATTGCTCTACTTGTTCAGTCATTTTGAATGTGATGGCCACACAGTATACGAGCTCACTCAATGGCATTTACTACCCCCACTGACTAGTACAGTGAAGTCATCATTTTCCATGCACAAGCATTCCAGTCCACTCTCCTTGGCTGCCAGGTTACACTGATGTTGCACAAACCATTCTTGTTATATTAACAATGGCTGGACTTTTCCTGGTCAGGCCTTTGTATTTCTAGATGTGGGATTGCTAGGTCAAAAGGCAGGTTCATTTCAAGTTTTTGAGGTATCTCCATACTGCTTGCCACACTAGCTGCACCAGCCTGCATTCCCACCAACAATGCAAAAGTGTTCCTCTCTCTCCACATCATTGCCAGCGCTTGTTGTTTCTTGATTTATTAATGAAAACCATTATGATTGGTATGAGATGGTATCTCATTGTGGTTTTAATTTGCATTTCTCTGATGATCAGTGACATTGAGCATCTTTTTATATGTCTATTGGCCATCTGTATGTCCTCTTTGGTGAATTGTCTATTCAGGTCCCTTGCCCATTTTTTTTAAATTGGGTTGTTTGTCTTTTGGTATTGGGTCTTGTAAATTCTTTATAAATTGTGGGTATAAACTCCTTATCAGATGTAACAGTGAACATGTTCTCCCCTTCTGTGGGTTGTCTTTTTATTCTTTTAGTTTTTCCTTGGCTGTGCAAAAAACTTTTTAGTTTGATGTAGTCCCATTTGTTTATTTTTTCTTTTGTTTCCCTTGCCTGAGATATAACTGATAAAAATATTGCTGCAAGCAATGTCTGAGATTTTTTTGCCTATGCTTCTACAGTTTTGTGGTTGGGGTCTAACATCTAAGTCTCTAATCCATTTTTTAATTTATTTTTGTGTGTAGTGTGAGAAGGTGGTCTAGTTTCATTTTTGTTCATATATCTGTCCAATTCTCCCAACACAATTTGAATAAACTGTCTTTAGCCCATTGTTGAACTTGCTTCCTCTGTCAAATATTAATTAACTATCAGGGTGTGTGTTTATTTGTGGGCTCTCTCTTCTGTTCCATTGACCCATGTGTCTATTTTTTATGCCAGTATCATGCTGTCTTGATTACTATGTTTTTATAGTATAGTTTTATATTAGGTACTGTGATTCCTTCAACTTTATTCTTCTTTCTCAGGGTTCCTGTTGCTTTGTGGGGCCTTTTGTGGTTCCATACAAATTTTTGGAACATTTGTTCTAGTTGTGTGAAATATGTCATTGAAATCCCTCTAGATAAGGATACACAGAATCTATGGATTGCTTTGGGTAGCATGGACATTTTATTGATGTTAATTCTTCCTATCCATGAACACAGTAAGTACTTCCATTTATTTATATCTTCTTCAATTTCTTTCTTCAGTGTCTTATAATTTTCTGAGTACAGGTCTTTTACATCCTTAGTTACATTTACTTCTAAGTATTTTATTCTGTTTGAAGCAGTTGTGAGTGGAATTATTTTCTTAATTTCTCTTTCTGAGAGTTCATTATTGGCATGTAAAAATGCAACTGACCTCTGGATATTAATTTTGAATCCTGCTACTTTGCTGAAATAATTTATTAGTTCTTGGTGGACTCTTTGGGTTCTCTATGTAGGGAAAAGATGGAAATTTTTATGGATAATAGGAAAATGAGTATAGTACGGAAATGCAATCAGGTTTCTTGGCAGTTGTGAGTATTGGGAGATACTTGGCCCAAAACTGAAATCAAGGTTGTCAGCAAATTGGTATGTTCCTTTCTAGAAACATTCATCATTGTAAACTCAGACATAAAGATAATAGAAAGTTATATTTATTCTTAGCTGGGCTTTCACAATTCATGTTATAAATTGGAGAAGCAATGACAGTAACAGGTTTTGTAGGGAGAATTAAGTAAACCACAGATTCTAAGCTTATATGGAGGGATGTGAAGATATAAACCAGGTTCCTGAGCATAAGAAAGTGATTGGCAATGCATTAGAGCTTTCTGTGAGGTGAAAGAAGTACAGCATGGGGTTTTTATAGCACCTGAGCCAGAAAAGATTAGGAGGCAGCAAGGAGAGAGGACAGTTCATAAAGCTATTCATGAGTGTGGCCAAAATGATATGGAGAAAAGAAAGAGAGAAACAAAGTCTTGCAGAGAACATTCATATGACTGGTGAAGATGCAAAGAGAATTTCTCATAGTGGTAGAAGGGTTAGCGGTGAACAGGGCGGCAGGGGATGGGAAAGTTAAAAGAAATGGCTGCCAAAAACTCTGGGCTTTGGTGAAGAAAAGGGAGGAAATTCTTTGAAAGAATCCATGGGGAGCAAGGAAAATTTTTGTCCCAGTGCCAGGACCTAAGGTATATAAGCATCAGTGGAGAATCGTAACCCACTCCACCATTCTTCTGACATTTCTGTTAAGAGCTGACTCTGACTGATATGTAACTTGTAGACGAATGGCGAGTTTGTGTAATAATCCTAGGAACTAATTTCAAAACATACAGACTCCAATCTTCAGGCATCTCAGCTCTGGGAGATTTGCTGCCCTTACCTGTGGAGCCAGGAAGATGTGAAGCCAAGACAACGTGAAGCCAGGATGATGCTCACTAGATCATCACTTGCCTTATTTGAACGGACTGTACTCATCTTCATTTAGAGACTTTCAACACCTCCCCTGATATCTGTGTTCTGGTTTCCCCCTCCCTCCTTATAAAAACCTCTGCCTGTACAAAGATGTTAAAAAGGGCTTTGGGACAAGAGGCCCCCTCTTCCAGATTGCTGGCATCTGAATAAACCACATTCCTTTTCACCAGAACCTGCCTCACAAGTTTTGCTTTCATTGCAGCAGGCAGTCAGACCTGCATTCGGTTACATGTAGACTGTGAAAGAAAAGAAACAGCATTCTTTCAAGATGGCTTTGTTATTGGGGAGAGAACTAAGTCAGCCCCCACACCCCTATGCTTGTTCCTTGGTTCCTGCCTGGCTCACAGGAGACAAATTCAAGAGAAAGACAAATATGAATAGTGGAAATAAGGTACCATGTATACTTATGAAATTATAGCAGTCACCTGGGTAGTCAGAATGCCCTATGTAACTAGTCTTAATGTCTTATGTATACAGGAAATAAAGTTGTTAGTAAGTTTGTTCTACACACTTGAGCACCTGGCTGCAACAGGGCACCCGGATAATCCAACTACAATGACTATTGGGATTCAGAGGTTATATACTTTTGTTAGCTTCTAGGTTCCCCCTCCCACTCACCCTCTTCAGACCTCAGTATTAATACTCACTCACAAAGACTTTCTTTCCCAGATAGTGAGATAATATGCACAGACTTTCAAAGACTCCCCTCCTTCTGAACTATGCTGGAAATCCTATCAAACCAACTTCAGGACTGCTAGGTCAACGAGCGAGACATGTATCCCTTTTGTTTCTAGCCCCCTATTTTTAATTCTTTGTTAGATTGTAATGGGGGCTCTGCTTCATTTCCCCTCCAGACACTCATTCCTAGCCACCAACTACAGTAACAACTTCGTTGGGACTGAGTAGATTTCATATAGTGTGGGCAGGGAAGCTTTGGAAATAATATTTAGGATATAGATGTCTTTGCTATTGGTAATAATCATTAGTCATCAAAAGGAAAGCTCAAGGTGGGTAGGAGAGAGAAAATGAGCCAGGAAAGATGCACAAAGTGGTATGAGATTGAGGGGAGCAGTCTTCACCCCAGGTCTTTGGTACTAAGTGGAGTAATTAGGAATTTAAGGCATAAAGGGATTAATCCTGACAATCTCTTGGGGAAAGCTGAGTCACCAATTTAACTTGAAAGTAAAGGGTCACAGACAATTTACACAAAACTCCTGAGAATAAATGAGCTAACCTTAACATCAGAAACTCATTTTGCTGGCTTTTTTAGTGCTTTCCCACAAAGAATATTCAATAGACTGTCAACATAAGAGATTTCCAAACCTGTAGAGAGTATTTATAAGAGTTTATTGGCACCAAACAGAGGATACACCTGTAAGCAAGAACTCAACAGACTGAGAAAATTGCTTTGGAAAATAACAGTTTGCAGTTACTTTTACCCACTTGAGAGAAAGGAGGGAACATATGGAAGATTACGTGAAGGTGGGAGGAAGCACGATGGGGATTGAATTACAGGGCAGTTGAGGTCATATGCTCTCTGGAGGACTGTGAAACTTCTGAAACAGGACACAAACGAGAAAGAGGGTCTGAGAGAGCCATTCCAATGGTGTATTAACCTACACGCACAGAAACAGAGGACAGGACTTGCTCAAGGCAAACATAAGCCTTTTCATAAAGAAGTCACACAAGTGGGCTGTGACTAACCACCGTGACCCACCCAGTTAGGAATTTATGGTCACATCGCCCCATGAGGTTTCTTCCCATGGAACTCCTTTTCCTGTCCCTAAAACCTAGCAATTATGTCTAGGATACTCCAGGAGCAGTCTCCCATAGGTCCAGTTACTAGCACAATACCTGGCAGAGAGTAATACTCAGTAAACATCTGTTGAATGAGTGGCATTTATATGTGCTCTTCTCCTTCAGCCCCCTAGTTGAAATAGGTTGCCAAGGAACCATCTGAAGGAGGCATTTTTCCCAGCTCTGCTTTGGATGCCCTCTGCCAACACTGTCCAGGAGCCTCCCTGTAGGCCAGGCTTTCATCAAGACTAATTTGGCTCTGCAGCTCTGTCCTTGAGTTCTCTGTAGGAAGAGAGAAGATGACTCTCTCTTCAAGTCTCCTTTCTAAGAGGGTCCTACTTCCCTTAAGTTTCTCAAGGTCATTCTTCAACCTGTACATTGTTCCATTCTTCTATATGCCTTCTGATTACAGAGAAGAACATGGTCACTGTATTTTCGGCCATTTTCTCTCCCTCTCTCCCCATCTCTCTTTCTTGCTTGCTCTCACTGTAACCTCTCTCTCTAGCAGCATCTTTACCTTGAATATCAAATCATGCAAAAATAGGTATTGCAAGTCATTTAACCAGTACATCTGTTTTCTGATTCAATACAACTTATCAAGAGAGTTATTTGATCAAGATGCCAAAGAACATCTACTTGTCTAATCCTCCTCCTAATTTATTGCACATAACAGTACACTAAAACAACTTATTTTATACATTATTTATTAATTGACTGTATAGCAAAAGTTTTATTATGTTTGGAATATATTAACTTATTTTCCCTAAGTTATCTTACTTTGCAGTTCTTACAGGGATGCCTACTAATAGGGTTTGATGGGAAGAAATGATTAGTTAGTGGACTGAGAGAAAACAAACACACCTTAACTAACACCCAGGTCTACATAACCCCGATGCGATGGGAATTTTTTACTCTTTAGTAATTTCCTTCAATTATTAAGTAATTCACACAAGTGAGATAGTTATATAATAACTCACATAAATTGACACCACTTCTAAAATAAAATGGAATCTGATGAAGACTGATCCTCGGGTATCAATAAAACATTTTTATTATATTATACATGCAGACTTTTTATTAAAAAATAAAAATACCTGATGGAGGTAATTTGTGCTGATATAAAAAATTTACTGCTCAATTTTTCCAGAAATGTAATTATTATGAAACTTATATAAAATATTGAATAATAAACAGGAAATATAGAAAAAGATTTCCAACATCATATTTATCAACTAATTCAAGAGGCTGTGAGGAATATAAAATTATATATATCTTGCATGTCATTTAACTTCTCATGCCTAAGGTCTTTTTTTTTCTTATTTACTTTTTAAGTTAATACTATTGGCATATTCACAAGGCTGTTGAATGGTACCAGTAAAATAAAAATTTTAAAGCAGCTTAGAAATATAAAGTGCTACATAAATACTTAAAGATGGCTATCTTCTGTAAAGAAAATCTGAATTTCTATTTGTTTCATTAGTATAAAATAAAACACTGTCATATTACTTGAGTGTTAAGAGAGAAAAATCAAATTCAAATTCTTCATACATAATGAAGAAATAGTTGACATAAAATGAATGGTGACACGAAATTTACATATTTTAGCTCTTACCTAACCTTTTTATATTATCTAAAATCTTTGCCTATAATAAATGGCTACTTAGTCATTTAGAAAATCAAATTGAGTTGGGCCCAATACTTTGTAATAAAACTGTCTCATAGACGAAATTCTCCTGTGAAGAAACTACTCATGAAAAGAAATATAAGTACCAGTTGAAATATTGCTCCTCAGGGAATAATTTAAACTTCTGCAGAGAATTATTTTATTGATTTTTGAAAAATGCTCAGTCACTGAACCAGTGTATGACCCTAGACAAGTTCCTTAACTCTGAGCCTCAGCTTCTACAGCTATGAAAACAAGGGAGATAATAGCATCTGCCTTGCAACCTCACAAAGTAATTATATTGTGATTAGATATGCGAGCATTTGTTAAACGTATTTCTTGCATGTTTATATGTGAGAAAGAATACCGAAAAACTATGATTTCCACTTTTTGAAAAGTTTTGACTTTGACTCTTTTAGGAAAAGCAATACATCCAGGCACATAACTCTCTTACCTGCTGCCTGTTTGCAGAGGCAAAAAATTAAATGCAAGTAACATTTAAAAAAAAACACATACAAATTGTCTTAAGTTAGTGTCGTTTTAGAAAAAAGTAAAATAGGTCATTTGTAGACATAGAGTTATATGATAAAACCTTTATAACCCAGTGAGAGTATTATGATTTTGTTGGTGGCATGTTGCACACTATGTAAACAGTGTACCAGATTTTAACAAGTCTATTGCTCTTGAGATTTATTCACATAAATTGGCATATCCAAGCCCTGTCTGCTCTGCTACCCTTAGCCATAAATAAAAGGGCCATACAGGGATATCTATTAACTGACCAAGGTAAATGTAACTTTATAATATAGTATATATCAACAGCCAACCTAACTAATGTATATTTCCTGAGTGAGTCTTATTTAGATCTTTTAAATCAATGTATTGAAATGATATAGGAGTGTATAAAATAAAGAGAATGATAACCCTGGGACTGTACAAGAATGCTTAGGTTTAGCATGTATGGTGTTCAAATTGTGTGTGGGGGGCTGACATGTAATAAAGACAACATTAATAAATTGTAAAAGCGAGATTATATTATAGATGTTTCACTCTCACTTGGTTTTTTCCCATTGAACTGCCCATAACTAACTATAACCTATCTTTGTGCCTATTCCTGTACCCTCTCATCTATCTCTCTGTATGACTATTTTCACAATTACCCTCCCCATGCAAACTTAAACAATGTAATGGTATAAGAAAGAGTGCACAAGGAATCTAGAAACGCCAATTCTCAAAGCCGGGACAAAAAAAAGGACATCGGGAAAGTTTGTCAGCAGATACCAGGGCTCTAACCAGCAAGCTCAAGGTCGTGGAAACACTGCAGCCCATTGAAGAGAGTATCACAAAAATAAGGGAGACCAAATGGTAGAGGATCTATAGTTATTGTTTTTTAAACATAGAAAGTCAGACAAAAGCATAATTATTGTAACTTAAGTCTGAGGTTGTACACAGGGCAAAGCATGGAAGAAAGCACTGAGAAACTGTAACAAGAAAGAACCAGAAATGTGTACCCTTCTCTTTCTTAAATGTGTCAAGCTCTTTCTCAATTCAGTGCTTTCACATACGCTTCCCTCCTCTGTCTGAATATATTCCCCCGGACATTCTTTTGTTGACTCTCTCACATTTATCCTTTAGAATTTTCCTCAGAGAAACCTTCCAGGAGTATACAGGCTAAATTAGAGTTTCCTACTAAAATCATTGTTTATACTTGTACTAGTCTTAGATATATTTCCTAATCTGAAGAGGAAAACCTGTGAGATATATTCGTCAGTATTTCTACGAAAGGCACAGGGATCCACGAATTTTTATAAAAGGTACTTGGGATCCACAGATTCCTCCTTTTCAATTTCATCTTGATAAACAATTATTGTCCATAGACCAAATCACTCTATTTGAAATTTTATAATAATTTTATTCTCACACCTCTGTTTACATGTAAATATAATTTATTTGATTTTGCAAATATTAAAAATGTTTTCAAAAGATCACACTGAATTTTCAAACTTTGCAAAGCAAGACAGTATGAATATGTAAACTATTCTCTACCAATTCAATTAATATGTTTCTCTCTAGATGCCACACTTTTCAATTTCAGAATCATTGAAAACAAAGAAGAGTGGTATAAATTTAATATTGTGTAGTATATTTGACTTTTAATAGAGTTGACACTGGAAGGTGAATGTCTTCTAGGACTCCACCTGCCACAGTCTCAGGGGTCCAAACCCCTACAGTAACACTGGACAACGGGGCTCCAAATCCGTAAAACACAGTGCTTTCCCCTGCAGACAGACACTGTCGTCAGTGTAGCTGAGAAGAGTGGGGCTGGGGTGAGTTGGGGTAACCTGGTCACCTTTGAGTTTCCTTTACTCTCCCAGTAAGGGCAACCTGGGACTTCTGCATAGTCCGCCTTGCACTTCCAATTCTGGGACCAGTCACTGAGTGCTGCTAATGAAGTGCAAGAGAGAAAGGAAACAAAAACAAATGACAAAAAAAAACCCACTCTGTGACTCAATGCCACCTACTAGAAAATAATAGAAACACTTCTTCATATCAATATACCAGAGAAGTGTCATTTATACATAGATGTGGTGACAGAGAAAGAACCCATAAAAATTATGAATAACCAAGTTATTGAGGCAGCTCAGAAATAAAATGTAAAAATCTACAGAAAACAGTCTTCAAGTCAAGGAAATGTGGGATTTAAATAATAGAGAAGTCAAGGTTGCAGTTCTGAAAACTCAGTGAGCTACTAGAAAATGCAAGTAGACAGTTTAGCTGAGGAAAAAAGAAACAATGAATAAAACAAGCACTTAATCAAGGAAATTTTAAGTTAAAAAGAACCAAGCAGAAATTTTGGAGATGAAGAACTCAATAAAAAAGATAAAGAATGAACTAGTGAGCATAAGAAATAGAACAGACAAGGTTGAGGAAAAGATTACTGATATCAAACATAGACTCTAGAAATGATGCAGAGAGAAGAGGAGGGAGACTTGAGCATTAAAAAATAGAAGAACTCTATGACAACTATCTGACTTTATAAGAAAGAGCAATATAAGAATAATAGCTTACGAGGGAGAAGAAAACTAAAAGCCTACTCAAGCAATAGTTGATAACTCCCCAAACCTATGAAAACAGCTATATCCTTGAATTTAAGGAGCAAACAAAACACCTAATTACCTACTCCAAAACTTTTGTACTACATATGAGCTTGAAGAAAGCTTAATGTGACCAAATAGAGAACAACAGCATTTGTATATGAAAACAATATAGTATTAATTAAAAAGAAAAAATATTATTGTAAGAGTTTGTGCTTCCTAGATTAGAGGGTAACAACATGAGGTTCTGATAAATGTTCACAGTTGAAGCTAGAGGTCCTGTACTCTATTCTGTATTTGAAACCTACTACACTTGTATGATCACTAAAAAGTTGTAAGATCTTTTTGAGCCTCAGTTTTCACATCTTGAAAATGAAAAGTAAAAATAATTGTTGCCCTACATAGTGGTATATAGATTAAATGATAAATGTCAGTAAAAGTGACTAATAATTTTAAAGGTCCATACACATTATTACACTAAGTCTATGGTAAATTCTAATGTATTTTAAAACTGATTTTCAAAACTTTTCTACCATCTTTTCTAACCTTAATGAAATTAATGGAGCAAATAACTCAGCTATATACATAATTTTGAAGACTAACATAATAATTACTAAACTACAATTATAAAGACTCAATAAAATAAAATAATGTATTATTAAATAACATACAATATCTGTCCAGAAGGTATGCAGCCATGTAATATGAAAAATAAAAATATTGACTGAAGAAAATACAAGATACAAGAAATATGGTACACAGGACAATGACGCCTCGGTCCCCTTCTAAGTAGGTTCCTTTGGAACTCACACAGTTCTCCCAATTACCATCAGCTGCCCCATCCTATTTCCCTGAATCTCATTGACATTCTGAAATCTCTTCCCTTTCAAAGGTGATCTGAGTTTTGGGGAAAGCCAGAAGTCACAGGATGCCAAATGTAGGCTGTAGGGGGATTGAGTCACCTAGGTGCTTTGATGTTTTGCTAATGCAATGCATCTGACAGGTACTTTGTTGTGATACTGCCAATCACCAGTTGCCCATAGCTGCAGACTTCTGAATCACCCAAATAGAATCATTTCCATGGAAGAATATTCAAGCTTAACACAAAATCTGTTGCAGATTCATAGCTCTACTTGCTCAGTCATTTTGAATGCAACAGCCACATAGTACACATGCTCACTCAATGGTATCTATCACCCCCACTGATTGGTACAGGGAAGTCATCTTTGTTTATGCACAAGCATCCCAGTCCACTCTCCGTGGTTGTCAGGTTACAACAATGTTGTGCAAATCATTCTTGTTATATTAACAATGGCTGGACATTTTCTGGGAAAACTTTGTATATTTTTGTATGTAAATTTAGGGCATAACATTTCAAGAAGACATAACAAATGAGCCATACACTACAACTACACAAAGGATTGTTAAGAAAAATCATAGCTACAAAAGCAGACTGACGCAGCTAGGGGGTATAAGCAACTTCAAAGTCACAAACAGTGCTGAGTTTATTAATAGAACTTTATAAAATGGAGAATTATTCTTATAAATTTTTGAGCCAAGAAGATATGATCCTCTCTTTATCTGTAAGTAAGCAGCATTCCTGGAAATTTTATAGATGTTAAATAGTACAGAAATGAGTTATATTTATTTGTAATGTAGAGAAAATTCTGGGCAAAAAAGAAAAACACAGTGGTTTTAAGGAGGCTTTTTATTTACATGAGAATCTGATAAACACTAAGATTATGTGTCATCTGAGAGATAATTCTCTACTGTGTAGATCTACTGTGAACCCCATAGGTTGTCTAGTAGCTCTGACCACCACCCATAGAAGGCCAACAAAATGCTTCTGATTATTTTGATAAATGATCATTTTTCAAATACCTTCTTGTGCTAATACCAATATAATTGTAAGCCATGAGTCTTTGCCAAAAACATCCAAGCTATTTTTTGTAACAGTAATCCTAGTGTACAAAAATCTATCATGTTTTGATCATGATGATTAGTGGATTTTGTTCATATTTGCTTAAAATGTCAGTCAAATGAATGTGAAATTTGATTCAATCTTATTCTTTATTGTATCCACCAACAATCAAGTCCCTTCATAAAGTCCCAATTTTATTAAATTCATCTGTCTAGTATTCTATACATTTCAGATTCAAATTTCCTATATGCAACTCACTATCTCTCATAAAAGCCTCTTGCATAATTATTAAATGTGCATTATCAGTGAATGACTCTCTTCAGGCTGCATTCTCTCATATTCTCATATCTAATTGATACCAATGAATTCAATATTTTTCCTACTGTTTACATTAGAAACATCTTCTCTAAGTCCAGTTAGAATGTATACATTCACATTATTACCCATCCTCAAATAAAGTTTTGCAAATATTTCCTAAATGGTGATTGATTTAAGCATATATCTGAGAATGTTACATTCTCATTTAAACATTTCAAGTTTCAAAAAATGTTATTTTCATTGCTTGGTACTCAAGGTTCCTTTATTTGAGGTGTTTTACCCATGACACAGGTTTTATTTTTTATATCCTTGGCAGGGTTACTCTTTCATACTTATTTTTGACATTAAATAATAATAATAAAATACAATTCTTTGTACACCCTAGGCTAATTTATACTTACATACCTTTCCTCATAATGCTTATTCTTTGTGAAAACACCTATCCCCAGTCTTGTTTCCACTGTATCCCAAATTTGCCTCCAGGAACATTAAATTATCTTTTGTTGCACTGATCAATAGTTACCTTCTATAATTTTACTCAAATTTTCTCATATTATTCTAATTAATCATAGTATTTTATTTTAAGTGCCTTTTTCTTCTAGGTTTCAATGCTAAAGTTTGGTCAATGGTTATTTCCTATACATCTGAATTAATTATTTTTATTTATTAAGCCAAATTTAGAGTCTGATATAATTGAGAATTTAAAATATTTATTAAAATATATAAGTTTTATTTATATATAATAAAAAATACATAAATAATATAATATAAATAAAATAATATAAAATAAAACTTAAAATATTATAAGCTTAATTTAAGAACTTGAATTCAGACTGTTTTTTAAAATTTTGTTTAGGAAATTAGTTTTTAAAATGTGCAAGAGCAGGTCAGAGTCTTATTGGCTTTGACATAAATGTTTAGTTACATTCCAGACTATTAACATATATATATATATATATGTAGATATATCTATATATATGTGTGTGTGTGTGTGTGTGTGTGTGTATAGACATTTACATAATATAGGTTTTTATTATGTGATATATTCTATTTTACATACTACATGCAGATATTTATTAATTATACATTTTTTTAAATTGTATTTATTTGTACAACAGTTGTTTTCTATAATTTTTAGGATGTCCAGGAGTTTCCAAGTTTACTGCTCCTGGAACCTGTACCCAATATAATATAAAGATATTTTCATTTTTATATGTACTTATATTAAACCTCTATTAATTGTGAATCTACATCTCGTTCATTTCTGAATTCCCAGTGACTTCTGCATAATAGATGCCTAATAAATATTTATTTAGTAAAAGAGGAATCAGCAATAGATACCTTGATTGGACTTTGGAGGGAAGGATTATTAATTTGTTTATTATTTTAAATAACTTGCTATTTGATTTCTTAAACTTGGTGCATGTACTAATTTAATAATAATGATAATGATTAAAAGGAAGAGAAAGGAAAGAATGAGAATGAGGAGTTTTATGAAGTAACAGGAAAGATAAAGGGAAAGTAAGGGTTTTGGGTATAAAACCCAAAGATAGGGTACAGGGATGGAATGGATTTAAAAGAAGAAGGGAACAGAAATTGTAGAAGAGAAAACCATAGGGAATTGGGAAAGATTATCTATTCAATAAATGGTATTATAATAATTAATATTTTTATTGAAATTAGACTGCATTATCATACCTTATATAAAAAAGTAAATTCCAGATGGATTAAAAATCTAAATATTAAAAAATAACTTTCAAGTCATTTTTTAAAATATACAGAAAACCGTGGTTGGTGTGGCTCAGTGGACAGGGTACTGGCTTGTGAAGCAAGGGGTCACAGATTCGCTTCCCAGACAGGGCACATGCTTGGGTTAAGGCCAGGTCCGCAGTGGGGGGCATGTGAGGGGCAACCACATATTGATGTTTCTCTCCCGCTCTTTCTCCCTCTTTTTTCCTCTCTTTAATATCGAGTAAATAAACTACCTAAAAATATACACAGTAAGATATTTTACAGCCTCAGAGTAAGAAAAATTTTTGTAAAAAACAATCATAAGCAAACAGGAAATCATTTCATTAATGTTAAATAATAATAAAACTATATATTTGAAATACATAAAAAGACAAAAGCACTGTATCTTAGTTTAGCTCTAATAACTACAGGTCAGTATGAAAAGGAATTTTTAAAAAGATTTTATCTATTGATTTTTAGAGAGAGGAGAGGGGAGGGAGGAAGAGAGGGAGAGAAACATCAGTGTGTTTTTGACTCTCATGTGTCCCTCACTGGGGACCTGGCCCACAACCCAGGCATGTGCCCTGACTGGTAATTGAACCAGCGACCCTTTGGTTCATAGCCCACCCTCAATCCACTGAGCTATACCCACCAAGGTGAAAATGGTATTTTTTTAATGTACAGAGAGGAACAGGCAAGTCACAGAAAGGAAAAAGAAAAGAGCAAATAAAGACATAAAAAGTCTGTATAACTCAAAATGAAAATGCAAATTGATAAAATAATAAAGTATTATTTTACACCCTTGAAATTTGAAGAAACTTAGGAGTCTGATAACAGTAAATATAGTGAGGATATAAGATAAGTGGGACTATTTTTCACTGAAACTAAAAGTAGTAGTTGGAAAGTAGTCTGTCAAGATTTAGTAAAGCTTAAAATGTATTCAACCTATAAGATAGCAATTCCCCTTCTATGTCTATGGCCCACTGAAATACTTGTGTGTGTGTACTACAAAAGTGCACATGTATAATATCTCTAATAATGTATTGTTTTTAATAAAGAACTTTGGAAATGACCTGCAAATCTGCCAATAATGGTACATATAAATTTAATGTTGACAGAATTTTTTTCTAAATTAAAATAAATATGCTAGACTTTATGGAGAAATCTCAAAATTATAACTTAATATGACAGAAAAGAAATTAGTGGCAGAAAGGTCTATGTATATGTACGTAAAAAGCACATAAAAGATACATAGGTTTATATATAAAGTATTTTTTAAATTTTTTAAAGATTTTATTTATTTATCTTTAGAGGGGAAGGGAAGGAGAGAGGGAGAGAAACATCAATGTATGGCTGCCTTTCGTGCATCCCCTGCTGGGAACTGGCCTGCAGGGAAACAGCCTGCAACCCAGGAATGTGCCCTGACGGGGAATGAACTGCATTGTCTGGTTCGCAGGCCTGCACTCAATCCACTGAGCTACACCAGCCAGGTAGAGTAAGTATAAACACATAAATAGGATATATATAAATCATAATAGCAGTTAGTTTATAGCAGGAAGGATACAAAAAGCATTTAATTTTATTTGTAATATTTTCTTATTTGTTCAAGAGGATGGATAAGATTAAATTCATTTATTTTATTTTTAATTTTGCTTTTATTGATTTTGTTATCTGCTTTTCATTACCATTTAGTCTCCTTCTATTTTCCCACCCCCAGCAATCACCACACTATTATACATATATGAACAATGTCTGAGATTTTGCTGCCTATGTCTTCTTCTATGACTTTTATGGTTTGGGGTCTAATATTTAAGTCTTTGATCCATTTTGAATTTATTCCTGTTTGTAGTGTGAGAAGGTGGTCTAGTTTCATTTTTTGAATTTGTGCCTTATGTTTCTTTGGATATATTCCCAGAAGTCAGGTAGCTGTGTTGAAAGGCAGATCCATGTTCAATGTTTTGCAGTTTCTCCACACTGCCTTCCACAGTGGCTGCACCAATCTGCATTCCCAGCAACAGGGCAAAAGGGTTCCCTGTGCTCCGCATCCTAGTCAGTACTTGGTGTTTCTTGATTTATTGATGATGGCCATTTTGACAGCTGTGAAATGATATGTCATTGTGGTTTCAATTTGTATTTTCTGGTGATTAGTGGTGAAGTGGCTTCTTCTGTCTGTCCTTGGTTGTAAGGCTTCTCTCCAGCCAGTGTTCAGTTGGTTATTCAGAGTGATTTCTCTACAATCTGGTGGTAATTCCAGATTGGTCCAGGGAGGAGGTTGGGTAGCTCCCACTTACTCTTCTGCCATTTTGGATCTATTGAGATTAAATTTAAATAGGATAAAAGTGTAATCATTGTTCTTAGCAGTGGGTTTATGAGTATTACTATGTAGGTCTACCTATATATTAAAAACCTTAAGCCTGTCTTTAAAAGAAAACCTATTTGTCCCAAGACTACAAGTCCAGGAAAAAATGATGGAGTTGGAATCCCCAACAAGGTTCTTCAGATTCTAAAACTCATGATGGTAAATACAGGTCTGTCTCAAACTAGGTTATTTACACTTTAAAACCTAAAGGACTTTGACACGGTCAAATAAGTATCTCCCACTCCTTGGTTACCTTGTATTTGCTTCTCTCTCTTTGGGAACTGTGAAAGCTGACATTGTTTCAGCACTTCCATTTGGGCAACTGTTTTGGCAGATAGAAACAAACCCAAATTTTGGAAAACTTTGATGAAGAAACTGAGGCCAATTCCATGAGCTTTTATTGATGAGAAGATACTAACTATTTCATTACTTAAAATACCTGAGAACTTATGGAGTCATTTCAGTGTGCCTTGGTTTTAGACATTACCTCCTGTAATCTCAGTTAACTGAATATTTTAATGTCAGAGTTTGCTTCCCAATATACATCCTCTACTTTCTTTCTCTTAGAAAATGGTCCTCCCAACTTTTATCCGGGCACCTGGCCCACCAGCTGGAGGCACATTCTGTCTGACTCCCACACAGTCATTTTGGCCTTGTGACCAAGACCTGGCCAACAGGGAGGAAGTAAGGAAGCCAATTGTATATTTGGTGCATCATCCTTAATATGGAAATTGCTTGCCCTCATTTTCCTCTTTTCATCTTCCATTGGCTAGAAGTGATCACCAGCCTTGATCTCAGAAATAGAAGCCATGTGTTCAGGATTACAAAGCCACCTGGCCAGTGCTGGGCTGCTCACCCCCAGACTGTTTTCATGAGAAATAAACTTCTTGAAGTAATTATTTTTTTGCAGTGCTTTGTGAATGTAGGCTAAGTTTAACTTGTTCTGTAACTAAAATAATATTATGTATCCCAGAAGAGCAAACTGCTACTCAGAGATAATAAGAACTTTGTCTGTGATCATACAGATAGAAAATGGCAAAGTCATGTGTAAAGAGTGGCATTTCTATCCCAAAACCTGTGCAATATCAGCTTACTCCCCTACTCCTAGCCAGGGAAAGTCTGACCAAAGTGCATAAAGTCTTAAGTGTAATTGTGAAGGCTGGTTTCGAAATCTCCACTGGCTAAATCCCTGGGCATGTAAAAACACTGATTAAGAAATATCTGGCTCTTTTATGTTTCTTTTTTAAAAAGTGGTGGATATTTTGCTGGGAACAAACTTTAGGGGCAGGTTTGGGTATTTAGTCTGGCTCATAGGTGATGAGAAGATTACAAGATATGCTTTTCAGTCATTCTACCACATCCACCCTGAGAGGAAGCACAAAATATTCCATTACCCTAATGGGAAGTTAGTTCTTAGAAATCACAGTTAAATTCCCTACTCTCAGCTGATAGCACATAAAGTATTACCAGTGGGTTAGAAAAGAGACTAATAGAATCTGTTTAGTTTTCTCAGTGGCCTAATGAGGATGGTGTCAGTGAAAGAAATCAGCAGCTAATGTCCCAAACAACACTGACTACAAAATTTCTCTACACAGAAGGTAGAAATATTAACAAATCTAGGTCAAGAAGAGCTAGTTGGTTTCTAGGCAGTGACTTGAAATGGAGACAATGATCCTCCTCAATAGAAAAAGAAGTATTTTTTACTTCTTTTGCAGCTGGTTTAATTAAAATAAAACACACAAAAACATTAAGTTTCCTTTTGCTCGGTGCCATGTTTGAGGGAAAACTAAAGGTACTTAACACGGACCATATTTCAATCTGCTTTGTTAGTGTTATGTTCGGGAGAAAATGCAAAGCCATCGGGTACATTAGAGTGGCCCAGACACATGGCAGATCCCAGAACAGTACACAAACAGGAGTTTTAGTTGGTGATTTGCTCATGGCCACACCACTGCCATCAAATAAAACAATGAACATTTGAGAAAAACCCAGAGAACAAAACAAGGAGAATTGAACAGTTTCTGTTTGCCAATATTTTTACAAGCAAAGGCATTGAGTAAACTGAAGCCTAAATAGAAATTACTTTTAAAATTTGAATTTCTGTTTCGAAAATCAGATCCAAAATGTAATGTAAGTGAGTGTTTGTGTGTATGTATGTATAATATATAATGTATGTGTATGTGCATGTGTGAATCTCTACACACGTACAGGGTGGGGCAAAGGTAGGTTTATAGTTGTGAGCATGCAAAACACACAGTTTATTTTTGTATTGTTTTCATTAATTATTGTATTATTTTTCATATGAACAACTGCAAACTCCTTTTGCCCACTCTGTATATTACATATAATACATATGCATCTCTGTGTTTACATCTACACACACGCACATATGCCCACATGCACATATGAGGAAATTGGAGGTTAAGTGGGAGTTCTTATTTGTTCACCGTGATGATAAAGTAAAAAAAAAAGACATTTTTCATCTGTTATGTTATCAAATGATGTTTTTTCAATTCTCATATGAAACAGAACAATAATTTCTTGCTGTTTTTTTTAGATATTTAGGTTTTAAAATCCAGTTCAAGTGGACCCTAGAGCAACCTGGGCATAGCTCTTGCTCCCTGCCAGAGTGTGGAAGCCTGACAGCAGAGAGTAAATTTATTGTTTTCGTGTGTGTGCTTTGGTAGAGTTCTAAATATTTCTGTAAGATAGAATGTCAGAGTTAAGAAGAACAAAAACTAAAGACTGTGATCTCTACTTCTTAGTAAGATTACTGAGATATTATTGCCGCACAACAACATGTGCATATTTGAAACGTGCAATACAGCATGTGATGTACACGCGGACGTATAACACCGCCAGCACAAGCGGGCTGGGCAACGACTCTAAGCCTGGAGTATTCTCGCGCCCGCCACGGCCTCCCAGGTCTTCCTTTCCCTGCCCTCGCTTCAGGCAGCAACTGGTTTTCTATCAATGAGTATTAATGCAATTCAATTTACATTTCCTATAATTATATGTTAATGTCATGATAGATTATTTGTTTTTTTATATCTGGCTGCTTCACTTAGTTCACTTATTTTAGGATAAATACACAAAGTTGTTTGTATCAACAGTTATTCCTCTACATTGCTGAGATAGGGTCATACAACAATTTGTCTAATCATCTTTGGTGAAAATTTGCATGAATTCAAGTTTCTGGCTATTTCACATAAAGCTACTTTGAACATTCATGTACAAGTTTTCATGATTAACATGTGCTTTCATTTTTCTTGCCTAACTGCCTAGGTGTAAAAAAGATGAATTATGTTGTAATTATATGTCTATCTTTTAAAAAAATTGCCAAACTGGTTTACAAAGCAGTTGTTCTGTTTGTATTCCCATCAGCAGTATATGGGAGTTGGTTGCCCCCATACCAATATTTGTTATGGTTAGACTATTTGTTTTTAGTCATCCTAATACATTTATAGTGCTATCTTATCATAGTTTTATTTTGCATTTGTCTAATGAATAATGGTGTTATCTTTTCATAGTTTTCATTTCCTCCATCCATACATATTCTTTAATGAAATACCTTTCATACATTTTGACCAATTTTATTCTGTCGTTTATTATTTCTGAGTTTTGAAAGTATTTTATATATCTCGGATACAAAAATTTACCAGTTGGATGATTAGCAAGTGTTTTCTCCCAATCTGGGACTATTTTTTTTAAATTTTTTCAGAGAATCTTTCAAAGAACACAAATTCTTAATATTGCTGAAGTCCAAATAATCATTTTTTTCTTTCTTTTTCTGTATTATTATCCAAGAATTATTCACCCTGATTCAAGGTCACGGTAATTTTTCTTTCATTTCTTTCTAGAGGTTTTATAATTTCAGGCTTTCTGTTTAGGTCTATGATTCATGTTTATGTAATTTTTGTGAGTTATGGGTGGAAGTAATTATTTTTGCATATGTATAACTAATATTTCAACACTATTTATTTAAAGTACTGTGCTTTCTCCACTGAATTGCTTTTGCACAAAAAAATTACCTGATTTTACTTGTGTGGATATAGTTCTACATTTTTTTGTTCTGTTCCATTGCATATTTTCATCTATATTTACACCATTAGCATACTGAATTTGTTACTGTGGCTCTATAATATTTAATTTTAGGAATGCAGGTCCTTTGACTTTGTTTTTTTTAATATTTTAATATTACATTGAAATATGCATTTGTCATGTTTTTCCTGTATTTGTGTTTTATTTTGAAATGAAAGATTAAAATATTTTAAAGAAAAATATTTTTAAACATTTACCATATTAAGTTAGAGTGAGCTTGTGAATTTAACTAAACAAATATATTCTTGGAATTTTAATCATATTCAATTTACAGATAAATTTGTATACAACTTAAATATTCACAATACTGAATTTGTGGATCCCAAAACACACTATAGTCTATTTCCTTTGGTCTTCAATTCAGAAACATTTTGTAGTTTTCAATGAATAGGTCTTACAAGTCTTTGGTAAGATTTATATGTAAATATAAACCTCTTTTCTTTTTCTTTTGTTTTAATAATTAAATATTTTATAATTCATTTTTAGCCTCAGTTGGAAGAGAAGTAACTATTATAAATAAAATGTGTTACTACATCTCAGAATTTCTCAATATATTTCTTAGGAATGTTCATTTAATATTGGTGATAGATGTTAATGTAAGTGTACAATAAAACTTTTCTTTTTATTTTGGTATCTATCAATTATCTGTGTATTTTTATGTTAAGAAGTTTAACAACTTTTTTATTTTTAAATAGAAACTTACTATTAATAATCCGGTTGGGTTGCATCACATAGCTGCAGCTGCAGGGACCAATTCAACTTTCTCCTTATACTCCAGATTGTTTAAATTTTTAATTTCTTATCATTTATTGCTTCTGTGTGAAAATATAGTTTATTTTTGTATATTGATCTTGTATTCTACAAAGTTGCTTACTTCTTTTTAGTTCAGATTGCATCTTTTATCACATTTTTACAGAGACAATCATGTTATTTGCTAATACAGTTTAATTTCTTCATTCCTAATTTGTATGCGTTTCATTTCTTTTTCTTTCCATGTTACCCTGGCTAGAGCCTCCAAAACAATGTCGACTAGTAGAGGCAAGAGCAGAAATCCATACTTCTTCAATCTTAATGGAAAATATTCATTCTTTTACTGTCAAGCATATTAGCCATGAGATTTTTCAGATGACTTTTATCAAGAAAACTACTTTTCTTATATATCTACTTTGCTGAAAGCTTTTAGTGAAATACTTTCTTATCTTTTGAAATTATCATAAAGCTTCCTTTTTTAGTCTGTTATATAATGGATTACATTGATTTGGGAATATCAAACCATGCATTCCTGAGATAAACCCAAATCACTCTCATGATGTATTACCTTACTATATATTGTGCTTAACTGATTAATAATTTGTCAAAACATTTTCTATCTGTATTCACAATGAATATTAGTTAGTAGTTTTAATGTGTTCTTGCTTTGGTATCAAAATAATGTTAGCCTCATAAAATGATTTGAGAAGCATTTTCTTTTTTTCAGCTTTTTGAAAGAGTTCATGTAAAATTGGTATCACTTCCTTCATAAGTATATAATAGAATGCACCAGTAGAGACTTGCTGAGCCTAGAGCTTTCCTTTGTAAAAGTGTTTCAGATATGAATTTAACTTTTTCAATATATATGGCTTTAAAGTTAACCATTTCTTCTTGAGTCAACATCTTCTATATTTTAAGAAATCTCTCCATTTAATCATAGTTGGGAAACACATTGGTTTAAAATTATTTAAAATGTTACAATATTTTTTAATATCCAGGAACTCTGCAGTGATGTAATCTCATTTATTTTTGACATTGCTTTTTTGTGTCTATTTTCCTAATTAGACTGGCTAGAAGTTCAATTTTGTTAATTTTTTCAAAGAATCTGTCTATGGCTTTTTCAATTTTCTCTGTCATTTTACTATTTTTCTTTTCCCCCCTTGTTTTCTTTCCCTTTCCCTTTGGTCTTTATTATTTGTATTTTTTAACTTGTCTGCTTACTTTGAGCTTTATGTTGCACTTTTTCTAGTGTTTAAAGGCAGAGGTAATCTATTTGAGATTTCCTTCTTTGGTTATACAAGCATTTGGTGTTCTAAACTTCCCACAAGTGCTAAATTAGCTACATCCCATAAATTTTTATATGCTGTATTTTTATTTTCATTCAGTTCAATGTATTTTCTCACTTTTCCTTGGGGTGTATGCTATTTATTTTCCAAATATTTAGAAATTTTCAAGATATTGTTTTGTTATTGATTTCTAAGTAATATCATTTTTATCAGAGAAAATACACATGTGACTTGAATCCCTCAAACGTATTGATACTTTGTTTGTAGCCCAAAGTATGTATTATGCTAGAAAATAATACAAAATATCACCAGAGACATTAAAATAAGAACAAATGGACAGTAACTAGAGGGGAGGGGAGAGGGGATACCAGAGTGGGAAAGGGGAAGGGTCATGAAGCAACATGTATAAAGGACCCATGGACAGAGCCAAAGTGGAGGGTGGGTGAGATTGTGGGTGGGAGATGAGGATGGGTGGGACAGGGGGAGTGGTGGGGAGAAAATGGAGACAACTGTACTTGAACAACAAGTAAAACAAGAAAATAATTTGTATGTACCTAAATGAAATATGTAGGGTGCTGTTGTTCAGTGGCATGTTAAAAGTTATTTCTATGCATAGTGATTCTCCAGATATTTGTTTTCTTAATGTATGACAATCTGTTTTCTTTTTATCCTACTGGCTGCTTTTATTTCTTAAACATTAGATTACAGTTTGTATTGGGTATTTTTCTTGTGCTTTGGTTTAAGTTTTTTGGATCTTTTCACCCAATTGGGAAAATACTAGTAATTATTTTCTTATTTTATTTTTTACATGCCTTTTTTTTTTTTTTACTTTTAGGGTCTTCTATTGCGTATGCATGTTTGAAATTTTTGCTTTTTATTTTTGTTTAATTTTTGTTCTGTTTACATGAGTTTTTGCCTGGTTTCTCTTGCTATACCTCTAAGTTTACTCATCTTTTCTTATGCAATATCTAATCTGCCAATAAGTTCATGCAGTGCATTTTTCACTTCAGATATTGTAATGATCGTTTACAGGAATTAAAATTAGACTTTTTTACAGTTTCCTTTTATTTACCTAACTTTAGAATATATGACACAGTTATAATAATTTTATAATTGCTAATCCTAATGTCTGTGTCAATTCTCAATAAAAATACTGATTATTCTCCTCCTTCTAAGACGTGTTTTATTGCTTCTTTGCATGCCTGGCAATCTTTAATTACGTGCCCCAAATTATTAATTTTACCCTTTTGAGTTCTGGATGTTTTTGTATTTCTATTATTCTTCGGCTTTGTTCCGACATCTAGTTAAGTTACTTGGTGGATACAGTCTGATAATTTTGGGTCTTGACTTAATTTTCATTTGGTTGGTTAGAGGAGTATTCAGTCTAAAACTCATTACCTTCCACTCTGAAGCAAAGCATTCCTAAGTACTCTACCCAGTGCTCCATATTATGAATTTTCCCAGTTTGGCTGTTTGAAACAGGCACTGTTCTTGAAAATGCAAGAATCTAGGCACTATCTTAATCATATTTTCAAATGGTTCTTTTTAACACATATGCAGTAGTTGTTACTCTACTGAATACTTAAAGGTGACCCTCTGTGGATTGCTTCTTTGGCACTTTATCCTGCAAACTCTAGACACCCTCAATATCCCTTGATTTTTTTGTTTGTTTCTTTAACATAGATGTAAGAATTTATTATGATACAGAATGTATGTTAAATGATGTAAATAAAAATTCAAGGCATGATAAACAAATAAAATGTGTTTAATCCTGAATCACTAAAAATTTAAGACAAATATCATACGATCTCTTACATGTGGAATTTAATGAACACAATAAACTAATAAACAAAATAGAAACAGAAACACAGATACAAGTGACAGACTGAAGCTGCAGGAGGGGACGGGTTACTAGAAAACGGTGAAGAGATTAACCAAAGCACATTGATGCCGGACCCATGGACGTGGACAAGGATACGGGCGCTGACGGAGGGAGGGGAGAGGCTGAGGCTGAGTGCAGGTGGGGAGAGTGAAACAGCAGGAGCAACTTGAGTAACATAAACCATGAAAAATAAAATTTAATTTACAAAATGTATTAAGGATATTAATGTCAATCATTGCGTAGCTCATACTTCAAAATTATCTGAACTATTATCAAAATAGTCTATTTAGCAATAGTTTTTTTAAGTAATTATTTTGTTTTCCATTTCTACTCTCCAGAAACAAATACTCCTTGATATGTGGAAGAAAAAAATGTGATGGGCTTTTTTTACCCTGTAAACTGTATTAATTGCCACACTGACTGCCGAAAGTTTTCCATGGTCTTCTGCCAAAAGCACCGCATCAGGCACTGTTCCTCCGCACTGACAGATACGGATCTAGGAATTGAGCCTATCTCGTCACCTTTTGAAAGGCCTCATTCCATCCAGGAGGGTTCAAATTGTTTTTAATCTTGCTATACTCAGGTTGATGTGAAACCAGGTTGCAGTTCTGGCTGAGAAAACAGGAATTTCATATTGAAACTCTTTGAGGTGTCTTAGCATGGCTTCAGTAAATTTTACTCAGTAATATAACTGCACGTGGAGTGAGGAGAAGATGCTCGGGGCGTATTCTCACTATTAGTGCAGCAACACAGCATGTCTCTCTGCCATGCATTCGCTCTTCCTAGCAGAAGTGGGGACCACGAATAGCAGCAACAAGACCACAGAAAAATCTGATTGTGAAACTATTGTGAATATCCTTTAAAGTGTTTTATTTGTGGCAAAATTCTTAAGAAATCCAGGATAAAAGGGAACATTTAGAGAGAATATACAGCAAGGGTCGAATCATATGATGCTGAAGGACAGTATGAGAATTATAAATGCCCAATATGGATTTTCAGCAAGCATTTTATAAGATTCAATAACAATACAAAGAAGAAAAAATTCAGTAAAAGAGAGCAAATAAAATGAATAAAAATAGCATGTTTTTTTCTTGACTAACAAGTAGAGTATTACATAATTCATCATGAGAACCACTTTTATAATCCATATAAATAAATTTTATGATAGCAAAAGAGGAGTATGTGGGAATTATTATAATCTGAATCAAAATAATTTTACCATTAATATCTGATTTAGTTCACTGATAAATTTATTATGCTATAGATTCATAGATAGGAGGAACATATGTCATTCAATAAATATCATTGAGAGTAAAAGAAAAACTAAGTTGGAGGTTATTGGAGAATAATTATTTGATTTTTTGCTTGAAGTAGGTATAAAACTCAGGGTAATGAATCTAATAAGGGTAGAGAGAGAACATAAATGAAAAGCATTGTATTTTATCAAATAGCACCTTGATAAGTTCCAACATGAGATTGTTTGGGTGGGTAATAATAGATTATTATTGCTTTAAAATGTTACAGTTTAGGACAGGCCAGATGATAGCAAGTTATGAGGAGACAACTGATAAGACATAGCTAAGGAAATCAGAAGAGTGATGATAGAGGCTTGATTACTTTAATTGGCTATCAAATCAGAAGATGCTCTGAATGTAAAATAGACATATGAATTATGTTTTAAGGGATTCAGGCTAGAAAACACATAAATTGTGCTTTAAGAGATTCAGGCTAGAACTTATAAAACAAAGAGACTCAGAAATGAACTCAGGTTGAAAATTATTAAAATTGATCAGAGTTGTATAGTATGTTTTTTTTCTATTATCAAAGAATTTTCATTTATACCTCAATATTAAATTGATGCCAGTGTTTCAATTGGGCATAATTATGTCTCTTTAGTTCCAGTGCTTTCTATTAGCTTCTTGAATAGGAAAGAAAAGAAAACATAGGAAAGCAAAGAAAGACTCTGCTTTATATATTAAATATTCTAATATTCATAAATATAGTTTGAAGACTGAGATAATATAATCATTAATTATCCTAGATTTGAGCCCAAACAGACACAATTTATTAATCTGAAAACTTGAGTCCCAGTTTTATAATGATAGGACTTTATACTGAACTTCTATTTTTATTTGTCATGTCTCCTTAAATGGCAAGTAACTAATAGTAGATTGATCCCTGATTGGGCAATAAATGCTAATTCTTTTCTTTAAGTGAATAAGCAGTTGGTTTACAAAGAGCAGCTGTCTCTATTATTTTTCCAGGTAACAAGGGCAAAACGAACAAAAAAATAACTTCTTGAGAGAGACATATATCACCACCCCTGTGGATAAGTATTCCATAACTTGAAGGTAGTGGCCAAGCCCTTCAGTAAATAATTCAATAAACAAGTATTCTTATGGGTGACGGAATTATAGCAGTAAAAACATATAAAATCTTGCAATTATGGGGCTTGCATTCTACTTTTGGAAACAGATATGGAATAAACTGACTTAGAAACTATGTAAGAATATAATGACAATTGCTAAGGAGAAAAATAGTTGAGAAGAGGGACAGAAGTTACCGATGTAGGAATGGAGATTCAAATTTAAATAAGGTAGAAAAGCAGGTCCCATGGAAAAACCACATTTACATAGAGAATTGAAATTAGTGAAGGAATAAACCATGCAGATATTAGGAAAGAGCATTGTAAAAAGTGAGAATAGAAAATGCAGGAGTCCTGAGGCAGGAGGCCCCTGGTGTGTCTTTGGAGCTGAGATACAGAGATGAGGTCAGTACAGTTGAAATGGAATGAATGAGGAAGGGGGGAAAGGAAGAGAGAGAGAGAGAAGATAAAATAAGATAGGTACAAAAATTTCTGGTGCATAGAGTGTTACAGACCACTGTAGATTTATACTGTGAATAATATGAGAAGCTATTGGTGGTTTCACAGCAAAGATATAATATGGATTTGATTCATTTTTCAACAAAATTAATCTGGCAGCTGAGTTAAAAGCAATAGGAGGCATAGCAGAATCAAGAACAATAATTGGCCCCTGTAAGGTTGCAGGTTTGATCCCCAGTTTGACCCCTAGGTTGCAGATTTGATCCCCAGGAGGCAAAAAATCTATGTCTCTCTGGCGCATCAATGTTCTCTCTCTCTCTCTCTCTTTCTGACTCAAATTAGTATACATATCCTCAGATGAGAAAACAAAACAACAATTGGGAGGCTGTTGCTGACAGTCAAGCAAGAGGTAAAGATAGCTTGAACACAAGTAGTAACATGGAAAGTGATGTAAAGATGATAGATCTTGGGTACATTTAAACCTGGAGCCAATGAGATCTGATGGATTGGGCATAGAGTGTGTACAAAATAGAACACTCAAGAATGGTTTCAAGTTCTCTGCCCTACACATCCAGAAAAATGGAGGCGTCATCAGTCTGGCTGGGAAAGATTGAGAAAGAAGCAGGTTATTAGGGAGAATATTGGGCAATATTAACAATTTTACAAGATTGGACCAGGTTCAAGAAAGAATGAATAGACAGCAATTGGAGCAAAGGAATCACCTTCTTCAAGGAGTTTTACTTTGCAAGGAAGTGTACAAATTAGAAAGCCATCCTAGTTATTTTATCTGGTATAGATAAACATTGTGTACTATAAAAGAAAATTGTATGCTACTAATTAAAAGAGTCACCAGCTCTCCTCTGGGAATATCTTGCATTTCCATGAGACAATATGGTGATAATAACTCAATGGCAAATTTATTATTTATGTAAGGAGATAAAGCACTAATGCCCATCATGCTTCTACATCATCCATTTCTTTGTATTCTTTTAGCGATAATGCAAGAACTCTATAGTTTTTTTTTAAAGGTATTTCCAAAGAAAAAAGTAAAATCCAACTCCAGGCAAATCTAGGTATCAGCGTTCAATAACTAGAAGTGCAACACTCTGGCGGGTGGGGCTCAGTGGGTTGGAGCTCTATCCCATAAACCAAAAAAACAGCAGGTCCAGCTCCCAGTCAGGGCATAGGCTAGGCTGCGGGGATTTTGGTCCAGGTCGGGGTGTATCTGAGGACCAACCGACTGACTTTTCTCTCCCACACTGACGTTTCTCTGCCCCTCTCTCTCTCCCTTGCCCTTTGTCTAAAATCAATAAGCACATCCTCAGATGAGGAGAAAAATACTAATAATAATTAGATATGTGAAGAAAACTGACTCAGTATACAATGTTAAAGTCCTTTTTTGGTAATACTCTGTTTTTTTAGTAGTATATTCATTCACTTAGAAAATATTTATTGGAGACTAACTATGTAAAGACACTGTTTTTGGCTTGGGATTACAGTAGTAACAAGACTAAACTTTGGTTACTTTGAAGTGCGCTTGTTTAGAGAAGAAAATAAAGAAACAATTATTGTAAAATGAAACAAAATGTCTTGGTTTGGAAATCTACATGCCAAGGAAACAGCCGAGCTACAGGGTCAGCGTACCTGAAATTGCTGGATCAGAGGTCACAAGGCCAGGGAGTACTGGTAGAGGATACTGAAGAAATACGCATTGCCCCATTCAGCAGTCCCTTGTCATCTATATTTAGCCTTAATTTTAGAATTTGACATCAAAATGAAATGCTAACATTTGACTTATCACAAAGATGTTTCCTCAGACTTTAGTGACTAATATATAGGATTATTGCATTAGTACATTGAAAAATCTTTATTAGTATGTTTGACATTAGGTAGCAGCAGTAAAGGAAGGGATAGTCTGAGATATTTTAAAGATATGGACATAGTAAAGTTTGGGCAAGCCATCAAACTTTTGAGTCCTAACACATACTCTAAATTCAAACATTTTTTAAATGTGTGAGTTGCCAATACTAAAGGTATTTTTTTTCTTCTGAACTTTAGTCAGTGTTCATTTATCCTTTCCTGGTAAAATATCCAGAGAAGCATAATTAGCACTTGGCAATTAATCCCTTTCTGTTCTAATGGGTCATTAGTTTACTCCTTGTGAAGTATAACTCTTTTTTTCCCCAAGCAGCAGTCTATAACTATTTCTGCTATTTCTTTAGCATCAGTATATTGTTAACCTTGAGGTTAATTATTTTGAGAATCTTTATCTATGTGTGAATGCCCTATTTTTTGATGCACAGGTGACACTAAAATATTACTCTAAAGATTACACTAATTTTTAGTGAAATGGACAGTATTGTTTTATGCGTCTCCCTTAAGGTCTATGAAAGGTCTTGTTGGATTCTATAATTTCTTGCTAAAACCATACAAGCTTGGATGCAGATGGTATAACTTTTAATCAAAGAATCACAATACAATAAAAAAATCCAACATATATGCTTTTATATGTCATTTTTAAGTGGGGAGAGAGGGTGATATCTTTGAAGTACCAGCCACTAAATAAAGATAAGAGATATTAAGGCGATATTTCACTAAACAATGATGATTTAAATAATTAATATCACAGTACTATTCTTCATTTTGATAACAAACAGCCTACATTTTACTGATTATAAAAAAAACCACTTACTTAACAAAAGGGTAGGAAATACACAGTTTGAAATTCCAATTCATCTCAAGGGAAATTTTCCAAATGCTTTACTTGGAATTCCTTACTTTTCTTTGTGAAAAACAACAAAGACAAATGCAGCCATAGCAGAAGAGAGTTCAGCTGTCCAGAACCAATTCTTGATAAATGACTCAGAGATAGTCAGCACACTGCGAGTGAATTCTTAGAGAAATAGAAGCCACTGTTAAGCAAGTGGCCTGGGCAAAATCGAAAGTCCCATTTGTCAGATGTGCTGAAACTTCCTATAGTCTCAGCATCTGTGTTGTCTAGGGTGCTGAGCGTCACAGGAGAAGTGTAGTTAGATGGTCAGGACTTCAGGGAGTAGGGAAGTTATGTGGGAGTCTCAGAAAAAAAGCTATTTCTCTACCCTTCTGTCTCTCTCTTTGATATCTGGCTCCTTTTAGCTTTCTTTGGATTCTAGCTTTATTGATATACAAACGATATATAATGTTGTATAAATTTAAGTTGTACAACGTAATGGTTTGATATATATCATGAAATGATTACCAAAATAAGGTTGGCTAGCTAATACTTCCTTCACCCCACAGAGTTACCTTTTCTAAGGGGGTTGAAAACATTTAACTTTCAAGTTAATGTTTAGGCACTTTCAAGTGTACAGTGCAGTATTGTTAACTATACTCACTGTGCTGTGCACTAGATCCCTAGAAAATATTCATCTTATAACTGGAAGTCTGTACTTTTTGATGCTGTCACTGTTTTTTTTCCTCTAATTCCCTATCCCCTGGTAACCGCCAATCTACTCTGTTTCTAAAAGGCTAGTTTTGTTTTTTTTAATTAAATTTCACTGGGTCAAAGAGCAGATCCATTTTTAATTTCTTGAGGTACCTCTATATTGCTTTCCACCGTAGATGCACCAGTCTGCATTCCCATCAACAGTGCAAAAGCGTTCCCCTGTCTACACTTCCTCATCAGCACTTGTTGTTTACTGGTGTACTGATGATAGCTATTCTGACAGGTGTGAGATGATAGCTATCCCCCTTCTGGGAATATATTCAAAAGAACCCAAAACTCTAACTTGAAAGAACATAAGCACCTCTATGTTCATTGCAATGTTATTTACAATTACCAAGATGGAAGTAGCCCAAAGTGTCCATCAGTAAATAAGTGGATAAAACAACAATGGGTCATTTATACAATGGAATACTACTAGACCATAAAAAAAAAAGTTACCCTTTGCAACAGTATGGATGTACTTGGAGAACATTATGCTAAGTGAAATAAGCCAGTCAGAGATAGACAAATACCAGGTGATTTCATTCATATGTGGACTTGGAATGAACAAACTGAACTAATAAGGAATATAGAGACAGACTCATAGATAGAAAGCAGGATGACAACTAAGGGAGGGGGATTAGAGGGTAGAGGGACTGAGCAAAAGGAAAAAGGACTCATGGACATGGACAACAGTGTGGTGATTACAGGGGGAAGGATGTACGAGGGGACTAAATGGTAATGGAAAAATACAATAAAAATTTTAAAAATAAATTAGATTTCACATACAAGATAATATTTGTCTTTCTCTAACTTATTTCACTTAGCATAATGTCCTCAAGTTTTATCCATGTTGTGAAAAATTGCAGAATTTCTTTCTTTTTATGACAATAATATTCCATTGTACATATGCTATTCAAAACATTTTCTTTATCCCTTCTTGCATGGCAAAGCCCTCAGGTGGTTCCCCTATGTTGGCTAGTGTAAACCATACTGCAATGAACATGGGGGTGGACATACCTCTTCGAGACAGTGATTTCATTTCCTCTGGATATATACCCAGAGGTGGGATTGGTGGATCATGTGGTAGTTCTATTTTTAATTATTGAGGAACCTCTATACTGTTTTCTATCATGGCTGTACCAAATTACATTCTCACTAAGAAGAACTTCCCTTTTCTTCACATGCTCATCAGCACTTATTATCCCATCTCTAGTCTTTTTGATATTTGATATCCTAACTGGTGTGAGGTGATATCTTACTATGATTTTGATCTGCATTTTCCTGATGACTAGTGGTTTTAAACATCT
The DNA here is from genome assembly GCF_021234435.1 of Artibeus jamaicensis. Taxonomy (NCBI): domain Eukaryota; kingdom Metazoa; phylum Chordata; class Mammalia; order Chiroptera; family Phyllostomidae; genus Artibeus; species Artibeus jamaicensis. Next base: position 12,853,953 of record NW_026522046.1, on the reverse strand, counting down.
TTTAAATAAATATTGATCTTTTGTATATCTTATTTAAAAATATTTATTTAGTTTGTCCATTTTTAAATCAGATTATCTGGTGGGTTTTTTTTCTATTGAATTGTATGAGTTTCTTACCTATGTTATATATTAATCCTTCATCAGATATATGGTTTGAAAATATTTGTTTCCATTGTGCAGGTTGTCTTTCATTGTATTATGTTCTTTGCAGAAGCTTTTTAGTTTGATGTAGTCACACTTGCTTATTTTTGCTTTTGTTACTTGTGTTATTGGTGTCATTACAAAAAAATCACTATAAATAGCAATATTGAGGAGCTTTTCCCTGTTTCCTAGGAATTTTTTAGTCTCAGGGCATACATTTTAAGTTTTTAATTCATTTGAGTTGATTTTTGTGAATGGTGTAAGATAGGGGTCCGATTTTATTCATTTGCATGTAAATACTCAGTTTTTCCAAACTTTTTACTGAAAAGATTATCCTTTCCCCACTGAGTAGTCTTGACTCTTGTGTCAAATATCACTATATATGCATGGGTTTATTTTTGGGTCCTCAATGCTGTACCATTGGTCTTTCTGTGTATTTTTTATGGTAGTACCAATCTGTTTTCATTACCACAGCATTTTAATATAGTTTGAAACCAGGAAGTGTGATTCCTCCAGTTTTATTCTTCTTTCTTAAGGTTGCTTTGGCTATTTGCAGTTTTTAGTGTTTATATACAATTTTTGGATTTTTTTATATTTCTGTAAAAATTACCAATGAAATTTTGATAGGGATTTTATTGAAGCCATAGATACCATTGGATAGTACAGAAATTTTAACACTAGTAATTCCTTAGTTCTATAAACATGGAATGTTTTTCTATTTATCTGCATCTTCAATTTTCTTCACAAATGTTTTATAGTTCCAGCATGTGGACCTCTTACCTCCTTGGATAAATTTATTCCTAAGTATTTTATTCTCCTTGATGATCAGGCTGCAAGCCAGACTCTGCAGCTGCTGCTGGTTGTACTGGTCCTCAGGCTGCGCTCCTGACAGAATGGGGCCAGGGAAGAGGCCCTGGGAACATGGAGGCAGAGAATAGAGTGACACAGTCATAAGAGGAAGAATGGCAAAGATTGCCAAAAGCTACCAGAAACCAGAAAAAGGCAAGAAAGGATACTTTCCTACAGCCTTCAGAAGGAGTTATGTGCCTATGGCACCACCTTGGTTTTCGACTTCTGACTTTCAAACTGTGCAAGAATACACTTCCATCAGTTTAAGCCACCGGGTTTGTGGTACATTGTTATGGCAGCCCCAGGAAATTAATACAATATGTTCCGAAAGCTTTTTGTTGTGGTGGTTATGCTTTGGAATCTATGGAAATTACTCTTAACAACACTACTATGTAGATTAATGTAAATTTATGTTTTGTTTTTACTTTTCAAGTTTACCCAATATAGAAACTAAAACTAGTTCATATTCACTATTACAACATATTACAGTGCTATAACTATTTCTTTATATTGTTTTTGCCAACTATAACTAATCTCCTTGATTTAAATTATATTACTCTGCTTACATGCAAAGCCTATCAATATGTGTTTGACAAAGAATTAGAGAAGAGATAGCAAGTAAAATGGTGGGAATAAAACATGCAGGAGACAGAAAAGATAGCAAAGAACAGAAGAATGGAAAAATAAGAAAGAAAAGTTTTATGATTAAAAACTTTAATCCTGGCACTATTTGACTTGAGGATTATGAGAACTATATGGAAATTTTCAAATTTGTAGAAAGAAGTCTTTTTAAAAGGAATAAACTATAATTAAGATTAGAAGTGAGTAGAGATATTGAATCATATTAAGAAAAGTAAATATCATTGACTATTCATTACGTGCATGGCACTGTTCTTAGGACTAGCCATGAAACATGAAAAATTTTATAACAAATTCCTGAAGCAGCAATAGCTGTTACTCTGTACACTATGTGTCAATTTGTGTATAAAATCTCAGGTGTGGGAAATGACAAGATGGATATTTAAACCAAAATGGCTGTATTCATAGACACTTTTTGGTCACTTCTATTATATCTCCTAATGCGGTTTTAAGAAGGACCCCACCCTTTGTTTCTGTTATTCTCTTACATGTCTCCTGGCTTTGGTCTCGGCATTCCTGATCCCATTTCCACTGTAAATCCTTGCTTTCAACTATTTTTCCCTCTTTTTGTCATTTCTTTTTTTAAGTTGTTGTTCAAGTACAGTTGCTTGCCTTTTCCCCCATCTTGTCCAACCCCAGCCACCCCATTTCCCTCCCCGAATTCCACCCCTCTTGGTTTGACTCATTTGTTTCCCATTCTCACTGCTAGCAAGACAAGGCCCTCCTCAGTGGCATCAAACATGAACAAGGACTTGACTATTTCCTGAGCCAGCCACAGACACAACATACCATTTTCTTTCAAATTCTGATACTTGGAATTGACAGGGGGCACCAGTGTTAAAGCAATAGCAGTAGTACCAGCTAAGCAACACCATCAAAGAAATCATCATAAAAATTAGCCCATTTTTTCACCTATTATGAGTCTTTTCCAAAAAAATCTTTAACAAAGGTAAATACTAGAAATTCCTTCTTTTTATACTTAGCTTTGTTTATGAATTCTAGAACACATTTATCTACTTTAAAAACCTGTTTTTTGTTAAATGGCAAACATAAACTAAAAAGTTCATTTTAATTATGTTAATATTGTATAATGCTTTTGATGACACTTAAATTGTATTTATATATTAACTACATAATCTTGGGTAAAAATGATTTGACAGTTATATTCATATTAAAACTATGTTGGAATAGCACACATTATTTGAGGGGAAAACAGCACAGTGGATGAGCCAAAAAAGGAATACAAAAATGTGCATTTTTTTAAAGAGATTATATATAATTTTACTTACTTGAGCAAATGGTTTTTAAACCATTACACAGTTTCCTAAACTTGAAGTGTATGATGAGATACTGACTTTCATTCACAGTAGCCAGTGCTGTCTCTGAGTGTGTTTTTTAGGAACAATTTCAAATTTTCCACACATAAGCAAAACCCATTTTGCATTTTGGAAATAATTGAATGCTCTGGAAGCAGAGCTGTGACTTTTCATCATGGCTGGATCCAAGTCAAGCAGCAAGTAGTCTCTAGGAAGTTTATGATAATCACCTTTATTATTTTTTTTCTTAACGTGGCTCTTATGGTTAATCAGAACATTGAGGGAGATTTCATTTTTACTTAATTGTTATTTAAGCTTATTGGACAGAAATCAGACAATCAAACTATCATTTGAAAATTAAAAATAAAAGTAAATTAAAAGAAAATATTTATTGTTTATTTGTATTTTCAGAGGGCATATTACTGTAGTTTCTGCTGAATCACTTACTATGAGGCTTAATAATTAGCTCCAGTGTTAAATCAAGAAAATATAGCCAGATTTGCTAATGAGAAGTTTAAATAATGCTGTGTTCTCAAATAAAAAAATATATCCTTATAGTAGACCAATAGTCTAATTTTCTTTATTTTTAATTTCAATAATATCATTTGAGAAGTATTATTTTACAATTAACTAAAGCTCTTGAAAGTGTTAAATATTAATAGTGATACTTTTAGGGTAGAATATATTTTAATTTTTAAAGCTTTTGATGAATAAATATTTAATTAGATAGCTTTGCTTGCAAGTGTCTTTTCAAAGCTGTATATCATAATAAAATTAAATGTGGGGTACTTTGTCTTCTATAAATTGTAAAACACTGTTTTCAATATTCAGCAAAAATTAAAAATCAAAGAAATAAGAACAGAAAAATTTCTTAAATAGTACAAAAAGAGAAAAGTAACTAGACTATATTAAAATTAAAGATGACTGCTTATCAAAACACTCCATTAATATATGAATGATAAAGATGCAGAGTAGAAGTTGTATGAAAATTCTATGGTAAGATGTATGTAATGCAAATGCCCTACAAAGTACTTGTACTTGAACATAGAAAGGATTCCTTCAAGTCAAGAAGAAAAAAGATAGATGATACAATTTTTTTAAAAGGGAAATATGATTTGAACAGGCACTTCATAAAAGAGGGTATTCAAATGGCCAATAAGTATAAAAAACAATTGCCATTAGCTATAACTAAAACCATAGTATCATACATCTTCACCAGAAAGAGACAATGCCCTATGTTGTGAGAAACTAGAACGTTTATAATAATGGTGAGATATAAATTAGTGCAAGACTTTGAAGAAGTGATGGTCACTTTCTACTAAATTATACTAAATGCCTTAGTAGTTCCACTCAAATAACTAAAAGAGATACATTCATATACCTAAAAATTATGATCAAGAATGTATATAGTAGTCTTTTTTAATATTTTATTTTTATTTTTATTGTTGTTCAAGTACAATTGTCTCCATTTTCTCCCCACCATTTCCCCAGCCCCACCCGGCCTCACTGCTCTCCATCCTTCCCCCCTGTGGACTTGTCCATGTGTCCTTTATACATATTCCTTGATTACCTTTCCCTTCCCCCCCCCAGTTATCCCCTTGTACCTCCCCCCTGATTACTGTTAGTTTGTTCTTTATTTCTATGTTTCTGGTTATATTTTGCTTGCTTGTTTGTTTTGTTGATTAGGTTCCACTTATAAGTGAGATCATATGGTATTTGTCTCTCACTACCTGGCTTACCTCACTTAGCATAATGCTCTCCAGATTCATCTGTGCTGTTGGAAAGGGTAGGAGTTCCTTCTTTCTTTCTGCTGCATAGAATTCCATTGTGTAAATGTACCACAGTTTTTTGATCCACATTCATTCACTGATGTGCAATTAGGCTGCTTCCAACACTTGAATATTGTAAATTGTGCTGTTATGAACATCAGGGTGCATATTCTTTTGAACTGGTGTTTCAGAATTTTAGGGGTATAATCCCAACAGTGGGATTGCCAGGTCAAAAGGCAGTTCCACTTTTAGTTTTCTGAGAAAATTCCATACTATTTGCTGATGTGTGCACTGACAATCAGTGCCCACGGTGTCATGGATGAGACATGAGACAAATTCACATGGACTACTGAGTCCTGTGGAGGAAAAGGGCCAGCAATGCTACTCCCTCAAGGGGGGAAAGTCTCAAAATAGCCTCACACCCTCTCAAGGGGAGAGCGGCTTGGAGCGGCTGGGCAACTCTCTCACCAGGGGAGAGAAAGTGCCCCAACCCTTGCCTAGTCAAGCTTTTATTGGGATTTTTGCACAGGAGTTCAGGTATAGCTTATTAATCATTGTCAAGCAGTAAACAGTAGATTGTATACAAAGAACCCTTAGGGTTTCTTCTAAATCAGGGTCTGTCAGCTAAAAGGCTACAGAACTTTGGGAACATAAACTCTTCTTCTACTCGGGCCCTTATCATCTAACTAAAAGCATTCTTAAACAAAGCAGGTCTCACAGGGTTTCACATATTCCTTCTTAGGCCTAATTACCCAGGGAACCCGCCATTCCCAGCACAAGGCTTGCACCACCTTCCCCATCATAGGTTTTTAGGCTTAAGTGGATTAGAGCCAGGAAGCGCTTCTCCCAGAGGACATGGGGACTCGGGCTTCATCACAGCGGGGGTAGGGAGGTGAGGGTCCATCACTCCCTCTTTGCCGCAGCCCCCCAGAGTCCTTCCTTGATGGCCTTTCAAGTGATCACGTCTAGCCCAGGTTGTCCCTCCTCTGAGGGGTCTCACCTGTCTCTGACCATCTGACCACACTTTGCGGACAGGGAGATGAAGCAGGGGCAGCATCTGCTGCCAGAGACAAGCCTTGTCTCCTCAGTGGCTCGCATTCCAGAGGTCACTCAGAGCCTTAGACAGGGGATACGGTTTACAATTCCTGAAACCAGGCAGGGCGGTCCCCAACAATTTGCCACAGTAGCTGCACCAGTCAGCATTCCTACCAACAGTGTTTTCTTTCCTGCATAGCTTTTTCACACTTATTTCTTGTCCATCAAATTTGTGCACATGAAATCACTGGATTTGATATTATAGTTTATTTCTCTCCCTGCTTATAATAGCCTTAACCTTTTTAAAAATATTTTATTTATTTATTTTTAGAGGGGGAAGGGAGGGGAAAAAGAGAGGGAGAGAAACATCAGTGTGTGGTTGCCTCTCATGTGTCTCTTACTGGGGACCTGGCCTGCAACCAAGGTATATGCCCTAGACTGGAAATCAAAACAGTGGCCCTTTGGTTCTCAGGCTGGCACTCAATCCACTGAGCCACACTAGCCAGGAAAAAACTTTAAAACATTTAAAGTATACAATATGTACTTGAGTTGTGCCACTGTGTGGACTGTGTACGCCCTCCTGTTATAGTTAAGCCTGGATCGCTGTTGGCAAGTTCAAGGTCTGCCATTGCCTGTGTTCTGTCCAGGATCATGCAGCATAAGCTACAAAGTGATCTGCAGATAACTGCTACTTGTGCTAGGTTTGGAGGTGGCCAAGAAAAGCTAAGCTGTGAACAAAGATCAGCTGCTGCTAGTGCCAGGCATGGAACAACTTAGCAAGAAGTATGGGGCTCACTGAAGCCAGTTGCTACTTGTTAGAGGGAATTTAGGACTATCTGAAGCATGGGCCAATATAAACCATTCCATATGGAAAAGCCACTGGAAACAACTTGGATAGGATTAGAAGCTGGGAGGGACAAGGCCTCCAGGAATCACCAGAGGAAGTGAACAGTGTAAACCAGGTTGACAGAGACTCAGATATGGCACCTGCCTGCCAGCAGTGATCCATATCTCTGTGGGGCAGGAGTCAACTAAGAAACAGTGGCTTCTGCCAGCACTTCTGTCTGGCAGAAAGCTGCTCCTCAGCTCTTGTCCTGTTGCTGGAAAAATCAGTTCCTCCCTATATGTCTCCAATGCCTTTGCTACCCCCATGCTGGAGCACAGAGGGGATGAGTCTGTGTAATTCCATGCACAGGTCTTTTAGGAGGAACTTTCAGAGAGCCCAGCAGTTCCTGTCTTCCACAGACTCAGTCTCTGCTGGTTTTTACAGCCAGAAGTTGTAATGACTTCTAACTCTGGGCTAGGGAACCTGATGTAGGGCTGGAACCCTTTGCTCCTGAGATATCACTCAAAAAAATTTACCACATGTTAGTATGAGACCAGCTAGCTCTGTGCATCTTCCCCTCCTACCAGTCTTGATATAGTTTGTTCTTTAATTCTGTGGTGGTAGGAAGTCCATTCAGCCCCATTTCTGATAGCTCTGAATGATACTTGCTCTATAACTTAGTTCTAATTTGTGATTGTGTGAGGAGGTGAGCCATACTTACCTATGCCTCCATCTTGACCAAAAGCTTCCCAGTTTGGGTAATAAAGGAGACTGTAACAATGGGCCCTACAAGACACCTACTATATTAGGCCACTCTATCAAGACTGGGAAACATAGTAGCCCTACCCCATACATAGGAACAAACACAGGGAGGCTGCCAAAATGAGGAGACATAGAAACATGGCCCAAATTTTAAAAAAAAGAACAAAACTCCAGAAAAGGAACTAAACAAAATGGAGACAAGCAAGCTACTAGTTTAAAAGTAGTAAAGTTTAAAACACTGATTAAAAGGATTTTCTAGGAACTTAGTGAGACCCTCAACAGCATAAAAAAGATCCAATCAGAAATTACAATAAAGAGTGATTTACAAGGAAACAAATAGAGTGGGTGAAACCAAGAATCAGATCAGTGGTTTGGAATATAAGGAGGCAAAAAACAACCAATCATAACAGCAAGAAGAAAAAAGAATTTTAAAAAATTCTGACAATGGTATAAGGAGCCTTTGAGACAGCTTCAAGCATACCAAGATTCGCATTACAGGGGTACCAGAAGGAAGAGAGAGAGAGAAAGAAATTGGAAACCTATTTGAAAAAAAAATAATGACAGGAACCTTCCTAACTTGGTGAAGGAAATAGACATACAAGTATGGGGAGCACAGAGTCCCAAACAAGATGAACCCTAAAAGGCACACACCAAGATACATTATAATTAAAATATCAAAGCTTAAAAACAAACAATCTTAAAAGCAGCAAGAGAAACAAAGTGACTTACTTGCAGGGGAATTTGCATGAGACTATCAATTGATTTCTTTAAAAAAATTTTTTTTAGGCTAGAAGAAATTGGCAAGGACTTTTGCCAAGATGGAGGCATAGGTGGAAGCACTGTACCTTCTCACACAACCAAGTTTTTAAACAACAAAGTTTTAGCAACAAAAATGCAGCCAAACCACAGAAAATTGAACTATACGGAAGTCTGACAACAATGAACCCTTCAGCCAAACCAGTAAGAGGGGTAGAGCCAGTAGCAGAGCAGGGTCAGGCAGGAAAGATCCACCACACCAACCCGGGCACATGACCCAGGTACAACAGTAGCCGTGAGGGGATCCCAGGTGTGGAGTAGCGGGCGGACCCACTGAGGGCTGACCGCGGTCACACATTTGTGCGCAGATAAATCGGTGAAGGAGCGAGCAGTGAGATGGACTGTCCAGGCCCCAGGGAAGTGGCAGAGGGGACCACTATTGTCCCTCTCCGATCCTGCCCCCACATACAGTGTCACAAACCAGCGACCTGGGTGGCCCTACCCTGGTGAATACCTAAAGCTCTGTTCCTCATACCTAACAGGTGAGAACAGAGCAAAACATGGCTCGAGAACAACTCAGAGCCCCAGAGCCGATAAATCTAAGTGATGAAGAAATAGCCAAACTTTCAGATGCACAGTTCAAAACATTGGTGATCAGGATGCTCACAGAACTGGTTGATTTTAGTCACAAATTAGAGAAACATATGAAGGCTAAACTAATTGAAATGAAGGGAAATGCACAGGAAACCAATTGTGATGGAAAGGAAACTGGGTTTCAAATCAAAGGAGTGGACCAGAAGGAGGAAAAAAATGACCAAACAGAAAAGGATGAAGAAACAAGAATTCAAAAAAGGAGGAGAGGCTTAGGAACCTCCAGGACATCTTTAAACACTCCAACATCCGAATTATAGGGGTACCAGAAGGGGGAAAGGAGCAGCCACCAGTGGAAAACTTATTTGAACAAATAATAAAGGAGAACTTCCCCAATCTGGCAAAGGAAATAGACTTCCAGGAAATCCAGGAAGCTCAGAGAGTCCCAAAGAAGTTGGACCCAAGAAGGAACACACCAAGGCACATCAGAATTACATTAGCCAAGATTAAAATGAAGGAGAGAATTTTAGAAGCAGCAAGAGATAAGGGGACAGTTACCTACAAAGGACTTCCTATCAGACTGTCAGTGGATTTCTCAAAAGAGACCTTGCAGGCAAGAAGGGGCTGGAAAGAAGTATTCCAAGTCATGAAATCCAAAGACCTACATCCAAGATTGATCTATCCAGCAAAGCTTTCATTTAGAATGGAAGGACAGATAAAGTGCTTCTCAAATAAGATCAAATTCAAGGAGTTCATCCTTACCAAGCCCTTATTATATGAAATGTTAAAGGGACTTATCTAAGAAAAAGAAGATACAAAAGATGAACAGTGAAAGGACAGCAAACTCACAGTTATTAACAACCACACCTAAACCAAAAGCAAACTAAGAGGACAGCTAGATCAAGAGCAGAACCATAGAAATGAAGATCACATGGAGGGTTAGCAACAGGGGAGTGGGAGAAGGAGAAGGGGGAAGAAGGTACAGAAAATAAGTAGCATAGATGGTAGGTAGAAAATAGATAGAGGGGAGGGCAAGAATAGTATGGGAAACATAGAATCTAAAGAACTTGAGACACGTGGTCATAAACTTAAGGGGGGAATGGTGGGGGAGGGGGTGTGCAGGGTGGAGGGAAATGAAGGGGTGAAATAGAATAACTATAATGGCATAATCAATAAAATACATTAAAAATAAATTATATAAAAATAAATTGGCAAGATATATCTGAAGTCATGAAAAGCAAGGACCTGCAACCAAGATTACCTAGCAAAGCTATCATTTAGAATTGAAGAACAGAAAAAGAGCTTCCCAAACAAAAAAAAGCTAGAGTCCATCATTTCCAAACCAGAAATGTTAAAAGGTCTTCTTTAAGAAGAAGAAGATCAAAAATATAAATAATAAAATCACAACAAATACATATCAATCAACAATTGAATCAAAAAAATAAAATAGACAAACAAGGAAAACAGAAACAAAACAATAGATACACAGAGAGCATTTTGATGGTTGCCAGATGGGGGATTGTTGGTGGGATCAGTGAAAAAGGTAAGGAAGTTAAGTACAAACTGGCAGTAACAAAATAGTCATAGGGAGAAAAACTACAGCATAGGAAACAAAGTAGCCAAAGAATACATATGCATGACCCACGGACAGGGACAGTGGTTGAGCACTGCATGAGGGAGTTGTATGGGGAGGCTGGGTGGAGAGAGGCAAAAGTGGAAAAATTAGGACGACTGTGATAGCATCACCAATAAAATATAATTAAAATAATCAAGTATACAATATGATGATTTAGTATATGAATAAACTGTGAAAGGATTTCCTCATTGAGTTAATTAAAACATCCATCACTTAATAAATCTCTCTCTCCCCTCTCTCAACACACACACACACACTGGGGACCTGGCCCACAACCCAGGGATGTGCTCTGACTGGGAATTAAAGCAGCAACCCTTTGGTTTGCAGACTGGCACTCAGTCCACTGAGTCACACCAGCCAGGGTAATATTCCTTCTTTTCTAAGGCTGAATACTATTTCATTTTATATATATAAACATACCTTTTATCCATTTTCCATCAATTATAAACACATTATTTCTAAACCTTGGCTATTGTGAATAATATTGCTATGAACATGAGAATACAGATATCTCTTTGAGATAATGATTTTATTTTTTCTGACTATACAGTTGACTGTTGATCAACATGGAAATTAGAGACACTGACACCTGCACAGTCAAAAATCTGCATATAACCTTTGACTCCTCCAAAACTAAACTATAGTCCCTCCCTATTTGCAGAAGATTGGTTCCAGGATTGACCACAGATAAGAAAACACATGTCCTGGCTGGTGTAGCTCAGTGAATTGAGTGTGGGCTGTGTACCAAAGTGTTACTGGTTCAATTCCCAGTCAGGGCACATGCCTGGGTTGTGGGCCAGGTCTCCAGTGGGGGCCATGTGAGAGGCAACCATACATTGATATTTCTCTCCCTCTCATTCTCCCTTCCTTCCCCTCTCTCTAAAAAAATTAAATCTTAAAAAAAAGAAAACACACAATGCTCACATCTCATATAAAATGGTGTAGAACAATGCATACAGTGGCCCTTTGCATCTCTGGATTCCCATCTGTAGAATGAAAATAGTGTTTTTATGTATAGTTGGTTGAGTCCACAGATGCAAAACCCAGGGATACAGAGGGCCAACTGCATATTACTGGAAAAAAATCCACATATAAGTGGACCTGCACAGTTGCTCAAGAATCAATGTATTATGTAAAAAAGTAGGATATCTGGATCATATAGTAGTCTTATTTTTAATTTCTTGACAAACCTCTATACTGTTTCCATAATGACTGTAGCAGTTTACATTCACATCAACAGTGCACAAGCCTTCCCTTTTCTTTGCACCCTTGTTATACCTTGTCTTTTTTATAATAAACATCTAAAAGTTATGAGGTGATATCTCATTGTTTTGATTTGCATTTTCTTGTCAATTAGTGATGTTGAGCACCTTTACATTACCTATTGACTATACCTATTGACTATTTTCTTTGAGAAAATAGCTATTTATGTCCTTTGACTTTTTTTCAGTGGGTTACTATTTTTTGCTATTGAGTTGTGTGAGGATCCTTGTTTGGATATTAACCCTTTAACAGATATGTGGTTTGCAAATATTTTCTTCCATTATATAGGTTGTCTCTTAGTTATGCTTGTGGTTTTCTTTGCCACACAGATCTTGCATCATATTTTTATTGCCATTGTTTTTGGCATCATATATGGTCTTTGTTATATTTAGTTACATTTCATCTATACATAGTTTTTTAAACATTTTAATCAAAAAACAATGAATTTTGTTAAAAGTTTTTCTTGAATTTTTGAGATGACCACATGATTTTTAGCCTTTTACTATGTTAATACAATGTATTGTAGTTGTTGATTTCTGGATGTTGAACCATCCTTGTATCCCTGGATTAAATCCCACTTCATCATTGTGTAGGCTTGTCATTTATTGGAAAACTAGATAGCAGGTTATAGAAAGGAGAAAAAAGAAATGTTGGCAGTATAAAACAGGGTTGCATTCAAATGGTGGAATGATAAAATTCAGAGGATAGAAGAGGCTGATATTGAGTGTCTGTAATGTCTACAGCAGGGAGTACTGATGAAATGTGGCAGATAAAATCAGGGGAAGGGATTAAGTCAAAATCAAGCCACAAACTTTTGAAAGATGATTCTTGATATTACCAAGAATTATGAAAATAGTGGTATTAAAGAGAACAACAGTAAATAAGGTGATAAATCATTCAAGGAATTATAAGCAGTGATCAAGGGTTTTATAGATGATTGCAATTAAAAAATATTACAGCTATCGACTGATGGCAAGAACTACATTGTAACCAAATTGTTTTTCTTGGGCTCTCTCTTTTTTCTAATTTCTCAAGTATTTATTGAATAAGAATAATTAAGCATAAATAGCAGTAATTATTACAACTGAAAACACTAAACAGATAGTTCCATATAGTTCAAAAAGGCACAACAAAAGTAAATAAATCTGAGACAATGTATTTGAAATTAAGTTAACTAGCTAAGCTTCCTTTAATAAATACTTTGATAATTATAATTAAATTGCTTAAAATTGCATTAGTCTCAAATAAATTTTAGTCATCAAAATCAGTGTACAATCCCTGAAGATGCACAGAAATAAAAACAAATGACTATTTGTGAAAAAGTCACACGATATGCAACCATACTGGCAATTGGCTTTTGCAGGAGCAAACATCAATACTCTGTAACCATAGCTAAGAAGTCTACCACGTTTAAAGTCTGTGGATCTCAATGAAAATCCAACTAAGACAACTACATAAACATTAAACAATATTATACAAAGGATAAATTTAGTGGTTAAGAAAATTATATGAGTTAGAAATTGCTGAGGTACCATTCAGGGAATATCATTCTGATTTATAACATTTTGTGTAGTGTTTCAACACACTTAGGCTGTGTTTATATAATCACTAAAACATTAGGTCACTTTGATTGACCAAACAGCTGGTCCGACTACATTTTAAACTGAAATGAAGAATTTCTCAATTGACTTAGTCACAGACTTAACGAAACCGTAAAAGGGAAAAAGGATTATTATTTCCATCTCTATGTACTTAAGTAGCAAAGAGGCTTAGCAAATCAGGTTAATATAATAAAGCAAGCAAGAAGAGGCACATCTGAAGCTCCCTGACATTTGTAATATCATGCAAAGACAGAAAAATAAGGAGTAGGTCCTAGAAGCTTAAGTTGGGAGCACAGCAAAACCTAATTGACATAACTAAAGCAGGATAAAATTTATTATACCAGCCATGTAAATTGGAGCATATCCATGGGCAGAAATGTATCCTGTAGAGTCCAAGGAATTTAGGGATCTGGCTTTGCTGTTCTGTCCTGTAACATGAGGCCGATATGGGATGTATTACCAAAAGTAATCACTATTTTATCAAGCTGGAAACATCTGAGGACTTAGATTTGTATAGAATGCATCATTTTTCTATGTGGCTCTTCTTCCAAAATTATTTCTGGCTCCCTGTCACTCATGAGAGGGTTAGCTATTTTTCAAGCTTGGTACTCTTAATAGAAAAGGAGTGGCAATGCAGAGAAAAGTCATTAAAATGTACTTTCACCTTAGACTAATGTGTTTAAAAATAGCTTTACTGAGCATACCTCACCACATGACTCATCCATTTAAAGGATACAAGTAAGTGGCTTTTAGTGTATTCAGAGTGGCTCGATGATCACAACGATGTAACTTTAGAATATTTAAGTCACTCCCAAACAAACTGGGTACCAGTTAGCAATCAGTCACCATTCTCCCCATCTCCCAGCTCTAGACAAACACTAATCACAATGCTTTTCTTTTGTTCCAGGATTCCATCCAGGAATTTGTCATATATTCTTATCTGTGCATTTTATATGCATTTTATTTCTCATATATTCTTAGGCTACTCATTGCTTTCACAATTACTCATATTTTCCTTGTTTTAATGACCTGGAAAATTTTTAAGAATACTTGTCAGGCATTTTTTTTCCCATGGAATTTGCCTGGTGTTTTGTGTGCATGTGTACATGTATGTGTTTTAATGATTTAACTGGAGTTACCTGTTCTTGAGAGGAAGACTGTAAAGCTGAATCGCCATTTTCATGACATAATATTGAGGGTACAACCTATCAGCATGACTTAACACTGTTCACCTTCATCACCTGGCTGATGTCTTTGTCAGGTTTCTCTCCCATAAACTTACTCTTCTTTTTCTGTATTCCTGGGAGAAGCTCACTATGCTCAGCCCACACACATTGAAGTGGAAGTACTGCTTCACTTCCTTGAGGATGAAGGATTGAAGTATCTGCAACAATTATTTGTCTCTTCTTCCTCATTTTTTAGTTATTCAATCAGTTATTTATATCAAAAAGGACTCGGTTATTTATTCACACATTGTGCTGTATCTAGTACTACTTTTGTTCAAATTGTGTCAGCTTTGGCCTTTGGGAGCTATTTTAGTTGGATTCTGTATCTTCTTTACTAATTTCATCATTGTAGGGCTTATTTGTTTTTGTTTTTAGCACTCTTCTACATATGATACTTCAAGATGTCCCAGGCTCACCCTGTACATTTCCTGCTACCGTCCTAAAATACACCATCAATCCAAGGGTCCATGGTTTCTTTTATTTTAAATGGCATTAGAGATCATGATCTGGATGCTAGATGCAACTCATTGCTACTGGGGTACTGTTATTTCTAGACCTTTTTGGTGGACAAAGTAAAGAAAATATATCTTTGTGCACTAACATATAAATATATACACACCTATAAATATTTCTATATGTAACCATTTGCATGTATATTAATCTAAATGAGTTTATATTGTCTCCAAATCTAATCCATTACAACAAGAGCCATTCTAACCTCTTCTCCTTGCTTATCTGTCAACTCCCACTACAGCAAATGGAAAACCTGATTCCCACCAACTATTTCATTAATTGTTTATTTTATTATACATATGTAGCATTATTAAACACATTATATATTATAATATATCTTACTATTATGTTATTAAAACCTCAGCCTTCCTTTAAAGCAAGAATGAGAATTCCTATTTTGCAGGTAAAATATTGAAGCTCAGGAAGTTGAATTTGCCCATAGTTGTTGTATTTATAAAGTTAGAAATGAATTCATACCTAGTACTGACTGATTACAAAATCTACCAAGAGCTTCAAAGTCTACTCTTGGGAAAATGGCTAATGATTTTAGTTACTATTTAGTGAAATTCCACACAGGTGCCAGTTCAGTGGAATAAGACTCAGGATGTAGAGCTTCAACCTCAAAACCAACAGTGTAGGCAATATTAAAAATGTCTTCCTCATCTACAAATATGAAGAAAGGATATCTTAGAGGAAAGAAGCAAGTGGGATTCAGGAGGAGATTAGATAGGCCTTAGAAATTAGTAGTGGAGGCAAACAGATCAAGAGAAAACTGGTTAGATACGCTTTTAGATGTGAGAAAATAAGTAAGCTTAGGTCTATTAGATAAATCATGTAAAATTGCTGTTACTCTTTTTTGACTTACAGTTTCATTTAGTTGAGTCTATACATTTCTGCCAAAACTTCAGGAAAAAAGTCATCTTTGCCTTTTAGAATTAATCAGTAGATCCAGATAAAATAAATAGGATTGATTTTCAGAAAGCAATATAATATTTTTTTAATTTTTATAGAGGAAAAGAAAATTTATTTTTTTAAATAGAAGCTTCTAGGTATATAATAATTTTTTAAAGTTTCAAATCAGTCAATGCCAGTTTCTGCTTAATTTAAATTTAACCTTCTTTCTACTTTAAACATTTATTTATTTACTTATTTAATAATTTGCTTTCAAGAAGTAAGAAATGCAAGGGTCTCAAAAGATTCATTAAATTCATGGATTCATCAATAGTAGGTACTGAATGAAAGGCAGTTACAGTGTTCTGCAAATCTAAGGTCAGAATATTAGGGATCGAAATTACAGCACTACATTTCTCCTTGTACTGTTTTCCTCCAAATAAATCACTTGCTTTTGTTGGGCCTTTTATTTTCTTTTTTTAAATGGGAATAGTAAAATTTATGTTATAGATAATATCTATCAAATTATACAGATATAAGCAAGAGATTATAGACCTAGATATGATTATAAATTATAGAAAGTAGATTACAGGTATAGAAAAATGTTATCTATAAATATGACAAATATTTATAGATAATTTGAAGTAACAAATAATATTTCATCATTTAGTAAAATAATTTGAAGTTACAAATACTATTGAAAATAATTTGAAGTAACAAACACTATCGAAAGGTAGGAACTATCCTATTAACAATTATAAAAACACATCTTTTGGTTGCAAAACTTTTTAAATGACATTGGAAATAGTTCGGATTCTCAATTGTTAACATTTTTAGTGCTTAGAAAATATTATATATTTTTTCATTACCTCTTAGTCCTGTTATATTCCCCACTTTCCCACCCCACAATCACCATGCTGTTGTCAATGTTGATGAGTCCTTTTTCCTTCCATTCAATCCCTCCCCTCCAACCTTCCCCCACTTTAGCTGTCAGAAAGCAATGCAATTTTATGACTTGCTCCCTACCCTTATTTAATTTGGAGGATAATAAACTAAATAGAACCTTCTCTTAAAAGTACAAAACTTTCTTTAAAATGGCATTTCCTCATTGTAATTTGTTTTGATTAAGATTTTTGAATCTTCTCATCCTTTCCCAATCATAATAATCTTTTGTTTTGATCGCTGTTAGGGTATCACTATTATTAGTAGTAATGTTAGTAGCCATCTTCATTGTCCTATTGCCATTAGTGTCATTACTGTCATGATAATATTATCTTTTGCCAAGAAAAACATCAGGTAGGTGGGTAGAGGAGGAAAACATGGTGCAAAATTTATGTTGGCCATGCTTGCGAGGGTGCTATTTGCATTTTACTCTATGATATTAACCTCTCCATTGCATAGTTTCTTCAACTGAAAAGTGTGGATTGAGCCAGTTTTACAATGTTACTAGAAGGTTAACATTTGCAACTTTGAAAGCTTCTTTGGTAAGGGGCTCAGAGAAAGAAAAATGTATTGTTCTACATTATTTGGTAACTTCTTTTGCAGGGCTAAGCTATAAATCTAGAATCTGATTGAAACATATTGTTTTTCTCTTTAGCCATCAATTGTCCTCTTATTGAATAAATAAATTGAATACTGAAGTTGGCATTTACTTAAAAATTCCATCAGGTTCAGCTTTTTTTAACTGATGGCTCCAATTTCATTTGTTTAAAAAAATGAATTTTTAGTGTGCCTGGGCTGCAAAATACTGAATAAAATTACCATGAAAAACAAGTACTGTCTGTGTTAGATTGATGAAGTAATTGCATGATTACAGTGACTTCAAAATATGTGCTGATGAATATATACTTACGGTTATTATGAAAAACAAAATTTGAAGAACTTTGCAAGCTGTATTTAAATTTTAATTAAAAAATAGAAATTAAAAATATTTATTTTCTCCACTGGAATAGAGGAAGTGATACCTTGACTTAATTTCTAGGTAACTTAAAAAGAATGCTCAGCTGGATCTAAACTTGTTTTATTTTATACCAAATATTTTCTTTTGTAGTTGAAAGTACCTGTGGGTCTTTGAAGATTCTGAAGAGTTTTCAAAAGTAATTGGGAATCTCCTAATTTGTATGGAAGTATTTATTATTTTTGGAGACATCATCATGGGATAAGTGTGAATAGAAAATTGTATATACAATATAATCTAAGTCTTGTTATTGGGTTGTGTGTATATATATATATATATATATATATATATATATATATATATATATATATCCATGTCCATAACTGGAAAAAAGACACAATGATCTGTTAATTATGTTTATAATTGGATACTAGAAATGCAGGTGGCTTTTATTAATGTTTCAGTTTTGTGTATTCTATACAATGAACATTTAAAATGAGAAATACTGAAATTATTTAATTTATATAACTATTAACATGCAAGTCTCTATAATCATATACTTCTTCTTATTTAGACTAGAAAAAGAAGGCAGGTTCTAGTGAGAAAAGCAGCAAGCATGGTAGAGTCTATTCCTTCCAGAAATGAGCAGCCAACAGCTTTAGAATCACCATCATGGGAGCTATGAAGGTGCGCCATGGGTATGATTAGTGATTCTGGTGGGGACAAAAGTTGTCAAGAACATAAAGTTATCCAAGAAAAATAAGCAATGACATAACTGAGGTTAGTGGAGTGAGAATCTTCAGAGGGTTTTAAGTAACTAAAAAATGAAGGGGAAAGGGAATAAAAGACTTTTAATAATTTGGATTCTGTCTTTTGATCCTCTTTTAATGGGCTTCAAGGATGAAAGCAAAAGATTTAATGTTTTATTATAGTGTCACTTTTAGAGACTGACCTATGATTTTATAAATGCAGCGCTGTTCTGAACTGGGACACTCAGATCTCCAAGGTCCCTCAACACAATGAGGATAAGAATATAAATGTTTACTCCTACACCTTTTTTTCCCACAACTATGAAGACGTATTTGTAACTGTGTGGTTAGTAACAATACCTTATAAAAACACTTTCTAAGTCAATTAGTTTACCAACTGCTTCATTTAAATTCTACCTCAGGCACTTCTGAAAGTCACAGCCATTTCTTAATTCATCACCACGCACTCCAAGTAACTCTTTGATCCTTGTGAATGGCACACCCTGCCCCTGGTAGGCATCTCATAAAGCAATTTAGAAATGTACACTTCTGACCCAATGAGGGCTGGATACATTTTGTTTGGAAGAGAGTAATGATATATTAATACACATACAAGATAAAGGAAAAAGTGTCCAGTCACAATGATCTTCCTCTGAAACTACATACGTGGTAAGCAATTACAAGTCAATATGTGCTGAGTTACTGAATGAGGAGCTTCGTATGGCAGGTTCTCTGGCATTCTGATGACCATACAAGTTTGTGTGACAGTTACAGGTGATGAAGAACTAGCTAAGCATTTTAAAGAGAAAAATGCTATGTTCAAATATACATATTACAGTAATCTGGAGGATGGTGTAGAAAGAAAAAATGTAGGCAAATCTCTCTGCCAAACCTTTATTACATTTTCTTTTTTTTTCATCTTTTTTTAAAAGATTTTATTTAGTTATTTTTAGACAGGGAAAGGGAGGGAGGGAGGAAGAGAGGAAGAGAAACATCATTGTATGGCTGCTTCTCAGGTACCCCCCACTAGGAACCTGGCTCACAACCCAGGCATGTGCCCTGACTGGGAATCAAACCAGCAATCCTTTGGTTCACAGGCCAGCACTCAATCCACTGAGCCACACCAGCCAGGGCCCTATATTACATTTTTATATTTTAAAATACTTAAGGATGCTGTAACATGCATTAAACAGAATTGGCTTAGAAAAATACTCTGTCATTTAAATTTTCTTCTGCCAATTTTGGTGAGCCTTTTCCTGTCTTTAGGTCTGTGCAACACCATCTATAAAATAAGATAGGTACTCTCAGTAATCTCTAACATCCCTTTCAAACTTCAAATTTTACAAAATGACATTAAGTGGTTATGTAAACTACTAAGTTTTATTTTCATAGAACACCTGCCTCCTAGTTTATAAGAAAAAAATTGCCGTATATACTTAGACATACTCGAAAAATATTTTTTAAAATCTGGTTGATTTCTTTTGGTTTTCTCATTTTTTCTGATCTATAATAATATGAGGTTGTATGAAACAAAGAGAGGGAGAAATAAATGATAAGAATTTGAGACAACTCTTCATTATAAGGGTGTTCACACCATAGTTGCCATGAAAGTTAATGAGGATATCAAGTTACTTTGAGGTTCAGCCCCCAGAGGACATTATATGTTCTGCCAAAAAGCAAAAACTATGCATGATAATGAGCATCTCTGAGGAAGAGAAAACAATGATAATAGTAGAAGACGCATGACTCAATTTTGTGCAGAATATAGATAAGCCTTGAATCCTGTATACTTTGCTAATTGGTTAACACCACAATCCTGTCTGCTACAAATAGTGTGGAGCACTCATTAAAGCAGAGAGGAAAACAGAAGTGTCTTGTCTTAGTTATGACCCAAATGCTGTGAATTTAGAAGCAAGAAAAGGTATTTCTAATATAAATAACTTTACATGTTTTTAAATAAAAATTTCTCTCATCTTGACAAGCTACCAGACCTGATTCAGTTTAATTGGTTCAATGCATTGTGTTAAATTGTAAAAAGGAGTGAACTGGGGGGAAATGGAGAAAAAGGTATTTTTCTTAATTTAATCATAAACATCTGTAAGGCCCTGTATTGAAATATAAGAACATTGGGAATTGTTGACTTTTCTCCAGTAACCTAGAAATCTGTCTATATGTGAAGTTGCTGGGAAAGGAGTCACCAATTTTTCTTTCAATTGTGTTTTTCTATCTCATATCATTTTATGTCATCAAATCTTTTGACAATAGCTGTCAAGTCAACAAAATGGTTGTTGTTAAGAGGAACCACTTATTCATATATTTTATAACAATGAGAGAACAATGGGTACAGGGAAACCAGATTACCAAACCATCACTATTTACACATACTATGAAATTCTCAGACATTGCCTAGAAAGAAATGCAGTATATACAAAGAAAAAAGAAGAGACTTTCTGCCAAGAGGGAGGCATAGGTGGAAACACTATACCTTCTCACACAACCAAGTTTAAAAACAACAAAGTTTTGGCAACGAGAACGCAGCCAAACCACAGAAAATTGAACTAATGGAAATCTGACAACAACGAAGCTTTCAGCCAGACAGGTAAGAGGGGCGAAGCCAGTAGCGGAGCAGGGTCAGGCAGGAAAGATCCACCGCACCAACCCGGGCACATGACCCAGGTACAACAGTAGCCGTGAGGGGATCCCAGGTGTGGAGTAGCAAGGGGCAGACCCACTGAAGGTGCAAGGCAGCGGACCCACTGAGGGCTCACCTTGGTCACAAATTCACACGCAGATAAACTGGTGAAGGAGCAAGCAGTGAGACTGACCACGGAGGCTCCAGCATGGGGAAGCACCAGAGGAAACGCCATTAACCCCTTTGACCTCCAAAAACAGCGTCACAACCCAGCGACCTGGGTAGCCCTGCCCTCGTGAACACTTAAGGCTCCCTCCTCATACATAACAGGTGCAAACAGACCCAATCATTATGGTTCAAGAAGAACAGCTCAAAGCCCCAGAGCCAATACTTCTAAGCAACAAAGAAATAGCCAAACTTTCAGATGTACAGTTCAAAACACTGGTGATCAGGATGCTCACAGAACAAATGAAGGCTAAACTAATTGAAATGAAGGGAAATGCACAGAAAACCAATAGCGGTGGAAAAGAAATTGGGACTCAAATCAAGGGAGTGGATCAGAAAGAAGAAAAAAATGACCAAACAGAAAAATATGAAGAAACAAGTGTTCCAACATCCAAATTATAGGGGTACCAGAGGGGGAAGAGGAACAGCCACAAGTGGAAAACTTATTTGAACAAATAATAAAGGAGAACTTCCCCAATCTGGCAAAGGAAATAGACTTCCAGGAAATCCAGGAAGCTCAGAGAGTCCCAAAGAAGTTGGACCCAAGAAGGAACACACCAAGGCACATCAGAATTACATTAGCCAAGATTAAAATGAAGGAGAGAATCCTAGAAGCAGCAAGAGATAAGGGGACAGTCACCTACAAAGGAGTTCCCATCAGACTGTCAGCTGATTTCTCAAAAGAGACCTTACAGGCAAGAAGGGGCTGGAAAGAAGTATTCCAAGTCATGAAAACCAAAGACCTACATCCAAGATTGCTCTATCCAGCAAAGTTTTCATTTAGAATGGAAGGACAGATAAAGTGCTTCTCAGATAAGACCAAATTCAAGGAGTTCATCATCACCAAGCCCTTATTATATGAAATGTTAAAGGGATTTACCTAAGAAAAAGAAGATAAAAAAGTTGAACTCACTGTGAGCAAACTCACAGTTATCAACAACCACACCTAAAACAAGCAAATTCAGAGGGCAGCTGGATCAGGAGCAGAACCATAGAAATGAAGATCACATGGAGGGTTAGCAACAGGGGAGTGGGAGAAAGAGAAGGGGGGAGAAGGTACAGAAAATAAGTAGCATAGATGGTAGGTAGAAAATAGATAGGGGGATGGCAAGAATAGTATGGGAAACATAGAATCTAAAGAACTTGAGACACATGGTCATAAACTAAAGGGGGGAATGGTGGGAGAGGGGGTGTGCAGGGTGGAGGGGAATGAATGGGGGAATAGAACAACTGTAATGGCATAATCAATAAAATATATTTTTAAAAAGAAAAAATAAATAAAAGGGAAGGGAAGTGAACAGACAAAATAAATAAAAAGAGAGAGGAAGAGAATGCAAGGTAAGGTAAGGGAAGGTAAGGGAAGGGAAGGGAAGGGAAGGGAAGGGAAGGGAAGGGAGGGGAAGGGAAGGGAAGGAAGGGAAGGGAAGGGAAGGGAAGGGAAGGGAACATAGCCCACTTAGAAGAGACAATAGCTTCTGGATCTAGGAATATGACCAAAAGTGGACAAAAAAATAAATATTTCTGAGTCTTAAGGCAGTTATATAGGGCTCTAAAACTAGGTCTTTCCAAGAAAAATTTTAGAGGAAAAGCAACAGCTAATGCTCAAATATAAGGACCAAAGGATTCTGTTTAATGGAAATATATTCTTAGTGGCTCCTACAGAAACATCATTTTCTCATTGATATGTCTCACTATTCTAGGACTGATAAAACAGAGTTGAGAATCATGTAAGATTTTTCCCTTTCTATAGTAAATCCAACTCTTTCACACACATAAACTAAAGTTACACCCTAGTCCCAAGCCAAAGAGTATATTGAGTTTTACTAGAACGAGATCTGTCCTGATGTTTGTCTCCAGAGTGGGAAGGTTCAAGAGAACAAGCATTCCCCTTTGCTATTAGATTTCTAACCTGAGTTTTATCAAGTCATTATCATTAAATTTTCCTAATATAATATAAGCATTGCCTCAAAGACACCCATGCCCTTCACTACCAGTTAGATCAATTTTGTGGGTTTATTATTCCTCAAAAGTTTTAAAATTATTTAAGACTCAAAGAAGAACTCAGTAATACCAAAGTCATATGTATAGAGGGGTAATAACTATTCCAGGTGAAGTCGTATCCTCAGCATAATATGTAAATGGGTTTAATTATTTCATTTAGAAGAAGGTTTATATTAATGCCTTAGACTATAACCTGTTGCTTGAGAGTTGAGTGATATTTCATATACTTCCAAGTAACTTCAGAATTATTTCCAAGTTCCTGACATAGCAAAGCATAAAGTGTGGAAGCCTAGTCTATCCATCACCATTACAGTTATTCTCTCACCAAGAAATTATCATTACCTTATGCAAACACCCTACCAACTTTCTCCCTATCTTGCCTTTCTGCATAATTAGGCTAATCCCTCCCACAGCCACAAAAAAAAAAGTGCTCTTAACTACTGGTATTCTGATTCTGACTTTTAAGTGCAGAAAGCTTCATTCTTGATATCAAGTAACAATAAGCTTTGTACACTGATACACTCATACTTTTAAGAGAGGTTACTGAATTTCCAAATGAGCCAAGAAGAGCAAAATCTGCAAGTTTGAGCAAATATATGGTTCCCATGTACCCTAAGACACAGGTGGCAAACACAAGGCCCAAGGGCCAAATCCGGCCCTCCTCCTTGCTTTATGCGACCTGGTACCTTGTTTCTACCTGGCAGCAGCACGGAGCTCCTTGCCTCTAGTAAAGAAGTAGTTACATTTATACAATCCTAAAATTACACTGGGCTCTTTGAAGGCAATGGTGAGGCTGATGTGGCTCCCGGTGAAAATGACTTTGACATTCCCGCCCTCAGACACGGCTAATTCTGACATCTATCTGAAGTATGAAGACAATGGAAAAATTGTATGTACAGCAAAAAGGTGGGCAAAAAAGAAGTAACAAATGACATGCATAACCATTATGGCTTCAAGTATAACTGCTAAAACAACTAATACATTCTTCTGAATTTTACTCCATAATTTTTACCTATTGGTAAAATTCTCTACATCTACCTCACTTTCTGTTTCAGAGAGAGGTTTATTATTTCAAATTATGCATTATCTTTTAAATTTATATTAACAACACAAGATTAATAAAATTAAAACTACCTTCTAATCACTCATAATATTCTCCTAAAAGATAATCTATAAAATGATTCAACTTATTCTCTTAAAAATAGATTTGGGTTTAAAAGATGAAAATGAATTAAGTACTAGAATACTACCATCAATAGACATGAGTAGTAAACTGCTTTCAAGAGGCAAATGTATGCAGTATCAAATATTGTATTTTCCCTTTGACCCAAAATTCAAAGAAGTGTTCAAAATGTTGAACTTGAGCACCAAGAATTGTTTACCTCATTGTCTTGGGCTCACTGAATACAACTTTATTTTTCAGAATATGATGGTGTGCTAACAAGACCCTCCATTTACCTGTCTGTTTTAATTCACTGTTTTGACTTTCATAATCACTCTGTTTCTACACTTAACAAGTGATTACTCTTTTACATCTATAGTATTAGCAATAGCATTCAATTAATACACTTTGAGCTAAAATTATACTTCACTAACATCTAACTTGGACCTTATGCTCTGTTGCTAAATGGTTGCTAATTGAACAACCAGAAGCTAAACTCTTCTTTGCTCTTAATAATATTCCTAAATTTTAAAAAATTCACATCTTTAAGAAGTGCAGGATATTTTAGGAAAAACCACAACATGTAGGTAAAACTAATCTGTCAATTAACAAGTATCTATTGATCATCATTATCACTATGAGATTATATAAGGCTGGCCAATGGAAGATGAGAGAAGCATACATTAAGTTTTCCTACTCTCAAGAAACAGGTCAGCTAATGAAACAGACATTGAAAACATATTGAAATACTCAGGGGAAGAAAAGTAAGGAAATAAGATTAGTGTAACTATTGCATGTATATTTTTGAAATTTTATATTTTTACATTTTACCTTGAGATAGATTATCCATTTTGAGTTAATTTTAGGTATAAAGTACATGAGGATGTGAAGTAATATTTGTTTTTGTTTTTGCTTTGTTTTACATTTAGATTATCAATTGTTTTACCAACTTTTGTGTTAAAAGGCTGTTTTTTTTCTTCTTTACATTTGCAACCTTGTCAGCAGTTGACAATAGTGGTTTGGATCTGCCTGAACTCCACTCTCCGTTAATCTATATGGCTATCCAATCCTTTCACCAATGACAAAGATCCTATTACCATATCTTTACAAACCATTTTGATACCAGGTAGTTTACAGCTTGTTTCATATTTTTCAAAATTGTTTTAGTTATCCTAACCGGTTTGATAGCCATTTATTTTAGAATTAGTTTCCTGAGGCCTCAAAAGAAGTGCCTTTTGGGATTTTAGTTGTAATTGTGTTTGAATTATAGATCAATTTTAGAAAAATTGATATCTTGAATTCTCTTCATTAAAACTAACAAATAAACAAAACCCATTCTTTTTAATTTAATTTTTATATTAATGTTTTACAGTTCTCATAAATATTTAATTTTGTTCTCTTGGAAGTGGTAACTTATAAGATTTTTAAATCCCAGTATTTCATTACTAGGGTATATAATATAATTTTTTAACATTTATCTTTTATCTTGGGGTTTTATAAAATTAACTTACTGGTAATAAGAGCTTTTTGTATTGTTGTTCAAGTACAATTGTCTCCATTGTCCCCCACCTCCCACCCTCAATCCTAACTCTTTTGGTTTTGTCCTGGGTCCTTAGTACATGTTCCTTGATGACACTTCCCCTTGTTTCCTCCATTATCCCTCTGCCCCCTCCCCTCTGGTTACTGTCAGTTTGTTCTTTATTTCAATGTCTCTGGTTATATTTTGCTTGCTTGTTTGTTTTGTTGATTAGGTTCCACTTACAGGCAAGATCATATGGTACTTGTCTTTCACCACCTGGCTTGGTAATAGGAGCTTTAATATAAGGCCTTTGAATTATCTATAGAGACAGTCATGTTTTCTCTAACTAAGGACAGATTTTCTTCCTCTTCCAGTCTGAATGCCCTTTATTTTTTTTGTTTGTTTTATTGCACTGGCTAAGACTTCCCGTATGATATTGAATAGAAATGTTAAAAAGAAATCTTCATCTTATTCCTAATTTTAGTCAAAAAGCATTCAGTCATTTACCCTTAAATATATTAGATGAAAGCTGTTCAATGTATGCAACTTGTCAGTTTAGATAATTTTTCTTTGATCTTAAGCGGTATTCCTTTTTACTTGGTTAATATGTTGAATTGCATTGATTGGTTTTCAAATTCCTGAAATAGGCATTCCTGAAACAAGCCACACTTAAGCATAATGTGTTATCCTTTTCAGAGATTTGATTTACTAATATTTTATTACATATTTTGTTTACTTTGCCTATGTTTATGAGAAATATGGCTTATAGTTTTGTTGGTTAAAATGTCTTTGCCTGGTTTTGATGTGCAAGTATGCCAGTTTCAGAATATGAACAAAGTGTTTTATTCTATTCTCTTAAGAGTTAGTGAAAGGTAAGTAGTGTTTCTTCCTGAAGTGATTGGTAGAAAGTACTATTGAAACAATGTAGGCCTGAAGTTTATTTTTTAAATTTTAAACTATGAATTCAATTTCTTTAAAAGGTCTAACATTATTCTTGGTATCTGTTAATTCACAAGTATATTTTGTTAATTTGCATCATTCAAGGAACTGCTCCATTTCTTCAAAGTTGCTGAATTTTGGGCCATGGTGTTTTTTATAGTATTTCCTTAAAGTATTTTTAAATGTCTGTCAAGTCTTCAGTATGCCCCTCCCTTTAATTTCTGGTATTAATAAATTATATCACCTCTCTTTTCTCATCAATTTTATTGATATTTTCAATAAACAGATTTTGGTTGGGTTGATTTTATATCTCATTCTCTGTTTTTTAAATTTTATTGATGTGTACTCTTGCTTATATTATTCTATTCCTCCTGCTTGTTTTGGTTTTAGTTACTTTTGTTTGTTTCTTAATGTCAAAGCTTAGATTCCAAATTTAATGTTTGTAATATAGGATTTACATCTATACATTTTCTCTAAGCACCACTTTAGTTGAGTCCTATAAATTTCAGCATGTTAGATATTTCTATATATTTTTTAATCATCTCCCTGAGATTTCCTCTTTAACCAATTATTCATATGTGCCATAATTTCCAACTATTTGTTAAAATTTCTAAATACTTTTCTATTAGTGTTTTATAATTTAATTATCTTAAAATTCAAAAAAAAAGTGCTTAAGGTGATTCACATTCTACAATGTAAAGAACGATTCCCACAACAAAGAATTATCTCACCTGAAATGTTGATAGTTCTGAGGGTGAGAAACACTGCTGTAGCGCTGTATTAGTCAAGGTTTTCCAGATCAACTGAACCAATAGGAGATTAGAGAGAGAGGTGATGATGATAGACAGATGGATAGATAGATAGATAGATAGATAGATAGATAGATAGATAGATAGATGATAGACAGGTGATAGATAGATGATTGATAGATAGATAGATAGATAATCAATAGAAAGATAAATTTATATTTATTTATTTATTTGTTTGTTTATTTATTTATTTATTTATTTATTTATTTATTTATTATAGGAATTGGCTCATGCAGGTATGGAGAAGTCCCATCATCTGCCATTGGCACTTTGAAGAAGTAGAGAAACTGGTAGCATAATTCCGTCTCAGTCCAAAGTCCTGAGAAGGAGTGAGGAGAATGGTGTATGTCCCAATCTGAGTCTCAAAACTTGAAAGTTAGGTGCACCAGTGTCCTAGGGCAGGAGAAGATGAATGACTCAGCTCACAGACACACCCAGAAATAATGTTTACCAGCTACCTGGGCATCACATAGCCCTATGATGCTGAAACATAAAACTGACCATGACAGGTACCACAAGGACTACTGGTTGTTTTGCACAAGTATCAATATCATTTACACTGATCTGGATGAGCTAAACAAACTTTTCCTCTTATGAGCCCAACTTAAATTTGGAAATGCTTCATGACACTTCCTAAAGAATTAGAGCAGTTTTCATATATTCTGATGTGAGGACCATGCTGCCTCCAGAACCTGAAGAAGCCTCCCAAATGTTTTGCTTCCTCTTAGGTGTGAAAAGTGTGAGTTGCCTTCATTTTGTACTTTATTTTGGAGTAGCTTTTTCTGGCATGCCTATGACCACTAACCCTCTAAAAACTTCAGGCCCCTGAAACATTATAGGGTTTATGTCCAACTTCTGGA
Source organism: Artibeus jamaicensis (assembly GCF_021234435.1). Taxonomy (NCBI): domain Eukaryota; kingdom Metazoa; phylum Chordata; class Mammalia; order Chiroptera; family Phyllostomidae; genus Artibeus; species Artibeus jamaicensis. Next base: position 12,825,346 of record NW_026522046.1, on the reverse strand, counting down.
GCATATGTGTTCTACTAAGGCTTCCTCCAACTTACTTGCCATGTCTTGCTCATCTGGTTTAATTAACTTAATGTCATAAAAAATAGTAGATCAGTTTTTATCTTCTGTGAAATGTCCAGATGGTCCAGCCCCCTTCTGAGTTCATTAGGGAAGAACAATTTAGACAGCCTTCAAGCACAATGTTAAATGTATTATCTTGTTTGTCCCACATAAATGTGAACTGCTTCTGATCAATTATCTTGAAAGGGATGAAAAAAATGTTTCAGCTGATCATGGCTGCATGCCTGAGGCTGAGCTAATCTGCTTTCATAAAGTTGTATTTGGCATAGCAGCTACAATTGGGGCTATTACTTGGTTGAGTTTGTGATAGCCAACTGTCATATGCCAAAACCCACCTTTTTTGCGGGTTCTAGATTATGAACTAAATGGGGACATGATAACAATGAACCTCTTGCAAACTTTAGATATTTAAAAGATGGACCAAATCTCTGATATTTTCCCTGGAAGTTGATGATGCTTTATATTCAATAAAAGTACCACTGGGCCAGGGGGAGGAGCAGTTTCAGATGCTTCTTCTTAGCTTACTACACTACAACAGCTCTTAAACTAATAAACCATGTGTGGGTTCAGTCAACTACCATTGAACTATGCATTTATATCCATTGAACTATACATTTGAAGACCAGGAAATTTCCATTATGTGATGTCAACAGAGCCAGGCCAGTGCCAGGACTCTGATTGCTACCTGTGCCCCATTCACCTACACTCTACTAGAGGTAGGAGAAGATCATATTGATGCCTCAAGTTCAGGTATTAATGTCATTTAGATCCTTTGTACACCAGTTCTTGACCTCTATTGTATTGTTATATGTGTAAATAGTCATAGTCCTTTGCATGAAGTCCAGGGAAATTATTACTGAGTACCATGCTGTGGTATTAGAGAGAGTCCTTTCTCATTGGGACTCTGCCTCTCCTTCAGACAGCAGTTTCTGGGCCACACAGCCATATTAGGGAGAGAAACTGGGAACATTTTTAGAAATTTCTATTGGAGCAGCTGCCATCAGAACTCTGATCTAATATCTTTACTGGCTGCCCATCTATTTTTTCTCTTGTTTTTGTTGTTAAAACAAGATGGCTATTTACTAGGAAAAGGGAATTTTACAAGACATAAGTATAAAATGGAGTTTTGTTTTCTTATTTTCCATTTGTTGCTATAATCTGACATTTCTACACTAAATTTTCAAAATAGTATTACCCTTTTGTCAAAGAGGGGGTTCTCATTACAAAAATAAAGTTAATGAATATTTTGTGCTTAAGAACATGATGCTCTATAATTACATTTAAGTCCATAGTTTTCTGAAAATTATCATTCCTTCACTCAGTACCACTGTGTCACCCATTACAATAATTATGACTATCTTGTTTCTGATGATTAAGGACCACTATATGGTCTCCATTAATTCTGCATTTGATTATCCTCATTGCTTTTAGGAGGCCCAGCTTTTTGACAGTATCTCCTATAGTCAACCCTGACCCATAGAGAAAGAGGAGTTGGTCATTAGGATCTCAACAATGTTGGTTCCCTTACTACACTGGTAAATTAAGTGTCTTTTGGCTCCTCCCAGAGACTAGATGCAGATGATGAATTTTCCAGCTTTAGTAGTATATCCACTCTGCCCACTATTCTGAGCTTTCTGACCACATCTTTATCTGCCACAACAACGGTGGTATTTCTGCTTCACGTAATTTGTGCCTACCCAGTTTTTCAAGTACCCAAGAGTCATTTCTGTAGCACGTTAGCCACATTTTCAAAGGTCCTTTGTAACTAAAGGTATCAGTCCTTATATCAACTCTCCTTAATCTGGTTCTTTAGAATGCAGCCTATTGACAGAAGCTTGCATACACAAGGTTTATTGCTGATGCTTTTGGAGAAAACACCTGAGAGGAAGGGAGAACATCAGGATTGTGCAGAGGGACAATCTGAACTGAGATGAAGGGACACCAGTGGCCTCAGTCAAACCCACCAGGGAGCTTAGGAGCTGGCATGACACTTCTGAGTTGTCCAAAACTGAAACATAGTGGTAGATCTTTATATCTTTACATTGACTAATTATCAGATGCAGGCTGTCACCCAGCAAGGGGTGTAGCTGTGGGTGAGGCAACTCCCTTTAGTCAAAGGAAATTCCTAAAGAAGGACTTGGCTACAAGCCATCTGCCTTCTACACTCCTACTAGCTGGGAAACATGTTCCTTGGCCCTACAGGGGGTTGTGAGTGGCATATACTAAATATCCCATACATATATACTTTTACCCCACTATGGTGGAGAGACCTTTAAGGAGACTGAATTTTTAGCATCAAAATTGACTCCAAACATTTCCTTAATTTAATTTTGAATCCTGTTTCAGATTATGTTGAATTCTACTGTTATGTTGAATTCTATCTGCTAAGGTCTATACCTACTCTCCCCTTCAAAAACTCCCATTTTGTTTGGACTGGATATTTTACTTTTTGCAACAAAGGCTGTGGATGAAGCCATGTGATCAAATACATGGAAACTGGATTGAAGTAGACATGCTATTAGGCAGCTTTCACGGAATGTTCTTTCCTTCCATCCTGCTGAATATAATGATGGAATTTCATTTAAGGCTATACAAGTATTTTGGGTCTCAGAGATTTTGTAGCTATCATGCTCCTATATATTTATAGGAGAAAGAAATGAACAATGACACTATATAAGCAACTATAGTTTGGGTCTTTGCTACTCAGCTAATCCTCTTTCTAAAAATTCTAATCAGTCCCTATGGTTGTATTCAGGAATTATTTGGTTATGGAACATTGTATTTCTGAAAAATATTATGTCCTACGAACTGCCTGGAGCAGAGGTAGGAGAAAGGACCCTAGAAGAAAAGTAATGATGGGAATTCAAATGTCAAAAGGAACAGATATTTATATTCTGGATAGTTGAAAAGTTCTAGTCTGTTGTAGAAAAAAGTGGATGGAATCACCACATGAAACCAAGATATAAATGCAGATTTCCCCATAAATATAAATATAGTTTACACACCCTTTTCCCCTCTAAAAACAGGCCACACTTTATGTTACCATGTGATTCTCTTTTGTTATGCTAAATACTCCTGTTTTATTTGGGGGCACTAAAGAACAGAAAAAGTGATGTTTCTACACAACACCATTTGGCTGAGGAAAGCTTGGCAATTACCACTTGGCACGTGGTAACCTCAAAATTTAACACAAGATCTTAAAGTTAAGATGAAAATCTAAATGAGCAGAGGCCCATAAATTTACAGCAATATGGAGAGAAGTTGAAGTATGGATGGACACAGCAGACTCGTCCCAAATATACTATCAATACCCCTCAATTCATGCTGAACATCAGAATTGTATGTGCTGTGGGGAGGGGGGTTAAACATGCTGACGACCAGGCTGCATGACAGACCCATTAAAAGTGAGAATCTTTAGGGGTGAAGACCAAGCCTATGGTTTGATGCTGTTGCTTAGTGTTTAAACTTTCAAGGTGATTCCAATATACAGCATTAAAAGAAACTTACACTGAAAAGGCATTTGGAAGGTGTCAGGAGGGCAGTTATTTGAATTGCATGGCTTAAGCAAAATAACCACACCCTTTGAAAATGTGCCATTTGAAACAATTCAGCATATATACTACACCATATTTAATATAAACTTTGGAATCATTTTATATATAAATATAATATCCTCATGTAAATTGTTTCATTTAAAGAATAATTAATGTTTTCCCACTTAAAGAATAGCAAACAAAAAATAGTAAACATGAAAATAACTTAGACCATACAAGAAGTGAAAGTTGTAATAATTTGAATTTCTTCCTAAGTTTCATTTTAGACCTGAACCTGGAAACACCAGAGTCAGCACTAGTACCTTTGTGGTAGAATATCTCACTTGAAACACAAATGGCCTGCTCGTTCAGTTTGGGATGGATTATGTTTTTACTCTCATGGTCATTTTTGCTTTGGCTGGTCTCATTTTTAATGACTAGGTTGAGGACAAAGTCTTGTTTGTTTTACTTCCATCAGCTCACATTGAAGACGATCACAGCACAGCTGAGGAGACATGCTGGCATGCAAGCCCCTCTTTATTTCAAAGCTCCGTTTTGAATAAGAAGCCCAGAGAGTTATCAGGAAAATTAAATACAATGGAAGAGGGAAATCTACATCATATTCAAACACTATTTTCAAATTTTGACAAATGTAATATACTTATGGTTAATTATGTATTATTGTAAGGTTTATTTTAAACATTTTTCTAATAACAGGAGTGTAGGCCTGTAGGTCAATTATTCTAAGCTAAACCCCCTCAGTTCTATGGCTAGTTAAACCTCAGGCTAAGGAGAAGTGAATGTCAACAAATCACAGTAGAAACATGTGTATGTGTGCTTGATCACACTGATTTACCCTGAGCCTTTTGGCTGGCTGCATAAATGATTGTTCCAAATGAGAAGTTTGGTAATGCCTTTGCCAATACATGTAATGAAATAGCATTCATTGAGCCAAAAAGGAGCTCATACTGGGATATGATTCAGGCCCTCTTCATGTGTGATGTGAAGCCCAGAACTGATCATTCCCTCTGTATAGTGGATTGAACTCTGTAGTGAAGGTCAGGGACGCACAGGTATTGGTAATACATGCTAATTACAGGCTGGCTTGCCAATTCATGGCCAGGACTTCTTAGTGATGGCTTCCAAGGCACAGACTGACTAAGAAATGCTCATAATATTATAAACTGCGTTATGGAAGTGAGTGCTAGGTAGGTAAGTGGATGGGACAAAAGTAACAAGAAGGAAGATGAGAGTAAAATAGTTTCTTGGACTTAAGCACAGAGAAGTATTCTTATGTAAGATTGTTTTTTGGTATATTACTAAATAGAGTTGTTTCTCAAAATAAAAAATCCTGAAGGATAAAAATTCCCAAGAGCGAGGGTGGTAAATAGTGAATTTTTAAAACAAAACCTGCTTTGGAGAAAAAGAACTAGGAATGTTAGGGGTATATATCCTGTTCTTTAAATTTTGATTTTAATTTTTATGTCTATCTGAAAATGAGCTATCTCTCCACAGTAATGAGTCAAAGGATCAAAAATGTAGCCACTGTTTGTCGATATCTTACTTTATGGATATGTATAGAACTTGTTGTTAATCCAAACAACCTAAAACACTGGCTTAAAATAATAAATCCAGTGCTTTCTACTGGATCATCTTAAGCTCCTTCTAATAGACAATTTCTGAATAGAGTAATAAATATAAAAAGCAAGAAAAATTTAAATATGTACATATATATATTAGTTAATTTGGTGATACAGTAACAAAAATTTAAAAAGTAAGAAAATTCTATGATAAAACTTTGAAAATTTCATGAGTACATGAAAGAAGGTTTGCTAAAAATAAAAATAATCATAACTTTATAAAAATAAATAGTATAATCAGGCAATCATTTCCCAAGAAAAATAGAAGCCACTGGCAGAGAACTCTTGTACCACCACTTTGAGCCACTTCCCTTCAACTGTCATCTTCTCTCCTGTTACTATGATTGCACCTGCCATGCTCCTCACTAAAGTCAATTTGTCCACTTGTGCACAAGACAGGGTCATCTCTCTCCTATTCACTCCTTTAGCAATTTCCCCTCTCTCTGCTACACTATTACAATTTGCCTTACACATTATCTCTTGAAACTACTTCACATCAAGATTTATCCTTACTCTTCCACTGACACTTTTGTTAGCAAGCTCAACAGAACACTACATGTTGCTAAATTCGGAGCTCAAGTCTCAGTCCTTATCTCATGAGACTTAGCAGCAACATTTAATACAACAGGTCTCTTTCTTCTTTTGAAAGCATGTTTTTCTGGCCACTATCTCTCAGGATCCCAGGACCTGGCTCTTGGACTTCTCTTTTCTTTGTACCATCATTCAGTGGGTTATCCCAAGTCACTATTATCATTGATGTTGGCAGCTCGCAAATTTAATCTTCATTTTTGTACACCTCCCCTTATGTCAAACATACATATCTAACTTCCCAGTCAATGTCTCTATGTAAATGCTCACGAGTATCTTAAATCTAACATGTCCAGAACTAAGTTTCTATTTTCCCCAAACCTACTTATGGATTTTCCATCTCACTGAATTGCTACTCTATTTTCTCAAACCAAAGATCTTATAGTCATTCCTGTTTACTTTTTTTATACCCTACATCTAATCCACCAACCAACTTTCAAAATATACCTAAAATTCAACCATATGCAGGGAGCTGTTGTTAGATCCCATGGCCTAAGATATCATCTCTCCGGATTTAAAATTTTCAATAGGTTCTCTGCTTCCACCCATGTCTATCTTCAATGTAGTGTAACAGAGTAGTCAATATGATCTTGCTAAACTAAAGTCAAATAATTTCACTTTTCTGTTCAAATTGTTTCTATGTTAACTCATCTCTCTAATGAAACAAAAGGTTATTCCCATGACCTACAGAGTTGTGAATAAATAATGTTTTTCCATTATTTCTTTGACTTTATTCCCTTCTACTATGTCTGATTAGAATATTCTCAAGATATTTCCATGTTCATTCTTCCTTCAGTAGGATTTTACTCAAATGTAAAAAAAAGGCTTCTTTTAACTTTTAACACTTCTCTGATTGTTCTGCCTAAAATGCAATTCTTTGTAATGTATCTTACTTTTTTCTCCTTTATTTTTTTCTCTTAGCAGACATCACTGCATAACACATTTTCTTGTTGATCTTATTTATTGTTTGTTTCTCCCATAAAAGTCAACAACTCCATGAATGTAAAGATATTTGTATATTAATATAATGGTGCCCAGGAAATTGATAAATATATTTTAAAATAAATGACCATTTAATGCTTTGAAAAATGTATCATTAATCCCAACTCAGCAAAAATCATTGGGCATACACTGTATTATAAATAAGTTCTATCAGGTAAAAATCATAAAGAGCACTGAAGCTACTACAATTAATGTTATCAATTAGCCATTATACCAAAATCTGCTCAGAAAAGAAAATGAAACTAAACTCATATATGAATATAAATTAAATACTCCTATCAGGCAGAATAATGGTTTCCACCAAAGATACCATATCCTAATCCCCAGAACCTGTGAATGTACTATCTTACATGACAAAAGGAATTTTATAGATTAAATTCATCAAAAACTTTGAAATGTGGCAAATTACTGTAGATTGTCCTGACTGGCCCAACCTAACATTATGAGTCCTTTTAATAGTGACTTTAAAGAGACTTTTTCCAGTTATGATCAGAGAGATAAAATGTTGCTGGCTTTGAAGGTATAGGAAGGTACCATGGGCAAAGAAATATGAGTGGCTTCTAAAAGATAAAAATGGCAAGGAAATTGATAGTCCTTTAGAAATTCCAGAAAGTAACAAAGCCCTGCTAATAGTTTGACTTCAACCCTGTGAGACCCAGGTTAGATTCCTGATCTATGAGCTGCAAAGTAATAATTATATGTTGTTTTAAACCAATAGCTTAATGGTCATTTGCTATAGCAGTGACACAAAATTAATAAAACTCTTAAGTTAAAAATTAGTGAATTGAATTCAACATTAGAAGAGATTTATTCATTAGTATATCTAAAGGTCAGAAAATTAGACATTTATATATTTGTATATTTAAATATTTGTATTTAATATAGGCAATAAATATATGGACTCAGGATTGAAAACCATGGTTTAAAATCCCCCTAAAATAAAGAGAAAGCTCATATGCTTGGAGTTTAGTGGGAGTGGAGGAAAGTGGCATAAATCAGAAAAATAGGGAAGTTGGAGATACTGCACAACATATAATCATGGTAACAATTTGAGCATTTTCTTCTCAGTGTGAAGGGAAATGTTCCATCAGCAGAAGGCTGTTTAAATAAATTATGCATCTGAACAGAGGAAAACTATACAACTATAAAAAAGTAAAGAAATTTTCTATGAATTGATATGAGAAGAGCTCTAGGATATATTGCCTAGTGAATAAATGAGACCACAAGAGACAATATAAAGTATGTTACTTTCACATGTAGGAACACAAAGGCAATACATACTTGATTGTGTGTTAAGAAACAGTTCAATGATATAAAGGAAAAGAGAATGATTTGGTATATTGGGAGGGAAAAATGATGATTAGGAACTATATGGGATTAGAGTTCTCAAAGTTTATTTTATTTTGACTTTTGAAACTTGGAAAAAATGTTACTCTTTAATAACAAACAAAAATTTAAATTTGTTTAAGGAAATAGAATATTTAGAAAGAAAGCAGGACATTTCCTTATAAATATTTATATTTTCCTTATACATGTTTATATATATATATTTATGTATATATACAAATATATATTTTATACATTATATGTATTCAAATATAGAAAACATTTGAATATGTAAATGTAACATGTTTCTAGATGTCACATATGCTTTGTTTCAGTGTTACAACTTGCTTTTTTAATGCAATCATTGCATACTGGATTTAGTTTATAGAGCAGTACATGTTACTGCTCTAGTTTATCAAATTCATTACGTATTTGAATATTTCTTTGATAAATAAATTTAGTTTTTATTACTGTTTATTCTGTTACTGTCGTCCCAAATTTCCCCCTTTGTCCTCCTCCGCTCAGCCTACCTCTGCTCCCATGGTCAATCCCTACACCGTTGTTCATGTCCGTGGGCCATTCATACATGTTTTTTGACTAATCCCACAAGATCTCACTTATAAGAGGAATGTAACAAACAAAATAAACTAATAAGCAAAGTAGAACCAGAGACATGGGAACAGGGAACAGACTGACCGCTGCCAGAGGGGAGTGAAAGAGGAGGAATAGTGGGAAGAAAAGGAAGGGGTAAGTCAAAGAACATGATAAATAAATTTGATGGTGATTCTAAAGGTATTATAATTGCCTGTAATAGCTGTACATTTATGTAAATATAACTCACTCATATCCAAATTCTTTAAATGTGGCCTACAGATTTGTTATACCAGTTAATTATTTAGAAATTTGGGGTTGCAAAGCTATTTATAGATAATTCATTAATGTCTTCCCAGTGTTTGGGAGAAAATTAGACATGCATTATTTTTATGTATTAATTCTTTGAAAAGTTTTACTTTTAATGTTGTGTGAAATCCACAGAAGATGTGTACAAATTGCAATGCATGCAATTACCTTAATATGCGCTTTTTTCAATTTCACAAGTAAAATAATATTATTTGAAGAAAAACAATTTTCTATATTATTTTAATGATTCTTTAGGTAATACCAGCATTATTATTTGAGCATGAAGTAAATTTTCTGAAAGAAAATAAGATAGCTTCCTCAAGAACTAAAACCACCCTATATATATTCTTTACATAAGATTTTTGTCTTATTTTTATTTGTATATTTCATGTAAATAACATCATGTAAGTTAATACTCTGTAGGATTTACAAGAATGATATTTTTACTATTTTCATTTGGCTGACTTTCTGTATTGCTTTAAAACTTCTACATATAAATTTTTAATAGCATTATTATATAAACTTCAAATGTGGTATCTTTAATAATTGTGTGAAATAAAATTTAATTAATATTTTGGTGGTCTTTTCTGAAACCATTTTTCATTAAACATGCCAGTCGTATAGGTAATCAAATGATTCAATGCATGAAAATGTTAATATTCTCATATGCTGTGTATAATTTATTAAACTATTTTCAGATTTAGCATCGGTTACCCTTGCCATTTCCATTACAATGTCCTGGAGCAAGTTCATTTTGTTCACTAATTCAAGCTTCAAGTACTTCATAATGTTCAAACTTGAATAGTTTATAGTTCTTTGAGGACAAGAGAGGATACATTTTCTCATGATGACTAGATGTCTTTCAAGAAAAACTAATAGCACTTAAAATTGTGTAGAATTGGCTGATGAGGAAAGTTGGTACATTTTGTATTAAGGAAATTTAAAAATACAAAATGAAGTGTTGGGGGCTGGGATAAGCCTGAAACAGGCTGATACAATCCGACCTGAAGGTTGCACCTGAATAACAGGATGCTGCGGTTAGGAGCCATAGAACTCCCCCTCCTGGACATGCGGGTGGCACACCAATCAGTGCCTTGATCACGCGCCTGCCATGCACCCCCCCGGCCAATCGCAGGCTAGAGCAGGCTTTGAAGCCACCTATCCACTGCACTTCCTCCACTGCCCTCCTCTATATAACTCCCTCCATTTTGAAATAAATTTGCAGCTTGATCAGAATCCTTTGTCTTGCTGCCATTCTTCGCGCCTCCTGTCCCATTCCCCTTCATCCGTTACAGGTATATCGGCGGACCCTGTTGACTGCCTCGCGGGCCGAGGCAATGAAGCATATAAATCCCTAACTACTTTCAACCATTTTAAAAGTTTTCAGCATTTACCATTCTTATTTTATCAATTTTCACCTTATGTTTGACCCATTCTTAAGTTTCATATAGTACACTATAGACCAACTGATTTGACTTATTCTAAACACTTACCATATAAAATAAAATAGACTGCTACCCAAGATCAAAGACAGAATAAGCAGTGTTATAGATGCTGCTGGACTGTGGACAGCAAGGAGTGTCTTATAATTTTGTTGAATATTTAAAAATACATAACTCTATTTGGGGGAGTTAGTATTCCTTAAGTATTATTTATGGCATATAAAATGGGTACACACATGCACACCCTCACAGTCTTTATGTGTAGGGTTACAATCAAAATCATTTGTACCATAGTGTGTTCAAATGTTGATATACATATGTACATATATGAGTATATATGTAGTTTATAATTGCTTTTGAAAATATTGTACATTTAGCTTAATATTTTTTCTTTTTGTTCATAAATATAAAGAAATATTCTATTTTAAACCTATGAAGGAAAAACCTTAAAATATTTATTCATCTAAAGATTGCCTAAGGCATAAAAATACTCTGTGGAAGAACAAAAATAACGTTCTAATAAAAAAAAACCCTAAAGAGAATGTGAGCCGAATCTACCTCAGATGTTCATGGTCTGCAGATGAACCACGTCTGTGCACCAGGGACTTTGAGGAGATGAATAAAGCAGCTCATTCTTGGTGAATGGCATGATGGGTAAAGGAACTCTCACATTGGCCATTGCACATCTTTGAGAATGTGGCTCAAATATGTATGAGTTCCTCTCACTTGCTTCTCTCACAGCTTTCCAACACTTTGTGGTGTAATAAGCATTAGCTTAAAAATATTTTTATATTGTATTAGTTTCAGGTGTACAGTAAAGTGGGTAGGCATTTATACAACTTACTAGGTGATTCCCTCCAATAAGTCTACCACCACCTGACACCATTCAACATTATCTCTCTTGCTCGCTCTCTTTTAAAGATTTTATTTATATATTACAGAAAGGGGAAGGGAGGGAAAAAGAGAGGGACAGAAACATCAACATGTGTTGGGAACCACCCTGCCTGGTTTCAGGAGTTGTAACAGCCTGCCCCCCATGGCTAAGGCTGAGTGAGCGACCTTCAGTCCATAAGTCACTAAGGAGACAAAGCTTATCTCCCTGGCAGGAGCGCAGCTTCTGCTCCTTTTTCCATAACTGGCCCCCAGTGCTTGATCAGTTATCCAATGACAGGTAAGATTCCCCAAGGGGGGGAACCACCTAAGACAGGCATGATAATGTGGAGACCCCAGGGAAGGACTTGGGGGGCTATGGAGAAAGGGGGTGATGGATCCTCACCCCTCAGCTTTGATGAAGCCTGAGTCCTCAGTCTGTCTGCAGGAAGTCTCCGAGAATTCCTTGGTTATCTGCCTCCTCTACATGACTTAAGCCTGAAAACACTGACAGAGGATGGTGCAGCCTTGTGCTGGGAATGGCAGGCTCCCCAGGTGATCAGGCCTGAGAAAGAATATGTAAAATCCTGTGAAGCCTGCTTTGCTAAGAATGCTTTTAATTAAATGATAAAAGCCCAGGCAGAAAATGAGTTTGTTTTCCCAAAGTTTTGTAGCCTTTTAGCTGAAAGACCCTGACTTAGAAGAAGCCCTAATACTTCTTTGTATGCTATCTACTGTTTACTGCCTAACAATGATTAATAAGTTGTACCTGAATTCCTGTGCAAAAAAAAAAAAAAACAAAACAATAAAAGCCTGTCTAGGCAAGTGTTGGGGCACTCTCCCCTTGAGAGAGTGGCCAGGCCATTCTGAGGAACTCCCCACTTGAGGGTGTGGCCGTGCCATGCCTTTCTTCCACAGGACTTGGTAATCCATGTGAATTTGTCTGGATTTCCTATCCATAATGCCATGGGCACTGCACACCAGTGCACACGTCAAACATGCAGTTGCCTCTTGTGCACCCCCTACTGGGGACCTGGCCCACAACCCAGGCATGTGCCCTGACCAGGGACCCTTTGGTTCACAGGGTAGCACTCAATCCACTGAGTCACATCAACCAGGGCCATACAACATTATCTCTTTAATACAGGTTTTTACCAAGTAACAGCTTCTACACAGTAGAAAGATTTGTCCTACTAGAATACAAGCAAAGTAATATAAAATTGCCAATTAATTCTAGTAATCTAATGACAGGAATGATATGAAATCTTTACTTTCCAAAACCATGGATATCTGGGGGAAGAAGGCTAAAAACAACTATGAGAAGGAGGCCATGGCTTTGTAAATTGAGAAAAGTTAGGCTTGGATCTATTCAAAATTCTGTCTGCAAGTGGGATAAATATGTAAATTTATTTTAAAATTGCTGAATTCATGTAGTATTTTTATTGGGTGTATTCCAATCCACAAAGATGTATTATTTTATTAGCAAGTTCAGGGGTCCATACAATAAATATAGAGAAGGAGTGGAGATAATCAAAGAGACAGATACAAATCAGATGCCCTAAATAAACTAATAAAGTAAAGAAATATTAGCCACTGGGTTTTAAAATTTAGGACAAAAATTTTTGATTAACTGATTATCTTCTATTAAAATACATGCATGCATACATACATCAAGTTAATATTCAGCATACATAAAGGCTATATATTCCTGAATAAAGACTCATACACACACACACACACACACACACACACACTATTTATTGTTTAAGTTTTATTTTTGTGAATTAATTTATTGGGTTGAGATGGGTTAATAAGATTATATAGGTTTCAAATGCATAATTCTACACTACATCATCTGGATATTAAATTGTGTACCCACCACTCAAAGTCAAATTTTCTGTCACCATATATTTTATCCCCTTTACCCTTTCCCCAGCACCATTTATCAAAGAGGCTTTCTTTTTCCCATTGTATGTTTTCTTTGGCTCCTTTGTCAAAAATTATTTGCCCATATACATGTGAGTTTATTTCTTGGTTCTCATTCTATTCCATTGATCTTTGTGCCGTTTTTCTTGCACTACCATGCTGTTTTGATTATTGTTGCCTTGTAGTATAATTTAAAATCAGGGAGTATGATACCCATGGCTTTGTTTTTTTTCCCCAGGATTGCTTTAGCTATTCAAGGTCTTTTGTGGTTCCATACAAATCTGATGACTTTTTTTGTCTATTTAAAATAATGGTATTGAGATTTTGAGGGGATTGTATTAAATCTATATATTGCTTTGGGTAATATGGAGATTTTAACTATGCTGATTCCTCCAAGTCTTGAATATGGAATATATTTCCATTTGTGTCGTTTTCAATCTCTTAATAATGCTTTATAGTTTGATCCTTCAAATACTTTGGTAAGTTGATTCAGGCAAGAGAGAAAATAAAAGGCATCCTAATGGAGAATAAAGAAATAAAAGTGTCACTTTTTGCAGGTAATTTGATTCTTTACATAGAAAAATTTAAAGAGTCTACCAAAAAATGTTAGAAACAATAAACAAATTAAGTTGCAGGATACAAAATAAATGCACAAAAATCCAAGGCATTCCTATATACTAACAATGACATTTCAGAAAAAGAAATGGAGGAAACAATTTCATTTGTAATTGCAACAAAAATATGAAGATTAATTAAACATTATATTACATTCTCTATGACATGAAGCATAACTAAATATTAAGTGATCCTTTTAGACAATTAAATATTCAATAAATATAGAACTAAAATATTTATAAATTTAATGCAACAATTTTTGCTGCCATTCAAATTTCAATGCAGTAATTTTTGCCAGACTGAAAAAATTTGCATTTGGAAATAAACAGTAGTTTTTCTCGTTCTTCTTCTCTCTCTCCCCGTTCTTCTGTTTGCATATAAAATTTATGAAGTACTTGTCATTTCTACATCAGAGAAACAGAAAATTCATTATTCTACTTTTTATTTTTCCAAAATTCCTCTTATCTAAATTAAAACCATTCTTGTTTTCCTTTAGATTTCCTTACTTTTAAACACAGCAAAAGTGAGTGGTTCATTTCCTTTAAAATCAAAGAATGTTACTGTTACCGAACAAGAGGTCCGAGGGAGGGGCAATACAATATTTGGCCCACCTAGGGATGCCCAAAACTGCTATACAACAGGGGCCCCTCCCAAAGACACCAAAATACTAAAATCTACTGGGCCCTTCTGTCCGCCGCCAATTGGAAAGACATCTCTTAAAGCCAGAGATTTGTGAAAAGGAAACAAAATGTTTATTTAATGCTATTCAGGCCTAATGCCTCCACTAAAATATCAAAGTCCTTTATGTATACACATACACCCACACAGTGCTCCCTTTTCCCACTGTCCCAACTCCGGGTACCGTAAATCAGGAAAAGAGCACACGTCTGTGTTGCAGACCGCTGGCACCGTCAGCTGTGTCACTGTGCAGGATCTCGAGTTAATCCAAAGTACTGTGGTACCCTCTCACGGTCCACTGGCAAGAGTCCTTTGTACCCAGTTCCAGTCAAAGTCTCTGTTGCTTTTCAGGCCCCGCAGCCAAAGGGGGCACCCCAAAGCCGCGTGGGCCTCTTCTACCAAAGCTGCAGGAGTCCGCACTCCACCAAAAGCATGTGGCTGTCTTCTTCACCTGGCTGCAGGGATCTCCATTCTGGCAAAGCTGCGTGGTTTTTCCCTTTCACCTGGGAAAGAGGGGGTCCACACCCTACCAAAACCACGTGGCTCCCTCTTTCACCTCACCAAGAGGGGGTCCTCACTCTGCTGAAACCGCGTGGCTCTCTCTCATCTGGCCAAGAGGGGCCCCTTCATGTCTCGGAGCTAGTCTTTTCCAAGCTCCCACACACCGGCCCTTCCACTCAGGGGCGCAGCCCTTAGCTACATCCTGAGTCCAAGACCTTCTCCCTCAGGAGTGCAGCTCCTAGTCTCCATTCTGAGTCCCCCTAGTTCCATCCTCAGTCCCTGCTAGTTCCTTCTCCCTGGCTCCAAACTTGGCCACTGCTATTTAACATATCTACGAAACCAGATAAAGGTTATAGATATGTTAAATAATCATTCCAAAGGTTAGCTGCAAAACTATTGCTATGCAAAACAGCTCTCAATGGCCTGGCTCCATTCATCCCTTCCCCCTGGGGGGGGGGGGGCGGTGAGGACATCTTAATATGTCTCTCCAATATTCCTATACACTTTGAATTCTGGACACCATTCCAAATCTGTTTTTTTGGGGCCCCCCCTCGCTGCACCCTGTATCATTACTGCCACACATATGACTACACATGGATCATGTAGAGTAAACTGAAGCCATGCTCAGCAGCAGATGTGAGACTGTGAGCTAAGACTGCTCACGACCTGTTCTGTTCATCCTCACAAGCCAGCCCCCAGTGGATGAGATGAAGCTTGTTTCAGGTCTGTCACAAACTATCACGTATCAATGTAGTGCCTCAGGCATCTGGAGGACCCAGATTTTTTTAACAAGTCTAATCAAAGGATCTATTATATCTGTAACAATGAGGAACAGAACTAGCATGGATAATTGAAAAAAATACTATCTAAGCAACATCTTGGCATTTGCTAGCCACTATCTTCCCAGGAAGACCGTGGAAAAGGAAGGTTCTAGATAATATGCCAACTTTCTGTTTTTGTGCTTGGTTTCTGCTATAACTGTTTATATGAGTTAAAACATTTTTCTATAATAGCAGATTTCACATGGATTTTCATAATTAAATTTGTAACAAATATACAGTCTTAAAAAAACAGTATAAAATAGATTTAATTGTCTGAAATTCTCAAGTTTTTATTCAGGGAGGTGCAGGGAAAACAACTCTTGATTAATGTTCTTTTGTTTCTCTAAGTGTAGAAATATATTCCCTTCTTTCTCATGACTCTTTTCTAAGTATAGCATTTTAAAATATCCTGTCTTAATGTTTTCATAATTAGCCATTGAAAACTAATTCTAATAGACCTCCCAGAGTGCATCTGATTTTCAAGGTAAAACCAGGGTCAAATTGCTTGTCTTTAATTAATATTTAAATTTACACCTTCTGAAAAGGAGAATAGGAAGAATTGTTGCAATCTACTTTACCATCAGGCATTTAAGAAAACAGGGGAGGTTGATGGACCAGCAGCTTAATTTTTCAAACAACAAAAAGCTAAGATTTGTTTCTTTCCTCTCTCATTTACAAACACATTGGCTTAAATCAAACAGTTTAGGATTACTGAATATAAGAAAAGAAAAGCTAGGAAAATAAGCATGCATATTCAATTTAGAGCACTAGTACTCAGCTATTTGTCCATTGTAACAGTTTAGAGAAATGAACTTTTGAGATTCATATAACTGGAACTCACTGTAGAATTTTCTAGAGGTTATTTTTTTCCAGTTATTTCTAAAAATTTTGGGCTTGGTCATTGCTACTTCCAAAGCAGAGTTCAGATCTATAAATGTAGTCATCCCTTCAATTCAGTCATTTTCATGCAAAAAAAGAGCAATAAAGGACTTTAGAGGTAGTTTATAAGCCATTACCTTTATTTAACCAATTATTTCCACAGATCCGGAAGCAAAAGGATACCCTGTGTTAATTGCTATCACTGCTTCACTTCTCTAGTCCTTTCTTTCTGCTCCTTACCCCTCCACACAGTTACCTGATTGCAACCACACTTGATTTAAGAAAAACTCAAAAACATTAAAACCTTCGGGTCTAATCCTGCAAGAAGATATAATTTAACAAGGAGAGACATAAAAGAAAAACAGAAAGGGCTGGTAGAAAAAGTGAGGCACAACACAGAAGCAGGTCAGGACTCAGAAAGAGAACGCAATTCACATGAACTTTTTTTTTAAAAGAAACCTCATACTTTCAAAAATAAATTTTCCTTTGAAAATATTCTACTGAAAAGTTTGTCTGTTTCTTTTGTCCTGCGGTTCTTCGGCAAATCTGAAATATTGCCTCAAGAGAGAAATTAAAAAATGGATGTTTTATTTTATATTAGAAGTTATATTGAGGAATGTAATACAATCCAAACCATAGTATAACTGAAAATTATTTCCTTACCAAATTTCACTAGGTAGTAAGGAACATCGCTGATGTTTAATTGCACATGTTTTAAGGTTTGTAAACAATTTTATATAAAAAAACTGTATATGGTATATTGGCTTGGGTAAAGTTTTATGCAAACAACTTATTTAGATGAAGTTTTATTTTACGTATATTCACAAATGCAATTAATTTGTAACCTAACATTAAAAAAACTGGAGTCAGCTTCTTTTTTTAAAGCATTTTTTAAATTTAATTATTTTTCAAGTACAGTTTTCTGTCTTTTACTCCCATCCCAGCACCCCCGAGGGCTCCCCACCTCCATCCCATTTTCATGTCCCTTAGTTTTTGTCCATGTGTCCTTTATACTTGTTCCTGTGAATTCTTCCCCTTGTCCCCTGAAATTCTCTCCCTTCTCCCCTCTGGTCCCTGTAAGCCTGTTCTGTATCTCAGTGTCTTTGGTTATATTTTTCTTGCTTGTCTGTTTTGTTGTTTAGCTTCCTGTTAAAGGTGAGATCATATGGTATTTGTCTTTTACCAGCTGGCTTATTTCTCTTCTTTAAGTGAAAGATTTTTAATAATACTCTTTGGAAGCTTATTCCTGGTTTTGCCAGTATTGTCTTATTTTTGTCCACCCTTTCCCATTCCAACACAACCCACTATACTCTTTATCAGGTTGATTTATTATCCTTATTCTAATGTGATGACTTGGTCCTTTCCACTGTTAATGTATTCCTTCATTTATTCACTCATTCTTGAGTTAGCATGAGTCAGCATACTTTCATTGTGTTCACATTCTCTCCTTGTCAATGCGTGGAAGCCAGCTCAGCAAAATCTCTGCCCAAGTAAATAATGGCTTAATGAAAGTGACACATAAACTGAATTCACAGTATAATACAAATGTGAATAAAATACCACAAGACTGCAAGAGAAAAGAAAGTCTGGATTGCACTCAGCTGGGAATAAGACAAGACTCAGAGGAAGCAGTATTTGGGTGGGTCTTAAAAATGAGGAGAAGCATAGCAGGAGACTTTAATAAGGCTGAGGCATTAACTAGGCAATAGTAGAATACAGAACACAACCTCCAAAAACATTGTCATTTTGATTATTTTTTCTTCATATTATCCTGGAAAACCTATGGGGTCTGGAGCACTGGTCTCCAAATGCAGGAGCCTGTGATATGGCTTAGATGCCCATATATGTCAAAAGATATTCTTAAACTATAATTTCAAATAGCTTAATAGAAAAAATGTTAAAGTTGTATTTAACTCACTATACATGAGAGTAAAATGACAATAAGACTGATTCAAAAAACAGCTGAGAAGCTAGGATTATGGGTTACAAAACTGGTTACTATCCACCAGTATTGCTAACACAATCTTTGGGTTATGTGTTCTACCAGACAGAAATCATTTATATCTCTCCTGAACAAAATCTACAAGCTAACCTCTAACTTTAATATGTCTGGGAGTTTAATCAAATGGTTAGTAAATGGTGAATCAAATGTAGTACATTCCCCTAAATAATTTTCAGTGCTCTTTACTCTAGTACAACACTGAAAGTATATATCACCCACTTTTTTGCCCTATTTTCCAATTTTGGATGATTTTTCAGACTCTGTACATATGATTCTGACTTACAGAGTTGCAAAGACCTGAACTAGGAGTTTCTATGACCACCCAAACTAAACACACTTCCTCCTCCTCATCTGGTTAGGTTGTTATAGGAAAAGGAAGCAACCAGACACCGAGGGATTCTGGAGTACGAGGTTTATTGTTTAATGTGCATGGGACCAGAGGAGTCATTTCCAAATTCTGAGCCCTGAACAAAGGATTCTTGGGGTTTATATAGTCTATGGGGTCTTCCTGTCCACATGACAAAAGTGGAATACAGAAGCAGAATGTGCTAATTGTTCTATCAGCGGGGGTGCTAGTCCTAATCCTACTGACTATCTGCCTACTTGCTTTCCCAGAAGGGGTGCTAGTTCCCGCCCTATCCGGATATTTGCTTTCTCAGACGGCCTCATCATTCTCTCTAGGGCGCCTGGGGCCTGGGCAAATAAAGGTTAAACAGAGGTTTTTCAAAGTTACCCATATCAAGGTGACAGAGATTTGATTAAGAATGGCATGGTTGACTCTGGGATCCGAGTTATGGAGACATTAAAGTCAGGGGCTGCAGGACCGTGGCAGAGGGGAGCAAATGCCTTTGGGGGAGGCATGCATCACTAATTCTACTCCTGCCCATTTGTTTTGAATAGGATGACAGTATATATTTCTACTGACAAGTCTTATGATATAGTTATTAAATTAAAACAAATAATGAATTACCTTAGATTGTCAGGTATGAACAATTTATTTCCAGAATTATTAAATTTTTAAAAAACATTTGATTACTAATTTTTTTATCACAAAAATTATATATATGTCTCTACCATGATATATGTGTATATGTATATTTCACATATATTTGATGAAATCGACACAATGATAATGCAAACTTAAAAGTTGCACAAAGGTCATTTAGTTAGCAGTGTGAACCATGAGTATTTTATATTGCATATGGAAAATGATCAAGCAAATTTTTTTCAAACCTCCCAAAGGTGACCTTGAATCCTTTGCATTTTTTTCCAATAGTAAGATCAGCAACTTTTAGAAAGCAATATCTATTTGAGATATTAAATAAGAACAAATGGGAATTAACAGATTACACATCTCAAAATTAGAACTGCTTCTTATGGCAAAGGTCAGACTGAAAAGGGTAATATAAATTCAAATATGAACTAATAATCAGAATCTTGAAATAACTTGGCAGGCACAAGTATTGAACTTTGAAATATATTTAGTAAGATAACTGGACAACTGATAGTTATATTTGTTTAACTACAGTAAAGTACAGATTTGTTAGAATCATGTACTTTACTGTAGTTACAGTAATGATTTATGCCACAGACATGTAATGATATATTAAGGGAATAGAAAACGTTTTAAAGGTAATTGAAGATACATGCTTACAGAAAGTGGCTGTGTATGCACTGACTCCACAAGCAGGGTTTCACATGTCACATAAAACCACCAAAACACAGTTGTTCTTCACACTATCTACCAGTCAAATTGTTGCATATTTCCCACAAGAACAGCATCAACAACAACAGCATTCGGTGAAATTGAAAAACTGGATTGTTTTCCTCCTATTTAAAATTACAGTGGTATCATAGAATGCTCCATGAGCCAGATAAGCTACTTGGTATTTTAAGATAAATTGTCTAACCTGCTCCCCCCACCCAATACAATAGTATAAAAGGTACTCAATATACTTCCACTAGCAATTTGGATAAATCTGAATAAAAGTTGTAGAACTTCCTCTCAGTTCTCATCTATGACTTTTTTCATTTGATATCTGACAAATTGCCCTTTGTGAACTATGAGAAGGCCATAGTATATTTTGCCTGGAAGGAAGATTGTGGAGTCATCTCTTCCCAGCTCTGCATTGGGTATGTATATACAGGACACCTAGCTGGAACTTGGGACTCTGCGAGAGGGAGCATGTAGTCAGTTGAGGAAGGGACCTTTGATTTGCCTTGATATTTACTTAGCCAAGTCTGAGTAGTGCACCTAGGAAGGTGATGAGTCATGGAGGGAGCACTGGGCTAGGGATGAAGAGAAATGAGCCTGTCTCCATTGGATCTTAATGGGCTAGTGAAGTAAAACTGATTGCTGCCTAAAAAAACCACATCTGCCAGATATGCTGAAATCACCAGACAACTGTTACTGATACCAAATAGAAGAAAGACAATAGACAAGACTCCTACTCCAATAGCACCCAATATCACGGGTGAAGGGGACGATAGAAGAGAGAAGGGCTGTGGGACCTGAACAATAACTAGCCTCACAACTTTCTTTTTCCCAGAGAGGATATCACTCGAGAAAGCTGAGGCACTGGTAAGATGGAAAACAGCAACCAGCTGAAGGAAATACCCATTAGAAGAGAAAATTCTGAGATCAAGACTACAAATTGGATGGTAATTATAATTTTATTAGAATACTGGAGTACACACTGCTGGGCCAAATGTACTAAACTAAGACAGGTAATCTATTTTAGGAGTTAATAGTGTAAGCCATAGTTAGAGAGCAAGTAGTAAAAAAAAAAAGAATAGTTGTGGCCATAAAATCAAAACAAGTCTCATGATTATACATAACATGCAAATATTAAATATATATCATACATATTCATTAAGTATCACTGTCTTTAAGGTTAGTAAGGATAATCACTTCACTTTTTTGCATTTGCACAATCCATATGGTAAGTAAATTCAAAAGAGGAAACAAAGGCACAGAGTGTACAATAGTACGTCTGCTATGTTCAGTAACATTGAGGAAAACATTTGCAGACCTTTATGCCCGGGTTGATTGTCACTTAATTAAAAGATGGTATATTAAAATGTTCAGTTCTTATATTGAGCTCTGTGTTAACATGTAAGACAATGAAATAATATAAATAATTGATTTTTTCCATGTATTGGTGTGGTCAGTTTACCGTTTATTCATCTTATGTAATTGAAAAATTCTCTTCAGGGTATCACGTATTTACTTGTTATTCAACCATAAACTAAAGCAGTCATAAGCAACAGCTGTTTTACGAGTAGGGAGATATTGTGTGGGTTTTTTTAAGATAATATTTTTCTTTCCTTTTTAGTTGGTGAGAAGTTTTAATCCTAAATATGTCCAGACGTTATCTTTGCAAGTAGACAGGAAGTAGAAGTTATTGTAATAATAATTCAAAATTTTACAAGTGCAATAGAGGAAATTCATTTGTTTTTAATAAACTTTTTAACATATAGGCACTTAACCTGTGTTTCTTAATGTTTATATACCCTTAGTGTTTGCTAACCAATTACTGATTAAGTGAAAGGAATGAAGATGAAATTAAAAGACACTTGTTCTTCATGCTGAAATATACTTTATATGCCATGTATATGACACTGGAAAACAGAAGATAAAATTCTGTCTTGATCTTATCTATTTCTAGATTTTTAGTAACAACTCATTGCTTCAAAACAACCGTTAGTCTATTATAACTTAGTCTCTTCCAATTGTCTTTAATCTTGATGAGTTGATAACATAGAGGTTTTGATGGTGTAAGTGACACTTCATAGTTAAATCCATTGTTTGTTACTGGTGACAGATGCAATTTATCTCAGATCCTGCAGTTCTCTCCTGATACTATCATTTGCTAAGTACTTTTCAAAGCCTACAGTAATTCTCATATTGGCCAATTGTATTTATCCTCAATACCACTACCTTAGTTCAAACTCTTTATCACCTGATTTACTATAATAAATTCTACTGACCTCCTCATCTCCAGGTTTCCATATATAATTTAAAAATTCTACCCATTGTTGCTAGAATTATCTTAGACAGACCTCTTATTTTTATCGCAATACTGACACAAAAAGCTACACAAACTTAAGGTTTTTTTCATAACCAACTCTGAATAATACCCATGATTCCTAACTTGAACAATTAGGATGTTGCATGATTTATATTTATTCTTAGATCCTTTAGTTTTACATCGGTTACCCCAGAGTCCAGCCAAACAAAAATATAGATAAAAATTATTTTATATAAACTCACCTGACTTTCCAGATTAGACAACACACTCCATAAACTATAAATTTTAATGACTGATGTTGATGTGAGTGGAGTTAAATACTTACCATGAACCACTTCTGTTTGTTCTCATACTTGTCTATGTCATTTTTATTTATAAATAGGAAATTAAGAGATACAGTATACATGATTCATCCTTGAGGACAGCAGTGGTAGACATACTTCTCAGAACCAGTTCTCAAGTGGATTTGCAACCCAAATTCCTATCATCCATGAATTCCCAAGCTCCTCAAAGTCTTAACATAGTTTAATATGGCTTCTGGTTGGATGTGCCCAAAATAGTTGGTAAAGTGCAACAGATTATTTCTGGAGAAACCTGCCATAATTCTACACCACACAGAATTTCCTCAAATAATTTTCTAATAAAATCGAGTAATTTGTAATTAAAATCTTTTATCAACAAGAAAAGTACTCACCATGAGTGTAATCTAGCCACTCTTCCACCAAGGCAACAGAAATGCACCTACAGAAATTACAAACAGGTATTATTTTAAAAACTATTTTTTGTGCAAAGTTGAAAAATGGTCTGAAATAAGAAACAATAAAATTTTATTGGGCAGATTTGTAAACAAAGCCGAATAAAATTTTTAATGTCAAATATAATGATTTAAATTAAAAACCCAATAAGGGTAAAAGCTACAGACTAGAATATAGTCATAGTGAGTAATATAGTTATATATATACATATGTGTAGTGGTATATATTGGAGACTTGGTAAACTGAAGTTTCAGTTTTTATAGATTAAAAGTAGTAGGAACAATAAAGAAAAAGCCAGGGAACACATTACTTTGTAACTTCATAATGATACATACCTGCTATAAGCTGGAATTCCATCATAAATACCCCTCACCCCCACTTCAAGAATTAAAAGAAAACTGCCTGTCTTAAAGTTTGGTATTGAAGAAAGTGCCATAAGATGCCCAACCATGACAGTGACTAACAAGCTGGTCCCTGCAGGAATCTATAATAAACGAAAGCTTCCTGCATCCCTTTATGAGTATTTGTAAACTTTTCCTTCTCCCTCCCCAGACAGAAAATGTGTGCTTGAGAATGGATTTTCTGTCAGTCCCTAAAGTATACATTCTTTTTTTAAAATTTTATGTAGTTATTTTTCAAGTACAGTTTTTTGTCTATTTCTCCCATCCCAGCACACCCCCGCCCCATGCTCCCCACCTCCCTCCCATTTCCACCTCCCTTAGTTCTCCTCCCTGTGTCCTTCCTATTTGTTCCTCCAAATCCCTCCCCTTTTTTCCCCTTAAATTCCCTTCCCTCTCCCCTCTGGTCACTGTCCCCTTGTTCTCTATTTCAGTGTCTTTGTTTTTATTCTGCTTGCTTGTTTGTATACATTCTTATTACTATCAATTAAACAAACAAGGGCAAATGAGTAGGGAACATCAATAACTGTACTAGGCAGTGTTTAATGAAGGGAAATGCAAAGAGATAGGATCAGATGCATTGTACCTATTGTTTATTGCACTCTGTGGCAGCGTAGAGTGATTTGTCAGAGCAGAGTGTCAGAGCCTCATATTTTACAATATGTGGGAAGCATCAATTCCTTCCCCAACGTAATCAGGAACTACAGAGAAATCCTCCTATAAGTCAACACTGGCTTTCATAACCATTCTGCTAACACATCCTTGATGTCTGGGGTAGCTTTCCCTTTTCTGACTTGGTCAAGGTCTTCAGAACGTCCGTGCTTTGTGGTTGCAAATACTCAGCATAGTTTAAGAGTAGTTTCTAGCTTTGATGTGACCCTTCATTATTTTACCAGGTTGATTGTCTTACATACTTACTTGTATAGTTTCCATGGGGTGTTCTCAAGTCACAAAAGGTTCTTCACTGTCTGAGGTTATCTCTCTCTTTCTGGAGTGGGGCAGGGCATCCTGTAAGATATCAACATTGAGCAAGTTAGTACTCACCCTCACTCTTTTTTTTTTTTACTTTTTTTTATTGTTGTTCAAGCACAGTTGTCTACATTTTCCTCCACCATTCCCCCCAACCCCAGCCAACTCCACTTCCTACCCTTGCTCCTACCCACCTTTGGTTTTTGTAAAAGTAGAATTTGTATGCAGAATGTATCACCCACTGTTTCCAAATCACCAAAATCCTACGCAATATAAAGTTTATCCACTTCATTAAATCTTCCAAATCTTATTCTACCCAACTAGACACCTAGAGCTGTGGTTTCAGATGATACAATCTCGATGTACTTATGTATAAACAATAATGGGAGTTTTCTGGACCATTATATTTTTCTAGAAATGTGTCCATTTCCCCTAGGTTTTCAAATATCTTGGCATACAGTTCTTCACAGTAATTTCCCACAATCCCTTCTATTTCTGTGGTATCAGTTGTAATCTCTCCTCTTTCATTTCTGATTGTGTTTATTTGTGTCCTCTCTCTTCTTTTCTTGATGAGCCTACTTAAGGGATTGTCTATTTTATTTATCTTTTCAAAGAACCAACTCCTTGACTTGGAATTTTGCTTTTAGTCTCTATGTCATTTAGTTCTGCTCTGATCTTGGTTATTTCCTTCCTTCTGCTTGCTCTGGGCTGTCTTTGTTGTTGTTCCTCGAGTTCTTGCAGGCATAGAATAAGGTTGTTTGTTTGAAATGTTTCTATCTTCTTTAGGTAGGTCTGTATTGCTATAAACTTCCCCCTCAGGACTGCCTTCGCTGTGTCCCATAAGTTTTGGGTTGTTGTGAGTTCGTTTTCATTTGTTTCCTGAAACTTTTTGATTTCTTCCTTAATTTCATTCTTGACCCATTCATTGTAATAGCGTACCATTCAGTCTCCATGATTTGGGGTATTCAGTGTTTTTTCCTTTGGGGCTGGTTTCCAATTTCAGTCCCTTGTGGTCAGAGAAGATGCTTGGTATGATTTCAATTTTCTTAAATTTGTTGAGGCTCATTTTGTGTCCTATCATGTGGTCTATTTTTGAAAATGTTCCATGTGCATTTGAAAAGAATGTGTATTTAGCTTCTTTGGGATGAAGGGCTCTATATATATCAGTTAAGTCTTTCCTCTAGGGTGTTGTTTAATGTTGCAATATCTTTGTTGATCTTTTGTTTGGAAGATCTGTCCATTTTTGATAGTGGGGTGTTAAAATCCCCAACTATAATTGTGTTGCTGTCAATATCTTTCTTGAAGTCCTCTAAGATTTTCTTTATATATTTGGGTGCTCCTATGTTGGGTGCATATATATTTACCATGTTAATGTCTTCTTGGTAGATTCTTCCCTTGAGTATTATGAAGTGACCTTCTGGGTCTCTCTGTGGCCCTTTTTTTGAAGTCTATTTTGTCTGGTATGAGAATTGCTACCCCAGCTTTTTTTCTTCTCCATTTGTTTTGAAAATTCGTTTCCAGACTTTCACTTTTAGTCTGTGATGGTCTTTTGTCCTGAGGTGTTGGTGGGATTGCAGATTGGTACAATCATTATGAAAAACAGTATGGAATTTTCTCAGAAAATTAAAAATTGACCTGCCTTTTGACCCAGCAATTCCACTGCTAGGATTATATTTTAAGAACCCTAAAACATCAATTTCAAAGAACCTATGCACCACAATGTACATAGCAGCACAATTTACAATAGCCAAGAGTTGGAAGCAACCTAGATGCCCATCAATAAATGAATGAATCAAAAAATTGTGCTACATATACACAATGGAATTCTATGCAGCAAAGAGAAGGAAGGAGCTCCTACCCTTTGCAACAGCATGGATGGAACTGGAAAGCATTATGCTGAGTGAAATAGGCCAGGTGTTGAAAGACAAATACCATATGATCTCACCTTTAACAGGAAGCTAAACAACAAAACAAACAAGCAAGAAAAATATAAACAAAGACACTGAAATAGAGAACAAGGGGACAGCGACCAGAGGGGAGAAGGGAAAGAATTAAGGGGAAAAAAAGGGGAGGGAAGGAACAAGTATAAAGGAACAAGTTCCTCTAAAGGAACAAGTATAAAGGACACAGGGACAATAACTAAGGGGGGTGGAAATGAGAGGGAGGTGGGGAGCACGGGGCCAGGTGGGCTGGGATGGGAGAAATAGACAGAAAACTGTACTTGAAAAATAACTAAATAAAATTTTAAAAAACAATAATGGGAGAGAGAAAAAAACAGATGAAATACAAATGAGTTTCTATATGATATAATCTATTAAAATCTAGTCATAGATTTTAGCATGACTAATCACAGTTCATGTCACACATATTTTATATATGCTTCTAGTCACAGTTAGAAGCATATATAATATATATGAGAATAATTTTTTGTACCTGCTAATCAGGAAAAAATGTCAATTTCTCTCTAAAGCATCCTATGACATTTTTGTCTGAACAATTTATTTTGGTACCTGGCTGATACCACCTTGAGTTGGGTAGTTTCAACACATGTCTTGTTTTAAATCAGCTGAAGTATATTATTTCATAATAGATTATGTCCTTTCAAGTAACTAGCAAATTGCTATGTTACTAATACATTTTTATTGAGAAATGCAATGATCTTCAAAGTACTACTTGCAACTTGAGAAGATACTAAAGATTGTTTATGAATAACACATCCTTTCAGTGGATGTTGCTCGTCAGTACTTAGTATCACAATATATTGGCTAATTTCTGATCAAGTTAATAGCTCAATTAAGATTTGCTCTCCACAACAGAGTAATAAATGAATACTTGGAATTTTACTAATCCAAACATAGACTAAAAATATGATTGTCAATATGTATCTATTAAATACTCAACTGACTGACCCTAAGT
Source organism: Artibeus jamaicensis (assembly GCF_021234435.1). NCBI lineage: Eukaryota > Metazoa > Chordata > Mammalia > Chiroptera > Phyllostomidae > Artibeus > Artibeus jamaicensis. The sequence continues at coordinate 12,797,494 of NW_026522046.1, read as the reverse complement.
AACTAATATAACTCTTTGTTTCAACTTTATTTAGAAGAGTGATTATAAAGACGAAATTCCAGTACCCTGTGCACTGTGAAATTATTATGTTAAGGGGTGTTTGTTGTTACTGTAGTAATACAAACACTGTATTAGTTCTGCAGGATGTAGTGCCTCCTAGCAGCATTGCATTAACCCCAGGAGACATACATATCAACCACTGATATTGGATTTACAGGTAATAAAAGAAAATGCTAAACAAATAATAGGAAAAAATAATGCAACAGATATGAAATGTTGGTTAATATGAGTATTTTATAGTTTTTACATATTTATTCTTCTTCAATGAGTAGTAAAAATGGCTCTTATGATTAGTACATTTATTTTTATACATAAATCAAATAAATATACCAAAAAAGGTTGTGTCTATTGTGCTCTGCAGATATTTAATTGGATTTCAATTGGTGAAATAAACATTCAGTTGTTAAAATACATCATTACAAATCTAATTTGAGTCTATAGCTGGAAACAATCTAAAAAATAACTATTTAAATTTTGTACACTTTGCAATTTAAAATTCTATGCAGCAGAGAGAAAGAAGGAGCTACTCCCCTTTGCAACAACATGGATGGAACTGGAAAGCATTATGCTGAGTGAAATAGGCCAGGTGTTGAAAGACAAATACCATATGATCTCACCTTTAACAGGAAGCTAAACAACAAAACAGACAAGCAAGCAGCAAAAACAAATACACTGAAATAGAAAACAGGGGGACAGTGACCAGAGGGAAGAGGGGAGGGAATTTAAGGGGAAAAATGGGAGGGATTTAGAGGAACAAGTATAAAAGACACAGGGACAATAACTAAGGGGGGGTGGAAATGGGAGGGAGGTGGAGTGCATGGGGGAGGTGTGGGCTGGGATGGGAGAAATAGACAGAAAACTGTACTTGAAAAATAACTAAATAAAATTTAAAAAGAAAAAAATAAAATAAATAAAATGTTTTCATATATCTCAAAATCATGTGATGCAAACAGGACTGAAATTAACATGCAAGTTTTTACAAAATTTAGTGGCTTAACCAAAAGCACACAGACTGTAATGTTGGGGGCAGAATAACCAAGATCTTTTTAATCTAAATTGCATGTTCTTTCTATATTTGATATAAATATATCTCGAGTGAGATAAATTCCATGCTCTTTTTTTTAACTCAGGAATGTGTCAAAAACCTCACTCTTGAGAATAATTAATTCTCACTAATTTATTGTTAATTTTTAATTTAGAATTCATTTAAAATACAATTAAAAGCATTAATAAAGCCAAAGATGCTCAAATATAATGGCATAGGTGCAGTAATTGAATGTTCTAAGTTTTAAAAATTCTTTAAGTAGAGCAATTCAATGGTAGCTAAGTGAATGAGATGTCATAATTTATCTTCAGTGAAGATAGGAAAGAGTTGAACCTGGCAAAATTAATTTTCTATTCAAAAAATAGTTCTTTAAAATTTTAAAACTTTAAAAATAAACAGCCAACATTTTTGTGATAGTTTTTAGAAATGAGAAATTGAATTAAACTGACAGTCATATTATGTATATTCTGTTCTTTGAGGGTTAAAAAAACAAAATACAGAAGAATCCACACATTTAGTGTTACTTTATTTTGTATTTGATGATACAAATTCTTGGCACACATAAAATTGTGACTTCCAGGGCACTTGTTCAAATAAAAATCATACTCGGTGTCAAATTGTACAGCATTTAAAGATTATTTGTTTTGTGACCCAGTCTGCTGTCTAAAAACATCACACATTTAGTAGAGAGGTACATACCTAGAAAGAAAGAAAAATAGAAAATAGAGAATTTCTTATGTTAACTTGCTTTCTAGTTGCAAAATTAACAACACTGCACTCAGTTTAAATTTTTACTGGCACCCTCAAGTCACTCAGAAACAAAATAAGAGCATTTTTTCAGTATTCACTCCACCAGTCCCAAAAAGATCAGTATAAGCAGTAGTGGGGGATGGGGAAGACAGCTCAGTCCTACGAGGCATGCATGAGAGCAGGGTCACCTTGAACATTTGGGGCCATTATAAACCTCAAGTTTCAGTAGTAAACCCCAATGTCACTGCAAGTCCCTCAATTAGCTAATATCCAAAGAAAAAAAGAACTGATGGATAGATAGATCTGAATCACGTACTACATATGAGACTGGGTTGGGCTAATTTGATATTCAAGCTAAGATATCAGGTGTCCATTAACAGCCACAGTATAGGAAGTTAATGTTGTTTTTATATGAGAATGCTGAAATCTAAAGCATAATCAATAAAATATATTAAATTTAAAAAAGAACTTTTAAAACTTGCCTACGACGATATATCCAGCAAATTATGGAACTCAGAAGTGCTTATTTTGATTAGGCTTTAGAATCAGTAGAAATCTTCCTGTTTGTTGCATAATTAAAGCAGAGAGACAAACCTCTCTGAGGAAGATAGCAAGCATTTTAGAGTTTCCCACCTCAGGAAAGCTTATGCTGATGTTACTTGGAGCTACTGGACATCCAGTAGAAACTCAGGGGAAATATATGACTGAAAATTTAGAGAATAAAGACTCAGCAATATTCTGGGAGGTGCTAGCCATACTTTATCTTGTTTGCTATAAATAATTTATAACACTGGATATGAGATTTTTTCAAATATTAAAATTGTATATTGATCACATCATTCTTTTCTCTTACTTTCAAAGAAAGGCTTCTTATACTTTGGAGAGATCAGCATCCATGGTTCAAATATATTAGACTTTAGTCTTTACATGATTTTCATTATTATGTCCAACATCTTAATGTACTGCTAGAATTCCATCCTATTCCCTAGATTCTACTTTCACTTCCTTCAATGAATTTATATTACATGATTATATTTCCAAGTCACTCTAATGGGTTACCTACCCTAAACCCTGAAGTACTTTGGTGTCTAGTCTATTGAAGAACACTGAGTTCTATGACTAATTGAAAGTGAGCTTTTTAATTTTTTTGTTTGATTCTCAATATGTTGGCTTCGTTTAAAAACAACTATATACACATATCTCTATCAGATTTTTAGTTGGTTCGTTTTCTTAGGCATCAAAATGTTATGATTTTATGTATTTATTTAACTTTTCTCTAAGCATCACATAATTATGAAATGGGACTGCCAGCCCCTAAGGTTATCAGAAAAATCCATTAGTTAATTTCTGTAGCCTGAATTGCTTCTATCTTATTAAAGCAGTTTACTGTCCACAACAATTCTTTTCCTCTTAGATAATGTTGTTAAGAATATAAGTTATTTTACACAGTAATTAAAAAGTGATTGTGCCCACAATGTGCCAAACACTGAAATTCTGTACTGTGGGAACACCAATTTAGTCTGATTCAATTTAGTATACATGTACTCGATGCCAGGTAAATGTCAATCACTATCCCAGGTTCTGGGGATATAAGATAAATAATACGAAGTGCTCATTTTCACAAAACTCACAATATAACAAGAAAAAACACCCACAAAAATGGACCCTGGCACAGCATGATAGGCATTATTAGAGGGGTATAGAGGAAATGTTATAAGAACAGACAAACAAACAAAATGGAGTCAATGAAGTTGACCTTGAGGGGCACTGGGTGGTAGGTGCTTTCACAAATGGCATAGAGGTGGTTATTACATTTGGTTTTCAAGGTTAAATGGTTGCTGTCTATGTTAAATTAGAAAATCATTCTAAGCAGAGGAAAGAATGTGAGCAAGGGAATTGAAGGTGAAATGTAAATGTACAAGGGACTTTTGGTAGTCTTGGATCGGTCGACTGGCAGGAGAGGAAGCTAGAAAGATGTTGGAGTCAACCATTTAGAACATCAAATGTCACACTGAAAAGTTGGAAATTATTTTAAAGGTGATATTAGTTTTCTATGCTGAATAACAAATTACTACACTCAATAGGTAAAGTAAAATTTTTATATTATATCAGAAATCTATGCATAGTTTTAGCTGGATCCTCTGCTTAGAGACTTACAAGACTTCAATCAATGCGTTAACCAGGGTCGGGCCCTTATCTGGAGACTGAACCTAAGGCAGCAGGTGTTTCCCCAGTTGGGTGGTTGATGGTCGCTTTCAGTCCTTTGCTTCTTCAAAATGCACAAAGACGGGGAGATGCAAGAAGTCAACTAGCACAATGGAGTTTCCTATAGCACAATATAATTATGAGTGTGATATCCCATCACTCTTGCCCTATTCTATTTGTTAAAAGGAAGTCATAGGTCCTACCAACACTCCAGGGGATAGGATTATACAAAACTGTAAACAGCAGAGTGCAGGGATCATGAGGGTGTCCTTAAAGTTTACCCGTCCAAGGAGACAGATTTTTTTAAGCAGTGAATATACAGGTGCATGAGAAAGAAACTGGCCTAGTAAAGACTGGCCTGGTGGAGAGAGGAGAGACACATACAGCTTTTGCCTTTTATAATTTTTACCTTGTGAAATAACTCTCCTTATAAAGATTAGTTTCTGTTATTTTCCTCCAAAGAAGGAAAAAGGTCATAAAGCTTTCTGGGATTCGCCATACACGTTTTCCCTTAGAAAGAAGAAAAGGGAAGTACCTTGGAATACTAAAGGTAGCTTTCCTTGGAAAAGAGAGGACCAGGAGAGGGGACCCATTGTCCTGATCAATGGGATAAAACTAGATTCTTTTATGTTTCAAAGGATTAAAATAGATTTCCTGGACAGAAGCAAAGGAAGATGATAAGTCTTTGAGGAAACAGGCCACAAAATGAATTCTGACCTGGCTGCCCGCGTTGAGCTGGCAGCCTGGGGAGGCATCACTGGACACTAACTGAACAAAGAGGTGTTGTGAAAGGGCACTATTTCTGGCTGAGGAAAAGGAGGGTGATGGAGCAGTAAGCAGAAAACCCTGGTTTCATTTAAGTATAAAACACTGTTTTTTAAGCATGACCTCTGTTTGTCTTTCTCAGTCACATGCTTCTCTCCCATGCTTACTTTGTGGGAGATGAAATACATTCTCTCCTAGCAACAAAACATGACTCATTATTCTAGCCATACTTCTATTACTTGTGACTTCTGGTGCTTCTCAGACTTGGATGCACAGTGCAATCACCTTGGAAATACACATATTTTTTCAAAAAAATATGGATGTCTAGTTCTCACTGTTAAATGATCTTATTCAAGTGCAGAGATAGACTTGGTCACTGGAAATAATTTTACATTCTTTTTTTAAAAAATATTTTATCGATTTATTTTTAGAGAGAGGGAAGGGAGGGAGAAAGAGATGTAGAGAAACATTGATGTGCTGCTTCCTATTCACATCAATGCATATCCAACCAGGAGACCTGGCCTGAAACCCAGGTGTGTGCCCTGACCAGGAATTGAACTGGCCGCACCAGTCAGGGTGCATCCTTACGGTCTTTAGGTGATTCCAATCTGTAGCCAGGGTTGAGAACTACTGAGCCAGAAATCTCAGAATACATAGTAGGGTGGGAGTTCAAGGTTATTCTAGACTTGCTGATGTTACTAATAGATTGAGAGGAGCTTCAACTTTTACTTTATAAAGAGGGGCTGGGGTACTGATAAACCCCAGTTACAGCTGGTAAGAGTACATGGTAATGCACTTTGTATCAATATTTTGTTTAACAATCAGGTCCCCAGGGGAAAAAAATACCAATTTATAGATTTGATGTTTTTCATGATGTAAATATTTCTAGGATAGTGGTTCTTAGATATCAACCTGATCATTGAATGTAATGTGAGTTGGAAAGAGATACATGACTATATAGTACTTCTATTTCATAATGCAAATATTATCAATAATTACTTCCAGAGCATAACAGATAGTAAAATATATTTTAAAAGTTATGGGTTTTGAGTATTATCTTTCTCTCTAATATAACATATTTAATTGTAAGTTTTTATTATTCATTTTTTCAATAATGATTTGTTTAAACAACTAATTCATAATTCTTGAAAATATATGTATAGCCACTATGACATTTTGTGGGTAAGCTTTAGCATATCACTGTATAAGCCAGTTTATGCACAAGTAAAACTGCTACTCAAAATACTTAATGACCAGTTTTGCATGGGCACCAACCAATCAGAATGGATGCTAGCTATTATGCTACAGTTGTATCCACAAGTCTCTAAGTGTCTGCAGGATAGATCCTATTTATCACTCATTTTTGTTTCCCTGAGGGCTCCTGCCACACTGTCTTGAGCATAATAGATGATTGATAATGGTTTAGAAAAAGTAAATAACTAGATGAATGAATAAATGGCTGAATAAATTATGGATTAGAGAGACTGACTCCCTAGAAGTACTTGTTACCAAGGACTATATTTTAGTAAGCTCCTTTTGATTTTTCTGAAAGAGTTTGTGATTGGATGAGGATTTTTACATAGAAAAAGTAAACAGCATTTTATTTGTCTCTTTCCTTTAGTTATCTTCTTTCCCACAGGTTGAGATATTACATCAAAATAGATGTCCATCCCACCTTCTATGCTCCAGCAAATTTAAGTGCCTGCTACTCTCATACATGTCTAGTTTGTGCTGCATCAGACTCACTTATTTCTTCTTAGCACTCATTTCTTTTGACCTTTTCTTTTCCCTAACGTGCCCTTACTCTCTGTCATCTACTTTTTTTTCAAGATTCAGGAAACCATTTTCTAATCTGTCACATAGAGATTTGTGACATTTTTCCTTGAGTTTCCACTGTGATTGATGCATAATGGTATCTAAACAGAGAGCCCGGAAATAAGCCCAAGTCTCTATGGTCAATTAATATTCAACAAAGGGGGCAGCAACATAAAGTGGACTAAAAATAGCCTCTTCAACAAATGGTGTTGGGAGATCTGGACAGCTACATGCAAAAAAGGAAACTCGAGCACCAGCTTACACCATACACCAAAATAAATTCAAGGTGGATAAAAGATTTAAATATAAGCTGTGACACCATTAACGTCCTAGAGGAGAACATTGGCAAGAAAATCTCAGATATTTCATACAGCATCATTTTTACTGATATGTCCCCTAGAGCAAGGGACATAAAGGGAAGAACAAACAAATGGGATCTCAGCAAAATTAAAAGCCTTTGCATGGCTAAAGAAAACAGTATTAAAATAAAAAGACAACCAACTGTATGGGAAAACATATTTGCCAATGATACCTCAGACAAGGGTTTAATCTCCAAAATATACAAAGAACTTAAACGACTCCACTCTAAGAAGACAAGCAACCCAATTAAAAAGTGGGCAAAGGACTTGAACAGACATTTCTCCAAGGAGGACATAGAGAAGATCCAGAGACACATGAAGAGATGCTCAATATTGCTAGCTATCAGAGAGATGCAAATTAAAACCACAATGAGATACCACTTTACACCAGTCAGAATGGCCATCATTAACAATGCAACAAACAACAAGTGTTGGAGAGGTTGTGGAGAAAAGGGGACCCTAATTTATTGTTGGTGGGATTGCAAACTGGTAAAACCACTATGGAAAACAGTATGAAATTTTCTCAGAAATTAAAAATAGACCTGCCTTTTGACCTGGCAATTTCACTGCTAGGATTATATCCTAAGAACACTGAAACACAAATCCAAAAGAACCTATGCACCCCAGTGTTCATAGCAGCACAATTTACAATAGCCAAGAGCTGGAAGCAAACTAGGTGCCCATCAGTAAATGAATAGATCCAAAAACTATGGTACATTTACAGAATGGAATTCTATGCAGCAGAAAGAAAGAAGGAGCTCCTACCCTTTACAACAGCATGGATGGAAATGGAAAACATTATGCGGAATGAAATAAGTCAGGTGATGAAAGACAAATACCATATGATCTCACCTTTAATAGGAAGCTAAACAACAAAACAAACAAGCAAGCAAAATATAACCAAAGACACTGAAATAGAGAACAGGCAGACAGTGACCAGAGGGGGGAGGGGAGGAAATTTCAGGGGAAAAAGGGGAAGAATTTACAGGAACTAGTATAAAGGACACATAGACAACGACTAAGGGGAGTGGAAATGGGAGGGAGGTGGGGAGCACTGGGGGGTGGGCTGCAACGGGAGTAAAAGAAAACTATACTTGAACAACAATTAAATAAAATATTAAAATAAATAAATAAATAAATAAATAAATAAATAAATGGCATCTAACACTTTCAATGGCTTGTTTGTATATCTGCATTTGTTGACATTCCCTTCCCTGTCTTGGGGAAAATGTGAGCTGCTTGAAGGGAGCACTGTCTTTGACTTTCCTTGCCTTGTGCTTCCAGTCTCCTTTGAGACTCCCTGCTGAGTGTTACACACTAGCAAACCCCACTCCCCACTGCCAGAGCTCAGGCTCTTTGAAAGCAGAGCGAGTGTGTCATCTACTGCTATTCCAGTAAGACAGGTACAGTAAACTTTGGAACCAGACCCCATAGATAAGAATTTAAACTTTATCATTAATACACATGTCATTTAAAACTAATTATTTTCTTCTGCCTCAGTTTCCTTATCTGAAAAAATGGTGTTAAAAACATACCATTCTCACAGATTATTAAGAGGATAGAATGAATCCATTCATTAAATATATATATGCTTATGCCTGGAATGCAGTGAGCACACAATCAATATCACTGTTATTATTCTTACAATAAACAATAAATAATTGCCAAATGAAAAATAAGCCATCTAATAACAAACCAACAATAGTTAATATCATCAATGCTAAACTTGTTATGTAAGTATTTTTTTCCTGAAAAGCAAAATAAATTGTAAAATGTATATACCATTTTAATAATATACAATACTTAAAGTTAATATTCTATTTTATGTTACTCAGAGAAAGTGTTGATTTTAAGACTGTTTGTCTCCTTTGTTCTGAACATAACTTCAGGTTCTTTTCAATCTTTTTACCCCATTAGCATGCCTCTGAACCAGACAGCAGTGAAAACTTCTTAACAAAGATGTCACCTTTCCTTCTGTTATACCCCTTGCCTTCTGAGATGGATCTCACCCTGGGGAAATTGTTAGTTTTGATGTAGCTTGAAACGAAAGAGATATGTCAATCTCCTTTAAAGAGATAAATTAAACTGTAAAAGATAATAAGGAGCAAAATATCACCTTTTTAGCTCTTGGTCAAAATCAAGGAATTTTGATTTCTGAGAGCACGAGAAATAGTTTAGCCAGGACCTGGGAGAATAGGAATTATGGAATCCCACAGTATAGTACATTAGTCTAGGAGTACAGAATATATGGATTTATTGACCCTCTGGAAATATGCTTGGAATGGTTGAATTAAGATGAAATGGTTTCTTAGTTTGAGTTTACCATTACAGACATGTTTAATTTATCTTTTAAAAAATGCTTTCTGAGAATTCTCACTTTTAACCCATTTTGTGTTTATTCATTACTAATTATTGAGTTTTAGTTGCATACATTTATTTTTTAATTTAAAAGTTTCATTTGTTTTTTCTTTGAAATCATACAACTACTTGCAACAAAATACTAGAAGAAATTGCTTTTTTTAATACAGGGTATAATTTGGCTGTAACTCACCAGTAGAAAAAAATAAAACCACTCTAAGAAATCCCATTAAATTCAAATGATCAATTTTTATTTTTATAATTAATCTCTCCTAAAGCCAAAATACCACAATAAAATGTAAGTGAAGCAAATTATTGAAGATGAAAATTAAATAACTTCTCATACTAAAATGTATGGATTTTAAAAGCTGAATATTGAGAAGTATTCTTCCTTATTACAACCATGTCGTTTGCCTACCTGTCCAAAGAGTAAGTCTAACATAAGCAACAACAAAATACTGAGGTAAATTGGGTGGTTTAGGCCATTTTCCAGACATTAAACTAAAGAGAGACATTTTAATCCTTCATATAAAAATTCTTCATATATTACAACAGTTTTCAACTGCTTGAAATTACTATTAAGAAAAAGAATGTTCAAAGATATACTCCCCTGGCTCCACATTGAACAGGGAATGGTATGAGTGATTTTTCAGATAATCAACAGAAGGCACACTGGAGAAAGCATTCCCATTGGAAGGCCACACACGTGTCATGAAACCTAATAATGTTCCACTGGTGAGGGGAGGAATGATGCAAATATTCTGATTATCTTTTCTTCTGCTTTCTTGGTACTTCATTTATTTTTAAATATTCTCTCCTGGATGTTTTATTCTTGATTCCTTCCTAACAATTTAGGCAAGGACACCAGCTCTGCACATGCTGCAATACTGAGGATCTGTCACTAGCATGCAGTGTCTCTGGGGGAGGCTGCCCATCGGACACTACCTCCCCCCAGGACCTCACATCTATACCTCTGACTTTTACAGTATTGTATCTCACTTCCTCTTTCCCTTCACCAATATTTTAGTAAGGCATAAAATAGGGTTACCAGACTTATTTGGGGGGAAAACTTCTAAGTAGATAAATGTCTAATCATTATGTTGTACACCTGAAACAAATATACTATTGCATGCCGACGCTAATGGGAAAATATGTTAAATTTTTTAAATGAGTAGATAAATAAAAGGGAAAATGCAAGCTGAAAGATCTGTCCAAGATTACACAAGTAAGCTCTGAGAGACACTGGAGAGTTAGAGTGAATATTTGCTAGAGAAAACTTGAATTCATAGCATATTGCATTATCAATGGGTAAATGCACTTTCTTTGAATATAGACAGTAAAGAGACTTGTTAGAAAATATGCAATTTCACAAATGAGCTAGGAATATGCCTTTGCCCAAAGAGACACCTGGAGTTAATTGCTGCTCTTTTAAGAAATTAATGGGACACATGTTGAGGGACTGGAATGTGTGGGAGAGTCACTGAGGCAGAAGACTTTCATGTTGGCAACAGCCGTGCCTTCCAGATAGATCTTTAATTGCATAAACATTAGGAGCAAGCTGTCACCTTGTTGGTGCAAACTGTTGTTTTGTGTCTGGATACTTGGTGTTTTATCTCCAGTGGACCTCAGATAAATTTAAGGTTTACAAACACGAGGAGGAAAACTTAGGTCTTAGATCAAAGCCTTATTATCCAAAAAGCAATTCTAACGAGGAATTACTGATTCTTCTTTTGTCTTCTTCCTTCATTCTTTCTTTTTTCTGCCAGCAGATAATTTTCATAAATGACTTAACAGATCTCTCATGAACACTTAAAAAGATGGCTATTTTAGTTACTGTTTTTAACAAACTTTAAAACCCAAGTGCTATGGTCTATTACTAGCACCCATGAGAAACAGAAAAATCAAGGTCAGATTCCTCTCTTGAGGAAGTTGTAAGGTAGTATGAGATGGGAGACATGACATGTGCAACTGAAACGTGGTTAAGTTGTAGTACAGAAATAGACAAATTGTCCTTGGAGCTCAGAGAGGAAAGCCCAACTCTACTTGAGAATAGCAAAGAGAGGCACAGCTCAAAGAATTTATCTCTCCTTTCTTCTCCCTGGTTTGATCAGAACCTATTTCATAGTGCACAGCTACTTTGGGGGAGTTCCTTAATGCAGCGTAGTATTTGCTGAATAACTGACCAAGTTAAAGTTACTAGTAGACACTAACCTAGCTTCCATCCTGCTTCATTCTGTCATGTGGAGGCTTTCCTTCAGAGGAACAAAATGCTTTGTCCTCAAAAATCTGCCTCAGTTTAATCCTCAAATCTTAATGTTATACTTCTAGATGAGTCATGATAGATCTTTCTTATGCCCTTCCTACATGAAAACTAATAATGCCAGTTAGAAACAACCACATGTGATAAGTTTGATTGTCAGGCAAGAACCTGGAAGAGCATGGTTGGAAAGAATAATTATGATAAAATATGTGAACGTACTGTGGCTAAGAGGAGATTCTCCCACAATTATTGCCATAATTACATCATTGCATACCTCCAGAGGGTACAGTACACAAGATACCCTCAAAGCTGAGCAATGCAGCAACTCTGGCTGTATCTACTTCACTTAGGTAACAAGTACACATTATGGAAAATCAAATTTATAATAGCTATTTTTATGGTATTTCATTGTCACGTCTTCCAGTTAGTACCACCAAACAAAACTGTGAAGAAACCAATTTAACCCCAGTTGATGATGTATTTGAATTTTATATTGACATTTTGTGGAAGGAAATCATGTATCTGAATGAATTTCTTACTTACTTAAGTATGTAAAAGACTAGCCGCTTGTTCTCAAATATGTCTTTATAATTAAAAAATTGCTCTGAAGAATTCCTAAAGGTATATTTTATAAATCTGTCCTTATGTGTTAATCATTGATGAGTGTATACCACACACCATTTGTATACACACCTATTTACATCAGCTGACTTCTGTTTCTTCTTACTTTTTTGTCTAGAGTTTTTATACTCCCTTTATTATCATTATGATGTGTATGTATATATTTGTATGTGTATATATATACATATATACATGTATATACATCTGTGTATATATATATTATGAATGGATATAATATCTCTTTATCCACCCATTCATTCATTCATTCATCCATTCAATATATACTAACTAAGAACCAGTAGGTATCAGTTAATGTTCTAGGTACTTGGCAATATGGCAGTGAATAACATAAAATTTCTTTGCCCTCATGAACTGTATATGATTTTATATTAAAAAAGTAGGTACAAATAAAAAATGGTAACCCAATAGCAATAAGTGCTGTGAATGAAATAAACCCCACACTTGACAGTATCCTGGGGAAAGGACTAAGTAAGGACACAATGTGGAGTTGAGGCCTGCAGTGCAAGAAGAGACCTTGTTCTATAAAGAGATGGAGAGAACTGCTGGAGTACATTCAAAGTACATTCAATTTTTTGGAGGCAGAACAAGCTGGTTATTCAAGAAACACCTCAAAAAAAATGTGGCTGAAATATAGTAGGGGGGGAATTAGGCAGAAACCATGTCATGCAGGACTGGTAGGGCAGGAAAAGACATTTGGATTTTTCTTCTTGCAGTGGGAGACCATCAGAGTGAGATCATGTACTGTACATGTTTTAAAAATCCTTCTGGCTCTTGTGTAGAGTGTGCAGTTAGAAGGAACTGACTTGTTAGAAAGCAATTATGGTCATACTGATCAGAGATGATCCATTCTGATGATAACAGAAGCAGAAAAAGGTGGATAAATTCAGGTATGCATTTTGCCAGTAGGCAAAAAAGACATGCTATTGGGTAGAATGTGTGGGATCATGAGTAAAAGAAAGGAATCATGAAGATTCTTAAGATTTTTGCCTGAACATGTTAATGAATGGAAGTTTTTTAATTTACTGAGGTTGGTAAAGGCTAGGGAAGAATTAGGTTACGGATTGAAGAAATGAAGAATTCTGTGTCAGTAATATGAGTTTTTGTATATCTGTTAGATATGCAAGTGGCAATTTCAAGTAGATAGTCGAATACACAGAGTCTGAAGCTAAGAGAGAGCATATAGAATTGTGTTTAAAGCTATGAGATGATAGATAAGATCAAATACCCATGGATGAGATAGAGCTCCAAAAAGCAGTGGAGTAAATCCTGGGGCAGGTCAATGTCTCACAAGATTGACATAAGGATGTAATGACAGATAATGTTTACAAAGACATAGAGGACATAAACATGCTTAGCTTATTTTTTTTACAGACTCTCAGTACTGTGGTAGATCCAATGAGACATTAAAATAGAATACATTGTGTATAAGAAATAAGAAAGGAATTGGTCTGTACTGGCAGGCAGTAAATACCTATTAATATGGAGTCAAACATTCATATTTACTTTTACAAATTCATCAGGGTAATATCATAACCCCATTTTACATACCAGTAAAATGAGACTCAGAAGGATTTTCTACTTGCCAGATGAAAATTCAAACCCCATACTTCAAGGTTTATTTTTTGGAATCCTAGGTTCCATTTCATTAAGTATCTTATAGCCCACTTGAGAAACCAACAAGTACAAAAATATTTCAAGAAAGTACATAGTTGAGTACATTAGAAATGAGGTAGTATGTTATACAGGAGTTAGTCTTTTTAGCCAGGCGGACTACATATTTGATAATAGATTTGCTAATTAATAGTGTTATAATAAAACATAAAATTGTACTGAATCTCATATGTTTTATTTTTGTGTATAAAAGTAATACATACTTCACAAAGTTGTTTTGAGGTGATAACAACAGGTATAAAATAAATTTTGCTTTGTTTCTATTTTTCTGCAATCAAAAGTATTAGTGCTAATTAAATACGCTAGCTTTCAGTGTGCAGTGGATAGGGGCAATTAAGTTCAATAACAATAATGTGTAATATAACCTTATTTTACTAAATGAGTTGGGGAGACGGCTGATGCAGACCCCAGCTCATGGGGTCCACCACATCATGGATGAGGCATGAGAAATTCACACGGACTACTGAGTCCTGTGGAGGAAAAGGGAGAACGTGGCTTTTCTCTCAAGGGCAGAAAAAGCTTCGGCCCTCTCTGGGCACATTACCTGATGGTCCTCATTTACTATGCACAGGTTCACTTTAGATGGTTACCTTTTGCAGAAAACAAAGGAGGGGAAGCTGCTAATCATATCACAGAAGTTGGATATTTGCAAATGAAAAGAGAAAAGTGGTTGAACCAGTTAGACTCATCCTTGGAAGGTTTAGCATGGATTTTAGAAAGTTACTTTGAAGTAAATGTTTTCTGCCTCAATTCAGGGTGAGGGGGTTTTAGCAAAAGCAAGTCTCATAGCAGTCTAGGTACAGTGCAGGCCTGATTTCCCATGGGAGAACCTATCTGTGGGCATGGGTCCTGTGCATTGGATCTTGCTTTCCACTGGGAGCTGGGACCACGCCATGCAGAATGTCCCCTACAGATTGCTTTGCATAAAGTTAAAAATTGGGCCCTGGCTGGTGTAGCTCAGTGGATTGAGCATGGGCCTGCAAACCAAAGAGTTGCTGATTCCCAGTCTAGGGCACATGCCTGGGTTGTGGGCCTGGTCCCCAGTAGGGGGCCTCTGAGAGGCAACCATACATTGATGTTTCTCTCCTTGTCTTCTTCCTTTCCCCTCTCTCTAAAAATAAATAAATAAAATCTTTTTAAAAAGTTAAAAATTGAGACTTTTTTTCAGGTAAAAAATTGTGTTCTTCTCTATTTGAATAATGCCTTGTTTTAGAATAAAAACTTGGGGTCTTATTTTTCTAATGAGTTAGGAGAGATAAGGGGGACTTTGCTAGATGAGTGTTATAGAAACCCATGTGTATCAGAGTTTTGGCTGTTTTTGTGAGAGGCTGCATTCAGCTTCAGTGAATTTTTTTGAAGACTCTTTTAGCCATTTTGCCCACTTCATGATGGGTGATTTACTTTATGAATGCACCTGCCCACACCTCCGTGAGTGCTCAGCAGTCTTAAACCAAAAAAAAAAGTATGACCCCTGTGTCCCACCCTTCCTATTCACTCAATCTTGTGCTCAGCAACTTTTATTTTGTTGTTTCCCTGGGAAAAGTCCTCACAGGGAAACATTTTGCCAATATGGAAGAGGTAAAAAGATAATAAAGCAGAAGCACTAAAAGGCATCACAATCAATAAGTTCAACTGTTCTGAACAGTGGAAAAAATAGTTTCCATAGGTGTATTGCATCAAACGCAGAGTACTTTGAAGATGACTAAAGTTTAAGTATGTAAGAATAAATAAATTCCAGTTGTTTTGGGGTCATCTTGGTACACTTCTAATGCTAAATTACATAAAGGCTTTTAAGCTTCACTCATATTACCTTTCCAGTCCTTTTTAATATTCATTAGGCTAAAATGTCCTTTAAGAAATATTATCCAAAATATATATTTGCTATTTAAATAATCAGATTGTTTATAATAATGACTAAAATACAAGATCCAGCAGAAGTAACCCCTGCTTCAGTGTGGTTGGTAGCGTAATACTATGGACATAATAATTTATAGTTTTAATTTAAACATTTTACCTAAAATGTCATATGGTATGCTTGAGTGTGATATTGTTGTGTTATAGAATTATATGCTTATGATTTTGTAATAAAAAGGGATTTCTTGTGCCAGACCTTGTATAAATTATTAAAATTAATATTTAATTGATTTTATTATTAAATAAAATTAACCATTACACTTAGCACCAATATTCAAATATTATATACACTGTTGGTTAAAGGTATGTATATGTTAAATTTTGAAGATATGAAATTAACCTGGTACCAAGTCTCTTTTTAATCAATAGGAGATTGCATTATTTCTTTTAAGATTTTATTTCTTCATTTTTAAAGAGAGGGGAAAGTTAGGAGATAAAGAAGAAGAGCAGCATCGATGTGTGGTTGCCTTTTATGCTCCCCCCACTGAGGACCTGGCCTACAACCAGGCATGTGCCCTGACTAGGAATCAAACTGGCAATCCTTTGGTTTGCAGGCTGGCACTCAATCCACTGAGCCACACCAGTTAGGGCCAGATTGCATTATTAAGTTAAATTAAGTTAAGTTAAATACAGTGGAAAAGTTTTGAATTAAAGGGTGCTATTTTATTAATTTATTTATTATTAATTAACTTTGTTTTTGTTTGTTTTTGATAATAGCTACCTCTTAATATTAACTCATATTAAAGAGCAATTATAAAAATCTTAATGTATGTTTTTTTGTAAATAGATCATTTTAAAACACTGTGACCTAGATTGTTTTTACAGGTACATTTTAGATACATTTAGAAAAGAGTCATTAAATAAGAACAAGAGAGCCAGGTACTTTGCTATATAATACAGAAACAATATAAGTAAGTCAGATCTATGAAACTAACTCTCAATCCTGTGATATAACATAAGTAAAAATGATTCACACACTTTCTCCTTGGAGATGTAATAGGCAGTTCTGTATTAGACATACCCAAAGTGGTAATCATACAGAAGAAAGGCAACTCCTATTGGGAAAGTGAGCAACGTTACCGGAAGTTGAAAAGTTGTTTATCCAGAGGCTGGTGGGGAGAGGGGAGAACAAAAGTATTCTATTACAGGGTGAGGCATGTCTGTGACTGCTGGTATTGATAGAATAGAGTTACTCAGATGGTTGGAGAAGTAGCAGCTCACAATCTGCCATTGTAATTTATACATAGTTTACCTTTGTTTTCCTCTTTCGATCTAAATAACAACCATAAAATCCAGTCTTGTTCCTGCAGAAGAACAAAGATACTACCACATATATCAAATTTTATTTAGTCTTTCTTGTGTTCTATAAAAGTTCCTTTTTTATCACACTTCTGAGTTGCACATATGCTTTGTCTTACATTGTTTGTTTCCCTTCTGAGATTCTGTTTTATAATATACATTTCTGCATTTGTGGGTAAATGGGGGGGGTGATCACTATGTGTTAAAAATTAGAAAGGGGGAACTTCCATCCTCCACATTCCACCTTCAACTACATTTGAGCAGGGCAATAAAGGGGGGGAAAAGTTGAATTTCACAACTACTGTCAGTAGTAGTTGGAGGTTGAAATAAGGAAGCATGGTTTGAGTGGACGACACAGCAAGAAGACAAAAGGAATCCCATTTCATCCTCTCTTGATGCTGGGGTTCTCATTCCTTCATCTGAGGTTTCAGTGCAGATGGGTAACCATACCCACAACAGCAAAGATGCATTATGTAACACCAGTTCATCTAAACAGCTTTATTTTTCAAGAATTGTGGGGTATATATATTTACAATTAGTAATATTATTTAGAATTACATATGTACATATATGCATCTGTGTTTATAAATACATTTATATGATTATGTATTAATATTCAAAATAATATAACAGTATAAATATTAATGTGCAATATATACCATGTACAGACATATTATCTACATGTGTGTATTATTCATGTATATATGTGATATATCACTAAGAGAAATAAAACAAGTCAATAAAAACTGAGCTCTTTTATTTATATTTTTGAATTTTTATTATCAAAGCCCATTAATAAACACAAAAGAATTAGTAGAATTTAGGAGTAGAAGGCATTTGACAGAGTTCTTAATTCCTTCAGCCTTCATAGTTCCTAATTAGGTTTGTATCTTCTTGGATAAACTATCAGGTTCTCAGTAGACAGTCAGCTAATATTTTGGTGACTGATTTTGTTGACATGTCTATAATGAGTTAAAAAGAAAATGAAATAAGAATTATTTTTTCTATATTTCTAGAAATCCATATCCCCTTTGATATGGATTTAGGAGGGGAGGAATTAGAGGCTTTTTGTCACTTCAACCTAAAAATCTAGCAGATGCACAAAACTGTATTGTTGTGATAACGGATTGCTAGGCCATTTGTCTAGATCTTCAAAAACAACCAGTTTTCTTTGTGTCAGCTCCAAGAAAACAGCTTTTGATAATAAAACTCACTTGGCAAATTACTTACAACAGGTGTGTGCACTCTCTATCTTTCCATTTTAATTATTTAGCAATTTCTGGCATGGTTGACTATTCACTTGGGGGAAATTAACAATATTGCTTCCTACCTGCAAAAACATATTCCTCTGTCAGTCATTCACTTATTTCTAAACTAACACAAATTAAAAGTGTATTTTGCAAGGAAAAACCTCAACTATGGAAATTCCTGATAGATCTGCTTTCAGGTAAATGAAGCAAATATATAATAAAACTGAGAATATTGATAATGACATGAATGTATCTAAAATCTTGAAGAAGACAAAAGTTTTTACTGAAACTAAATATTTTAAATGATTTTATTTTAATTGAATTGGTTACTAAATTATTTAAATAATACATAGAAGCTCAGATTTAACTCTTTTGAATACATGCTTATAAAATCTATACTTTCTATGAAAGTCATTTGTTTCCTGAAATAACATATTTTAGTATATATTATGTTATTGCCCAGTATCATCTTCACTTGACTCCATTTTTTCTATCTAGGAAGTTATCTGGATACTGAAAGGAGATCATTTGCATTTTTTTCCTTAGACTCTTTTCCAAATCTTAAGAATTTGCCAAAATTTAAATGAATTTTCCTTGTCTTAGAGGTATTCTGTTTAAGAATATTAGAATATTCTTATCTAATACATAGAGAGAAGAGAAAAATCCTACCTCTATTTTTTCTTTCTCAACTCTACTTCCAGAGCCTCACAGCAGGACTCATTAGCATATTCAGTAAGTCCAGTCAAAAACCATTAAGATGAGAAAGGTTTGTACACCTACCACCTGAACCAGATTATCAAGATGTCTTTGGCATAGGAAAATCTCATATGTTTGGATAAAGCTACGCTTAGATTAAAAACACACCTGGAAAATAAAAACTAAAAAAAAAAAGAATCAGAAGTATTCACGAGACTTAGTTCAATCCTGTGACATCCACATAAACCCAATCTTATCTAAAATTTAAGGCTCCAGAGTAGTTTCGGAAAGATCATAAGCTTTTTTCTTTTTGACAACACTAGACAGGAACTAGAAAACTAACATTTACTACCTTGTAAGATGAACTGAGACCATTACTTAATATTTAGTTTCCTCATGTTTAAAATGGAGTGATAAGTGTATTACTCCAGAGTATTTGAATTCATCAAATATAGTAATATATGTAAAAGAACACATATTTATTATGTCTTGACTCTCTTTTTATCTCTGGTTGCATGTTCTAATGGAAAATAGGCTCTTCCCTGAAAATATCATAAACCATATTGTGTTCTCAAGTAAATTGCCAGCTCTCTTTTTTCTACTCAGTGCCTGGGAGAATAAGTCTGTTGCTTACTCACAAATAGAACTTCCTGAACAATGATCCTTATGTCTTCTCTAAATCTCTTCATTTTAATGCTAGTCATCATTGGTAATAGTCTTCTTTAGTTAAATTATTTTTTAAATACCAAGGTCTTCAAATTTAACTCAAATATTTTATCTATTACCACCTACATAAAAATAATCACAATGATAATAAAAATAATTCTAAAATTTTCAATTTGTACTGTGCTTTATCATCTTTAAAGCTATTCAGCATGTCTTGTTGTCTTATTACATCCTCAGAAAACTCTTGTTATAATGTCAGATATGAACATTTCATTTAATGGCTAAAGAAATGAATGGACTTTGAAATATTCTCCAAATGGCAAAGCCAGAATTCAATCCAGGTCTTTCTAATCTCAAAACTCTTTACTATATCATATTGGCTTTCTGAAACAAAAATTTCCATGTTAATTCTGATCATTGACTTTATCTCACAGATTTTTAAACTTATTGTCCTGCTGGTAGCTCTTCAAAACTGTTTACGCCACCCTGGAAGGCATAGCTTAGTGGATTGAGCAATGGTCTGCAAACCAAAGGGTTGCTGGTTCAATTCCCAGTCAGGGCACATGCCTGTGTTGCAGGCCAGATCCCCAGTAGGGGACATATAAGAGGCAACCACATATTGATGCTTCTCTCCCTCTCATTTTCCTTGCCTTTCCCTCTGTGTAAAAGTAAATAAATAAAATCTTATTAAAAAAAACTCTTTATGTCTCTAGAGACTTCATAGATACCATGTTTTCCTACCAGCATTAAAAAATCTTATAAAGCAGTTTTTCTACCAGAGTGCACACCATTTTTAGGGACATTATAGAAACTTGGGAAGGTATAAGGAGCTGGAAAAACTGTTTCAGAGATACCAGCATATTTTGTTAAGAGGCAGGACCTTCTCTCTGCAAAGAACCTCAGCTTTTGACTTCATAGCTCAATGGTTCTGCCATTGAACAATTTCTGAGGTCTTAATCCTTGCCCATTTTCCCTCTCCAATTCCCTCTATCAAGTATCCAACTTTGCCTTTTCTGAGTGCTTCCATCACTATCACCCTCCCCATACAATACGTATGACACACTGTAATAAGCTCCCCTCCTTGCCACACACACTTTCCTGTTTCCTCACACTCTTGGGTTAGTTTTTTCTGTACTTTGATCCATTCTAGTGTTACCTATTCTGTTTCACTTGGATTTTTTTCCCTCAGTCTTCAATCCCCAAGCTTCTTTTGTAATAAAACTGCTCTTTTAAAATAAAAATATTCTAATCAAATCAAGTATATTTCTAGGCAAACATACGCAGTCCTTGCTTCCTTGAACAACCTGTTACCTGGCTCCACTGACCACGTCCCTTTTAAGGACCCTATTTCCTTCAGATTGTATTTCTTGATTTGTTTGTTCAAAGTTTTTACCTATTTATTTTACCATCTTCAAAGCTTTTATCTATTTATTTTTAGAGAGAGGGGGAGAAAGGAAGAAAGAGAGGGAGAGAAACATTGATGTTGAAGAGAAGCATTGATTGGCTGGCTCTTGCACACCTCCAATCAGGGACCTGGCCCACAACCCAGACATGAGCCCTGACCAGGAGTCAAATCAGCCACCTGTCAGCTTGTGGCATGACACCCAATTCACTAAGCCACACCAGTCAGGGATATTTCAGCATTTTCTATATTCTTTCTTGTCTTCCACGTATTCCTTTTCTTTATCCTTTGAAATCAGTGCCCAGGCCAGCCCACTATGTTTTACAATATGGATACATGTTCAATGAACTACACAGTGTCTTCACTTAGATGACTCACTAGCTCTTAACATGTCCAAAAGGGTGAACATTTTATTCAAAATGGAACTTCTTCATTTTGACCACAGAAAATGTTTCTCTGTCATACAACATATTTTTTTACTAGCAGCATTATTCTTCAGGAATTCTAAATAAGGAAAGAGCTAGTTTTGAAATTTTTCTATTATGCTCTTCAGTTACCAAGTCCTACAATGACTTCTAATGCCTCCCTGAACTGTAGTTACAGAGAGTGGCATAGCGTTGGACTGATGTGTTGCAACAGCTGCAGATTCCTCAGCCAGTGTGCAGCTGGGAAAAGCTCTTCTTGAACAAAACCATGAAAGAACTGTAAAGAAGTTATGCAGCATGAAAAGGAAACAAATTACATTTCTCTAGATCCAAGCATTTCTTTTGCATGCAACCTTCACTAGCCAAGCACTTATATAACATATGTATATATTTTTAAGTTTTTAATTGAAAAAATGAATGACTAATGCAGCATAAATATTATTTTAAGAAGTATTTTAAGAATTATATTATATTGTTTTATTTGAACATACCACAAGATGGTATTATTACTCTAACCCAGAATTCACAAAAGAAAAAATTAGAGTGCTTAAGTAAATTTGTAATAGTAACAAACTAAAATTCTCAAATGCAGTATTTTTTCCATGTCAATGCTGCTATGCTGGCTTCTAGGTTGCACATGTAAATTTTTACAATTTATATTTCCTCTGAAAGATGAGAAATTTATTTTCATCATAATAAAAAATATTTTGCTAATGGAATAGCAAAGATAATGTAATACTTTTCTTCTAAAAGTCAGCTGAAGGCCCTCCAAAAACGGCATTGTTTTACCCATCTATTCTAATTTTTTGTTTCTCCAATACCCACAAACCCTTGTTCATTCTAGTTTAGTCTTCTTACCATCCTCCATATTTAGGACAAAATTTCCCAATGCTATGTCTTTGTGTATATACTTTTTCTTCCTCAAAAGCTCTAAGTTCTCTCCTTTCTATGTTAACCTTCTTATTTAAAATGCACTGCAAATTCCATTTTTCTATGAATTTATTTATGCATGATATGTTTATCTATAACTACGACTTTCTGCTTATGTGTGTGTTTGTATTTCTATAACCATGTTCTAAAATGGAAATGCCAGTCACATGTTCATATTTTTTCTTTTAATTTTGTAGAAAATGCCACGAAAACATTGACATTAAATTTTATGCATAATATTTCACTTAAAGAAAATAAAATTCCATAGAAAGGGGTTTATTTTAGAAATATCCATATATTATTGTGAATATGATAATGTCCATTATCATGTCCTCTTAGAAAGTCTTAGTTTTTATAATTTTTTTATATTTAACACCTCGTCTCTCCAGCTATATGGTCAGTTCTTTGACACAACTATCACATGTATATTTTATTTCCTGTAATAAATGCCAAGATGATGGTTAATCTGATAATACATTTAAGGCTAAAAATAATGCAAAAGGGTTTTTTCTAAAGCATACTGCAACTCCAAAAGATAAATCCGCCATGCCCTATATCAACCTTCTATGTCAATAAACTATTCCAAGAAAAAAGGCAAGTTAAACCAGATATGCAAAAAAGTATGAAAGTATTTACAATTAATAAAATCCTAAACTTTATATTTCCATCTCCATCATATTTGTAACCAAGTTATCACATGCCCATGTTTGATGGCTTTTTTTTTCTTTTTTTAAAAAATATTTTATTTATTTATCTTTAGAGGGGAGGGGAAGGAGAGAGGGAGAGAAGCATCAATGTTTTTCCCCTCTTGGTGGCTGATGCTTTTTTAAGTTAAAAGGAAAAAAAGGTAAATCTAAGCAGATTCTCACTTGGTTACTTAAAGGCTGAACTCTCACTGCATCTTTGTACATCCCGCCTGTGATTCTCCTCGGAACTGTCCTGGGAGCAGACAGATAGAGCAAGGCCATCTGTCCATCTGGAAGTGACCCCACACTGGACAGACAGGGAGCATTTTGCTCTAGTCACTGAGCGAGCCATTTATGGAGGATTTACACATACTGAAGGCAACAATCCGACTTAGCAGCTCAGGGTGTACATTAAGAGGATCATATGCAGAATACTCTAACACACATAAAGGCATGTTGTCTGCTGAAATTATTTTATACCATAATATAGCAAATATCCCTATAATATTCCTAATCAGTTAGGAAAGATAGAAAATAAACTTTCAACAAAAAGCAGAACCTCCATGGAAAGCCAAGGCAAAAAACAACCAATAAAAAAAGCTTATTCTCCTTTTAGATTACCTAGTTGTGAAATATATTGAAAGGATTCATTGCTAAAATGTGAGGTTCTACCAGCAACAAGCAGCTACACAGAAAAGAAAGACAAAAATAATAACCCTAGTGATGAATATAATTATATAATTGTGAACATTTTCTGACTTATTTATAAATTCACCCATAAAAATACACTAAACAATAAAATTTGTAAGATATTGATTTGAGGTTGTAGGAAAAATAATTAAAATAATTATGTGTAATTTTTCTTTCCTATGAAGAGGAAATAAAATTAATGATATTATTTTCAGAGACACTCAATAAGTTACAAGTATTATCAGCATTATTGGGAAAGATCAAATGGTACCACTTTATTCAGGGACTGGTCCTCAGAGATTCAGAAAGCTATGAACAGAAAATACACACCTTTTATCTACACTACAAAGCCTATATCTAAAGAAATAATGAGCAAACTCCCTAGTGGTTTTATTTTATTTAACATTTCAGAATGGAATTCTGTTATCTTTAAAACAAACTTTTTATTTATAGAATGTAAGGAATGGAAATAACTTTAGAAATCTTCAAATTTAAACCTCTCATTTTACTCATTTTACGAAGTTAGGTCCAGAAGTTTAACCAATGTAAATTAAACATTAAGAGCCAGAAGTTTTAGTTTATATCCAAAGACACACATTAAAAGAGAAAGATTATAGCAACCCAGGGCTTACAAATCCCAATTCAGGGTCCCTGCCACTCCTCCATGCTGCTCTATATCCTGACAGTAAGAAGAGAAAAACAATCCCTGACCTCTTGAGCTGCCCTGGCACTCACAGCCTTGTGTTCTGTTGTACATAAACACACTCACAGAACATCAACATCAAACAAGGCTACTCTGTGATGTCAATGAATTAAGATCAAAATTTAAAAATTCTATAATCATGGCTGAACATAGGCAATAGAATCATCACCTTAAACACAAAAAAGACCAAACAATTTACTTCCAGTTGATATGACTGACTGCTGCTTCTTTACCAATTACATTTTGAGCCTCAATTTAGTACTCCTGCCTTAGGGATGATGTTTCTTAGATACTCAACCATAGAGTTGTCCCCACTACCTGACAGCATCTGATCTAGAACAAAGCCCTGCTTCCAGAAAGTCACTGAACTGTTCAAATCTATGTCCTTCCTAACAGCCTTTTAGTGAGACACTTTTCAATAGTGTTTTCTTCCTTCCTTTTAGAAGATAATTTACTCAATTACAAGTGTGTTCTCAATGGTCTTTGACTAGAGGGCAATGACAATAAACACAAACCATTTATTTTTTAAAAAGATGATCTAAGTTGGAATATATCTTAAAGATACTCTAATTATTGGATTAAAACTGCACATATTTTAAAAATTGCTTATATAATATCATCACTGCTAATATCTAAGTTTTTTTTACATTTACTTAGACCTAGTGAAGATTACTTGCATAAAACACTCTTTCATCTCTCCAAATTAATACTTTTCTATATGTTTCATATTGAGTCTTTTATTTAAAAAATTAATTATTGTCATTCTACTTCCAGGCAAGATCAAATAACAGGAACTTAACTTCATGAATTATTTAATTCCCCTCATTTTAAACAACTGAAAGAGAACATAATATATAATGCAAATGCTCTCAGATTATTTAATATCAGGCAACAAAGACTAGCAATCCCTGAGAGATGGGAAGTGCTAAAGTGATCCTTATGCATTCTGCCTGGAAAATGATTCTAAGCCACAGGGCTGAGAGAGGAAAACCAGGCAGAATTGAGTAGGCAGAGATGGGAGTTCATGGAAACCATGCTGCTAGGATTTATGCAACAAAGTCTCACATAGGTGATGGCTACATGAAGAGAGAACTCCAAAGATAGGCAGAGGGTCTGTTTCCATACTCATATGAGTACGGACTATTATATGTGTGACCAACTACGTGAGACCAGAGGAAGAACAACACATAGCCAGATAGCGCCTGTTCCCCAAAGACAGACTAGAACCTTCACAATTCATGAGGCATCCATTAGGGTAACAACTGGCATTTTCTTTCCTAAAGGGTCAGGCTTTGTGAGCCCATGGTCTTCAGAATATCTACTCTTCTTTTCCATGGTAGCACAAAACAGCTAAAGAAAATAGATAAATAAATGTGTCAATCAACTTTATTTCAAAAACAAGACCCTAGAAGAGTCCTGCTCTTAGTATTGGGGGTTGGGGGGGTTTGGCTGTACTAAATGCTTCTCTGGTGCCACGTATAAAGCATAAAATCAAGACCTGAAAAGAACAAAACTGATTTTAACAAACTAAGTTGAATCCCAGTAAAAAGGTCAAGAATATTTTTAGGAATATAAAAATTATCCATTGCAAGAAAATTCACAATATCTTTCACTGAATCTATAATTTCAAAGTATGCAAAGACACAAAAATATGGCCCATAATGAGGAAAAACTTAGTTAACTGAAACTCAAAAATTTAACAGATTACAAGAAGGACGAAAAATGAACAGAATATCAGTAAGCTGTAGGACAACCAAAGTAACAAACTGTAAAAGGTAATTAAAGTTCCTGAAGGAGAAGAGAAGGGATAGAAAATATACCTGCAGGT
The DNA here is from genome assembly GCF_021234435.1 of Artibeus jamaicensis. Classification (NCBI taxonomy): domain Eukaryota; kingdom Metazoa; phylum Chordata; class Mammalia; order Chiroptera; family Phyllostomidae; genus Artibeus; species Artibeus jamaicensis. The sequence goes on along the minus strand of NW_026522046.1, from coordinate 12,771,075 downwards.
ATAATTACTAGAATTTTCCCCAAATTTGTTAAAAAGTATAAACATGCAGATCAAAGAAACACAATTAATTTCAAACACACACACACACACACACACACACACACACAAAAGCCCATGCAGAAAATTTCACCAAGGCACATCATAATCAGATTGCTTTAAACTGGTTATAAAGAGAATATTTTAAAAGCAGCCAGAAGGAGATGCCATATTACACAGTGAACAAAATAAGGACAGTACCAGTTCACTTCTCAAAATAATGCAACTTTCAAGACAGCAACATCCTTTGAGTACAGAAATAAACAACTCTCTCCCCACAAAAAGGAAAAACAAAGAACTTCTTAACATAGTATTCTTTACCCAGCAACACAAAACATGTTAAAAATATAGGTGAAATTAAAAATTTCCAGACATCCAAATGCTAAAAAAAAACCCATCACCAGCAGATGTACACTACATGAGGTTATAAAAACAGTCCTTTAAGCAGAAGGAAAATAATACCTTAAATAATACTATATGGAAATTTGGATCTGAACAAAAAAATGGTGAGTATTAGAACCAGTTATTTCATAAATATATATAAATATATGTTAATTATATGCCTTTAAGTACAGTAAATTATTCAAAGAAAAAGCAAAAACAATGTGTTTGGGGGTTTATCAGACATTTAAAAGTAAAATATGTAGCTAGAGTACATAAGCTAGAGGAAGTATATTGTTGAAAGATTCTTGTATGTCATGTGCAATAGTATATCTTTTGAACAGTTGGATACTTTCAAAGGTAGACTTGGATATGTTAAAGATGTACACAAAAAACTTTGTAGCCATCAGTGGCAACGAGATTATAGAAAACCTCAATCACACATAATCATGGGGGAAAGGTAAATTGGTACAGACACTCTGGAAAGAATTTGGCAGTTTTTAATTTGTAAAAAGCTAAACAAACTGAAAAATCAACAACTCTTCTTGGATCTACAAGAGAATAAAGAGCAAAGTGCGGCCCCCAAACTAGAGAGACACCCAGGTGTAGACAGGGTTGGGGTCCTGCCTTACTGCAGAAGAGACTCCCAGGGGAACTGGCACAGAACCAGTGCTGGCGGAGGGCAATCTGAATTGTGACTGGTAAATTCTGGGAGGCTCACTGGGGACAAGTCCAGGAGTTAGAGCTCCAAAGCAACTGAGTCACTCTTACAATACTGTGAGATTTATCCCTAGGACCTACCTTGACTGGGTTCCCACAATAAATACATAAGAAGAAGCCCTTGTGCTTCTCTGGCAGAGAGAAGAGAAAAGGAACCATTCTGAACTGTGCCAGAGCACTCTGTTCTCCTTAAAAAGACCTGCCCTTGGAAGAAGCTAGGTAACTGCAGCCTAACCTACCAGGTTGTTATCAAAACCTCACCAACCTGGCAAAGGTAAATACCTATCTCCATGACACTTGAGACATCCTGTCCCATATAAGGGGGATAAAAAAACAGAACAATACTTTTAAAGTTCAAAGTCTAGATGCATCAGTTCCCCTTAAGACTGTAACCTCATCATAGGACAATAATAACGCATTCCCTCCTCAAACAACTCACTATCCCATTACTAAAGGCTTATTTAGAGCAGTTTATTTTACACAGTTCATCATGTCCAGCTATCAAAAAATATTAAAAAGATGGAATTAAAGGGAGAAAAAAGGAAAAAAAGTAGCAACATCAAAAACAGACATGACGGGAAATTTAGAATTATCACACCAGGGATTTAAAACAACTGTTATTAATAGGCTCTAATAGATAAAGGGAATGCTATCCAAGAACAAATGGGCAATGTTGACAGCAATAAAAATTTAACATAAAGAATTTTTAATGACCTTATAGTTGACTGGACATAGCTGAGGAAGGAATCTTTGAACTTGAGGATCTATTAATAGAAAGTTCAAAAACTGAGAGCAAAGAGAACAAAAGTGAAAAATTAAAAGGACAGACTATCAAAGGTCTGTGACACAATGACAAAAGTAGGTTTGCAGTTGTTTTCATGGAAAATAATATAATAATTAATTAATAATAACACAAGAATAAATTCTATATTTCATATACTGCAACTGTAAACTTACTTTTGCCCACCCCTATATGTGTAATGGGATTTCCAGAAGAAGGAGAAAGAAAGAAAGGAAAAGAAGACACAGCTAATATGTCAGCAACTGAGAATTTCCTCAAATTAAAGTCAGAGAACAAAACATTGTTCCAATAATTTCAGAGAACAGTAAGCAGTATAAATGCAAAAAAATAAAATCTATACCTGGGCATATCATCTTTAAACTAAAGAAAAAACAAAAATAAAGAAAACATTCTAAAAGAAAGCAGAGGGAGAAAAACACCTTAACTATAGAGGGACAAAAAGATTTATATTTTAATTTTCCTCAGAAACCATGCATGCAATCAAAAGATTGAAGTGAAATAATTAAAATGTTCAGAGAAAAATATATAACATCCTAGAATGTTACACCTCACAAAATTATCATTCAAAGGTTAAGGAGAAATTAAGACTCTCTCAGACAAACAAAAATTGAGGAAATCTGTTGCCAGTAGACCTGCCTCGCAAGAAATGTTAAAGGAAGATCCTTAGAACAAGGAAAATAATATAGATTAGAAAGTCAGGTGTACATGAAGAAAGGAAGACCGTCAAAGGAAGAAATAAGTGAACATAAAATTAAAACTTTATTGCCTTAGTTTAATGAAATGAACTGATAATAGCTTCACAAATAATAATAGCAACAATGTATGTGTATATCTGTATATACTTAAGTATGATTATGTGTAATATGAATGATAGCAATGATAGAATATGTTGGAGAGACAAATTAAAACTACTTTGTAATTAAAAGTACTCACACTAACAGTAACAAATATAGATGATATTGATCCAAAGATATCAATAATCATTATGTACATCAATGATCTAAATGCACCAATTAAAAGACAGATATTATCAGAGTGGGTCAAAAAACAAGAGCTAATTACATGTGGTCTACAAAAAAACTCAGTTAAATATAAATGCATATAGATTAAAAGTTACAGGATGGAGGAAAATATGTCATGCCAACACTAAAAAAAGAAAGGAGAAGTAGCTATATTAATTTTAGATGAAGCAGAATTCAAAGCAAACAGAAGTTATCAGGGAGAAAGGAGGGTATATCATTATTACATAATGATAAGGGAGTCACTTCCTTATGGACATACATAATAATTCCATATGTGCACCTGACAACCTAACGATGAACTGTCAAACTATATGAGGCACCAAACTGATAGAACTATAAGAAGAAATGGATGAAATTACTATTATGAATTGGAGACTTCAATGCCACTTGCTCAAAAAATGAACAGATCCAGCAACAGAAAATCAGTGAAGGCATAGTTGAACTCAATACCATTAACTGGATATATTGGACATCTTTAAACTCCTTTATTTCCCAAAGATAAACCATATTCTGGGTCGTAAAACAGCTGAATAAATATATAAGAGTATAAATTTTACAATATCTGTACTCAGAACACAATGAAATTATAAATCAATAAAGATTATTGGAAAATTCAAAAATACATGAATATTAAACAACAAAATTCTAAGTAATACATGAGTCAAAGAAAAAAATCTCAAGAGAAATTAAACAATTTTGAGGTGAATAAAAATGGAAACAACTTATCAAAATTTGTGAGATGCAGTGAAAGCAGTTATTTGGTGGGAAATTTATTGAACTGAATAAAAATATTAGAAAAGAAGAAAAATCTAAAATGAATTATCTATATTTCCACCTAATATTTGATAAAATAAGCAGAAGTAAAGAAATAATAAGAATTAGTGTAGAAATCAATAAAATTAAAAACGGGAAATCAATAGAGAAAAATCAATGGAACTACAAGCTGGATCTTTGAAAAGTTCAATAAAATTGATAATCCCTAGCCAAGCCAATTAATTAAAAGAGAGGACACATAAGTTAATAATATCATAAATTTAAAAAGGTGACATTACTCTAGACCTTATGGACATTAAAAGGATAATAAAGGAAGACTATGAACAACTCTATGCCAACAAGTTGGAAACATGGTTTAAATGGATCAAATCCTTGAAAGACACAATTTTTTAAAACTCAGAGAAGAAATAGACATTCTGAATAGCACTGTGTCTATTAAATAAATTTAATTAAAAATTAATAACACTCCAAAACAGAAAACACAAATTCATAAGTTCACTTGTAATTCTACAAAACATTTAAGAAAGAAATTATACAAATTCTTTAGAATCTTTCCCAGAAAATAGAAGCAAAGTGATTTTTTCTTAACTCATTCTATTAGGTAGGCCAAGATTAACCTAATGTCAAAACCAGGCAAACTCATTATAAGAAAATAAAACCTCAGACCAATATCTCTCATGAGCATAGATGCAAAAATCTTCAAAATATTAGCAAATTGAATTCGTTTAAAAAATAAAAACAATTACACCAGACTAAGTGGGAATTTATCCCGAGTATGCAAGGTTGGTTCAACATTCCATATGCAACTGAAGTAATCCATCACATCAACAGGTTAAAAAGTAAAAATCACATGACCATATTTAGAAATGCAGAAAAAGCATTTGACAAAATCAAACATCTGTTCATAACAACAACAATAAAAAACTAGTAATTTAGGAACTAAGAGGAATTTACTTAACTTGATAGACTATCTACATGAAAAACCTACAGCTAACATTATACTTAATGGTAAGAAACTCAAAGCTTTCCATCAGAATCACGAATAAGCCAAGGATGCCCTTTCTGAGATTTTCAACATATAGGGTGGGACAGAAGTAGGTTTACACTTATAAGTAGGTGAAACAGAGTTTATTCTTGTATTATTATTAATTAATTATTGTATTTTTCCACATAAACTACTTTAAACTCACTTTTACCCCACCCTTTAGTACCGGATGTACTAGCTAATACAATAAAAATGAGAAGGAAATAAAATTTATACACATTGAGAAGGAAAATATAAAACTCTTTGTTCACAGATGACATGACCATATATCTAAGAAAATCTTTAAGAATTAACAAAAGAAAAAAAACTCCTGGAAATAATAAGCAATTTATAGCAAGGTTATAGGATGGAATGTTAACACAAAAGTCTATTGCTTTTCTACATACTAACAATAAAAAAGAGGAATTTGAAATTAAAAATGCAATACCATTTGCATTAGCACAGCCAAAAATGAAATACTTACATAAATATAAATCCAATCTAATAATCTAATAAAACATGTGAATTATCTATTTGACAACAATATAAAGCGATTATGGGAAAAATCACATCAAAGAACTAAATAAATGGAGAGAGAATTTACATCCATGTATTGGAAAACACGATATTGTCAAGATGTCAGCTCTTCCCAACTCTATCTATAAACTCAATGTGATCCCTATTAAAATCTCAGCAAGTTATTTTATAAATTTTGATAAAATAATTCTAAAATGTATGTGAATACGTAAAAGATCCAGCATACCAAACAAAATATGAAAAGGAAAGATAACAAATTTGTAGACCAGGCACTATTAGGCTATAAAACAAGAGTAATCAAGACAGTGTGGTATTTCTCTGGACCCTCTGTATGTCCTCCTTGGAAAAGTGTCTTTTCAGGTCCTTTGCCCATTTTTTAATTGGGTTATTTGTCTTTCTGGAGTGAAGGCCTGTGAGTTCTTTATATATTTTGGAAATCAAACCCTTGTCTGAGGTATCATTTGCAAATATATTTTCCCATACAGTTGGACCCTTTTCATTTTGCTAATGTTTTCTTTTGCCATGTAGAAGCTTTTTTTTTATTTTGATGAGGTCCATTTGTGTATTCCTTTCTTTATGTCCCTTGCTCTAGGGGTCATATCAGTGAAAATATTGCTGCCTGGGGTGCCTGAGATTTTCCTATGTTCTCCTCTGGGACTTTAAGGTGTTGTGATTTATATTTAAGTCTTTTATCTATCTTGAGTTTATTTTTGTATATGGTGTAAGTCATTGGTCAAGTTTCATTTTTTTGCATGTAGCTGTCCAGATCTCCCTACACCATTTGTTGAAGTAACTATTTTTATGAAAAAAATAGACAAATAGGTCAATGAAACAGAGTAGAGCCCCCAAAGCAGAGTCAACTGATCTTTGACAAAGGAACAAGCCAATACAATGGAGCAGAGAGTGTCTTCAACAAACAGTACTGGAACTTCTGGACATCCACAGAATAAAAAAATGAATGTAGACACAGACCCCACATCCTTCACAAAAATTATCTCAGATTGGATCATACACTTAAATGTAAAATGCAAAACATTAAAACTCCTAGAAGGTTACACAGAGAAAAACCTGGATGACCTTGAGTGGGAGAATCATTTTTACATGTAACACCAAAGACATGATCTAGGAAGAAAACAATTGATAAGCTGGATTTTATTAAAATTTAAAAAACACAAGACAATATCAAGAGAATAATAAAACCAACCACAAACTGGAAGAAATTGTTTGGAAAGGTTGTATCTACGAAAGGATTGTTATCCAAAATAAAAAACCCTTAAAATTTAACAAGAAAACAAACTTCCTCTTTTTACATCAAAAATTAAAAAGCTTATTTTTAAATTTGTATAGAAATACAGATAATCTAGAATACCAAAAATATTGAAAAGAAAAGTGAAGTGTGGGAGGACTTACACTTACTTGAATCCGTGTCTTACTCTACATTACTTGTCAGCGTTGAAGTGTGATATTGGTTGTAAAGGTTGAAATGTTATCAGTAGAAATAAGAAAATGCAAAAATAGATGTGCACATCTGTAGTTGCTTGGCTCTAAAGAAAGAGGACTAGTATATTAATGAAGAGATAATAATCTATGTAAAACATCTATCACCATGTTTATCACATAAGTGGTAGGTGCTATTTTGTAATGTTCATAATAATTAGTGTCATTATAGTATTTAGTGACTTGTGCTCTAGTCCAGGCTACCTGTGTTTTAATCCTGGATCCACAGTCCACTGGTTATATCATCTGGATGATTAACTTCCACTGGCCTCACTTTTCCCATCTGCTAAATGAGATCAATCATAATAGTAAGTACTTCACATACTATGTTTAAGAAAAATAAGTTAATATACATAAAGTGTTTGGAAAAAATTCTGAGGTCATAGTAAGCATTCAATGAATGTTAGCTATTATCATTAGCATCAGTTGTCAGATAGAAATACAAGCCTGATACAAGTTTATATGTTGGTTGAAGGAAAAGAGAACACATTCATAACAGATTAGGCAAAATGCTATATACAAAATAAGGGATTCAATTACATATTTAAGAATTTATAATAAAGTTAGTGATTTTAACAAGAAAATCTTTATGAATCTTGACACAATAACAATAACAGTTTCAATAATAAATTATGAATTCAGAGTGAGTACAAAACATGAAATTCCTTTCAGATTCTTTCTACCCCTGCATAGAAAGACCTGACTGTACTAATTGAAGTGCATCTTGATTTTTTTCTTTTAACTATGCTATTCACAATTCATCTATAACTCAGAGTAATTGAAATGAAATATTTACATAAATGAAATTGTGCCTCTCAACTTTACAAGCCACCAATTAATTAATGCTTGAGGCAAGATTACTGTTCTTGCTGTTCTGAAGAACTGAACATTATTTATGCTTGTTTAAAAATCCTATTATGAGCAAGGGGGAGGTAAACATATATAGTATTGCCTATCAATTATGGTACGCATAGAATTGAAACATGTTTGACTTTTGTTAAAGTAAATCATTTTATTTTTAGTTAAGACATAGCTAGTGGCTTTGATTTGTATCCAAAATGATATCAAAGGTCTTAAATCACAAAACATGTAATTAGATTCCTTGAGTAATGTGCAAATATGTGTTCATTTTTCTCCTTAATTTCTACATTTTGTAAATGCTATTATTAATTCCTACTCATTTTAATTTCATTTATTATTTCTTTCTTACCTCATTGTTTTTTATTTCCTTTTGGTAATTTATTTTGAAATTTTTTAATCTTTTCTTTTTGATAATTTATGTAATATTATGATTTATAGCATTATTATTAAGAAAGACAAATTCTCTCCTTGAACAAAGGCTACTCAGGCAGTTGGAATATCCCATAGACACCATCTTATCTCTTCATAATAGAGATCTTGGAATTAATAGGCATTGAATTAAGCTAAATTCTTAATTGCGAATCACTCATTTATTCTTTTAGGTAGGTACAAAATAGTCAGGAGGAGGATAAGAATAGTATAGGAAATGGAGAAGCCAAAGAACTTATGTGCATGACCCATGAATATGAACTAAGTAGGGGATGCTGGAGGATAAGGGGAGCTGTGCAGGAACCAGGGTGATAAAGGGTAGGGAATAAATTTGGACAACTGTAGTAGCACAACCAATAAAATATTTGTTGTTGCTTACTCTACCACAAAGTTTTAGAAGCACTGGGAAAAGAATAGTGACCAAAGAATCAGAAATCTTTGCTCTCTAGGAACGTCTTTCTATCTGGAGACAGAAACAATTAAAAAAAATAAAAGGTATAATAAATACCAGGATTTGCTAGTCATAAGTGCTAAGGAGAAAAAAGTAAATCAGAGAAATGGACTAGGAATTTTTTTGGAAGTATAGCATTAAATTCTCCTGTTACCTTAAAAACATATAGGTTCACTGCATTTTACTTTTCATAGCCAATAATAAGGATAATATAATTACTATATTGATTCCTTTGACAATTAAATAAGAATACATAAAGTAAATCTCAACTGTGCTTGGTACCTAATATACATATGCCCAATAAGTTAAATCTGGTGCTATTATTTTATTATCATTGTGGATACTTTATAATTTATTCTGGTTTAGATATAATTCATTTGATACTTATGAAAGATCTGTAACCTCCCTCATAGTTTGATTCAAAAAATGATTGACATTTAAAATTCACCCCATATTTAGTATTATTCTAAGTGACTTATTTGCAGACATAATCTGCATTTCATAGGTCAATAATGGTCCATCAGTTAACAGCCAGCGTCTCTTGAAAGTTGTAATCAAAAGTGATAAGGCCCAATTCATAATTCCCCACATCTCACTTGTTTGATGGTACAAGTCAGAAAGTGTTACTTATAGTTAATTGACATTATTTGTCCCTGAATTACATACATATCATAATAACTTAATAGCACAAAAAAACTCTCCTCATTTGAAACAAAAATATCTGACAATTCCCCTTGAATTTATTTCACATGAGCTTAACAACAGTCCCTACTGGGTCCTGCCACCTGCTGCCCTGCTGTAAAGTCATCTAGGTCTCCCCCCACTGTTGCAGTCACCCACACCCATGGGACTACAATAGAAATCCCTGAGCAAGGATGGCTACACCAGCTTTCTTGTGGTTAGCAGTCCTTGAATTTCTTTTCCCAGACGTTCACTCTTTAATTTCATGCCTTTTTATTTTAGGAGTATTCTATTAAAAAACAAGTAGTTGGATTTTTTTTAACTCAATGTCTAAATAGATGAGGTCTCTCTGGGAAAAGCCCAGCCATTGTTAACATAACAAGAATGGTTTGCATGACTTCAGTGCAACCTGGCAGCCAAGGAGAGCAGACTGGAATGCACATGCGTGAACAACTGATGACTTCACAGTATTAGTCAGTGGGGGCAGGGCATGTCCGTTGAGTGAAACCACATGAAACGGCTGTGGAACATACGCTTTTATTTAACTCATTTGAAACCGTGATGCCACATGACTTCCTTGCCCACCTCTCCTTCATCATCACCGCTGCTTAGATAAATCACGTGGAGAAGGAAAGAACATTAGAGTGATTACAGTACTAAATTGACTTATTTTAAATGAGAAAACAGTTATCATAAAATTTATTAAGTTGTTTTCTGCCATCATTTCAAATGTCAGCTCAAAACAGAGTTTATATTTAATTATAAAAAACCAATTATTTGTTTAGTTAGAACATGTACACTTATTACAGGCTTTTATAATAGAGTCATGTTTGCAGCTCAATTCCATTAATTATTGGGTGATGTTAGGAATCTAGTATTTCTCAAAGCTCTGCTCAAATGTGACCTTCTCAAAGAATCTCTCTTTTATCTCTCCACAAATATACTTCCCTGTCACTAGTGATCACTTCTCTTTTTACATTTTTCTCCATAGCACTTATTACTACCTGATGCTATAGGTTTACTTGTTTGTGTATTTTTGGTCTCCCTGTAGAAATAAACTCCAGGAGTGTCTGGACTTTGTGTTGTTTATTGTGTTATTTCTTGAGCAAATCCTGATACAGAAAAATGTATTTCAAGATATATAAAAATGAGTTCTTATATATAATCAAAATGCACAATGAATAATATGCATTAGGTACTAAATATATATAATTATTCTCTTCTCTAGTTTCCCTTATCCTTCTGTCCCAATTATTCCTGAGAAGTGGTTTCTTATTAATACATCGGTTTTAGAGGACAAAAGAAAGAGAGGTTCAAATATTTTTCAGAATTGATTCACTAAATTTTTTTCACCTAAAAGGAAGGTATCTGAGTTCATTATAATTCTTTTGTTATGATCCATAACCGTCTGTGGTCTAAACAGGTCGTTTCCTTGCTCGCTCGCTCGCTCTCCCCCTCTCACTCTCTGTCTCCTTTTATTTGCATTCTGCTAGTCTACCTTCTGACTCCCATTCCACATTCTCAACCTAGGGAACAATCAATGCTAAAGCATTCAATGTATACCTTCTTTTTAAAAAGTGTGTATTGTTATACTGAGTCAGTGCTTTTTAATTAACTTATGTGATGTTTGGCTATACAAGGAAATGTCTTTCCCCTTTTCCATTTAGCTGTACTTCATTAACATCCAGCCACATAGCTGTACGCACACCATGGCCACCTCCAACTTGTGCAGAGTCCCCATTCATTTGTTTTGGGACTGCCACATCTCATCTAACTGCTCTCTGTAAATAATCATTTACATTATCAGAGAAAATGGCAAAACAGAAAAGATTCCACTTAAGTGCCTAGTTATATTCATAACATAAAATGTTTCTTTTAAGGAAATCTCAAAAATTGTGTTGAAGTGTTTTCTTTGGCTAAATTTAGTTTGGGATACTTTTCAACCACCTCAAACACCTGCTCTTCTATCTTAAACAAAAAGGTGAGTAATTTGTTTCTCATGTTGGCAAGGAAAAGTCTTATATTCAGGTGCCTCTGTGTACAAGTACTCAAATCTCTTTTCAAAAGGACAAAAGGATCCAAAGAGGCTTTCTCCTGCTGTGGAGGACAAAAACTCAAGATAGGATACTCTGACAAAAAAGTGTGTTGCTTTGCCAGTCTTTAAAATGTCACTTCATGGGTAGCCCGCTGGGCTCAGCTCAGAGCCACGGTGCCAAGGCTGCTAATAAAGAAGAAGAAAGGTTAATGAAGGCATTGGGTTATTTACTATCTTGAATAAAATAGTCTTGGTTTTATCTGGATGGTTTATTCAAGGCATAAGGTCTTGCCTTTGATTTTTAACATTATATTATTCTTTTCTGTAGGCTATGAATTTTAATGCTTTTGCAGTCTTGTGTTTATTAGATATGCAATTATATTATAGAAATGAATAGAGATATTATAGATGTTGAAATATGATGGCTGACACACATAACAAATAAAATAATAAATCATTTAGAGAACTCACTTTGCAATTCAGTAAATGAGAATCTGGAACATTAAACATATCTTTTTGTTGCTCATGAACAGTTTACTTAAAGAAAATAAATCTAAATATTTAACTGTGGCATTATGACATAGGAAAACTGACCTTTTTAAGAAATATATCATGCTTTAGTTTCACACTTCAGATAGACTAAGGCACTGAGGTTTCAGTGAAAAAAGAAACAAACTCTGCCATAAAACTAGTTTTCTGTCAAAGGGCAGAATGTGCCAAGCCCAATAGCCAGGACCCCATCCCAAAGATCTCAAGTTACCTAAGAGTGAAAACATGCTATGTGCGCTCAGAATCTGAGAATATCGAATGTGTGAGACACACAAAATGGTTTAGTTCTGTGCTCTAATCCGGAGTAGGACTTGTCCAAGTTAAAATATACATGATATGGAACATTATCTTAATCATGAAAAGCCTGCAGCTGCAGATAATCAGCTCCAAAACCTTAAGTTTCTTCTCAAATAAGCAGTAAATACGAGGTCATTTTTAAAGTGAATGTCAGCAACTCCTACATTCCCTATTCAACCCTTACAGAGTAATAACTAAGACAATTCTTACGAAAAAATTAACCTATTTTCCATTTTTATTACTTTTTCTGTTTGTGGCATTTTTCTGATTTCCTAAGTCAATTAAAAGTGTAATGAGACAAAATCTATGGTATAATTTCTTTCTGATTAAAGCTGCAAGTATTTAAATATCTTCCAAAGGCAACCTACTTGCTAGATTTACTCAGACTATTCAATCCACAGTTATTTTTTAGGTGGCTAATATCTTCCAGTCACTATTCTAAATATTGAAGTTATATGCATTAAAACATTCTCCTAGAGCTTTTGTTTGATGCTACATAAGGAAAATACCAAAGATCATCATAAAAAGTAATTTTTCAAAAAGTACATAAACAGTCTACAAAAAACATGTGTTTTATATATAAAGTTAAAAAACAATGATACATTTTTTAAACTTTTAGGTATGGTAAACTCAATTTGTAATCTTTGGTGAAGAAAAATGTTTATTACACTCTTGGAGAAGATCAAGTAAATATGGTGATCATGAGATCTGTTAAGAATATTTTAATTCTTCTAAATAAAATTACACTTTTAATTTCCTTGATATTATGAGTAACCTCATTATTTTCTTGGTCTAATAAAATGTAAATGGAAGTAACATAATGAAAACTTTAGAATGGGATTCACTTTTCTCTTTGCAACATTTGAGGTGGTATCATCCCCTCTAATGGGGGTTCCAGAGCAAAGACTACCAGGAGTAAATCTCCCAGCTGACCCATTAGAGACATCTGTCTGAGTGACAGAAGAAACTTTGTGCTTTATTTTAGCTGAATGAGCTTTAGCTAATATACAGTAAAATTCATTCTTTCAAATCTCAGTTTCTTAATCCTAATGTGGATGATGTACTGAAAACATAATCCCAGCCTTTTCACATGTAGTTTTCTGTCCTTGAAGTTAACTACTTATCTAAGCTTATACTGATGCACTTTCTAAGTGTTATTTACCTATTACTGATAGAAACAGTAGTAGCAGTACTAGTAGTAATGACAGTAATACCCATCTGATAGGGCTAAATTAAATAAAATAGCATAGTTTCTTGCACACTGTGTATGCTCAATAAAAAATGTGTCATTCTTTTTCTAAAAAAGAAAAAGATGGAGTGTTTTCACACATTGAATTGTTTGGGTTGACAATTTTGATCGATTGACAGTCTCTCAAAAGAAGAGTATATTTATTTCACAAAGAAGATGGGCATTAGATGATCTAATAATAAAATGTGTGGTTTTTCAATATTGTTAAAAGAAACAAGCCCTGGCTGGTGTAGCTCAGTGGATTGAGCGCAGGTCTGCAAACCAGAGGATCATGGTTCAATTCCCAGTCAGGGCACATGCCTGGGTTGCAAACCGGTTCCCTGCAGGCTAGTTCTCAGCAGGGGACACACTAGAGGCAACCATATATTGATGTTCCTCTCCCCCTCTCCTTCCCCTCTAAAGATAAATAAATAAATAAATATTTCTAAAAAAAAAGAAACAGTTCAGTAGAGAAAAAGACAGAGCTGTTTGTAAAATTATGTATTTACTATCTTCCCATATAAATAACATAACAAGCTTTTAATTTAAGTTGCAATTCAACTTTACATTTTCTCCTGTATTTTATTTTGTCCCATATTTTATGCAAACATTTTCCCGCTTACCTTGAATGGTGATTTTTCCACATTTAGAGTTTTCTATCTCTAACACAATCAAATGTTGTTGTTTTTTGAAATACATTCCCCAGGTGATTCTATTCAAAGCCATTCTGTAAGACTTATCCATGAAGGTATAAGAGAATGCGCTCACACTCAATGTTATATAATACAGAATATTTCTGGTGGTTTAAATTAATCTGTTTTACCCACACTACAGTGTAAAAAATGTTCATCAGAGAAGATGTATAATACAAATGTTCTTATTGAATTGATTTACAGATAGTACAGAGAAAAAAGTAAAGAAAAACTAGATGTGAGATGACCATTCAAAAGCAAGTTAATACACAATGGAATACTAACTACTGAACCATAAAAAAGACAGACTTATCCTCTGTGGCAGCATGCATGACCCTGGAGAACATTACGATAAGTGAGTCAGAAAAAGACAAATACCATCTAATTTCATTTATATGTGGAATCTAATAAATAAACTGAACTAAGAAGCAAAAAGAGACAGACTCGTTGATAAAGACAGGCTAACAGCTTGGGGTGGGAGGTTAAGGGGATTGGAGGGATCAGACAAAATGGAAAAAGGACTCATGGACATGGACAACAGTGTGGAGATTGTGAAGGAGGAGCGGGGGTAGGGAGGTGGGAGAGGGTATAAGAGGGATAAATGGTAATGGGAAAAATACAATTAAAAATAAATAAAATTTTTACAGTTCCACAGGAAAACGTTATTACCAAAAATGATAAAATTTCTAAGTTTCTATAATATGATAAAAGTTTTAGAAAACTCAGTACACACATTTCCCGGGAGCTGAGGGAAGGCACGGCACCATGACCTGCACAATTATGCTGTCCAGATTCTTTTCTCCGGTCTCCAACTTCTTTTATTCATACCCAACTCCTTCCTAGTTTCAAATGATTCCTATTTGGTTTTAGTCCTGCTGAACTCTTTACTACATTTCTAGTAAGCTAATGTTGAATGTTGTGATTAAAATTGGGGAGAGCAATTCTAAAATTTGCTATTCAAAAAGAGTGTTTTGAACATTTTGAGTTTTCTCAAGTGGGAACAATTCCAAATTAATGACCCTTTCTTCCTCAAATTGAAAACAAATTTAAATAATATTGCAATGTTCACATGACACCATAACTGCAAGAATACAAACTCAAGGCATATCACATGCAAAAATTCATTTTTAACTGAAACCAATCTGAATATCTTGAAGAGATTCTACATTAGTACACTAAATATAAATAATCTTTTTGAAGAAGTGTTCAATTTCCAATTTCTTGTAGATCACAATGTTGACATATCTGAAGAAAAATGAGTATCTGAAAGACCTATGTTCTCTATTGATCAAGTAACAGACAGACACAGATATGGGAGTAAAGATAATTAAACATCCTCTCACTCTGACTCACTATCACTCCTCAAAGCAATACCAGATGCATCATTTCTAGAAACAATAAAGTATTCAATCATCCATAGTTACTATACATGCCTCTAGCCAAAATGCTCTAATCATAGGCACTGCCTGAGCTCTCTTTGTTCTTCTCATTTTATGCATTTTCTCAGCTAAAATATAAACACAATCTTATGTATAAATATGACAATTTGAAACATGAACTAAATATTTATACCCATGATACAAGATACTACTAAGCTTCCAATTTTTGATTCAACCTTAATTATAATGGTTATTTGAATGTGCTTAACAGTCTTGTAAAGGCATTTCTTTTTTATTGAAGGAATCTCTTTGATTTCAACATATGTGAATTAAGTAAAATGAATTATATGAATTTTTACAAAATCAAGTGTGGTCTTTTCAGTAAAGTCTGACAATGACAGATTTCTATCCTGGGAAGAGGTGGTATAAAGGAGTGACTCTTCATAGATACCACGATAAATAAATTTTAAGTTGATGTCATGGTTAACAGCATCATGCTGAGATACTCTTTTCCTCTTTTCAAAGATTTTATGAACTTAAATTATTACTGAGCAACATTTGTTTTTATTTAAACATGTATGATTTAAGAAAATCCTACTAATACTTATTGTTATGAAGACCATACATTTTGATGATTTTAATACCTATCCTGACTATTTTGGAAGGATTAGAGATAATATAAAACAACTTGCAAAATATCTTGACTTAGCAATGCACAAGAAATGGTAACTACCTTTCTATAAAAAAGTAGTTTTTTTTTTTTATAAAACTACGTTCCCATTTTCCTTTTAAAAAGCTACTTTTTTCTATATGGCTTTTGTTTGCATGCCTAATAGATAAGAAAAATGGGAAAGGGGAGAGTTAGAAAGTTAAAAACTGCAATCACATTAACAACTTATACAAAGAATGCTTTAGCGTGTAATAATGCTATTTGAACTGTTAAGACAGATCCCTTTGGTTATTGCTGTTTACCTGTTCGTTCCACTTGCCAGTCCTTGTTTGCCTATAGGATAGTTTTCCAAAGACTTGAATTTAGCTATATTGCAAATAGATCAATATGTGAAAACAGTGACTAGTTTGGAAGATGGGTTTCCCCTTTAAATTCACCCTAATTACTAATAAGTGGGATTAAGTGCTGCAATTACTCGCTCATCTCACTTTTAGAAAAAATAGTTTTTTGTTCATTAAATATATTTATTTTTTAAGGTACCAGATTTTTTTATTGATTATGCCATTACATTTGTTCTATTTTCCCCCTTTTGTTCCCCTCCACCCTGCACACCCCTCCCCCACCATTCCCTCCTTTAGTTCATGAACACTTGTCTCAAGTTCTTTAGATTCTATATTTCCCATACTATTCTTACCCTCCCCCTATCTATTTTCTATATACTGTCTATGCTACTTATTTTCTGTACCTTCTTCCCCCTTCTCCTTCTCCCACTCCCCTGTTGCTAACCCTCCATGTGATCTTCATTTCTATGGTTCACTCCTGATCTAGCTGTCCTCTTAATTTGCTTTTGTTTTAGGTGTGGTTCTTAATAACTGTAAGTTTGCTGTCCTTTCACCGTTCATTTTTTGTATCTTCTTTTTCTTAGATAAGTCCCTTTAACATTTCATATAATAAGGGCTTGGTGAGGATGAACTCCTTGAACTTGACCTATCTGAGAAGCGCTTTATCTGTCCTTCCATTCTAAATGAAAACTTTGCTGGATAGAGCAATCTTGGTTGTAGGTCTTTGGTTTTCATGACTTGAAATACTTCTTTCCAGCCCCTTCTTGCCTGTAAGGTGTCTTTTGAGAAATCCGCTGACGGTCTGATGGGAACTCCTTTGTAGGTGACAGTCCCCTTATCTCTTGCGGCTCCTAGGATTCTCTCCTTCATTTTAATCTTGGCTAATGTAATTATGATGTGCCTTGGTGTGTTCATTCTTGGGTCCAACTTCTTCGGGACTCTCTGAGCTTCCTGGATTTCCTGGAAGTCTATTTCCTTTGCCAGATTGGGAAGTTCTTCTCTATTATTTGTTCAAATAAGTTTCCCACTTGTTGCTCTGCCTCTTTCCATTCTGATACCCCTATAATTTGGATGTTGGAACGTTTAAAGACATCCTGGAGGTTCCTAAACCTCTCCTCATTTTTTTGAATTCTTGATTCTTCATATTTTTCTGTTTGGTCATTTTTTTCTTCCTTCTGGTCTACTCCCTTGATTTGAGTCCCAGTTTTCTTTCCATTACTATTGGTTTCCTGCACATTACCATTCATTTCAATTAATTTAGCCTTCATATGCTCCTCTAATTTGTGACTAAAATCAACCAGTTCTGTGAGCATCCTGATCACCAGTGTTTTGAACTGTGCATCTGAAAGTTTGGCTATTTCTTCATTGTTTAAATGTATTGGCTCTGGGGCTCTGAGTTGTTCTTGAGCCATGTTTTGATCTGTTTGTGCCTGTTACATATGAGGTGCGGAACCTTAGTTTTTTACCAGGGCGAGGCCACCCAGGTCGCTGGTTTGTGATGCAGTATGTGGGGGCGGGGTCAGAGAGGGAGCAGTGGTGGTCCTCTCAGCACACCCAGTCCACCTCCCCCTAGCCCCTGCCTGTTTATCTGAGCGCAAATGTGTGAGCCTGCTGCCCTGCACTGTGGTTTTAATGCTCACCTCTTCACCGGTTTGTCTGCGTATAAATTCAGACCTACCACAGACAGCCAGCTGCGCCTCTTCCCTGTGTCCATCCATAGCTAGCCCGCACCTGGGATCTGTGCCCTCAGCTGCCTGTGCACCTCCCCAGTCAGAGATCTTTTTTGCCCAACCCGCTCTGCTGCTGGATTCACCCCTCTCATTGGTTTAGCTGAGCAGTTTGTTGTTTTTGGACTCTGTATTGCCAATTTTCTGTGTGGTTTGATTATGTTTATTGTTGTTAAAACTTTGTTGGTTTTAGATTTGGTTGTGCGAGGAAGCAAAGTGTTTCCACCTACGCCTCCATCTTGGCGGAAGTCCTCATTAAATATATTTAAACAGATATATAACAGATTACATTAAAACATATACTAAAGTCATATATCTACTATAAACTCTTAGCTAGTAAATGAAGGTAAGCAGATATATCTCCAGAAAGATTTATACACACATATTCCACCATTATACATAGTGTGCTGGACTGCAGTGATGTTCCCAGTTCTTCATCCCTCCCTGTATTGATTCCATTTGTACAGTAACTTCTCTGTGGCTTCCACTGTAAGTGGGACTTCTTTTCCACCCCTTGACCCTTGAATTGCTCATCTAGCTTACTTGTAAATGGAATTTCAGCCAACATGATTCAGGAAGAAGCTTGTAAAGTGCCTTCATTTCTTGTACTTCTGTTGTCACCATAAGAAGGATATGCCCCAAGCTGGTGCCTAGTCTCAAGAGGAGATGAGAGATGGGTGGAACTAATCAAAACCCAGACATGCCAGTCTAATTTAGTCAATTTTATTTGCCCTACTACATGAGAGAGAACTGAACTGAAATTAGAAGACCACCAAAAGGAGTCCAGACTGGATCAGCCCATCCTCAGCCAGTGACCTGCATGCTTGTGAAAAATAAGTGGCTCTTTTTAAAACCACTGAATTAGGATGAATTGTTACATAGCAAACTTCCTTGAAATTTTTTAATTTTCCAGAAGAGGAAAACTTCTTTTTGTTTTTCTTCTAACTTCATTAGAAGTTCTAAGCATGACACAAACCTGGGCACAGCAACAATAAAAATAACCCATTTTAACTCAGACAAAACTTGGTTAAAATTAGGATTTTGGAAATCAAGTTATACGGTAGATGGGAATTTATGTGCTTAGAATTCAAAATTACATGAAGAAAAAAACAACGCATTGCACCTTTAAATACAGATGATACTAGGTAGTACTGGGGTCCACTTCAGCCACTTCTGCCTCACTGAAGACGGAGCAGTAGGAATCTTTTCTTTCTCTTTATGTTCCGTACTCTTAAACTCGTAAATTTATGACTCCCCAAATATAGTTCCTTACATCATTTCACAATTTTATATAAATATTATTTTTGCTAAAGAGGAAAAAACCTTGAAGTATTGAAGAATGTGTGATCTTGCAAGTCTTACTCAGGAAACTTTAACGATCAATTGGTAAAAATGTGAAACTGTACATACGCATGAAAAAGAGGCTTTCACCTCCATTCTTCCAGTGGATCTACAATATTAAGGTTTACTCTTGAGGAAGGAAATGAGATTTTGCAAATGGTCGTTAGGGGAGATAAACAGGACAGTCATTTGGGATTAATGCCACTGGTGTCACCTCAAATGAGCAAGGTAAAAACTTGAGTGCAATAGAAAGGCTTCAATCCATTACCAAAGAGGCAATGACACTGGGAAGACAAATTATTTAACCAGGAATTAGAAGATATACAAAGAGCTATTATTTAAGTCAAAATTTGTAAAATAGGAGAAGCAGACAAACAAAAGGAGCAAAAAAATGCTGCAGTCTCCGTGTATGGCCCTCTGATATGGCACTGCAGCTTCTAAGAGGTGGAAGAAGAGCATCTGATTCTTGGCATCTTGTATACAGGAGACATACAGCAAATATTGTAGATGGTGTGTACTGGCAAACAGCACCAGAGAAGGGAGGACATGGGTCAAAATATTATGAATTATTAAATAATTCATAAGACAAATCTCTAAGAAGAAATGAAAAAGCAGCCAAACTTGTGACTTAGCAAGCAAAAAGATTGCATATGCATTGTTACATAGAGATTCTAAGACACTGGTAATAAGAGAAGTGTTTAGAAAAGGAAAACCTTAATATTCTCTTCTTTATACAATTGCTCCAGCTTGCATGGTTTCAGTTATTAATACAGCACACACATTAGGAGAGAAAGAGATTTATACACACCCCAGAGGAGTTGTATAAGTTGTTCTCTGTTTCTCCAGTACAGTTGCAAACCCTGAAGCAGCTCAGTGCACTGCATGTTAATGGGCGTTTGGATATTCTTCAGGAAGTTATCAGAAAAAGGGTTGAGATGAGCTCTATTACCGCAGTCTGAGTCTCCAGTGCAAGGCATAACAATATGGACTCTGGGAAGCTAACAAATCTCTCCAGACTAAGAGAAACTTGATAGTCTAACACATAGAAAATGATAACAATGTGTTTTGTAATTTATTTTTGTGTGTTTTGCTTCTGGGGGTTAGATATTTCATGGGAGACTTTTTAAAGATGAAAATTGAAAATCAGGCAGCTTCTTTTTAATAGAAAAGTATTAATATTTTTCAAAAATAGAAATAGTATGAAATAGTTACATAAATTTTGCTGGAATATAACATAATTTAACTATTTTTGAGCATAAGTGAAGTGAGTCAAAATACTGTAAATATCAGGACAAATTTTAAAACCTAATTTAGTACTATAATTCATGCATAAGTCAAACTTTAACAGATTTTCAATTTGACTGTGCCTTTTAACTTCTCCTATCACATTTAAAGAGTTGAAAAACTATAACAGTAAAGGATTTTAGCTGATATCTGTCATTTTACCTGGAATTCAAAGTTGGAAGCTCATTCCTTTTAGGGAAATGTCCTGTTTCAATGAGGGTCAATAGAAAGCAGGCTCTGATTTCACTATTAAAGCCAAAGAATTCAGTTGTTTGTCTTGCCCCATCTGAGACAGGGAGAAGGTCTGAGACCCACCCTTGAGAAAAAGTGTGCTCCTCCCTAGAATTTCATATCTAGTAGTGTTGCCATACATACTTGGCTGATTAGTAATAAGAATGGGAGGAGGCATAGCTGGTGTGGCTTAGTAGATTGAGTGCCGCCCTACAAACCAAAGAGTCTGTAGTTCAGTTCCCAAACAGAGCCTATGCCTGGGTTGCAGGCCTGGTCTCCAGTTGGGGACATCCTAGAGGCAACTACACATTGATGTTTTTTTCCCTCTGTTTCTCCCTCCCTTCCCCTTTCTCTAACAATAAATAAATAAAATCTTTTAAAAATAAATAGAAATGGAGGAAAGGTAGGTAGCATTGAGTTTAATCTGGGGTGCACAAGCCTGTTTGCTTCACCAGGAAGCTACAGCTTCCTACTTCAGGAGCTTGTTGGGGGGCAACAGGGGAGGAGCTTGACCATAGAGGCCCGTCAGTCTAACTAGGGGTGGACTTATCAAAAGCTGGAGAAAGTTTTGAAAGTTGATTGGTTCTTTTGAAAAAGTACCTGGTCTGTCCCAAACCCAAACTAATGTAATCTCAGGGGAACAAAGAAGTACTGTCTCTTGCTTGCTCAGTAATGCACTTGCCACATTCATTTGCAAGTTCTCTCACCCGGACACACACAACCATGTGAGTCTAGCAGTTACCAGGCCTGCAGTGGATTGAGTGAGGATGAGACTAAAAACAGATGAGGCATGCTCTTTTATACACTGCTCTCTTCCAGTTCCACTTAATTTGTCCAGGGACAGACACCTGACCCAGAAAGAATAATTTTCTTGGGATTTTTCAAGCAGGAGCTTTGTAGGAAATGTGGTCTTTCTCTAACAGTGGTGCCATGAGGTATAAGGTATAAGTGTTGTAAGCAGGTATGTCTACCCCACTGGAACTATCTCAAGAAACATAAAGCAATCACATGTCACATATCGCAAGCAGTCACATGAAGCACAAGTACTAGACATGTTCTAGAAATATCCTAATCCTTGGTTTAATTCCATAAACCCCAGCTGTAATCTGCTATTCCTAAGTCTTTTCATTGACAACTTACTTTTTTTTTCTATTGAGTTGAAGTACAACTTCTCTCACTTTAGTTTAAACCAGAGGTCTCCTTCACAACCCCTCCAAAGACATAAATAAAAATGACCTTCTCTGGTTAAAGTCTAGATGATGCTTCAGTGAGTCTCTTCTACTCTGCCACCCCTGCTCATGTTCAGGTTTCTGAGGTACTTCCAAAAATGAAATTCCCTAGATCTCCACTAAAATAATTTCAAAGAACTACCCCAGCAAGGATGTTGCAAGCATCCTAAAGGTGTTATTAGCAATTCTTTGTAACCCCCCTCCCATATTTATCTTTATTTTTCCCTTTGGATTTCATTTATGTACCTCATCTCCCTTTGATTTTTTTTCCCAACAGTAAATTCTCCTCCCTTCCTAAGACTATTCCTTCACATGCCAAAACCTCACAGTGAATGTCACTCAGTTTTCATTAATCATCTTTTCCATTAATCCCTGAGCCCATCAATAAGGAGTCTCCATCTCCTTTGAATTCTTTAAACACATATACTGCTCCTTCTTTGCCCTTATCAGTTCCAGCCAGTACTACTTTTATTTAAATACTGCTTATATTAATCCATGAATATTTTAAGTAAAGCAATGCAAAAATAAATTGAACCTACTGACCACAGTACACATTGCACCTAATATATATCCTATTAATATTTGACTGATTGGTGAAATATTAATAGGAGATTGTACAATGAATATGAAATCAAGTTATTTTGGCTGTTGTCTAACACTTTATCTTTGTGTTGCGAAAGCTGTGTGTTGAGATGAGAGTCACAGAATTTTTTTTTACTGTCTAGCTTTTAAAAATATCAACTTGTTCAAATAATATACAGGCACAGTCAGAAAAACATTATCCCAAGTAAGCAGAGAAGAAAAAGCGATCATCTCTAAAGGGTGAGAATCTGTGAGGACAGGGGAGAAGGAAAGAAAAAGAGAGACATGGTCAATTTTTATATATTTCTGTTTTGCTCGTTCTTATTTTAAAAATATTTCTGAAACATAAGAAACAGCTCTGGGAAACTCACTTTATTTATTGCAAGGGTGCTAGTACATGCTGTCCTTTTTTATAATGACCTATATGTGAAATTTCTCTGTCTAAGTTCCCACAAGATTAAACATCAGTTTGCTTTCTCTAAGGAATAGCTTTTTTTTCTTGAAAATTGTGAACTACATAGAAGCTAATATATATTAGTGTCTTTGATTCTTTTTTCACACAGTCTATCAACTACTTTAAAAGATATTCTTCAAGTTCCTCCATCTCTGCAACAGGGGTATTAATTCCATATTTGGGTGAGGAAACAAATAAAATTATGTAAATAATGCCAATATATCTTTCACAGTGAATGGATCAAAGTCAGGGCTTAAAAATTACAAGCCTTTCCCATTTTCTCTTTTATTGTAACATTAATAATGATGATAATTTAAACATTAAAATATTTGGCAAAATTATGTTACATTGTGCTTCTTTCCCAATAAGTTTTTTTTTGGTGTTGATGATCTAGAAATTCAAAACATATTTCAGTTATTTTTTTTAGTATTATAGAAGTCATGAATATATTTTCTTCTTTAATGGCATAGAAGGTCAGAAAAATGATAACGCTCTCAAATAAATCTTTTTTTTCAGCCAACTATTGTTAATTGATTTTTTTAATGATTACCATTAGAACAATATTAAATATATTTATATTCCTAATTTTTTAAGTATAAACTTTAGTCTGTTTCTTGTCCTCTTCCATTTTTAACAGAAATGTTGCATGTGGTGTTTTGTTGAAATATATCTTGTACTGTCTGGATAAATCTGAGAAGGCAAGTGTAGTAGATTGTATGAAGACACAGAGGCAATTGGGTAAGAAGGGAAGTATAGAAAAAGCATTATGTTCATCTTACATAGATTCTGTTTGACAAAGTATTATTTTGAGACCTACTCATTGACTTTTCAATTTGCCTATGGCTATCTTTGGGTCAGAATAAAATTATATTTCAAGAGGAATAGGCTTGACAAACTTACTCTAAGTTTTTAAAGTTCACAGAGATTGTGGTAGTTGAAGCTATCCTGATGCTTGATTTTCTTTTTGAGTTTTTACAGACAGACTGTAGTCCCCTCTTTACATGTAAGTTCTATGAGAGGATTGCCTTGTTCACTGTTATGTTGCTGGTACCCAGTACAGTATCCCAATGAGCATGTATAAACCAATCAATGTTTCTGTTTTAGAATCAACTAACATATCTCCTACTAAACTGTGATGTGTTCAGCATCTCATGGTGTTTATTTGCTGTATCAAGTAACCCATGAATTTCTCCACCCTGTTGCCCATCACGAAGATTTCTTCACATCTATTATCTTGAACACATTTTTTCACTGCTCTTATATATGTAAATAAATAAGTAAATAATAAATCCATTTATATACAAGTATATATTAATCTTAGGTAATTTTAGGTTTAGTATTAGGTAGAATTAAGTAAATCAGTGAGGCTTATGCATCCATGCAATTATTGAAAATAATACTGTATTTATAGCTTTTACTAAATATGTTGGCTTCAACTTTCCAGGGCAGATAAGATTTGACAAATTTCAAAACGCACAAACAATCCCAAAAGAGCTGACTCTCCAATACAGAATAGCATTATCTGACTGAATAATGCAGTAAATAATAATTGTTTGAAATATTTAAAAATATTTATAATAATTTAATGCTTTGTTAATCAATCTCCACTTAAAATCTGAAGGAACTAACTATATAGAGTTTGGAGAAGACTACTGACTGTTGTATTAGTAATGATTGTCTAGCATATTCATGTCTAGTTGTATTGTAAGCCAACATATGTATACATACATGTATATGTATGTATATATGTATTTTCCAAATATTAAGCATATATGTACAGAATTTTTATAAAAATAGTAAAATTCCTTGACAAAGAATGAATGACAATTGTGGCACAGTAAAATTCCCACAGTGGTTTTATAAACACGTGTCACAGCATATTACTAGATTAATTACATCACAATGATTCAGGTTAATTTTATAGATTAGATGTTCTTGGATTTTATTGATAAATATTCTAATTTGGCATATCTGGGGTGAGGTGTATTAATAATTTTTCCTTAAATAATTTTCTTAAAGTTCCCCAGGGTATTATGGTGAGCACTCTAATTTGTGAAGCATAGAAAGCATTACCGGAGCTGGGCAGTCCCACGCTGAACACCAGTGGTTTGTCACATGTCAAATCCATTCTCCATCTTTAAGTCTCAGGGAGCTATTTTCATTAGATGCAAAGAAGCCAAGCCCTAAAAGACTGGCTCTTGTATAAAAAATATCAGAGTGACAATATGTTAATGGTCTGTGAGAAGTATAAATATCATTGGTATGCTAATGCTTGCCATGGCAATATATGTGAGGTCAACAAACATCTGAAAGTTTGTGGTTAATATAACATCAGGACAACCAAGAGATAAATTGAATTTTAATGTTACAAGACTGTCAGATGCAGGTCTCTCGCATGGGTGATAGTTTTGTTAATGGGACTGGAAATATTTAAAGTTTATTTACTAATGCCTACCTCTCTCCAGGCAGGGTTTATTTGGGCATTGGCAACAATTGCTTTATAATTTTCCCTTCCTTCTTTGCATCCTTAGATTACGAGCCAAGCTTTAAGCTGACAGATACTTTCTTCAGATTTTCTAATGCATTTACTTAGGACACAAACTGCAAGGGCCTGGGAGCTTGTGTGTTTCTTTCATGTGAATTCAATGATCTAAGTTCTAGTCCATTATGCCTTGAGTTTATAATTTAATTTGGGGTGAGAAATTTAATTTTTCTAAGTGTTTCATACTAACTTCAAAATAGCACTCAAGTAATGACATAAATTGCCTAAAGAAATATAAGGTAGCTCCTGTATTCCACCGAGTGTGTGGATATATATATAAATAACCATCTTTGTATTTTATTTTGACAGGGATTCGGAGCACAATAAGACAGTAAATTTAAGGAAAGATGGATCTACACTAGGAATCAGAAGAACTGATTACCATGTAGTTAGACAAAAATATATGGACATCATAGACTGATAAATAAGACCAAATTTGAAAAGATGAATTAGCTGCCAAATAATTTCTTCATCATTGGGAGATAAATACTAATTAAAATGAGATGACAATCAGGAACAATAAAGGATATATGGACAGAAAGTGAAGTACTAGTGAAATACACAGAAGTGTGAAAGTGGTAAAAAGCATAAAATTGTATTGTGTAGGAAGGCTGAATTTCCCACTGCTAGATGGACTGCCACTGATTATAGATCCCCTTCAGATGGCAAAGGCACTAAGGTAGGAATAGAGTGAAAGCAGTTCTGGCTAAGTTATTTCTCTCTTGTTATAAAAGACCAAATCAGGATGACTGAGAAAATACCATTCTTACCAGATTTGATTTAGATAGAGTGAAGTTGGGCTTTGTGGCATCAAAATTCTTAGATCAAAGTCAATGGGCATGACCCAATTTAGAAATTCACCAAAATGTATATTTCATTCATAATATTTTTGTAATCTCAGACTTGCCAATGTACATTATTGTCTTTTATTTCCAGTGATTCTAAATCCCTATATTTTATCAGAGAGTGAATTAAGTCTAATTCATTATGAGATGAAGATGGACTTTCTGTCAATGAGATACGATATTTTACTCTTTATCCTGGTGATGGAGACTATGGACTATCCCCTACCCTCTGTTTCCTCTTTCTTTTGAAAATGGAGCATCCTAAGAGTTAGGTGTGTGGCCTCTCAGCTACACTTTTCAGCCTCCCTGGTGGGCAGATATGACCAGAGGATCCTAATGGAAATAAGTGTCATTTCAGGGTCATCTACTCAAAGATGTTTGCCCTAGATTGTCTCTGCCTCTCTTCCTGTTGGCTGAGAAATGGTGAGAATGGAAACAACCTTGGGAGCCTGTGATAACTATGGCAGAGCTGCTCCCTCATCCCCAGTCCACCTTGCATTCTCCCATTCTCTCCTTGGCTATAACATGAGGTAAAAAACAAAACAAACAAAAAAACTTATCTTACTTATACCATATTAACTAAATGGCTACAACATGATTCTTCAAACAACTAATCAGCTCTCATATCCTTGTTACAGTAGCTACAAATAAAATGACTTGTTGTTTATTTTATTGTTATGTTTATTTTAATTACCTCCAAGACTCAATTACCAAAGTAGTAGTAATCCAGGAACTCTGCAGAATCTCTCCCAACCCCTTGAAATATATGAGACTTTGTGGGAACTATCTGAGCCCAAATAGGGCATTACTTCCAAATACCAAATTAAAAGAATGGGTATGAGATGTATGAGGATGACCACTTAGTAAGTTATATAATATCTAATCATTGGGGTAAAAGTAATATAAATTGTACACTTCTTACTGTGTTGTTTAGAATAGAAGAGTAACCAAAACCAATATCAAACTGCAAAAAAATCATTTTTGACCTTCAGAAAATGATTGGTTAAATTATACGATATCAAGACAATATTTCATGTGGTTATTTAAAAAGTGAACTAGATCTCTCTTTATAGAACAATAACAGATAAATGCAAACTGCAAAAATATGTATAGCATTCATACTTTCATTTTAGTACATTTAAAGAAGCATAGACAATTTCTGAAAGAAAACACAAATGTCTCTTAAGAGTTACCTCTGGACAAGATAGGGGTGTAGGTGGAAACATTGTGCCTCTTCACACAACCAAGTTTAAAGACAATGAAGTTTTAGTAACAAAAAGGCAAACAAAACACAGAAAATTGAACTATACGGAAGTCCAACAACAATGAACTGTTCAGCCAGACCAATAAACCAGTGAAGGAGCAGGCAGTGAGACGGACCATGCAGGTCCCAGCCGCAGAAAGCAGCAGAGGGGACTGCTATTGCCCCTCTCGGACCCCACATACAGCATCACAACCCAGTGACCTGGGTTGCCCCGCCCTGGTGAACACCTAGGGCTCTGCCCCTCATATGTAACAGGTGCAAACAGACCCAATCACTATGGTTCAAGAAGAACAACTCAAAGCCCCAGAGCCAATAGTTCTAAGCAACCAAGAGATAGACAACCTATTAGATGCACAGTTCAAAACACTGGTGATCAGGATGCTCACAGAACTGGTTGATTTTAGTCACAAATTAGATGAACATATGAAGGCTAAACTAATTGAAATGAATGGAAATGCACAGGAAACCAATAGTGATGAAAAGGAAACTGGGATACAAATAAAGGGAGTGGACCAGAAGGAAGGAAAAAATGACCAAACAGAAAAGGATGAAGAAACAAGAATTCAAAAAAATGAGGAGAGGCTTAGGAACCTCCAGGACATCTTTAAATGTTCCAACATCAGTATTATAGGGGCACCAAAAGGGGAAGAGATAACATCCATGAGTGGAAAACTTATTTGAACAAATAATAAAGGAGAATTTCCCCAATCTGGCAAAAGAAATAGACTTCCAGGAAATCCAGGAAGCTCAGAGAGTCCCAAAGAAGTTGGACCCAAGAAGAAACACACCAAGGCACATCATAATTACATTAGCCAAGATTAAAATGAGGGAGAGAATCCTAGAAGCAGCAAGAGATAAGGGGACAGTCACCTACAAAGGAGTTCCCATCAGTGTCAGCGGATTTCTCAAAAGAGACCTTACAGGCAAGAAGGGGCTGGAAAGAAGTATTCCAAGTCATGAAATCCAAAGACCTACATCCAAGATTGCTCTATCCAGCAAAGCTTTCATTTAGAATGGAAGGACAAAGTGCTTCTCAGATAAGATCAAATTCAAGGAGTTCATCCTCACCAAGCCCTTATTATATGAAATGTTAAGGGGACTTATCTAAGAAAAAGAAGATAAAAAATATAAACAGTGAAAGGACAGCAAACTCACAGTTATTAAGAACCACACCTAAAACAAAAGCAAACTAAGAGGACAGCTAGATCAGGAGCAGAACCGTAGAAATGAAGATCACATGTAGGGTTAGCAACAGGGGAGTGGGAGAAGGAGAAGGGGGGAGAAGGTACAGAAAATAAGTAGCATAGCTGGTAGGTAGAAAATAGATAGCGGGGAGGGCAAGAATAGTATGGGAAGTCTAGAATCTAAAGAACTTGAGACACATGGTCATAAACTAAAGGGGGGAATGGTGGGGGAGGGATGTGCAGGGTGGAGGGGAATGGGGGGGAAATAATACAACTGTAACGGCATAATCAATAAAATATATAAATATATTTTAAAAACTTCGCAAACAAGAAAAAGAGTTACCTCTGAAAAGTATGAGTAAAAGTGCAGCTGAATAAAAAAGGGGGCTTGGGGAGTATAAAATTTTACACTAGTAAAATAAATACAAATGTCTCCTACACAAAAATTTATTAATGTTTAAAAAAAGGAAATATATGGACTTGCACAAAAGTACTGGCGAAGCAAGTGAGAAAAAATATTATTCAACTGAAACCAAGGATCAATTTTATTTTCACACACACACAAAAAAAGCCAGAACATCATTAAACTTTGGCTCTAACTACCATTCTCTAGGAAATGTGGGGAATAGAGGAATAAATAGAGTAGGTGTAGCAATCAGCCAAATCCACAATATGCACTTTTCTACAGTGAAAGTCACCTGAGTTTTTCAATAAATCAATACAATAAAAGCTTTTTAAAAATTGAAAGGAGACTGCAAAGTAAGAATTCTGAGAGTATAAGACACTAGTATAACACAGTCATACCTTAGTACTCATCTGCTTCAGGACTTGTCAAATCCTATACTCATTGAATTTTGACAAAAAAACAAACTGTTTTCCCTGGCCAGTATGGCTCAGTGGATTGAGTGTTGGCTTGTGAACCAAAGGGTCACTGGTTCAATTACCAATAAGGGCATACGCCTGGGTGGCAGTCCAGGTCCCCAGTTGCGGGGTACGTGGAAGGCAACTGCACATTAATGTTTCTCTCCTTCTCTTTGTCCCTCCCTTCTCTAAAAATACCATCAGGGATTGTGGCTGAGTGAGACACAGGGCTTCTTGAGTCCCAAGCATTTCCTTTTAAAGGAACCAGGGACCCATGGTGAGAAAATTAATTACCCAACATCAGTACAAGAACTTGGGGGTGGGGCAGCTTTGTGCCAGACAAAAGTGCTGGCAGATTGTTCGTTTTCTGAGACACACCCCACTGAGCAGGTAGGCAGGCACCATATGTGAGTCTCCATTTAACACAGCTCATACTGTTACCCCCACCCTGGTGAGTCCCCAAGACCCTGCCCCACCCAACTTGTGGGCCCACCCAAGGCCTTTCTAGTGGTTTTCCCATGCAAATGGCCTCTCTTGCCTCCTGCTTTGGACTTTCCTAAAACTTCTCAAACAAGCAGCATCTCATCTCTGCATACCCCATACCTCTTGCTGGGGAGCCCCAGGCCTGGCACCAGCAGCAGCCAGCCTTGGCTCACAGGTTGAGCTCTCCTGGGCACCTCCAAGCCCAGCACAAGCAGCAGTCATTCTGTAGCTGGTACTGGATGGCCTGAGGCAGGGCATGGGAGGTGGCTACTTTGCACCTCCTGGAGGCCCCAGATCCAGTGCACCCAGTGGACAGATTTATACCATTCGAGTTACAATGTGACAACCCCCATATGCTACACACTCAAGGGGTGGACTCAATGAACACCAAAGCCCCACTGAAGCAAGCCCTGCTCTGTAGGTGGACTCCTGCACAGCAGCCCCTCTGCTGTAGTTGCAGCCAGTCCCTACAGCTGATCGCCTGGAGGTGAATCCCTCCCAGTGACACCAATAGCAAATAAGGCTTAACTACAACAGGAAAATGAACACCATTCCCACAGGGGTGCACCTAGAGTGTCCAGCTGTGGTGAGTAGGCTTTGCTTCTGGGGCCTGAAAGGATACTCATTATATAATAAGGTCACTCTTCCAAGTCCAAAGATGTAGCAGCTCTATCTAATAAATAGAAAAAAGCATAGTGAAGCAGCCAAAATGTGGAGACAAAGAAAGAAATAGCAAATAAAAGAACAGGAGAAATCTCCATAAAAAAATTAAGTGAAATGGATGCAAGGAAATTACCAGATACAGAGTTCAAAACAATAGTTATAAAAATGCTCAAAGAACTTAGTGAGAACTGCAATGAACTTAGTGAGAATTTCAACAGCAACAAAAAAGACATAGGAACCATGAAAAAGAACCAGAAATAAAGATACACTAAGTGAAATGAAGAATAATTTACAGAGAATCAACAGTAGAGTAGATTGAGCATCAAATCAGTAATTTGGAATATTAGAAAAGCAAAAAACAACCAATCAAAGCAGCAAAAAAAAAGAACTTCCCCAAAGTTAAGATAGCATAAGGAGCCTCTGGGACAATTTGAGATTTGCACCATGGGGGTGCTTTCAGGAGAAGAGAAGGAGCAATGAATTGACAACCTATTTGAAAAAATGACAGAAAACATCCCTAACCTGGTGAAAGAAATAGACATGCAAGTCCAGGAAGTGAAGAGTTCCAAAACAGATGAACCCAAAGAGGTCCACACCAAGATGCATCATAATTAAAATGCAAAATGTTAAAGACAAAGAGAGAATCTTAAAAACAGCAAGAGAAAAACAGTTATTACCTACAAGAGAACTTCCATAGACTGTCAGCTGTTTTCTCAACAGAAACTTAGGAGTGGCAAGAAATATTCAAAATGATGAAAAGCAAGGACCTACAACCAAGATTACTCTACCTAGCAAAGCTATCATTTGGAATCAAGGATATATACAGAGTTCCCCAGAGAAGAAAAAGCTGAAGAATGTTATCACCACCAAACCAGTATAATATGAAATGTTAAAGAATCTTTTTTAAGAAAAAGAAAAAAACATAAAAATATGAACAATAAAATGGCAATAAACACATACCTATCAACAGTTGAATCTGAAAAACATAATAAATTAACAAACAGAACAGAAGCAGACTAATAGATACAGAGAACTTTTTGACAGTCGCCAGATGGGAGGGGTTTCAGGAGATTGATGAAAAAGGTGAAGGGATTAAGAAGTATGAATTGGCCCTGACGGGTTTGGCTTGGTTAATTGTAACATCATCCCACACACTGAAAGGTTGCCGGTTTGATCCTGGATCATAGAGCCTACCAGAGGGAAACAATGGATGTTTCTCTTTCATATTGATGTCTCTCTGTCTCTCTCTCTCTGTCTCTGCCTGTCTGAGTCTCTCTCTTTCCCTTCTCCTCTCTCACTAAAAGCACTAAAGAAAAATGTCTTCAGGAGAGAAGTTTTAAAAAGTATAAATTTATTGTTACAGAATAGTCATGGGGATTTAAAGTACCACATAGGGGGTACAGGCAAAAATACTATAATAATTATGTATGGCCCTGGCTGGTGTTGCTCAGTGGATTGAGCATGGGCCTGTGAACCAAAGGATCAAGGTTCAATTCCCAGTCAGGGCACGTACCTGGGTTGTGGGCCAGTTCCCAGCAGGGGACACACAAGAGGCAACCATACATTGATATTTCTCTCCCTCTCTCCTTCCCTTCCCCTCTAAATATAAATAAATAAAATCTTTTTAAAAATTATGTACATGCCAGGTTGGCCCAAGATTTATTATGATGATTACTTAGTAAGTCATATAGTCTAATCACCGGGATATACAACTGAAACTAATGCAATATTGTATGTCAACTGTAATTGGACAAAATAAAAAATAATTAAGAATTTCAGGGCACTTAGAATCAGAATCAAAGGTAAAAACTCATTCTAGGAAATTAGTTTATTTTATTACCATATTACCTCATCTGAGCCTGGTGCTTTTTATAAGGAATCTCCTTTATAAATTTCTGTACATTTTTAAGTATACAAACTATGTCTTAAAAATTTTTCCATTTAGTGAATTATATTTTCTTAAAGCTACTCATTTCATCTAGATTTTCAAGTTTATTGACAAAAAATGTAACAGTTTCATAACTTTTGCAAATTTTTCTGTTCTGATGATGATATTTAACTTAATACTTTTTTATGTGCATTTCTGTTTTCTCCCACATATAGTCTCATGGATTATAAGTACTCACAACACCAATAGAATTATCTAGACTGTTCAAATGTTTCCATTTTCCCTGTGCATGGTCAACTCTCTGTCCTACTTGGCCTTTATTCTCCTGAACTGGGAATCAGCAAATTTCCTAAAAAGAATAAGGAAACCACAATTTAAATAAATATTTAAGTGTTTTTCCCCTTTATCTGAGATCTCTGCTTCTTTCAAGTAGTCATTGTTGCTATGGTAGTTGTTTTGTGTTTTATTAAGCTTTTATAATTCTTCTTGGCATGAAGATTCATTTCATGCAAATCACATTTGCACTCTTGCTGTTTTTTAAACTATTATCAATAAGCAACCAAAGCAATTTTTCCCAAAATGGAAATCATAGCATATGTTGCCTACTTCCCAATAGATTCTCTTTGTGCTTGTAAAAAAAAAAAAAAAAAAAACCAACTTCTAAAAGGCTTTTCTGTAATCTGGAGCCTGAAAACCATCGTAGGCCATCTCACCCCTCTTTCCCAGGCTCATTCACGATTCCCTTAATGTTTCTCAAACACCCAATCTCATTTTTTCTCTAGAGCTTCTAATCTTCCTAGTCTCTCTCCTAAAGCACTTTAGTACAATATCTTTTCAGTGTTAGCTTTTCTAATTTTTCTTAAAACTTGGCTCAAAGGCCCTCGCCGGCCACACTCTAGTCACTTTAACATGTTGCCATGTTTTATTTTCTTTGTAGCATTTGTAATATGGAAATCACTTTTGTTTGTTGTCCATTTTGTTATTTATCTTGTGAGAACAGGAAACGTGACTGCTATTTTCTCTGATGTGCTTTTAGCCCTACCGAATACCTGGCACCTAAGTAATCAATATTCAAGAAATCTTTGCAAAGTGAATGAATAAATGTCATCACTATTTTTTAAAGATTTTATTTACTTATTTTTAGACAGAGGGGAAGGGAAGGAGAAAGAGAGGGAGAGAAACATCAATGTGTGGTTGCTTCTTGTGTGTCCCCTGCTGGGACCTGGTCCACAACCCAGACATGTGTCTTGACTGGGAATTGAACCATCAACACTTTGGTTGTCAGGCCTGCGATCAATCCACTGATCTACACCACCCAGGGCATCATCACTATTTTTATTGTAAATAAGAGTGATAGCTGACAAATTTTGAGTCCCTCAGACAGATAATAGGAAGAAATAAATGTTAATGAATAAATGTTTAATTAAAATAAAATTTATAGAAACATAATTTAAACATACCATCCAGGATATGATTAGCTCTCTATACTTTGTATGAATTTAGTCAAGTGGTTTAATCTTTTATGAGGTACCATTATTTTCAGCTATAAAATGGAGGAAAAGAAGTTATAACACCTAAAATTACCCTTCCAGTTTAAAAATGTCATGGTTTGTTTCAAAGCTTATTATAATATTCTTTTATACTTTAACAAGATAGCTTACAGTATGACATAGTTTATTTTTTAAAAATCAGTACATTTGTTTCTTTAGGAGTTTCATTGACTGTATTAATTTTTACAAGGAATAGATTCTCTTTTTATCTCAATTATCTTACTGAACACCTTTTTATAGCAGTTATGTATAATACACAATGCTTTAGATGAAGGTCACAAACAAAACATAAATCTTATTATGTATATGTAATAGAAAAGAATATAAGTAATACTAAAATGTCCTAGGTAGTTTCTACTCTATATATTGAACCTGCTATATTTTACGTGAATAAAGAATATATTAAAATTGATGGCACAGTTCTTTTGTTAGAGCAGTTATAAGGTAAAAGACAAAATCTACAAGTTTTTTAAAAACAATACATCTATAACAATAAAAGATGAAGTTTGTCTCCATTTACATATGTCTCTAGTGTCATAAATATTAGATCATATTTTTTAAACGTATAGTTTTGTTGCATGACCCACTGTATAAGCTTTAAGAGGTACTACTATAAATATAAAAATATTTATGAATTAATTTTCCTATTTAGATTACAAAGTCTTCTGGATCAAGTGAACTTTCAGCCCCATAGTTAAACTGAATGATTCTTTAGCATTTGAGTCACCTACAATGTCTTAGAATATAGATTAATGTGAAATGTCTTCATCTCTGGGAAAGTACAATAAAACTGTCATAGAAATTGGCCTTCTGGGTATATTATAAAAGAATAAAAGTCTCCCTTTCTATCCATTAAAAAGTGAGAAAATTAAATTTCTTTCTTTAAATCTTACCATTCACATAATATAGATTTTTTCATAAGAGTAATATACTTTAATATATTGAAAGTATTACACACATAGCATTATTAAATCATTAAATTCTATTGAAGTGTCATATAGTTGCAAAAGGATATTAACAAATATGAATAGGTCTCAAGTGGTAGGGTAACAATTAGAAACTTATGCAAAAATCAAATACAAATCATTTCTTGATAGTTTAGTAGTAAATCCCTATTTTGCCATGATTATTTCAAACACACTAGGAACACATTGCTGTACTTTATGTTCAGTAGAACTTAGTTTTCAAAAACATTTTATGGTTTCCTATGATTACAAAAAAACTCCTTAAAAAATTAGAACAAATGATATATAAATCAAAAAATGAAAAAAATTTTGTAGTCCTAATCTCTAGGGATAAAAACTTTTTAACATTTGGAATATGCACTTTCAAAACTTGTTTTTATAGACTGCAGACATAAAATTCCTCCACAGAGATAAGATGACCATCAGTCATTATTGTTTTAAAGTAAAATCACACACTGAAAAAGAGCAGTTACTGAAGGCACTTGAGTTTCTTTTACACTGTATTACAACAGAAAGTATCCAGAGCAGTGCTCATTAGTCAGGAAGTGATGGTGTTATTGTAGACCAAAGTAAAATCCCATGTTGTAAAAGAGGAGCAAAATATAAAATGAGATGAATGAATCATAATTTCCGCACAATCATACATTTCACACTGCATTATTGAAATCTTACCATCTAGACAAATTTCATGATGTGAGGATATGTGTGTATAATATCATGCACACATGCACACACACATATAAATATAAATAAATAAATAAAATTGGTTATTTTTCTCTGGCCAAAATAAAGATATAACTTATCTGGCCTATTAGTTTGCTTGGAGATGAACTTTCAGAAATAGCTTCTTTGCAGGTAAGGGGCTTTCAGCTAAATCCTCTAAAACCAAAATATAGAAAATCATGCCTCACCCTAATTCAGAAAGTAACCTGTGACAACTATCATTTTATTTCATCTTTTGTATATTTGGCTTGGAAGGGTAAATGGTAAACATAAATTCAAATCTCTCCTGTCACACACCTAATCTATGAATCCAAATGCATAATGCATCTTACCACTGATGGTTTTTACACTAAAGAATGTAAATGATGAATTAACTTAAGAAAATTAATTAGGACATCAGATAACAGTCAAGGATGTTAAAGTTTCCTGTACTCCAATTCTAATGTATGTGTGTGTATTGGAGTGGGGGGTGGGTTCCTTGCCTGTAAATAATTCTCTGGCACCAGCTGGGTGTCCTGCAATTTAATTTGATTCTGATACCATACATTTGGAGATAGCTTCAGATCCCACAAGTTAAGGGTTCAGTCTTACAAGATTGCCCTTAACCTCAAATTTAGATGCCAATCCCAAACTCAGGTTATCATCACCTGTGTTTCTGAAAGACCACTTACAGACTGGAGGTTCCAATGACTCTCATCTTGGCTTTAATTTGCTAGAACAACTCACAGAACTTAGAGAGACATTTTTTCTTATTAGCTTATGGTTTATTATCAAAAGTTATAATGTAGAAACATCTAAATGGAAGAGGTTTATTAGGCAAGATAGGAGAAAGTGGCACAGAACTCTCCAGGCACATCACTCTTCCTGAATATCCATAGGCCCACCAACACAGAAGCTGTTCAAAACTCATCCTTTTGGGTTTTTATGGAGGTTTCATTACATAGACATGATTGATTATATCATTGACTATTGGCGATTGACATCAACCTCCAACCCTTTTCCCACTCTCTAGAGACAAGGGGAATGAGACTAAAGGTTCCAATCCTCTAATCACAAGGTTTGGTCTTCTGACAACCAAACAACAACTGCCTGTTGTTTAGTCCTTTTTCGGGAGTTCTGATCCATTGTTTCATTTGGACCGTATAGAGATGCTCAAGGAATTTACTGAGGACCTCTGCAGCATAAAAAAGATCTAGTCAGAAATGAAGTAACTAATTCAAATAAATAACAATTTACAGAGAAACAACAGAAAAGTGGATGAAGCTGAGAGTCATCAATTATTTGGAACATAAGAAAGCAAAAAATAACCAATCAGAACAAGAAGAAAAAGAATCCACATAAATGTAGATAGTGAAAGCAGCTTCTGGGACAACTTCAAGCATTCCAACATTCACATCATAGGGTGCCAGAAGGAAAAGAGACAGGGCAAGAAATTGAATATGAATTTGGAAAAAAATGAAAGAAAATTTCCCTAATTTAATGAGGAAAATAGACACACAAGTCCAGGAAGCACAGAGAGTCCCAAACGAGATGGAGGCAAAGAGGCCCAGTCCAAGACACATCATAATTACAATGCCAAAGGTTGAAAATAAAGAGAGAATCTTGAAACAGCAAGAGAAAAGCAGTCGGTTACCTATAGGGGTGTTCCCATAAGACTGTCAGCTGATTTCTCAAAAGAAACTAAGTAGGCTAGAAGGGAGTAGCAAGAAATTGGCTGTAGGTCATGAAGAGCCCGGACCTACAGCCAAGATTGTTCTACCTAGCAAAGCTATCATTTAGAATCAAAGGGCAGATAGAGCTTCCCAGTAAAGAAAAATCTAAAAGAGTTCATCACCACCAAACCAGTACTATATGAAATGTTAAAGGGACTTATTTAAGAAAAAAACCCAACACTATGAACAAAAAAATGGCAATAAATATATATCTATCAACAATTAAATCTAAAAAACAAAATAAACAAACAAGAGGAACAGAGACAGAATTATAGATACAGAGAGCATTTTTATGGTTGCCAGATGGAAGGGTGTAATAGGGAATGGGTGAAGAGGTGAGGAGATTCAAAAGTACAAATAGGTAGTTACAGAGTAGCCATGGGAATGTAAAGTAGAGGATAGGAAATGGAGTAGCCAGAGAACTTACAGCTCATAGACATGAAAAATAGTATGGGGATTGCCTGAGGGAGTGGGAGTTGATGGGTGGATGGGATAAAGGGGGAAATATTTGGACAACTATTGAAAGCAAAGTTTTTGCTTTCAAAAGCCAACAGGAACATTGTTTTTTCCAGCTGCTGATTTTAGTAAAACTAAAAAGAAAAAGAAAACTAGCCTGAGATATAAAAAGTAAATACTTAAACTGACAGTGAGATAGTAAATAATTAAAATCTGTCTATTTTTTTGCAACTTGGTTACTGTAATTGAATTCATACTAATAAAAAAATCCTCATTTTCCTGTTGCTAGTGAAAGTGGGACTTTTTCATGGGATTATAAAAAAGCATTTCACAGACCCTTACATGGGACATTGTGGTGTGGCAAGATTTATTCAGGTGGAAAGAGAAGGCTGCTCCTGTGTCCCATCTCCATCTATCTTTCCATGGAAAAAGTCCAGCCATGTCTTTAGCAAAGCCAAAATGAAGACCAGTGTCCAGAATTCCTTTTTTAAATATTTATTTATCTTTCAGAGAGAGAGAAAGAATGAAAAAGAAATATCAATGTCCGAAGAGAAATATTGAATGGTTATCTCTCGCATGT
Organism: Artibeus jamaicensis; assembly: GCF_021234435.1. Classification (NCBI taxonomy): domain Eukaryota; kingdom Metazoa; phylum Chordata; class Mammalia; order Chiroptera; family Phyllostomidae; genus Artibeus; species Artibeus jamaicensis. Next base: position 12,732,105 of record NW_026522046.1, on the reverse strand, counting down.
CCCCAGTGAAGGTTGAACATGCAACCCAGCCATGTGCTCTGACTAGGAATCAAATGGATGACCTATCACTTTGTGGGACAATGCCCAATTGACTGAGTCATGCTAGGCAGGGCAGTATCCAGAATCTCTGTGCTGCTACACCTGCATGGTTACTATGGCAAGAATGTGCAAAGAGGATGAGCATCAGCGGGGGGGGAGAGGGAAAGAGTGAGTGCTGGGTTATATTATTTTGGGCTTGGGACAGACCAGGAGCTTTTTTAAAATTAACCAATCAACTTCCCTAGTATTTGTGGGCTTAAGATAGGACCACCCCCTGATCAATTGATCCCTTTCCCAGGTTAGACTGACAGGCTTCTATGGTAGCCATTTTTGTTCCTATCATGCATGTCAAAAGTTCTTTCACAACATTTGGTTTCTACTGTGCACATGTCCAACAGAGGAATTCTGGCCCTCAGCTCCCCCAAAGAAATTTCCTGTCTTCAGCAAGGAGACTAATCCTCAGCAGCAGTCCTCCCCTGGAGTACGTAAGTAAGTCTGTTTATGCTATAGCTTCCTACTAAAGCAAAAATGCTCATGATCCTCAGACCATTAGGTTCAACAATCTCTGAACACTTTGCTTCTTTCTTTATTAATAATTAGCTAACAACCTATGCTAACAGTACCATTGTACAATTATTATGCCTTTTGCTCAAAACACAAAAGCAAAATAGATGAATTGGTAGCACTATAGAATTGCTTTTCATAAGTAAAATTTGCCACCTATGAATATAATCATAGGTGATAATTTATGATCACATAATAGGAACTGAAGCACTAGGTGCTCAAATCACTATAGTTTATCAATCATATTTTATATGATCTTTCATTCTTTGATCCTGGGGTGACTTTCTCCTATATAATAATCAGATTATATTAATTGTGTCAACTTCATTTGTAGAAGTGAATACAGTAGACTAAATGGATTGTTCTCCAACATGGTCCTCTATCTTTAAAAATGATCTTAAATATCCAATCTGCCACAGTTGTTAGTATTGTCTAAGTGAGCATAAAATGTGCAAATAATTATTTTAATAGTTTGATCATTCATAGATATCATATGACATCTTTTATTATGTTCACTTAATTATGTTTACAAAATTTTTCTCCCATATCTTATTTTATTATACAATCATTTCTGAATAATATTTTACCCTTGAGTTTTAACTCTTCTAATGGAGAAAATAATAATACATATATGAACACTATTAAGTAATTAACAATACATTTCATGTTCTTTTTTTTAATTTTCATTTTATTGATTATGCCATTACAGTTGTTCTATTCCCCCCTTCATTCCCCTTCACCCTGCACACCCCCTCCCCCACCATTCCCCGCCTTTAGTTTATGACCATGTGTCTCAAGTTCTTTAGATTCTATATTTCCCATACTATTCTTCCCCTCCCCCTATCTATTTTCTACCTACCGTCTATGCTACTTATTTTCTGTACCTTCTCCCCTCTTCTCCTTCTCCCACTCCCCTGTTGCTAACCCTACATGAGATCTTCATTTCTATGTTTCCGCTCCTGACTTAGCTGTCCTTTTAGTTTGCTTTTGTTTTAGATGTGGTTGTTGATAACTGTGAGTTTGCTGTCCTTTCACTGTTCATCTTTTGTATCTTCTTTTTCTTAGATAAGTCCCCTTAACATTTCATATAATAAGGGCTTGGTGAGGATGAACTCCTTGAACTTGACCTATCTGAGAAGCACTTTATTTGTCCTTCCATTCTAAATGAAAGTTTTGCTGGATAGATCAATCTTGGTTGTAGGTCTTTGGATTTCATGACTTGGAATACCTCTTTCCAGCCCCTTCTTGCCTGCAAGGTCTCTTTGAGAAATACGCTGACGGTCTGATGGGAACTCCTTTGTAGGTGACTGTCCCTTTATTTCTTGCTGCTTCTAGGATTCTCTCCTTCATTTTAATCTTGGCTAATATAATGATGATGTGCCTTGGTGTGTTTCTTCTTGGGTCCAACTTCTTTGGGACTCTCTGAGCTTCCTGGATTTCCTGGAAGTCTATTTCCTTTGCCAGATTGGGGAAATTCTCCTTTATTATTTGTTCAAATAAGTTTTCCACTGGTGGCTATTTCTCTTCCCCTCCTGGTACCCCTATAATTCGGATGTTGGAACGTTTAAAGATGTCCTGAAGGTTCCTAAGCGTCTCCTCATTTTTTTGAATTCTTGTTTCTTCATCCTTTTCTATTTGGTCATTTTTTTCTTCCTTCTGGTTCACTCCCATGATTTGAGTCCCAGTTTCCTTTTCATCACTATTGGTTTCCTGTGCATTTCCATTCATTTCAATTAGTTTAGCCTTCATATGTTCCTCTAATTTGTGACTAAAATCAACCAGTTCTGTGAGCATCCTGATCACCAGTATTTTGAACTGTGCATCTGAAAGTTTTGCTATTTCTTGGTCGCTTAGAGTTATAAGTTCTGGGGCTTTGAGATCTTCTTGAGCCATTTTTGGTCTGTTTGCACCCCGTTGAGTAACCGAAGTGCAGAACCTTAGGAGTGGGGCGAGGCCACCAGGATGAGGTCCCTGGTTTGTGACGCTGTTTGTGGGGGTGGGGTCAGAGTGGGGAAATAGCGTCCCCCTCTCCTGCTTCCCACAACTGGGTGAGGAGCTGAACCTTAGGTGTTCACCAGGGCAGTCGCTCAGGTAGCTGGGTTGTGACGCTATATGTGGGGGCGGGGTCAGAGCCGGGAAATGGTGGTCCTCTCTGCTGCCTCCCATCACTGGGACCCACTCGGTCCCATCTCACTGCCCACTCCCTCACTGGTCTATCTGTGAAGGAATGCACCACCACGGTCAACCCGCCGCCCTGCGCCCTGGCCAGATCCACAGGTCACTCACTGGGTCTTGCTCACTAGGTTTCTCACTGGGTCTGCCCTTTGCAACCCTATGCCTGGGATTCGTGTGCCTGAGTCCCTCTGACCGAGTTTTCCTGTGCAACCCCACTCCGCCAGCTGCTGGTTTCTCCCCTCTTACAGGTCAGGCTGAAGAATTCGTTGTTATCAGACTTCCAAAAAGTTCAATTTTCTGTGTTTTGACTATGTTTTCTATTGCTAATATTTTGTTGTCTCTAAACTTGGTTGTGTGAGAAAGCACAGCATCTCCACCTTTGCCTCCATCTTGGCAGAAGTCGCATTTCATGTTCTTACAAATAATACAAAATAATTACATTTTGAGATAAATACATTGTCATAATTGCTTAACTTGATAAACAAAATGCAGTTGCCTTATGTCATCACACTTATACAACATTGCTTAATATTCTAAGTATGTGACATTAGAAAAGTAACAGATACAACATAAGTAAATTATTATGTAAATATACATAAATTTATAAATAAAAGCTAATTATATGTAAAAATCTTTTATACTCTGAACTTACTTCTCACACCAAATATATTTATCCAAAATCCAGAGCTCTGAGTTTTTTTATTAAATTCTCAATGACAAAACAATGTCTAAGGCAACAAAAGTTGTTTTTATATGGTAGAATTTTAAGATGATTTCAAAAGTGTCTTTTTCTTAAGAACTAATAGTAATAAATATTTCCACTGACTCTTGACACATAAAACTATGACTTAAAATATGTTATCACAAAAAAATACTAAAGTAAGAGTTGGCACACAACTGGAATGAATTCACTAAGATAAAATGTGTTCGCTTCAGTTCTGTTTTATGCTCTATTACCAATCTCAAATTATCTGTTGGATCAACAAATAAATATGGCCAGATCAATAAATAAATTCTTTTTTTGTTTTTGGTGCTTTATTTTTAGATAGGGGTCATTCATTGCTGAAGACATTATTTCATTCTACCTAGTTCTATTCAAGAATAGAAAGCATCATTTGAACAAAAATTTCCCTAAAAAATGTTTCTAGTTAGTGTATCTTTTAGACTTGGGTGTGGAAGAGTAAGGGTCAAAATTGTGTAGGATAAGGAAACTAATTGGTAGCTAGATTCATAATAATCACACATAACCACATAGGTTGCGTTTATGTAAAAGTGCATTAAAGAATAAAATACTGGAGAATTATTTCTACTTCTAACATAAATTAATTAATATTAAAAAGTATACTTTAATAATATTATAATATGGGGTAGGAAGACTCATGGTTTATAAAAGGAAAACATGCAAATCTAGAGCCTTCTACTACAAATGTACCTGCTATATTTTCAATACAGTCATACCTCGGTACTTGTGGCTTCAGAACTCGTCAAAACCTGGACTACTGCATTTTGATAAGAAAAACGTTTCAGCACTGGCGCTTGCTTGGGACTCATCCCACTTCCTAGAACTTGTATGAGTCATGATGCCATCCCTCAAGAGAAAATGCTGCATTGTTCTGTACTCATCAACTCTTCCAGAGTCCTGAATGAATTAATGATAAATACTGAGCAGCATTGTATTTTCCAAGATTGCATTTAAATTATCAGCTTATAGGCATGTGAATTTATTATCCTTTTAAAGGGTGAAATTGCTTCTATAGTATATATTAAGTGTCATGAATTTTAAAGATAAAAGGTATAGTATATTTTGTTTATAAAATATAATTGAACCATGAATTATGCTTACACAAAGCACATATAATCAGTAAGTTTTCATGACCTAGTAGCTGAATTGTGACACCAAGTCATTGTAAATTAGAACTAGCAAAGAGTTTATTCCCGTACCTAAATGGCAAGGGAAATTTATTTTTGTATGATGCATAAATTTATTGGTACTAGCTACTTTGGGAAGCTTAACCTAAAACTTTATTTTATGAGCACTAGTTCTTGGATTGGTAATTGCACTTAGTAACTAGCAATTTGTCACATTTTTGGATGTTATGATATCTCTCTATTCTATATACTCTTTAATTATGTCCTAATTTTCACTAAAATATTATTACCTCAATAATCATTTCTTAGAACACCAGCACTCAGGACATGGTTGTATCAATGTTAACCTTCTGTCCCACATTTACAAAGAATAGAGATTAATGCAGTTATCCATAAGTATTCAAAAACATTTGCTAAGTTTAACTCCAGAATTTATCAAAATATAGAACTGAAAAATTAGTGATTCACTAATTCAAGTGTTCCATTTGTAAAAGGAGAAAAACAATTTCCCAAGAAATTAATTGATTTCCCAAGGATAAGAAGGCACAGTATCAGCTTATGTTGGACCAGGTGTTTTGATTGCTGACCCATGGATTTCTACCTGACTTCATAGATTCTCCTATTGTAAATGCAAATAATATAGTTAAAGAATAGTTAACAACAGCAATACAAAACCATTTTCAAGGAAATTGAGAGTGTGTATTCAAACACCATTCTGGATAATAAAATTTGTCCAAAGAAGGAAAAGGCAAATGTCTCAGCTCTATCTTGCATTTAATATCTCTTTATGCAAATGTCTGCATCTAATATAAAGTGTAAAAGAGAGAGATGAATGAGCGTGAGGGAGAGACCATTGGTTATTATCATCAGGTCTTCTATATATATATTAGGTTAGTTAATGGCAACCAGTTGGTTGATTGTTAGGCAAAGTAGACTGAAATAGGAAAAAAATGTCTTTATCTCTAAAGAGATTAACAATTATTGGTAAAGTGAACTATAAGAATTCTTCTGACAAGACTTAAGTATTGTCATGGAGGTGATTTTACCCAATATGTTAACTTTATCCAGTATTTCACTTTGCTCTTGGAAATATAGCACAGTAAAAACTTGAAAGAAATATTGTGTATAAAAAAAACTATTTCTAATTAAAATTAGAAATAATTCTCCTGAAAAGATATTTCCCAGCATCTGTTGTTGAATATTAGAGCATTATCTTTAACTTATAAGTAGTACAATATGAAAATAAATGTCAATAATGTAATTATCTGATATAATGTTCATTACCTGAAGAACTGAAATTAATTTATACTAAATCATTATCTTTTTATGGCAGACAGATATTGGGGTTATGGTATCAGTAAACTTTGGGCTCTTTTCATTCACAGATCAGGATCTGCTTTTTAATAAATTGAGAAGCTAAGGTCTAACCCTTTCAGCAGCAGATTGGCTTACTAATTATCTTAGTAATAGCTTTAAATTATTATTCAGTGTAGGTCTGTGTCCTACAGTTAGTGGGTCATGATATCTCTTGAGATTCATACATTTTTCCACTTTTAGGAAATTACCTGCCATCTGCAAATAATTCAAGTTCATTGTTTAACTTTTTAAAATAATATTAATATGGTCAGGAACATACTGATGCACTTGAAAGGGTCTGAAACTAACCTGGGAGACAGAGTAGCTGATTCCTTTTTAAGATTCATCTACTCTCTGAAAACTGAGTAATTAGTTTACTCATGAAATTACTCATGAAATTAACATGAGTAATTTCATATCACAATGTATTATGTTGTTTTTCAAGATGTTTCTTTTAGTCTGAAATATACAATATTATTATGGATGAGTGTTTACTTCTGATGATAATAAAATTACATAAAATTTTCTCACTAACAAGACACCAAATTACAGAGGATGACATAGTAAAATATGCTTTTATGTCACCTCAGAGAGACACTACATTTGATTTTCTGCATTACCTACCCTCCTCAGTTTATTCATCTATAAATGAAAGGAAAAATACTTTATCTTCTTGAGACATGAAAAGCCTTTTAGAGGCAGCTCATTTTGACCTAGTAATTCCAATTTTCTGAGACTACCATAAGGAAACAATGAGTTATTTTTAAGAATATACATAAATATACTTATTAGAGGAAAGGTTAAACAAATAAAAGAAAAATCTAAATTTTCATGACTATAACAACTGTTATATAAATAATGATTTCACTTTATAATAGAATACTATGAAGTCATAAGAATTATATTTGAAAATATGTAACAAGATGTGAAATATCATAATATGATCAATAATATAAGACATGTCAAAGAATCTAAAACAATTAGATTAGTATATTTTATAGTATAAAAAATTTAATTTTTTAAAAGTATATCACACAAACACACATGTATCTGCAACTATAAATTATAAAAATTTAAAGGTAACATGAGGTACTTTTACTAAAAAAAAAACATAATTAACTGCTAATAACAGATTTCTTCTTCAAAATGTAATAGAGTACCTTGTAGCAGACCAATGCCTTCATCAAACATACCTAGGAATGATAATGTAAAATTTCTGACATAGCATATACTACAAAAGAATAAATAAATTATATATATTTACAAAGAAAATAAATTGTATATTAAGCATAAAGAAAATAAAAGGAAGAAAATTATAAGCACACAGTAGAAATCGAGTAAAAAGAAAACAACTGGGCAAGAGGAAAAAATCCATCTAGGAATTGGTTCTTGGAAAATAATAATAAAATTGATAAACCACTATCACCCTTAAAAAGAAATGATAGAATATACAAATAAATAATTTCAAGAGTAAAAATAATTAATATAGATTACAGACATATAAATATTTTTATCATTAAAAACTCCATCCAATACATTTGAAAATTTAGATGAAATCAAATTTTTAACAATCAACTCATCAAAACTGACACAAGAAATAAAAAATCTTTTAGCTTTATATCTATCAAGCAAACCTTTAGATGAAAGAAAAACTTCATGAAGATAGATAAATACCAGCCCTGGTAGCATCATTAATGATTGGGGAATAACTTGTACATAATAAATACTTTAAACCTGACACAATTCTTACAAAGAAATGAAAGTGTAAGTTAATAACCTCCTACTCAAAATTTATTCATGGAGCCAGCATTAAATCTTGTTAGCCACAAACTTAATAAGGACATTAGAAAAAAATGTAAATTTTTCTCATTAAAATAATATTAGCAAATTGAAGATTAATAAGTAAAACCCAGCAATATTTGGGGAAAATAATGACATAATTTGTGGGTTATTTCAGATACATAGGGAAATTCACATTTCACATTCAGTGTAATTCACGGGGATTATTTGTAATAAAAATAGAAAAATGAAATGATTATCTAAGATACAGGTGGCAAACACAAGGCCCGCAGGCTGAATCTGGGTCTCCACCTTGTTTTTTCTCTAGCTGGAGACCTTGTTTCTACCCCATGGCAGCACTGAGTTCTTGCTTAACTGCTAAGGAGTAGTTACATTTACGCAGTCCTAAAATTACATTCAGCCCTTTGATGGAAACCTCAAGGCTGATGTGGCCCCTGGTGAAAATGAGTTTGATACCCTGGTCTAAGATATCCAGGAAAACTTTAAAAAATCCAGTACACATTCAATCAGGAATAAAAAGAAACTTCCCCAATTTAGTATGACTATCTAGAAGAAAGGGAGGACAAACATTATACTTACAGGTCAAACACCGAGAACATGACCACTAAGATTAGTGATGAAATAATGATCATTATCACCACTACCTTTCAATGTGCATGATGCAGTATACAGACGATGTGTTATAGAGTTGTGTACTTGAAATGTGTATGGTTTTATTAACCTGTGTAACCCCAACAAATTCAATAAAAAGAAAATACTGATGAAAAATTTTGTAAATGTCCAGAAACAAGGATAGTTATTTCTTTATTACTCTTAAAATTTTATTTTCTACTTATATTTAAAGTATAGATAAATAAAATTGATTTTATTGATCGTTTATTGACTATTATATATTTCATTTTAATTTTAATAGTTACTGCATTTAATCTTTTGCAATTAATATTAAACATAATAGACATGTTTATAAGATCAATAAACAAAAATCTATTTTACTTGTACATAACTTAAGTAGAAAATAAAATTTTAAAATAGTAACTCTTAAATTAGTATCAAAAATGTGGGAATAATTCTAATTGCACAAGATCTCTACTTTGAAAACATCATACATTATTGAGGAAAAGTAAAGAAGGTCATCTATGTTTAGCTGAGTTGTGACAAAGGCGAAGATGTAATACATAGTAAAATAATACTCTTTCACTAAATGATACCAGGTCAGTTGGATCATCATCAATAATAAAAGTAAAAGTTAAATATCATATCACACCATACAGAAAAAAGCAATTCCAGCTCTGTTGGCGTTCTAAATATGATAGGTAAACAAAACTTTTAAAAAACAATTACAAATTATTAATTACCTTGGGAAATAAAAATTTTTATTAAACAAAATATAGAAACCATTACCTAAAGGGAGAAAATGTAATAAATAGACTGCATTAAAATTAAGAATATTTAATTATTAAATAACATAATGGAGAGTAAAATAGCACACCACAGACCATGCACATATCTGACAAAGAACTTCTATACACAGAATTCCCAAATGTTGGTAACAATGAGATAGTAAATACAGTTATAAAAGGAGATGGGGGAGCAAAAGACTTCAATGGGCACTTCAAAAATAAATGTATCAAAATAGCTAATGGCATATATCTAAGTAGTTGTAAATCTCATTAGTCATAAGAGAAATCCAAATAATAACAAAGTGAGACATTACTATTATAAACCCACTGAATACTAAAAATAAGAAGATTGACAAGTGTTTGTGTGAGCAGGGAGCCACTGGAATCCCCTATGCTGCTGGTGCTAATACATATTGACACAATCGCTGTGGAAACATTTTTCATAGGATCTAAGTCTAAACACATTCATTCCCTAGACTAGGCTAGTCCACCTAGACATAAAAACTTAGCAGAAATTTATACACATGTTCACCAAAATACATGAAGAAGTAGTTCAGATAAGCACAATTTACAATGGACTAAACTGAAAATCCAAATGTCAATCAAGAGGAAAAGGGATAAATATATCATGGAATACTATTTAATAAAAAGAGTGAAAAAATTAACATACAAAAGAGAATACACATCATGACTTCACCTACATAAACCTGAAAACCAGATAAAACTAACATGTGGTGTCAGAAGTCAGACAGTAGTTATATCTGGGGAAGGAAGCGACCAAGGAAAGACATGTTGTCAATGTCACTTTTCTCCTTCAGAGTGATGGCTGTTATATGGATGATTTTATGTTGTGAAAATCTACTGAGCCCTACACTCTCAACATGTGAACTTTATATTATATATTAATATAATGTTTATCTTTAAAATAATACTGAAATATGCCCATTTTAGTTTTATTAGAGGGACTAAATGAAGCCATGTATGAGAAAGCATTTTGTAGAACTCTGGCAACACTGTTATTACTGCACAGAAAATGTGATTGCTCAGCTATGAGAATGTGGGCTCACAATATGAATTATGACCCAATAAAATTTCACCTTGGACACCCCTGATCTTTTTTCAAATGTTCTTTCTTGGCAGTATTTAGAGAACATCTTGATTCTCACTGAAATTCTGTTTTCAGCTTTGTGAATGCCAAGAAAGACATTTTAATAAGTTGTCCCTAGATTAACTTTCAGAGAAATGTAACTGTGCTTCTACAACATAAAGTTGCAGGAGGGAAAATGGGGTAAGTATTGCATTAATCTTTAAGATAACTACCTATGTCCAGTTCCTCTGCTCTCTCAGAACAAATAAAATTCTGAGCCAAGTAATAACAGAGGAATTGCCAGTGAATATTAAGAGAAGCTTACAATCAGCAAGAATACCCAAAGATCACCATCCAGCTCTTTGTTTAGAAAGAAGTATAATATCTTCAAATAGTTAAAAATAAATTTGGGGATCCGAATGCACAAAGTAAAATCCTAGTTTCATCAGTTACCAAATACATACAATTAACTACTTTTGTTTTTTAACTTTCTGAGGCTCCTCTTCAATAAGATGAAGATAATCTAATTAAAGAGTTGTTACAGAGTTAAGTAAATTAATACATGCTGAATGCATAGAAAAAATATAGCAAGTGCTCAAGATTGTTACTTAACAAATTTTCAACAGACAAAACATGAAAATTAGTCTATTGACTTGAAATTGGTACTTCTGATTGACATTCAACACTCCTCCTCAGTCACAATCTCTTTCCATCCTGAGATTTAGCTGTCAACTGGTTCTTTATGAGATTTTTATGCCAATATAACTTAAGCTTGTATAAAGGTAAGGAACATGAAGAATTTCACGGGGAGCTGGGAAGTTATTTATATCACTTTAATTAAATTCCTTTTTCCTGAATCCAGACATATCAACTCAGCCAAATGAAAGGGAATCTTGGAACTGTAGTCTAGCCATGTATCTAGGAAAAGATAAATGGAATTGAAGGACCCCTAGCTAGTTTCTGCCTTAGCCACCCTTTTGTTCCACTCATCCTCCCTTAAGGATAATTATAGTTCTTTATTAGCTCAGCTGTGAAGGAGTTTATGTAGTCAAAGGTAAGCACTATCTATTTAATTAAGCAAAATTATGTTCCAATTACATTAGATTACATTAGAGGTTATAATTACATTAAGAGTAAAATGGCAGAAGAAAATGGGTGTATTGGAGTGTGTAGGAGTTAGGGCAATTAAGAGAGCTAATTTCTTATCTTTTATATTTGAGAGTCAGTAATAAATACCTAAAACCCAAAATTCAAGAAATATTTGTATAAAAATGTGAAAATCTCAGATATTACACACAGCAGTATTTTCACCAGTATGTCCCCTAGAGTAAGAGACATAAAGATAAGAATAAACAAATGGGATCTCATCAAAATAAAAACCTTGTGTGCAGCTAAAGAAAACACCATTAAAGTGAAAAGAGGACCAACCATATGGAAAAACATATTTGCCAATGATACCTCAGACAAGGGTTTGGTCTCCAAAATATATAAAGAATTCACACAACTTCATTACAGGAAGACAAATAATTTAATTAAAAAATGGGCAAAGGACTTGAACAAACACTTTTCCAAGGAGTACATACAAAGGGCCCAGAGATATATGAAAAGATATTAATAATCACTAGCCATCAGAGAAATGCATATTAAAACCACAATGAGATACCTACTTCACATTGGTAAGAATGACCATTATAACCAAATTAACAAACAAGTGTTGGAGAGGATGTGGAGAAAAGGGAACCCTGGTGCATTGTTTGTGGGAATGCAGACCGGTGCAGCCATGTGGAAGACAGGATGGAATTTCCTCAGAAAACTGAAAATAAAACTGCCTTTTGACATGTCAATTCCACTGCTGAGATTATACCCTAAGGACCCTGAAACACCAATTCAAAAGAAGCTCTGCACCCTGGAAGCAACCTAAATGCCCATCAGTAAATGAATTAATAAAAAAATTATGGTACATTTACACAATGAAATACTATACAGCAGAGGGAAAGAAGGAGCTCCTACCCTTTGTGACAGCATGGACAGAACTGGAGAGCATTATGCTAAGTGAAATAAGCCAGGCGGTGAAAGACAAATACCATATGATCTCACTTATAAGTGGAACCTAATCAACAAAACTAGAAGCAAGCAAAATATAACCAGAGACATTGAAATTAAGAATAAACTGACAGTAAACAAAAGGGAGGTGAGAGAGGATAATGCAGGGGAAAAAGGGAAGGGCTTTCAGGAACATGTGTAAAGGACATATGGACAAAATCAAAGTGGGGCAGGATCAAGGGTGGGAAGTGGGAATGGTTAGGGTGGGGGAGTGATGGGGGAAAATGGAGACAACTGTATTGAACAACAATAAAAAATGTGGTGGAAAATGTGATTTTGAATAAAAGTAAAAACCAGGAGGAATAGCTAGAAATTGAAAGCATTGGCATCAATGTAATAAGAATCTAGAGCAGGAAATGAAGAGTCAGTGTCTTATTGTACATTACAAAGCTATTAATCCAGTTTTTACTTTGTAGCCTTTTTCGACCATCGTCATGTGCTATTTTGATTAAACAAAATAGAATTCATATAACCAACAATACTAAGACCATGAGAGATTGTCATATTAGCATATGTCAATTAGTATGAAAGTTAGCAACACATAGCTGATAAAGATCTAAATTCTTGTGACTGTAACACACAGTAAAAAAGGAAGAAGAATGTGAGTGGTTCAGATAGAGAACAACAATGGAGATCACATGGAGAAGAGTTTGTGTCTTTAGGGGTTGTCTTGATCATCCCTAGAACTATTTGGGGATGGTCATTCCTGTTATTTCTTCCAGTAGCACAGTTACACAGATTCAGAATCCAAGTTGTCTCAGCTATCTGACAGTTGCTATTCTATATTGAAACATTATGGTGCTTACTCTTCTGTTGACTTATGTGAATTGTTTAGGTTGTAGCATTTGTAGCCACCTTTACTGTGCTTCTTAACCTTGGCTGCTTTTACAATATTGAATCCATCGAATGGGAAAACAAAGAAGATCAACATTTTCTAAACTTATGACTTTTACAACTAGAGGGAAAACATCCATTACTTGAATACTTATTTGGAATAATTTCAAGTGTGTTTAATATAGACATCAAGAGTAATAGGATAATATCAGAAATGATTTAAGAAAAGTAAATTTGGTACTTAGAGAAGCCAAACAATCTTTCCAAGGTCATAATTCTCAGACTTATACTAAAGTCAGACATTGAAGCAAGTACAGAGGGTCACACAGTTAAAAGACTGGTGAGATGTCACAGAGCATACAAACATAAGCCTTTAATAAAGACAAGACACTTAATACAGCAAGAGAAGAAATCATTGGGCATGTATGAGGCATCCAAGCATTCCTTCCAGAGTCCTCTCAGTTACATAGGATAAACATCATCTCCACATCACAAATTATGAAAACAATTGTAAAAGGGCTCAGTCTTAGGGAAACCCAAACACTTGTTTACTGGAGATTATCAATAATCATATTTGCTGTTACCAGAGGAAGACCTGGACTGAGGCTGTTCTTCCCAGCACAGTCTGGACATGGGCAATGTTGCAAGAAAAGAATTTCATGGACACTCACATAGGAAGAATTTTAAGAAATAGTGGCAAGATTTACTAGAGGAAAAAGTGACAGTACACTCCCAGAGAGGCAGATATCAGTCAGGTTATAAGGTAGCAGCTGTGTGGATTTAGGACTGTCCTATGCCGCTACTTGGTTGCAAGTCCCGTGGGGATTCTTAAGAGTTTAGATGAATAGAAGGCAAAAAGTAAGTGTCCGAGAGAAAGAAGAATACTAGCACTCTCCAAGGAGGGCTTACTGGGTTCTTTATCTAGTTTCCATGTATTTCCTTGTGATTGGGAAAAGAGTAGTCTTCTTTCAAATTACCCAATTGCTTTCCTGGATTTTCTTGGGCTTGTGCCCTTCCCTAATCCAATCCTTGCCTAGATTTTCCCAAGCTAGTGCCTAATATGGTCATCAGTTTGGCTCCTACCTCCCAGTTCCGCTTCATCATTTGCCTTATTCTGAGCATGCACCTAGTAAAAAAAATTTCCCCTGCAGTCTCTCCCCAACTCCCATAGCTTTAAGGCTATCTTTCCTGACTAGTTGACTGTAAAACTGCTGTTTGCCAACTTAATCAAGCTTAACCAAAACCCTCTTCTCTTTCATTAATAACTAACTAACTGCTTATTCTGACATTGACAATAAGACCAGGATTTCTAATCAGATAAACCAAGTTTAGACTAGTAAGCCATACATTTAATATAAACAATTTTAACAAGCTGATATAGGACACCTCTAGGAAAGTCTGGGCTTAGCACATTCCAAATCCTTACTTCGAATATTTCATTGCTATTTTGTCCAAGAGTCAATGTTATGGTTCTAGACATCCCTAGGGATAAGCATAGGCTGTCACATGTAACCTGTAAATTAAATCTGACCTACATAGCCATAAAATTAATTCTAAATTACTTTTTTTTTAAAAAAAAAAGAAGGCCATACTAGAGGTATAATGGAGAACTTTTTATTTTTTTAGATTTGTGGAACTTACACACACAAATATGAAGCTACAATTTAATAGGTTATTTTGTACTTTTTATCATTGTTTTATTTTTAAAACTTTCTCCATGAATTTATAACATTGCAATACTAAATTAAAGGAGTGGTAAAAATTGCACAATGGAGTCATCTATGGACATTAAGACAAAAAAGGGGTCATAGAAATATAAAAAAACCTTTCTTTTATCTTGAAGAGTATAATATTCTATATCAGTTTTTAAAAGATCTTGCCATATTCTATGTACATAAAAATATAACACAAACAAGTAACCACAAAATAGATGCTGAGAGCAAAAAGCTAAGGTTAGTGTTTCTAGAAAAATACAGCAACAACAATGTATTTTAAGAAAATTTATTCTAGGGAATTCTGGCCAAGATGGAGGCATAGGTAGAAATGCTTCACTTCCTTGCACAACCAAAAGAAGGATAACAGCAAATTTAAAAACAATAAAAAAAACAGGAATGCCAGAAATTGCATGGAACTCTGACAACCAAGGAATTAAAGAAACCTTCATCCAGACTGGTAGGAGGGATGGAGATGGGCAACCAGGCAGGCAGAAAGGACTAGCAACAAGGTGGCTGATCAAGGGCGAGGAGGGACTGGCTCATCAGAAATCTAAAGATTCAAAACCTCTAGTAGTAAAATACTATACGGATTGTGAAAGTGGGAGAAACTCACAGTCTCACAGTTTGTTGGAAAGTGGGGCTAGAACAGAGCAAGTGAGTGGCATTGTTCCCTCTCTGACCTCTCCCCAACCAACAGCACCACAATTCAGTAAAGAGGGTTGCCCTCCTGGTGAATACCTAAGGTTCCACTCCTTAGAACATAACAGGTGTGCTGAGACAAAGAAATATGGCCCAAATGAAAAAAGAGATCAAAATTCCAGAAAAAAAAAGCTAAAGAATGAGGAAATAGACAACATATCTGATGCAGAGTTCAAAACACTGGTAATAAAGATGCTCACAGAACTGATTGAGCTTGCTCACAAAATGAAGGAAGAAATGAAAGCTACCAAAGTGAAATGAAGCAAAAATTCATGGAACCAACAGTGAAGGGAAGGAAACCAGGACTCGGATCAACAATTTAGAACAAAAGAAATAAATATCCAACCAGAACAGAATGAAGAAACAAGAATTCAAACAGATGAGGAGAGGCTTGGGAACCTCTGGGACAACTTCACATACTTCAACATCTGAATCATAGGGGTGCCAGAAGGAGAAGAGGAAGAGCAAGAAATTGAAAACTTACTTGGACAAATAATGAAGAAAAACTTCCCCAATCTAGCAAAGGAAATAGACTTCCAGAAAGTCCAGGAAGCTCAGAGAGGCCCCCCCAAAATGGACCAAGGATGAACACAACAAGGCACATCATAATTCAGTCACCTAGATTAAAGATAAGGAAACAATCCTAGAATCAGGAAAAAAAAAAAAGGAGAGTAACATACAAAGGAGTGCCCATAAGACTATCAGATGATTTATCAAAAGAAACCTTACAGGTAAGAAGGGACTGGAAGGAGTATTTGAAGTCATAAAAGGCGAGGACCTACATCCAAGATTACTCTATCCAGCAAAGCTATCATTTAGAATGGAAGGGCAGATAAAGTGCTTCTCAGATAATGTCAAGTTAAGGAGTACATCATTGACAAGCCCTTATTATATGAAATGTTCAAGGGACTTATCTAAAAAATATAAGAGGGTCAAGAGCTATGAACAATAAAATGACAACAAGTTTATAACTATCATCAACAACCTAGAAAACAGAAACAAAAACTAAGCAAACAACTAGAACAGGAACAGAATCACAGAAATGAAGATCGCATGGAGGGTTATCAATGGGGAGAATGGGGGGGAAGATATAGGAAATAAGAAGCATAATTGGTAGGCATAAAATAAACAGGGGGAGATTAAGAATAGTATAAGAATGTAGAAGCCAAAGAACTTATATATACAACCCATGAACTAAGCAGGGGGATGCTGGAGCATAGGGGGGTACAGAGTAAAGGGAGGATAATGGGGAGGAAAAAATTGGAACAACTATAATAGCATAATAAATAAAATATACTTTAAAAATATTCTATTTTTTATTTTACAGATAGAGGGAGGGAAGGAAAGGAAGAGGGAGAGAAACATCTAAGTGAAAGAAAAACAGCGATCTTTTGCTTTCCATATGTGCCCTGACCAGGGACCAAACCTTCAACCCAGGATGTGCCCTGACTCAAAATCAAACAGTGACTTTTTGTTCTGTGGGACAACACCCAACTAACTGAGCCATACTGATTGGGGCCTGCAAGAACTCTAAAATGCTCCAGTGGAAAAGGAAGTTGGAAATAATTTTCAAATCATGTTATCTCTGACTGAAGAAAAAGGGAAAGTCTTGGGAATATGGAGAACAGAATCATTGCTATAGTATTTACCAGTAGATTTTTTTTTAAAGATTTTATTTATCTTTAGAGGGGAAAGGAAGGAGAGAGGGAGAGAACTGGCCTGCAACCCAGGCATGTGCCCTGACTGGGAATCGAACCATGGTTGCTTGGTTCCCAGGCCCGCACTCAATCCACTGAGCTACACCAGCCAGGGCTTACCAGTGGATTTTCAAACAAGAAATATTCAAGAAGGCTCATGTCTTCTTAATTTAGTGAATAATCATTTAATAATTGCAAAGATTAAATACTGAATGATACTAACAAAAGCTTTCCACTAGTTTGAAAACTTAAATGAATACAACAGCATGCGACATTAGCTGGAATTTGCCATTTTAAGTTAGTTGATAAAGATGGAGAGAGTACTTACATCAGTATATTAATTTTTGAGAAAGAATATTTAGGATAATAAGTATTAAATGTTTATTGAGCTTTGTTTCAAATTTTGTTTTAATTATATAATTTTTTCTGTATAGATAAATTATACTTGTCTTTTATATTTTCAATGAAAAAATTTTATACCATCTAACTATCTTAATTCATCTGAGTATTTATTAGAAAGATACACACTGTGTCATTTCATTAAAGGTGAAAAACTGATGTTGAAGCCTTTGGTCTAAAATTCAATGATGTGGAGGCTTACTGCAGTCCCCTGAAAGGCAAAGCAGGTATAAATATTTATTTTTGAAGACAAATACATAAATAAGTCTTTTATCTGATAAGTAGAGAATCAAAAATTAAAATGTTTAAACTATTGATTTTCCATTAATGCTGTAAACTTGACTTAAAACAATACAACTGTATTGCTGTATAATTCTGTATACTAGAAGTCTGACATGAGTCTCACTGGATTAAAGTCAATGTGTCAGCAAGGCTGCCTTCCTTTCTGGATTGAGGAGAGTATCTTTTCTTCAATTTTTAAGCCTCTAGTGACTACCTGTTCATCTTGACTCACGGCTTCTTTCTTCATCTTCAAAGCCAATAACTATGGGCCAAGTCCTTACAATGACCTCTTTTTTGTCTCCCTGCTCCACTTTTAAGAATCCTTAAGATTACCTTGGATCTACAAAAAAATCCCTAATAAGTTCCCTTTTTTAAAGAAGGCTGATCGGCAGTCTTAACCACATCTGCAACTTTAATTCCCTTTTGCCCTGTAAGGAATATATTCACAAGGCCTAGGGATTTGGAGATAGATATCTTTGTGGGGCCATTATTCCTCTTTCCATGGTAGCTAATATCATAGCTCTGCTATGCTTTTAGGATAAAAATCTACAGGTATTTAAAATACTTCTGCTTTTATTCGTCTTACTACCTTTTTAAAATTTATACTCATTCTATTTCAACACAACACAGCATGAAATTACATTTGCTGAAAGAAGATTTCAATTAATGATTCATCAAATATTTATGAGATGTTTGCTATCAAGTAGACTCTGTCCTGGGCACTGAGAATATAGCAGTGAAAAAAAACCATAAATGTCTACTATGGATCTTACGTTCTAATGAGAGAGTAATACAATAATAGCATGAATACGTAAATATATATAACCTGTTAAATAAATTAAGAAAATCATGTAGGAAGTATTTTATGTGAATGTGGATAATGGAAATGAGGAATAAGCAGGAAGTTTTCTAGCAGTTATTGGATTGAAAGGCCAGAGAGCTCTGACAGGGCTGCCTAGACTTCTGACGGCGGTATAGACATCGCGCTGGTGAAAATGACAACAGGATACAAGAACCATGAACTGGGCACCTCACCACTGCAAAAGCAGGTGGAAGACTGTAATTTATAAGAGGAGGTTTGTGATGCAGTAGACACCATTGCCCGTCATTGAGCCTTTACAAGGTACCTTATCAGTAAGCGCACACAGCACCAGCAATCAGTAGCACTCAACAACGTGGCTCTCCGGAAATAAGACAGAGACCACTGTGGCTCTGAAAGACTTATCCTATGCCATTGATAAATAAATAAATAAATAAATAGCCTACCTCATTTTCACTCCTTAGATCAGATTCAATCCTCCATACTAGATAGCTTTTCTTACAAGGAAGTAGAAACTTCTACTCAGTATTCACAGTTGAACGATAAAAAGACCAATGAGGTAACATTTTAGTTTAATTAGTCCTGACAGGAAAAGAGGATTCCAAATGACTCAGGGCTTTAAATAATCTAGAAGAAAGAGATTCCACTTATTGGTTTAGAAAATTTTTGAGGAGAGCAGATCTGAGGAGAATTTTAGGAGTTTGTAGTTTAGTAGCTGTTAGAGAAAAGTAAACATGATAAAATATACAACTTATGGTACCTGCACAAAATTCCTTCAGGGAACTAAAATCTTTTTATTGGAATCCACGGTAATTTCCATGAGGAAGTATTTCTCTTCAGCAGACGTGTGGTCTCTCTACAAAACTTTTCTGACTCTCTTTAAGCAGGTAAAATGATCTCTTTCATTATTTTGGGGAAAAAATTAGGTACCTTTGGCTGCATTCTCTATTCTTTTGTGTAAGTGTGGGAGTAGCATTTGGAAATCTTTTACATTAAAAAAAAACCAGATTCTAGATTTTGAGAAATCTAGTTTTTAAATAGAAGATCTAATTAAGCTTTTTAAAAATATATTGTTTGGGCTAAAAATTGAATGGCTGTATTCTAAATTAAGCCTATTTATTGTCCGCTGTGACTTTTATTCTATACCTAAACTTAGACATCACAGTACAAATTACTTACACAGCAGATGGTCTTCTAAGCCACATGAATTTAGCTACCAATATGTCAGCAGTATTTGTTGGCTTTCACTTATTAGGTGAAAAAATAACTATTTGTAGCATTTTATAAAAATTTAACTTATTTGGACTTAATAACAGGTCTTTTAAGTCTCTGCAGTTGGTATTTCTGTTAATCAAAAATAAATTGTAGCAAAACTATATTGAATCTCTAGAAACAGGAAATAGTATATCTGTTGATATATCATACTCAACTATTACATTCAAATAAAATGTAATAGCTAGAGGTAGATATTTACTTCCTGTTAAATTTGTTTTTCATTTTTATGTTCATGCTATGTTTCATTATATCAAAATATTGCAAACCTAGCAGCTACATCATGTTTTATAAAAGTGCTTGCTTTATTCCCTTTTAAATCATTCCTTTACAGAGTATTATTGTTTAATAAAATGGAATTAATAAAAACATAACTATAATCTCTGTATTCTAACAATAATTTGTCAACTCTTGTTTCTAATATAAAATTAACATGTAAATTATACCATATAAACTTGAAGAAGAAAAAGCAAGTAGCAAATAATTTTTAATTGTTAATATGCTAATAAACATCCTATTACCATTTATTATTATGGATTTTTCATATTAAGATGAATTTTTCTTCCTTTTAATTAAACTATAAAACCTCTGCAGTATCCTGTGTCTGAAGACTCAGTGATTTTCAATTTTAAATGACATTCAAGATACTATTTAACACAAACACACACTGTTTCCCCAAAGCGTATCCATTTATCTCTCTCTTTTTCTTGTTTTTTTTTAACATTGCTTTTTCAAATACCGTTGTCTCCACTTTCCCTCCTCCACTCCCTGTGCCACACCCCTCCCCACCTCCCACCCTCAATTCTACCCCCCTTTGGCTTTGTCTATTTGTCCTTTATATGTTCCTTGACTTTCAATCACTTCAACTAAAGAGAGCATCACCTTTTTAAAATTCCAGGATTGATTTCGTTCATTTGCAACACAGATAGTCTTTGACTTATTGTTATTTTTCCCTACCTTAACAATTAAATATGTATTACTATGAGCAACATGGAAAGCAGTGAAAAGTAATGTCTTGCGCCTTCTCACTTTAGAAGTAAAGTAGTTGACCTAACAAACCTTATTATGTTAACAATGCAAGAAAATATTTAGGCATAATTATTTTTCAGGTAGAACAACAGAACACAGTAACAGAATATATGACCTCCTACAACTCAGCAATGAGAAATATGGCACAACAAAAAACAGTGGCAGCAGTGAAGTGTCTTTATAAAAACACTGCATCAAACACATCCTACCACGGCATGTAGCAGCATAACAACAGGCTCCGCATCATTAGTTGTCAGAAAAATACAAGGTAAAACCACAAGGAGATACCAATGTATACCCATGAGAATGGCTAACATTAAAAAGACTGATAACACTAAGTGGTGACAAGCTTGCAGAACACCTAGAAATGTCATATGTTGTTAACTCAAACGCTGAATGGCATAAGCACTTTGGAAAACAGTTTGAAATTTCTTATAAAATCTGATGTACATTTTCTACATAAGCCACCAATCTTACTCCTAGATGTTTCTCCAAAGAAAGTGAAAAATGATGTCACCAGAAAGGTACATCTGCAAATATTCATAGCATTTTATTCATAATTGCCATAAACAGAAAACAAATTGAGGCTCGTTTTTTGTTGTTTGTTTGTTTGTTTAGGTAGATTGGATAAACAGTGGGGCCTAAGCATATTTTGAGCCTCTAATTGTTCCCTGTATTTCAGGTATTTCCTTCCCATGCATTTGATGAATGTGGCTATCTCAGACTCCTTAGACAGAATGTTTGTGAGAGATTTCATCTTTCCTTCAGAGGTTTTGAGTTGAATCACAACACTCCCCTTTGGGACTCCTTTATTTGTCTCTTTGTCTTAAACACTAAAATTCTAATTTCTTTAATGGTGTTATATACTTTATATAATTTTACGTTAATTATTTTTCTTGTGGCTATCTTCTGCTGCATGTATCCACTCATTTGAATCACTGACCATTCATATTTAACTTTCTTTTCTAGAAAGAAAAAAAGTTAGATGTACTTATACACCTCTGAACTCTATTGTTTTCAAGTAGAACATACCACTAGACCTCTCTGCCTATCAAAAATCTTAATTTTCTTTTATGTGTTAACTTTTACTGAGGCTTTTCCTATGAAAACTATAATCATCTTTCTTTAGATTCCAATTATTGCTTGCATCTCTTCTTAGCACTTAATTTTTCCCACTCCTTTTTAAATACTCAATTATTTTTAGATATTTCCCATATTAGGACAGAATTCTTAATGCAGAGCCATACCAAGGTTAAGTGTCTTTTTCACGTATCAGTCATAGAATTCACACCAAATACTTTTGAACACACCCTTGATTATTTTATTACAGGAATATGGTTCACTGATAAGAAAGATCTAAACATTTCATAGTTAGGATCCATTACCTTAAAATAGACATTTCATCTAGAAAATTATCCTGGCCAATTATCTACTTTTTAAATATCTAAATATATAGATTTTTAATTACTAAAACATACTTATTTTTTGTTTAAAAAAAACATTTAATTTTATCTTTGATAAATTTTTTTCCTACTGCTTCATTGAAAAGTAAGTTTTTTCACAAAATCTGTGTCAACCCAGGGATAATCTGAATGATTTCTATATTTTGATGTACTGAGATATGAGTTTCAGATGAAAATTCATTAAGTATAAATAAGCATTCCTCAAATTGCAGTATATTTTCATATATGCCTTAATATTATAAGTGACATTTTACAAACTTTATTCAGACTACTTAGATGCATAGAACATGCATTGTTCAGTATTGTTCTCTAAGAGGAAAAACACCAGCAGTTTTTGATTGAGAGAAAATTATAGTCCTTCCAATATTGTAAAAACAATATATTTTTGAAATAAAAACAAAGACATTATAAGTCAGGGAGAGGGTTGTAAAATGTCTGTCCTTCAGAAGCCATAAACAATAAAAAGAAAAATGAATGTTATCTTGGTTGTTAAAATGCACAGAAAACAAACTATCCAATAAAAATTATTAATTATGTCTAGTTTCTCATTTTTCTTACTTATTCAAGTAACATATTTCAACTAATTTGTGATCCCTTCATAAATGAAGATATAAAGAAAGAGCCATATAGTAAATTAAGTTGTTTTAGCCTGGTTGTTCACACTGGGAAGATTAAAGTTATCTCAACATTTTCTTGATTTCTTAAAGTTTAACAGATCATACATGTTCTCAGCTAGTAAGTATTACTGGGAATCAGTAATCCCAACTGACCGAGATTTCAAGAAAATTATCAACTTTTATTTAAGATATAAATTGAAGATGCGAGCAGAAATCAATCTCTAGATATTTTTTAAAAGGTACTTCCTTATATAATAGAATTATAAGCACATGCCCCAAAAAAGGCTTAGGGGACTTATTAATACTAAATTTGCATCTGAATAATGAGAAAGCTGTTTTCTTTCATTTTCATCTGATTAGATCGATTTGTAGACATTCTCAAAACTAACAATAATAAAAAGATGATTCAGTTTAAACTTTCCAAATACTTTCATTTATTCTTTCTCATACTCACAGCCTCATATAGGCTATGAAGTTGAATACATGCATAAACCAAAACTTTGAATGTAAAATATTTTCTATATTTCTGTTTTACAGAAGACTAACTTGACTTCCAAAGTTTACTTATTTACAAGTAGTACAAGACAGACCTAGGCTGCCTTCATCTGTAGGAGTTCCTGATCTGAATGGCTACATTCTACAAATGATTTTTGAAATTTGGCCTAGGTGCTTATTCCAGTTTTTCTAGTAGCTGTATGTTTTTCTCTCTACTTGCCTGCTGGCCAGAGCATTTCTGCCAGTAGCTACCTATAGAGAGAAAACCTATGCCTCAATTGGAATTGTGATTAATTATCACAAAACCATCTCTGTTTCCCTAACCATCACTGAGTCCTCCCACTTCAGGCATGTTCCAGAACAAGCCTGATTCTTCTTTCATTTCAGATCTCCTGCTTTCCCAGCTGATGGAGGTAAGCTTTCCCAACCTTGTAGACAAAGGAGGAAAATAGGTCAGGTCTGGTCTAAACTACTCCTACCATGTCTCTCTAAGAACTGCAGCTACTGGCAACATTTAGGGTTGTCATCAATAATAAGCACATCATTCCACTCACGGGGAGGGACTGGTTTACATAAGACTCCTTGCTGCTTCTGTCACTTGCAGAGATACTTAATGTAAAAAATCTTACACATTCTAACTTTGCAGCAAGCTTGGCAATGATATTCCTGCTAGGAATGCACTAGACAACAGAATGACTATGGCAGCCATTTTCCACTCTCTTAAAACATAGCTGTGGTGTAGACGCAGGAACGTCCACATACTAAGGGATTTTACGATAGTTGGCTGTCACTTGTTGCCTAGCCTCTGAGAATTTGTGATGGAAATCAATGTTGGATTTCTTTTCCCAAGGAATAAGGTTTGAAAGATACAGTATAAATAAAACAGGACAGAAGTATTTCGGGTTCAGCATATTTAACCACTCATAATAAATATATCTGATAGACATCAATAGAAGTACAATTGCCAGATCAATTCAAATAATTATCTCTCCTGCACCAAAGCCTGCACCAAAAAGTCTACATTTACAGGCAGACTAGCAAAAGTACTAGAGTTGGAATACGATCAGATTTATCACATTTCCACTCCCAGGTCTACAGTTTATATTTAACTCCCAAAGATAATAGCAGTCTTCATAATGACACATATTTTTAACCACTACCCTATTGTTATCGAACAGAGGTCCGAGGGGGAGGTCAATATTTGGCCCACCGAGGGATGCCAAAAACTGTTACAGAACAACAGGGACCCCTCCCAAGGACGGACTACTGATATCTACTGGGCTCTTCTGTCCACCAATTGGAAAGACATCTCTCAATGCCAGAGATTTGTGAAAAGGAAATGAAATGTTTATTTATTGTTATTTAGGCCTAATGCCTCCACTAAAATATCAAAGTCTTTTAGGGTATACACCTACACACACACACAGCTCTTCTTTCTCCCACTGTCCCAACTCTGGGTACCGTAAATCAGGAAAAGAGCACATGTCCATTTTTCCAGGCTGCTGGTATCATCAGCTGTGTTGACTGTCCAGGCAGGATCTCTAGTTAATCCAAAGTACTGTGGTACGCTTTCACAGTCCACTGGCAAGAGTTCTTTGTACCAAGTTCCAGTCAAAGTCTCTCCTGCTTTCCAGGCCACACTGCTAAAGGGGGCACCCCAAAGCTGCGTGGGCCTCTTCTACAAAAGATGCAAGGGTCTGCACTCCACCAAAAGCATGTGGCTTTCCTTTTCTCCTGGCTGCAGGGATCTCCATTCTGGCAAAGCTGCATGGTTTTCCCTTTCACCTGGGAAAGAGGGGGTCTGCATTCTGCCAAAACCACGTGGCTCCCTCTTTCACCTCACCAAAAGGGGGTCCTCACTCTGCCCAAAACCACGTGGCTCTCCCCCTCAATGGCTGCCATGTCTGGCTTTTAAATCCCTGTGCCAATCTTCCTCTGTACCCCTATTTCCAACTCTGCCCATGATCAGTCACACCTGCCAGTATTTCTGTATTATTACAAGTTTACTGGGCTGCCATCGTTAGTCTGGGCAGTTATCGCCTCATGTTCTGGAGCTAATCTTCTCCAAGCTCCCACGCAGGCTCTGTAACTCGGGGGACCTGCCCCTAGTTACATCTTGGGGGAAGTGACTTCATCCCCTTAGCTCCAAGCCTGGCCACAGCCATTTAACATATCCAAGTGACCTGCCAAAGGCTATAGATATGTTAAATGACCAGGCCATGGATTAGCTGCAAGGCTGTGGCTGTACAAAACAGCCCTGCATGTTCCTGTTCTATGTGTCCCTTCCCCCAGCTCACACCTGTGGGGGAAAGGGGTGAGGACATCTTACATGTCTCTCCAATATTCCTATACACTTTGAATTCTGGACACCATTCCAAATCTTTTTTTTTGGGGCCCCCCCTTGGATGCACCCTGTATCACTATGATTATTATCAAAAGTTGAATAAATATACATACTCATATATATTACATAGTAAGGTATATATATATAATCTCTTAATAGGTAAAGTTAAATTACTATATATCATATATAATCACAGAGAGAGAAAAATACTGATAATGCTTATAATCCATTTATTTATTTTTCTGGGTGTTCTAAACATTATAATTGATCTAGGTAAAAAACAAAAACAAAACCCCCCAAAATAGAGCTCTAGTTATTTCAGAATGCAAAATTTTTGGTGTCCTAGAGAATTGACTTACTGATTTTGTAACACTATAAATAAAAACCCTAAATTTATCATTATATTTTTATGACAATGTTTACTTTTACATATTCCCTGAGTCTAAGGACTCCCTTTTCTAAGGACACTGCAGATATTCTTTATTCTTAGTGCCAAGTCTAGCTAGATTTTAAAAATACTGTTTAATATTATTTTTAAAATACTATTTATCCTATTAGCTTTATAAACTGAATTACTGGCCTCACAAATCACTATCTGTACCACACCTGCAGTTGTCTATAACAAATACATATTTTTATTTATTTTTTACTATCCTCATTTTTGACATACTTTCACATTCTCAGTTTTGATTAGCTTTTTCTTGTTACTTTGCACACTTAAGCTATATGGTTGACTTGTGGACCCTGAATAAAGGTCTGAAATACTTTCCAAGTCAAGCTGGGAAAAAGCAAATAGATACACAGCTTTGCAACTTACTATTCATGACACATCTTGAGCAATTTAATCTTTCAACATATTTTTATTCATGAGTGATCCTGAACAATTTAATCTCTTTAAACATATTTCTTTGTATATAAAATTGGAAAACTACCTCATATATTGTTTTGAAAATTAAAATGATATAACATTTTAAATATCAAGTGAAGTTTCTAGTATCTATTAAATGCTTAATAAAAATAATTATAACCAAATTTACATTTAGTCCTAAGTGCAACACTTTAAGAGCTTTACTGAAAATTAGAGTATAACCAAAAAACATCCATGATTTAGAATATTTTCATGAGAAGAAACAACATAGCAATATTATATCAAGTTCTGTTTTTTTCTTAGAACAAAACTACAAATGTATTCTGTGTATGTGTATTTGAGTATGTTTAAATAAGCAGAGATTACAGCAGAATCTGACTCAATTTCCCACCATAGTTACCTCTGAGAATTAAAATTAGAAGGCAGAAAAGAAAACGTTACATTTTCATTAGCGTATATTTTTAAATAGTAAAAAAAAAGAGTATAGAAACCACTAGAAGTGTCTATATTCTCCATTTTCTAAAGTTATTAATCACTGAATAAAATATATAGTAGAAAATAGGGGTCTGACAATTATTTTATAATAGGAAAAAACTGAAGATGTTTACCTTATAGCAGAGATAAATGAGAAATTGTGGCTATCTTCAAATATTTGAAGGACTCTCAAGTAAAGGATAATTTAGACTAATTTTATAGTACTCCAAAGGATAGAAAATGGTCTGGGTGAAATAAATAACAAACTAACCAGAATAGAGGAAATTTTGAATGAGATGCTACTCAATGTTATTGTGAAAAAGTGGTCATGTGTTCATATTTCAGGCATAGTATTTTCAAGTGAAAATTACAAAGGTAGATCTAATTAGATTCTGACATAGTATTCTCACTGCTATTTTTATGTGATAAATTACATTTATATATTTTTGTTTACCAAAATTTGCTAAATGAACCAACAAACACGTCTAATTAATACATTCCATTAAATACACTCTACATGGAGAATAAATGGGTGAATGAGATATTTCTAACCCTTTAAAGAGCTTCGTGTTTAATTAGACAGCCACTCAAAAAAACAGTATGGAGATTCAAAAATTAAGAATAGAGTTACCGTATGACCCAGCAACCACTCCTCTGAATATCTACCTGAAAATTCTGAGAACATTTATTTGTAAATATATATGCACCCCAATGTTCATTGCAGCATTATTCACGGTGGCCCAGACTTGGAAACAACCAAAGTGGTCTTTGATAGGTGACTGAATAAAGAAGAACTGGTACATGTACACAGTGGAATACTACTCAGCCATAAGAAAAGATGAAAAATTGCCATTTGCAATAACATGGATGAATCTTGAGCATATCATGCTAAGCAAAATAAGTCAAACAGAAAAGCTCAAGGCCCATATGATGACACTCATATGTGCAATAAAAAAGTGAAAGCAATAAATGAACAAATAAGACAAACAAACCTCATAAGTACACATAACAATATGGTGGTTGCCAGAGGGAAGGGGTAGAGGTAAGCAAAGGGTAGAAAGTGTCTAATATATTGTGATGGAGGGAGATTTGACTGTATGTGGTAAATACACAATGTAATATATAGATAGTGAATTTCAAGTATAATTGTATACTTGAAACTGGTATAATTTTACTAACCGATATCAACTCAATAAATTTAATAAATAAGAAAGATATTCAGAAATAAGGTTTTAAAACATAATGATTTTTAGTGCAGGAATATATACAAGGCATCATGAAAACAAAACAAAGGGGATGACAGAATTAAATAATGATTTCTTATTAGATATTGATAATATTTGTTTTGAAATATTAGCCAATTTTAAATATAAATCAATACATAAATAATATTTTCAGAAAGTTTGACTAACATTGAAGATAACCTGGATATCTATACTTCTAAACTATTACATATATAGATGAATAGATTGCTATAGCATCTTAAGGTATTCATATAAGCTCTTTAGAAGTGAAGAAATGCTTAAGAATCAAGAAGAGTTAAAGACCTTAAAATGAGGTGAAAGGATTGAAAGATATAAATTATGCAAGTGATTTCAACAGCAGGGGTTTATTTTTTCTGATGTGAAATGTTACAAAATTCATGAATCTCAAATCTGTAAATTAAGAACAAAGGAATTACAGCTTATTTAAAAGTGAATGAAAAACAAGTTATGCCAATAGAGGTCAATGCTCTGGCTCACTCTTAACTGTTAGGGATGGTTTGTTCAGTGCTACTCTCTTCCCAGACCCCAATGCAAAGAAGGAAAATTACTGATGAATCAAGTTCAAGGACATAGGTGACAAAGGTGAAAAGGGTTTGAATTCTTGGAGATGATATTAAAACATAGGTCAAGAGATGTAGTATCTGCTTTGTTGTAGTGTTTTAATACTCCCCATTGGATTCCTAATTCAGGTCATTTTCTTTTTGGCTTGCTTCCTTCTTTTTTCTCTAAGTAGTTAGTGAAATAAGAGGACATCTCCCAGCCTAAGACAGGTAAGTCTAATTGTTCATGAATAATGGGTTATATACCACAACTCTTCAAGGAACTTAAAATGTATTTACCTGTTCATTCTCAATATGTTTTCTGTAACATCATCTATTATAATATTTTAAAATTTCTTTCATTCTCAGTGCCAAAAAACTAAGTACATAATTTTATCTTATATTCAATAGAACTAAAAATAGCAGACAGATTGACCACACTTACATTATTGACCTGGTTTCTTCCAATTACTACACTAGCAATTCTACTATTGAGTCAGCTATTTCAGACTGTCAAAAAACAAAAAAAAAAGTATGTAGGCAAAAGAAGGTCAATCCCACATACATAGATATTTCCTATATTTGACATAGTATGGCTCTCTCTGTGTTTGTATTTTACATTACATTTCATAAAAGTAGATTCCTAATACACCACAGCCAGTAGATAGAACAAGACAGTTTATTAAGGCAACTGCATTTGGAGAGCTTCATCTTATACACTTAGCAAGTGGGCAGATTCAGTAAAAATGTCAAATTACTAAAATGACCAGAATTTTATTAAAATAAATGTCACATCAATAAGCTGTTTAAAAATACTTTGCTTATTGATAGCATTTAACTATTTTTATTGTACTTTATCAATATACTCAGACTTATATTAGTTTCATAAACTTCAGTGCTTAGACAATCATATACTTTATGAAGTGTTCTCTCCAGTGTTTCCAGTACCTACCTGGCACCATACATAGTTATTACAATATTACTGACTTTATTCCCCATACTGTACTTTACATCCCCGTGACTATTCTGTAACTACCAATCTGTCCATTTTAATCTCTTCACTCAATTGGCTTTTAGATCACAGAAGAATTGAGAAGTGGTTAAATGAAATTGAAGTAGTTCTTTGAATTAATTACCTTTGTCATTTTACATTTTTCTTAGTTAAAACCTTTTTTGAAAGTTAGTTCACAAAAGTGCTATTTTTGTGGAGAAAAGAATGCAAATATATAAACATGTTTTTTAAACTCATCACATTCTGAAATTTTATTGCAGTTTTATTTATTTATTTATTTATTTATTTATTTATTTATTTATTTGCAAATGTGTAATTCTGAAATCCTGTGTTATTTAGTTTGGCTTTAAAAGCTTTTTTAGAAAGGCTATTATCACAAAAAGTGCAGTTATCATATATATTATGCCCATAACTACTGAATGATTCATTTCAATTAGTGTTTTTTCCCTATAAGATGTTATTTACCATGGCCATGTGGTTCTTTTCATCATCACTACAGTGTTATTTATCAATACATTACAGGAAAACAACTTTACCTATCATTTCCTTGTTTATAAATACTGAGAAAATTAAAAACCTATTTCTAAAAGATCCAAGACTTTTAGCATAGATTTGTCATTATTGCAAAATTTATGCTTCCAAATTTCAACATATTTTCATTTTGTTTTAATTTTTATTGAATTTATTAGGGTAACATTGGTTAATAAAATTGTGTAGGTTTCAAATATATAATTCTTTTTTTAAAAAAAAGATTTTATTTATTTATCTTTAGAGGGGAAGGAAAGGAGGGAGAAAAATATCAATGTATGGTTGCCTCTTGTGCATCCCCTGCTGGGAATTGGCCTGCAAACCAGGCATGTGCCCTGACTGGGAATTGAACTGCTATCCTCTGATTCGTAGGCCCATGCTCAGTCCACTGAGCTACAACAACCAGGGGTCAAATGTACAATTCTTTAATACATCATCTGTATATCGTATTGTGTGTTCACCACCCCAAGTCTTATTCTGTCACCATTTATCTGCTCTTTACCTTCTTCTGCCTCTTCCCACATCCCTTCCCCCTGATAATCACCCTACTATTATTTATGGTTATGAGTTGATTTTTGGCTTAATCCCTTCACCTTTTTCACCCAGCCCTCTAACCTCCCACCCCTCTGACAGTTGTCAGTCTGTTCTTCATATCTATTAGTCTGTTTCTATTTCATTTGTTAGATTATTTTGTTCACTAGTTTATTTTGTTCATTAGATCCCATGTATAAATGAAATCATATGGTATTTGTCTTTCTCTGTCTGGTTTATTTTATTTAGCATAATACTCTCCAGGTCTATCTGAGCCATTGCAAAAAGTAAGATTCTTTTCTTTTTTTTATGATCAAGTAGTATTCCATCACGTAAATGTACCACAGCTATTTTAATCCACTCATCTACTGATGGGCACTTGTGCTGCTTGCAAATCTTGGCTTTCATAAATAATGCTGCAATGAACATAGGGGTGCATAAATTCTTTCATAGTAGTGTTTTGGGTGTCTGCCTCATGACCCAGCAATTCTACTTCTAGAAGTATATCAGAAGAAACCTGAAACAATATCTTATAATAATAACAGCCAAAATTACTGACAATGTCTTAAGGCAAATAAAAGATAGAACAAGGATATGCAAGGTCTGTCTTCAGAAGTCTATTAATCCCAGTTAAAACATTCACTAGGCTTATCATCACTTCAATTCAACAATTTCACTTTTCCTCATTTTATGTTGTGACAAATCACCTTCTCTGTAACATCTTTTTCTGGCTTCTTGCTTATTTTATTGTTGTTGTTTCCCTTTTCTCCTTATTTGTAGACAGAAAATTCAGATTGCTTTGAGAAAACTTTTAAAATTCTATGTTTAAATTTTTGACACATACAAAAGTTGAGAACGACTAGGCTATATGTTAAATCTTCATAGGTTGATGTCTTAGAAACCCATAAACTAGTATGCTTTATGATGTTGCCAAAATTGGGAAATTTTCCTTCTTGTTTGTTAGACATTATTGATATTTTATAATGCAATTAACCAGAGGTGTCAGAATACAGAGAGACAGAGATCTGTCAAAAGTTTTTTTCTGTCCTCTTTTCCCTCAACAAAGCATCATTAAGTAACAGAGACATATGGTCAATGCTAATTTTATGTTTGTGCTTCAAAGTCTTATTTTTCTTAGAACTTGAAACCCATCAAGTTGAAAGAACAGACCAAAAACTCTCCCACACCCAAAGCCAAACTCGCTGGCCATGACTGAGTATCTACTTCAGAGACAGATTCTGACACATTTTATAAACTTCTTGATGTATGAATGATGGGCAGTTATGATATCTAATCCTAAACTTCTTTTCATTGTGTTATAATAATCAAATAAAAACATTTTTAGAAAAGCAACAGTTTCTAACTTTTATATTTTCTCATTCTCAATATATTTGACAAAAAGATATATTGTAATTTCATGCAATTTGAGGAGATCATACTTTTGACCAAAATGTGATAGCCTAAAGTGTAAATACAATATTAATTCACCTTAGCTCTGACTTATTAAAAGTAAGTTCCCAATAAATAAATATAGTAAAAGATCTTCATTTTTATTGATATTATCTAAACTTTCAACCTTGACCCTCAATCAGACTAAGGGTAAAGGGTCAGATCATAAAAATGTAGCTTAGTTAATTCAAAAAAGAAATTCTCTGCTTAAAATATAAACTCTTGTATACATTAAATATCCTGCTGAACATTGCTGATTTACAAAGAAAACTATATTAAAATTAGAATAACTAAGGGTTTATTGTTAGAAAGCATATTTCAATTCCAAGCTCAGCAAATCATTAGCAATGTAACAAAGGGCAAATCAAAAGTTATCCCTGAGCCTCAGTCCCCCCACCTGTAATAATAACTCTTGACATAGTTATTTTAAAGGAGCAACAGAGAATAAATGTAAATGTTTATTTATGTGTTATGTTTTTTGTTAACATTTAATTGGCATCTGGTAAGAGCCAGGTACTACACCATGAACTGAGGAAAGCAGAGAGTATGAAGTCCATATCCTTGAATTCTATACCCTGGTTGAGAGAGATAGATGTATAAATATCAGTGTGGTGTGGCTATACAGTAACTGAGGAAAAATATAAATACTGTGGGACCACCACGTAGAGAAAGAACAGCACTAGCTTTGAATGTCAGAAAAAATTATATAGAAGACAATATTTGAGCTGAATCTTTAAAGAAAATAATTTTTATTGGGCAAGAAGATTCACCAGGGAATAAAGGCCACGCATTCACATAAGAGCATGGAGGGGTAACAGTAATGATGCTTAATAAAATTTAAGACACTCCGTTAAATGGGACATAGATTGTGTAGGATAATGGTAGCTGATGAGCCATGAAAGCTTAAATAGGGACAGATTTTGAAGGTTTCTGAAAATACGAAGATATTCAGATTTGATGTGAAGGATACAAATGAATTATGCAACCATTGTGCTTTAGGAAAATTGGTCTGGCTGCATAAAGAATAGTTTGCCATTTTCAAGATTAGTAATATAAATCAACTAACACCCAATGTAGAAATTCAAGTGTGCGGTGACGAGGTCAGGGATAATAGACAGGGGCTACTGTTTGGAACTAGAAGATGTATTTGTTTTTTCAATAATTATATTAGGAAATAGTTGCTTGCTCCATTGAAACTTATTTCACAGGTTTTTTGAAACATTTACTGACTTCCTGTTGCTATAGAAAATTAAAACTCTGCATAAAAGACACTCCATGACCTTTATTTCTGCAGCATCATCTCCAATTGATATCTAGGTTTGAATACTCAAGCAACAATTCCCAAAAGTATGATGCTATTTTGAGGTTCTGGTCCTTTGCACACTCTGTTTCTGTGCCTAAATACTCCTTTTGTTGGGATGCACACTGCTTTTTGATGCCTCCTTCATAAACCCATTGTTGAGATTATTGTAAATAATGTGAACTCTATTTGACCAGTTTCTATATTATTTCCTCTCTCTGGTACCTGATAGGCACATAAGAAAATTTTAGTGAGTAAATGAACAAATAAATGAAATATGAAGCATTATATTTCTCCCAATAAAGTTCTATCTTGTGTCAAATATTTTTCCCAAGAATCATGAAAGTTAGTGGAACAGCAACCTACTCATCTACACTGTGGGCATCTTTTTTAAGAATGGAAGCAAGGGGGGAGGTGGGTTTGGAGGGGGGAGGGGTGGGGAGAAAATACAGACAACTGTAATTGAACAACAATAAAATAATTTAAATTAAAAAAAGATAGCACTTATCTTTCACTAATAAAACCAGATACCTTGAAAAACTAAGAACTTAAAAGAAAGAATAATGGAAATGGGGTGACCCAAAGGTTATCATTATAAGCTTGGTTAAAAAGTTAAAAATTAAATGCTTTATTAAAAACCTCTATTTTCTTATACTGTTCTTTTATATATTATACTGCTTACATGGTTAGATGGACAGGTACTTATCCACTATCACACGCAATAAAAAGGAAGCCCCAATCTATGCTTTGACAGTGTGAAATATAAAGGTTTCAAGTCAGCTTTCCTTCTCATCACTGCCTTCATCACCTGCACTGCCTTCCACAGGAAGCATTGTTTGAGAATGATCAAAAAAGTGACACAGAAATACCAAAGTTAATGCCCTTATTGTATATTAAAAGAATTACCTCACCATCAAATGATGTCTTTGTTCTCTTTGTGACCACCCAAATGAATAAAACAGGATAATGACATTCTCATTATTTTAGGAACACATTTGCATCTGTAATGAGCAAGTCCCTAAAGGGCACAGACACCATAGAGGCAACTGACTGAATTAATTAAAACTGTTTCCCTGATTAGATTAAAAAAGAAAGTCTAAACTGCATATCATGGAAATTTCTCTCTTTTCATCAAAACACAAGAATACACTATTTGAAACACTTTCTTTACACAAAAGCTTATGGGACTAATCCTTGGAAAATGAAATATGCTTGCATCTATTTCTCTGTTTAAAACAATACGGACTCTACTTGCCAATAAGTATAATTTTCACACATTATATTTCCTATTTTATTTGAAATTATCCAGTATTTAATTAATTCAGTTTTAATAGAATAAGATCCTTTTAAAGATAAACAAGAAAAATTTAAATGCATTTAATAATCTTTATTAAAAGGTTTTAATAGATAATTCCTGTAAATTGATTATAATTTCTTATTATTTTTTCAAATGTTTATCATAAAGAACCCCTTGCTCCTATGTAAAGGACTCTCTTCAATGTCAGAAAGCAACAAAACATTTCTTTCTCACTTAAAAATACTTTTTCAAGAGTACAAATCAATTTAAATGAGCTATTAATATAGTATTTAAGAGAGACATTAAAACAGGAATTATCTTAAAATGATTGTATTTCTTTTCTTTTTAAAGTATAACCTATTGATTATGCTATTACAGTATTCCCAATTTTTTCTCCCCTTTATCATCCCTTCAGCATTCCCACCTCCATTAGTTTATGTCCATGGGTTGTACATGTAAGTTCTTTGGCTTCAGTATTTCCTATACTATTCTTAACCTCCCCCCCATTCATTTTATGCCTACAAATTATGCTTCTTATTCCCTCTACTTTTCACCACCCCCCCTCCATTCTTCCCCTCTAACTCCCTACTGATAATCCTCCATATGATCTTCATTTCTCTGGTTCTGTTCCTGTTCTAGTTGTTTGCTTAGTTTTTGTTTCTGCTTTTAGATTCAGTTGTTGATAGTTATGAGTTTATTGTCATTTTATTGTTCATAGTATTTGACCTTCTTCTATTTATTAGGTAAGTCCCTTGAACATTTCACATAATAAGGGCTTGGCAATTATGTACTCCTTTAACTTGATGTTATCTGGGAAGCACTTTATCTGCACTTCCATTCTAAATGATAGCTTTGCTGGATAGAGTAATCTTGGATGTAGGTTCTTGTCTATCATGACTTGGAATACTTCTTTCCAGTACTTCTTACCTGTAAGGTTTCTTTTGAGAAATCATCTGATAGTCTTATGGGCAGTTCTTTGTAGGTAACTCTCTACTTTCCTATTTCTGATTTTAAGATTGTTTTCTTATCTTTAATCTAGGTAACTTAATAATGATGTGCCTTGGTGTGTTCATCCTTGGGTCTATTTTCTTTGGGCCTCTCTAGGCTTCCTGAACTTCTTGGAAGTCTATTTCCTTTGCCAGACTGGGGAAGTTTTCCTTCATTATTTGTCCAAGTAAGTTTTCATTTTCTTGCTCTTCCTCTTCTCCTTCTAGCACCCCTATGATTCAGATGTCAGAGTGTCTAAAGTTGTCCCAGAGGTTCCCCAGTTGCTCCTCATCTTTTTAAATTATTTTTACTTCATTCTGTTCTTGTTGGGTATTTCTTTCTTTCATCTGTTCCAAATAATTGATTTCAGCCCTGGTTTCCTTCCCTTCACTGTTAGTTCCCTGAATATTTGCTTCATTTCACTTTGGTGGCTTCCACTTCTTCATTTTGTGATCAAGTTCAGTCCCTTCAGTGTGTATCTTTATTACCAGTGTTTTGAACTCTGCATCCAATAGATTGTCTCTCTCCTCTTCCCTTGGCTCTTTTTCTGGAGTTTTGGCCTGTTCTGTCATTTGGACCATATTCATTGTCTCAGTGTACCTGTGGCACTATCTGTTGGGGAATGGTCAGAGAAGGGACAATGCTGCTTGCTAACTGTGCTTAGTACCCCTTTCCAAAGAATTCTCCTGTGAGACTGGGAGTTTCTCCCACCATCTCAATCCCCAAAGCATTTTACAGTTAACTTTGAGCCTTTAGTTTCCCGTTAGCCAGCCCTGCCTCACCCGCACTGTCCAATGCTTCGTTGTGCATCCTCTCCACTTGGCTGCCTGTCTCCCATCTTTGCCCCTTGTAGCAGTCTGGGTCAATGTTTCTTTAACTCCCCAGTTGTCAGAGTTCCATGCAATTTGATTTTCTGGCACTTCCAGTTGTTAATTGTTTTTAAATTGGTTGTATCCTTATTTTGGTTGTATAAGGAAGCAAAGTGTTTCTACCTACACTCCACCTTGGCCAGAAATCTGTATTT
The DNA here is from genome assembly GCF_021234435.1 of Artibeus jamaicensis. Classification (NCBI taxonomy): domain Eukaryota; kingdom Metazoa; phylum Chordata; class Mammalia; order Chiroptera; family Phyllostomidae; genus Artibeus; species Artibeus jamaicensis. The sequence goes on along the minus strand of NW_026522046.1, from coordinate 12,694,772 downwards.
CTTCTCTAATGTTTTCCTAATATAGCTTCTATCACTAGGGCAAGATAGGTTTGTGAAAGTAACTATTGTCCTCAGCAATACAAACTTTGGTTTAAATTTTAAAAGAAATAAAATAAAAATACATGTAATTTGCCTTTCTAAAATAACTCCACATGAGAACATGCTCACCTTTATTTTGATTTTTGGTTATTATGACAAAATAGCTTAAGATGAGTAAGAATCATACTAATATGTATCCAATATCACTGATATTTAATAAAGTTATATATTGTAAAGATATTGCTTAATAAAGGAAGAAGACAGAGTCACTATTTATTTCAATTGCTTAATAAAAAATTTATTTGAGCAGCCTATTATACCAGAGAATGGTATACTATTGGGCATATGTACTTGGGTACCTCCAATCAATATAGGAAAACTACATGTCTGGTAAGTTTAGTTTAGGCTTCTCTTTCTTATTGTTATTCCAGTACAGTTATCTCCATTTCCCCCCCAACTCACCCTGTTCCACCCAACCCCACCTTTCCCCCCAATCCTATCCCCTTTGACTTTGTCAATGTGTCCTTTATAAATGTTCCTTGATGACCCTTTCCCCTTTCCAATCCAGTAAAATGACTTTATAATATTGAAATGACCTTTTTAATGAATTTTAATATAATAGCAAAAGACAGCTAAGTCTTTTTTAATGCTATGTGACATAGTCTATCTATCCATTTTATAGATGGTTCTATTAAAAATATAGACTATTTTTACCACAGGGGCTTTAATGGTAGACATGTGTTGGAAGGAATATAATGAACATCAAGATAAGCTGTGAAGGAGATAATTCTCTAGGATGACAGGAACTTATGCAAAGAATAAATAAACATGAAACAAAACCTAATCTTTGAAGTTCAGAGAAAGTGTTACATGTGATTGTGCAGAAGAGGAAACATTTACTCCCAATACACATCCAAGAGAGTCCTATTGGGGTAGTTCTGTTTGTTGTGAGTAACACTGGACATAAAGTGATGAATATCAGGTGAGAAAAACCTCATCTAAGAGGCACATATACATGACAATTCTCACAGAAACTATTGCTTCAAAAGATGTCAGCATCAGATGCAGAAAAGGGTAGTAGAATAAAGTAAAGTTCAAGGGAGAACTACAGAAGAGGGCAATCAAGGCTACTCAAACATTTGGTACATACTCTGCAGGAAATGATAGGTAGTTACTAGCATAATGATATCAATAGAACTATGCTTCAAAAACTACAGTGTACCATCAACTTGTGATAAGTTAGAAAGGATGACATTAGGGATAATGGATATAACTTATAAAAATCTTTGCAAGTTATAGATGAGTATAGAGGAAAATAAGGAGCAAGATATATAAAATTTAAATTATACTGACACCAATATTAACATAATAGCTAATATTTATTGAAACTTTACTGTGTATCAGGACATGGATTACTTTAATTATCACCAAACTATGATCATAAATAGCAATGTTATCTAACCCTCACAGATGAGGAAATAGAGATTCTGAGAGGTTAAATAATTTGCTCAAATTCTTGTATCTAGTGATAAGTGGAAGTAATATATAAATCCATGATTTCTGACTACAAACTCATGTTATGAACAACTACAATTTAGATAATTGATTGTTCTGGGGAAGAGAAGAAAAATCAAAGATGACTGCGCAGGAAAAAGAGCTATGTCATTAGTATAAATTGAGACATTAATCAAATGTATCATTCCAGTGATCTTGGCCTATACAGGCTTGATTTCAGTCTTACTGATTTACCCTTATATCTAAGGAATGTACATAAGGCAGTGGGCTTGCTGAGAGCGCAGAGCAGCAAAGAAAAAGGCCCTCACACTGGCTGGCAATCTTTATGCCAGCCCCCAGAAATGGGACGCATTTTATTTTTATCCCTGCCAAAAAGAGTAATTAAGCAACTTACCCAATTGGCTCACAATTGACAAAGACAAAATTTTATTTTGTATCACCCTCTTATCACAGTCCAATTCCTTTTCAGAATACTCAGGCTCACATAATTTTGTAAATCTTCTCATCGAATCTATAATGACACCCCACTTCTAAAAGAATCTCAATGGTCAGCCTTTCAAAAACAGAAGATTATTGATTCTACAACTGTTAAACTACAATTCTTTAATGATCATATTAAATGCTAATAAATGTCTAAATATTTCTTTCTCACTAGGCAGCTATTCCCAAAGTGTTTTTGCTTAGTAGACATGACCTTCCACACCTACACTTTGCTGAGTATACTTTCAGTTGTCCATAATGACCTACTAGATTCTAAGATCTCAAAGACTCTTTTCAGTTCTAATCCTTTTCAACTACATTATTGACCATACTCTCCTTCTGCAATGTCTTCTTGGCTTTTATAACACTGCCTCGTTGTTCTCACCACCTCTCTATCCTTTCTTCTCTGTGTTCTTCATTTCCACTCCCCCCCACTACTCCTTTAATAGAGTCCTTCCCATGAAACCCTCTTCTTTTCTCTTACTCTCCTCTTTTTTGCACAGACAGCTCATTTAATGCAGTAAAACTTTCCCAAGAAACAAATCCAAATATTTTATCTACTGACTAAATTTTATTCTAGATTCCAAGATATGGTTTCATGTGTGTCCTTCTTTAAATTGTTTCTTCCTCCTGGTTCCTACCTTAATAGTAGCATTTTCCCCCTGCTATGTCATCTAGAAACTTTACAGCCAACTTCTACGTGCTTTTCTTCATGACTCTCTCCCTCTAATGATTTGCCAAGTCTTTTCAACCCATCCAAGCACATTCATTAATGTTTTGTCCATGGACAATGGCAGAATTTGAGTAGTTGTGACAGAGATTGTATGGCCACAAAGTCTAAAGTATTTATCCTCTGGCCCTCTACAAGAAAAGATTGCAGTCCCTTGGGAAAACTATTCAATCAGCTCTTTTACTAGTCTCCTGGCTTCTACCTTTGAACACAATAACTTATTCTTCACATGAAAAACAAATTAATCTTTCTAAAATGTACATTACTGTATTTTGCCTTGTATAATGTGCACTCACATTTTTGGCCCAAACTTTCAGGAAAAAAAATTTTTTGCTCTAGTTTTCAATTCAATTTGTATTTATTTATACTTAGATACTTGGGGGGTTTTGTATTATAAAGGAATTTTAGCATTTATTTTTAAACATATTATGTTTAAAATAAGAAATACAAGAAACTTTATGTAATGAATAAGTACAAAACACAAGAACAGATATAAGGTACAAGAACTGTACCTTATCAGTGTCAGTAACAAATTTACAATACTTATGCATTACGAAGGCCAAGAACTCTTTGCTACTGTCAATATCAAAAGTATCATCTTCTTCAATTTCTATGTCTTCTTAGATGTTTTCTGAAGACATCCTCATTCTGATAAATTCCATTATCTTCAGTTCCATCCACAGCATTGCTTATTCTGCATTTTTTAAAAATAATTTCACAACCACTTCCTTCTTGACACTGTTTCATGGTCTTAGGACTCAGTCACAAACCTAGGCACTGATGATTTCTTGATCTTGCCTGTAAGTGTTAAATCATTACCAGCCAAATGCATCTGCAACATCCACTCTTTCTTCATTAGGGCCTTAAATAGCTTGTTGACTGATAGGTTGAGGTTGCAGTTGGCTGGTTAGCCCACCAGGTATCACAGCAAGTTGGGTTTTTAAGTCTGCTGCAATTACTTTAGCACTTGTATAACATAGGATTTGAAGTGATCAAAAACAAACAAATCTGTTTTTTAAAAGTAATCCTTGAGGCCTTTGTGACCAGACTTTGTTAAACCAGACTGTCATGCTTTCTTCATTCAACCATTCTTTTCCATGCACATGGACAATAACTCCACTTGGTATCTTTTCTTTTGGAAATATTTTTGGTTTAAAGTGGATTATAGGCTGTAGCTTTGTCCCATCTTCACAACAGGCTACAACAACAGTGAAGTGTGTTTTCTCGTGACCACTAGTTTTAACAGCCATGGTCTTTGCTCCTTTGACAACCACAGTTCTCTTGGATGGCACATCAAGTGTCAGTGGGACCTCACCCATATTGGTGATTGGGGACAGCTCAGCATTGTAAGTCTTTCAAAGATGGATAACATAAGAATGAATTTCCAAACTTTGATTCTCATAGGCTGCTGGAAATTTGGGGGAAATGTTCATTTATGTTCTCATGCTCAAACTTTCTCTCTTCATAAAGTTAAAGCACCATTTAGGTGTTCCTGAGAGATCAGTAGTGTTTTTTCTTCATGTGATCCTTTTACCTCCTTCTTGTATCATTTTGGTTGAAACAGAGATCCAAGTTTGAGGCTGCTCCAGAATCCGGATCCTCCCTTCCTGCTCCACCTCCAACCACTCTGGAGATTTCTCCCACATTACCTTCTCCTGTCTTGGCATCTGAAGGACTTTTTCTTCCTGTTGCCTTCACAATCTGATGACACTCTCCATGGGAGGAGGTCCAAAAGGTCTCTTGGCAGCTCTGTTGCCATGCTTTTTAGCATAACTTTTTGCTTAAAACTTGAAGTGTATGAAAATCTTTTTGACATTTTTCCAAGAGATTTCCCAATTACTTCTCGTGTCTAAAATGTATGAAGAGAAAGGTTTCGCTCTTTACCCTATGGTAGGTGGCATTGCCTACCTTATCAGGTGGATAACAATCAGCATCATATATCTTACCCTGTGGATAACAACACATTGCTCTTCATTTCATTTTACTGAATAGTTGGCTGAAACTGCATTTGTTACAAGTTCATCATAAGTTCAGTGAAACCAATTATTGTATTCTAGGGTATTATTTTGAACACAGATATTGTCATTGCTTCTTGGAGTTACCCTTTTAGCACATAAGTATAAATAAAAGAATTAAAGGACATTTATATAGATACAGAATTAGTAGTACTCATGTATAATGCTTATCTTTATTTATTCCTCAAAATTTGGTCAAGAAATATACATTATACATGGCAAGATATGGTGTGTCATTTTGCTCCACTCTTTAAAATTCTTCAATGACATTCTACTGACCTTAGATTAAATTTAATACTGCTTGTTGTGGCTTAGATCAAAGTCTAGCCACATTGATATTCTGCCTATTTCTAAAGCAGGGCAAAATTTAAGCTGTTCTTAATTGTGTCTCTGTCTGCTCTTCCCTCTGACTGGAAAGTACTCACTCAAGATCATTGATCAAGAGATGTCTTCCCATAATGTAGTTCTACAGCATAAATGTGACCTTGTCTCATTCATCTAAATTCTACCACTCTCCTCATCTCCATTATAGTATGCTATTTTTATTATAAATTTTCATTTATTATTATTATTGCCTCACTCATAAGATGAAGTATTTTATTCATGAATTCTGATACTTCAGTTTATTAGGAACTTTGTCTTTAATTGGAAGTCTATTGCCCTGCAAATTATTCCTTCAGATTCTAGCTCTTTCTTCAGAGACTACACAGAATAACTGGCATCTCTCCCACATAAGATGGTAGAAAAATGGCTAAAGACATCTATTTTCATTTTGTCTTTCTCCTAAATGTCCAGGATAAACACACCCAGCCTTTAGGCTTTCATTTGAAACCTCGTTGCTGGAATATCTATCAGTCTGGTAGACACTCCAACCTGGTCTTTTTCTTTCACTGTCCTCCCTATTCCTGAAAATTAAATGCCTGCTTGTCTTCAATTCAGTACCAACAAGACTATATAACTTTAACTTACCACTTACCTTCAATACAGAGATCATGAGAGCCTTCAAACAACATTAGATACTAATCAATCTATGTCATCATCTATGAAATTTAGTTTAATCTGGATTGAAGACAAGAGTCATACAGCATTTAGGGGTTAATTACCAAGTCTTTCCTCACTTTTCTAAGTCACCTCCACAGCAGCCTTAGACTACAGCTGCAATTACTTACAACAAAGGCCAAATTACTATAAACACATCTTCAAGTCAAAATACTACCAATGGCATTCATAGAACAGGTTCAAATCATAAATCTCATCTCTGCCTAGAGAAGAGTGATTATTTACCCTGCTGGATAAAGCATTACTTCATTCAAATGAATCAAACATGAAAGGCATCAAAGCTCTTTTTATCTACTTCACACATTTCTTTTTTTATTGCATACTTTATGGTTGGGGTTCCTGCTTTCTATTTTTTATTGCTTTGGATACGAAAATATTTTCATATGAAAATATCACACAATATAGATGGGCTCCTCTTTGCAACTTTATTCTATCTAGAAACAGTATTTGAAATGAAAAGTCAGAAATAAACTAATAGAGTTGTTTTCCTGAATGACTTTAGGGAGAGTCCTACTGAGCATTGTGCACTTGTCAACCCCTGGAGATAGGACACTTAGCTCCTACACTGTGCTCTCTCTGGCACCAGTGTTACTTTAACACTCCTCACCACCAGGGACTATGATCTGACTTTCCCTCAGAATTGGCGTCTTTATATTCGACCTCCAGGAACCTGTAAGGGGTGTGCTAACTATGCAGACACTATCATAGACTCATACTTGAACAAATCACATCTAATAACACAGAAACCACAGAAAATTCTTGTTTTCTTTGAAACAAAACACTGAGTGTCTAGTTTAAATAGCATATAATATTTTCATTGACAGAGATGCAAATCAATCATAATCCAGTCAAAACCCAGAACCACTTGAGTAATTTCAAAGAAAATTTATACGTGATATGAGATCTGAGAAGTTAAAGGAGAGGTAGTGAGAGAATCCAGATATTAGAAACAACAAAAAACTACAGTGCCTGCGACAGAAAGAATGCAATGAGGTATTTACCACAGCATACAGAAAAATTAGAATTAGACTTCTGTAGGTATTACCTAGCAAGATTTAGGATATCAGAGAAGGGTTTATAGAGTGAGCATACATTGGTTAAAATTACTGATCAGTTTTCAATTGCAGCTTTATCCTGGCTCAACCAATGTGATTATGTCCTGGTTTTATGACTTGTAATTCTCAATTTTTCTTTCTTATTTTTGCTATGATTCCTGGCTGGCTCTGCTTGATTCATCTGGAAATAGCAGCCAGAAATTGCATGTTGTCTTGCTTGTAACCAATGGAAAAAAGAGAGTGCCTATTATTCTTTCAGTTATTAAAAATAATTTGGTCCTTGCTCCTTTGCTCCGATTGTTTGGTTTTTTTGGGCCTTTCTTCCCTTCCTTCCTTCTCTAAGTCCTCATTAAAATAATGACAGTTAAATACTGGTGCCCATTCTTGAACCAATCACTGTAGCAAAACATATGATATTCAAATGAGTGTTGTGGGCCGATCTAGGCCTACCCCTGGGGCTTGAGGTGGATTAATTCCACCCAAAATGACTGCCTACCTTTCAAAAGAGTTTGAGTGAAATGAAACCTAAGGTAGTAATAAATGATGCCTATACTGTAACTTCTTTGTGAATCCAAATGTAAAGTTCTAGGCAAAATTAATTTTCCCTCATAATATCTTATTTATTCCAGAATGAGAATGAATGGATTAAACTATCATTGGAAGAATAAGGGAATGAACTAATAAATCACTTAATCATTAAATTATACAGATATGTTTAATGCTGTAAAAAATAAATTATAGGGTAGCTTTGGAGATTAATAGAAACTTCATAACATAACAACCAATAAAGCCCTACTTTGAGGAGTTCTATATCATTATTTACCACATTAACAATGATTATAATAACATTATTCACTATTTACTGTGAACCTACTACATGTTAAGGATTATTGTAGGCACTCTTCCTGCATTATCACATTTAATCTTTAAAAACAAGGAAATGAGGTGATTACTCTTACTATTCACATTTTACAGATATAATTGGCTCCAGAGAGGTTTAGTAACCAGCCCAAGATTATACAACCAGAAGGTGAAAAAGAGCTGGAAATCAAACATGAATATTCTAACACTGTCTATACTAAACTGTCTTTTATGGAAACTATATTTAAAAATAAGTCAAAGTTTACATTATACCTAATTCTTGAAATAAATTATCTAGGACTATATCACATCTATTCTATCTCATAGTCAAACTGTCACCATTCTCATTTTCAGTCAAATATTTGAAATAACTTTTACATGTTTGGAAATGTTCTCCATATTTATTGTATTGTATAGCTTCTATCTTGAAGTGTCATATTATAATTCAGTGTTTCTCATTTTCCCAAAGAATAAATTGTAAATTCACTACTCTGGCATTCAAAATGTCAGTAATCTAGTCCCAAGCTTCCTTTTCAACTTTAACTCCCATCACTCCCAATTACATATTTTATATCAGCAGCACCTTTGAATAAATGGACCGTTTTCTATGCTATTTTATATATCTTTCAGCCACATTTCAACTCCACAAAACTTCCTTAATTCCCTGAGCTGAATATCATACACTTAAAAAAAAAGTTCTGAAAGCCTTTACGCATTATAGGACCCTTTTTTTAAACTTTAAACATATCTTTTCAATTACAGTTGATATACAATATTATAGTAATTTCAGGTGTACAACAAATAATGATTAGATGTTTATGTATCTTATGAAGTGATAATCTTAACAAGTCTAATACCCATCTGACACCATATATAATTATTAGAATACTATTGATCATATTCCCTATGCAATACTTTACATCCTGGTATGAATCACTATAACTGGTGATTTATACTTCTATTTCCTTTCGCTTTGTTATAATTATTTATTATTCATGGCGTTCTCTGAATTTCAACAGGCTCATGGGTGGCAAAGATCATACCTTACTCAACTGTGTATATAGCACTAGCTATCAACACAGAGCTTATTAGTGGGCCTAATATTTATGTTAATGGAATTAAGAAAATCCAAAATAGAAATGCTTATAAAGGTATTTTATCCAGGTGTTTTAAATGTCTATCTCAAGTCAAATAAAGAAGTATAAAAACAAGAAGTACTGTCATCAGTACCTACTTTTATTAAAGTGATTTATACATAATAGATAAAAAAGAATGGAGTACATAATATACAGATAAACATTCTATTTTTTGCTTTCCAAGACTCAAGTACCATTATTAGCATTTTTAAACTAATGCATTTTAAATGTTTTTTTAAATATAAAGCATTTAATTTATATTTTATTGTTTTTCATTTTTCCAAATTCAGAAATATGTTGTTCTTAAGAAATTATGCCTTTTTATCTGGTACTAACTTTCTGATTAATTTATTATATATTCTTATTTTTTATTATTTTGGAAAATGTAATTCATGACTTTCTCAAAATCTTGTACTTTTTAATATATTCTAATAAAAGGTAAAAATTAGCTTGTGTTAACCTGACAGTTTATATTAATTATAGGTAATTTTCTAAAGTAAAAATTTGTTAATTAAAATTAGTATTTAATTTTTGTGTACCAAGATTGTATGAAAGATTTCCAGAAAGGTTAACATTAGATTATGAAGTAATTTTTATCTAAGCACAAGTACTTTATTAGATAACATAAAACAGAGAAATGGTGCATCAAGAGATCATGATAGAGGCCTGATGCATTTTGTTTAGAGATGGGAGAATAGGGACATGTTGGGAACTGCCCTGCCTGCTTTCAGAAGCTGTAATCCCCCATGGCTAAGGCTGAGTGAGAGACCTTGGGATCATAAGCCACTAAGGAGACAAAGCTTATCTCCCTGGTAGGGACGCCACCTCTGCCCCCTTTACTTCACCCTGCTTGGTAGCAAGCAGATGACCAGTTAGCCAATGATGAGTAAGATTCCTCAAGGGAGGGGTAACCTAAGACAGGCACAGTCATGAAGGGACCCTCATGGAAGGAACTGGGGGCTATAGAAAAAGGGGGTGATGGACCCACGCCCCTCAGTTTTGACATAGCCTAAGTCCTCATTCTGTCTGCAAGAAGTCTCCTAATCTCTTCACTACCTTACTTCCCCTGTCTGAACTAAGCCTGCAGAGGGCTGTGCAGTCCTGTGCTGGAAAGGGCAGGTTCCCTGGGTGATCAGGCCTAAGAAACAGGACATAAATTCCTGTAAAACCTGCGCTGCTAAGAATGTCCTCAATTTTCTGATAAGGGTTCAAGCATGAAATAAGTTTATTTCCCAAAGATTTATAGCCCTTTAGCTAACTGACTCTGACTCAGTATAAGACCTCATAGTTCTTTGTATGTTATCTATTGTTTGATCCTTACTATCTGACAATGATTGATGAACTTTATGTATATTCCTGTACAAATTGAACCCAATAAAAGTCCATTGAGGAAAAGGCTCTGGGTTCTTCTCCTTTGAGAGATCAGCCACCTTTCCTCCCCAAGCAGATCATGTCTCGGTAGACTTATTTTCATTTGTGGAGGACAGGGGGCTCTGAAGGCAAAGCTCCCCAACAGGGACATTTCTAGATTAGATTTACAAAGAACGTTTTGTGAATTGGAAATACCTATATCTGCATTGCTCAATATGGAAGATACTTGGCACATATGGCTACTGAACAACTAAAGTATGGTCGGTGTTAATGAGGAAGTTTATTTCTAATGTTAATCAATGTTAAGTTGTTTAAATTCAAATGCCCACATGTGGCAAGTGGTTCCTATATTGGTCAGTGCAGATCCACTGAATAATATGTCCAGAATAGGTCCCAATGGGAAATTGGTATTAGTAGGTACTAGGCAGTCAAATGACATCTCACATCATTGGGATTTAGAGTGACAATCATGGAACAGATGCTTAAGCAGAAAATAGGAGGATGCCAAACACAAGTTTTCACTACTTTATATTTGTCTTGAACACCCACTGTCATCTTCAGAGGTTATTTCAGTATACAAGAATAGACTGGAAGAGTTGCCAAAGTTGCTTAATTTTTTTCTCACTCATTCTATATGTGGCAAATATTTGTTGAAGAAATATATATAAATAAGGAAATTAAATTAATGTAAATACCTAAAAGAAATTACTCACAGAAAAAAAACCCATCAACATAAGTTAGAATCGAGAAATTTCATGATTCATATATCAGTCTGGTTTAACAATGAGAAGACACGACATTGAGATAGAGTACAATGAATATAAAAATTGTTTTTATGTATCAGTAAGTAGCTATAGCCACCTGTGTACACTACGATGGCAAGTTGGTATCACTGTTTCTAGATATATTCTCCTTTCTTCTTTTGGTCTTATAGCTATAACTCAAAATATTAATTTAATGACTTGTAGATGATATTTTTTAGTGTTAGATACCAAAGTCTTAGTCAACAAAGTTTTTTCAACATCTGGGATAAATGTTAATGTCATGTATTTTATGTCTCTGTTCTATTAAGCCTGAGTATCTTAGGACATAGTAAATGTCAATTACTCATTACTATAGTATTCCCACTAGTTCAATGGTATGACAAGAATGCCACCTATTATCATTTTTCTGATACTCTTCATAATGAGAACCTGTTAAGCTAACGATGAGACAGGTGTTCATCATTTAAGGGACTCTTGAGAAGACTGCTCACTTAGCCGTTAATAATATTTCTGAGACATTTTCTGTCTATGGATTTCATGAAGGCCTTATTTCATTAGCATCTGGATCATTAATAAGAAAAATAAATAATAAATAGGTAAACTGTTTGTGGTATTTTGAAAAATAAATTTCAAAAACTCTAATTAGATCAGGATGATTAGAGTATTTTATAATACATGAGAACAAGTATGTATTTTAGATTTACAAAAGGATGTTGAGGAATTTTCAGCAACTACCAATTTGATTAAAATTAAATTTTACTGAGTATGTATTAACTGTAGGGTTCTATCCATGTGAGGTAAATAGAAATAAAGTAAATGTATGAGTTTGCTAGGACTCTTGAAATAAGACACCACAGAGCCAGAAACTGAGTGGTTTAAACAGCAGAAATTTATTTTTTCACAGTTCTGAGGGTTAAAAGTTTAAGATCAGTGAAAGATAGATACTGTATGATCTCACTTATAAGAGAAATCTAATGAACAAAATTAATGAGCAAAACAGAACCAAAGCTGTAGAAATACGGAACAGACTGACAATTGACAGAGGAAAAGCAGAAAGGGGAGGAATGGTGGAAAAAGGGGAAGGGAGTGGTCAAAGAGGATGTATGAATGACCCATGGCATGGACGAAGGTGTTAGGATGAACTGTGGGAGCAGGGCATGGGCAGGAGATAGTTGGGGAAAGGGGGAAAAATAGGACAACTGTAATACAATAAGTAAGAATTAAGCACACACACAGAAACACACAAAGAAATCCAAGATGAAGATGTCAGCAGAGCAGGTTCCTTCTAAAGCCTCTGTTCTTGCTTGTGCCTTACTTCTATTTGCTTACGTCCTAATCTCTTCTAATAAGGACACAAGCCATATTGGATTAGGTCCCATCTTTTTAAAAAAATTTTTATTTAGTTATTTTTCAAATACAATTTTTTGTCTATTTTTCCCATCCCAGCCTCCCCCTCCCCGTGCTCCCTACCTCCCTTCCATTTCCACCCCTCTTAGTTTTCAACCCTGCGTCCTTCCTATTTGTTCCTCCCAATCTCTCCCCTTTTCCCCCTTAAATTCCCTTCCCTCTCCCCTCTGGTCACTGTCCCCTTGTTCTCTATTTCAGTGTCTTTGTTTTTATTCTGCTTGCTTGTTCGTTTTGCTGTTTAGCTTCTTGTTAAAGGGGAGATCATATGGTATTTGTCTTTCAACTCCTGGCCTATTTCACTCAGCATAATGCTTTCCAGTTCCATCCATGTTGTTGCAAAGGGTAGTAGCTCCTTCTTTCTCTCTGCTGCATAGAATTCCATTGTGTATATGTACCACAATTTTTTGATCCAGTACAACTATTATGGAAAACAGTATGGAATTTTCTCAGAAAAATAAAAATCGACCTGCCTTTTGACCCAGCAATTCTACTGCTAGGATTATATTTTAAGAAACCCAAAACATCAAGAACCTATGCACCACAATGTTCATAGCAGCACAATTTACAATAGCCAGGAGTTGAAAGTAACCTAGGTGCCCATCAGTAAATGAATGGATCAAAAAAAAAAAAAGGATTAGGTCCCACTTAATGACCTCATTTTAACTTAATTACCTCTTGAAAGACCTTATCTCCAACACAGGAGATTATTATATTATTTTTAACTTTAATTTCATTGTTGAAAGAACCAGAGCTCTACCCTCTTAACAAAAATTTTAAGTATACAATAACCTATTGTTAATTAGAAGAACAATGTACAGAAGATATGTAGAATTTTGTCTTGAGTAGTTGAGACTTTATAACCCTTGGTTAGCAACCCTTATTTTTCCATCATCCCCGTCACTAGTTCTATGAATTTGATTGCTGTACATAACTCATAAGTAGACTTATGCAGCATATGTTCTTCTGTTATTGGCTTATTTTATTTAGCATAATGTCCTTAAGGTTCATCCATGTGTTATGGTGGAATGAGCAGCCAGAGGGGAAGTAAAGGCAGGGCCCTCACCACTGCAATCTAACAAACAACTTAATATACGATGCTAAAAGCAAAGGCTCACCTGCTGACCCAGTAATCCTGAGCCTGGTCCAATAAGGCTGCCAGACATCCCAAACAACACAAGTAAGCTACAATAGAGGAAAGTGGAAGCCTTTAAAAGTTTGTGTGTATTGTCTCCACCATCTGGGAAAAGGAAAACCTTGAGACTGTTTATTCATCTGAAAGCCTAGAAGGGAGGAGGGGAACTACAGCACCCAAAGAAAAGCCCATAAAACAACTTTTGATTAACTGTCATGTATACAAAATATATAAAGTCTGGAGCAAGATAAGGATTAGGTCCAGCAGACCCCATACCTGTGTTTGGGTAGTCACACCTCCCCAAGGAGGAAAGCAGGTACCACCTACCAATCAAAATGTAACTTCTTCACCCCCACCTTACCAACTATATAAGTCCTCAGGATAAAGGACTCACTCTCTCTACCTCTTGGCCCTCTTGGCTCTTTTTGCCACACAGCAGGTAAGGCAACACCTGGGGAACTGGCCTCTAGCCACCCTTGTTTTTGTTTTCCCATTAGAACTTAGAACTAATAAACTGCTTACACACTAGTAGGCTTGCTGATCTATAATGCTTTACTGCACTGGAGATAAGAACCAAGTGTCTGCGTGTTTCTTCCATAATACATGCTGTCATGTATTGCAAGATTTCTTTCATTTTTAAGGCTTAATAATGTTCAATTTGCATGTATATATTACATTTTCTTTATCCATTTATGTGTCAGTTGACACTTAGATTGTTTCCATATCTTGCTATTGTGAATAATGCTGCAATGAATCTTTGAATGCTAATATCTCTTTGAGATTCTGATTTCAATTATTTTGGATAAATTCTAAGGATTGAAATTGCTGGATCTTATGGTAGTCCTCTTTTTCTTTTTTCTTTTTTTTTTGAGACATTTCTATACTGTTTTCTATAGTAGCTATACCATTTTGCATTCCTATCAACATTGAACAAGAGTTCCGATCTCTTCATAACATTGCCAACAATCATATCTCTTGTTTTCTTTTTTTCCTTTTTTAAAAGATTTTATTTACTTATTTTAGAGAGATGGGAAGGGAGAGAGAAAGGGAGTGAGAGAACCATTAAAGTGTGAGAGATACATTGATAAGTTGCCTGTCACATGGCCCCAACTGGGACTTGACCCACAAGCATGTGCCCTGACTGGGAATTGAACCTGTGATGTCTTGGTTCACAGGCCAGTGCTAAATCCACTAAGCCACACAAGGCAGGGAAACACATACCCAATCTTATTACTCACTTCTCTCCACCCCTTCCACTGGCTTTTCTTAAATTATTTTTAAAGTATATTTTATTGCTTATGCTATTACAGTTTTCCCAATTTTCCCCCATTTATCCTCCCTCTGCCCTGCACTCTCTAACCCTCCAGCATCTCCTCCTTAGTTCATGTCCATGGGTTGTACGTATAAGTTCTTTGAGTTCTCTGTTTCCTATGCCATTTTTTACCTCTCCCATCTATTTTATGCCTACTAGTTATGCTTCTTATTCCCTGTGCCTTTTCCTTATTCCTCTCCTCCGTCTCCTCCTCCCCTCTGAAAGCCCTCCATGTGATGTTCATTTCTCCAATTCTGTTCCTGTTCTAGTTGTTTGCTTAGTTTTTGCTTTATTGTTTGTCTTTTTATAGGTTCATTTGTTGATGGCTGTGAGTTTTTTTTCTAATTTTATTGTTCACAGTTTTTTATCTTCTTCAATTTCTTAGATAAGCCCCTTGAACATTTTATATAATAAGGGCTTGGTGATGATGAACTCCTTTAACTTGACCTTATCTGGGAAGAACTTAATCTGCCCTTCTATTCTAAATGATAGCTTTGCTGAAAAGAGTAACCTTGGACATAGGTCCTTTCCTTTCACGACTTCAAATACTTCTTTTCAGCCCCTTTGTGCCTGAAAGGTTTCTTTTGAGAAATCATCTGATAGTCTTGTGGGTACTCCTTTGTAGGTTACTCTCTCCTTTCCTCTTGCTGCTTTTAAGATTCTCTGTTTGTCTTTAATCTTGGGTAACTTAATGATGATGTGCCTTGGTGTGTTCCTCTTTGGGTTCAAATTCTTTGGGCCTCTCTGGGCTTCCTGGACTTCCTAGAAGTCTATTTCCTTTACCAGATTGGGGCGGTTTTTCTTTGTTATTTATTCAAATAAGTTTTCAATTTCTTGCTGTTGTTCTTCTTCTTCTGACACCCCTATAATTCAGATATTGGAATGTTTCAAGTAGTCAAAGAGGTTCGAAAGTCTCTCTTCATTTTTTTGAATTCTTGTTTCTTCATTCTGTTCCTGTTGGATGATTATTTCTTCCTTTTATTCCAAATCATTGATTTCAGTCCTGATTTCCTTCCTGTCACTCTTGGTTCCCTGAATATTTTGCTTTATTTCACTTCACGTATCTTTCATTTGCTCTTTCATTTTGTGGCCAAGCTCAATCTGTTCTGTGAGCATTTTGAATACCAGGGCTTTGAATATTCCATCACATAGGTTGGCTATTTCCTCATTGCTTAGCTCTCTTTCTGGACTTTTGCTCTGTTCTTTCCCCTGATAAGTTGTAAGGAGATGGTGCCTTAGGTATTCACCAGGGCAGGGCCACCCTCTTTGCTGTGAGGCCGTGCTGTGTGGGAGGGACCAGAGAGAGAAAAATGCAACTCAACTGCTCATCTCTAGTGCACTTTCCAATGAGAGTCATGTTTGAGAATGGGAGTTTCTCCCACCAAGGCAACCCCCACCATGGCCCACAGTCAGATTTGAGTCTCAGTTTCCCATTCAGCCAACCCTACCCACAAGGTTGGCCGCCTTGCTGTGGGTTCTCCCAATTCTCCCATCTTACTGGTCTGGTTGGTCTGGTTGACTATTTCTTTAATTCCTTGGTTGTTAGAATTCTATGCAGTTCGATTTTCTGGCATTTCTGGCTGTTTATTGATCTTAGATTGGTTGTTGTCTTCCTTTTGGTTTTTCAAGGAAGTAAAGGGTTTCTACCTATGCCCCCATCTTGGCTGGAACTCATTTTTCTTATTTTCAATAATAGACATCCTTACTGGTAAGAGGTGACTTCCTATTGTTGTTTTGACTTGCATTTTCCTGATGATTTGTAATGTTAATCATCTTTTTACATGCCTGTTTGATGTCTTTTCTGTATATCCTCTTTGGATAAATGTCTACTCAACTTTTTTGGCCATTTTCAATCAGACTATTAGTATTTGCTATCAATTTGTAGAAATTTTTTATATTTTTTGAAAATTAAACCTTTATTTTTTTTAAAAAATCAGTTTAATTAGCAGCTTTGCTGTTTCATTTCATCCTAAGTTAATTGTAGAAAATATTTTCGTTAAACTATTTAAGTGAATAAATTTCAAGATACGAATATAATCACCCAGAAAATTACATTAGCAAACTAACTTTAAAAATGATCATGCTGAAGACCTGAATGGGGTGATTCAGTGGGTTGGGCATTGTCCAGTAAACCAAAGGTCACTGGTTCAATTCCCAGTCAGGGCACATGCCTGGCTTGTGGGCTAGGTCCCCAGTAGGGAGCACATGAGACGCAACCACACATTGATGTTTCTTTCCCTCTCTTTCTCCCTCCCTTCCCCTCTCTTTAAAAAACAAATAAAGTATTTTTTAAAAGATTATACTAAAAATGATTCATTTATAATTACTATTCCTTGACTATTATTTATTTTTCTTCATACTTTTACTAACTTTACTGAGATATAATTGAAACTTTAAAGTGTACAATGTGTTGATATGATAGAGATGTACACTGCAATATGATTACCACTGTAATATTAGTAAATACTTCCAGCAACTATATAATTATTAAATCTTTTCTGTGGTAAGAACTTTCAAGATCTCCTCTTTTAAAAAATATTAAGTATTTAATTTTGTTAATTATAATCATCATGCTACTATATATTAGATCTAAAGAACTGTTTCATCTTATAACTGGAAGTTTATATTATTTGACCAACAATCTCCCCATTTTCCCCAACCCCAGGCCCTTGTAATCACTATTCTACTCTGTTTCTATAAATCAGTCTTTTTTTAGATTTCACGTATAAATAACATCATACAGTACTTGTTATTCTCTGTCTGATTTATTTCACTTAACATAATGTCCCCAGGGATGACTCATGTTGTCAGAAATGGCAGAAATTCCTTCTCTCTTATGACTAAGTAATATTCCATTATATATATATATATATATATATATATATATATATATATATATATATGTGTGTGTGTGTGTGTGTATATAAATATAGTGTGTTTGTATATATATACACATACATATACATACATATTCTTTATCCATTTACTCACAGATGGACACTTGTGTCCATATCTTGACTATTGTGAATAATACTGTAATAAACATGAATGTACAGATATCTCTTTGATATCCTATTTTCATTTGCTTTAGTTATGTATACAGAAGTGAGACTGCTGAATCATATGGTAGTTTTATTTGTAATTTTTTGATGAGCCTCTATACTCTTTCCCAGAGTGGCTGCAACAATTAACATCCCCACTAAAAGTACACATGAAAAAGAGAAAACAACACATCACAGTTAAATAAATGCAAGTTAAAGCAACTGTGATGTGAGGTTTTGGCCTTTCAATTGGGCAAAAATATTGGCTAAGGAAAGAGTAAAATGGAAATTATAGAATGGTCATACTGCATTTTCTCATTGCTATCTGCTAGAACAGTATTGAAGATTTACAATGTTCATCTAGTTTAGCCTTCTCCACCACCTTTTGGATAAGGTAGTACAGCATTTTCCATTTTATAAATAAGAAAAAATAGGTCTAGAGACCTTGTAAATTGTGTAATATCAAATACCTAGTAAGTGCTAGAGCTCATACTAGAACACAAGTTTATTAGAGTCCATAATCCTTGTGCTTTCATAAACTACAGAGTATTTCTGCAGTACATGACAAAGACTATTAGGAAAAAATAACTGGCCAACATTAAATAGTAAATGCTTGTATATAACATTAAAAAGTGGTCATCAAAAGATTGACGGACATGCTTTTGTATGTTGGTTCTCACATTTGTAATCTCGCTACACCTTGAGCACAAAGGACACTTACTGTGTTAATTTCAATTTTTATGCCTTGTGTTCACATGCCTGAATCTTTCAGTAGCAATGCTATTCTCCACATTAACCACATCCCATTCCATTTCACTGTGTATCATGTAAACAAGAAACATAGTGATAGCAGCTGAAAAATCAGTTTGAGCCAAACACAGTATGGATTTAAATTTTCAACTTCATAGGAGCAAAATTGTCCTTTCTCACAGTGTCCTAAGCAAAGATTTAGGTCACCCAACAAAGGCTAGACTGAGGAGAACCCTCAGCACACAGGAAACTACTAAAAATTGCATTAAACAATTCCAATGAATCCTGGAAGGTGGTATAGGCAAGTGTCTGTTTCCTTCAAATAGTTTAAGCCCTGGAAACATCTGGCTTCACATTACAAACAACACACTGGTTTTGTTTATTTGTTTTTGTATTTGCTTTTCAATTACAAAAGTAATTCCAGATTGAGACAGCAAAACCTTCCTGGAGAGTTTTGGAAATGCACATTCGTAGTGCTTTCATGGCTCTAAAATAATTAGCTAAGCTTCAAATTGGAATTACTGTGTTTGGACTCAAAATTGTACTTTATTATTTTAACATCATAAAAATTGTGTAGAATTGTACATGCTGTGTATCATTAAAAACAAGTCAATGTGTTACTGATGAATAGTGTGCAAGATTATTTTAAATTCCTACCTTTTCAGACCATTAATCTTAATCATTATATTACACAGGCTTTATACTATCCTCAAAATGAATATTGCAGCCCTGGCTGGTGTAGCTCAGTGGATTGAGTGCATGTCTGCAAACCAGAGGATCGCGGTTCAGTTCCCAGTCAGGGCACATGCCTGGGTTGCAAGCCAGTTTCCTGCAGGCCAGTCCCCAGCAGGGGATGCACTAGAGGCAACCATACATTGATGTTTCTCTCCCTCTCTCCTTCCACTCTAAAGATAAATAAATATATAAATAAATATTTTTTAAAAAATGAATATTGCAGTAATCCTTATACTTCTGAATATTAGAACACATTTCAGAGTGACTCAGCAAGGCAATTCTCAGGAGACAAACACAGTTCTAATTTAGCCTTGTAGGTTCTTGATAATAACCAAAACTAAAAGAGCAAAAGATAGATAACTTTACAACTAGAGTTTATTTTGAAGATGTCTTATTATTTTTTTATTGTATTGGATTTCAGACATTGAATCACCATTTATCTCCTTATTTAGCAGAAAATACCAAGTAACTAACTTGATTTAAATTTAATTTGGTAATATTTCAAATCTTTAGAACTTTTTATCAATATATGTCCCTATGATATCAGGTAAAGTTGAACATTGCAATGCAAAAAAATGTGGATTTTCATGCAGGAAGAAAGTAGGTCACAGTGTAGCTCATGTATAGACAGTTGCAGTTTAAATAATGTATTTATTAGCACACAAATGTAGCCCACTTAGAGAAGCCTTTATCACTCCATTCACATGTATATATATACAGAAGCATATGTCAAATTTTTGGACTTTTCTTTATACTTATTATATTACTATATAAGGAAACCTTCCACCTTGTGAAATGATGGCTAATCATTTAACCTATTTGGTGATTTTCTTTTCAGAGTAAATTGTGAATTCAGCATGCAGACTGCAATAGGTACTTTGTCTAAAGTACTAAGCCCCAGTGCGGCTGTGGTTTTAGTAGCATTTCCAATCTCATGTTGAAAGAAAATCCTCAGTCATGTTCTATCTCTGAACTATACTGCCTCTTAAGCTAAAAGCATTTTAAGTCTTTACTGAACTGCAGTGGAGACCTCACAATCAATGTCTCAATGGTTTGGAGCGATTTGATTTATATTCTAGGATGCTTTATTTCCTGACTTTTTAAAACACTGACATATTGCCAGTTTGGTTGGGAGATCTTAGTGCTAGCCATTTACAGTTTATGGCACTGCTCACCCAAATTCAGAGTGACCCTTCTTTATTAAAAAACAAGTAATGAATGATTATTAGGTACTTCTTCACGGGGAGAAATACATGTTAGGGCAGCAGATATACTGCAGAGAAATGCAATGACTACCTCACCTTGAGAATTTAAAGTCTACTGAGACTTTAATAAATTTTACCCCAAATCTGATCAAGCATGCACACCTACACTCAACATGATTATATTTAAATACAAGAAGACATGGGAAAATAGACAAATGCATATTTTTAGGCAGGTTTTCATAAAGAAGCCACAGCAGTTGTCAGAAAATTACAACTGCAGAGAGATCAAACCTGGATTATTCATCTAAACCACCCCCTTAGGAAAGGCAAGACAGGGTAAATATCACTAAACTTGACTGAAGTTTCAATAGGAGTTGAAGAAGAGAATGTAATTTCCTTATATCTTTGATGCAAAGCCAGTTGTTTTCCTGGTTTTGTAGTAATTTGGGGGCAACTGCCAGGAGAAACCGTATTCCTAAATTTAGTTGTCTTAGAGTTGATGAAAATTTCCAGGGATTTTTTCCCCTTGAAGAACTTTAACAAAATAGCAAAGTGGATAAATTATCTAATTTAAACAACATCTTAACTGAATTATTACATAAATATACTGAGAAATGATTCATGCTAAGGCAATCAGGGACATTTATAACCTAATGGGAAAGAATCCTATTCATTAGCATTGCAATCTTACAGAGAAGGTCTCTTAATCACAGGGTAATAGTCATGACTTATATGAAAAGAAAGCAATTAGTATTGGTTATCACTGAAAATTAACAGTTTTAAAAGTCAAAAACCAAAGATATAGGTGTTTAAAAGTATTTATAACATTTAAAAGACTAATTTAGTTTATAGATCTTTGCTTGCAATAGGAATAATTTTATTTAAATCTACATATCTTGTTTAGTAACAGCTACAATTCATCTAGGCTGTTTTTACTTAATATTCACACAAGGCATTTTATAACAGTAATATATATTATGTGCATTTCAACTATAAAGTATTATAATAGCTGACACTGCACACTGCAGAAAAATCCTTTAATAGACTTTCAAATTTTTCAATAAACTCATCTTATTCTTTCAGCAGAAGTGATCCCAAGTGTAGCTTTCTCCGGCAATAGACTTTACATCAGAAAATCTAATTCCCTGGACAAAGGAATAAAGAATATTTGCTATACTACAATGCAGATTTTTTTAGTATAATATCTAATTTCTCTAGCACTTCAGGAAATCCATTTTCCCTCTCCTAAAGTCTATAAAAATATCTCTGTATAATATTCTACATTTATTCTACCTGATGAGTAATATGTATTTATATAATTACATAGTGTTCATGTTAATGAACTTAGCACTGTCATTATTATCATCATTTATTAGGTCATAGGAAGTCAATACAAGAATATAGGTTAGCAGAGAAAAAGCAGGGGTAGCATCTATCCTTCACATTTCCTTAGCATCTGTTTTGGTCAGGCTCTTCCCTTTAACACTTACATTCCATGTACTTCACAACTCTACAAAAGAATCTTCATTATGGAAGCCACCAATAATTTTGACCCTCATCAATAATTTTGGCCTTTATAATGACTGTGATGAAATCACTGAACAATAAGTGGCCAGTGCAAAGCTTTACAGGCTTAACAATGGAAAAGTATTGCATGTGAAATGCAAGGTCAATCCAACCATTATATACACCTACTCAAAATCTATACCAGCAACCACCAATGACATAGGCCCTCTGGCCAGCTCTTCAATCAACTGTATATCATCTGCTTGCAGTTACTGTGTGCTTGACAGATTTGTGCATAAAAACAACAGAAAGCATGAGACCATCTTCTCTAAAATACAGCCATCTCTATTGCATGGATAAGAGAATGGCACATAGAGAAATTTTCATTTAAATTTATTTTCTAATTTCTCAATATAAAACAAGAACAACAAACAAGATTTTGTGGATATTCAAAGTTAGTATTTCATGTGGATCTCACAGGTGAAGGTTATTCAGTGAAGAAACAAGAGAGAGAGTTATTCAGAGAGAGTCAAGAAGAATTATTACAATAGAAAAAGTTCAATTAATAAAATATTTTTACTTTTAATTTTATTCTAATGCCCTTCAAAATAGACCTGACCTCATCACCAGATTTTCTTATAGTAAGTTTTCTATTAAAGCTGTGACTATTAAATTCCCAATGATCTTGGGGGAGGGGAGGAATTAAACTAATTCTGTCACCACCACACACAAAAAAGTATTATCATATAAAAGCCAAGCAGATATACCAAGAAATAGATAGATAACTATGCCATAAGTGTCCTTACTAAAAGCCATCTCTACTGAATATTATCATGTGCACAATGGCATTTTCTATAAGAAACCACAATTAATCACTGGACACTAATTCACTGTTACTGATCTACGTGGGTTTTGTAACATATTTTCAAAAATGCAGTCTCGAATCAAATTAGCCAACCTAAAGGAAGCCTAAGAAACTTAGCTAAGCCGCTCTCCCCGACCCAACCAGCCATATATGAGCTGCCCCCTGTGTTGTTATGACCCTGCCTGGGTACGACTCCCTGTGTAGCCCTCCTAATACCTTTGTCTTGTTTGGACCCACAAGTAACAAGGTGTTCTGCCCTTCGTCTATCTGACCATCAGTGTGTTTTTCCCTACCATCAGAAAAGAATCTTTAAATCTTACGTAACAGTCCCCAGTCTTTAGAGTCCTAGTGAGTCTCGTCAATGGGAAAAAATTATTTGTGTAATCTATTCTTCAATTTTCATGCTTATGCACAAACATATACCCTGTGTGTGAAAGAAATTATTACTGTAATGTTTTACAAAAAATATTTTTGTACAAATATTAATTGTTTAAAACATTATTTTTATAAACAATCTGCCTCCTTTCTTACATCTATTACAGTAGAAAGTTTAGAACAGATACAACCACTGATAACTCTTTGGCCAGCCAAGTTCCGGTTTTGTCTTTCTATGACATAATGAGCATAAATGTATGTAGAACTTTTAATCTTTTAAAGCCTGTGTTTTTTTTACTATGTCACAAATTACAGTCGTTATTTGGAAGATATAAATATAATAATTGTAAGATTTAATCAACAACTAAATCACATCTTCTTATCTAGATTAAAGGGAAAGTGGGAAGAAATTTTAAATAAATTGGATATTAAGCTGTAATAAGAAGCAGAACCTGAGAATGAATGGCAGAAACTAATATTAGCAAACAAAACAGTCCTGTAGGAAATCCTTGCAGGGGTTTCCAACCTTTTGGTGTTGCTGGGCCACACTGGAAAAAGAGTTGTCTTGGGCTACACATTAAATACACCAACACTAATAAAAACTGATGAGCAAAAAAAAAAAGGTTTTAAATAAATGTATGATTTGGTGTTGGGCTGCATTCATAACTATCCGGGGTCACATGAGGGCTGGACACTCCTGCTAGAACAAGTGTTATAAGGCTAACCAAGTGCTGGGAACATGATCATCCGTAGATGTATTGACCTAAAACATTTACACACAAGAAAATTACTCTTTCATTTACATATATGTATTTAATTACTGAAAAGAGAAAGGAAAAAACTTATATGGTACATAGTTTGTCTTGGGCACTGACCCAGTGCTTTTTTTTTTAATATATTTTATTGATTATGCCATTACAATTCTATTTCCCCCCTTCATTCCCCTCCACCCTGCACACCCCTCCCACAAAATTCCTCCCCTTTAGCTTATGACCACATGTCTCAAGTTCTTTAGATTCTATATTTCCCATACTATTCTTGCCCTCCCCCCTATCTATTTTCTACCTAACCTCTATGCTACTTATTTTCTGTACCTTCTCCCCCCCTTCTCCTTCTCCTTCTCCCACTCCCCTGTTGCTAACCCTACATGTGATCTTCATTTCTATGTTTCCGCTCCTGATCTAGCTGTCCTTTTAGTTTGCTTTTGTTTTAGGTGTGGTTGTTGATAACTGTGAGTTTGCTGTCCTTTCACTGTTCATATTTTGTATCTTCTTTTTCTTAGATAAGTCCCTTTACCATTTCATACAATAAGGGCTTGGTGAGGATGAACTCCTTGAATTTGATCCTATCTGAGAAGCACTTTATCTGTCCTTCCATTCTAAATGAAAGCTTTACTGGATAGATCAATCTTGGATGTAGGTCCTTGCCTTTCATGACTTGGAATACTTCTTTCCAGCCCCTTCTTGCCTGCAAGGTCTCTTTTGAGAAATCTGCTGACAGTCTGATGAGAACTCCTTTGTAGGTGACTGTCCCCTTATCTCTTGCTGCTTCTAGGATTCTCTCCTTCATTTTAATCTTGGCTAATGTAATTATGAAGTGCCTTGGTGTGTTTCTTCTTGGGTCAAACTTCTTTGGGACTCTCTGAGCTTTCTGGATTTCCCGGAAGTCTATTTCCTTTGCCAGATTGGGGAAATTCTCCTTTATGCTTTTTAAAAAAGTTTTTTTATACCATACAATTTCATAATGTTATTATTTTTAAACTTGAGGAAACAGGCATAAAAAGACAAATGTTCTGGTCAAGTTCACACAACTAATAAAGAGTATGGGCAAGAAGCCCACTTCCCCATCTGTTTGAGTTCATACCATTATTTCCTTAAAGGAAAAAGAAATTCATGGCAAGATGGTAGTAGCTACAGAAGCATAGAGGCCAGAGAAAACATTAAACCACAAATCTATTCATTTAAATAATTAGACCTGAAACACATAACCTATTAACAAATGAGACTAAACAAAAAGGGAAGAAATATATTATGTATGAGAGGAGAATATATATGTGTATATGTGCATATGTATATATATCCCCTTCTCTCATACATAATATATATCACACACACACATATACACACAGCACATTTTTCAGAAAATAAGACTCACCTAGGTTTTAGAGGGAAAATAGAGAAAAAATTTTTGAAGCAAAAAATTTGGTAAAATATGTCATAACATAAATAACATAATATTTTGCCAATGTAAATGTAAAGCTACATTCAGACTATAAGACACATTCCCTTTTCCTCCCAAATTTGGGAGGGGGTGTGTCTTAGAATCCAAAAAATGTGGTAATATCAACATATTAATAGTAAAAGCGTTATATCATAATACAGCATAAACCTTACTCATTTAGGATAAATTTTATTTTGTTTGCTTCATTTTAATCACATGTCGTGAGCATTAAGTTGTACAACTGTTAAAATAATAGAATTATTCAGAGTGGTCATGTATTGACTATTTTAGCTAATCTAATGGGGGCAAAAAGGATGTCTTCGTAAGTTTACTATTTCAGCCTGTTCTGTAATGGGGCCCTAGAGTCAAAAGGATATTCAAGAGTGTTACATTCAAAACAACATTATAGAAGACTTTCACTTCCAGGGAAATGGAATTGTGGTGTATTTTTTATTCCTCTCTCTATGAACCATCAGAACCCGCAGGCATTACATACACAACAAACAGAGAAGACACTGAAAGGGCGAGAGAAGACAGTCGGCTTGTTAGGGACTGTGGGATCCAAGAAACAACAGTTTCCTCGGTTTTCTTTTTGTCTCGTATTCCCAGATTTTGAGCTGAAAAAATCTAGTATTCTCTAAATGCCAATATATATACACAGAAAAAGAAAAGCTCAAATTCCAATACATGTAATAGTCACACTTTTGAAAATTAAAGATAAAGAAAAAAATCTTAAAAGCAGCAAGAGAAAAATGGCACCTTACCTACAAAGGAAAAGAATTCACATTGTAGCAGATTTATCACTGAAAAGTACTGAGACCAGAAAAATGTGGTGTCAAGTGTTTTAAGGGCTGAAAGAAAAGAGCTGTCAACTCAGTCTCCTACAACCAGTGAAAATACCCTCCAGGAATAAAGTGAATATCAAGGCACCTTTTCAATGAAAGAAACACTAATAGGATGTATTACCAGTAGATCTACCTTTATAATCAGCTACAAGTTCTATAAACAGAAAGAAAACTATAACAAAGGGGACTTTAGAACACAGAAAGAAATAAAGTACATGTGAAGCAAAAATGTAAGCAGATACATTAGATGAACCTACTCCTGAGTGTTCTGAACAGTATTTGACAACTGAAGCAAAAATTGTAACACTAATACAATTCTAGGTGCAGAGAATTATACTGTAAATAGGGGATGATAAAAAGATGAAAAGGGACATAAGGCTTAACATCTTGCTCTATTTGTTAAAATAATAATAGTGGGCTTTAATAAGTTTTATAGCAGGTTTTACATAGTGAAACATACAGCAACCACTAAAAACTACTAAAACAGATAAACTCAGAAACATGAAAGATAAATAAAAATGGATTTCTAAAATTATTTTTCAAGTAACCAAAAAAGAGACCAGGAAAAAGAAAATTATAAAAAACTAGTGAATAAACAGACAACAACAAAAAACAACATGGCAAACTATAGGCCTAATATATCAATAATTACATTAAATGTAAGGTGTGTAACTCTATCAAATAAAAGATAAAAGTTAACAGTGTGGACTAATAAACATTAACCAGCTATGTTCTTTATAAGAGACTTACTTGGGCCCTGGCTAGTGTGGCTCAGTGGATTGATTGCTGGCCTGTGAACCAAAGGGTCGCCTGTTCAGTTTTCAGTCAGGGAACATGCCTGGGTTGTGGACCAAGTACCCAGTAGGGGGTGTTCAAGAGGCAGCCACACAGTGAGGTTTCTCTCCCTCTTTTCTCCCTCCGTTCCCCTCTCTCTAAAAATAAATAAATAAAATATTTCTAAAAAGAAACTTACTTCAAATATAACCATATAGGCAAGCTAAAAGTAAGACAGAAATAGACACATCATGTAAGATTGCAGAAATGACTATATTAATGCTTAATAATGTGAAGTTTAGAACAAAAAAACATCTAGAGATGCATAGGGACATAATGATGAAGTTGTCAATTTACTAAGAAGACAGCAGTTCTAAATATGTGTGCAGCAAACAACAGAGCTACAAAAAATGTAAAGCAAAGGTATAGAACTGAAAAAATAGACAAGTAGAAGTTATTATTGTAGATTTCAACACTCCTCTTCCAACAATTAACAGAACAACTAAACATAGAATGAGCAAGGGTACAGAATACCTTAAAAGCCTCATCAAGCAACAGTATCTAATCAGCTGTTAAAAAGCAGCTCACCCAGCAAGCACAACACACCCTCTATTCAAGTAAGTGCCTGCAGAACATACATGTAAACTTTAGAAAGCTTAAAAGAACTGAGATCATACAAAGTGCTTTCCTTAACCACAATGAAGTCAAAGAGGAAATCAAAAATATAAACAAAACAGGAAATATTTTTAAGCTTAGAGACTAGATAACAAATTTTGAAAAATCCATAGTTCGAAGAGCAATGTTTAACGTAAATTGAAAAATCTGTTGAGCTGAACTAATATGAAAACAAATCAAAATTTGAAGGACACAATAAAAATAAGGCTAAAAGTGAAAATTATAGCACTGAATGAATACATTAGAAAAGAGGAAAAGTTTCAAATCAAAATTCCCACTTTTAAAAGCTAGGGGAAAAAAGCGAGCAGAAGAAAGGGACTAAGAGTAGCAATCAATGAAATTTGAAGAAAAGAACAATAAAGAAAATCAATGAAAATAAGAGTTGGTACTATGAAGAAATCAACAATTGACAACGTCAAGTAAGGCTAATGGAGAAAGCAGAGAGAGAGAGAAAGGAGGGAAGGAGGGAAGGAGGGAGGGAAGGAAGGAAGGAAGGAAGGAAGGAAGGAAGGAAGGAAGGAAGGAAGGAAGGAAGGAAGGGAGGGAGGGAGGGAGGGAGGGAGGGAGGGAGGGAGGGAGGGAGGGAGGGGAGGGAGGGAGGAGGGGAGGGGAGGGGAGGGGAGGGGAGGGGGGGGGAGGGGGGGGGAGGGGAGGGGAAATTAACAATACCAGAAATAGGTATTGCATAATTGGTAATAGGAGGATCACTATACACTTCACTGATAAAGAAAATAACAGAATACTGTGAACAGTTAAACACAAATAAATTTGGCTCTTTAGGTGTAATGAACCAATTGCTCCCAGCACAGGGAACTAACTATATTATAAGGTAGTTGCACTGAGCCTTCTTTTCCTTCACAGGAAAATAGGTTTAAAGATTTCCATTACATTTCTTTTTTTTCAAGAAGATTGCTTAAGATGTATTTTAAAATTGGTTCTTGAGCACTTAACATGTACCAGGAACTATTCTAGGTAGAGAAAAATTGATGAGCAAGAATTATGAGCTAGTAGAATGTGACTGTAATATAAAATATTAAAACTGGTATAGAATAAAGATATTTGAATTTGCTAGAATCCAAAGTCACTGACTATACTACCTTTTTAAATTTTTGATGTTTCTGATACGGTACATTTTATCATAAGTTTGTTAGTATCCATCTATATCAACAACATTTTCTTTCAACATTAATTACTAAGCAAGACTGCATGATTCCCTGTGTTAAAAATTTTATTTGTATCAAAAACACAGTACAGGCTGATCATTTTCAAGAAGAAAAGATACTTAAACCTAATTTACATATGAAACTAAATAATTTTAGGTTACATTTTATTATAAAATCAATTTTGTGGATCTCTGCCTTTTAAACAAAAAAAATACAGGAAATACAAAAATGAAGTCCATGTGTTACTTGTTATTTAGAAAAAAGCATCTATAGTCACTAAAAAACACACACACATCAGAGGGAAAATTGCTCTTTTTCTATACTGTCAATGTAAGTATCTCTAAATGAAGTGCTCATCTTATTAAAGTCATTCATTCTTTAGGTTTTGCAAAGAAAGGGTAAAGATTTGCTTAAAGATATAAAACACACTATGCAGCTCCATAAGTTAGAATAGCCCATAAAACGAAAAGGCAAAGAGAAAACACAATAGCTATTTCATGGGTAGCTGGGATTTATGCAATTCTTAAGCAGTAAAATGTTTCCCGTAAAATACTGCCTTCCATTCCCAGGACACATAATAATCTGTCCTTGAATTTTAGAATATCATATTTTTATAGAATTTGTTCAGATGAATAGAATTAAAAGTGCAGGAAAGCACAGTGCTTTTCTCATTAATATTTTGGTGGCAAAATACATTTTTACTTTGTATACTTCTTCCAGTGCTCCCTACTATCTCATAGATAACTCCTGTTGTTATTAAAGTTAATATCTATTTCCCTACAAATAATCTTTCTAAACATGACATAGTAAATAAAATATTTTATGATGAGAAGCTATTCTTAGTTGTTGTGTTAGCTTCCCTCTGGAAAAACTACTTGTTTTTTTCAAGAACTGAAAACAGCAATGAATTAAATAATTGCTATTCAAAGCAATTGGGATATAAACATCCATTCCTCTATTACTGCCTAAGAACAAACCAGTGTAAGATTTGGATTAAGGATGTCAAGGTCAGATCACAATTAAAGAACACAGAAAAATCTTTATTATTTATTTTCTTTTTTAGAAATCTCAACATTTATGCTACCTCCACCATCTGGCCAGAGACAAGTCTTCATGACACAAGAGTTTTTGTTTGCTTAAGTTATTTCACCCATATGTTGACACAGCACATAGAAACTTAAAGACATGGAATACATAATTTAAGTGAATTATTATCTTTGGGTTCAGAAAATATATTTCTCTCTTTTATATCTGTAAACTCATAAAAACAAATTAAACGAGCTATGATAGCATATCATTTGCTAGTTTAACCATTAACTTCAAATTTTAATTAATTTAAAATAAATTCAACCATGTATAAAATCCATAGTTCATATAATATTGTCTTGTGCCTCTGAAGAAAAAAACAAGAATAAGAATATGTAAAGAGAATTGTATCACACAATTTGGTAGAATTATTATTTGACCTGAGTCAGACAACATAGTCTATAAATGTGAAAATAATTTACTGTGTTTTCTGTTTATTCCCTTTATGTAGTTAATATTGATAAGAACTCACTTTTTATTGTTTTTCTATTATATCTTTTTTACTATACTTTTCCACTGCCATTTAGTCCCCTTACCCCGTCCCCCAGCAATCACCGCACTGTTGTCCATGTCCATGAGTCCTTTTCCTTTTTGCTCCGTCCCTCCACCCCATCACCTCTCCACTCCCTGGCTTTCATCCTGCTCTCCATCTGTGAGTTGCCCCTGCTTTCCTTGTTAGTTCAGTTTGTTCATTAGATTCCAATATGAGTAAAGTCATATGGTATTTGTTTTTCTTAACTAGCTTATTTCACTTAGCATAATGTTCTCCAGGTCCATTCATATGTCTCAAAGGATAGAAATTTCTTTTCATAGCTGAGTAGTATTCCATTGTGTAAATGTCCTATAATTGTTTTATCCACTCATCTACTGACAGACACTTGAGCTGTTTCTTACCTTGGTGACTGCAAATAATGCTCTAATCAACATAGGGGAACTAGGTTCTTTCAAATTAGCACTTTGGGTTTCTTCACATGTATTCTGAAAAGTGGGAATGCTGGGAAAAAGGCAGATCCATTTTTGACTTTTTAAGGCATCTCCATACTGCTTTCCACAGTGGCTGCACCAGTCTGCAGAGAACTCACTATATTTAAAGGTAGAATCCCCCATACACACACTTTTATGTATTTATTTTCAATATTATTTAGCATTGACCAGGCATGAACTATTTAAGTATATATAAATAGAAACAAAAATTATAAAACATATACTTTTTAATTTGAGGAACTAATGATTTTATAATAATAACTAATAAAATAATAACATCATTTACTGAACACCGTTTACATGTTGGGCACACTTATTTTTACATATATTAATTAATTTAATCTCACAATTTTACTATGAAAAAAGACTGCTATTACCCACATTTTTTTAGGTGAGAAAACTGAAGTGCAAGGAACTTGAGTAACTTAAGGGAAGTTCAAACATTTAGTAATATTTTGGAAATTGTAGCAATTGGTAGATATAGATTCCAAGCTGCAGTTAGGCATTTACTCACTTTTTCCTGAAACCAAGATATAGGTTTCCATGTCTTTTTGTAGCACCCTGTAAAGATTCTTGTGTAATCATCACTGTGAGTATTCAATGCAAAAGAATTTCCTTAGAATTCAAACAGAAGCACTATTTAGAATTTTCCTTTTTAATTCTGTTTTCCTCCCTGTACTATTACACTTTTTGAAGTGAGTTTGCCTGTCCAAACAGATAACTCATCCCAGGCTTGAGCAGTCTCAGACATGGTCATGGTATGGAAGTCTTTTGTTTAATTAATTCCCTTAGATCTAAAAATAAATATTATAAATATCATGCAAGTTCTTCCTGAGACTAGAAAACAATGGAAAGAATTCTGGGTATTTTATAAACCTGAAAATGATATAGGAAATGAATGTTACAAAACTGTAACTATACTATAAGGCTATAGTAATTGAAACTGCATCATTCTGGCATAAAAACAGTCATATATAGATCAATGGAATGGAATAGAGGCACCAAAAATAAATCCATGCCTATATGGCCAATTAATATATGATAAAGGAAGAGAGAAAATACAATAGGGTAAACACATATCATTGGAGAAATGGTATTGGGAAAATTGGACAGATATATGCAGAAAATGAAACTAGACCACTGTCTTATACCACGTATATGAATAAACTCAAAATGGATTAAAGACTTAAATGTAAGGCTTAAAACCATATAATTTCTAGAGGAAAATAGGAGTACAATCTCTAATATTTCTCTTTGTAAATATTTTTTCTGATATATCTCCTCAGGTAAGGGAAATAAAAGAAAAATAAGTCAAACTAAAAAGGTTTTGTACATCAAAGGAAACCATCAACAAAACAAAAAACAAGCTACTAAATAAAGAAGATATTCACTAAAGATACATCCAATATGGGTTCATATCAAACATTTATAAAGAATTCATATAATTTAAAACCAAAAAAAACCCAAACAATACAATTAAGAATGGGGAGAAGACCTGAATAAACTCTTCTCCAAAGAGGACATTCAGATGGCCAGTAGCCATGAAAAGATGCTCAAAGTCACTAATCATCAAAGAAATGAAAATTAAAATCACAAGAGATATCATCTCACACCTGTCAGAATGGCTATTAATAAATCAACAAACAAATATTGGCAATAATGTGGATAAAAGGGAACCCTTGTGCACTGTTGGTGGGAATGTAGATTGGTGCAGCCCCCATAGAGACAGTATGGAGATTCCTCAAAAAGTTAAAAATGTAACAGCTTTTGATTCAGTGATTTCATTTCTGGATAAAGGACAAAGAAACCAAAATTGCTAATTTGAAAGACTATGTGAACCTCTATGTTCATTGCAGCATTATTTACCATAGCCAAAATATGGACGCAATCCAACTGCTCATCAATAGGCAAGTGGATAAAGAAGCGGTCATGCATATATACAATGGAATATTACTTGGCCATAAAAATGGAAAAATTTACCATTGTGATAGCATGGGTGGATCTAGAGGATATCATCCTCAGTGAACTAAGTCAGACAGACAAAGACAAATACTATATGAATTTACTGATACGCTGAATATAAGGAGCAAAATAAACAATTGAAAGAGAAACAGACTCAACAATACAGAGATCAGATTGATGGTCACCAAGGGGTTTGTGGGCATTAGGTGAAAAAAGGGAAGGGATTAAGAAGTACAAACTGGTAGCCACAAAACAGTCAAGGGAATGTACAGCATAGGAAATACAGTTAATTACATGGGAACAGCTATGTACAATAGTGAATATAAACTACAATTGAAAAATAAAGTTTAAAGAATAAACAAAAATAAAGGTATAGCATCAGCCAAATTTTTTTAAAATTGCATTAAAAATAAAGGATCATTCAGAGAATAGAAATATAAGCCACAAAACGGCTTATATTTGGTGGCTTATATTATAAGCCACAAAATATAAGCTACAAATGAGAAATGAAAAATAGACACAAAGATACTTCTCAAAAGGGGATGTACAAATGGTCAGTAAACACTTGAAAAGTGTTCAACTCCATTAGTGATCAGGTGAATGCAAATTTCAACCTTAGCAGCCACCATGTAAATGCCAAAATGGCAAAAATAAAAAAAGAGAAATAATCCTCAAATTAGCTTTAAAAAGCTATAAACCAACCACGATCATATGATATTTACAGAATATGAGAACTGGTACAATAAATATTATTTTACAATATCTTAAGAAATATTTGGAAGTATTTACTAAAGCCAAATATACGAATAAGCTAAACAATTCTACTTAAAAGTATATAACCGACAGAAATGTATACGTTTTCCTGAACTAAAATGGTTATAACAGCACAAATTAAAATAGCTGCAAACCTGAAACTACTCGAATACCCATAAATAGTAGAACAGATTAAATAAATGGTATACTCAATAGAAAGTATTATATATGTACTCATTACTTGAAAGCAATGAGAATAAATGGTCTAAGACTACATACAGTACAGTACATGCAACAAAAAATGAAGAATCTCACACACAATATTGACATAAAGAGAACAGGCACAAAAAAGTACACTACATGATTTTGTTTATATAAAACATAAAAATAATCAATACTAATCTTTGCTGTTAGAAGCCAACATGGTGCTGACGTTTGGAGAAATCAGACATGAGTGGAAGCAGCGTGGAGAGCAGGGAAAGGTTGGTTCAGCTGTGCCAGTAAGGTTCTGGTTTTTATCTGGGCCCTGGCTGCACAGGTGTGTGCAGTTGATGAAAACCCTGCCACCTACAAAGAGTTTAATATGTGCACTTTTACATAATATGTTATAATAAATATATTCTAAAAACAATTTTAAAAGAAAAGCCACCCACCTGCGCAGTGTTTAAAATTTCTGACTGAAATAAGTACAAATTACAAGTGTAAGTTCACATGTGAAAGTGTCTGAAAGTAAGTTAAACTCTCTTAATTTAAAATGTAATTCTGTTTTATTGACCTAATTTTACTTTCTACATCTTAATAGAATTAACGAGGCCCTGGCTGGTGTAGCTCAGTGGATTGAGCACAGGCCTGTGAAGCAGAAGATCATGGTTCGATTCCCAGTCAGGGCACATGTTTGGGTTGCAGGCCAGTTTCCTGCAGGCCAGTTCCCAGCAGGGGATGCATGAAAGGCAACCGTACATTGATATTTCTCTCCCACTCTCCTTCCCCTCTAAAGATAGATAGATAAATAAATAAATAATTTAAAAAATAGAATTAATAGTTTTATTTTAAAATCACTTTTAATTAAACTTTTGCATATTTGTGTCATTCCATCAGTGAATTTGCTAACAGGTTGCAACAAGTGTATACTACCTGGCAATGATTCTGTAGAAGTAGGAAAGTGTGTAACAAAATCGAGCAACAACTATAGGTTATTTTTACCACAAAAAAAAATGTGATAATTACTATTCTAGCTATTTTGTTTCTCTATGGAATATTTAAAACCCAAATGCCTTTATGTAAAAAATGCATTTTTCGGTCCCCTGTGATATTCATTTTTTACCCCATATCTTAGGCAATACCTTTGGATCCTTTTATGCCATTTTCCCACCTCTACTCTCTTTGCTATGTCCAAGCACTACAGTGAAGTAACCCTCTCATTTTTCTTTGAAAGCATTTAGTAAACTCCACTGTCAATCCAAGAACCAATGGTGACCACAGTGAAATGGAGCTTCAGTGCCTCCAACACCCTATTTTTGTCACACCTTCTTGGTGCCATCACAGCTGCACACTCATACACACCCACTGTCAGCCTGACTTCCCAGACCCATGCCGAGTCACACTAATTAGTCCACTAGGAGCCAAGCTCCATGTCAAGCTCCTCCTCCGCTTACTGTCAATAAAAGTTGCCAATTTCTTATTCCATTCTCCCAGAACAAGCTACATTCCAAAGAAGCAGATCAATTTAATCTGACCTATAATCATACATGCAATAGCCCTTTCTTCTCTTCCTGGGAGAACATATATCTCCCACAACAGCCCTCTTGAGTCTCAACTTTAACTTTAAAGCATGATGATAATGATGGAGTCATTAGACAAGGAACAATTGCAAGAGAGACTTTATAGGTAGAAGAGGACCCTAAGTGCCCTTCTAAGAAGTCTTTTCATGTAAGTATCTCCTCTGTGGCAGATCTTGTACAATCCACTGTTATAATAGTTCACTATTTACCAGCCTCTTCTAAAAGGCTGGCAAATTAGATGTTGGAATATTTGTTTGTTAAAAGTAAATGAGCAGTTTCAAATATAATCATTGGTCAGAACTTCAACTAGACAGTGAAATTTTACTTTGGCTTCATTTCCTATAGCAAAAAATTTTACCTATCTCCTTCTAATTTTATAGAATCTGTCTTTCGAGAAACTATTTACAAATTTATTCTACTGGGACCTATTTTTCAAGTTTTATTTTTCTAATATAGTCTAGAAATGCCAAGCTTACTGAAATGTTCTGACCTTTGAAAATAATAACACAGTTTTAAAAATTGATTAATGGTCTAAAAACTAAAAGAATGTCTGATGTAAGTTTTATTCAAAATACTTAGAATAGAAAAATACCACAATATTTTACCTCTCTTACTTAAAAGTACGATCAAAACTAAAAAAGTGGTCTATTTTAAGATCTTCTTGTAGGGAGTCGAAACTGTCGATTTAAGCTAAAAAATCTCTTCATTCTTGTTATGACATTTTTCAGTACCCAAGTGAATGTTAAACATATGAAAAGTGGTTTCTCTGAAAATTCCATCTATCTTATAAAGTTACTTAAGAAAATTTTATGGGAATTTTCAGTTAAATATGATCAAAAGAAGAAAAATCATATAGATGTCACAACTCAACAGTCATTTTAGTGTGTGAATACTCTAAAGGTCTTAACATTTATTTTCTTAGAAGGATGTTCACTTTCTCATTATACATTTATAATACCAAACAAGGAGGTGCAACATATACCCTGCAAAATATTTCATATTATTTAAGAAAGGCAATCTACTGATGGGGTGATATAGACAGGACAAAAGTCAAGGTCACTGGGAATAAGATTGTGACCTTGAGCAAAGTCCTGAGATAAGAGCCCCATGTGGAAACTTAGAGACATCACAGCATTTATATGTGTAAGATTGTCTGCCGTATATTCTTGTGTCTCCTTTCCTTCCTTTTTGCTCTCTCATCTATCCCTAAATACATATACTTTTTTAACTCTATAAAATGATACATTTGAATCAATCACTAGTGTTGCTGTTACTTCCAGACTTCCAGAGAAAGTAAGAATATTTTATAAGGAGATAAGGGGTGTTGAAAGGACACTTTAGGTTTAGAGATCTATATTATTATTGTTATTATTATTATTATTCAACTTTTATAAAGAGTATTAATGTGCAAATGTTATAATACCTAAGAATTAAAAATATAGAAAAAGCAGATAACTAATTCAACCTACAAATCAAAAACAAGAAGCCACAGATGCTATGTAAGTTAGGAGTGAGAGTAATGAATGTACAGAAAGAGTTTTAGCCTCCAGATCCCTGGGTGCACTTCCAATTCTATAAACTCTTCCCCAGTTAATCATTCAACAAATACTAATTTACCTACAATGTGCCTGGTATTAAGCTGCTATTGGTTCTTTGGTGACTCCTGACTGTTGGGGAAGACAAGCAATTATATGAGCTACTTAGTGAGCTGTACTCTGGAGACCTGCATGTTATAGCACTCTATTTTTACCCTATGGGGAGAGAAAATAAGGCAGGAAAAAACTCTTGGAGGAAGGACTTAGTAAAATGCAGAAGTTAGACAATAAGCTACTTCATATGGATATTAGAAATGTTGACCTAAACCAGAAAACCTTGTTGAATAGAATGTAAGCCTTAAAATATTTCTGGTTTCTTGAAATTCAAGTTGGCCATGACAGAAAATGATTTTTGTTAACCAAACACAGTTTCCTTCAAAGGGCATTGCTGAGTTTTCCAGAAGAAACCATGAAGCCCAGGAATGTAAACAGAGTCTCTCATAGTCTGCATGTATCCACAGGAATTTGCACTATCAGGGGTTTGATGATAGTTCTTGTGATTATCAAAAGCCAGACAGTGAAAGACAAATACTGCATGATCTCACCTTTAAGAGGAACCTAATCAACAAAACAAGCAAGCAAGCAAAATATAACCAGAGACATTGAAATTAAGAACAATCTGATAGTAACCAGAGGGGAGGTGGGAAGGGATAATGGGGAAAAAGGCAGGAAGGGTTTTCCGGAACAACTATAAAGGACACATGGACAAAACCAAGAGGGAGTGGAAGGAGGGGAGGGGAGTGGGGATGGCCCGGGGTGTCGGGGGGGAATGGTGGGGTGTAAATGCAGACAACCATACTTAAACAACAATAAAATAATTTAAAGTAAAATAATAATAATAAAATAAAATTTTATATGGCAGGAAAAAAAAACAGATAAAAGCAATCTCAATGCCCTGAAGATGATAAATCAGTGTGTTTCCCACCGTACATCTGCTGATATTGACAAATTTAAGGTTGTGTATATATAAGATGACAAGTGTCTTCATTTTCAAAGAACTGCTTTCTTACTAAAATTCAGCATTTTAAAGTTGTGTCCATTTCTTGATTTCCCAGCTGGCTCAAATACTGTCATTGAAAATTCTTCTCTAAAGGTAAAGCCTATTTTGACTCCTGGCCAATCCTAATGAAAGCAAATATTTGGAAATTAATTTGGACTAGCAGCTGAGATCAAAAATCAGTGTGCAGTGGGTTTGAAGGTTTGCCCACTGAATTGCAATATATAATACTTGGCTCATGGTTCTGTTTCCAGCCTGATATTTCGTCAGAACCTGCCAACATTTGAAATGGTTTCCCTCTCTTGCTTTTTCAAAACTTGATTACTTGAAAACTTGGTATTTCAAAACTTGGGACCAGATGATAATTTTAGTACCTGAGACCAGACAAAAATTTTAAGTAAACAAAAAATAGAAACTGGTCAAGTAATTTCCCTATCAAATTTTTTTCAATCAAATATGTCACTATATTATCACAGTAATTTCTTCTGTCTTTCTGAAAATGGGATTCAAGGATCAAAATGGGTGTTCAGTAAAAGCAAATTTGAACTTAAAGAGAAACTTTATCAAAAAGAGTATTACCATGGGGAGAATGCCCAAATCATAAATCTGCTAGTGTATAAAAAGACCTATAAAGCCAAAAAGGTAGTTTTGTTCTCAGCGTTAACATTTTCCAACAGTGGATTTCAACAAGGATACTAACATCAATACATTAAGACACAGGACATTTCCAATACTATAAGGATCCTTTTTATAACCATGCTCATTTATCTCCCCTTTTCTCTATCTACTCAACCCAGGCAACCACTAATATCTTTCCATTTCTATAATTTTGACATTCAAAGTATATTATATAATGGGATCCCAGAGAGTATAACTTTTTGAGGTAGGCTTTTTTTTTACGTAGTTAAATTCTCTGGAAATTAATTTAGGTTGTTGCTTGTACTGATAGTTTGTTTGTTTTTATTGAGTAGTATTTTGTCCTATGAATGCATCACTCATTTTAACATTCATGGATGGAAGGTCATTTGGGTTGTTTTCAGTTTTTGACTGATGTGAATAAAGTGCTTACAAATTTTGTGACAAGTTTTCTGTGTGAACATAATCCTTTGTTTCTCTGAGATAAATAATAAAAGTGTATTTATCGTAGTTGCATGTTTAGTTTATTAATGAAGTAAAAGACAGTTTTCAACAGTAGCTATACCACTTGACATTTCAAACATGTGAGTGATGGAGTTGCTCTGCATACACGTCAGCATTTGGTTTTGTCAGTACTTTTTATTTTAGCCACTCTGATAGGTGCTTAGTAATATCTCATTGGCATATTAATTAGCATTTTCCTAATGACATGATATTGAACATCATTTAATGTCTTTATTTTAATCTATATATCATCTTTAG
The DNA here is from genome assembly GCF_021234435.1 of Artibeus jamaicensis. Classification (NCBI taxonomy): domain Eukaryota; kingdom Metazoa; phylum Chordata; class Mammalia; order Chiroptera; family Phyllostomidae; genus Artibeus; species Artibeus jamaicensis. The sequence goes on along the minus strand of NW_026522046.1, from coordinate 12,655,186 downwards.
TGAAAAGTTCATCTTTGTTGCCATGGTATAATTGGATTATTTGGGGGGGGGTTGCAATTGACTTTGAATATTGTGTTAGTTTGCTAAAACTGCCATAGTGCCATAACACAGACTAGGTGGTTTAAAGAACAGAAATTTATTTTCTCACTGCTCCGGAGGCTTGATGTACAAGAGAAAGGTATTAGCAGTTGTTGGCTTCTTCTGGGGACTCTCTCCTTGGCTGTACACAGCCATCTTCTCCCCTTGTCTCCATGGTTTTCCCTCTGTGTGTGTCTATATCCTGATTTCCTCTTCTTATAAGGACACAGGTCAGATTGGAATAGGGCCCATTCTAATGACTTCCTTTTAACTTATTTACCTCTATAATTTTGCAGTTTCAAAGAGCTTTAGGAGAGGAGAGTGCCATATTAGAGGGGCAAAAAGATGGTGGTCAGTGTGGCTGGAAAAGATAAGAGCAGCCCTGAAGGAGGCCAGCAACAGAGATTTGCTCATGCTGGGCCTAGTCAACTGCATTAAGCAATTTGAACTTCATCCTCTGAGCAATGAGCGTGCCATGATGCTGATATCCCTTCATTTCCAAATTCAGTGACATTTTTTGTAATCAGAATGAACATCTCTATATTTAGTACACTGATACTTTTTATCATGATTGGGTGTTAATTTTTACAAATGTTTTTCTGCATAAATTGATATGATGATGTGATTTTTTCTCCTTTAGCTGGTTAACAAGGTGAAGTAAATGGTTCATATTTAAATATTAAACCATTTTTGTATCTTCAGAATAAATCACATGTGGCCATGGTGTAAATTCTCTTTTACATTGTTGAATTCTCTTTATTCACATTTTGTTGAAGAATACTGTGTGTCTGCCATGAAGAACATTGATTAGTGGCACCAGTGTCCTCGTATTGTCTTTGTCTGCTGTCACCATCCGGCTGGTACTGGACTCACAAAATGAATTGGAAAGATATTTTCCTCCTCCTCTGTTTTCCAGAGGAGAATGTATAGGACTGGTGCTAATTCTTTTAAAGCTTGATAGATTTCCCGAGGGAAACTATCTGGATATTAAGAGTGTTGTTTTGCGGGGAAGTTTTTAAATTACAAAGTTAATTCCCTAAATAATTACAGAGCTACTCAAATAATCTATTTCACACCAGATGAACTATGATAGTTTGTGGGATTTTTTTTCAGGGAATGGTCCATTTCTTTTTTTAACTATTCGAGTACAGTTCAAATTAGCAAACAACAAGTGCTGGCAAGGTTGTGGGGAAAAAGGAACCCTACTGCACAGTTGATGGGAATGCAGACTGGTGCAGACACTGTGGAAAACAGTGTGGAATTTCCTCAGAAAACTAAAAACACAACTGCCTTTTGACCTGGCAGTTTCGCTGCTGGGATTATACCCTAAGGATCCTGAAACACTAGTTCAAAAGAACCTATGCACCCCAATGTTCGTAGCAGCACAATTTATAATAGCCAAGTGCTGGAAACAGCCTAAGTGCCCATCAGTCAATGAGTGGTTCAAAAAAATAGTGAGTGGTCCATTTCAACTAACTTGTCAGATATATGTGTTGAGTTTTTCATCATATTTTATAAACTTTTTTTGTCTTCAAGGTCTGTAGTATATCTCTTTTTTTTTTACTTCTTCTGTAATACCAACTCTGTCTTATTTTTCTTTTCTCTACTTTTATAATATACATTTATTCCTTTAATTTTACACTGATTATATTGTTACATTTGAAGTTATTTTCTTGTAGATAGCATATATTTGGTTCAAGTCTGCAAAGTTATTTTTTATTTTTTTGCCTGTTCAGTATTTTTTATTTCTGTTTTCTTTTTCTTACCCTCCCATGGCTTATTTGAAGGTATTCTTAAAATTTCATTTTGATGTATCTTGAGTGTTTCTGAGTGTATCTTTCTGTATACCATGTTTAGTGGTTACTCTAAGTATTTCACCATATATACATAATTATCATCATCTATCGTCATCATCACTCTAATAGTTAGACCTCATGTACAAACCTTGTCTCACTTTACACTCACTTAATCTTATATATTTGAAATATAAATGTCTTAAATATGTCTTTGAGATACATCCAGAACCACACCACTGTTACTGCTGCAACTTATTCAGAAACATAGTAAACATGGGTGTTCACAGCCGCCTGACTCACCAGCAGTTCCCCAACAGCCAGATCTGTACTCTCCTCCCTTTCTCAGGGCAGCTACTTCACTCACACATTAATTATTAATCCTAACGTAAACTTCCAATAATGATACTGGAGGTGCACGCATGCACCAGCCTGTTTCCCTCCTGTAACCCTGTGCCATAGAAATTGGACTAAGCAAGATGTGATATGTATCCATTCAATCAGAGTCTTTTCTCTGATTTTTCCCCAAGTGTTGCTGAGGAGTAAACCACTCTTCTCTCTGGTAACAAAGATGCCCAAAGCTGAACCTGGAACTTGCAGAGGTGTATGTACAATCATAGGCTGCAAAGTAGTCAGTGGCAGGAGAGAACTGAGGTAATACACAAAAAGACCATAAATGGGAAGAGGAGAAAAATAATAGCCTTAGTTAGTAACATGAAAGTTTTGTGTCTAGTAATTTCCATTTATACTTCTGCAATTGCTGATTACATAAGCCAATATATTTCATATTTATCTAAGAGATTGCAGGTGGTCTGTTTGTTTTATAACAGGCAACAAGAACAGACCTGACCACCATAATCACAGTCTGCTGCCTCCCTCATCTGACAGGTTAGCTTCATACCCATATTTCTTTCCATCTCCCCTCACATTCATTGGACTTATAAGTACATGAGATTTATCTTAAGCACCATATTCAGTTTTTAAACATTCACAACCAGAAGAATTTCTCTAATACCCCAAAGAAAGTCACCAAATGGTCTGATATTCTCCTTTTTGTAATTGAAAACAGTTGGTCTGTTTGTGGAATTATCATGTTATGAGGTTGTAGTTATTTTCTTGGTTTGCTGGGTTCCCAGTAGCATTGTAATGATATAAACTAATATTACTTGATTTGCCAAAGGGTTTCATCTCTGCTATTCATGTATTGTAAACCAAGAGAAAAGCAGAGAAAAAGAAGTATAATTCTTCATTGTGACTTTCTATAATTTTTTTAGCATCCCATTTTTTTACATTAGCCTTTTCTCTTCAGTTCCATTTATAATATTTTAAACTGCTGAGAAATTATCCCCTCAAAGAAAATAAGTTCATATTCTTAATAGCTGTGCTCAGATACTAATCTATGCCTTACAGAATTATTCTGAAGATAAAATGAATTGTCTCTCTAATTACCCTGAAAAGATCCTTGAGAATAAGAATCCTGTCTTCTGCCTCCTTTTCCTTTTACTGTACTACCAGAGCATTTTCTTCTCCTAAAAGCCCACAAAATTTATACTGACCAATTGAAAATATAGTACAGGTGTCTTCCTGCGCTATTTTAATCTTAAAGTTATTTGGCAGTTAAAGCAAAGCAAAGCAAAGTCCATAGTGGGGAACAGAGCAGTTCTCCCAATGGTCCGGAGTAGGGTGTCAGGGTCTAAGTAGAGTGAGAAGCCTGTCAATGCCCATGGGACAGCATGACTTGGGAAGTCAGATCTCAGTCAACATCAGAGTCCAGGTATGGTGAGGAGTGAGAGCATGGTACTGGGAATGTGAGCATCCAGGATCGGAGAATCAGAGCCTGAGCAGGAAGACCGTAACATCCACACAAAGGGGGCAGTAAGAGTGGCAGTGGGAGATTGGATAGACACAAGGGGAGTGATTAAAGAAAAGAATCAGAACTCTTCTCATAAACGCTTATTCCAGGTTTGGGCAGGGAAAGTGCAAGATGAGCCTGGAACACATTTTGTAAAGAAAGTAAGGAAGTGCTCAAAGAATAACAGGCACATGTCGAAACGACAGAATAGAGGTAGTTTGAAGGAGTTCAAATTGGTCAAATCCAGAATGACTATCAATAAAGGAAAATAGCACTGGATTAGAACCCACTGAAGAAAAAATATTCAAACAAGGCTTCATATGTTATGACAAATAAATGAATAAATTAAAAGTTTAGAAAGGAAGAGACATTTTCACAGATTCAGAGTAACCCCTAAATAATACTTTCTAGTTTTGATGATTACATTATGGTTATTTAGGAGAATGTCTTTGATTTTTAGGACAAAATACTGTTTAAAACTTCTAAATACTAAATGCTATTAAATACTGTCCTTTTTTTAAGACTAAATAAAACATTAGGGCAAGAGGTTGTCAAGTTCATCTCAGATGGGTCAGAAAAAAAATAAATGTCTTTGTCCCCTGCGTTCAACTTTCCTGTATATTTATGTTACAAAAGTAATTAAAATACTATTTAGCAACACTACAGAATATTAAAATACCATGTAATTTAAAACCTTTATGCATACACACACTAAAAACTATCATAAAATTCTATTACTTCATGTGTTGTTTATCTGCACAGTTAAGCATTATACTTCTAGATAGACATTAAACATTACCTCTTTAAATGAAAAGCAAGCCAAGGACTATTAAATAAAGTACAGAAACAGCTTATTTGTGTCAAGTAATTGTGTTATGTCGCTCTATGATGTGAATAAATTATTTGGTTCCACTTTTCACTTTTCCTCCTTTGCTCTGCCAGTAGGTAAGTGGCCCTTTGAGATGAGAACACTTATTTCAATTCCCTTTACATGGCACATTGTAATTGTGAGTTTTTCACCTGTCTAAAACAGGTAAGCCCCTGGAGGACAGGACCCCTATCTTAATTAGCTTTTCACTTCTTCCAAACAACCATAATAATTATTTAAAAGGCAACTTTCTTGGATTTTCTGGCAGTCTGATAAATATCAACATGGTCATTATCACTTCAAATGAATGAACTGTGCTAATAGAAGATGCCCTGAGGGCACACCTGAAGCAGGTAGAAAGGCAAGAGTAAATGAAAGAATCTGTATATTATTATTTTTAAAGATGTATTATTTATTTATTCATTTATTTATTTATTTATCTTTAGAGGGGAAGGAGAGAGGGAGAGAAACATCAATGTATCGTTGCCTCTAGTGCGTCCCCTGCTGGGAACTGGCCTGCAGGGAACTGGCCCACAACCCAGGCATGTGCCCTGACTGGGAATCGAAGTGCGATCATCTGGTTCGCAGGCCTGTGCTCAATCCACTGAGCTACGCCAGCCAGGGCAAGAATCTGTATATTGACACAAGGTCAGAACAGAAAATGTAAAGGGCCATAGCCATTAAGTTTTAATCTATAGACAATATGTTTTCCTTCTTCTCCTTGTCCTCTTCTAGAACTGCCTTTGCCTCTGGGGTAGCACCCTGAGACCTTTGCTCTACAAGACTTCATGACCACAGTTTATTGGACGGGGAGTGCACACCTAACCAGGAGAACACCCCCGGAGGCTAAGCTGGGCCAGTTAGTTTTGGTCTTCCAGAAACTGAAAAATAGGACAAGCATAGACACTGGAGTAATGAATATGTAAGTACAGAAGCTAGAAAACTGACCTGAGGAAAGAGGAAAAAAGGGCGCAAAAAGACTAATCATAAACTGTAGAAATGCTGCCTCATCCCAGTTCTCCAGGTCTGGTTCTAGTCCCCGCCTCATTTCTGCTCCGGTTTTTATGTAATGTCTTGATGGAGGAAAATACTTTGAGGAACCCCAACCTGGCAAGTTTGTCTGGAGCACTCTGGAAATCAGAAAGTGGCAAGAGGTCACAGAGGTGACCATACACTAGTTATGTAGGACTTTGTGGGCCCTAGTAAAAATTTTTGATTATTCTAAAATTTAAAAAAAGCCACTAGAATTTTGTTTTTTGTTTGTTTGTTTTTAAAGATTTTATTTATTTATTTAGAGAGAAGGGAGAGAAACATCAATGTGTGGTTGCCTCTCACATGGCCCGTACTGGGGACCTGGCCTGCAACCCAGGCATGTACCCTGACTGGGAATCAAACCAGTGACCCTTTGGTTCACAGCCCGAGCTCAATCCACTGAGCTACACCAGCCAGGGCTAGAATTTTGGTTTTTTTGTTTTTTAAATTAGGATATAAGACACAAAAAGGGAGTAAACCATGTCTATAACTTCATAAATTTTATATACACCCACCCGCACACACATATTTAAACAACATGGTCAAGAATATAAAACACTTCTATAAATCCAAAATATTCTCTTCCGATGTAACATTCCTTTCCCTCAGAGGTAACTACTAATTTGACATCTATTAAACAAATTAGATTTTTTCTATTCTTGAACTTCATAGGGGGAATGCAATAGAAAAACTTTGTTTCTATTTTATTTCTCAGTATAACATCTTAGAGATTTTCCATCTTTTACATATACAGTATTTTTATATTTCCAAGACCTGTTCCACTATATAAATATGTCACAATTTACCCATTCTTCAGTTGTTGGGCATTTGGGTGGCTTCTAACTTTAGACAACTATGAGTAAAACTGCCAGCAATATTCTTGCACGTATCTTCCTTTGTACACCTGCACTCATCTTTATTAGGTGTATATAACTAGCAGTGAAATTGCTTGATCATAGGTAAGTGTATTTGAATTTGGTAAAAACTGCTAAAGGACTTTCCAAAGTAATTTTACCAATTTATATTTCAACTAAAATGTTTTATCTGTGATGTATAATGATGAATACATATTGTCCTTGCTAACAGGATACTATCAGGCCCTTTTATATGGGCCATTATTTTGCATAATGGTTTTAATTTTCATTTCCATGATGACTAACAAGATTGAGCACCTTTGCATATGTGAATTGTCCATTTGAATGTCTTCTGTTTTGAAGTGTTTATTCATAAATTTTTGCTCACTTTTGTGTATTAAGGCTTTTTTGTCCTTTTAAATTGATTTGTAGAATCCATTTATGTATTCTACATATAAACTCTTTCTGAATTTAATATTGACAACATCCTCTCTCAGTATGTGGTTTGCCTTTTTCCTTTTTTAGTGGTGTCTTTTAATAACCAGAAATTTCTACTTTTAATTAAGTCCAAATTATTTGTCCTTTTCATCTTTTGGTTAGTTCATTCTGTGTTTCATTAAGAAAGGTTTGCCCGCCCTGGCTGATGTGGCTCAGTGGAATGAGTGCTGACCTGAGAAGCAAAAAGTTGCTGGTTCAATTCCCAGTCAGGGCACATGCCTGGGTTGTCAGCCAGGTCCCCAGTGGGGAGCACATGAGAAGCAACTATACACAGATGTTTCTCTCCCTCTCTTTCTCCCTCCCTCCCCTTCTCTCTGAAAATAAATAAAATCTTTTTAAAAAGAAAAAGAAATGTATTCCTACTCAGGACCTTCAAAGATAGTCTTTTTAATTTAGAAACTTCATTGTTTACATATTCACATATGCAATCCACTTGTGATTGAGTTTTGTTTATGGATTTAATAGAGGTTAGGGTTTACTTGTTTCCATATGGACATTTAACTGATCCAGCATTACTTATTAAAACAAATTCTTTCCAACTAAACCACAGCACCCCTCTCTCGTGTATCAGGGAGATAGACCCACGGAATTTCTGCTCTGCTTCATTGTCTGCTCAGCCCTGCACCAGTACCATGGCATCTTAATTTCATTCTTTTATGCTGTCTCAAAAAGGATCAATATAAATCCTTTGACTTGCTCTTTATGATTGTTTGGCTAGTCTATGTCCCTTAAATTGGTAAATAAATTTTAGCACCTACTTGTCAATTTTTATACACAGACATATTGACACAAACTCTCTTCAAAAAGAAAACCCACTGGAATTTTTACTGAAATTTCATGAAGTCTGCACTTAGTGTGGGAAGCACTGACACCTGTATAATATTGAGTCATTTAAGTAAACCACTACATTCACTGAAGGAGTCACTAATTTCTCTGAATAATATTTTGCAGCTTTCAATGCATGAGTCTTCCATATCTTTAATGAGATGATTTTGATGTTATGGTAAATAGCACATTTTAATTTTATTTTATAATTTGATGATTGTATATTGAAATATTCTTTATTTTGTGCTTAGATTTTCTATCTTTTGTCAATTAACTTTGTATATTTGTGCATACAGACTTGGATTCCTTTGTATGAACCTTGCTGTTTCACTTAATAATTCTCATAAAATTTTGTATATTATTTGCAAATAATGACAGTTTACTTCTAATTTTAAAAAATTTATCTCATATTTTCTTGCCTTATTGTCCTAGCTAGGACTCACAAAAGGGTCAAAGTAGTAAAGTCATGGATAAATTATCCTTACTGCTATGAAGTACCAAATTTTTTGAACTATGAGATGCACCAGACCATAAGATGTACCTAGGTTTTAGAGGAGGAAAACAGGAAAAAAATTTTGAAGGTAAAATGTTTAATAACGTAAATAAATAGGCCACCACCACCACCCCATAGCGAGCCAGACAAGGTACATTCGGACTATAAGATGCATGTAGCCCCCTTTTCTCCCAAATTTGGGTTTGCATCTTATAGTCCAAAAAAATATGGTAAATCATCCTTGTTTACCATATAGCATTCTTTTCATAAGAAATGAGAATATAGGGAGCTCCCTCAGTTAATTTCCTACTACTTTACTTATGGCCAGTGAAGATAGTAGTTTAGACTAAGGAAGCTGCTGTACAGGTGTTAAGAAATAATCACATTCTATACCCACTTAGAGTGTAAAATCAACAAGAGTTTCGGATATGAGGCCTGATCATAAGAGAAACTCTGAAGGATGCAGCGGTGTCCAAACTCCTGGCATCTCTGGGCCACACTAGAAGAAGTGTTGTCTTGAGCCACACATTAAGAGCACAAACACTAACAAAAAGTGAGGATCAAAGAAAAGGTTTTAAGTGAATTTACTATTTTGTGTTGGGCCGCATACATAGCCATCCTGGGCTGCATGTGGCCCTCAGGCCACCAGTTGGACACCTGTGTTCTATAGCTTCTAGTCTTGTTTGATTGAGCGACTGAATAAAAAGGGCCCAGCCATCTCAATGGAAGTCACCTGGTTCCCCACACCTGAAGAAGAAGGTACAGCAAAGTTGCAGCAAGATCAAGTCCATGTTAATTGTGTTTTTTCATTGGGAAGGTGGTGTCCATCACGAGTACACCACTCCGGGACAAACAATTAATAAGGAGTACTATCTCGATGTTCTTCATCAGATGAGACATGCAATACAAGGAAAACATCCACAGCTACAGGTGACTCATGACTGACAACTTCATCACAATGTGCCTACTCATGCATCACGTCTCCTGCAGAGATTTTTGGGTAAATATCATATCACCCAGGTGACCCTGTCCCCTACCACCCAGATTGGTCACCCTGAAACTTCTGGCTTTTTCCAAAACTACCTATAAATTAAGACCCTTTAGTTTAATGTTTACTTTTATGGAGGATAATATTTAATAAGATATTGAGCAAAATTCAACTTAACTTAACTAGAGCTGACTTGAATAAAACACTTCTAAGTTACTTTATGAAATAGTTCCTAAACTTTATTAAGATTCCTTGAAAGCGTGTTTCCATTAACACAAATTAATGTTAAAATAAAGATGCACTTAAAATACAGATTTGTCTCATTCAGCTATAAATGTAAGAGTCTTTGAATATTTTTCCTAAGAAAATTATTTAAAGAAAGTAAAAAGGAAAAAGTTCTCTTAAAGGTAGAAAATGTATTCAGTTTGTCACCTAAAGTTTAAGTACTTAGATTCAGGAATTATGTACTCTTCCAAAATACTATTTTTAAATCAATTATAGAGATATTTGCAAATAGACTCAGGTAGGGTTCAGACTTGAAACTTTTTTTTCAAAATAATTTAGTTGATCTTCCACAGAAATAAAATAGGCAATCTTTACTCAGAAGTCAATTGTAACTTAATTTTTCCACTTTGGGAGGGATTGAAATTTCCAGGGAATTGCTGTTATAGGTCAAACTCATAAATTCACTTCCTAATATTATAATTTTTAAACTACAGAGTTACCCATTTTACATAGTTTAACAATTGCATTGGAAATTGTAAAACAACTCAATAGAAAATATTTTGTGAATGTATTTTGATTTATATTGATTAAATCAAACTTTTTAGGAACATTACAATTAATTACATAACTGAAGGAGGTAACAGTAGAACTTCATTACTGACCCTGGTGTTGACATGGGCTCTTGCAGCACATAAAGGAAAAACATTTCCTGAGACCCATATGGTAGAATGTGGCTCTGGGTGGTACGATTCATTGATGATGCGCCATTGAGGAGGTTCCCTTCCAAACTTCCCAATGGCCCATCTCTGTCCACCTCACCATGGAAAAGGTCCAATTTTATCTTCAATGGAGCCAGAATAAAGCCAGTGCCCAGAGTTTATACACCGGATTAAAGTACAGTTTAGTCCAGCATCTGGCTAGTTGAGTGTGTGTTTCTAGCTGCAGTCCATTGCTGCTAGTACTACAGGGAGAGAGCAGGTGAGTGAACCACAAATGTGCAAATCACAAGCGAGAGATAGAGCTTCTTTGCTCCCCTGGAATTATATTAGTTTGGGTGTAGGACTGACCAGGTGCCCTTTCAAAAGAACTAATCAACTTCCCAAGTTTTCGCAAGCTTGGAAATGTTTACACCCCTTAGTCAGGCTAACAGGCCTCTGTGCTTCAGCACCTCCTCCTGTGCCACTTTGACTCCTGCTGTGTGTGTGCTCCAACCCCCTCCCACCTGGCAGTCTGGTGCCAGAGGAGGGGAGGGAGGAGTGTGAATCCCTTGGCAGAGTGAGGCTGTAATCCCCTGGAGTGTGAAGCTGTAGCTTCCTGGCTTGAAAGCAGGCTTATGTTTCCCAGTTTATAAAGCTCCCTTTGGTCTACTTTCTCAATACCTGGCTAAACACCAACGGTAACATTGAGAGTGTGAGGTACAAACAATAGGACCTATAAAAAAAGAGGAAAAAAATCACTTAAAAATTGTATCCAAAAATCTTCAATTCTGTATTAGAAAAAGAAAGAAAAAAAAGTGTTGCAGCATGAGATGGAGGGGAGACACCTATTTCGGCCTGTGCTGTGGGCAGAAAGCAAAGAGATGATGACTCTCTCAAGAATTCTTAACAACCACACATTTAGCTTTGGACCTTTCTTCCTACTACACAAGTGATCCACAAAACCTCAAGACAAAGATTTAATTTAAATGAGTCCTTGATGGGCACCAATGTTGTGGTTAGAACCAATATTAGAATTCTTTTGTTGAAACAGGCCTCACAAATGCCCGTGGTATAAAGTTGCAGGACCCATGAGCCCACAGTCACAAAACATACAAGGAAACAAGCTGCCAAGGAAGGAATCAGCAGAAATAACTAAATCAGACCTGCAAAATCAGACTTGCAAAAATTTCAGGGGTTTTATCAGTTGTAAAATACAAGATCAATGTGATTAAACAAATTAAATGACTGTGGTGCAAGAGACTATCAAAATTGACCAAATATGTTCGAAAAATCATAAAATGATAAAGCTTAGAAATGGAAATATACTAACTGAAATTCAACAATATTTTGACAGCAAATATACAGAGCCCAAGAGAACACTGTGAACAGGAATACAGCAACATACCTGCAAACACTATGACGACCCTAACACATCCCCACGTGGTGTATTTCCCTTCCTCTCTCTATAAACTAAGCCTGCTCCTTGGACTTGTCCAATCCAAACCACACTCTCTTTTTGGCTAATGACCAAAAGGTTCTTATTTTACTCTATACTACACAGCTAGAAATATATATATATATATATATATATATATATATATATATATATATATATATATATATATATAATAAATAGTCTCCACGTATAAAATTGTTTTCTTACTATTAAAGTCATGGTCTTCATTCTACCAGCTTCTTCTTTCTTTTAAGTGTACATACCGCACTAATTACTTTATGCTTGGTGTTTCATTGTTTTTCCAAGTATCGAAGTCAACTTGCACATCAATGAATTTGCATTACCAACCTAGAAGAAAGTCTTTTGATTGTGCCTTTTAAATTTGAACAACAAATTCACTGAGTAACCAGAGTCAAATCACCTGTATTTTGCAACAAAATTTACATTACAATTACAAGTAAAATAATCACAAATATATTGCTACACATTACAATGTGACAATGTCACTTTTTTATTCCTGTGAAAAAGGGTTAATTACATACCAAAATAAAATTGCAAAAGTATTCCTTTTCTGAATCTTCTTCAAGCTCAATGCAGGTGCACTTGGTCTCTTGTGTTCTTAGGAAAAAAAGAAGCAAGTGGCCAAATAAACTGGGAATGGGCCCCTTGAATGGCCAATTTTGGCAGGTATTAAGTTGCAGATGTAAGAAATTAGCTCTAACGCATTTAGGAAACCGTGGCGTGCACGGAGGAGTAAATAAGAGAGGACACCTTGATATTGCTTTGGTCTCTTACAACTGCCAAGAGATGAAGTAAAACCAGCAGATTTCTCACTCAGAAATATTTGTATAACCCCATGGCTTTCAGAACATTTTTGTTTTTTAAATATCAATAAAAAGTGTGACTACCTCTTCTGCCTATATATACACTTTACCAACAAATTCACAAAACAGAAGAAAACAGAAAGAAACTAACATGAGATACAACTTTAACCGCGCGTGCGTGCGCGTGCGTGCGTGCGTGCGTGTGTGTCTGGAATGTGGTTGTGGCAGGTAGTTGAAGAGCCCTATTGACCTTCATAATAAAATTACACCAAAGAAATCCTACTTCCTGGTATATTAAAAAAACTATACTTATTTTCTAACAATATCTGAATTTATGAAACTATAACAAACTTTTGTTTAATGCTGTAGATTGAGAGCTGGAGGTCCTATAAAATGTTACTTAGACACTTCAGGAATTACTGACCAACTGAATATGAAGAAGAGGGAAAGATCCAAGCAACCAGTCAAAGCAATTAGGGAAAAAACCCTGAGGTCAAATAGCTCTAGCTCAGTGATTTTCAGTTGGTATCCCACTAAAAAACTTGAAACAAGCAATACATGAGTGTTTAGTCAGGAGCACTGAACTCTTTTCCCTTCAATTGTCAAATAAAAAATAACAAGTCAATATAACAGTAGCCATTCAGTCTGAATGAATCAAAATTACATCTATTTTTGTCAGATCAGCAAAAAATTATATTTTTGGTGTGCCACAGAATTTTCATAATCAGTTTATGTGTGGCATGAGATAAAAAAAGATTAAAAATTGCTGTTCAGTTCATTGGTGAGCAAGCTACACACACGCGCACACAAAATGAGTCTGGACACTTCTTTTTAGTGTGATGTTATTCTTACAGTCACTGGTAGCATTCTGCACAAAGCGCACATCTTTTTCCACTCTCGGAGCGAAAAGATCTAAATGGGCATTGGAATACTGCTTTCAACTCCAACCCTCCTATTGATTCTATGAACTTGGGCCAACTGCATCACTTCTTGAAGTTTCCGTTTCCAAACTGGTAAAATTAATGGGTTGGACTCAATGACTTCAAAAGTTCCATTAATTAACCTGTTACATTGAATGATTTTATGCTTAACATAAGGGGCAAAGGTATCTTTTATATCTCTACATTATTCTACTGATTTATTTTTTTGCAGAAAATGAACTAGAGTATACAGGAAAACCAGAAATTACCTTTTATTTAAAAGAAACCCTGACCCCAACTTTGATCAACTCACCATGTAAATATCGACCGAAGCAATATTTTATTGAATCCAAAAAAACCCACACACATTTATTCCAACTACTCATTCAATGCTTGATGTCATTGAAAGGCACCCATTGCAATTAAACTCAAATAATACTCATATTCTTCCACTGACCCAGAATGTGTACCCTGCAGAGGCAGTCTGTTCCTGTCTCAGACAATTCAGACTCAAGATTTTCCTTCTGTTGAGCTGGAACTTAACTCCCTATGGCTTCTACTCCTTTTTGCTAGCTCAAATCTTTTGGAGGACTATACATAATGAATTTAATCCCTCTTCTCCTTGACAACTCTTAAAATACATGAAAATAGCAATCATATTTTCTCTAATTTATCTTAGTTCTCTCTACTACTCCTAATATAAGATATTCATATTCCCTCTCCATTGTCCTCTAAAAGTGTTTATATCCCACTTAACATGTGGGTTCAAGCATAAAAAAGTCGTAAGTTCGGTAAGTGTCAAGAAAAGCAGGTTTTTAAAACTCTTATTGTGGATAAAGATAGAGTAACTACATCATAATATTTATTCAAATGGGGTTTACAAAGAACTAAGCTAAAATCTTTCTAAATGTGTCCCTGATAAGCCAAATATATTTCTTCTTATATTTATACAGTTAGTTAAAAAATGGGAGAGAAAAGATGCATAAAGCAGAAGAAAAGAGGATTCCAATAATAGAATTGTTTGTTCTCTGATTCACATTAATACTCAGGGAGAATTAAAAATGAAAATGTTTTAATGTCCTCTTGGATGTGTGGCCTTCTGTCTGAGGTCCCATCCCTATTTTTTTAAACTGAAAAACTAAAAATTTTTCAGTGCACACTTTTAACATATATTACTTCCTCTTTCAGCTATGTACACATATGTCTAAAAGAATAAGCAAAGAAGAAACAAATGTTCAGTTTCAGAAAGGTGTCACACGAAGCCTGAGGCTTTCATGGCTCATGATGACCCCTTACAAAATAACACTCACAAAAGGTTTTGGTACTTCAGTCACTGAGAACAAAATAGTAGTTTCTCTGTAAAATGCATAAAATCATGGCTGTCATAGTAGTTAATGAAACATGAATATATTTTTTCTGTACAGAAAAATGAGGGTGCTAATTATAAGACCTGTGATAGTACAATCCCTGGGCCTTGAATGTGGTAGAGTGACTGGACCCCCATGACATGGAAGAAATGCTGCATGACTTTGTCAACACACTTCATCACAGCAATTTACTCTTTACTTACAAAGGGCATATAAATAAATAGGACCAACAAAGTGGTGTGGATCAAATTCTCTTATATAATCACAAATACAAAACAATCAATGGGGTTCAAAAGATTTCATTAAAAGACTTAATGTTTATCTCTTAAAAACTGACATAACTTTTGAATCAGATGTTTGGGATCACAAGTCTAAATTTTTGAACTCTAATAAGAAGCATTTAGTATTTGCATATATCATAATCACAAGAAAGCAGCCCAAACACAGTTTATTCGATATAATTTGCAAACAGTATTGAGATAGAAAGCAAAGCAGACACAGAACAAGTTGCTTTCTTCCAATATGTCTACTTACCTTAGTAATAACTGGGATCATGGGCATAACTGCTCCCTAAATACACACTCTTCTCAGACTCTGACCTTGGCAAAACCCACCGTGAGCTCTTTTCGTTGATAGGAGTTTATTATAACCTTGGTCGATAAGACAGACTCTGAATCTTTGCACTTTAGAGTTGTAAACACCTCTTCTAGTAAGTATCCTTTTCCCCATGTGCTTCAGAACAAGGATGGAACTTATATAAAAGTGACAAATGTCTTAAACTACTTGAGGTGAGTATGACCACATCTCGATTCTGCAGAGCCCCTTGTGTGCCACCTAGAGTGAATATTCTTAAAGGTGGTCGGTTTGGAGTACCAAGGTCAGCATTTTGTGACTTCATCTATCTCCCTTATTTGGATTCTCTTCTCTCTCCAGTTCTTTGATGGAACAGGCAAAACTTCCTGGTGCCCCAGATGGCCGCTATAGAGAATTCTCCCTGCCCCAAAGATCTCTGAAGTTCTGGGCTCAAAGCTGCAGAGATTCTATCCTCCAAGGTCCCCAAATCCTTCTAGAAACTGGTCCCAGTCACATGAGGTCCTCAGACAAATGATCACAGGACATGTCATTTAGCTACCAATGTCACAGTTACCAAGTAATCAGTTGCACAGTGGTCTGATCACCTCTGAGTCACCAAGTAGAGACTCACAATGAAACTAGCACCTACCAGGACCAATAGCCTTGTTCTTCCATTTTATAATCATCATATTAAATTCAATTTAGGTTAGAAACAATCCCTCAACCATTCAAAGGTATACTAGGTTACCATTAACTCACTTCTTTAAGTAGAACACATGATCTCAAGCATTGTTAGAGACCCTTTGATGATTAATAAGCCAATTATTCTCCTGATTTAGGGTCTATAGATAAAGTGCTTGAGACTCAAATTGCAGTACAGTGTTGTTCAGTATGTTTACATGGAGTGTCTTTCACAGCTGTTACATGAGGGCCAGTGTTGTACACACAAGGCTGCAATCAATGCCTTGCATAATGTGTGATATGCAAGGGATTTGCTTGTTGTGCAGAGAGAGCATAATTAATAAATATCTTGGTAAACAAGAAAGCCCAAATTAGAAAAGGATTATGCCACAGCCACTTAATCAAAGTCATCTTAACCATCTTCTATCATTAAGAATGCAGACTTTAAAGACGAAAGACATAGATTTGAGGCCCAGCGGTACCCCTTTCTTAGCTGTTCGACTTTGGGAAGTTATTTAAGCTGGCTGTGCCCCAATTTAATAGTCTATAAAATGGGAGAAATGCCAGCATAAATATAATAGCTAAAGAGATCAAAATCTCCATCAAAGTACTAGTCAAAGCACTTGTTAAAGAGATATTTAACATATTTATGAAGGAAGATAAAATAGTTACAAAGGGAAGTTAAAGTAAATATTCAAGTGGAATGTAGTGTTTGCTAGATTCACTTTCAACTTAGCTCTAAAACCATACAAACGTTGGGCCTGATGTATCACCAGGGCTATCAAGCTACAAGAACTTGCTATTTTCTACAGGTCAACCTCTAACTTCAAAAGAACATGAACCATGAGCACATTTATCTGTCACTGATTATTAGGAAAACAAAGCTACGTCCTTTGCACACATCAGATGGTACACAGATCATCTTATTGGAAAAATGATCTAGCATAACATTTTAAAAATCAAGAAATAAGCATTTTTTCATACCTCCAAGTGTGGAATAAATAATTTTAGCAGCTTTTTAAAAAGATTGTATTTATTTATTTTTAGAGAGAGGGAAATGGGGAGGAAAAAAGAGAGAAACACAGATATCAGAAAGAAACATCCATTGGTTGCCTCTTGCATGTGCCATGACCAGGGACCAACCCCACAACCCAGGCATGTGCCCTGACCAGGAGCCAAACCAGTGTCCCTTCACTGTGTGGAACGACATGCAACCAACTGAACCACACTGGTCAGGGCAATTTTTAGCAGCTTTGCTATGACTTTTATGTAAGTTCATTTTATAAAGCACTAAGAAAAGTATCCGATACACTTTTCACAAAATACCCAGCACCTGGGTCATAGCAAAAAGATATGCCCTGTGGACTCTTTTTGATATTCTAAAAGGGCTGACATCATTTGCTTGCAATATTCTCAAGAGATGCCATAAGGGATGGTTTGGTTGTGAATCAAATCCATAAGAAGACCTTTGATTCCAAGTTGACATCTTTTATGTTCCAAGAAATTTGTACAGCAGCTTAAGGCTATGCCTGTGCTTAAGCTCTTCTTACAACCATTGTACATATACAATTTAATTGTTAAAGGCATACTGGGACAGATTTTTCACACTTTTCTAAAAATGTTAGACTTTCTTAATAACTGCCCAAAGGGGGAAAATGGAGCAGCAAAATAGAGAAGAGAAACGTTCAAATCAATTTGAATGCCTTAATATGACAATCATTTCTACTTTGGGACAAAACTATTACATATCTATTCTATTTCCAAAATATCTGGGTGCCATTATGCAGGCATATTTTTGTCTAGTATTTTTCTACCCACTATGTAAACTTAGAAGAGATAAAGATATTTACAAAGTCATACTATATTCAAAGCCTATTTAAGTAACATATTTTATTATGAAGACTTTTGCTGTTACCAGAATTTCAAAACTCACTTTACCTCAAACAACATTAAAGATGGTATATGTTTAATATTAGAAAAGGATTATGCCACAGCCACTTAATCAAAGTCTTGTTTAGTGACATTATCTACTCAATTTTGCATGTCCCAGCTTGATGGAAACTATCTCACAACACTCCATGAATATTTATATTGTAATCTATTATTGATATCTTACAAACGTTTTACTACAGCTTGTTAATGACTACAACATGACATTTTTGGGGTGGATCTGAACCATTATTTTAATTTTGTTTCCATAAGAGATGCTTTCCACACATAAAAACCACACCGCCAGTGCTCGCGTCATTACCAACATAAAACAAAGACAAAATGTCTAAATCAAAATCTGAAAATGAATCAAATGATATTTGAACACAGAAATTTAATTTCCCTATTACGTCAAAATTTTTATCATTCATTGGTACTGTGACCCCCCTAATGCTCACATGAGCTCATTTTGATTTAATAATATCACCATGATATAAGATATATTCCTAAATCACTTTTTATAGATGAAAAAAAAGCAGTTTTGAGAGGTTAAATGACTTATTCACTTAGTGCTTGAGTCTGTGTTCGTCTTCACTGAGGCTGTTTCCTGTGTTAGACTATGGTTCGATGAACCAAAATTTATCTCTTTGAAAAGCAGGGTAAGTAGTTTTCAGTGTCAAGACAGCAACAAAAGACAAAGATGGGGTCAAATAAGAGAGTAGCACTCTGTAGATGGGAAAGCAACATAGAAAGCAACATAGAAACAGGTGTTTAAATCCTAAGCCTGCCATTTACTACTTGTGTGATATTCAATAAATTAGCCCCCCTAAGCATTAGTTTAATGCAACAATATAATAAAAATACTGAACACAAGCACAGTATGAAACACAGTTAACTTTTCAGTAAATTAAATGATGATTTATTCTTAAATAAAAATAATTTCCTTTTCATATTTAACATTTGTAAAAAAGATATCTCTTTATTATCTATGAAAAACAGGGTTTTTTGTATTGGTAATATTATTATTACTAAAGATGGGCATACCATCCCATGCAAAGAGGGGTGATAAAAGCTGATCGATAATGGTTAAAACTCATCTCATGTGTATTACCCTTTATAAAGCAAGTTTACCTCCATTTTCTCATTTGGGGCATCTGAAAGTCATGTGAATTTACTATTTATCATCATTATTGTCATCATTTCTAAACTGAAATGAACAGACCGAGTTAGAAAAGGTAAAGTAATAGGCTCGAATTCTCAAGCCCAATAAAATGTAATAGGTTCAGGAACCCATATTCTTTCTTCCCACTAAAGCAGTTGCCAACATGTTGTAGACCTTCCAGTCTTTGAGAATGCTGGATGAAACCTGACATGAGTTAGATAACAACAAACAAACAGACAAAAAAAACACAGAAAAATCTCAACCAGTCACTTTTAAAGCTTTCACAATCCATTATGCTAATTGATGTCAACAGAATTCACCTCAAACAGAATTTTGTAAGGATGGGAGGGAAAAATGAATAGGAGGGAATTCAGTACCTCTTTTGCCAACTTCTGACAAACAGTTCAAAGTAAAAACAATATGTATTTATCTGCTCCTCTATCAATCTCAGTACCACATTTTCAGTTATTTTGTAGGACTACCAAAAAGGAATTACAGGCACCTGTTTGAAGAATATGATTCTCAATTCACAACAGCACAATTAAGATGTGATAATATTGAAAAGAAATGAAAACTATTCCCTTTAGCTAGTTGATAAGGTGCAATGTAGAAATACAATTACACAGAACCATAAACTTGTTCTACTCCATTCATCCTTAGTTGATAACTATTCAATCACACTTCATTGCACCATTTAAAACTTGAATGGTGTGTACAGTTAGTTCTATGTGACTTCTCTATGAATTCTTAATCTGCGGCAATCATTTGTGAACATCTTTGAAGCCTCACAAGTCTAGTTTTTGTTTTCTGTGTAATATATAGCCAGTATTACATACTTAAAAAGCCATGAAACCTGTGTCATATTAAAAAAGCCACAGAGCCAGTCACATTCTTTGTTTTCTTTTAGAGAAATATAGCACTTGACACCCTCTGTTCTCCTTTTTGCATTCATGACCTTCCAGAAATCTAACCCCTTCAATTTATAGACAAGGAAACTGAGGCCCAGAAAACTGATGTAACATATAAACCAAGTGAAACAGGTCCACAGAGTCAGATCTTAGACTCAGGTCTACTGATTTCAAGACCAACATGCTTCCTACTACTGTGTTTTCTCAAATTAAGGAAATGAGGGGTTGGGGAAGGATGGAAAGTATAACACAGGACAAATGCAGTTACTAAGAGAGACTAGGGGTACAGATGTTGTATCATAAAGTTGTGAACCTGAAATTTATATAATGTTATTAATCAATGTTATGACAGTAAATTTAATGTTTTTAAGAAATAAGGATTTAGAAACTTTCACAAGTAATATATTGAATGCCATATTAGTACTTGCAAAGTTTTGGTCTTTGGCATATCAAGATATCGTGCTTAATTATTCCTTTTTAGATAAGCTCTATCTTTTCTCTATTCTATCTAAATCTGCAAGAGATTTGAAAAATAGGTCATAACCAGAGGGGAAAGAAAAACAGAAATAAAAGAAAACATATCTTATATTTGTATCTTGCCTAATAATAGGCAAATGATTTAGCAGAACAAATCAAAACAACAAAATAACAATTATGAATAAAATGTAGAAATTGAAGAAAAACTTTTTTTTGCTGATAATGTGGAAATGATCAAGAGTGGCACCCCAAACGACGTGGGCATGAGTGGTTTTCACTGCGTGTGTGTCTGTGGGTGGATGGAGACGGAGAAGTGGGGGAGGAGAGAGGAGGAGAGAATGGAATGGAAGAAGCAAAAATAAAATGAAGGTATAAATTGAGGTAAATCTATTCAATCTAAAACTATAACTTATGCTAACCAAAATTAACATTTGCTCCTTCAGAAATATTATATAAATGGGGGGCACAGTTTCTATATAAAGAATGTTCTTGATGGTTCACATAACCTCTATGAAAATACTATTTCTATGTGTGATGATGAAAAGCCTGAGGGAGAGTAAAAACAACAAAGCTTTAAAAAGTTTCCATATTTGTTGAAACATGTGTGACAAGCATAGTCTAGCATCCACATACATTGTTTCAGAAAAACAAATTTATCTTGCCAGAAAATGAACAACATCCATGATTAGTGGTGGGTCATGAACAAAAGGTGCTCAGACTTTCAAAATGCAGAATTTAATTACTGGAGGGAATAGAACACAAGTCTAACATAAGAAAATTTGCAATGCTGATGAAATGTTCACAGTGTGAAAATGCTGAGTGATTTGACCTGGGATGCTACAGAACGGAGTCTATTACATTTACATAGCAGGTAATGAAAAACAACAGTAAACAATTATTTTGAATTTTTTGGCAGATGCTTTAAAATCACTGTGTATGTAATTATAAAAGTAAATTTCCCCCCAAAAAGAATAAAAAATTAGCTGTGAACCTTTGAGAAGTATCTAAGCCTGAGAAAAAATGGCTCACTGAAGGTTCCTACCCAAAGGTTTTGTTGTTGCTGTTGATGTTTTTTAGTTTATTGCCAAGAGGGATTATGCTTGCCAAACAACACCTCCGGAAAGTACAGCTCTTTCATTTCTTTGCCTATACCCATGTTGAATCTTTACTTAGTTCTATGAAAAGTTACACTTCCTTCAAGGAAGGAAGACTTCTACTGAAGTCTCACTTCTCCGAGGAAACACACACACAAAGGTATTTTCTCTGAACTTTTGGAACCTTTATTATTTTTATGTATGTTGAATATTTTCTTGCACTGTTTATTACATGTACGGGTATGTAGGTCCAAACTGCAACATGCTGTAGCCCATTTATTAGACCTATACAGCATTTCTATGTTGTTTCGTTTATCCAGCACTATATACAAAATAGGTTTTTGGTCTACAGTAAAAGTAAATAAAGGTGTTAGAGGCCCAGCATTTAAACTATAATCAGAATATTGCTATTTGAGAAAGGTATTTAAACTCTTCAGATCTCAAAACAGAAATTTAGTGTTGATCTAGCTAGCAAACTTAGCTCATGGTGTTATTGTGAAGATAAATTAGGTAATATGTCTGACATGGTTTTCAAACTGTAAAAAATTATACCTTATATTGGAAGCAAAATTCTGATACTGTAGAGAAAATAGACAGGGTACAGAAGCAAATAGACATACATTCTTATTCTGGCTTCCAACAGTCATTAGCTGAGTCTTTTCACAATTCCATAATCATCTATAAAATTGTGATTAATAATAGATACCTAGCAAGATTCTGTGAAGATTAGCATTTCACAGAATCTGGAAAACCATCAATAAATGATAGATTTCTTACTCTTCAAACATAAGATATTATGGCACATATAATTGTTATTGATATTTCAAAAGAGATATGATGCAGAAAACTAATACAATCTAAAACAGCATCAGTAATATATTGATAATGGGTTTTTATGCCATGTTTGTTACCCCTTGGTATTAAAGTATAAGTACATAGGGTCAATTCAATTAATATTAAGAAATTGGCCAACAACTGATAAAAAGAAAACTCTAATTTTACATTTAGTCTATAGAAATGTACCCAAACTATCTATACATCAAAAACACCTGTAGAATTTCATAAAATCTTTCTCTGCCTCATATGTATATACTGAGCCAATTATCCTCCTGCAATGATCAGAATTGGTAGGAACTCAGAAAGTGATTGTCATTTCAGTATCTGAATACACTAAATTTAAAGGCTTAGTTAATCTAAACTTGATAAAGAAAACCTCTATTCTACAATGGGGATTATAAAAGAGAGTATGTGACATTATTTTAAACATTGTAGGTTTAAGAGTTGTATGAGAATAAAAAACTGTCAAAACCTCTACATTATTGTCATTGTATTACTAGTATTACAATAGTTATTGCTATTATCATTGTTAGTTTGCAGTATGTGTACGTGTGAGCCCCTCTCAAAGCATTGACATGAATCTTTCCTTCCCATTTGCCATGGCAGCAGCTGCTCCTCAACCTTATCCTACAATCTCACCCCCATCGTTTCCAACTAAGTTATTAGAATCCAAAAATATTATTTGTGAGAATTCTAAAAACACTTGCCCCAGCTTATTTAATCTCAAAGGAAGAGAAAGTGTGCCATCTGGTTTATCTAAAATAATTGGGGCACTACCTGGACAGTTAACCTGGGTGTGTCATTCTTAAGACTTTTAAAGGAAGTTGTATATCAAATTTGTAAAGTGAGCCAAAGATTGATGGCATAATAACTGGCAACTTTAACTTAACTCTGAAACCTTGAAAGTGATTAAGAGATTTTTGTTGATTTTGATTTGGCCTACCAAATTCCATCCCGATGTGAATGCACAATATAACATACACATATTTTCAAGACACTTTGAACAAGCTTTACTTGGTGAATTAAGATTTTGGCTAAAGTAAAAGAACAAAAGGAAATTGTTACATATATTAATCAAATGTTAGCTCATTTTCTGTATCTGTATAGTATGAACTTCAATATAGTATTTGAAGTACTGCTTAATAATTTCCTAATAGATAACTGCCATGTGGATTTTTTTATTCTTGACTTATAATGTTAAAGGTTGAATTATTTTCCTCTTTCCTGTTAAGTGGCTTCTACAAAGCCACTATAATTTATCCATTTTGTCATAGTTCTATATACTCTAAAATATATAGATTATTCACATAAACTATTGATTACTAATACATTATATACAGTTGAAGTATAATTCACTCATTTTTTACAGTGCACAATTACTGTCTTGAATACCTGCATTTTTTTTTTTAAGATTTTATTTCTTTATCTTTAGAGGGGAAGGGAAGGAGAGAGGGAGAGAAACATCAATGTATGGTTTTCTTTCGTGCGTCCCCTGCCCGGAAGTGGCCCGCAGGGAACCGGCCTGCAACCTTGGCATGTGCCCTGACTGGGAATCGAACCCCAATTGTCTGGTTTGCAGGCCCGCACTCAATCCACTGAGCTACACCAGCCAGGGCAATACCTGCATTTTTAATGATTTCCTTTCTTCCCCTTAACTTCAAACCCTATTATTAAAGTGAGGAGATACACAGTTTCTGCTGAAAGGACAGCAGTCACATCAAGCAACTCACTTGCTCTATAGTATGACATGAGACATGAGAAACTGTGTGATATAAAACTTGCCACTTACCTGTCTCAAGGGGCATTTTGAAAAGCAACTAATAAATTATTTTTAAGAGCTTTTAATATAATGTGCTACACATATTCTCAAAACAAATGAACAAAAGAACGCTGAAATTTCTTCAAGGTGAAATGGTCTATAACACACAATGTATATATACTTCAAACATTTCTATGTAGTAAAAATAATAGGTGCTGAAGAAACTTTCAAAAGACGCAAAGTTAAAAAATGATGTAAGAAACTCTAATTATTTTATAACTTTTCCCATTATTAATAGTGTAGGTAAGTAGAACTTTGTGCAAATTGAGCGCTTTAACCTCAAAGACAGAGAGAGAAAGTAGAAAAACAAGCCACTTGTATAATTTTTAATTCTCCCCAAATTATGTTCTTATGTCCATGACTGTTTTTAGACTCAGGGATGATAAAGAAGGGGACGTCTCCAACCCTTCCTGAAAACAATACATTAAGACAGCTGTCCCCATATGTCATTAAAGGAGACATTCGGGCTCCCGGGCCCTGTTCTAATGCTACAGCCACATTCAGAACTTAAGAGATTTCCTGAGCTTCTCTCCTCTGCACAATTCTGTTACTGCAAGCCAGAGTTTTCTGCTTGAGCTAGTGGTAGAAGTGCTTGAGAGATGCTTCTGTGTTTTAGCTTTGAAGTGGATAAAAGAAAAAAAAATGCAGAAAGAGAAAATTCTTGAGTCATCCCCTGCCTTTGGAGCTCATCTTTGAGGTTCTGTCAATCCCACACCTGAAATGCTCTCAAAATTCTCTTCTTTCATTTACTTTCTAACTACCTCTTAATTGAATTTTCAAAAAGCTTCTAAAAATCTGAAAATGTCCTGTCTCTATTTTCTCTGTCCTTTAAGCAGCCTTGCATACTACCCCAGGAATTACCAGACCGACTGATGTCCTGGTCAGTGTGTGCATGGTGGGAGAGATTGGGGTGGCAGGCGCATTACCATTCTCTCCCAGGCAGATGGACAAGATTACGCACTCACTCTTGGAAATAGAAAGGAACAAAAAAATCAAAAGATAACATACAGCAATTTTAAGGTAACCCCCCCAAGAAATGTTTCTTGAAATATTTTGCATCTTAAACCAGACTGTTTCCCAATTATTCTTCAAAAACACAAGGTAATTCTCAAAATAAAGTAACTGGAATAGAGTGGTTTAAAGCAAGCCAAACAAAGAGGCAACTAATTTTCTTACTTCTATTCCTTCGGCCAGCTTTGGCTGGAGACAGATTTATATTTTTAGCCCATAGCTCTTTTCTCGGTCTCAGACCTACATATCCATCTGCCAAGTTGGCATCTACACTTGAACATCTTACAAGCAACCCAAATTTAAGATAGACAAATACTAACTTTTCAAATACCCCTTCAAAGATACTCCAAAGATTGGCATATTTACATTTTAGTATATGGTCCCTCTATCTTCTGTGGGGGCAACTTTGCCTGCAAAGTACCCCCATCCACCATGGATGAAAGTAAACACTACCAGGACATGATCTGCTTGGGGAGAAAAGGTAGCCGATCCCTCAAAGGGGAAGGGCCAAGAGCCCCTTCTTCAAGGGGCTTCTATTGGGTTCGTTTGCACCAAAATACAGGTAAGGATCAAACAGTAGATAGCATTCAAAGAAGTATGAGGGCTTATTCTCAGTCAGGATTAGATAGCTAAAGAGCCATAAAACTTTAAGGAACAAACTTCTTGTTTGGACCCTTGTCATTTAAATGAGAGCATTCTAAACAAAGCAGGTTTCACAGGGTTTTTACATATTCTTTCTTAGGCCTGATCGCCCAGCCAGGAAGCACTTCTCCCAGATGGAAATGGGAACTCAGGCTACGTCACAATAATGAGGGGAGGGAGGGGGGCATACCAGGGTCCATTGTTCCCTCTTTGTTGCAGCCCCCCAAGTCCTTCCATGATGGCATCCCAAGTAATTGTGTCTGGCTTAGGTTGACCCTCTCTGTGTAGAATCTT
The DNA here is from genome assembly GCF_021234435.1 of Artibeus jamaicensis. Taxonomy (NCBI): domain Eukaryota; kingdom Metazoa; phylum Chordata; class Mammalia; order Chiroptera; family Phyllostomidae; genus Artibeus; species Artibeus jamaicensis. The sequence continues at coordinate 12,628,988 of NW_026522046.1, read as the reverse complement.
ACCCATCATGGACATCAACCATGTTTTGGGGGCAAGTGAATAAGCTGAGGTAGCATTTGCTACCAGAGACAAGCTTTGTCTCCTTAGTGGCTCACATTCCGGAGGTCACTCACTCAGTCTTAGCCATGGGAGGCAGTTACAATTCCTGAAACCAGGCAGAGCAGTTCCCAACAATGTTCCACCTAAATTATTTTTGATAAGTTTATCACTATTTGCCACTTACCCAAGTCTTTCTGATTCTATGCCCACAAAGTATCTAGATTCAAATCACTTGCTTGCATCACTACTACCACAATCATAGGCCAAGAAACTACCTTTTCTGAACTGACCTCAGCCAACCTCTTTACTGTATCTCTGCTTCCATTCCTGCCACTCTAGTCCATGCTCCACAGAGTAGCAGGGGGGGAATTTTCAAAGCATAAATGTTATCATATTTTTCACCTGCTCAAAACAAATTCTCATTGAACTAAGAATGAAATAAAAGTTCTTAAAGCAGTTTCCAAGCTCCTGCTATGAGGCTGCTGTTTTTCTCCCCAGTCACAGGTGATGCCTAGGATTTTAGATAAACTGTATGTCTCATACTAAAATTATCCATTGTTTATCTACATTTCACATTTAACTCACATTCTACCTTTTATCTGACAATCTCGGTGGTGCCAGAATCTAATTTGCTCATGACACGCTAGTGACAGGAGCCTTTTAAAAGTTTCCTTCTGAGCCATACCCTATAATACAATGCCTACTATTCTTAAGAGGATTGCTCCTCTGTCCAGTCTTTACCTTGTTACTGAACAAGAGGTGTGTGGGGGGCAATATTTGGCCCACCTAGGGATGCAAAAAAATGCTATTAGAACAAGGGGCCCCTCGCAAGGACGGCATACTAATATCTACTGGGCTCTTCTGTCTGCCGCCAATTGGAAAGACATCTCTCAATGCCAGAGATTTGTGACAAGGAAACAAAATGTTTATTTAATGCTATTCAGGCCTAACGCCTCCACTAAAATACCAAAGTCCTTTAGGTTGTACACCTATACCCACACAGCTCTCCCTTCTCCCACTGTCCCAACTCCGGGTACCATAAATCAGGAAAAGAGCACACGTCTGTGTTTCAGGCCACTGGCACCGTCAGCTGTGTCACTGTGCAGGATCTCTAGTTAATCCAAAGTACTGTGGTACCCTCTCATGGTCCACTGGCAAGAGTCCTTTGTACCCAGTTCCAGTCAAAGTCTCTCCTGCTTTCCAGGCCACATGGACAAAAGGGGGCACCCCAAAGGCACCTGGGCCTCTTCTGCCAAAGCTGCAGGGGTTCTCACTCTACCAAAAGCATGTGGCTTTCTTCTTCCCCTGGCTGCAGGGATCTCCATTCTGGCAAAACTGTGTGGTTTTCCCTTTCACCTGGGAAAGAGAGGTTCTGCACTCTGCCAAAACCACGTGGCTCCCTCTTTTACCTCACCAAGAGGGGGTCCTCACTCTGCTGAAACCGAGTGGCTCCCTCTTACATGACTGCAGGGGTCCTCACCCTGCCGCAAACCGTGTGGCTCTCTCCTCACCTGGGCAGTATCACCTCATGTCCTGGAGCCCAATCTTTTCTAAGCTCTCACACAGGTGCTGTCCCTCGCAGGAGCACAGCCCCTCTCTTTACATCCTGGATCGAAGCCACTCCCTTCTCCCTGGCTCAAAACTTGGCCAGAGCTATTTAACATATCTATGAAACCAGTTAAAGGTTATAGATATGTTAAATAATCATTCCAGAGGTTAGCTGCAAAACTGTTGGTATGCAAAATGCCTCTCAATGGCCCTGGCTCTATTTGTCTCTTCCCCCTGGGTGGGGGGGTGAGGACATCTTATATGTTTCTCCAATATTCCTATACACTTTGAATTCTGGACACCATTACAAATCTTTTGGGGCCCCCCCTTGGCTGCACCCTGTATCAATATCCCTCCTTTCAGATACACACCCACTTTATAATCATATAAAGGAAAATGGATGAAGGTCTCATCTTCTTGTAACTGCTTCTGGCTGGAAATGGACACTGTCCTACCTACTTCTGGGTCAGGGGTGCCCTGAAAAGGGGGGTGGGGGGTATGCAGCACGGAAGGAGTCCTTCCTGTAAGGGGAAAGACCTTACAGGGTCCTGGTCAGTTGGCTGTCACCTGGACGTCGCAGGCTTGGTGTCCAAAGGCTGCCATTACTGGACCGTTGGCATTCTGGTCAGGTCATATTCTGAAGGTGACAGATTAGGCAAGAAATTGGAAGCACAATTAAATCATAACCATTAACTGACAAAGGCAGGGACTTCAGTAAAGAATGGCTTATCTAGTGGAAGGTATACAAGGCATGCTACACCTATCCAAAGACTCTTGTGGCCTGCTATACTTCACTCGGGCTGAGGAGAATACATTAAGATTTCCCTCCTTTCAGATTTCTGGGTCCTTCTGATACAGGGTCCAGCGGGGGGGGGGGGCGGCCAATAAAAAGATTTGGAACGGTGTCCAAAATTCAAAGTGTATAGGAATATTGAAGAGACATATAAGATGTCCTCACCCCACCCCAACCAAGGGGGAAGGGATGGATGGAGCAGGGCCATTGAGAGCTGTTTTGCATAGCAACGGTTTTGCAGCTAACCTCTGGAATGGTTATTTAACATATCTATAACCTTTAACTGGTTTCATAGATATGTTAAATAGCAGTGGCCAAGTTTGGAGCAAGGGAGAAGGGAGTGGCTTTTACCCAGGATGTAACCAGGGGCTGTGCCCCTGAGTGAGAGTTCCTGTGTGAGAGCTTGGAAAAGATTGGCTCCAGGACATGAGGGGATAACTGCCCAGGTGAAAGGGAAAACCATGCAGCTTTCCCAGAATGGAGATCCCTGCAGCCAGGGGAAGAAGAAAACCACATGCTTTTGGTGGAGTGCGAATCCCTGCAGCTTTGGCAGAAGAGGCCCAGGTGCCTTTGGGGTGCCCCCTTTTGTCCACGTGGCCTGGAAAGCAGGAGAGACTTTGACTGGAACTGGGTACAAAGAACTCTTGCCAGTGGACCGTGAAAGGGTACCACAGTACTTTGGATTAACTAGAGAGAGATCCTGCACAGTGACACAGCTGACGGTGCCAGCGGCCTGAAACACAGACGTGTGCTCTTTTCCTGATTTATGGTACCCGGAGTTGGGACAGTGGGAGAAGCAGGAGCTGTGTGGGTGTAGGTGTATATCCTAAAGGACTTTGATATTTTAGTGGAGGCATTAGGCCTGAATAGCATTAAATAAACATTTTGTTTCCTTTTCACAAATCTCTGGCATTGAAAGGTGTCTTTCCAATTGGCTGCAGACAGAAGAGCCCAGTAGATATTAGTATTCTGTCCTTGGGAGGGGCCCCTGTTATGTAGCAGTATTTGGCATCCCTAGGTGGGCCAGATACTGCCCCCCCCTTGGACCTCTTGTTCGGTAACAACCTGACAAAGCACAGTCTTCTTTCCAGGTTTACCTTAAATTCCTAGTTGTAAGGGAATCATCTAATATAGCAACATGACTGAGGTTACATCATTAAATTCTCATAACACCCTATATATTTTTCTTGTTCTGATCATAGTTTTTATATTTACTTATGTGAATATAATATGTGAATATGCTTGTGTTATCACTATATCTCCAATGCTAGCAGGAATATGATGGGTATAATGGATCCTCAATTCATATTTTTCAAAGGCCAAAAGGAAGGTAGGGAAGAGGAATTAATTTTATTTAAGGAACCCCTTTGTTCTAAGTCTGTGCTGCCTATTCAAGCTTCTCTTCTGTACTTCAGTGTCCTGAAAGCATGCACCACTTTGGACGAATGCACCTGACCCTAACCATAAACTATCATTCAGTCATTCTCACATATCTATTAATTGTTAAAAATGAAGAGATTGGTGAATCTCTGAATTACTGACCTGTGAATTTAGTTTTTATGATTAAATTTCATGGACTTTTGTTACTTAATTATGAGGCCTAATCTGACTGCTTCTCACTTTCATTTCACCATGCCAAGGACATCTGATCTCCAGAGGAAGGTTCCCTGTAATCTCCGGTTCCCTATTCCTAACCCAACCCAAAAGAAACAGAATCACCTACACTGCCACATATTAGGGTCAATTTCTATTCACTATTTACTTTAATCACTAGTTTGATGCTAATCTGGTAAATGATCTTCAATCTCATTCCAGAGGCCTGTGTATTAGTCAAGACAGAACAGTAAAAGCTTTCATGTTTTAGAATCTGAATCCCAATTTCTCATCTACTCATAGCAGCTCAGTGAACTTGAAAAGGATCTGCAACCTTTTGAACACCAATCTTCTCATCTCTGAGATAAGGATTTGCTATTTACTTCATGGTGCTACTATGTTGATTATAGGAGGTTGTTTCCCTTCCTTAAATCCACTGATTCCAGTCCAAGGCTCTGTGTGACCTTGATACTACCACTGAATTCATCAGCTTCATTTAGTGCTACCCTCCCCTCTTATATCAAGGGACACAAATCCCAACACTTGCAGGAGTCAGGCAATGCAAACAATGAGTCTGATGGGATGTAAAGAAAAATGGGAAGTGGTGGCAATGCATGTAGAGTGGCTAACACGGGTCTTGGCTAAAGAATTCCACTTACTCAGCTCAGGCAACTGTTTCCACATGAGAACAGAAGTTCAGTATTTTCAGGTCATCCGATCTTTTTTAAACAGGCCAGAAGCTGAAATTCTAATATAAATAATTTGGATTTTAAAATATTACTTACGAGTTGAAATCATTTTAGAACTTGGTACAAAATTACCAATCCAATTGGTCAGTGGAGGCAAGAATTAGTACCTTCCCATCTGCACATACATGGTAAGGACATAAATAACTAAAATACAAAAAAGTAACCAGATATATAATATAATATAGTAAATAACCAGAATATTAAAAAAGTACATATATATACTTTTAAAGTATATATAAATATATAAGGAAATATATATTTTAACACAAAAAATTTTAAATATATATTTTGGAAAACATTTAACATATTTTATATATAAAATATACATTAAAATGTCTCTGAAAAACATAAATGAAGCACCAAAAAAAAGGGTGGCAAAATTTATTTCTTTATGTATTAAGCCCAGCCTTAATTCATTGTATATAATTTATTCCATTGAGTTCTGATGTAAAAACCACAAGCAGCTAAGTTATATATGAATACTTAATTAAGCCGCTGACCCTCCTTGACTACCCCCAAGACGTGGTCTATCATTGCAAGGAAGCCAATCCAACCATTCCTTCATACTGGAGAGCCCAGCATGCAGAGGCTGGCCTAGCATGAGAAGAGTACCCAGAGTTCCCCACCCCCTGCTTGGAAAGCTAGGGGTGTAGGATCTAATGCTAGAGGTTAGTGGTCAACAACAAACCCATATTCCTACATATTGTAAAGTATAAATCAAGATTCTGGGGAAACTTTATTGTTTCGTTGCTATTCCTTTGCTCTCTTGTTTTTTTTATATCCAGGTTCAGAAATATATTGACCCTCTAAACTTCAGGGCTTTCTTTTAGAAAAGAAGTATTAAGGTTGTTAGAAAACAAATCTTCTGCTGACTCACTAGCACTGGTACAAAGCTTGCTGCAGCCAAAGAAAAATCTGTCCAAATTTACAGCTGTTGGTTAACTCCTCAGACAGCTTTGTGGTAGATGCCTCCCTGGACTTTCTCCTGGGTCATTTTTTCTTTAGTTTATGTTTGTATATTTTAAGCAAATGAAACAACCAGTAGATTGGAACAAATGCTTTTTTTTTTAAGGAAAGAACAAGTAAGATAAACTGCTCATGGAGAAAACGGTAGAAAGTAAAAATCTTCAATCGGCTACAGTGACATCTCTCAAACATAGTAAGTCAGAGTCTTCAACAGCTCCAGGGACTTTTAGTCAATAAATTTAACAAGCTGCAACCAGAACTCCAGCTTCAGCACAGTATGTAAATGAAAGTTCAGAGACCCTAAGTCTTCTCAATCCTGGGACAGAGTGAATAGAGAGGAAATGACAAACTGCACAAGGAGGATTTGACAGAGTCAGATTTTTTTTCTGCTTTTTGTTTCTTTCCTATTTAATTTAAGGGTAAATAACTAAAGAATCTTACTTTTAAGAGATTAGCAAGGTGGAAGCATTATTTGAAAAAAAAGAAGCTTCCTATATATATATAATTGATATTTCCATGGCCAAGAGTTAAAACACTTCACATTACAGATAGAGATTTTTTAAGTGTGATTCTAGATATAGAAAGGCCAGTTATAATGATGTTTATAATGTGAGCTAAACATTTACCTATAAATTAATAAATTTATGGTGTGAACTCCAATGTCTCAAAATAGCACCAATAAATGTCTATTGATCAAATGATAAGTGTGTTAGACTTACTACAGAAAGGGAAACCATCACCTTGGTAGTTTTAGTAGTATCTCAAAAGTGGAAATTAGAGGAGATACCTCTTGAGCTTAGGTGAGACAATTTTAAGGTAATCTTGCAAGGAAGGAAATGGTTGGAATTGGGCAAAGATTATACTAAAAGAGTTTTAGATTGGAAGCTACATCAAAGGTCGGGTCATGAAACAAGACTTGATGATCAAACTGTATGCTTTTTTGTTGTTTCACTGTCTTGTCTTCCAGAAGAAAATGTTTCCTGGAGCAAGTAGATAAGTAATTGTTTCCTAGTCCCAGTATTGTTTTAAACACAGTAGAAAGTATATATTTTTTAGAGTTCTCATGACCCCCTTTGTAAAATTTAATTTTATTTTTTTAATTTAAATTCCTCAGAAAATTAGACAGTGTATTTGATTCTAGAAATTTTTAGCACTCAGACAAAAAATTATGTTGGCTGTTGGCTCCAATTTTTACCCCCCACATTGTATGTGCCTCATTTCTAAACATCTCTCTAATAAGGGTAAAGGTGAGATCATATGGTATTTGTACCTCACTGACTGGCTTATTTCACTCAGCATAATGCTATCCAGTTCCATCCATGCTGTTGCAAAGGGTAGGAGCTCCTTCTTTCCTTCTGCTGCAAATTACTTTGACTTTAGATGTTCCTGATTTTTCTAACTGGATGAAATGCCTCAGGTATCCCTAAAATCAACCCACTTCCTTTTCAATGTTCTTCTTGCTATACCACATAAGATATTAAATAAGGATTTTAGTCTTTAAGACTGAACTTTCTGAAAATAAAAGAGTCCTTAATTATTAGCATACTGCTTCTTTATGAATCATCCAAACAAGAATATACATAGTCTACCAAACACAGTATTGAGAAAGAAAACTAGTTATCAAAGTAGGGAATTTTAGTAAGTCTAACTTGACCAAGGTTAGCAGATTAATTCGGTTTCTCTCCTAGGAAACAAAATTCGTTAACTAAAAAAAGGCTGAAAAATACCTAACTCACACTTCTTCATTTTAAATATGAGAAAACATTGCCATCTGCCTAAAATCATACAGCTACCTAGCTTCCTTTAGATGCTATATTTAAAAAGCTTTAATACCTGAGAGCTTATTTTTCCCTTCCACATGCTCTCATTCTGCCTCGGGGGGTTTTTTCCCCTCTCTCTGCCACACACTCTGGTCTTCAGAAAGAAAAAAAAAAATGTCCCTACTCATTGGCATTACACCGCATTAGAGCTGTTTCTTTTCCATTAACCCCTGATGATATATTTATATTTCCCACTGGGGTTCTATCCCCTAAAATCTCATGAACGAGCCTCTCCCCAGGCATTCCTCCAAGGAAAGTATCTCTCACTCTTAATAGAACACCATCTTAAGTTCTTATTTAAGCAATTAGTTCATCCTTGACATTCAGATATAGCTGTCCCTCAATATCCATAAGGGATTGGTTTTAAGACCCCCTAGGGATACCAAAGTCCATGGATGCTCAAATCCCTTATAAAAATAGCATAATATGTGCGTATAACTCATATTTGCATGTAGGTTGCAGCAGGGCATGCCTGCACATCACTTCCCTGAAGTGGATTCAGCATAGTGCACAGCATACTGCAAATTTAGGATTGTCTGTATATCATGGCACAGTTAAGCACAGGTGGGGCAACCTGCCAGGGGCCAATCTTACTGAAGGACTCAATACAATTATGGAAAACACCACGTCTTAAAGAGGAAAACAAAGCAACGAGTATGGCCAAACAACAAGCCAGCAGTTGTCAGAGAGAAGAAAATTAAGACCACATTTGGTTATGCCACAACCATTGGTACGTCAGAGCAAAGGATCTCCATAGATACATTAGAAACCTAGGAAGAGCAAAAGCTAAAATAACTGCTTTTAACTAAAAAATGTCACCACGAGGCTAAGTCACCACAAGGCTAAGAAGAACATGAAAGCAGGGTTACAAAAGACCTTTGCACAGCAAACACCACAACCTGCAAGTGACACTGACAACAAGAAAAAACAGTGCTGATGATTTTGGGAAAGGACATGTCGCACACAACTGGCCCTGGCACACATATTGGGCATCAGTGATAGAGGCCAGGAAAGCTGCATTTGCAGGCACCACCAGCTGGATCTGTAAGAACAGAGGATTACACTGCATAGTAACCAAGACAACTTTACTTACAGCTGCACACAGAAAGCTCATTAGGTTAGATGTTAGGAGCCCTGGAGATTCCACAAGAGCAAGCCAGGCTGACACCCAGGACACCGCTACTGATTGATTTTCCCTGGGCTCTGGGGCTGAGGAAATGGAAGTCGCAGTCTGATTTCTTTCTAATTTTTTAGCTGGAATCCAAATCAGTGTTTTCAAATATTACTACTCATCTATTCAGCAATGTTTTGCCCCGTTTGCTCTTTTTATTTCAATTATTTGTGATCATCACAAACTTAACATTTATAGAATTAATAATTTTTAAAATATATTTAAGATACCTCTTCACTGATGCCAAGGAGGTAAAGAGAACATGGAAGTATGATACATGTTTACTATGGGGGATAATCATTCACTAAATAATCTATTACTCAGTCTCTTCCGGAAATGCCTGCACAATTCCACAGATTTGGGGTGTGTAACTCACTTCTATACCAAATGCTTGTTTGAACAGACAAGTGAGGAAAACGATATTACACAAGAAATAAATACCTTTACTTTTTTGCCGCAGGAGATTCTCAAACACCAATTTCTCTGCTGTACCTCACCCCCTGCCAAAAAAAAATCTCATCTGGCAAAATCTCTTCAATTGGGACAATAAATTGTTCACCCAGGCAAATAGCTTACACAAAAGTATACTTAACAAGACTTGATTCATGCCCCTCATCTCACTCTGTCTGCCAGTCCTAAAGTAGTACGTCACAAATTTTATTCAATTCAATTAGTTCTCACCCTTGAAATTCCATCACGAACTCCTGAGCACAGACCCTAAAGCTGTGTACACATTATTCTTTGATGTCTCCCTTCTGAGAAACGACTAAAACTGTCAATATAGTGCCCATCCTCACTGCAGTAAATCTAATACAATGAGCTCTGTTTGACTGACATGCTTTACCAGTCAGCTGGGGAGTCATCAGCGACAATCTCAGAAGAGCCCCTAAGATCAAGTCTAGACTCCACCGCTATCATTGCAACAGCATGTGAGTCTCCAGCCCCTTGAGCTTCCTGCTGGGAAGGCCAGGAAAGCCTCATGTTGAATCTGAGCTCTTATTTTTTTTTGAGCTCTCAAAGTCTGATTTATTTTATGTCTTATAGATGAGGAATTCTATACAGAAATTGTTGCATTATCTTTACAAATTCTAAAATATTTTCCCTTCGTAGAAATCTGCTTACTTGTTGATTATACACTGATTGACATCTGTCCCCATTATCATCTGTGGTAAATCTACATGAGGACGTTCCCAAGGAAGAGAACAGTGAAGCCCATCTCTCAAGCAGACTCCAGACATTCACAAGGTCAGAGGACTCATCACATTGATGCCCTTATAGGACAAAAATTGCCTTGATTCACCAATATCTTATAGAAATGTTTCCTCTGTCTTGTCCTGTTTTGTTGGTGAGAGTGTGGTTCTGAAAGCAATTTCTTCTCAAAACAGTCCAGCTACAGAAAGAGCCCATTAATCAATTTCTAATCGGAGAGAGCTGACTATGAAATTTAAGGGGGTCCAAGACACAAAGTGCTGTAACAGCTTAGTCTAACATCCACTGACAGACAGACACTCATGGATTCATCTCTGTATCAGCCAATACACACAGTGGGCCAGATTCCTGTTTCTTAAGTGGTTTTGAGCTATAAATCTAATTCCACTGCTTACCTTTCTAAATTGCATAATTGTACCAAAGATAATGGTGGATACTTGGGAGAATTTTTAATACTAGCAAACTTGATCATGCCAGGGGAACCTTAGAATGACAACAACAAAAAGGAGTAAAGTTTAAAATATCCACTGAATGAATTTTCCTTTGTATGAAGAAACTCCCCAAATAAAATCAGACTCCAAAACTGTTTCCTAAAAAGAGTTCTTCACCAAGACACATGGAAAATATAAAAATTCAGATCTATTCCAGATCTTCCAAGTCACAACGTGAACCTAGCCCCCTTTACCTGACTTGTCCCCTCCCCGCTCCAGTGCTTCTCCATACTCTCTTTATGATCCATTTCCTTTCCACTGTGGGCAGCCCCAAATATTCAAACTGCACTGCCTTTTAAAGTCGAATACACATTAAAACAGGACAAGTCCTTGCACAAGCATTAGCACTCATGTTGAGCACCATGTTGAGCATACACAGACATATTATGATCACCCCTATTATGTTTCATAAGTAATGAGATATTATTTAAATAAAAAGGTTTTATTTTAATATGCTTAATTGTACTTTTCCAGATTTTTTAACAAGGGGACTCACATTTTCATATTCTACTGCATCCTGCAAATTATGTAGCCAGCCCTAATGCTTATAGCTTAGTTTAAAGTAGAGCCAGAGAAGGTGACAATGTAAGAAAATGCATAGAGTTCTTCCTTCCAATTTTGATTAAATTGTACAAAAAGTGGATCAAAATTAGCCACTTTGCATAAAATGCACTTGTTAAAAATTGAGAAGATGTGTTATCTTATGGGAAGAATGCTATAATTACATTGCTATACACATCTCTGGTATGAAAAAAAAAAGAATTGAGAAATTAGGTCATTTAGTTTATACCTTCATAACTCTTCCTGTTAGTTCTTCGGATTAGGGATGAGTTTTGTTCTCTTGATTTAATTTGCACTATTGGCTTCTGGATTAGTGGTAGGCTACAAACTCTGATCATACATATCCAGTTAGTATTTGTCACTATATGGTTCCCAAAAGGGAGCCCTCCAGAGGTTTAAGTGCCATTGTTCCACTGCCATCCATTAAATGATTATGAAAACAATCATCCAATGAAAAGAACAGGACAATTTGATGCTCACAGAGGCTGAAATCACCACTGGAAAGTGGATACACGATCACCATACCTTAAACGCGCTGCAGATCTGGCTTCTCCACCTCAGGCTGAAGAATGACCCTGGGGAGCAGGGAGTGAGGGGTGAGAATTGAGACCACCTGCATCCACTTAAATTAACTATTAGCACAGAGAATTGAGGCCACCTGTGTCAACATGACTTACTGTGTGCTCTAGGAAATTCTTGCCCTGGAATACAAGCCAGCAGACCAATAAATAATGTAACAATGTTTGCTTCAGAAAATTCCTGCAACCAATTTGTCTAAAAAAAAGTAGTTTGCTGATCTTGGAAAACAGCTCTTCTTTCAAGACAGTTATCTTGCTCACTTGGTAGACAGCTTTCATATCAAACAGTGTTTACTTACCCAGACACGCAAGCACTCTCGCCTCACTGTATCCACCAACTGTAAGTTATTATGCCGCAAAATTTACTCAGTCCTAATCAGTTTTCTGCCTAGAAAGTCTCTAAAATCAAATCAGACTCCATAACTCTATACGTATCTTTTCCTTATATTACTCTTTCATACACTATTAAGATGCTATTAAGGAGGCATTTCTTCTTACTTCAGTAGAACTAATAAACTTAGCTTGTTTAACCAGCAGATTTTTGTGTGATCCTTTGAGGAGGTGGCAACACAGCACATTCCTGTCAACCTGGTTAAATTTGTCAATATAGTGAGATAAGTAAAAACAGAGAGAAAAGAGTGATAATCAACCAATGTAGTTAAAAATGATAGAAGAACTTCTCTCTTAAATTTACTGTTGAACAAAGATGAATACCATTTGATCACACTTCCTCAAAGTTGTATTTCTTCTAAAATATTTTAATATTCAATATATTAACTGAGTTTGGGTGGTAGAATAATAATCAGAAAGAAAATGCTTAAACATTTTGTTTTGTTTCATTGTTTTAATTCCTAGCCTACTGTGAAGGGTATGAGTGTGTGGATGGTTTTCAGATTTGAGCATACACGGTTAACTACCTGTGCCTGGTAAAGCACAGATTGCTGGGACCCATTCCCAGAGTTTAGGATTCAGTAATTCTGGGCTATACTCTGAGAATCTGCTTTTTTTTCACAAGTTCCCAGAGATAGATGATGCATATATTGCTGGTCCAGAGAACACTGTTTGAGAACTACTGGTCTCAAAGGTGTTAAGAACACCTAATCTAAGTAGGTATTTGTAAAATATCCAGCTTATTGCACTGTGGTTTCTGTGGGGAAGCTTTTCCAGAGACAAGCCTTTGCCTGTCAAATTCCCAGAAGCTCAAGTTCTTAAAGGTGGGCAATCTTCATGGCCAATTTATTTATAAGGAACAGGTCAGGCCACAGTTTTTATTAAAAAAAAAAAAAGAAGAAGAAGAAGCAAGGATAGGATTCAAGAAAACCTTGGTTTCCAGGCTAAATTTGAAAAGGGAATGAGACAAAGTTTAAGGAGTAAGTAATAGGCTTGTAATAGGTAAGTAAGAGGTAAGTAAGTTGGAGGAGTATAGCCCGCAGGTAATCTACACAAAAAAGAGTTAGTACCATGGAATTTTTTTTGTAGAGTGTAGTAGTTGGGAGCATATTTTTAAGGATGAATGGGCCAAAGTTCATGCCCTGGCTCTGTTATTTTCTAATGGTTATTCTGTAAGTTATCCAACATATCCCATCTTGGTTTTCTTTCCTAAAAATGGGGAAGATAGTACATCACTATATTAATTGGGATAGGTAATCTATTTCTTCACTTTCCATACAATTTTTTATTAGCCTTTGGTGTATTTTATATATTTTATTTATATATAAATACATTTATAGATGATACATATTTATATTGTATATAAATATATCTGTTTATAATTTTAAATATATATAAAATCTTTGTATACATAAAAATATATGCAAAGATTTTATTTATTTATTTTTATAGAGGGGGGAAGGGAAGGAGAAAGAGCAGGAGAGAAACATTGATCAGTTGCCTCTCATACACACCCTGACTGGGACTGAACCTGCAAACTGGGCACATGCCCTGACCAGGAATGGAACTAGCAATCTTTTACTTTGCAGGACAGTGCCCAACCAACTGAACCACACCAGCCAGAGCTAGAGTATATGGTTGATATTATAACCAAAATTGATAATTATAAACAAATGCCTTCTTATGCAACAAATCTGATTGTCCCTAATCATTGTGGCCTTCAGTGATGGACCCACAATCTTTCTTCTGTCTCCTTTCTCCTGAGAGGAGTAGCAGCCCTAACAAAGAGAAGGAAGAGTCGTAGTAAACACCGTAAGCAAACTTTCCCCGCTCACAGGTTTCATGAAGGGTCACTGCTGGTGTACACGCTCATGGGTCAAAGGGGCCATGTAGTCTCAGAATCTAATGTGCCATCAGCCTTTATCACATGTCACGAATTTATTCTTGGGGGGTCTTATTAGAAAGCAGACCCACAAAGTAATAACTAAATTTTGAGAAATATATCTAATATTTTGGTTGATAATATGGGTAGCTTTCTTATAACCAATCATAAAAAATCATTTCTTTCATTGATTTATTGTGAAAATGTAATAAGAGAGAGAGATGGCTCTTTCATGAAGCATTCGATAACTCTTGGAAAACATACCTCTGAGTCCTAAATCATACAAAAATGACCCCAAATGGTATAAAGTATTAGAGGACCCTACTTTTAAATCTGACCTTTTGCCAGTTCCTTGGCTCCATTTTTTAAATGCTAGCACCTCAATGAATTTGTTAGTGAAAATATAAGCAATGGCATATGCATTGCCCATATAACACAAGTATGACCAATTAGGTTTCAAAAATATGTATTGACCTTGTATTCTACACTATTTACTATACTGGGCACTGAGGACAAAAAGATGATTAATATTTGGCCCTTGATCTTGTCCTTGGAAATAAAGATGAACATAAACAAATAAATTCAAAATAATGGGAAAATATTACACTAAGGAAAATGACCTTGATCTGAGTATGGGTTGGCAAAGAGGGTAGTGATAGTGGACTATGGGCAGTTCAGTCTGAATTATGACTGTAGCAGAGGAGCCCAGAGCGTCAGGTAAGCCCAGGAAAAGGAAGACCCAGTATCCATGACTTTTACTAACATGGGTTGTCTACTGTTTCAAGAAATTGTTATAGTTACAGAAAACACTCACTGCCTTCACAGAGCATACATTCTACTGGGGAAAACACATAAACACATTTAAAAAACATGATGTGATGTTAACAGTGACAACTCTTTAACGAAACATTAGTCAAAGTGTAAGGGGTAGGTTGGCGGACTAGAGGCTCCTGCGAAAATAGGGGAGAGAGCTCAGGTCTTGGAGGGAAATCTGCAAAGAGGCAGGAAGAGTGGGAAGCCTGCCGAGTTGGTTCATTAAAATACCATGACTTTGCCCGGCCTAGTGTAGCTCAGTGGATTGAGCATGGGCCTGTGAAGCAAAGGATTGTGAAGCAAAGTCAGGGCACATGCCTGGGTTGCAGGCCAGGTCCCCAGTAGGGGACACATGAGAGGCAACCACACATTGATGTTTCTTTCCCACTCTTTCTCCTTCCCTTCCCCTCTCTCTAAAAAATAAATAAGTAAAATATTTTTTCAAACATACCATGACTTCCCCAAGGCAGGGAGGAGCCAGCAGAGCTGAGGCACAGTGTTTAGGGCACCTTTGCATAACAAATGCAGATCCACACCTCCCAGACCAGACAGCTCCAGCAGGGCAGGGGGCTGCTGCCCAGGACAAACTGCAAACAAAGACAAAGGGACTGAGCCACATAGCCCAGGGTCAGGGAAGCTCGTACAGTGCCTTTGTGAGCTGTGGGGGCGGGATGCCCCACCTTGGACTGTGATATGCACGCACGCCTGTGTGTGGCTGGGAAACTTCTGCTCTGACTGAAGACGGCAGCCAAAAAGGGTCAAAGACACTGGGATTGACAAAAATGGGGGATACCAATGCCCTGTAGAAAAAGCTGGACACTCACTCCCACTGGCTCCCTGCACATGTGGTATTTAGGAGGGCCTGTTAAAAAAAGGGCGAAAAGGTGCTCTCTCTCTACACTATCTCTCATGCACTCTGGGAAGTGGGGGCTCTCTTGGTTTGGTGCTTGATAAGGAGAAGTCACTCTCTCGGTAGAGGGGCCCACCACGGGCTTAAAATGGATGGTAACCCACTCCTGGAGGCAGGGCCCCACACTGGGATGCGCGTGTCCCTGGGCTCCAGCCTCTGGGACACAATGATCCAGTGCAGCAAGGCACACGGTTTCTGGAACGCTGCGTGGAGACTAAGAGCAGCATGTCCCAGATCCTGAAAGACAGAACCACTATGAGAAGACGGCAGCTCTGAAACCCACCTGTGCCCATTCCAGAAAGGATGGAGATCTGTTCGCATGGTGGGCTTACGGACAGATAAAGACACGGGGAACTTCTGGGCATGGTTTTGTCTTATAGTCCTTTGGGGAGTAAGGGAGGCTCTGGGTCCTGTGGGAGAGAAGGGCTCAGGGTAGAAGTGCTCTCAGTGCCCCCAAGGCTGGGGCCCTTTGAGTAAAAACTTGTTTCCACTGGGTTGGGAGTAAAAGACAGAAAACTGTACTTGAAGAATAATTTTTTTTTTTAAAAAAAGGAAAAAACTTGTTTCCTTCAACACAAACCATTGGGTCATATATAAGGGCACCAAGCAGCTGAAGCCCAGTTTGCACAGTTACAAAAGGGAAAGTGGGTGTTATTTTTGCACCGAGGGTCAGGAAATCTTCCCTGAGGAAATGGCTTGTGAACAAGGAATTGAGTGAAGTGATGCAAAAGGTCACATGAGTATTTAAGGAAACAGCATTACAAACCAAGGGGACAGAAACCTAGATTATTTAAGGGATCACAAGGAAGTCAGTAAGTTCATTATTTATGACAGAGGCATTACACTTAAGCTGCACCCCCGAGCAGGAGTGGGCCAACTATGGCATGCCTACCACTGTTCATATAACTTAAGTTTGTTTGGAACACATCTGAACTCAGTTTATGTATTGTCTATGGTTGTTTTCTTGCCACCGTGACAGAGGTCTGTCTGGTTTGTAAAGCCTGAATATTTGCTGTGTTGCCCTTTACAGATGCCACCAGTTGCCCTAACGAGGAATGCATCGGGCATGAGCGATCAGAGAGCACTCAATTACAAAGGACACACTCCAGAGCTTGTACAAGTGCCTCAGGCAACAGCAAGGCAGAGGCTTTGCTTTTTACCAAAATGCATGTGCAAAATAGGTTTTCATTTATGACCTTTCATTTATGACCCACACCATTTTTAACTTTTTTCATTTTCTCATTCCACATCTCCAATGTGTTAGAAAACTTCCTGGCTTTCCTTCACAACACTGTTTGCATGATTCACCCACATCTCCCTGCTTTCATCATTCTCTCACTCAGTCTAAGCCTCTCATCGCTAGCAGGAATAATCACAGCAGTCTTCTAACCTCCCCTTCTGTTCCCATCTTTGTTCTCCTACATTGTTTTTTCATCCCATCAGTTGGAATAGTGTTTTAGTCATTGAAGTCTAGGAGATGTTTTTCCTCTCTTTATCCTCCAGCCCCCAATGGTTCACTCAGTAAAACAAAGTCCTTGCCACACACACACCCCTCACCTCTCTGACCTTATCTCTTGCCAACCTCTGCCCAGTTCACTCGCATCAGACACAACGGCCTCCCAGCTTTCTGCCAATATCAGAACCTTGTCTGCATCCCAGAGTTTTTGTACGTACTATTCCTTTTACCTGGAGTGCCCTTCCTTCTGACATTTACATGGATCCGTCCTCTGAGCTTTTGCTCAAATATCACCTTATCAAGCTAACATACCACATGATGCAAACATCCAATGACCATCCCAGGGCCCTTTCCTTAGGGCCAGTCTTCCATGTTTGAGAGATACCTCAATGTATCAGGTTTCTATCAAAACTTATTTTCCCTTCTTATTCTCTATTTTGAAAATTCACATAATTATCCAAACTTGACCAAAGTAAACTGTTCAGTTTCTTCTGAATTCGATCTCCTTACTAGTTCCCACACCTATTTTATCTTGTGTCACTTTATATCACCTTTCCTGACTTTAATTTTTCAACTCTACCCTACCATCCCAGCATTCCTCATGCCCTGTTTAATATTCCCCCATAACATTTATGGCTTTCTAATATCCATTAAATTTACTTATTAATATTATTTCCTTTCATTATAGCTTCTAAAATGTAAGTTAAGTAAAGGCAGGGGTTTTTTTGAAGGTTTGCTCTTGCTCATTACTGCATCCTCCAAAACAAAAACTGTACTTGTATTTGGTACATAGTGGGAACTCAAGAAATATTTTATGATTGACTTAATTAGATTAACTCCTTATTAATTTTCATGCTGGATATTCATGGTAGAATTAACAGTATTCTGCATAATTAGTAGTCTATATATTTTAGAGAAGCTTATCAGGCCTAAATAAGCGATAGATGAACAAGGTATAAAACTTAACTCCCCTTTTATACTCTCTTCCTACATAACTGCATTCACTTAATAAAAAGGGATGGTGCCTAGGGCTTCATTCTCTTCTAATTTAATTCCATTGTGTTTTGAGAACACAGTTTGTATAATTTTGCTCCTTTTAAATTAATCAAAATTTGTTTTAAGGTCTAATCTGGGGAATTTGTCAGGTGAAAAAAAGTATTCTACTGTTAATTGGTTGGAGTATTTTATAAATGTCAAGTAGTTCAAGGTGGTGGCTAGTGGTCAAGTCATCTATATCCTTCCTGATATCCTGTCTAGTTTGTATATCATTTTTGGAGTAAGGTTTAGAAGTCTCTTATTATTATTTTTTTAAGTTTATTTCTCCTTTCACTCTTACATATTTGTGAGTATTGCCATTAGGTGTGTATACATATATATTATTGTCGTATCTTCTAGAAAAAATTGACTTATTTATCCTTAGGAATTGCTCCTCTTTGTCTCTGGTAATCTATCTTAAGACAAATTTTGTCTGATATTAATGTAGTCATTCCAGAATCTTTATGGTGACTGTTTGTATGGTAAGTTTTTTCCATCTTTTAATTTTCAACCTGTTGAATCACAATCTACAGTGTGTCTTTTGCAGAGAGAAAAGAATTCGATTCCACTTCCTTTGTTTTCAGTCTAACAATGTCTGCATTTGATTTGGGTGCTGAGTCCATTCATATTTTACGTAATTATTAGTTTGATTAGGTTGTGCCTGTTATTTTGCTATTTGTGATCTAAATGGGTGCAGCCACAAGTAATAATGTCTTGAATTCCTACTTTTCTTAACCGAAGGTTAGTAGTTCTTCACTATTCAGTGTTTCTCAGTTTATTTTAAATCATTGCCAATTTGGGGGCTCTAACTGGTGGTTGTTGATAATTTCTACCGTTTTATAGTTGCCATTTGAGGACAGAATATACTAGTGACCTTTTTGCTCTACTGTGCTTGAATCCCCAATTATAAGACTTTTGCAATAGTTCAGCAATAAAACACAAAGACTCTCTGAACTAAGAATGAATACTGGTGCAGATCCTGGAATAGATATAATAAATATTTAAAAGGTGAAAAAAAGAGAATAATTGCATTTGAGAAGAATGAATTCTGGGTCAATAGAACATACAGTTAAAATTGGACATTTTAACCACACCTTTGGCACTTTGGGCTGGATGACCTTTCCAGGCCCCCATTTTCTCTTCTAAAAAATAGTGATAATAAACTTTTTGGGGTGAAGACTTAATACAACATGCATTTGAGATTGTTTGCCCAGTGCCTGACATCTTGCAATTTATCAAACATCATAGCTATAATTATTACTATACTTTGCTTCTGTCAGCTTTTTGTTAAAGGTACCACTAGAAACTGATCACACTTAAGGAAAACTCTGTAAGAGCTCTGCAAGAAATTAAGGTACTTCTAATTCTTGCTCATGACCAACAACATAAATTTAAGCAATGTTCTTAAAACAATTAAGAAACACTATATTCTGCACTAAAAGCGCTAAAAATTTTATGGCACAATTGCCACATTTGTAAAGAATATGATTTGTTTTAAAGAGATGATACCAATTATCTCTAAAATAGCTGTTAAAGTTTCTTCCCTATTTAATATATTCCAAAGCGGTTTTAAAAGTAAGTTGAATTTTGCTTCTATTTTTCTCATTCCTTCAGCAAACACTGATTATTTCCCCTAGTGTCCTGAATAGAGACCAAAATCAATGTGGATTTGCAGTTTATTATTTGATTAGTGCACCTGAATCATTAATAATATGAGCTCAACTCCTAAAATAGTTTGAATAAAGAGCTGCTGTCACGGATCACACAACAGGAGACCAGCAATTCGAGCCTTCATTTCTGCACATTAATATTAATTACTAACTCATGCCCTAGACCTTATTTCAGCAGAAAAATCAAATGAATTCTAAAATACGTCACAACAGTTGTGTTTTACTTATATTTAGGCATTTATAATTTATACTTCCTATTCCTCCAAAATATATTTAAAATTCCTTTTAAAAAACACATACAACCATAAAAGTAAAGGCAAAAAGAAATAATGAAAGAGATAGTGGTAGGGGGTAGAGATTACTCTACCCAGAATTTGGGGTCAGGTCAGTATGGTTGAGCCTTCCTGGCAGCCAAGAAAATAAAGTGAAGGATCACATATTCTCACCATCTGATTAAAGGAAATGTAATAGTTGTAAAGATAATAGAAACTTTTCTTGCACTGAATTCTTAAAGGAATTCAATTTGACAGAACCTATACAAATCACATGTGTAACAAAGTTTTCCTCAGCAGTTTGCAACAAATGAAAATATATTCTTCATGTATCCATTGTAAACTCCATGGCCATTTAATAAGAACCAAGAAAACAATACCAAATATTGGCCCAAAGAATGCTCTTAGTGATGATGTCTGCTGTTGTTGGATTTCACGTCTAATACACTGCCTACTCAACTCACCTGATTCTCTCTATAGCTATGTTTGCTCTTATTATTCTCCTCTGACTTACAGAGACCACTCTGTCCAGGTTACCTCTGTCTCCCACCACTTCTGTCCTGAAGAATCCCCAAATCTTTATCCTTGTCTTTTTCTTACTCTCCATGTTTATTCGGAGTGATTTTATTGATAATCCATGCCAGTTAACATACCATACGACGCAAACATCCAAATGACCATCCCAGGTGCCTTTCCTTAGGACCAGTCCTCCATGTTTGAGAGACATAAAAAATGTATTAGCTTTCTATCAAACTTATTTTCCTCTTTTATTCTCTATCTTCAAAATTCACAAAGTTATCCACACTTGACCAAAGCAAATTGATCGGTTCCTTCTGAATTCGATCTCCTTACCAGTTCCCACACCTATGTGAACGCTCTCATCTTCACTGTGTCTGCCTTATTTCAAGACTTTTTATTTTGCACATTTTTTATTTGTGTACAAATCTGCCTTTCTCAGCAGCAAGTTCTTTGAAGACAGAAGACTGATTCATCTTTAATCCTAGATTCAAGTACAGAGAGAACCTAGAATGCTATTGGTTAAGTAAATACATATTTAATGAATGAATGAAGAAAGGATCACATGAGAAGGTAAAGTATTGAGTGATAATCTTCACATTGTATTTCATTAAATATGAGGTTCAACTATAAGATACATTATTATTTTATGAACTGTTGAAAAGGGGGCAATTGCGTGTTGTAAATGCCATTGATTATAGAACACATTCTATTTTCAGATACGGGAAAATAGAAACAAATACAAATGTGTTTAACACGTGAGCTATGATGCATGTTACCTAAGCTAAAGTATATCACTTTACAGTGATCTTGAAAGAAACTAATACATTTTAAAGCCTCACAATAACTGGCTGATGGCACAAACCACTGAACATTTTTTGTCTGGTTACTTTGTACAACCCTGTTCAGCTCAGTTTGGATCATGTACTTTGCATTGTTAATTAAAGCAAGATAGGCCAGGTGCTGTTTATTTTTACACTTTCTCTTGGCTCTATTGTGACTATCACTATGCCCAAAAAGAGTCTGTCTTAATTTGCCCGAGACTCCATAACAAAATACCATTGGCTCAGCAGGTGGCTTAAATGACATAAATCTATTTTCTGACAGGTCTTGAGGCGGGAAGTCTGAGATTTGGGTCAGGTTCTGGTGCAAGCTCTCTTCCTGGATTGCAGATTGCTGCCTTCTCACTGTGTCCTCACACTCGAAGGGTGGGGGGGGGAGAGCGAGCAGATGCTCTGGTAGCCCTCCCTCTTCTTACAAAGGCCTCTAACCCTTTTGTGGTGCCCCGTGTAAACCTACTTATTGCCCCAAGACCCCATCTCCGAAGATTACTTCCCTAGAACATTAGGGCTTCAACACATAAATTTGGGGGGTACAGAAACATTCAGTCTTTGTTGACAGAGTCCAAGTCATATGAATAACCTGGCCCAATTTCTGTACTTTCCTGGACTCCACACTTATTCTAAAATTTTCATCTATAGGAGTTAGAGAAAATAATCTTCCTTCTTTGTTCTGGAGAAGATAGCCATCAACCTTTTGCCTTCTCCTTTTAGGGATTGTGTTTGGAGGCCAATATACATAGAGCAGATCAGTGGTAGTTCACTAATGTTTTCAACACTTGGCTCAGTTGTCCTCAGATTCTTCCAGAGAGGTGTTTAAACAACATTGTTTCTCAAGGCATATGAGGTTCAGCTTGGATTTTAGGAAGTCATTTTCCAGTAAATGTTTTCCACAAAGCTGGGTGAGGGAGTTTTTAGCAAAAAGCTAGACTCAAAGCAGCCTAGGTACATTGCAGGCCTGACTCCCCACCGGAGAACCTATCCATGGGCATGGGTCCTGTGCATCTCCGAGTGGGAGCTGAGCCCATGCCACTCAGAATGGTCTCCTACAATGATGAGGATGGTGGTGTTAGGAGAGAACTTTATATTGACTAATGGGTTACAGGCTTTAAGCAAAGAACTTTGTCTCCAATAATAATCCCATGAAGTAGCACTATTACTGAGTTATTTTGAGATTAAGAAGATTGAGGTTTGTAGAGCTAAATTACCTAGGGCTACCTAGCTACAAAGTTGCACAACGAGGCTATGCAGCAAGGGCTGCTCATTCCAGAGCCAGAGCCTTGAGTTTACACCGCCTTGGAAATTACCTAGGGCTACCTAGCTACAAAGTTGCACAACGAGGCTATGCAGCAAGGGCTGCTCATTCCAGAGCCAGAGCCTTGAGTTTACACCGCCTTGGAATTTACCACCAACAGCATCTAGGACACAGCTCCCACACACAGTTCCTAGATGTGTGATCTTACACAATTTGTAGAACTCCAAAGGCTTAGTGTTTTTCCTTGTAGAAATTCAGATGTCTTTCCTCTCAAGGTCTGTTGAGATCATGTGTAAGTATAATAAGAGAATGCAGCCTCTCATTAAGGTGGTCAATGTCAGTTTCTCCCCTTTCAGAAAGACTTGTTGACAATTTCTGGTGCTACTACATTACTACTCTAACATTTAAAATTCAATATTTTTCCAATGTATCACAGAGTGACTCTTTTATTTTTCAATTACAGTTGCTATTTCAATTATTTTATGTTAGTTTCAGGTGTGCAGCATAGTGGTTAGACATTTATGGAATTCATGATGTGATCCTCCCAGTTAGTCCAGTACCCAGTTGGCGGCATACATAGGTCTAGTACTTATAGCCATGACTATTTTCTGACTACCAGTTTGCATTTCTTAATCCCTCGCTTTTTCACCCAGCACCCTGGCAAACCCTCAGTTTATTCTCTGCATCTATAAATCTGGTTCTGTTTTAGTCTATTTATTTTGTTCTTCAGATCCCATGTATACATGAAATACAATGTTTATGTTTCTCTAGTTCCATAAAATTTTAGGATGTGCAGAAAAATAGAGTAGACGGTATGCAGAATGCCCATACACCCTCCTCTCCCTTATCCAGTTTCCCCATATCCAGTTTTTGCATTAGTGTGGGGCATTTGCTACAATTAATGAACCAGTACTGATTGTACATTACTATCAACTAAAGTCCATAGTTCACATTAAGGCTTACTCTCTGTGTTGTACATTTCTTTAGGTTAATAAATGAATAATTTCACATACCCACCATTATAGCATAAAGAATAGCTTTACTGTACTAAATTCCCCTGTGCTTCACCTATTCATTCTCCTCTCGCACTATGCTCTGAACCCCTGCTAACCAACATGTCTTTACTGTCTCCCTGGTTTTGCCTTTCACCATATAACTGGATTAATACGGTGTATAAATTTTCAGATTAGCTTCTTTCCCTTAGTAATATGCATTAAATTTTCCCTGGTCTTTTTATGGCTTAATAGTCATTTCTTTTTATTGTTGAATAATACTCTATTATATGGGGGTGTCACAGTTTTTCCATTCACCTATTAAAGGACATCATTGTTGATTCCACTTTGAGTGATCATGAACAAAGCTGCTATAAACATTTGCGTGCAAGTTTTTATGTGAACATCTGTTCAAATAAAATGGGTATGTACCTAGGAGCATGACTGCTACATCACATGGAAAGACTGTGTTTAGCTTTATAAGAAACTTCCAAACTACCTTTCAATATAGCTACATCATTTTGCATTCCCAACACGATGAATAAGAGCTCTCAATGCTCCACATTCTTGCCAGCATTAGCTATTGTGAATCGTTTGGATTCTAGCCATTCTAACATGTATGCATTGATACCTCATTGTTTTAATTCGTAACTCTCTTATGGTATAAGATACTGAGCATGTTTTCGTAGGCTTATTTGTCATTTGTATAGCTCTTTGGTGAAGTGTCTGTTCTGTGTTTTTTCCCACTTTTAATTAGGTTGTTCATTTTCTTGATGTTGAGTTTTAAGAGTTCTTGACACATTTTGCATACAATTTTTTTACATGTGTTTTGCAAATATGTTACTCTGGTCTGTGGCTTATAGTTTCACTCTCTTCATGGTGTCTTTTGCAGAACACTTTTTAACCAAAATAAAGTTCAACTTTGTGTGTGTGTGTGTTTCACAGATCATGTTTTTGGTGTTGTGTCTAAAAAGTCATCACTAACTCTAAGGTCACCTAGACTTTTTTCCCTATAATAACTTGTGGAATTTTTATATTCTACATTTAAGTCTATGATCTATTTTGAGTTGATTTTTGTGAAAGATAATAAAGCCTGTGTCTAGAATCATTCTTTTGTGTGTAGTGTCCATTTGTACATCATTTGTTGAAAATTTTCTATTTACTTGTATCTTTTAAACAACTTTTTTCAGTTCAAATTGGTTAACTTTGTTCTGATTGAGTTTCTTTTTTCAGTTTTGCATATACTTTTACTACTGAAGGAAAACACATTCAAATCTACAACAAAGACTGGGTTTCACATGGACCTAAGCCTTTGGTGATATTTTCTTATTTGTGACTTTCAGGTTATGCTTTAAAATACTGCAAAAATAAAAGTGAATAATGAAAAAGAAAACAGTCTCTAAGGAAGGTCCATGCCTCAAGGTCTTTTAAGAAAATTGTGTGAGATGATTGCTTGTCAAGTACTTGCTTAGTGTATATTCTTTCCAGCTCAAGAAAGAAAAAAAAAACAGGTCAGCTTTTTTATCTCATTCTCCACATTACCTATTGTCACAGCTCTTGACAACATTCAGATTAGGTAGTAGACTTCACTCACACCCAGTAGATGTTTCAGCCATCACTGGACTTTCTCAATGTTTTTCTTCTTCCTATTAAATATAAATTTACTAAGTTAGCCAAAAGCTTTTCATATCTTCATTTTGTAATCTGCCAGTTAGAAAAGTTGCAGAAAGACTTTACATACTTAAAAAACCTTAAAAAAGGTTTACATTATTTTTAGACATTGCTACTCTTCCACCAAAAACTATTCAGTTGCTCATTCAATTAACTCATCTTGAGAATGTCAAGATGAGTTAACTAGATAAACTTAAGACATAACTTACAACACCATGTCCTCTTGGATCTAATTCTTTTGAGATGACTTTTGGGGAAGATGATGCAATTATGACAAGAAATCAGGTTAAATTCAGCTGTATACAGTAAAAACCATGAAAGAGTGTTCTAACCAGGAAAAGGATTTATTTTCTCAAATAACCAGAGGCCTGGGCTTGGCAGTTCAACACTAGTACAGGTGTTCAAGCAATCGGTCTCTCTCAATCTTCCTGCTTTACCATTCTTGATGTGTGCTCACAAAACACACACTACCTAGCTGGCCGTTACAGCTGGGTTGTAGTCAGGAAAACAAATGTGGTAGATTTATCAAGGAAGATCTTCCCAGAAATCCTAGTAGGCTCCCACTAGATCTCAGACAGATCAAAATCACATGGCCACATGTAACTATAAGAAATACTGGGGAAACATTTTGTTGTTGGCTGTCTGGATCGATGAACCATTATTGTGCTTTTAATACTGAAGGAGGGAACAAAGACAGATGATCAGCTACTTTTTCTGTCTGAGATGTGAACTATGTCTGCTCAGCTATTCGGAAACTTGAGGTCACATAGGTTGAGCAACCAAACTCTAAAACACTGATTGAAACTACAATCACGTTTTAGTTATGATTTACTTGTTATCCATCTAATGTAGATCCATAATTATTTTAATTGTGAAAAGATGACTGAATTTGATTGCCTCAAAACATTTGATAGCCTAATGTTTTTAATTAGTCTTTGCAATGAAATGTTTTCTAAATATTTCTCAAATATAGTCCTTTTTAAAAACGTTTCCATCACTGCCCTAGGGTAGGCCTAGATTATTAGTATTACATTTTAATCAGTTCCCATCCTTACAACTCCTACCCATTTCAAATTCAACCTTCAGTATCTGTGAGAACGTTGAGAAGCCCGAATCTGTCTGTGCAATACTCATGGTAAACACTTTCTTATAATGTTTCCTTCAGAAAACAAGCCCTAGCTTATTCACCAGATTAAACTAGGCTCTCCTTTCCACAGTAGCCTAGATTCTCACCACTTTTTCCTTCATATATGACATTCACAAGAAAATAACAATTCTATTTCATAGAATTTTTACTGGGATTAACATAATGTGCACACTGCCCAATACCTAGTAGCACGCACTGCAGAATAAGCCATTCCCTCCAGCTTCATGTCACTTGATGTTCCTGAGACTAAATTTCCCTTTTGTATTTTCTGCCCTGCATCAGGCTAACTAACTCCCTTTCATTCAGCTATAACAAACAAACCAAAGTAAGAAGAAAAAAATTACTTAAGTTCACATACGACCTCTTCGAAGTCATCTTTTTTCTTCTGTGCTCTCCTAAGATTGTGTGGCCAAAACTATTATTGAATTCAGTAAAAC
Organism: Artibeus jamaicensis; assembly: GCF_021234435.1. NCBI lineage: Eukaryota > Metazoa > Chordata > Mammalia > Chiroptera > Phyllostomidae > Artibeus > Artibeus jamaicensis. The sequence continues at coordinate 12,602,185 of NW_026522046.1, read as the reverse complement.
TTTTTGTATGGATATTTGTGCATCAAGTTAGCCTGGTTTCTTGTGTTTCTTTGAACAGCTATATTGTCACCTTTAGCAGAGTGCCTGGTACATAGTAGGTGCCTCATAAAAATTTGACAGAAGTAATATATATGCATGCTCTTTAATTACAGAAAAAGCAATCATGTTTCAGTATTGTCAAACTATTTGCTCTATTAATCATTTAAATTCACTTAGAAATTACTGTACCAGTGAAACAAGTGTTATCTTTTATAACACACTGAAGAAATCACAGAGCAAGAAACACCAGTCATTTAGAACTTCCTAGAAAAACTGCAATGTTTAATAATTTTGGAGAAATGACATTGGGAAGTAAATATTTTAATCCTCCAGATTTGAAAGAAATTTTTAAAAACTTTTTTGTTACTCTTTAAACCTGTCTCAATGTCTACAGAATATAGTCAATGTCACCTTAGACTGTTTTGTTTTGGTCCTAGAAAGAGCTAATAAATTTTTAAAACTTGAATTCAGATTTATTTATACTTGTATAATATAATAGGAGTATATAATCTTTATTATGATTCTACAAAATATATTTGAATGTGCTGTATGCAGGAGTGGGCTGAGAATGTCCACAATTCTCTAAATCTTACAATTTAGAGAGACCCTCCAGCCCCCTCATTTGGCAAATATGGAAACTGAAGCCAAGAATGTTAAGTCACTTGCCCCCAAATCACATAGCAGTAAAGGCAGGGACAGGACTGGAACCAAAGTGCAAGATGCAAAGTATTCTTTTCTGGAAGGAGCTCAGGTATATCTTCCAAATTCCGTTGTGATGACTTTATTGTGTGTCAGTTTACCTAAGCTGGAACTACATTTCCCACAATTTCTTTCTCTGATTAGTTTCTATTTAAAATTGTCCAAAAATGGAGTTTGTGAGAGATTTGGAGGGCAGAAGCAGAAATGCCACCATTGAACTTTGAAAGTCATGATGGTTATATATGAAATAAGATGCAAAGGGACCAAGAGACTCCAAAGTCTCCGTGTGTCCTCACTCATTCACAATCATTTCCAGCTCTCCTTCCCTTCTGCTAATCCTGCTGACCAACACTGACCCCGGATGCAGAAACAGCAGCCTGCAAGAGGCCTCTTTACCAACCCTTACCAGTGTTCTCACTTTAACAGCTGAATGGCCCCAGGTTTAGAGGCTCATTAGTGAATTTCCCTGACTCTCTAACTCTTCCTCCCAGACCCTCACTCCCCAGTGACTCCTGCAATGGGGGACCCAGTATTCTCCTTATTCTACTCTGACCGACATGTGTAATTCACACATTAATCGGCACACACTGTATGTTTTTGAGAGAAAAAGAGGACTTGCTAAACTTACATTTAGAAGATATTAATTACAATGAAAGAAGCTGTTATGGCATAAATTATCATACAGATTTAATTATACAGATCAAGCTTTAGTCCTCAAATATGTTTGTATTTTGCATAAATACTAATATTAGGCAGGGAAAGCCTAATATACTATGATGTTGTTTCCCAAAAACTATTTATAAATATAGCAAAGAGTACACCTGTTGTCACCTAAGCACATTGATATATTTAGATACCTAAGAAAGTTTTAAAAACAATATTTTCCAAACTCATTTGTGGATATGCCTACTTTCTTTGTTTTAAATTAAATGTATTGGGGTCACATTGGTTAGTAAGATTATGTTGGTTTCAAGTGCACTTCCTTTTTTTCAAGTGTGAGGGATGATGTATGCCTTTTTGTATAGGACAAATCAGTGACCTACAGCTTATCCTACAGCTTGAGAAAAGCATATTTTTTAAAATATTAAGGTTTTAAATTGCAATTTAAGGAGAATGCTAATTTTATCCTTTGACATGACTCATATTAAGTAATTCCACTGAATTTTCATGGTAAAAGGACCAACAATAAGAAAGGTCTTGATGGCATCCATGTCCTCATAGGTATATTCTTTAACTGACAACAAGCAATGATTTCTTGGTTGGCTGAATAAATGAAAAATGACTAAACAGCATCTCTATCCTGCAATTAGTACTGAGCAGGATCACTGCTATTGAAAATGAGTCTGTTTCTTCTTCCTTCTATAATGTGCTGGCCAATCCACACTCAGCCAGGCTGCTTTTTTAAAAAATGTGGGTATGAATATACTCTTCAATATTTCTTCCACACTGACTGTAAATATAATCTAAACATAAATCATCCGAAGTGAATACCAGTGAGCACTTTAATCCTTTAAAATAAATCAGGGAAATGTGGAGTCTGTACTTGATGAAGAAGTTTTAGAGTAGGTCAAACCAGAGGTTTGCTGAGGAAGCAGCACTTTAAAAACCAGGGAGTATTTTGTTAAAGGCTCAAAGTTCCACTATCAGGTAGGAATTGTTTGCACATATTTCTAACTCACCTGGTTAAATTGTTAAATGGTGCATTTTGTTCTTGTTTGTTTATGGATTTTTTTCTGGTTTGTGTTTTTACACGAGCAAGTCAAATCAAATCACAAGGTTTCTTTATGTTCTTCTTTCCTTCCTTCCTTCCTTCCTTCCTTCCTTCCTTCCTTCCTTCCTTCCTTCCTTCCTTCCTTCCTTCCTCCCTCCCTCCCTCCCTTTCTTCTTTCTTCCTTTCTTTCTCTTTCTCTCTTTCTTTCTTTCTTTCTTTCTTTCTTTCTTTCTTTCTTTCTTTCTTTCTTTCTTTCTTTCTTTCTTTCTTTCTTTCTTTCTTTCTTTCTTTCTTTCTTTCTTTCTTTCTTTCTTTCTTTCTTTCCTTCTTCCTTCTGAATATCTATTGTCCCAAAGAGCTAAACTGGAAGCTGTGTAGGATAGCAAATTGAATCATAAAAACTTTTGAGCTTCAAATAATTTCTATTGAAGAGGGTAGACAAGATAACATATATCAATAATTTTTATATAAGGTTGAATCTGTTAAATATGACAGGTGAAAAGTAAATTAAGTTCTACCAAAGTGTGGAAGATGAAGAGATTACTTCTTGATGGAGAGAGAAAGAAAATGTCCTTGGAGTGTCATTCGAGCCAAATCTTGATGGAAAGTCATATTGGAAATTGTGAAAGATTCTTAAACCAAACTAAGGAAGGCGAAGACCTGTAGTTAGGCTTACCAAATAAAATCCAGGTACCTGGATTAATTTTGATTTCAAATAAATAACAAAAAAACTTAATATAAGAATAACTACTGTACTGTTTAGGATACCTATACTAAAAATTATTTATTTTTATCTGAAATTTAAACTTAACTGAGGTTTCTTAGTTTTTAGTTGTTAAATTTGGCAACTCTACCAGAGAGATAAACACAGGGATATACTGGGAGAAGAGTATTTCAGTTGGTGTTGTGGGTTGAATGTGCTCCCCAAAAATACATGTTGAAGTCCTTGCCCCCAGTACCTCAGATTGTGACCTAATTTGTAAATTAGGTCTTTATAGGGGTGATCAAGTTAAAATAAGGAAATTAGGACAGGTTTTTAATCTAATATGTCCTATGAAAAAGGGAGACTCGAACATAAAAACAGATACACACAGAGGAAAGATGACGTGATGATGGAGGCAGAGATTGGAATCATGCCGCCACCAGCCAAGGAAAGTGTGGTGCTACCAGAAGTAAAAAAACTAGTTAAAGCCTTTTCCCACAGGTTTCAGAGAGAGCATGGCCCTACCAACTTACTAATTTTGGACTTCTAGCCTCCAGAACTGGGAGACAATATATTTTACTTGTTTTAGGCCACTTATTTGTGGCACTTTGTTATGGTAGCCCTAGGAAAGTAACACAGTTGACTATTGTCAAAGGTAGTTTCTAAAGGTAGGAGTGTTGTGAATTGAGTCAACACTGTAAGAGACCCAGAATTCTCAGGAAAAAATTCTAGGTTTAAATATGTGTATTAAAATGTCAAATGTTACCAAAGAAACTATAACTTCAGATCCTCTAAAAGAAAAATAAATTAAGTTTAAAAAAGGACAAGAAAAGAATGAACACCAGAGCCCTGGCTGGAGTAGCTCAGTGGATTGAGCACAGGCCTGCGAACCAGAGGATCGCAGTTCAATTCCCAGTCAGGGCACATGCCTGGGTTGCAGGCTGGTTCCCTGCAGGCCAGTTCCCAGCAGGGGATGCACTAGAGGCAATCATACAAAAGAAAAAAAAAAAAGAATAAACACCAGAAACATGAAAGCATAGGAAATAGAAATTGTACAAGAGGCACAAAATAAGCCCAAATGCAATAACACTAAATAAAAATGAAATTACTAACAAAAAAAACAAACAAACTAAACAAAGTGGAGACAAGCAATCTACCAGATGTAGAGTTTAAAACATTGGTTATAAAGATGCTCAATGATCTTAGGAAAGGAGTAGATGAACTTAGTGAAAACATCAACAAAGGAATAGAAAACATAAAAACAAAACCAGAAAACATAAAAAAGAGCCAGTCAGAAATGAAGAATACATTACAGGGAATCAACAGTAGAGCAGATGAAACCAAGAATCAAATCAACAATTTGGAATTTAAAGAAGCAGAAAACACCCAATCAGAACAGCAAAAAAAAATTATGATAGTGTAAGGAGCCTCTCCATACCAACATTTGTATCATGGGAGTGCCAGAAGGAGAAGAGGGAGAGCAAGGAATTAAAACCAATATGAAAAAATAATGACAGAAAACTTCCTTACTCTGGTTAAGGAAATAGACATACAAGTACAGGAAACCTGGAGAGTCCCAAACAAGATGAATCCAAAGAGGCCCACACCAAAACACATATATCATAAGTAAAATGTAAAAGGTTAAAGACAAAGAGAGAACCTTAAAAGCAGCAAGAAGAAAGCATTTAGGTACCTACAAAAGAGCTCCCATAAGACTATTAGTTGATTTTTCAACAGAAACTTTGCAGGCCAGAAGTGATTGGCAAGAAATATTTAAACTGATGAAAAGCAAGGACATACAACCAAGATTACTGTATCCAGCAAAGCTATCCTTTAGAATCAAAGGACAGAAAAAGAGTTTCCCAGACCAAAAAAAGAAAAAGAAAACCTGAAGTTCAATTATACCAAAACAGTATTACAAGAAATGTGAAAGGATCTTTTTTAAGATGAGAGGAAGGTTGGGGAGATAGGTAAAAAAAAGGTGAAGAGATTGGTAAGTACAAATTAGGAGTGATAGAATAGTCATGGGGATATAAAGTATAAGGAATAAGGAATATAGGAATATTCCTTAGGAATATAGGAATATAGGAATAAAGGAATATAGGAATATAGGAATATAGGAATAAAGCATAAGGAATATAGTCAGTACTATTTTAATAACTACATATGGTGTCAGATGGGTACTAGATTTATTGGGGTAATAATTTATTAAGTTATATAATGTCTAATCACTGAGTTGTATGCCTGAAACTAATAATATTGTATGTAATTGTAACTGTAATTGAAAAATAAAAATTTATTTGAAGTTAAAAAAATTTCAGTAAACTTCCACAATGCAAATAATATTGATGATAAAATACAATTGGAACAATGTATAAGTTAATGGATTAAAAAACTCAGTTAAAGAGTAAATCAAAATTAAAAAATAAAAATGTGTATAAATGAATGACAATGTAAACAAATATAAAAATGTATAACAATGAAACTAACTGCAGTAATAATTGAGCAAGACATTTTGAAATATAACTCAATGATAGAATACCTAAATAAACTCAAAATATTGCAATAAAAAATCTAATAAAAGTAGAAGAGAGAAATAAAGAAGGTAAAAGCAAAATATGTTAAATAAAAGTAATAGACTAATGCATAAAAGCAAATGTTGATTCTTTTTTTTAAAGATTTTATTTATTTCTAGAGAGAGGGGAAGGGAGGGAGAAAGAGAGAGAGAGAAACATCAATGTGTGTTTCCTCTTATACACCCCCTACTGGGGACCTGGCTCTCAACCCAGGCATGTGCTCTTACTGGGAATCAAACCAGCAATCTTTTGGTTCACAGGCTGGCCCTCAGTCCACTGAGGTATACCATCCAGGAGCTGATTCTTGAAAATACCAATAAAATTGAAAATTTTAAATATTGAATAATACACACATGTTCCTAGATGTAAAGTTTCGATAATTTAAAATTATTTTTCCCAAATTAAGCTATAAATTTAAAGCCAGATCAATAAAGCAAGATTTTTAATAAAATATAACAATTCAAAAAATTGTCTAGAAAAGATAATGCTTGTAAATAGTCAAACACATATAGAAAAAGAACAATAAAATACAAAAACTGTTATAAAGCAACCAAAATAAAACCCCAGAACGTTCAGATCAGGATAAACAGACAACTGACAGGACCTTCCCTAACAGAGCATGCATATATGCCAGTCCAATGTATGATAGAGGTGGTGTTCTACATTGAACGCCAGCCTATTCAGTAAATGATTTTATAGAGACAAAATAAATCCAAATTTTGTGGCTGAGGATGCGAGTTGTTTACTAAGCCAATTTATTTTTCTGAGGAATGTGGTTTGACACTGTGCTTGGTTCTAGAGAATAGCACATGAGGAGTAATACATACCACCTGCAGACACGGCTCAGGAAAACTCACACAGAGAGTCCCCTTTCATCATTTCCCTCACAGTGAAAGTGTTGGGAGAGACTCTCAGGCAAGCCTTGCCAACCACATCTGGAATATAGCAGAGCCAGAGTTTTCCTGAATTGCCTAATTGCTCTGTAAACTAAGCTATTACCTTAGTCTGCTCTAACTGCAATAACAAAATACCATGTAGACTGATTGGTTTAAATAACAGAAATTTATTTCTCACAGTTCTGGAGGCTGGAAAGATCAAGATCAAGGTGCCAGCAGATTGGGTTCTGGATGCAGTCCCTCTCTTCCTGGCTTCCAGATGGCCGCCTTCTTGGTGCGTGCTTGTACATCTTCAGTGTGTGCATGAGGACAGAGGAGAGTATCTTCCTCTTCTTATAGAATCAACAATCCTATAATAATGATTCCACTGTCATTACCTAATCCAAACCTAACTATCTCCCAAAGGCCCTACCTCCAAATATCTACATGTTAGGGGTTAGGGCTTCAACAAAGGAATCTGGGGAAACACAGTAACAGCTACCCACATTCCAAATCCAGCCATCATTAGCCTGAGTTACCTGGTGAAGTGGACCCCAGCTCACAGGGTCCACCACATTGTGGATGAGACAGGACAAATTCACGCAGACTACCAAGTCCTGTGGTGGAAAAGGGGTGTCTCGGCTTCTCTCTCAAGGGAAGAGCAAGCCTCACAGTGTGTTGACCACTCTCTCAAGAGGAAAGCATCCTGACCCTTGCCTTGACAACCCTTTATAGCTTTTATGGGCACATTATATGATGGACCTCATTTACTATGCAGAGGTTCACTTTAGGTGGTTACCTTTTACACAAAACAGAGGAGAGGATGCCACTAATCACATCACAGAAGGATATTTGCAAATGCAAAGGGGAAAGTGGTTGAACTAGTTACACTTACCCTTGGAAGGTTCAGCATAGATTTTAGGAAGTCACTTTAAAGATATGCAGTAAATGTTTGCTGCCTCAATTCAGGGTGAGGGGGTTTTAGCAAAAAGCAAGTCTCAAAACAACCTAGGTACAATGCAAGTCTGATTCCCCACAGGAGAACCTATCCATGGTGTGGGTTCTGTGCATTTCTGAGTGGGAACTGGGCCCACGCTTTGCAGAATTTGCTCATAACCTGGAGCTGAAATTACCCTTGACTGAAAAACTTCTATTCTGTTTGAACTCATACATATTTATAAAATCTAATTGCCTTAGCAGTAATGTTCCCTAATACAGTTCATGTCACATAATAAATAAAAAACCAATTTCTAGGTGGATTAAAGAGATAACTCACACAAATCCAGAAAATAGGAGATGTAAATGGTAATGATTACACTATATAGAAATTAAACTTTTCTGGAGAAATAAATAACTAAGAAAGTGAAAAAAATGATGGTTTAGGTGAAAATATTTGTGATCTATTGAAAAGATTAATTTCTGTGAAAAAGAACTCCAAGAAATCAACTTTAAAAAGAGGAAAATTACCCAATAGAAAAAATGGACAAAGAAATACAAATAGGACATTCACAGAAAAAGAAATAAAAGGTACTCAATGTACAAATAAATTTGAGAAATGCAACTAAAAAATGAGATTTACCTCTATAAGATTAGCAAAAACAAAACAAACGTATTTAAACACTGAAGAAGAAACATGGCGGAGACTCAGAGACACTGGCCTTTTCGTGCATTGTTAGTGGAAGTGCAGCCAGTGGGATCTGCCTGGAGACAATCCACCGGCTTTTTATTAGACCTGAAATATGCATGTGTACTTTAACAATTCTGCTTCCAGATAACTGTCATTGTTAAAAAGCACCTACTTCTACATTTATGAAAAGATATAATTATAATACACTCTCTGAAACATTGCTCGTAATAGCCCTTCCAAATGTAAATGAACTAAATATTGTTTAAAGGGGGAAAGATTAAGTAATTTCTAATATAATAGCATAGTAAAATCACATACGCCAATATGCAATGACATGGAATGATTTCTGAAAGATAGATAAACAAAACTAATCAAAAGCAATGTGGCTATTTCATTTTTAATTTATATTATATAAAAACTATATTTAGGTTTTTGTATTTATATTTATAAACGTATAACTGCTTATATACATGCATGTGTGTATATATAACATACAGAAAATATAAAAACATATATACGTATGTGAGTACATCTACAGCAGATTCTGTAGTGTATCTACATTATTTTGTTCAACAGTATTGTCATAACACTGATGAGATGCCATAGGTACTTAACTCCTATTTATAGCAATTAGCCTATGGTAAAATTGGTTTCATTATATGTCATTTTACTTAAAGTCACAGAACCTGTCATTGCCATTAACTGAGGGCTCACTGTACATTCATACCTGTAAATGCAGAGAAAGTGTGCGGTGAGGGATACACACCATCGCTCACAGAGGCCTTCTCGGGGAACAGGAGCCAGAGTGGGACCAAGCAGCAACAAGAGACTGTTACATTCTGGCCTAAGCATCGCTACCTTGTTTATATCTTATACTAAGATAATGCATTCAGGTGCTATTTAGGAAAATGCCTTTGTTAAATTTAAGACTTGACCAGATCAATGTTTCTCCCAGCGCGCTCCAAAAAAACACTGGTCCCCTGAGATGCTTCATGCAAAATGGGTTCTGGGATCAAATGCATTTTTTCATTCACATTTTCAAATTTCTCTAAAGGAAAGGCATTTCCCAATCAATTTCAAAGGAAATTTTCCAGCTTTCAGACAGAGGCCGTAGGTTGTGAAGTAGCTATCATTGACTGTTCAGGCAAATGTAACCAAACATCTGAGAACCAATCACAAGTATTTCAAAGCTGGGAATAATTGGTGTGACTGATTCGCAAGTTCTGAAAGCTGTCTGTAAGGTTAGATATCAAAAGTTTTTAGCTGCCTTTGAAGAGAAGCTATTTAATTTCTAGCAATATGTAATTAATTTAAGAAGGAAAATGAAACTAAAAGTGTGCCTAAATAGAACACGCGGAACAAAATTCAAGAATTCTTCAACATGAGTCCAGATTATGTTGTCAGTTCTGTGGAAGGTACAAATACAAACCAAAATAATGAAACTATGATATTATGTATCACAACTCCTGGTCATAGGTTCCAGAAGAAACTTTATGTGCTGTATGCATGAAACAAATAGCCTCAAACCAGTAAAAAAGGTGATATACAATGATGACTGTGTGCTATAGTCACTTAAAAAAATATGTGTAGATTGAATACAGCAGCTTTGCTTCTATTCCCCTTTTAAATATTTGCTCACAGAGTTGTTTTTACATTATGGTGTCTCTTAAAATATGTATCATCTTTGCTCCTCAGAAATACCAGGCTCAATCTATTCAGAGACTTAACAATTACTGTACCACCCGGGTAGAACAATTGTCCATCTGAAAGTCACATGACTTACCCCTCTTTTTCAATGGACTGTTCATTGACCACTGTGTTTAAAGGTGAGACTTGATCTCTGCCTCAGCACCTTCTATCCGTCTCCCTTGCTTTATTGCTTTTATGGCACTTATCGCCATCTAACGTATATAGTTCACTGGTTTGTTGTCTTTCTCTTCCCACTAGAAATTATGCAGAAATGGTTTTATTTCCTGCTCTCTTTACTATCATTATCCCTAATTCCTAGTGCCTAATGTACAAGTAGTCAGTAAAGATCTGTTGAATGAATAAATAAAGGATTAGATTCTGAAATCTTTATCTGTGAGCAGAGGGAATGGAATAGGTTAGCCTCCTGGAGATGCACAAGGCCCGTCAGTAAATTAAACTCTCTGGAGCAGTGCTATTTTTAAAAAGTCAGTTTGCTTTGGTGAACCTTTCATTTCCCAAAGTTAGTTGACTATGGCACATTTTCCCCAGGTAACATTAAAATACAGTAAAATTAATGTTGTTGTGAACCATTTCAGGAAAAATGAGATACTCTAGAGTCATATTAAGTTCTATAGTTACTTTTCAAAAATATTGTATGCTTTTGAGTCCTGTTTACTTATTTCCTCCTTTACCCTCTTTCTATTTTTTTTCTGATTTTGTCTTTGTGGTTTTAGTAAAATATGGTATTACTCAATGACACAGGAGTCATGAAATCTGGCACTCAGAGCATGAGCTATAAGTTGCAAAAATGTTTAAGCTGATTTGAAAAGTATGTAAAAACAACTTATAATAGCATTGCTATACAGAATATTTCCATGCTCAGTGTATCTCTTGCTGACTCTTATAATTTAGTCAAGATCTACCTGTAAAATGAAAATCACTTTAGGTTTTTACAACAGAGAATATTTAACATGAGAAATAGGTTACACAGGTGATGGAGAGGCTGAGCAACCCAACAAGGGAGAGTGAGGCAGCCCAGAGACGGGTAACAGTAGGAAGCCCCTGTGGTACAGCAGCTGGAGGGCCCTGGAGGAGGCAAACCTTCAGAGCACCGCACACAAGGGTGCCCGGCAGAGGGGGTACTCTACCAGAGGAGATGCGGCAGTGCCAGAGACACTACCCAAAGATGAGATGCGGGTATACCCTGCTTTCTTCTTTTCCCTCCCTTTGATATCTCACATGTGATCCCTACTAGCCAAATCAGTTGTAATGGGAGCCTGGGAAATGCAGCCTGTGAGAGTCAGTCCCTCCATGACACAGAACAGAATAGCAGAAGTCAAGAGAGGCGATAGTCCCAGCACTGGCTCAGCTTGCATGTCATTTTATACAGCCGACACATGAACACTGGCCTTGAATTTCAGCTACAACAGTAAGTCTAACCAAAGATTTAAAACAAAAAGTATGTTAAATTCAACTCATCCCAAAAGTTATATTATCAATTTTAATATTCAGTTATGAGTTTGTCAGCATACCCTTGCAATCAAGTAGATATAAGTAATCAACTGAAGTATGTTGAAACAATTATTGATAAAACTGTGTTTTAATCACATATGACAATACAACAAATACTCTGCCTTAGAAATTTTGTTTTTAATTTCAATACATGGTGTTTAAAGTGCTAGGACCCAATACTGTCATAATACATATCATTTTAACAAAACTGAACTTCGATAACATACTATTACTTTCAACCACTGTGGCAATAGGATTTACTAAATAATGCTTTTCTTCACATGGAATCCTTAAGAAATGTATGTAATCTATCTGCAACAGGCTATGCAATAGCCCATGTGGTGGACCATGATCTTTCAGTAGAACATGACCTGGAGCAAATGACTCAAATATAGCAGTTAAAAAAGAAATGTTAGAGGCAACAAACTAAAAACAATCATATCTTTTAAATAGCCTAAATGTGGACATTTTGTATTAAAAAACATCCTAGCTGAGAAGTAGAAAGCAGTCATCTTGCATATAGTTCCAATAAAAGATTAAGGTGGTCCTGGCCAGTGTGATTCAGTGGATTGAGTGCCAGCCTGCGAACCAAAGGGTCACCGATTTGATTCCCAGTCAGGGCACATGCCTGGGTTGTGGGCCAGGTCTCCAGTAGGGGGAGCACGAGAGGCAAACACACAGATGTTTCCTTCCCTCTCTCTCTCCCACCTTTCCACTCTGTCTCAAAATAAAACCAACAAAAATCTTATTATAAAAGATTAAGATGACTTCCATGTTATTGTTGTTATATTTCAAGAAAATTGTGATGTAATTTAGGGGTAGAGCCACAAATCATCACAGAAAGGAATGGCTGGAACCATTGCCCAGAGTGGTCACACTGATGCATCACACCCATAAACTTAGATCGCATGTGTCCCTCAAAAGATTCCATGTGGATTAAGTGGAAATACATGAAAAGTGAACCATTAGCCCAGAATAGGAGAATGAAAAATAAAACTGGTTCATGAAATCTACTAAGAACAATCATGCTTGAGCTTTCTAGGAACTGAAACAAAGAAGAAAATGTTGGGTTTTGTAGCTCCCGTTGAGAAATCTAAGGCACCCTTAATGGAAGGGCTATATTGTTTCAGTCACATTTTCAGCCTCACTCAGGTTGAACGGGGACAGCATCACACTGAACTCAGATAGGAAAAGTTAACCCAATGGCAGTCGAAGTGCAAAAGGCCTCCACAGTAACTGCAATGGTTATTGATCTGACTCTTTCCTTAAAGATTCAGTGATCCTCGCCTAAGTGTTAATCATCATTTTATCAAACTCCCATTTTAATTCATTCCCCATGGCTTCTGTAAAACTTATAGCACGTGTAGATTTTTTCAGAACTCTATTATTGTTTCCAGGAGAGCAAAATGTTTATTTCTGGGTCTTTGGAAAGCTGCCATGACAACCCTTTTGGTAACTATCAGACTGTGTATGATTAAGAACAATTTAATTTAAGGATTTAAGGTGAGTAATTTTGCATTAGAAAACAGAATTGAAAATCCCAATAATTTTGGCACTTAGTTTCTTTTTGGCAGAAGGTGATTTTTTTGTATGGCTTAACATAGAAATAGATCACTGTTGCCATCTCTGAGCAAGTGAACCACATAACCACAATTTAAGTCTTTGAACAGCCATATATTGTGGGAAGGCAAGATTATGCCATAAATATGCAATAAAGTATTAAATATTTATTGTAAGACCATCATTGGATTTTTATTCTTTATTCCTATAAGGCCTTTACAAAAATGCATTACGGTTGATAAATAGTAGCATTTGTTTTATGTACTCTTTATGTTGAACAGAAACTCTGCTCGTTATGACTTTTTAAATTAAATGCATATGATGGATCTACCTGTGATTGAAACAAATATAAAAGCTGCCTCGAAGAAAAAAACCCTAGAAAATGTTTTCAATGCACTGGGGAAAAGGTGCCAGGATTGTATCACCGCATGCAGCCAAGATAGTGACAGGTAACTTTCTGCCCTATAATAAAGCCGATGGGATGGATAACGGCTCTGACAGCATTAATCCATCTTTCTGCTGTGGGGGCTTTCACAGGAGATGAATGATACTCCCCCCTCCAACTCTCCTTGTCATCTTGCTGTGTTTCTCTTTAATTTCTCTCCCTTGCTATTGTTCTCCTTTACAATCAGCTATTGCTGATGCTTTGAACCCCCTTCCCTCCCTTCCTCACATTTAGACATCAAATCATTAGCATCCAACCCTGGTTCATATACTCCCTGCCTGAGATGCCAACTGAGCCATTTATGAGCTCGATGTAACTGCAGTCTGCGAGCTGTACTCCAGGGTGTCATCCCGGCCTGCAGAGTCCAAACTCTTGCTGCAGCTGAGTGAAAAAGGAGAATGAGTTATGGCTTCACATCATTACCCTCTAGATCAGCATATCACATTCTGCATGTTTCTGAGGCTTGGCATGTCACCTCGACCTCATCATCTCTTCGAGGATGAGCACGAGAACTCTTCCCCAAGATAGGTTGAAAGTACCAAGACAAATGAATTTAAAAATAAATAAATGAAAATTTTTTAGAAACCCTCTTCCGAAATCTTTTCTTGAAGAAGAGAAATCCATTGCTGTTGTGATTGTACTTGTATCACAACTTATCAGAAATTTTACCTACTCAAAATTCCATTCCCTACTAACTAGCTCAAATTTGCAAAGCTTTTACATTAAAGTAAAAGAGGAATGAATGAGAAACCAGCATAGGGCATGAGTTTTGAAGCATAAAATCACTCCAGCAAGCAGCTTAGCGGTCCTCTGTTGAAGTTTCATGTGACCTGCCTGTCACATGCCTATCTAGGCCAATTTCCTGAAGAGTCAAACTGAGAAGACACAAGAGGGGATGGTCAGCCGATAAAGCTGGAATACAGAGGGCAGATCAAAGAGAATGACTTGAAAATGCCCCATTTCTGTATTCCAGCTGACTACCAGCTAAAGCAACCTTTCCCTTTAAAGCGAATCTCAGATAAACCCATGAGAAGAAGTCACTCACAGATAAGAAGCAGTTTTAGAAGAGAAGGAAAGAGGTCAATGTAAATAAAGATTATTGTAAAAGTAAGAGCCCAGTGTTACAAAATGAGAAAATCCAAATGAACAGGCATTTGAATTAACATAGTTGAAGTAGAAATAGCATTAAAAGTTCACATTTGCAATACTTACTACCTGCCAGACGTGGATCTAATCATTTATTAGCTTATTCAGTTCTCACAATGATCCTGTTATCTCCATGTAACAGGTAGGAAGAAAAACAGAGATTCGGAAACAAACAAGATCATGCAACTAATGAAGAGTGGCCTGCGGAGTTCAATGCAGAGGGTCTGGCTCTTAACCACTATGTTCTTCTACTGCTTCTAAATTTATTTTACATTTATGTCTGTATCTTAGAAACTCCTAAACTCCTTTTTCCCCCACCTGCTCTTCCTGTCATGTGTTTAACTGTTACAATAAATGGCATAGGCACTAGTTTCCCCATTTTACAGTTAGAGTAACAAAAGCGATCTCAGTTTAGGGAACTTCCAAGTGGTGGAGCCAGGGTGCAGATTCAATCTGCCCTTCCCTCTGATACCTCACTGCCTCCCAGGGTGTGATGAGCTCCTCAGACCTGCTGCTGCGGCACAGTTTTTCTGATGGCCTCAGCTCTTTCCTCTGGATCCACCCACACTTTTGCACCCAGGTCTTGGTTTTCCTGGGCTGCTCTTAACAAAGACTGAGCACAGCAGGGATATTAGTGCAGACCCATCTTTCCAGTGAAGTAGAACTACTCTATTCTGAGGCTTTTGTTTAAAGGTTCCCCATGATTCTAGTTGAAATATTCTTTGAAGAGTCTTGGCCCTCTTCCTACCCAAACTTCCTTCCTCTCCCTCACCTTTCACAAGTGTCAGAGCTGCATCACAGTCTGAGTTTCTTTCTTTCTTTCTACTCTTCTTTTTTTAAAGATTTTATTTATTTATCTTTAGAGGGGAAGGGAAGGAGAGAGGGAGAGAAACATCAATGTGTGGTTGCCTTTTATGCGTCCCCTGCTGGGAATCGGCCTGCAGGGAACCGGCCTGCAACCTAGGCATGTGCCCTGACTGGGAATTGAACCATGATTGTCTGGTTCACAGGCTCGAGCTCAATCTACTGAGCTACACCAGCCAGGGCATCTTTCTTTCTACTCTTATTTTTTTCTTTTGACTTTATCTTTCATAAGCATTTTCCCTAATAAATCTCTTGCATGTTTAATCCCATCTTGAGCTCTGCTTCTCAGGAAACTCAAACAAATGCAAAGGCCAGATAATATCTTCAGAAAATCATTTAACTAGATATATAAATATATAGACAGCTATGTCTTAGACATGTTGCTGATCTTTAACTAGTTATTTTAGTTATTTTGGTTCAATAAATCACAATAAAATAAAGCAACAGAAATAATTAGATCCTGTCCTATTATAAATTACTAGATCTACAGCATAAATGTTAGAGTTTCTCTGGGATAAAAATAAACAAGAGTCTATTATATAAGGGTTCAAAACCAGTAGCAACCAAAATGAAATTGTCAGAAGTCTCCAGGAGACATTTGCATATTCCTATCAACCTTTAAATGATAAAAAGACTTCAAAGAACACCAAAATTCTTACTGAGAAAAAAAGAGTTCTCTGACTTTATGCATCTCATGTCTTCTAAGTTGATTTAAATAATAACTAGTGACTTGTTTTTCTCATGCTATTCTATAATTTATGATGTCCCTGAGGTATGTAGTTGTTCCTACTTACATCTCTCAACGCTTGTTCTCTTTTTGATGATCAATCTTCTTATTTTCCAAAGAGCTCATGTTAAATTTTCAGTCAGGACTACATGATCTTGTGAACCCAGTGGCAATTTCAACCCCCAACAACCAGATATTTAGCATATAAGAAAAATGCCAACACAGGATACGTGCTCTGTGAGGCACTGACATTGGGCTGATGAGTTGCATTGGAAAATATGGGCTGCAAGAGGTTCCTGTGAGCTGAGTTTCAGTAGTAACTGATCATGACCATTGAATAGACAAAGCACTTAGAATCAACATGACATCACTATCGATTAACGCAACAGTACCAGAATAGGACTCAACATTGACTAAATTGTCATAAAGGTCTGGCCACATCATTTTAGCACTGGTGCAGGTTGGCAATAGTTAAAAACCAGACCTCTGTGACAGTGGAATAGAATGCTCTAACACATGGGCACTGAGCTCAATGACCTAGACAGCAACAAGTTACTGGATAAGTGATGGTAGAAACAATTACATGGTATTAGACAAACTACAAACACAAGAACATAAACAAGTCTTATTTTGTTGAAAAAAATGACCCTGTCTAAATAGACTGCTAAAGAATCCATCTCATACCTGTGTAGTAACACTACAGATAGTGACCATATATAATAAAACAATAAATTATGGCAATGTGACAGTATAAAATGGCACTCTTCACTTAGGTACAGTATGGTAGAGAGTAGCATTTTTCAAGTATTATATAGTACAATGGTATTTTTAGAGTTTCTCAGAAAGCACTTTGATATTTATCATGTTTTTAGGTAACTGGATTCAAAAATCTTTGTCAGAATCAGTAAAAACAGTCATTTAGAAGATCAGAGACCAATAACCAGTTCACTACCTGGACACTTTTACAGTGGGGCACTCTGGCTCAAAACCTACAAAGTAGATAAGAATGCTGATGTGATAGTACAGTGAAAATTTAATTTATAATTAAACTTATTACTAGATAATCTGAAGTTGTATTAATGTACAACTTTATTTTACAGCCATGTCAAGAATAAGTATAAAAGCATTGTTTACTGGTACATGCAATTTTTTAAAGTAAAGGGTTACTCAATTTGTAGGTGATACATATATGTGTATAGTTGACAAAGTAACTACCTATCTAGTCACACAGTTGTAATGAATAAGTATAATTATGCACTTATTTGTACTCTTATTCTAACTCAATTAACTCAAAGGATAAAAATTCATTGCTTAAAAACTAACAGAAAGTTTTCTATAAACATAAACCTCCTCTAAAAATAAGGTCTATTAATTTTTTTAAATGCTAGATGGAGAAAAACAAACAACAAAAGGCATAAACATAATGGAAGTTATTTATCTAACTATTCAGATCTTCACTAATGCTATTACTGATTTTCACAAAATCATTAAAAAGTAAAATTTATAAATTTAAACTTTTGAAATTGTCTAAGAAGGACTATTAAATAAAACTGCATATGAGTAAAAGTTTTTCTATAGGTCTTCCTGTGCATGGGTTCTCATTTGACCTCAAAATAAACCAGTGAGATAAGAGCTATAGTTTCTATTTTATGTGAAACGTACCTACCAGTGGAACATAAGCGAGGTTCCCCCAAAGTCAGCCCCTGGGATTAAACTCTAGGTCTGTCTCACTTCAGAGCCCCACATGTGAACATTAGGTCCCATTGTTGAACCAAACCATTAAATACTTCAGTCAGTCTCAAAAATGTTCTCTCGTTACCTCAATTACCTACCTGAGTTTAAATTGAGCTGGGAAGATTTACCCTTCTGATAGCAAGCTTGGCATCACAATGTGCTAAGAAAGCTTCTAGAAAGGATGCAGAAAAACTCTACATATCGATTTGGTTGTTTATGCTCAGAAACTTACATAATTCTCAGTGATTCAAAACAGATCATTGAAAATTATTTTGGGTGTCTTACTGTCAAAGTGAAACTGAAGAACATGTAATTATTATGGTCATCCTCTCCTCCAGCCAGCCTTCCCTTTTTCAAGAAAGGCATTTTCTCTACTTTTTTATAGTAATCCGAGCCTTTCTCTTTTTTGAACATTCTTAAAAGAAACACAGAAATACAATCTTTAATAATACAAAAATTCCTTTAAAATTTTATAAATATCATTTCTCCAAGCCTGCTGATCTAAATATATACAGCTTTTCAAGCTACACAGCAATTATGTTCTCAACTTTTGTAATTTCACTTTTCTCATTCCCCTCATGGACTAACTGCCTCTGTATGATTAGAGTTGAACTTTTCAAAAAGACAGGCATTTTATAAAAGCATAAAAAGCTCCCACTGTATCAGAAGTTTTCATGTCCTACACATGACTGAGGGTTTGTGTGTATTTATACTTTTAAGAAAATGTAATTTAATTAAAAGTAAATGTTTAATAAAATGTTTAAATAAATTTAAGTGTCTTTATCATGCTAATTTTTCTTTTGTAAAAAACATTGACTTCTAAGTGCTATCATCTTAAAATTATCCCCATCAAGGCTATCTTTGAAACTCTTTCTTATTTATGAAAATCAGAATAAGAAAGACGCTTACCCTATTGTTATTTCCTTTTCTAACAACCTCTGAGGGCGGGCCAGAAGCAGTCAGTCACCTGGAGGAGGTGGGAGGAAAGGTTCCTACATAGAATGCCTTAGGAGACAGGGCTGCAGTAGTTGTTGGGGAAATTTAAGAATACGTCAAACCCCCAGCTGTTCATATCCTTGCTTTCCCGACTGCAACTGTGGATTTGTGTAATGGCCCCCAAACTAAAAAAAATACATTTTTTTCCAAGTGGCTTTCAACAAAGGACATGAAGTGTGAGGATGTGTAGATGTACTATTTCTCTAATAATAACATATGAATAATTACTCTTTGTAAATGTGTGTCAGCCTTTCAGATTACATATCATGTGCTGAGATTGTGGGTTGTCATTTCTGTTTGCCTTTGGGGTAAACACTCCAGCAGAGCTGCTGAGTCACTTTTATTTGTCCATCCTCAGCACTGCTTGCTTTTTTAAATGTTCTTTTCTGGCTCAGAATACTTTGGCACCAAGACTAATGCTTACTGTGCTTTGTTTTGGGGCAGGAAGTTCAGGCTTAGAACAAATTTCAACACTTTTAATGAATCCCTGTTGACTGAAAGTAAAACCCAGACTCCTCACCATGACACGCAAAGCCTCTGAGCTCTCGATGGCTTTTAGTTTTATTGTCTCACTCGCTTGACAATGACACATGGGATACAGAACCACACACACACACACACACACACACACATTTCAGCCACTCAAGAATCCTTAGTTCCTTTCACTTCTCATCTTTTGTTTATGCCCAAAATGCCTTCTTTGCTTTTTCTGCTTGAGTGAGACCTAATCCACTTTTCCTTCCCAACTGAAATCATAAACTACTTCCTTTCCGAGGGTGCCCTGACATTTCCTCAAAGTAATATTTGCTCTATTTGCTCCCTATTTTCTAATACTATACATTTTAAATATATTATCACATTTAGCTTTTATCACATTTCATTATAATTGTTTGTACATGTTCCTCTCTTTGTCACCTGCACATGTTTTCTTACAACTATATGTGCTTAGTTAAAAGCTCCACCAAGGCAAATATTCTATTGTATCCTGTACTGCAGTCACTTCTCTTAGCACAAAGTCTAGGAAATGGTAAAAAAAATGCTTCTGAATAAAATTGTGGAGCAATTATTTTCAAGTTAGAACTTACTCTACCCCTTTCAATGGAATGCCATTGAGGAAGTCACTTAACCTGTCTGAAGTTCAGGTTCCTCAAGAGGAAAGTTCAAAAAGAAGAAAAGCACTTTATCTCACATGATTGCTATGAACATTAAATTACATTTTTGTATAGAACACATTGGAGAAATCCTTTTAAAAGTATTATGCAAACCACTCATATTATTAGTATACAGCTAAAGGTACCTAATAATATGATGTTGTGTGTTATGATTTCTTTAAAATAATAGGGTAAAATGAAAATAGCTTAGTCTTGATGATTAAGTTATGCAGGACTATCAAATTTGCTCCCAAACTTTTTATTTTAGAAATGGCAACCAAAATAAAAGTTTAAAAGCATATTTAAAAAGTAGAATTATTTCAAGACACAATTATATTCTTTCCCAAATACTGTAATGAGAAACATACTAGGTTTCTGATATACTTTATCAGAGGATTTGTTTATACTCATCAAGGTTAAAATCTGACTACACTAATTTCATTAGCATCTTATTTTTGCTTAGCTCACTTAATGTTATTCAAACACTCTATCTGAAATGTATCTCCCGAGATGTCATTTTTTCTTTCTAAAGATAAGCTTACTTTAATGTTTACAGGGGGGCTCAGGTGAGGGCATAGTAGATATTACTGGGCATGAAAATTGCAATGCAGCATGAAGCAGAGAATGAACCCCTACTTTTATAAATGCCCCCATTTCATATTTGGAAGATATCTCTAACAAACCTTTTATCAGGTACCTGCTCATCTACATGTCATGAAAGGGGCATAACAACTGTGGGAAGGACACCCCTGTCAGGAGGGCAAATACCTTACTAATCTATTTCCTGACATATAAAGAGAGTAGGAGTTTTCATTTAGAAATATGCTATAGCTTATGGATAGACCTAGAGAATATTATGCTAAGTGAACTATGTACAAAGACAAATACCATGGAATTTCACTTATATGTGGAATCAAAAGAGCAAAAGCAACAAACAAAATAGATAGAGAGATCATACTGATGGTTGCCAGAAGGGAAGGGGTTGGGGACTGAGTGAAAGAGGTGAAGGGATTAAGACGCACAAATTGGTAGTTACAGAACAGTCACAGGGATGTATAGTACAGCATAGGGAACATAGCTGACAGGATTATAATAATTCTATATGGTGCCAGGTGGGTACTTGAAATATTGGGGAGATCACTTTGTAGAGTATATTATTGTTTAACCACTATGTTAAAATACAATTTTGAAACTAATACAAAATTATATTTAAATGTAAACTGTAATTAAAAAAAGTAAAAATATGAATAAAAAACATACACCAAAAAAGTAAAAATAAGAGATAGAAATATGCTAGGACTTTCTCAAAAGTCTGCAAGTGAGCCATTTTGTTCTGGAGTTACATAAATTGGAGAAGAACCTGGTAACTTAACCTTTGTGCCCACCTTCCAACTGAGGGTGTGACTGAGAGTGACTTGGGGGAGACGCTGTGAGTTAGCTAACTTTGTATATCAGGTCATTAGCATAGTCAGTCTTGCCCTGAAGCAAATAGGTCCTGATTTAAGACCACTTTGGCAGAAGAGTCAAAGAACACTTTATTCATCTAATTATTTTTAGAACATTAACTGTTCTAAGGGCTTTTAAGTTCTACAAAAGAACATTTTTTTAATTTATTTTAAGAATTTTTAAATTTATTTTTAAAGAGCTGGGAGGGAAAGAGAAACATCAGTGGTTAGCTGCCTCTCATGTGCCCCCAACTGGGGACCTGGCCCACAATCCAGGGATGTGCCCTGACAGGGAATGGAACTGGTGACCCTTTGATTCACTGGCTGGTGCTCAATCCACTGAGTCACACCAGCCAGGGCTAAAAAAGAACATTTTAGAATTAGATTTGACTATGAAAATGGATTGTTCATTGGCAGAACGGGAACACATCTCAGTAGAATTGACTCGTTATAAGACTCCTAAAAGAAGATGATAGTCTATGACTTACACAAGTATTGATCTGCATATACTCCTCAGAGACTCTGCCCTCATTTAACATTGATCTTTGTTTCCTTACAGTTCCATACCATGCACACGTCAAGTCAGTGTTAGCATTATGTAACCTAACTGCTGTCTTCGGAAATCAAGGTTTACAGAACTGGCAGTCCAATCTCTTACTACGTATGAAACTATCTATATATCTACATCTGTATCTATAAAAGTAGTCTAAAACAATTAATGTTCTGGTTTTGCCTTTACCTAAAGCTGTATAATATCAGTTCTTTTCTCCATAAGTTTCATCTTTTTCTATTTGGAAAAACATTGATTTTTGTCACTCTATGGTTTTAATATAGTACAAGCTAATATGGTTTTATGGGTGCTGTGATTTAGCCCAAATGCCATTAACTATGTCAACGGCCTACAGAACATTGGACTGTAGGCTGCCTCTGCTTTGTAAGTAGTCAAAGATCAGCAAACAATAAATAGTGTAAGTCTAACTCCAGCATGAGTCAAATCTTCATTCAATTCTACCCAGCCCTGCCCAAATTACAAAATGAGGTTAGATATATATGATCTGAATTTAGACTTGGTTTACTTAGGATTTTCTGCTTGGATCAAACCTTCCCTATCCTGCTCCTCAGTCTCCACTAGCACTTAATCAGATAGCCTAGATGTTATACAGTCTGATGACTTGGGGTACGGGAGGTGCAGGTAGGTAGAGGCAGCATGATTTGTGGCTAATGACCTTTTTCAGTGTCCAAGAATTATGATTGATATAGTCTGAATAACTTCTTAATGCAGGATTTTTATACTCTTTAATAGACTGGATATTAGGCAATATTTTCAGAAGGAAACTATTCAAATAATTTATTTATAAGACATTTAATAAAAAGATATTGATAAAGCTTATGTCGCTGAGTAGTAACAATAGTTTCAATAAGTACATTTATCATGACTAACATTGCTAATAAAAGTGTCAGGTAGTGATGCTTTGGTAGTGATTTCAGGATGGGAGTATCTTTATTTACAGGAGAGTTTTCGCTCTGCCTCAGAAATAAGGGGACTAAACAAAACAAGCCAGCCAGGCTTCACTGATTCCCTGGCACTCAGAATTGGAGTCAGATGTTATGCTGAATATTGTTTCTTTGTGAAGAAATGTGAACAACTTTTATTTCAAGCAGTAGATAAATGGAAAATGGAAAGGTCTTCATCTAGAGCAAATGGCTCTATAACATTCATATAATCAGCAGTATCTACTTTAGCTTCTGTTAATGTTTCACTGATGTTTCCATTGTAAAGTAATATATCCACTGAATTAAAATTCCTACAAAAGTGTTGCTGTGGGTTGAATCTTAGCAAGCAAGTTGCCTTTGCTAAAAAATAAAAGACTTCCATAATTCAGAAGGAAGCACTCACTAAATTTCAAAGGGAAAAATAAATTTAAAGTAAATTAAGGAAAACAAAAGTTACCTTGAAGTTTTCAAAGTATATCTATTTTTTTAAAAACTGCTCACAGAAATTGTTCAGTGTTTATACGTGTTAAGTACAGAAGCAGATTAAAATAAACATTTAAAGAGGCACCAATAATTGTTTAAACAGGTATCATAAAATGCAAAGACAATGGAATTGAAGCAAATGTTTAGTTTTTAATATAATTTTTCAATACATTTATGCTTTTCATTTGAGTCATACTAAAAATTTGACTTATCATTTCACCTCTCTTTTTGCAGTTGTTTTTTTTCCTAGTTCTGATGCATGTTTTTAATTTTCTGACATTAAATTTAGCAATTTGTAGGCTAAAAGAAATGAAAAATAACTTTCCAATACATTAAAATTTTGCTAAAGATCTCCTTGTTAGGCTTTACAAGTTTTAAAAATAAATATAATATGTAGGAAGGAAAATAAATACAAAGTCTTTGCAAAGTAGGGTGTATTTTGCATTCTTCATATACCATTTTTCCTGTTTCAAACAAGAGTATAATGGATGATTGTCTCTTAAACATAAAAAACAAAATGAGATTACTACTTTAAATGAATTATTGACTGCCTATTAGCTCTCTGTTCAAGGGTAAATTGCAAAAAAGTTTAACAATATTAGCCAAATACAATTTCGTTAAAAGACTCAAAGCGTTTTTTAATGCGTTGCATGAGTTTCAATAATATATTATATGATAACTGCAAATGCTAAAAAAACTCCTCTCAAAAATATGGACCTTTAATACTGCTTCATTATAATAATAATAAGAACTAATAATTATTCAATAATATGATGTTTCTGGCACTGTTAAAGGGGTTTTGCATAGATTAACTCATTTCATCTTTACAGAAATCCCAAGGGGTAGAAACTGTTATCTCCACTTTCCAGATTAGGAAATTTAGACACAGAGAATTTAAACAATCTGACAAAAGTCATAATACAACAGACTGAAATGCAAGCCAAGCGGGCCTAGCTACAGAAACATCCTTCTTAATCACTACTTCCGTAAAATTGTGCCTTTGTACAATTGCACTGCATAATGTTTTACGTTAGGATGTAGCTCTCCATAGTTCTCCTAAAGGCAAATAAGTTACATGCAAAACTTGGACATGTCTACTAATTAGTAAGGAATAACAGAGATTCTGCTAAAAAGGAAAATATCAGGATTCAGGAGCAAAGAGGCTACCTAACATAAGAAATATGTTGCCAATAGGCAATGATAAAGCAGCATTAAACACTGGCAAAATTCTAATACTACCTGGACACTTCAGGATGGCATGACAGCAGGTTAAAATACCCGACCATATGGAGTTCCTTCTTATTATTGTTTTCCATCTGTTATTTTACTATAAATAGCAGGCAATGACAACCCAATCCTCACCACCACGAGCGAAAATATGCAGAGCTCCAGAGGGATAGAAGGTGTGCTCCTTGTATGGAACCTGCAATCTACTATGGAGATAATGCATGTGCTTCACACCGGTATTAACAATACTAAGTGACACAAGCAAGGGACAAAATTAATGGCACTAGCCATAAGGGAAGCCTTAATGAAGGAGAAGAAAAAATAATGTGCTCAAAATGTCTTTGCTGAGTACTGTCTATGCACCGGACACTTCCTCTAGCTTGGGGTTACAATGAGGTCAAAATAAAATCCCCAGCTCACATTCCAGTGGAAAGGAGAGAGACAGGTAACAAGACCTGGTAAAACATAATAAAAGGACAAAGAATGACAACTTGAGTTATTTTAGTAGGGAAGTCAGGGACAGTATCTCTCAAGTTTTGACATGAAGGGGAACCTAAATAAAGGTAGAAACAAGCTATTTAAAATTTTTCAGGTAACCCTTTCCAGGCACAAGGAATAGGAAAAACAAAGACTCAGAGGCAGAAATGGTCTGAAATAAAGACAAAGAGGGGGCCAGGGTCAGATAACGTAGAGTCTAGGACATGGAGAGGTATTTACACTTTAGTCTAAGTGGGACAGTAAGTTAGTAGAGGGCTTGGAGCAAGGGGCTGTCATGTGTGGCATTGTAGCAGGCTCACTATGGCTTCCAGGTGAAGAATAGTAGGAGCAAGAGAAGAAACAGGAAGAACAAATGAGAGGCCACCATGGGACTCTTGGGAGGGAGGACGGTGGCTCAGACCTGGGTATGAGCAGTAGAAATAGTGCAGAAACTGAGATGTTCAAATTTGAATCTACAGCCAACAGAATGTGCTGATAAACTGGAAAGTGTAGACTGGGAAGAAAAATTATTAAAAAAAAAGATACTGTGGTGATATTAGAAAATACACAGTTGGTACAAAACAACAGTGCTCATACAATGAAAAATGGTGAAGTAGCCCTGGCTGTATGGCTCAGTTGGTTGGAGCACTGTCCCATACAACAAAAGGCTGCAGGTTCGATTCCCAGTCAGGACGCGGGTTGTTGGTTTGACCCCAGGTTGAGGGACCTACGGCAGGCAACTGATTGATATTTTTCTCTCACATCAATGTCTCTGCCTATTTCCCTTTCTCTCTCTCTCCCTCTCTCTCTCTCTCTCTCTGCCTCCCTACCTCTCTCTCTAGAATCAATGAAGTTATACCTGGATGAGGATTTTAAAACATTAAATAACATAAAAAT
Organism: Artibeus jamaicensis; assembly: GCF_021234435.1. Lineage (NCBI taxonomy): Eukaryota > Metazoa > Chordata > Mammalia > Chiroptera > Phyllostomidae > Artibeus > Artibeus jamaicensis. The sequence goes on along the minus strand of NW_026522046.1, from coordinate 12,576,108 downwards.
GGCAAAGGAAACCAGCCTGAGAGCATTACTTGCTGCAGCCCAGCTGCCTGGCATCGGATCAGCTGGACATCTTCTCCACAGCACCGTTCTTACCATATGCCGACCTAGACATAAAATTGTGGGTCTAAAGAAATTATAAATGTACATATTTACTGTAAGTATATGTAAATATGTAAAATATTTATTGTAAACATATATTAAATTATAAATATACTTATTATAAATGTGCATACAAATTGTGGGCATACATATTCATTGCAAATATTTGTCTATTTGCATATATTTTGTTACCAAAAACATCGTGCCTATTTGTAAAAGACGAACATTCCCTTACTTAACTTTCAAGTACACACAAAAGTAGTATCATGTATTCCAAAAATCCTGTTAACCACAAAATGTTAATAAAAAGAAATAAAAAACATAAGCATCTCTTTGGGCACACTGTCAATTTAGAGTTGCTATTTCATAATGATTCACCTTGAATCTTTCTCTAAAAACAAGCTCTTGGCACTGTGAGAAGAGGCAAGACAAAGAGTCACACAGACACAGTAAACATGCATCACACTGTATTTATATTCATCCCTTTCCTCCACAATTGTTTACAGTGTGCCTAGCATATATCAGGCAATATGTAAGATGATAGGGATATAGAAATGGATAAGCAGCCCTAGGCCACTAGCTAGTGATCTCAGTGTCTGGAAAGAAAGCGACTTCAGGTATGTAGTTACAAGCCACGAGTTGCAAAAAAAAAAAAAAAGTATTAAGGAAATACAAGGTTCCACAAAGGCCCTGTCACCAAAGGAACTGGGTGCTTCGTGACAAATACCTTTTAACATGATGCACAGCTTTGTTTTCTCAGTTAGTTGGTTGTTTATTCGTGAGAGGGAGGCTTCCCAGTGATTTAAAATCCCCACATGGACATTAACCATTACTTCCGTATGTCTCTGAGCACGAGAAAACGGTAAAGAACCTTGAATGGGCTTCTAGTTTTGGTTTTTGGTTATTTTAATCCCTAGCACAGAACGTGTGACGTACTGGTACTCAAAAATATTTATTGAAGAATGAATGAATGAACAAATAAACCAATGTTTTAAAGAAAGAAATGAAAAAGAAATAGAATGTTCAAAATGGAAAGAAAACTGAGAGAAACCTTTAAAAGTGTGAAAACTGACCAGATGCTTTTTCACCTTTCTACCTCTAACACACATACCTTATTTTCACAGTCTCCATAAATGATCTTGCAGTAGTTTCTATGATGGTCTGCCTGGAAAAATTCCAAACATTGTTAATATAATAAGAATGGTTTGTGGGTAGCACTGATATAACCTGGCAGCCAAGGAGAGTGGACTGGAATGCACATGTGTGAACAAAGATGATTTCACTGTACTATCCGTGGGGGCGGTAGATGCCATAGAGTGAGCATGTACACTGTGTGGCTGTTGCATTCATAATGACTGAGCAAGTAGAGCAATGAATCCGCATCAGATTTTGTGTTAAGCTTGAACATTCCTTCAAGAAAACTATTGCAATGATTCAGAAGGCCACAGCTGTGGGCAACCGGTGACTGGCAGCTTCATTGTGACAAAGACAACGTGCCTGATCGAGTACAATGTCTTCTGCAATTTTTTTGTAAAACATCAAATCACTCAGGTGACTCAGCCTCCCAACAGCCCGGAATTAGTGCCCTGTCACTTCTGGCTTTTCCCAAAACTAAAATTACCTTTGAAAGAAAGAGTTTGCAGACCATTGATGAGATTCAGGAAAATACAATGGGGCAGCTGATGGCAATTCCAACAAAGGATTTCACAGTGTTTTGAACAGCAGAGGGGACACTAGGAGAACTGTGTGAGGTCCCAAGGTGCCTACTTTGAAGGGGAGTGAGGTGTCATTGTCTTAGGTACAATGTTTATTGTATGCTGTATCTTCTTCAATAAACATCTCTTTTTTTTTTTTACAGTTTTGGCTGGATATTTTCTGGACAGACCCTGTTTGAAAAACCAGAGATTGTATCTGGTTGCTTTTTAACACTTGATGTCTGTTTGTAGGCTACAGCCTCAGATATTAATTTAAATGCTACATCTCATTGCTTTTAAAAGGTACTCTTTTGCTTCCTAAAGCCTGGAAATGGAAACCATTAAAAAATGCACAGCAACAGAAAGCTAATATTCTCGTAAAGACACTCACTTTACCCCACACCAATCATAATCCCAAATCCCCATGCTCTCTTACAGATACAGAAAGTTCAAGGAGGCTTTGTAGTGTGAAGCAGTGGTTACCATGGATATTTTTTTAAGTTTAGTGAACAGTGCTTTTTCAAACAGACACTGTCAAGGCCTTTGGCAGAGTAAGAAGTTTGGTTTGTGCTCCACAACAGGAATCTCTACCCTTGGAACCTGCATCAGAGGGATGAACCCCCCAAACACATAGCTTTGAAAAACAACAGGGCTTACATCCAGGAGACCCAAAGGACTGAAGGGAACCAAGATACTGCTTGGGCAGACTCACTCACCCCAGAGCTCAGCGCAAAAGCAGCAGTTTGCAAAATGCCTAGACTATTTATGAAGGAGATCTGCTTGCTGGGACTCTCTTGGGCACGGAGGCTCTGGCATTCTCCTTCTTCCTTGTTAGTTCAGGGCTGGCAGGGGAGCGCAGTTCTCATACTCTCCCACCTCCCTGCCAGTGCTGGAGGGCACGCCTGGTGCCCGCATTCTCCAGCTGCCTCACCAAAGCCAGCTGGCAAGCGCAGACCACACAGGAGACTATCCTTGATCACCTGGCTCTGGTGGTCAGGAGTGCTTGCATTCTCGAGTCCCACAAGACTGTAAAGATCAAAGAGACAGTGCTTGGCAGGGTATGACTTCAGGGCACTGCATGCAGCAGACTGAAACAGACCTCCAATCTCTCTATGAACAAGGCCTATTTTCTTGTTCTGGAGCTTCAGCCTAAGTGTCAGGCTTCAGATTTTCCACCATCTAGAAACTACAGAGATGCTCTTACCAAACTTGGGCCAGGGATGGCAGGGGCTAGAGGGAGGGCGCCGTGTTTGCACTCTCCCTAGGGCTTCCTGTAGCTCACTGGCACCTCAAAGGAAGGAGCTTATAAAAACTTGTCTAGAGTCTGAATTTTTGCAACTGTCACCCAGGGGACACCTGCAGATCTCATGGTCTGAAAGTCAGCAGGATTCATTATCGTGGTTCCATGGGACTGTGTGTGTGTGTGTGTGTGTGTGTGTGTGTCCATAGTTTAAAAGCTGTTTCCAATCAGCTTTTGTAATCAGCTGACTGAGATTATTCCCTTTGGAAATCCAACACATCTTGGCAAATCCTCAACAACTGGGAACTATAAGAATAAATAGGTCTGTTTAGGCAATCCCAAAATTACAAGGGACAACCAGGAAGTAGGGCAGGGTTGAAGGACAAGGTGCATCTCCTAAGACAGGCCAATGCTTCAAGACTGGGAGAGGGAGCTATTTCACCTAAATCATAGAAATAAAAACAGAAAGTCAAGCAAAATGAGGAAACTGAAGAGTATACCCCAAACAAAAGAGCCAGATAAAACAGCAGAGAAAAACTTAATGCAACAGAGATAGAGAATTAGCCTGATAATTAGCTAGCCTTGAGGTGGTGACATTGTCCTGGATTATCCCAGCAAACCCAATGAATATGAGTCCTTACACAGGAAAGAGTGTAACAAAAGGCTCAGAATCAGGGAGACATTTGAAAGTGCTATGTGAGGGCTCTGAAGATGAAGGAAGAGCACATGACCGATAATTGCAGGGTGCTCTTAAAAGCTGAAGATGAAGGAAATACCCCCCCAGAGCTTCCAGAAGAATGGAGTCCTTTAGAAAACATCTCGGATCCCTCACGTGCAGACTTGTAAAACAATACAGTAGTGGTACTCAAAGCTACTGAGTTTGTAGCAGCAATAAAAAACTAGAAATTGGTATCTAGTAAATGTGCTAAACTATTAATTGTAATCGTTTTTCTGAGATATCCCTTTAATTTTACATAAACACATCTTTATACCAATAGCCATAATTTTCTTTTTTCCTTTATCATTTTAATTTTTTTGTCTTGCTACATCGGCTACAACACTCAGAACAATACTAAAGAGAAATAGTAATATTGTAACCAAACAAAAACAGAGGTTCAGCTGCCTGCCCCCGACTAAAGCCAAATTCATGAAACAAGTGCTGGTGAAAAAGCAAAAATTTTATTCAGGTGCTGCCTGACCTGGGATAATGAGGGACTCCCTTCTCAAAGATTGTCTCAATCTTCGTGCTCAGACCTCAGATTCTTATAGAGGAGAGGGATTTTTTCCTATCCAATTATCTTTCTAGCTTTCTCTGCTCGGGGCCCTATCCATTCATCTTGCTAGTTCACAGGTACATTCAGTGTAAATGCCTCCCCCTTCTGCCTTCTTGGCCAATGCAGGAGACTCCTTGGTGCTCCAGCTGACTGTCTATGGTTACTATACCAGGCACCTTAATTATTGCTACCTTGATAGAGATGATGACATTTTCCCAGTCATATTATGCTTCCTGATGACAGGTGCCATTCATTAGGTAAGAAAAGTCCCTACCTAGTCTTAATTTTTCAGGAGTTATAACAAATGTACTACTCAGTATTTCCTCTGAGAGAGTTAACTGTAATCTCAGACTTAATGTGCTTAAATAGTTTTATTTTCTCCCCAGATCTGTTCCTCTCCTAACTCCCCCCATCTCAATAACGGGCACCACCATTCACACAGACACTCGGGTCCAAATTTAGTAGTCATTCCAGGCTCCTCTCTCTCCTGAATTTTTCACATTCAAGTTATTGGTCAATCCAGTGAACCTTAATGAACTTTAAAGTCATAATGTAGTCATCCATGTTCACCTCCCCAGCTCACACAGACTACCATTTCTCGTATGGATTTCAATAGCCTTCTCACACTCTCTTTTGTCCTGAGAGTCAGTTTTACCAACAGGTAGAGCGACCTTTAAAAAATGTAAATTATTTTATCTCGTTCTGTGCTCAAATTTCTCCATTGACTTTCCATTAGATGCAAAATTTAATCTAAATCTTTATCGTGACCTTTAAGATTCTATGGCCACATCTCCTCTTTTCTCTCTATCTCTCAACCTGCCTCACATATTGCTTTCTCTGATATTTCCTGAGCAAGTCAAGTAGAGGCAGCTCTAGTGTTTTTTCACTTGGTGTTCATTCCCTCTGCCTGAAACCCTTCTCCCTCAGATTTTGTCAATGGGTTATTTCCTATACTTATTCAAGTATCAACCCAAATATCTATCTCTTCAAAAAGGCAGTCTTTGACCATGCCATCAAAAATACCTAAAATATTACACCTAGTCATGTAAATGCACACACCCATAGTGCTTTATTCCCTTATTTTTCCACATAGACCTTATCGCTACCTGCCTCCATTATACATGCAAATATCTAGTTGACCATTATGATGGTCAAAACCATCATAATGTAGGACCTATCAGGGCAGAAATTTTGTCCTGTTTATTACAGCATCACCAGTGCCTAGAAAAGTGACCAACATATAATAGGTGCTAAAGAAAAGTTGTTTAATACATGTTGAATTTGATATTCGCTTGTACCCAAAATGTGCATAGCTGTTGCATCTATCAGTTTGGTGAATTACAGGTAGATGGTGTATCATCATCACATTGTTCATTTTTGTAAGTTTTCTGTGTTGGTGTAAAAAGAATGAGATTGTTTTTAGATATATCATATCAAATTCATCAATTGTATTTATACCATTTAAGTAATCTAATTGCTTACTAATTTTATCTGCTGGATCTGCTTAGTTTATTGAAAGATATGTTAGCATTCCCCATTGATATTGTATTTGTAGATTTGTTGGCTTTTGATATATGAATTCCAAGAGAAAAGTGTAAATTGTGTACAAGTTCACAATTTACAAAATTGTGATACCAATACTGTGGTATCATAATTTTTCCTTTCATTATTTTGTAAAATTTTTCTCTAACCTCAGTAATGTTTCTTCTCTTAAATTTTACTTTGTCTCATATTGCTGCTAAATCAGCCATATTTTGCTTAAGGTTTTACAGTATTTCTTCTCCTTATAAGTTTTCTGAACTACCTTAATTTAAGCATTTTTTATTAGCTTTGTTTTTCTGAATTTTATTTTACTATAAAAAAGTAGTCTTTATCTGTATATATGAATTTAGTACATTAACAAATATTATAATTACTGGTTTAAGTACGAAACTGTTCAATCCTTCCTTATTTTTTATTGACCATTACTTTTCTCTCTCTTTTTTTGATGTTTTACCAGTTGTTGATAAGGTTTTGCTTATATCTCTCTATATCACATACATATGACTTTCCCAAACAAACGCTCTAAGAAAAAATAAGAATTGTCATCTTTTTAGTGTTTACTCTTGAATGTTTAGCATTAACATTGACTTTATATAGTCCCGACAAAATCTAAACTTATTCAATATATCTCCTCTTCCACCAAATAATAGATAATTGTTATGCTTTAGCTATCTTCCAGTCCCTTGGCAATAACCTTCCAAGACTTAGATTTGCTTTTTTTGCTCTTTTTTTATAGACATACTGACATTATTCACCATTATTTTTTTCCAGTACTTCTAGCATCACATTAATTTTCTTTTGTTTGTTTTGCTGAAGAATAGCTTTTAGGAATGATTCAGCAAAAATCCTTCAATTACAAACTCAGCTTTTGTATTTCTGAAAGTGGTTTATTTCATCTCATTCTTGAATGATAATTTAGCTGACTGGGATAAGTTCTACCTGGATGAATGCAAATAATTGAAAGATCCTGTGAAGGGAAAATATTTAAATGGCTTTGAAAATCTTCAAAGTGATAAAAGAAGAGAAAACATTCATAAAGTAAGAACAAAAGCTATGAAACAAAAACTATGAAAAAGAAAAAGATATGGATAAAAAGCAGATGATTTTTTTAAAGTCAATTATTAATTTAGAAAATAAAAATATCAACATTAAAGTTAAATTAAAGTTGCATGTTACTTAGGGCAAAACCACAGATAAATTGAGATAATTAAAATACTTTACTAAAGAATTGACCCAGAGAGTCTATGAAGAGATGTAATAAATAAAGAATATAAAAGACAGTAGAAGAAGTGTCGGAAAAAGACTGACAAGCCTTTATACAAAAATCATATTAAGTTTAAGAAGGAATGATATAGGGAAAAAGAGAAACTATATTTGAGGCAATTATGCCCGATATTTTTGAATTCAAGAAAGAAACATTCATGTTGAATTTATGATTGTCATGAAGTTGATTTCCTCTTTTGTTTTGGAATCTTAACTTTTAGGATCGCACTGATTTGGAAGTTCTTGGATTACTATTTGGTGATGTTCAATTTTGCCTGAGTTTTGTTTTTTTTTTAATTTATGTGTTGACTTGTGTCTCTCTCTCAAGTTGTATCTCTGAGTGTGGCTTTACAGTTGTCTCCAACCCACTCACAGGTGTGTGATTCAGAAACAAGTCTTGAAATGAATGCTCGGGCCTGTTTCCTGAGGTTACCCCAAATACAGTTTCTGAGTCAGTGGGCACTTTGGCCAAGGCCCTGATATATCTCCCTTATCTTCACTCCCTTGCCCGAGGCAGCAGCCAAGTACTAGTTGCAACCAAAAGTAGCCCTCGAAACTTTTAAAATCATTGTTCATAACTGGGTCTTGCCTCAGTTTAATGTCATTAATATGATTCCAGTCTGGTCCTTGTTATCACATAGTTTTGAACCCATCAACTTTGCTTGCTTCCTGGTCCTGGAAGGATTAAGCCTCTCAGTACTGATTTGTGTTTCATCTTGAAGCAGCATTGATTTAAATTTTTTAAAAGCTTTTCTGATACTATAGACTATCTTTTTTCCTATTTTCCTCCAAAATGAATAATTAGAACAAAAGAAACAGATTTACACATAGCCTTACTTCCTATGACTTGGTGACATAAGATATCTTCTAAGCAGAAATTTAGTTTACCAACCTGAAAGTTAGTTAACATCGTCAGTGTCTGCTACATGTGGCACACCCTCAGCTGGTGGACACTCCAGGCCCACGGCTGGCATTTTTGGTCCACAAGTAGAATTTCGTGTTCAACATGAGTGAGTTGTGACTCATGAGTTAGTTTTCAAAAACACTATGCCAAGAAACGCACTAGTTCTGGCAACTGTATTTAATTAAATACTATGTACATTAAAAATATATAAGTGGCAAAATGGTTTCTTTCTGTGAAAATTTGGTTGAATGATTTCAAAAGCTTGGTTATCATGAGTTGCAAAATAAAAATGCTATTGGATTATATGTGAGGGAGCTAATGCAAAATACTAGGGAAATATAATAAAAACTTAAAGATTTCTTTGCAAATGTCTTTCAAATCATGTTTTACTCTAGAGAAAAACTGAACATTATGGATTGAATTCTGTATATGGTTTGTGCTATAAAAAATAAATAGAAATTTAGTCAATAGATTTATATTTTAGAAAAAAGTCTTAACTCTACTTTAAAATATTTTAAATGAATGCATATTTATCTGTCTTGAACCAAAATAAAATATTTACCATGGGTTTGTATCACTTTCTTGATTGCCTGCTTTAGCCAACATTTGTGATTATCTAATTAGATACCAGTCTCAATAGCCTTTATTCTATTTTTGCCACCATCAGAAAAGTACTGGCAGAAAAAGAAATTGGAGGACTCTGCTTCTTTATGAAGATTAAAAAACAATATAAAACTAATTTATTTTGGCAATGAAACTATTTTTTGTAGTTTGATGAAATTGCTATACCATTTTTATGCTCAACTATGTCTATTGAGAGATGACAGGCTGCCAGTAATTCGGTCCTTGTGGTAAAGTTTCAGGATTAGTCTTAGCTTGGAATTGTGTGATGTGGGTGCAAGTAACATGAACCCAATAAAAAACATGTCACCCCAACCACTTGGGGCATAAGAGTAAGTGTCTGAGAGTTCTGGGGAGGATTTGTGGCTTACTAAACAGTTAACTGAAACCCCACAGACCTGCCCCTTCTGAACTGGCATGATGCTATAAGCACCAGCTGGTTCATTAACTGGTGGTAGTCTTTGCAGGATATTTAGGAGAATGTTCCCATGATTATCTATTACCTTAAAAGTCATTCCTGCAGGATTTGGTAGGATATGTAGTTCACTGGAAATGTCATGAAAAATTAAAAAATAGATAGGAAACTTTGAATATTTTTAGGTAAAACTAACATCTATATGAGCAAGACAGATTTGTTAACTGTGTTTAACAAGTTACTATATATAAGATTCTGTTTCAGAGATCAGCTTATGTATACATAAATGACTGACTCTACGACATAGAATAATAGAATTTACAGCTCTAAAATCGCTGCACCAGTTCAGCCATGTCACTTACATACATGTAACAAGACCTGTTATGAGATCCATGACATGATCGCTCCATGTAGAAATTAGTTCAACGTGTTTTAACTTGCAAATAGAGATGCAGAAACACATGCAATGACTAATGTTTCAAATGAGCTCCTTGGTTACTGTGCCTGTAGGATGAAAGTTGAGTGAATGAGGAAAGAGGAGGCAAGATCAATAGCCTCTCATTTTTAGTTCCTTTTTGGGCTATACAGACTGCCCAAATCTTTGCAGAATGCCCCAAATTGAAGAGATTTGATTGGTAAAATCTCCTAAATAATAACTAAGCATTCCTTGGGACTGCAAGATTGTGGTAGCAATTTATAACATTTCTGGAGCTGTTTTGATTTGATATGATGACCTGTCCAACCAGTGTGCAATATCATACAATATTAAGTGCTGTCAAGGATGGAGAAGAGCTGAGGCTCTGCCCTACTGCTGTTGGGAATGTAAGTTAGTACAACTACCGGTGCAAAGTCAAGTTGAAGGTACATACACCCTTCATTCCAGGGGTCCAGCTCCTTGACATGCGCCCTAGAGAAACTTTCCCATGTGTTCTCAGTGAGTCATTCACACGAATGTTTACTGAAACCTATGCACATTCACAAAGAATGAAGTCAAATTAAAAACATAATACCCAAGGAATGGATAAAAACATTCTGATCTATTCACATGAGGAGACCATAGATAGCAGCTAAAATGACAGAACTAGAAGTTGAAAAAGATTACTTACAGTGTAAATCATTCTTCAGAAGGTTCAAAATATGCACATATGTACATGTATGTATTGCTTACACTCATGTATGCATTGCATGTTATATAAAAATATACATTTATTTCAAATATGTATGTATAGTTATACAAATATCTTTATGTAAGCATAAACTTACATAGAAGTAAAAACACAACATTTAGAATAGTAATTATTTCAATAGAGGAAGTAAAGGAAAAAGGTTCAGACATGAGTACAAAAATGGTTTAAACTATGTCTGAAATATCACACTGCATTAAAAGTGTAAAAGAAATACTAATTCTAATTTTATTGTTTCTTTATTTTCCCTATAGATGAAATGTTTCATAATTATAAAGTACAGGCCACTACATATTTTCCGAAACTGAAGATTCATCAAATTCTTTAAGATGCTTAAGCATATCAAGACACAAACTAAATAACCAAGCACAATTGCACTTAGTCCCTACTTCTCCACACCATCTATGGATTTGACTCCAGAAGTAAGGACCACACTAAAATTCTTTGTTTACTAGCAGATTTTTAATATTCTTGACATTTTAATCAATATCAGATGCATACTTCCAAGACTGGCTGCTTTTTTTAACCTTTTGAGGAATGAAAAATATTCCAGGGACAGTGTAAAGAAATACGTCTTTTTCTATGGAGACAAAGAATAAAACACAGCCTTTCATTCATGGCTCACCTTGTCATAAGGTAGTTAGCACCAAGAACACCAGAAAATGCAATTTTCATTTCAGAAGCTAGAATACTGGAAAGTAGTAAAACCCGGCTGCGAGTTTCCCCCACCACTTCCTCCAGGAAAACAGAGACAAGGCACCCAATGGACTATATTATTTCAAAGTCTGCTCTGAATATCTCAGGTTGTTTGGGTCATTGAGATTTATGCATTGAAGAAAATTAAACTCAACTTGGACTGTAATCTGCTATTGGGGATTGTCAGTATTTCCCAGGCAGTAGATGTTTTCACCTCATTTTCACTAATACTATTTCTTTTTTATTTGGGAAAATTTTAATATCAACAATTCAATTAAACTTTAATACTCCCTGCACTAGACTAAATTGAGAGGATCTTGACTATGCTACTGAACATTTTATCTCCTTACTTGTTATAGAATGGGCTTATTTACATTTTTTCTCTTCATGCCTCAAACTTAACTATAATCCACAAAGGGAGAGATATAAATGCCTCCATAATACTTTATTTCTCATATACATGATTTTAACTCTTTTCAAGTGCTGCATTTACATAATTCCTAAGATTATTTTCACAGGAAGAAAACAATTTTAAAGGCCTGATGATTCTGCTTTAATAGCCCAGGGAAATGCATGTTTTCAAAAACGTCAGTATGGTGAGGTTAATAATATAAAGGGAATAAACCCAATTCCAGTGATAAGACAAAAAGATAGCAAGCCTTCTTAAAACTGTAACACCTCTCTGCTCCCATACAGACTGAGGGGAAGGAACTCTGTTTAGATGACAGTCTTGCCCTGTGCTCAGGTCCGTGTGCCTCTCCATCCAGTCTCAGTCTTTCTGAGGCTGTTCATGTCTCTTTGCTGGATCAAAAGAAGCTGAACTCAGCCATGCAGGGGCAGTTCTCCAGAGCACTTCTCCTTTTTGACATAAAGCAGTTTGATTCAAGGAAAGAAAATGATACAGCACACAGGCTTAAGTCAGCTTTTGAACTTCAGTTCTGATTCTCACAAGGCTAAATTCCTTACTAACTCAGGCAAGTAGGAAACTGCTCCTCATCTGCTGGGTTCAACTTTCAGGTTTATTCCTGTTTGCCTGGAGTTCTCCAGTAAAACTGAAGCAGCGTTAGAAGTTTCCACATAATTCCCAGCTTCCCTGTCATTTCTGTCACTGATGCCACTAAATCTATAAAACTGAAACTTTGTACAAGTACCTAAGATTGTTATTCTCGTTCTTATTTAGAAAAAATAAATGTTGACTTGGCCACTCCAGTCAAAATGGGTTTAACTAGGCCAAGCAGAGAGTCAAAGAAGTCAACTGAATATTTAAGAGCACTAATTATGTGATATGTCACTCAATTTTCATGCAAACATGGCAAAATGCTATCATCTTCTTTATGCAATGTCATGTTAAATAACTTGGCTAAATCACACACTTCATAATATAAAATGGGTCCTAGCATTAAACTATTTCCAACTATGAAACATTATTTTTCTCCCATTATGTTATCCTCCTTGCAGCATTGGGATTTTGGTGATTGACAGTAAAAGCAAAAGAATTATATCCCTTTCCATACATTGATAAAATATAAAATATGTAATTTGCTTGCCAACGTACTAGACTTAAAGAGATTTTTAAGACAACATTCCATCTGCCATCAAGAATGCTTACAATCTAGTTGAAATAAATAAAGTACAGCAATTATGGCACAGTACTGGTATCAGACTTACCCTTTGATTGAAAGCAACTCTAAAGTCAGGATGATTAAAATTCTAGTTTGGATTAAAAAAAAGAATAATTAAGGTACCCTGTATACGCAGAACTGAGATACCAAGCTCCAGAAAAAAGAGAGGTGCAGAGAAATAAGCCCAAATTCTGCATGCGGTTTCTTTCAACGTATTTGCCAGTTTCTAGCTGTGCATATGCAGTATAAAATGTCAAAACCAAACAGGAAGCAGTTGCTAAGGGGCTACAAAAATAAGCAGGTATTTCTGCACTTCTTAGAAGACAGTTATTGTAGTTTAAGGTTCATCAGTTTAAAGGGAATTGATTATGACCCTGGTTGTCTATTTAGATCCCTGAAAGATTTTGTCGTAGTCTTCTCTCTAATTGATAGAATAAGCAGAAAACAATATATACAAAGTATGTTTTCTAACCACAATTGAATTGATCAAGAAATAAACAACTAAAAGAAAACTACATCTTTAAATGAATAAAATATAAATATCATATTGACCAAACAAGAAATTTAAATTGATAATTAAAAAATATTTTTAAAGTATGGCATACAAGGTCTGTCCAGAAAAACTCCAGCTATTGCTGGAGTTATTGTTTGTGTGGCATTGATGTAACCTGGCAGCCGAAGACAGTGGACTGGAATGTGTATGTGTGAACAATGACGACTTCACTGTCCTAGTCAGTGGGGGTGGTAGATACCATTGAGTGAGTATGTGGACTGTGTGACCATCACATTCGAAATGACTGAGAGAATAGAGCAACAAATTTGCATCAAATTTTGCGTTAAGCTTAAACATTCCTCCGTGGAAACTATTCAGATGGTTCAGAAGGCTGTAGCTATGGGCAGCTGGTGACTGGCAGCTTGATCACAACAATGTGCCAGCTCATGCATCATATCTCCTGTGGTTTATGGTGAAAGATCAAATCACCCAGGTCATTCAGCCCTCTACAGTCCAGATTTGGTGCCCTGTGACTTCTGGCTTTTCCCAAAACTAAAATCACCTTTGAAAGGGAAGTGATTTCAGGCCATCAATGAGATTCAGGAAAATACAATGGGGCAGCTGATAGCAATTGGGAGACTCTTACTTTGAAGAGGACTGAGGCATCATTACCAAAAATTATGATATTGAGATTAAATGGACAAATCTCTTGCAAAACAAAACTTATCCAATTTATCATAAGGAGAAATAGAACATCTGCTTAGTGTTTTTTATTTCATTTGGGGTGACATTGGTTAATAAAATTATATCATTTTAGGTGTACAATTCTACAATACAGCATCTGTATATTGTATTGTGAGTTCACCACCCCGAGTAAAGTTTCCTTACACCACCTTTTATCACCCATATAGCCTCTCCTACCTCTAGTGATCCCCATACTGTTGTCTTTGTCTGTGAGGGGTTGTTTGTTTGTTTGCTTGTTTTTTGCTTAATCTCTTCGCCTCTTTCACCCAGCTCCCAAAATTTCCTCTACTCTGATACCAGTTAGTCTATTCTCTGTATTTATTAGTCTGTTTCTATTTTGTTTGTTAATTTATTTTGTTTATTAGATTTCACATATAAGTGAAATCACATGCTATTTGGCATTTGACTCTCTCTAACTGCCTTATTTCACTTAGCACAATACTCTCTAGGTTCATCCATGCTGTCACAAAAGGTAGGATTACCTTCTTTTCTATGACCAAGTAGTATTTCATTCCACAGCTTTTTTACCCTCTCATCTACTAATGGGCACTTGGAATGCTTCAAAATTTGGCAATTGTAAACAATGCTGTAATGAACATAGGGGGTGTGTATATTCTTTCAAATTGTTATTTTGGGTTTCTTCAGATATATTCCAAAAAGTGGATTGCTGGGTCATAAGATAAATTTTGGTAGGAAAGGGAATAAGAAGGAAATGACCCATAGTTTCTTCTCATTGTATTATTATAATCCTGGCAGAATTATTTGTGGGTATCTATGTACCAAGACAATTAGCTCAAAAATAGTCCCTCTCGCTCCAGTCTCACTCCCATTCAACTAGGGAAAAACAGTTTGGGAAATAGGGGCAAGGATATTGCTTAACATTTTTCTTAAGTATGAAGAAATCTTTGTTATACATGAAATCACTGCTGACAATTGTAAGGTAATAGGCACCTGCCAATGCTCTTTGTTCACTCATCATTCAAAAAACATCTTTGGGGACCTCTATGTGCCAGTATCTTGAGATGTGGGATTGTAATTGTGAATATCCCACAGTCACTTTTCATAAGTAGTTCATCTTCTAATAATGTAAAGTACACTTATAAACATAAAAATTTTTTAAAATTATCTCTGGAAAGTTAACTTCCAGCATGATTATATATGTGTGTGTGAATATATATTTAATAAGTAAGTAAATATATTTTTCATGTACACACAATCTCAAATTTCACAGTTGTGGGTCCAGGACATGAGCAAATACTTTCTCCAAGATCATCTTCTACCACAAAGCAGCCCTACCTAGCAACAGTAGTTTGGTCAGTTAGGCAGGCAAAATGATTAAAGCACCACTCATCACTAATTTTGGTGAAAAAGGAAATCAATTCATATACCTAAAACCCACTTAAACTCTTAGTAGAAAAGTGAAATAACTGAATCAGTAGATATACCTAAAATCCACTTAAACTCTTAGGAGAAAAATAAGTGAAAAATAAGAGCCGATCAACGATAGACATTTAAATACTTTTTAAACTTTATATTCATTTTATGTGCATATAAATTGCAAGTACATATTAGTCTTTCCACACTATAGAGAGATTTAGAAATTCTGTGTAGATTCATATGAAAGCACATCATATTTTACAATGAAGAAAAATATTTGACACATTAGAAAAGGCATTAAGTTGCAGTGATTCTAATTAAATTAAAATTAAATGCTTAAAAGCAGTTACCAAGGGCTTTACAGTCTCTACAAAGAAAGTCATATATTTTTATTGAATTATGTAGATGCTTTCATTTAACTTACATAATTAGATAATAAATTAGATGCAAGTGCTCAAGGAGAGGAAAAGCATCACTTGGCTTTTCATTGTCAACTGGATATATACTTCATGAAATAATTATTTAAAAGTACAGTTAAACATTTGTTTTGCTAATATAAACTATTAGAAAATTAATGTCTTCATACTTTGAGTCAATAATGCAAGTAATACTCAAAATATGGCCAATCTCTCTTAATGAGACAATGGAGGAAAAAAACTGGAAGAATATACATATACATAGATAAGCATTTATAAATGTAATACATCTACACATTTTTATGTATAGGATTAATGACTCAATTTTGGTACTGTGCTGAACTGATTGAGAGTACCACTTGTGGTATCAGACAGATTTGGGGACTCACCTGGTTCTATCCCTTACCAGGTCTCAGTCTCTCATCTACTGGATATATCCTGAGTCCCTAAACAATTGCGCTGTTATGAGAATTGGATGAGTAACTCCTGTAAGCTGTTAGGTGCACAGTTGCACCTGTGTGTTCAGATGTGACAATAGCATTCTCTTTACAAGTATATCCAGTCCCATTTCTTTAATGTGTTCATGTAAAGGCCTGTTGTTCCTGAGACTTAGTTACTGCTGTTCCACAGCCCAACCCTGGAGGACTGACCTGGCAACAGACAGCCAGCTCAGAGCCTGCTATAGGGTTGACATGTAAATATAACAGCCTGTTTCTTCTAAGAGTGTTAAAGCAGCAGAAGGTTTTTGCACTCTTGGACTGAGAAACCTGGAGAGGCATGGAGATGTCCAGGTTCAAGTGCAAAGGGAAGCAAGTGTGTAGTAGATAAGTGAGGAGGGAAGCCATCAGTAGTGCCTAGTCCCCCAGTCCTTCTTTGCAAGTGATTTCAGCTGGAAACATCTGCTCCAGATTTTCTGCTTTGGTCAACAGCATCTTAGTAGGCAATTCAGATTTGCACAGAAGTCATTGTAATTCTAACCAGGTAGTCTGACAGGTTTACTGCTATGATACTAAGACAATCTACCCACTTCATGGTTGAACACATAAATCCCAATGCTTTTTCATTTGATAGCTATAATTTGGGATCTTACAGATCAGGCTTATTCATTTATTAAAAATAGGTAACTACCTCTACCAAATACAGTTGTTGTAAAACTAAAAAAAAATGTAAAGTATGCACCACATGCTTGGGAAATAAATAAATGAATAAATAAATAGTTATGATTATAACAATCTTCAGCAGACTGTAGTAACAATGTGAAAGGCTGCTGAATGGAAACAGAAATCAGAGAAGAATTCTTGGGAGGAGGATTTCAAGTGGCTGAAACCTCCAGGAAAGGGGCAGGCAACAGACGTGTTGGATAAACCAGAAAAATATTAAGTGACTGTGTATCATCACAGTGCATGGTTGGGGTACAGAGAGGTGGAAGTTAGGGTTAGGAGTTAAATTAGAAAAGATGGGGTAAAGAGTCAAACTACGAACTGTACTAAATAACACTTCACTGGGATTATTAATGCAAATATTAGAGTCTACAACAGAAGGAGATACAAGTACAGCTGAATGTATATTCAATATGCAATAAAATCACATTTTGATATTTTTGTTTCTACTTTTGCACTTTGCATCTTTATTATCTAAGTTGCCTTTTTGTTATGATAGAAATATTCTAACATTAGATGATAGAGATGGTTGGTCAACTCTGTAAATATACTAAAAACCATTGGGTTATACATTTTAAATAGGTGAATCTTTGGTATGTAAATTATATCTCAAAACAGTTGTTAAAATGTGTAATGAAGAAAACAACTTCTTGATAATTGAGATTTCTAGAAAGCAACCTAGAATAGTGGAAAATGAGAACCTTATAGTCTGAGACACCAGGCCACACAGTCTCGCTCACCATTTTCAGCTGAGTGACACAGCTGAGTGTCATTTAGGACCTGAGACAGTTGACAGTGATAAGGTATTTGACCATTCTGGGATCATTTTCCTCATTGCTGTCGTGAGGAGTCATACTCTCCTTGCAGTGGTGTTATTAGGAGTGCATGAGAAAATAAATGTACATCTCCCAGCACAGTCCCCTGACAACAACCCAGTAGATAACAGCTATCATTTTAATTGTATTATCATTTCTAAACCTGTAGCATTCATATAGATTGAGGCTAATGCAAAGCAGCACAATAGACTTTCATGGTTCTGGGTGTGCAAACCAATAACCCAGAGGAAGTCAACTTTTGGTCGGGTCAGAGCTGGCAGGCTTCCCCTAGGGCCACACCCACCAGCCCCTGCTACTCCTACTCAGGCCCACATATGCAGAAGCATGAAGATATTCCTTCTTGAATATTTCAGTCAGGGGATGTGACACTGGACAAAACCTTGATGATTTTCGCTTCCCTCCATTATAAACTCTGTGTTTCTCACTGAAAATATACCTGACAGACTTGTTTTCCAGGCCAGCAGAGACTTGCAAACTCATGCAAACTCCTGTATTATTTATGTAAGGAGGGTGAGGCAAAGGAAAAGAAGCTAAATCCAGAAACTGAAGTTTCCCATAATGAATAAAAGCTTATATCTAAATTCACAGGATGTACACATTACAGAAAATAAGGTCATTAATGATGAAATCTGAAACAACTTTTAATATTCTTTAAAAATAGATTTAAGGTGACTTCTGGACAAGCTGGAGGCATAGGTGGAAACATTGTGCCTCCTAGCACAACCAAATTTAAAGACAACAAAGACTTAGAAACAAAAACACAACCAGAACAGACATAAAATTGAACATCTGACAATGAACCATTCATTCAGGTCAGTAAGAGGGGCGGAGTCGGAGGCTGGGGGGAGAGGAGTGGCAACAGGAAAAAGCAGTGATTGGCAGGCGCTGGGAGGAAACGAGAAAACGAGCAAACCCAGTGAGATGATCAAGGCAGTTGGCTGACTGCAGTCACATGTTAATGCACAGATAAACCAGGCAAAAAAACGGGCAGGGAGACAGACCCTGCAACCCAGGACCCCAGCAACAGGAAATAAAGCCTCAAAGCACTGATTAAAAAAACTTGTGGAAGTTGAGGTGCTGGGAGATCCCAAGCCTCACAGGAGAGTTTATTGAAGAGACTCACAGGGCCCTAGAATATACACAAGCCCATCCACCTGGGAACCAGCACCAAAAAGGCCCAGTTGGCTTGGGGAAAGTGGCAGAGGGGACTGAAATCCTAGAGAGAGCTGAAAAAACACCATTGTTCCCTTTCTGACCCCGCCTCCACATACAGCATCACAACCCAGCAACTGGGCTGCCCCATCCTGGTGAACACCTAAGGCTCTGCCCCTCATATATAACAGTTGCAACCAAACCAAAAAAATTATGGCTCAAACAGAAGAATAAATGAAAGCCCCAGAGCCAATACTTTTAAGCAATCAAGAGATAACCATCGTATCAGATGCACAGTTCAAAATACTGGTGATCAGGATGCTCACAGAACTGGTTGATTTGGGTTGCAAATTAGATGAAAAAATGAAGGCTACACTAAGGGAAATGAAGAAAAATGCAGAGGGAACTAATAGTGATGGAAACAAAACTGGGACTGGACAAAACAAAACAATGGAGTGGACCAGCAGGAAGAAAGAAACAACCAAACAGAAAAGAATGAAGAAACAAGAATTCAAAAAAATGAGGAGAGGCTTAGGAACCTCCAGGACATCTTTAAACATTCCAATGTCAGAATTATAGGGGTACCAGAAGGGGAAGAGGAAAAGCAACAAGTGGGACACTTATTTGAACAAATAATAAAGAAGAACTTCCCAATCTGGCAAAGGAAATAGACTTTCAGGAAGTCCAGGAAGTTCAGAGAGTCCCAAAGAAGGTGACCCAAGAAGGAACACACCAAGACACATCATAATTATATTAGCCAAGATTAAAATGAAGCAGAGAATTCTAGAAGCAGCAAGAGATAAGGGGACAGTCACCTACAAAGGAGTTCCCATCAGACTGTCAGATGATTTCCTCAAAAGAGACCTTGTAGGCAAGAAGGAGCTGGAAAGTATTCCAACTCATGAAAGGCAAGGACCTACATCCAAAATTGCTCTATCCAGCAAAGCTTTAATTTAGAATGGAAGGGCAGATAAAGTGCTCCCAGATAAGATCAAGTTCAAGGAGTTCATCATCACCAAGCCCTTATTATATGAAATGTTAAAGGGACTTATCTAAGAAAAAGAAGATTAAAAAATATGAACAGTGAAAGGACAGCAAACTCACAGTTATTAACAACCACACCTAAAACAAAAGCAAACTAACAGACAGCTAGAACAGGAGTGGAGCCACAGAAATGGAGATCACATGGAGGGTTAGCAACAGAGGAGTAGGAGTAGGAGAGGTGGGAAGAAGGTACAGAGAATAAGTAGCATAGATGGTGGGGAGAAAATAGACAGGGAGAAGGCAAGAGTAGTGTGGGAAATGTAGAAGCTAAAGAACTTATGACACGGGTAAAGAAGATTTTATAATGACAGCTAAAATACAGATTTAAAGACAAATGAAGATTTTGACTCAAATATATTTTAATCTTGCCAAGGCTGTGAGGCAAATGTTACGTCCATATATAACTTTCAAATACAATTTTGAGGTCAGATTATCATGATCTATTATTAAACTCATGTCATCTTAATCATCAATCTCAGTTTCAAGATTCTAAGTCATCAAACTACACAATTACTCATATATATATGTGTGTGTGTGTGTGTGTGTGTGTGTATATATATATGATAAGGGAAGGGGATGATCAGATAAAAAACATAATTATATTATGCTACACTGTGAAGGGCACTAAAAAGATATGTTAGACTTATATATATTGATAGGACATGTTCATAAAAAAGGGTAACTAAAATGTGAAATATGCACAATTTTGTAAAATGTAAATGTATATGTATAATATATTCTGTGTATGTGCATTTGAGAGTGAAAGCAATGAATTTCTAGCAAAAGCAACCAAAAAAAAAAAGAACTTATGACACATGGACATGAAGTAAAGGGGGGAATGTGGGGGAGGGGTGTGCAGGATGGAGGGGAATGAAGGGGGGAATGGAACAACTGTAATAGCATAATCAATAAAATATATTTAAAAAAAAGAAAAAATAGATTTAAAACATGAGATTTTGGTTAATTGCTATAACTTTATTTTACATGTTTATCTTTTCATGATAAACATGCAAAAATAACAATGTAACAAAGTCATTTAAAATTTTATTTTAACAGCTTCTAAAAGCACATGTCAATATAATTTTAGTATGTTTCTAATGACATGTTGAAAAGCATTCAAACTGTAAGTAGTGAACGTCTCTTGTATACCTGTCATTTTTACAGATGTCCTTTACATAACTACCCAATGAAGATATTGTTATAATTATTATCAATCAGGTTTTATTAACAAGGAATTAGAACCAAAGAGGAAAAGGAATGGCAAATCTACGTTAAAATAGCAGGATAAACCTGAATAAGCAACCTCCCTATCACATAACTAACAAAATAACAAAAAGAAAAAAACTCAAAAAAGAAAAAAACAACTACATAGCAGCAACCAAAAAAAGAAAATAAACATTGTCTATACTCATAAACTTCAAAACTCATAGAAAAGATAAGATTTGGAAAACAGGGAAGAGGCGCCATACAACACAGTGTGGCAAACTTTCTAGGAACTGGCAGTAAAACTCAACCATAAGAAAGGTAACTGAGTGACCAGCACCTCTGTTCCAGTTCTGACTGAGAGTTGCAGACACACTTGCTGGGGAAACATAAATAAGGAAAGTGAGCAGCAAGGCTGACTTATAAATATAAGGCCTGTAGGGCCGCACACTGACTTGGAACAATGGGCTGAAATCAAACTCTTCCCGCGTGGACATGTGGATTCCACCCTTCCAACCAGATGGAGTGTAACATTATACAATACATTTGATAAGCTTTCAGAAAGTGTAGCCCAAATAAATCTTGTTCCTCCATGGTTGACTTTCCTTCCTCGTCTTGATAATTCTCCCGGCTACAGAAAAATGGATAGCATATAAAAGCCTCAGTCTTCAAACTATTGTTGAAGAAGAAAAGACACAATTCTCGAATACTGTGAGATATGACATCAAACTGAATAAGCGATTTGGACAGCACCACCCAAGCATAAACAAGATGACAGAATTTACGTGGAAACTAGGCACAGGTGTAACAGTGAAAAGAAAAGGAAAATCTCTTGCACAGTAAAAACCTAAACTAGATGAAAACATATTCCTCTGACCAATGAAAAAAGTTACTGCACTATAGAACATTTTTTGTGAATAAAATTGAACCAACAAGAACTCGAAAATAATCTTGCATTGTGTTAAGAATGAGATTTGTTTCAAAGGGAGGGGGAAAAGATCATCAACCTACGTATGATATTGAAGATCATATTTATCTAAAAAAATAATAAATATATTACAAAATTATGAAACAAATAGACATGTCTAAAAATCAATATCACAGACAAAGAGCCTGAGCAATGTTCAGTGAAAGAAAATAAAGACACAAAGAGACTAAATGTATTGACAGACATCAATAGAGACGAAGGACAGGCAACTGCAAGTCAGCCTCGTGGTGACTAGTGACCCTAAAGTATAGAACTCAAAAAGTGTAACCGAAAAATAAAAATACGCAATACAAAAAATGCTTCACTGCAATAAGCAACAATAATTCAACCCAAATTTAGAAATAGAAGAGGTTTCAGGGCAATCTGGTATCTGAGGCTCCTCATAAACATTCATTCTGGTTAAAATTTTTAAGGACAAATAAGTCTCCTCCATGTGTCCAGGAGAAAGTCAGTCACACGGAAAGGACAAAACAACAGGTTGGCTTCAGACTTGTCTATGGTAACATAATAACAGGCTATGTTTAAAACATTGTGAGTAAAACTATTATCTAATGATACGATCCTGAGCAGAGCTACGGTATAAATATAAAGCAAATGGGAAGAGCCCAGAGAACAGAGCACCCAGGAGCTCCTCTTTGAAAAAGCTACTTGAAGATAAATACAGCCAAAATCAAGAACAAAAAATTCTGTTCAGCAGCAATCACAATTAAGTAAGGAAATAATGGGAAACTGCTATGCAGATTCTGGTTACAGATTAGAACATTACCTTTGTATACCTGAAGCGTGTATAACTAGTAACAAAACATAAAATTGGAGATGTGAAGAAGAGAATAGAATTGTGAAGGTCTAGCTTTTATAAAAGGAGATCAATCGACAAAGAGCTAAATTGAAATAGTTTTTTTTAAAAAATAATTTCAATCTCTGAATGGCTTCCATAATTATATATTTTTTTCATGTCAGAATAATCCTTTAGGCAGAAATATCTCTTGTGAAGAAAAATGAATGAATTTCTGCAATGACTCCAACTAACACTGTGGTTTCTCTTCTGAAAAATTCTAATACAATTAAAATGTTTTCATTAAACATTGCATGGTTGGCCCTGGGTGGTGTGGCTCAGTTGGTTGGAGTGTCATTCTGTAACCAAAGGGTTGTGGGTTCAATTTCTGATCAGGGCCCATACCTAGACTGCGGGTTGATCCCTGGTCTGGCCGCACACAGGAGGCAAGCAATCAATGTTTCTCTCTCACTTCAGTGTTTTCTCCCTCCCCTTCCTCTCTCTCTGTAAAGGCAATGGGGGAAAATGTCCTCATGTAAGGATTAAAAAAATCACACTGTTGTATTTAATAAATCACGACTTTATGTTAGTCTTTCTCATGGCTCATATGCATTAAAAGACTTTTGAAACAATGTAGAACACATGGAAATAAAGACTGGGTCTTAGTCATGAAGATGTCTACTTTTCTTTCTCATTTCTTATTCTCATAATAAGCTTGCATCGCGTTATTTTTTTTAATGAAACAAAAAGCAACATCCTTGCTACTAAGGGATTTGAAATCAAATGGTTTTAAATAGACTTTAACACTAACATTGCCATACCTGAAGAAATCTGAATGGGGTGGGAGGGCAGGGGCAGTCGTTGAAAAAAAGGGACCTGAATGAATTAATGTTGATTGGAAGATATCTTATGGAGATAAATGCCAACAGTTTCTGAAGGGAGGAATTAACAAAAATTGACAGGGAGGAATGAAAAGAATCTGTAAAAAGATCAGGGAAAGTGCAAAATATGCCCAATTTTTAAAAATCATTAGGTTTGCCTGGACTAATGTCCCTGTGTTTTGAACAAGTAAGGAAAAGGAAGAAAGGACAAGGGTTGGGGGTGGGGAGAAATAGAAGGAGAAAAAGGACACAGGGAGAGGGGGGATTGGGAAGGAGAGAGATGAAGGGGAAGAGGGGGAGGAGGAGGATAAGGACCAGCAGGATGATAGAGGAACAAAACTTTTGTTAGACCTCTTATATGTTTTCTTATGTTCTAATTATAACAATAGTGTGAGGTACTTTAAAAAAAGGAGAAAGAAAACAGAGGTTTATAGAAATCAAATAACTTATCCAGATGTGTAAAGCTAGCAAATACCACAGCCAGAATTCCAACCCCCCCAAAAAAGTGAGAATATTTCTAGAATTACTTTCAAACTAATGTAAGAATTTAAAGACTAGGTATATCTACTTATCCCATAAGCCTTCTTTATGGATAGCTCAAACTAAGTTACTCAACTTAGTTTGAGTAACCAAGTAGAGAATCATTTTTTCTTTAAAAAAGTAGAGAATCCTTCTGTCTTTAAAAAAGAAAGTAGGATTCATTGACTGTGTTTTGTGGCCAAAGAAAATATTACAGAGAAATTGATACAAATTGTTCGTATTTAGTTTGTTTTGTTTTTTTCTCCTAGATCAGCAATTTTCAACAAGTGTGCAATAAGAATTTTTTAAATATGTGATACCTGACTGTTTAGTCAGGGGCACTGACCTCTTTTCCCTTAGACTGTCAAATAAAGAAAAAATGACAATAGCCAACAAAACAATAGCTATCCAGGGTGAGTGAATCAAAATTATACTTTTTAAATATTGACAAAAATATATATTACTAAATTACTAAAATTGGAGAATTTTAGTAATTACTTTATGTGTGCCATGAGATGAAAAAGGTTGAAAATCACTGCCCTTGATCATACAGAAAGCTACTTTCAATACCCAGGTGCTCGCTCCCAACTTTGAAGTACATGGCCAAAGCTGTGTATCATATTGACCCTAATGGACCCAGCAGCTATTAGTTCTGCTTTTTTTTGTTGATGTTGTTCTTACCTGGGAAATAATTGCACATGCGTTGGATCTCAAGGCATGATTTTAACATCTGCAGGCATAATCCTAATTCCTGGCCAAGGTTCATTCTCTTACATGCTCCACCTATGCCAAGTAGGTCTGCTTCTACCTCTGCTGTTTTCTCCAAGGCTGCAATTTCACATCAGGATGTTGAGGTCCAAAACAGATGTTGAAAAGGGACAATCCGAACGAGCCCCGGATAAAGTTAGGCTGACCAGGAACTAAAGTTAGGCTGACCAGGAACAGGGAAATTTTTACTTCCTAAAAGGGCTAACCGCCAACTACACAAAGAGCCTTTTGAATTTCCCTAATAAGCCGATGGCAATCAGCTGTTTAGAGCTAGCCAGTAGCTAACAGCCACATCTGCTTCTGTTCAAAGCTTGCTTGCATACCCCTATATAAGGACATAGCTGTAAGCGCTGGGGCTTGGCTCTCATCTGCAGCTCTCCTGAGCATAGTGTCCTCGGACACTCAGAGAGCTCGCCCCTGCACAGGTAAAACTTGGCCAATAAAGTCACATCTTGAAAATTCTGAAAGTCTCCGAACCTCTGTTTCTCATGACGGCGGATGCAACACAGGACATTTGCCAGGATAGACTAGTCTGTGTTGTTATCATTTTTAAACAGTCACTTTCATCATATCTCCTTTGGTTATTGGTGGGCATTTTTTATCTCTGCCATCCTCGCTCTGAATTGATGGAATCTTTCCCATCTGGAAAACCATAACAGCAACAACAGCAGACTCTAGGGGGTCACATCAACAGTTAAATGCTTCCGCCAAGATGTGGCACATGTTGTGACATGTTGAGCAGAGCAAGTGTCCTCAGCAAGCTTAATTTCCAAAATAAAGAGAAATATAATCTTCCAATGCTCAATACTAGAGCAGAGCCAAGTAACAGGTGTTAAAAGTAAGATCCTCTACAATCAAAATCATTGATTTCTACTTATGTCCTAAATAGAGGTATGGGATTATATTATCATTCACTTAGCTATCTTAAGTTAAAAAGAATGAAATAGTCATACAGTCAAGTATTGATAAACTGTACAAAGTTATCTTTGACTTATTGTCAATTTTTTAATTAAAATATGTATTACCCTAAACATAATCAGAACCATTTTTATGCCTTTATCAAGAAGGAAAAATCACAATGGCAGTATGATAGCTCTTCCCCATCTATAAGCTGATACCTTGCTTCCTTTATGTTGATTTCTCCCAGGCGACATCACCACAAACAATTTTTTTCAATGGAAGAGGAAATATACATACCTATTCTGAGATTCAGCCATTGCGATTATATAAGGTAGGAGGAGCTGCTACAAATTGTTAAAGAAAACTTTGTGAGCAGATGCATTTGAATTAAAGGGTTTTAGCCACTTAGGATAAATTAAAGAGAAAGGAGATTCTTTAGGCTGACTGGAAAACTTTAGTAGAAAATAACAGAATAACACAAAAACATTAATACTTGAAAAATGAGATTCAATAAGACCTAAAAACAGAACAGTGTTTCATGACTCAGTCTACTTTAACCAAACCTTACATATGTCCACAGGAGAGGGCATTTCAGGCTGCTATACTTTCAGAGGTTTGGGGTTTGGTTTTGTTTTTTTCAGTGAAAGGGGCTTTTTAATGCCTGATGGGTTATGAATTTTCTTCTTTTAAAATTTTTCTCATATAAACCAATTTCTGATTAATAAAACACATATGTATCTTTTTTTAACATATAGTCACAGTAGCAAACATAAGAAAAATAACTCACATTTTAGCGTAACTTTTGCAATTCTCAGAAATCCTTTTATTTCCCTCAAAGGACCAAAGATTGGCAGCCTCACTGATGAAGTCTTCAATAAATTCTTCCAGAGCCCAGGACTTCTTGAATTTGCTTGCATCTTTAGATGGTTGGGTGATTTCACATCCAAAACAGGAATGAAGAATAGAAATAAGACTTGAGGAAAACCACAAGTAAATTCCAGCCCACCACTGAAGGACTTCATTAACTAGCGCTGGTTCTACCACAAGGCAAATTATTCTGAAAAACAGGATTTCTGCCACACCAAACTGAATAATAAAGAAAAGTGCAGAGTGTAACATTCTTGTTCATGAAGGCTTTCTCCTTATTTACAAATGAAACATTTGTAAATTATACCATAGCAATGCATCTCTTTTTCCCAGAAATTCACAGGGAAAGAAATTTTTCCTCAGGAATTTCATTAGCAAAGTCTGTTGAGCTAGAGAATGTTGCATATTTTTGAACTTCAAAACATTATTACAAAATACAGGAATTGAAAAATATTAATTCCTTTCAAGAGAGGTTGCTGTAGCTTGCATTTTTACAAATGTGTATGACATTGACTAAAAGAACTACAAGTAAATTCAGCTTTACAAGTACTTTAATTCTACAAGTAATCAATCACCACAGTACCCTCATTAGGTTCCAGGCACAACACAGCCACACCTGAACTTCATAGTTCCTCTCACATACACAACCAGTTGTTTCAATCAACTATTTTTTTATATTTCTTAAATTTTTTATTTAGTTATTTTTCAAGCACAGTTTTCCGTCTATTTCTCCCATCCCAGCCCACCCCACCCCGTGCTCCCCACCTCCCTCCCATTTCCACCCCCCTTAGTTCTTGTCCCTGTGTCCTTCATACTTGTTTCTCTAAATCCCTCCCCTTTTTTTCCCCTTAGATTCCCTCCCCTCTCCCCTCTGGTCACCGTCCCCCTTGTTCTCTATTTCAGTGTCTTTTGTTTTTATTCTGCTTGCTTGTTTGTTTTGTTGTTTAGCTTCCTGTTAAAGGTGAGATCATATGGTATTTGTCTTTCAACACCTGGCCTATTGAATATAATAAATAATTCCTAATTTATATTATAGTAGTAGACCTATTTATAAGTAACATAAATCAAATGGAGAAGTGAATTACCATAGCTAATGATGAATATAAAAACATAATAAAATTACAGCTGTCGCCAAAGGTCTCCAGATAGACTGAAGTTGATCAAGGCCGCAAAGGTGAAACAGAAGACACCAAAGCAAGCAATAGTGAAGGATACGACTTGCTTACTGTGTAACTTCCCCTTAGGGTTTTGCTTTCTCTACTAGTGCTGCTGTCACCCACATGATGTGAAGTTGTGGGGTTAGGATGGCGGTGGTTAGGATAGGGCAGCAGTGATAGAGAAAGGAAAAATGCAACCCAGATTTTTTATTGATGTTCAAGTACAGTTGTCTCCATTTTCTCCGCATCATTCCCCTCCACCCCAGCCATCCCCACCTCCCACCCTCGATCCTACCCTTTATGGCTTTTTCCAAAGGTCCTTTATACATGTTTCTTGACAAACCTTTCCTCTTTTCCCTCATTGTCCCCTCCCACCTCCCCTCTGGCTACTGTCAGTTTATTCTTAATTTTAATATCTCTGGTTATATTTTGCTTATTTGTTTTGTGTTTAGGTTCCACTTGTAAATGAGATCATATGGTGTTTGTCTTTCACCACCTGGCTTATTTCACTTAGCATAATGCTCTCCAGTCCCATCCATGCTGTCACAAAGGGTAGGGAGCTTCTTCTTTCTGCTGCATAGAATTCCATTGTGTAAATGTACCATAGTCTTTGATCCATTCATTTAACTGATGATGGGCGCTAAAGTTGCTTCCAGCACTTGGCTATTGTAAATTGTGCTGCTGTGAACATTTAGGTGCATAGGTTCTTCTGAATTGGTGTTTCAGGATTCTAGTCCTAGCAGTGAAGTTGCCAGATCAAAAGGCAATTTCATTTTTAGTTTTCTAAGGAAATTCCATTTTAAGCACAGTATTCTCTTGTAGCCATGGTGCTCTCAGGGATCTGGGCCAAGTGTTAGGGGAAAATATCCAGAATTGTCAGGACAATGTTTCTTACATGGTACTTTATCCATGACACTTATGATAGTTAATTGCATGTTCAACTTAGTCAAGTTGTTATTCAAATGTTATTCTGGGTGTGTCTGTAAAGGTGTTTTGGGATGAGGTTTACATTTGAATTGGTAGACTGAGGAAAGTAGATTCCACTCCCAAATGTAAGTGGGCCTCATCCAATCAATTAAAGGTTGACTAGAATGAAAAGGGTAACCCTCCCATGAGCTTTTCATGCAATTATATTTCACCGAAAATCCCCTCCTCCTGGGTCTCCAGCCTGCCAATGTTCAGACTGGACTGAACCACTGCGAAGTCTCCCAGTGGCTAACTGTAGATGGCACAATTTCTGAGCCTCTGTGGTCATGTGAGCCAGTTCCTTACTGTACATATCTTTGTACACGAGTATACCTCTCAGTTCTGTTTTCTGGAGGACAATGACTAATACAGTCATTAATGTTTTCTAATCAGCTAATGTTTTCAGTGGATGGATTACCAAACAGAATAACAAAGACTCCAGGCATCATTATTTAGCCTAAAGCTTCTTAAACAGTATGGTGTATACACATTACCAAGATCTCATTAAAATACAGATTCTGGCTCGCAGGTTTGCAGGAGGCTTGGGGCTCTGCATTTATAACAAGATCCCAGGGAATGCCAAAGCCAATACCATTGACCAGATATATAACTTTGAGCAGCAAAGATGAAGAGACTCCATCTTTACTTCAGAGTAAAGCGACCGAAGACTTCTATGGGCCTCGCAGCCTCTGCTGCCTTTCATTCAGTCCTAGGCCTTTGCCTACATCAAGGCAGAGCTATAGTTAAAAGTATAAATCAGGGTCATCTGTGAGGAAAATGAATGTCACTCACAGCAGTTGGTCTCTGTTTCCACTATCAGCAAGCACAAATTGGTGCCTGTCTGTGCATGAAGAAGAAAAATAGAAATGGATAAAAACAAAAGCATTCCCCCTTGGGCAGAAACAATCCACTGTTCCAAGGATTATTGTCTGGCTACATCACCATGGTAGGCAGAACTTTGTCCTCTAAGTGGAACTAAATCCATGCTGCTTTCTCAAAACCTCCCCATAGCAATGCATTCTCTCGACGAGTACCTAGGCCAGCTTGCCTATCTTGCCAGAACAGAGAAACATGTATTGCTGAGTTACTTTTTATGGTATCAAACCCACTGATAAGAAAAAATTTTGCCGTATATTAAAATGTCACTTAGCCAATTTTGAAAAGCCTTCATTTGCGACCATTCAAATATGCTCTTTAATACCCATAGTAGAGATAATAG
The DNA here is from genome assembly GCF_021234435.1 of Artibeus jamaicensis. Lineage (NCBI taxonomy): Eukaryota > Metazoa > Chordata > Mammalia > Chiroptera > Phyllostomidae > Artibeus > Artibeus jamaicensis. Next base: position 12,546,089 of record NW_026522046.1, on the reverse strand, counting down.
AAAATGAAATGCCAACCTTATTTTCCATTTAGTTTTAGGTTAACGTTTTGCAATAACTTGTCCTGACTTGACAAAAGCACTTGTACAATATAAGCAGTAAATGCTACCACGTATTTACCCAGTACACACCAGGTTAATGAAACATGAAAATATTTCTCCATGAATGAGGAAGGCAGCTGCAATTTTTGTAAAAGAAAATGTGTTCTGTTTTATCCAGATTTCTAAACAGTTAGCCTCATGATGGGAAGTAGCAGTCCAGGTTAGAAGACCTGGTGTTTTATCAGATGCATTACCTAGTCTTTGGACCACATAGTATTTAAAACTGTTTGTGTCAGAAAAAAATCATGCAGGTGTGAAACAAGTGAGTTGAAAGGTGCTTTCACTCACTTTCCATTATAAACTTCATCCCGCGAAACTGTTCATTTCTGCTCCTTCCTTTTAACATCATTCTGACTTCCTCAGCTCCTTGGCTACTTTGGAAGGTGTTTTGACACCTCACACTTTTAAAAGTAGTAAAAAGCAGGATGTGTTTCTCCACGGGCATCTCTCTGTTTTCTAAAACTGTTAGAGGAAGAACTTCTGCAAAACCAGATATTTCGATTAGAGAATCTTCACACATGTGATTGTAATATATTTAAATGGGCTTACCACTAAATCTAGGCTGTGCACAATGTAACATTTCCTTCATGATCCCAAAGTCTCTTAAACATTGCATGACAAATGTGTGGAAATGTTGGTAAACAGTGCAGTCTAGCTGATCAACTGCAACACAACATTTTTCCTGAGCGCCGAGGCAATAATGGTACCCAGTTGCTAGGTTGCTAAAATAAAGTGAGTTACTGGCTCACATAGGTATCATCTAACATCTGGATCACGCTGTTTCCCAGACACAGAAAAATCATTAGCCTAATGAGTTAAGGTTGCTTGACACCTTATTTATATGGGTGCATTCATTTAGGTAAATTACCTCAAAGATCTGGACTGTTTTCAGTATTTAAGTTTCCAGTGTCTTGAGTAGAACCAGAAAATGCATTTGCTGCGAAGCGAGTCATTTAAAACATTTTAACTAAAGGCAGAGGCACACTCTTCCCTCTGTCCTGCAGTCTTACATGCGAATCGCAAACCCTAACCCATCTTCTCACCCGTTCCTTCCCTCCCTAGCATCTCCACTAACTCTTCAGGAAGGCATTTCAGCAACAATATAACCGATTTTGAAAATCAGGCTTTTGTAACTATTTAATGAAAATAGCATTTTATAGACATTTTCATTAATAAAAATTTATGAGCTCATAAAAATAAAATGAACTAACATTTTCTAAATGGCCACTACGCACCTCCACTTGGTAGGCACTTTATGCATTATATGCATGATCTCACTTACTAGCTGCCCAAATCTGTAGGACAACTATACTCATTCCCCTTTCCAGACAACGAAATGGGTCCTCTGAGAGTACAAATGTGTCTCTAGTCATACAACTAGTTACTACGAGCTAAATCATATGTTTACATACATATGATAAATTAACTAAAATAAAGTTTACTTTAACCTGCCCTAGGCAGTTTTGTTTGCTTGGTTTATATCTACTCATTTTTCTACTTGTAAAGGTAATATACTCATCATTAGAGAACTTGGAATAAAGAATACTGCAAACAAATATTACTTGTAATTCTGCCACCCACAGGTAATAATTGATAATATTACCTGGTTTTATATCAATTTAAATTTTACAAATGTAGGTCCATATTGAGTGAATCTTTTATGGCTAGTACTTGTATGTAACAATATCTCATGATCATTTTTCATATTGTTAAGTGTACTTCTAAACATGATTCCCATGGCGACAGTTAGTTTGTGTAATAATTCAATCTGTTCCTCATTTTCAAATATTTGTGTTGTTTCTAAATGTAATTGTTCTTTAAAAATAAAAAAGAAGACAGTGTTATGCAATTAATACAATTTGGCACTGAAAATATGAAATATTCGATTCTAGATTTGTTCTTTGTCAGCTCTGCAACTTTAAGAATGCCATTTAACCTTTCTGGTATTAATTTTCATCTTCAAAATAAAGAATTAGAGTAAATGACACTTTTAACATATTTTAGATTCTATAAATCTAGGAATACCATATAAGTCATCCCCAAACTCTTATGTTTAACCTAGGATATTTGTATACCCAAAGATGTAGGCAACTGGGAGAGAAGAGTGCCGACAACATATGAAGATTAAATCAATCTGGAAGGCTTTACTTCTTGGTGTGTCCAATCTACTCCAATTGAATCGAAACGTACTTCTCAACTGAATTGACAAGTACAAGTGTATTGTAAAGTAAAATGTAATATTTTTATAAATTGTACTCTCTAAAACAGAAAACCTCAAAAATGTCAAAATTCAACTGGAGATATAGGAGGTCTATCCAGAAAAAGCCCAACCATTGTTAATATACTGAGAATGGTTTGTTCAACGTAACATGGCAGCCAAACAGAGTGGACTGGAATGTGCATGCATGAACAATGACGACTTCACTGTACTACTCAGTGAGGGAGGGAGACGTTGTTGAGTTGAGCATGTGCACTGTGTGGTCGTCACATTCAAAATGACTAAGTGAGTAGAGCAACAAATTTGCATCAAATTTTGTGTTAAGTTTGAAAATTCTTCTGCAGAAACTATTCAGATGATTCAGAAGGCCACAGTTTCATCAAAACAATGGGTTCCCTTGTACCCATTGTGCCCCAAGCAGAGTTTTCTGGCAACACAAAACACTCAGGTGACTCAGAACTTCTACATCTTAGATTTGGCACCCTGTGACTTCTGACTTTTCCCAAAACTAAAATCACCTTTGAAAGGGAAAGGATTTCAGGCCATCTATGAGATTCAGGAAAATATGATGGGGCAGCTGATGGCAACTGAGAGAACCGTGAGAGGTCCCAAGGCGCCTACAATAAAGGGGGCTGAGGCATCATTATCATTGTCCTATGTACAATGTTTCTTGTATCTTATATGCTTTTCAGTAAATGTCTCTATTTTTCATGTTACATAACAGGGTACTTTCTGGACAGATCTCATATATACTTCACTGTGTTATTAGATATATTTTATGGAGTATTTTGAGTGTTTAAACAGCACTGCCTAAAGCAATTGAAACTGATGCTAAAATAGCATAGTTATGTTAGTAATTAATAAGGTATTTTCACATAATTGATTCAGCCTTTAGGCATAAGTTTTCTTTTTAAATATCTTCCTTTAGGTCCTATAAACAGCTGAACATTTCTCTTGATTAAAATGAACAAATAGTAATACTTTTCATTTCATCTCAGATGGATTCTTCCAAAAACACAAAATATCAACGAAAAATTTCTTCATGAGCCTCTGTTAAAAATATGAATTTTAACACCACTACAAAATATGGCTATGAGAAGCAGCTTATTCCTTGTTCCTCCTAAACATTTACAATTTTCCTCTCTTGTTCTTGTCTTGATGTTATTTGTCCTTCTTCAGTTTTAATTTCACTTGCCACCATCCCAGGAGTTAATCTCTCTTTTGGTTGCTATGTTAGAGACACTTTTTCATTCATAATGTTGACCTTAAAAATAAAGTTGATTATTTTATCAGAAAAAAAGTGGGTTTATTTAGGAACAGCAAAGAGCTGCAATTCATGACAAGCAAGCTATAGAAAAGACATTGGCAAGTATGTCAAATAAGGGTAGAAATGTTATTTTATGGATAAAAAGGAGGAAGTTGGTAGAGGTTGTTTTGAATGAATATCCACTGGAAAAGAAAAGACTTCAGGAAGATGGTGGTTTTTCATTGGCTGAGTTGCTAAGGTAAGTCGATTTCTTATAGCGACACAATGTACCATCTTTTTTCTTTCTGATGCTTCTTTCATGTTGAGGATTCTTCTGTTAGGGTCTAGAATGGACAATCTTCCTGTGATTGACATCTAGTGGTACTGTGTGAGAGCTTCCCCCTTCTGGTCATCCAACTCCATTTTAGTGAAGTTTCCCTTTATTAATTTTTACAATTATTTCTCTCTTAAATCAGATATTTATAAAGTGCACATGATGAATCTTTTTCAAGCTAACTTCTCTGAATAAAAGTTTAATATGTACATTTATACAAGCCACATACACACAGATACATCATTACACACATTGCTACACAAGGGAATCCTTGAGATTTCTCTCACATTTGAATGGTTTGCAAAGCAAACCATTATTGTTGAAATGAAGGCAGCATCTGAACCAATGAAGATGGGGTGAGTTACCTGGGATTTATTTATTTCAATAGTCAGTCTATGAAAACCAGCAATTTCTGACAGTCTGAAGAAATAATAATTGGCATAATGGTAGTCAGGTAAGAGACACAAGGAAAATTAAACAAAGTCTATTACAAGATAATGTTTTAACTTGTTCTGCCCACCATCCAGGTTTTAGTTTGCTTTTGTGGGAATCTATTAATAAAGAAACAGTACGTTTCCACAGGTATACCCTTATATTTTCTCTTATCTGAACACCTGTTGAGATTGAGATCCTCCGTTCAATAATGAGAATATAAGTATGAATGGCATAAGACTTTTTTCCTCAGGGAGTTCAAAGTCTATTGGCCAAAAATGAAAAGTCTTAAACATAGAAAGATAAAGCTACTGAGGGATTTTTTCTTGTTTTGTTTTGTATTGTTTTTTAGAACTAACTCAATTCCTAAAACTATTTGTCAATTTCCCAGGCTCATGCAGATACCACAGCTAATATTTCAGCATGGATGATATGTTATGTTTGTGTAGAGATTTACAGTTTCTCTCCACACCATGTCCCATTTGCTCTCACAGCAGGCATACGATGCAGGTGAAGCAGCCGTCATCCACATTTGAGAGACAATCTGTGAACCGGAGTAACTCCTTCAAGGTCACGCTATGAGACGATGACAAACCGAACTCAGACGGACTCAGACTGTCAGTCTAATGTTGTTTTCACTTTTGACATGCCAAGTTCTCTGAAAATTTTGTCCAATTTTAGATTAGAATCAATAATTATATCCGACAACCTATTGATTCAATTTAAGAATTAAATTTATATAGAAAACAAGTAGGTATAGACCATAGCTTTTCCTATATTTCACCCTTTTCTAGTCTCAATTTTCCTAATCACTTTGAGAGTAATAGAAACATAGGGCAGTACTGGATGATAGGCAATAATAAAGAGAAAAATATTTATTTGATAAATTGAAGTGAAAAGTCAGCAGAAAACTGTTTTGTAGTTAGTAAGAGGCCTTATTTAGACAAAGGAGTTAACCACTTAGAGGTCTTTAAGGTGGTTCTGAAATTATCCTTGTGAGTATGACAAGGGAGTGAAGTCTGTGGAAGGTTTGCAAGTGTGGAGTAAACTGAGGAAATGGGAGGAGCCAGGCTAAGTGAATAAAAGGTTTTCTGCCAGAACCTAGACCACACAGGCTCACCTCAGTGCTGTCATGATTAAAGACCCTCCTCCCATTCAATACATTATGGTAATAAATCTTAGTGTAGAATAAATAGTAAATAGAGCAGAGCAACACTTAGCCTTTCCAGCTCCCCTTTGGGAAAGGATTAAGAAAAAATTGGGGCAAAAGGCAAAGGATGATACCCTAAAAGTTGTAAATAAAAGAATTTATTTTTTCTGTGCCAGTGCGTCTGTTAAATTCTTAGATACCACAGGTCTGCTGGGTTTCCTACTGGCTTGATTAGCTAATGTATCACAGTCAGTGCTTTAGGTACCCAGTTTGTCCTTCTCACCTCCTCTATGAGATCATCAAGGGGAGGAACCCCAGGACCAGGAGAAGCTTGGATAGCTTGATAGGTTTGTCATGGATCGCAAGTAATTTTAACAGAAGCTATCTGCCAGTATCTCCTGGATCCGTTGTCCCCAAGTGCACTCAAAGGGTGAAAGGGGTAAGGAAAAAAGAGCTGACTGGGACATCTCACTGCTGTCCAACTGAAACGTGTGCCAACTGTCTTTCTGGACCACTTTCGTGCTTGTCTATTGGTCTATACTTTGTAAGGGGAACAGAGATGTAAGGGGGAAAACCACAGAGATGTTTTAATTAGCTACATATAGTCCTATGGCATTGATTTTTATCCTTTCTGTGAGGCAGAGTTCAGTGACAAAAAACTTTGCATGGAAGAGTCAGAAAAAATGGCAGAATTTGATGTGTCTTTTGGTCAATGCCCTATTTCCTTATAGCACTGAGGGACAGGTTTGCCTTTGTCTATTACCAGACACGTCCTTCACATTGAAGCCATCTGTTCCATGAACTTCTAAGACTCGGGCCAAGGGAATTTTAAACCAAGAAACCATTTCACCAAATGTCAGTCAGAGTGTCTGGCATCTGGCTAAAACCTAAAAATTCAGAATGTGATGTTTCAGAAGGCTGCACCCTTTTCTGGAATTTCACAAAGTGTAGTGTTTACTTAATTTATTTTTATTTTAAATTCATTTCCCCATTAGAAAATGAATTGATGTCATGTTGTTATCATTCCTCAATTTCTTTTATATATTGTTTGTTATACAAATTTAGCATCCCCTTCTATAATACTGCTGCATATATATGCTTCTTTCTATATATTTTCCATGTCATTTAATAGTGTGTAAAAATGTTAATCTATTATAAGGCAGTACCATTATTAATAAATTGTAAACTGATGTAGACATAGGTATTTTCCCATTTTAAGTAAAATACTTGCATTTTAGAAAATGTTTTTGTTCATATTACATTGTTTGCATCTTTAATTTCTGCCTTAATTTTTCTTAATTAGATCATAATTATTATGATGGAGATCAATAAATGTTTTTGGAATTCTAATTTGGCACATTGAAAGAGAGGGTACCAACCTTCTTCTGGAAAGGTACTCTCTCACAAGCAGGACGGTGTGGATGAGGAGCTTTGTCTCACTGTACCGTTAACAAAAGAACTATCTTAGAAAGATACCTGCAAAAATCCAAGTATTACTGTTTTGAATTTTCACTAGTCTTTGTCTTTCTAAATTGGTCTCTCCTAACCGCTGCTTTTCTACAACAGGAAAAGAATCTTAGGCCTGGGACACACTCTGTCCCACAATCCGCCTTAACCTGGCCCACCTAGGACTCTTCGGAGGAGTTCTGTCCAGATCTTCTCTACCCACGGCCTAGTACGTTAGCCCTTCTCTGAAGTGAGAGGTGCAAGTCAGTGCTGAGAGGGTCTTCAATCGATCACGTCGAAAGCACGTACACCGAAATTAGTCAACATTGGCACCTTTTTGTGCTAACTGTAGTTGTCAGTTGTTGCAGATTTCCTCTTAATTCTTTAAAAAATATTCTGCTTAACTTTTCTTTTACACTACTTTTAGCATTTTCATAGTTTCCATTTGTTATTTATTGCAGCTTTAAGCCTTTGAAGTTCTGTGTTTTTGTTTCGAGGGGTCATGACCTTCTGCCCTCCCAAATGTAAATTCGGTTTCTCTGGAAGCTTTTCCTCCACGACCCTCCAAAAGCACTCCTTTCTTCCCTCTGGAGACCTGTCTTGCCCAAGGAAGCCTGCCCTCCAAACATCCACTATAACCCAGTTTTATTCTCAGCCGGGCATAAATTAATCTTCCAAAATGTTAGATAGTAATCAATGTATCATCTGTAGCACTCATGCTGTGCTTTCTTTCATTTAAAGATACTAAGGGAAATTAAAGAAAAATGATAGCTTGTTAAGATCCAAAGGGATAAAAATTTAATGATAGTGAGAAAAACGCTTTGGATTTGAGAGTCTTACTTGCTGCTCTCTCAGAATTTAATTCAAGTTGCTGCCTTTGAAACACTGTTACTTTACTTTAAAATGTAAATAGGAATCCCAAGTATGCCTCCAATTTTCTTGGGCTCTCAATTCCATATGTACTTTAGACTTTACCTCCCAGAAATTCTTGTTACTGAAAAATGGCTAGCATTCAATGTCTTAATTTCCTCCAATTGGTTTCAGGCTGTGAGTAAGTTCTTTGACTTACTTGAACCAGGCCATAAGCTCAAGGTCACAGTATTTTATTTAATTTTAATTTTTATTTTTAAGTATATTTTATTGACTATACTATTACAGTTGTCCCATTTCTTCCTCTTTATTCCCCTCCACCCTGCGACCCCCTCCCACCAGGCTTCACCCCTCTTAGTTCACCTCCATTAGTCATACATATAAGTTCTTTGGCTTCTCCATTTCCTACACTATCCTTAACCTCCCCCTGTCTATTTTGTACCTACCATTTATGCTTCTTATTCTCTATACTTCTTCCCACATTCTCCCCCCTCCCAATCTCCCCTAATAACCCTCCATGTGACCTCCATTTCTGTGATTCTGTTCTCAAGGTCACAGCATTTTAAAATAGTAAGTTCTAATAGTTCCGTATTGTGGTGTAAAGATATCTTAATGGTATCAGAAAACTGAGGTCCTGAAAAATAAGACAATTTGCAAGGCAATACAGGTGATAAATATCTTCTAACACTCAAGTCAATACTTTCTCTTACAATTAGGTCATTTGCTATGTTGTCATTGCTGAACACCTCATGTGAGACTAAAAGAACTCTTCAAGTGCATTTTATTTCAGTTATATTATCACAACCTCACAGTAACTTTTATCCTTTGTAACCTATCCCTTCTAAAAACTCATCCAGTTCCTGTGAGAAGAAATAGTTCTTATTTTTTTTAATTTATTTAGTTATTTTTCAAGTACAGTTTTTTTTGTCAATTTCTCCCATCCTAGCCCCCCCTCCGCCCCGTCTCCCCACCTCCCTCCCATTCCCCCCCCCACAGTCCTCATCCCTGTGTCTTTCATACTTGTTCTTCAAAATCCCTCCCCGTTTTTCCCCTTAAATTCCCTTCCCTCTCCCCTCTGGTCGCTGCCCACTTGTTCTCTATTTTAGTGTCTTTGTTTTTATTCTATTTGCTTGTTTATTTTGTTATTTAGCTTCCTGTTAAAGGTAAGATCATATGGTATTTGTCTTTCACCGCCTGGCCTATTTCACTCAGCATAATGCTTTCCAGTTCCATCCATGTTGTTGCAAAGGGTAGTAGTTCCTTCTTTCTCACTGCTGCATAGAATTCCATTGTGTATATGTACCACAATTTTTTGATCCATTCATTTACTGACGGGCACATAGGTTGCTTCCAACTCTTGGCCATTGTACATTGTGCTGCTATGAACATTGTGGTGCATAGGTTCTTTGAAATTGATGTTTTAGGATTCTTGGGATATAATCCTAGCAGCAGAATTGCTGGGTCAAAAGGCAGGTCGATTTTTATTTTTCTGAGAAAATTCCATACTGTTTTCCATAATGGTTGTACCAGTCTGCAATCCCACCAACAGTGAACTAAGGACCCATTTTCCCCACAACCTCTCCAACATTTGTTGTTTGTTGCTTTGTTTATGATAGTCATCCTGACTGGTGTAAAGTGGTATCTCATTGTGGTTTTAATTTGCATCTCTCTGATAGCTAACGATATTGAGCACCTCTTCATGTGTCTCTGGATATTCTGTATGTCCTCTTTGGAGAAGTGTCTGTTCAAGTCCTTTTCCCATTTTTTAATTGGGTTCGATGTCTTCCTAGAGTGGAGTCTTGTAAGTTCTTTGTATATTTTGGAGATTAAACCTTTGTCTGAGGTATCATCGGCAAATATGTTTCCCATGCAGTTGGTTGTCTTTTTAATTTAATACTGTTTTCTTTGGCCACGCAGAAGCTTTTTATTTTGATGAGATCCCATTTGTTTATTCTTTCCTGTATATTCCTTGCTCTAGGGGACATATTGGTAAAAATGTTGCCGCGTGGAATATCTGAGATTTTCTTGCCAATGTTCTCCTCTAGGACTTTAATGTTGTCATGGCTTATATTTAAGTCTTTTATCCACCTTGAATTTATTTTGGTGTATGGTGTAAGTTGGTGCTCATGTTTCATTTTTTTGCACATAGCTGTCCAGTTCTCCCAACACCATTTGTTGAAGAGGCTATCTTTACTCCATTTTATGTTACTGCCCCCTTTGTCAAATATTAATTGACTGTAGAGAGTTGGGTTGATTTCTGGGCTCTCTGTTCTGTTCCATTGGTCTATGTGCCTGTTTTTATGCCAGTACCAGGCTGTTTTGATTACAGTGGCTTTGTAATACAGTTTGATATCAGGTATTGTGATCCCTCCTGCTTTGTTCTTCTTTCTCAAAAGAGCAGTTGCTATTCGGGCTCGTTTATGGTTCCATATAAATTTTTGAAGTGTTTGTTTTATGTCTGTGAAATATACCACTGGTACTTTAATAGGTATTGCATTGAATCTGTATATTGCTTGGGTAGTATGAACATTTTGATTATGTTAATTCTTCCAATCCATGAACAAGGTATATGTTTCCATTTGTTTGTGTCTTCCTTGATTTCTTTCTTCAGTGCTGTGTAGTTTTCTGCATACAGGTCTTTTACCTCCTTAGTTAGGTTTATTCCCAGATATTTTATTTTTCTTTTTGCTATATCGAATGGAATTTTTTCCTTGATTTCTGCTTCTGCTGATTCATTGTTCATATATAAAATTGCCTTTGATTTCTGGATACTGACTTTGCATCCTGCTGTTTTGCCAAATTCATTAATTAGTTTGAGCAGTTTTGGGGTAGAGTCTATAGGATTTTCCATGTACACTATCATGTCATCTGCAAACAGTGACAGTTTTGTTTCCTCCTTTCCTATTTGGATGCCTTTTATTTCCTTTTCCTGCCTGATCGCTGTGGCCAAAACTTCTAATACTATATTGAATAGAAGTGGTGAAAGTGGACATCCTTGTCTTGTTCCTGATCTTAGTGGAAAAGCTTTTAGTTTTTGCCCATTGAGTATGATATTGGCTGTAGGTCTCTCATATATGGCCTTTATTATATTGAGGAATGCTCCCTCTATTCCCACTTTGCTGAGTGTTTTTATCATAAATGGGTGCTGTACCTTATCAAAAGCTTTTTCCGCGTCTATTGATATGATCATGTGGTTTTTGTCTTTGCTTTTGTTTATGTGATGTATTACATTTACTGATTTGTGAATGTTGAACCATCCTTGCATTCCTGGGATGAATCCCACTTGGTCGTGGTGTATAATCTTTTGGATATATTGTTGGATGCGATTTGCTAATATTTTGTTGAGGATTTTAGCATCTATGTTCATCAGCGATATTGTCCTGTAGTTTTCTTTCTTTGTTGTATCTCTATCTGGTTTTGGAATTAGGATGATGCTGGCTTCATAAAAGGAGTTTGGGAGTTTTCCATCCTTTTGGATTTTTTGGAATAGTCTGTGAAGAATGGGGATTAGCTCTTCTTTAAATGCTTTGTAGAATTCTCCTGTGAACCCATCTGGTCCAGGGCTTTTGTGTGATGGGAGTTTTTTGATTACTGCTTCAATTTCTTTTGCTGTTATTGGTAGAAATAGTTCTTATTTAAAAATAAAGTTTACAAACACGGGTGCAACCTCAGATGAGTCCGAAAGTTAGTTAGTGGGCTGCCACTACAATCCTGCTTCTCACAATTAGATTCTCTCTTAATCATGTGCTGTGCACCTGCTTCTAAGGGACAGGTTTCCATGAAGTCAAATGAGTCTTCGTCAGAATCCCCATTTGTTCAGTTTAGTGAGCTTTATGCATATACTAATTTTGAAACATCATACCTCAAAGAGGTATTCTATATATATATATATATATATATATATATATATATATATATATATTAGCCTATTCCAATTTAAAATACAATACACCCAAACAAAGTAGGGCAAAAGCAGGTTTGTAGTTGTGAGTATGCAAGACAGTTTATCCTTGTATTTGTATTCATTATTACTGTATTATTTTCCATATGAACACATATCCTATCACTCTAAAGAACAAATGTGAAGAGGAATCTGAAGTTCTCATGTTTCAGTTGTGTGAGACAGAACACGATGGCACAGTTGTTCCTGGGTGAGCAGAGAGAATAGAGACGTTTCAAACCAGGAATAGCTTTTCTCTTGGGTTAAGATCTTTTTCTTCATATAATGCACAAGCTTTCAGTTTTGGCAGGTTTTTGTTGAGACTCAAAATGAAACGTGATCATTGTCTTTTATGACAAATAAGTCTTGTCTCATTTGAGTAACCAAGGAAATGACATCTTAAGTACCCGAACACAGATGGAGAAAAGCTGAGCTGCTTAGGAGGAAGGGTTGTGCACAATAAGCCGAAGCACGTGATCCGAGCAGATCTAATGCCCACACACTTGCTTATGTGAGAATGGGACTATCTCGGTCTTCAGAATGTTTGCTTGTCAAGAGAGTGTCCCAGATACAAGAGGGACTAAGAGATAAAATGATGCCCACTCCTCCCAGTCATGAGAGCTGCTGGGTTCTCATCGTCATGGCTCTACCCTCAGAAACTGAAGTAGGGACAATCATGGTCTGACCTTGCTCCATCTTGCAGAAGAGAAAACTGTGATCCCTCTTTTTATAGGCCACTGCTTTTATTACCCTTGGGTCAGTTTATCTAACTTGAGGGCTTAGCTTGGGAGGGTTAACAAATATGTAGGTCAGTAATCTGATTAACTTTGTCTGACTTAGAATAAAGCAAGGTCTGACATAGTACTTGTGTATCTTGAACCAGCACTAATACTTTTTTTTTGACCTTTAGTAAGCTGATTGAAGTAGATTATTCAGAAGATAAATTCTCAACTTCCGTGAACTGAACCAAGACAACCTTGACCCTATTTTACTAAATTACATCTTTTACAACATGAAGGGCTACATTAAGAAATGCAATGTGTAAATTAGAATTGAGAGATTTGGGAAGAAAGAGCATTTTCATTTTACCAAGAAAAGACTTCTTTAAAGACAGTGGCAGAATGGGCTCTGATTTTCCCTTGGATAAAGTTTTAGTTCTTCATATCACAAAACTTACATCTATAGACCTCAGAAATTTATAATGTGGTTCACCTACATTATTTCTTTGGTTCTTGCAAATACCCTGTAAGCTATTTGTAGAAAGCATTTTTATTCTAATTTTAAAACCATGAAAACTAAGACCAGGAGGTTTTGTGCCCTCCTAAAGTAAAGCCCACTGACATGGTGACTTTAACTTGCAATTGAAGCTTACTGCTTCTACAAGCAAGTCAACTCAAAACAACCCATCTCACCCCATTTACAATTACTCCCCTTGAGTTGTTACTGTACTTTCCAGTGTATGTATTTCATTTATCTGATCCAAAACTCTAACTGAGCAGGAAATATGTCCTGTCTTCATACCTTCTGTACTGCTCAGCCCGGTAACTTGCTCACATTAACCTATCTTGACAGGTTTAATTATACTTTTAACATATATTTATACAATTATTAATAATTATTTAATAACTAATATCAATTCTATTTATCTATTACTATTTTTCAGTGAGAAAATACGGCTCTTTCCATGTAAAACCCCTTTTAGAGGTAAAGCAAAAATTTATTAAGCTGTCTTTTTTTTAATGCATCCCTCAAAGTTGAATTTTTCAAAGATAAATTTATATTGTCTTCTGACACACATGAAAGTAGGGGTCCCTAGTAGATATTTAATCTCCTGCCCTCAGTCGGACTGGGGTAATTAACATTTCTTAGCATTTAAAAGAGTTCCATTGTATTGTTTATTTCCTACCATCTTGTCTTTGTACACTTAGGCTGCTAGATTACTATAGACTGGGAAGCTTTAGTAACAAAAGCCTATTTCTCACAGTTCTGGAGGGTAAGAAGTCTAAGATCAAGGGGTGGGCAAACACAGAGTCAAGTGAAGGCTTGTGTCCTGCTTTGCCGATGGCCATCTCCTCCCTGAGTCCTCACCTGTCAGAGAGCAGAAAGAGAGTAGAAGTGCTCTCTCTCTCTCTCTCTCTCTCTCTCTCTCTCTCTCTCTCGTCTCCGCTTTCATGACTTAAATACCTCCAGAAGGCCCCACCTCCAATGCCATCACACTGGAGGTTAGAGTTTCAACATGTGAAGTTTGAAGGGACAGAAACATTCAGTAACAAGCTTATTAGTGCAATATTTTTTGACATACTTAAAATTCCTAATCTGTTAAGAAACAGCCCACTATTCAGGAGTTTTTATATATTCCTCATTTGAAATTAAAATTTCTATGATTAAAACTAACATCTTTACAAGAAGGCTTTCTCTGTCCAGAAAGACCTGATCCTAGACAGGTAATGATGTAAGAATGCACAAATTGGCCCTAAATGCGGCAAAAGCTATGATTTTTCCACATGAAAAGGAGAAGCAAATTGTAAATCATTTCTATGATTTTGTGTGTCATTCTACATCTCGCACCCACAGAGTGACTGCAGATGAGAGCGACTCTCGGCCATGCCGGCCAAAGTGGTTGGTTATCGTGTATGATTGACAGCTTTGGGTGCCCTTTGCTATCATAAGTCAACCACCTCAGATTCTGGGCTTTCTGCCGTCACAACTGCCTCCAAAACATATTCTCTTATTTCCTTGCCAGAGGCCAGGAAACCTGGGTATAAATGATCTAAAGAGAAGTTGTCACCTGTTCATAAACACAGGTCCCAATTTGTGGCACACATCTGGAGATTGAATGTCTTCAATGGTCCCTTCAACATACCCCTTGTTTCAAAGCCTATTCTTAAAATATAATTATTACAGCCAAATTTAGGGATTCTATATTGATACATGAAATAGCATTTTGATAAGATTTGTAGGATTGGCAAAAACCAAAGAAAACCATGGTGATCTAAAAGTAGAAATATGAAAACATAAAGTCTTAGGTTATTTTAAATTTTAGAAAAGCTCACTTTAGCTCAACCAGAGCAAAAAAGAATGTAAAATAACAAAGAAATAGAAACCACAAATAACTTCTGGAAAATCTATATTGAACCACTAAGAAGTATTTTTCCGCCTTTCTCAAGAATCTTAATGCCTTAGTTTAAGAGCAGGATCTCTCACATTCAGCACTACTGACATTTTCGGCTGGATAATTCTTTGTTGGAGAGAGCTGTCGTGTGTATTAACAGATGTGTAGCAGCATTCTCGGTTCCCTCCCTCACCACTGCTCGTGTACTTAAGAAAACCAAAGACATCCCCAGGCATTGCCAAGTGTCGGAAACAAACCCTCCCCCTGTTGAGAACCACTGGTGAAAGACTAAGGATGGCAATATGTACAAAAAAATATGGACTCAAACATTTTAGAAATAAAATTTTGAGTGATGAGACAAAGGTGTTTATTAGAAAAGCTGGACCATTTCTTTTTTTAATTCTGCTAAGGATTATTTAACTGCACACTATGTGTCTGGCACTGGCTTACTCTTACTCATTCTGACATCAATTGACTTCGGGAAGAACAATCAGTCTGTTTGGGAACATAGTGGTTAGACACACCCATGCTGCAAAGAACACTAGTTAGGAAAGAACATGGGTCTGACAGATTATTAAACATTTCCAGTTTGCTGTGGGAGAAAGATCCTGAGAAAGTATGGATCAAACACTAGCTGTTACCACAGCTATGATAGCGGTTTGGATCCGGGGGAAAGTCACTTGACATTCCAAGCCTCAATTCTCTCTATTTGTTGATGAAGAAACTTTCATATGTTATATGTTAAGAATTAAAGATAATGTATGTGTAAGACTTGGCACATGGAAGATATTACCATTACTGCCCACCAACCATTTATCTCCCATGAATGACTTCTATTATTATTTTCCCCACAACCATTATGTTGTGAACTGGGGACAGAGGATCTGTCTGTTATATCATTACCTTGTATCCTGAGTTCAAATGAATAGGGACACATGGGAAGTACTATTGATAGTAACATGTGATTTATTTAATTTGAATCACATAAACGTGATTGTTTTATTCCTTAAAAATTAAAATTTGAGAGTGCCTTTGAACATGAGATATTTCTATCCACATTTGGTTGACCATGAAGGTTTACTGGAAGAAGTAAGCCCTGAAGGATGAGAAGTAATTAGCTAATCAAATGGAAGAAGAGTGTTGGAATGAGGAGTCCATTCCTTGCAGGTAATGGCAAGAGCAAAAGCCTAGAGTGGAAAAATCACGAGAGTTCTTAAGTTCTTGAGAAGCTCAACACACAGAAGTGCATAGTGGGAATGTTGGTGGTGCTGAAAATTTGTAAGGGACAAAACTGGGGCCATGAACAGGAGAAAGAGTGTGAAAGACATGATAAGCAATTACAAACATATGTTGTTTTTCCTGAGAGCAACAAGAGCCATTGAGAACTATAAATGATAGGTGTATGTAAATTTTTGTTTCATAAAAATTATTTAATTGGGGTATAGGAGTAGAGAGAGGTATTTGTGAGGTATGAGCTGGACCAAAGCCATGCTGAAGTGGAGCCAGGTTAAAAATCTGCTTTGGTAGTTTGGGAGAGAGATGATAAAAGCTAAACTAAGATAATAACAATAAAGTTGAAAAAAAGTAGATGAATTTAAGATTTAAAATTAAGTTTTTTTTAAGTGGTAATTACTTTGATATGAGTGCTGAGAAAATGAGGTGAATCAAAAATAAAACCCATAAAGTCTTCTGATTTAATAATTGATAAAATTACCTCATAAAATTTCCATTTACAAATACCTAACCAGATGAACAAGATCAGCTTGAAACTCAAATTCTCTTTCTCACTATGTGTGTATGTATGTATATTTCATATATATTTCACATATATATTTCACATATAAATACATATGAAATAGATTTATATTATGAAATATATTTTATATATTTTATTTATATAAATAATATATAATTTATAAATATAAAATATATTTTATATTTATATAAAATATTTTATATATTTTATTTATAGTATAAATATATTTTATATTTCATATATAAATATATTAAATGTATTTATATGTGAAATATAAAATACATTTCATAATATATGAAAACACACAAAATATATATGCAAAATAATAAGCAAATAAACAAACAAAAAGGCACAGTTTGATGCCATTAAATTTAAAAAGTGGATCCAAAATGAGAAACCAAACTTCCTAGGGTAGAACAGAGGCAAATACTCCTCCCAATCTCTGATACTTACCAGTCAGAAAGAGAAAAATAAATATTGACAATTGTCACTATTACTCCCAAATCTGGAGGGAGGGAAACCAGATGGGTACTCTGAAGCTTACAAGAAAAACCCTGTTTTACAGAAGGGAGTTTCCCCAAATGAACAGGTGCAGAACCCACCCCTCCACAAAGTACCCTGGAGCCCTAATGCGCATGTTTAGCAAAACCTAAGATGTAATCGCACATCAGCTCCCCCACCATGTCCCTCTAGGCCTGCGTCTGTGGTTATGCCCTCAGGCTTGGGTAGAATGCCAAATACCCAGTGCTCACCCTGGAGCTGTTGGAGTGGATGGCGATGGACACATGTTTTATACATAGTGAGGTGGTTACTTCAGAGTTCTTATACCGTAACACAGCAAAGAAAGACCTGAAAAGAGCAGGCAAAAAAAAAAAAAAAAGCACAGCATGCTAGCAGATGAAGTATAAATAAACGAACAAAAGTATATCCTTCAAAAGATTAAGTCTAGAGAATATATTCCTCTGAACAAAAAAGAATCCACAAAAGGACCTTGAGCTGTAAACAATTTAATAAGAACATTTATATAAGAGTTTCACTTAATGTAATGATGTAAAAAAAAGAATGATGGAGTCTTTAGAATATAAAAGTACTTGTATGGGGGGGGCGGAAATTAAATCTAAAAAGCAAGGAATGGAGGTCAATTAACCGACTTAGAGAAATGACCTGGCATAAAAACTGCAAACGCAGATGGGAAAGACAGCATTTAGAGTAATCAAAGCTAAACTAATAAACCTCAAGAACAAAGATTATTCAGCATGGGTATTGTCGATAGCTGTAAATAGAAAACTCTACAAATGATACACAAAAAAATATTTTTAAAAGTAACACAAGAAAGTTTCCCAGAAAGTAAGAAAGAAAGAGGGGACATAAAGCAGAAAAAGAAAGAAAGTACAACAACAAAAAAAAACCCCGCACAACTCAGTCTCTCGTGGACATTGCTTTAGGTACTTTTTTAACACTCTCCTCCGATTTTTTTTCCAGCATATTTTTTCATTGTTGTTCAATTACAGCTGTCCCCATTTCCCCCCATTTCTCTCTTCTGCCTCGCCCACCCCCCTTCCACATTCAATCCTGCCCTCCCTCGGTGTCCTTGTCCATGGGTGCTTTATATACATGTTCCTTGATGACCCTTCCCCTTCTTTCCCCCATTATCTCTCCCCTCTACCCTCTGGTCACTGTCAGTTTGTTCTTTATTTCCATGTTTCTGGTTCTATTTTGCTCACTTGTTTGTTTTGTTGATTAGGTTCCACTTACAGGTGAGATCATATGGTATTTTTTATTTTAACTGTTGTTCGAGTACAATTTTGTGTCTTTTACCCCCACCCCAGCCCACCCACCCAGCCCTCCCACCTCCCTCCCATTTCCACCTGCCCTGCTTTTTGTCCATGTGTCCTTTATACTTGTTCCTATAAACCCTTCCCCTTTCCCCCTGAAATTCCCTCTCCTCTCCCCTCTGGACACCGTCAGCCTGTTCTCTATTTCAGTGTCATTGGGTTATATTTTGCTTGTTTGATTGTTTTATTGTTTCGGTTCCTGTTAAAGGTGAAATCATGTGGTATTTGTCTTTCAACGCCTTATTTCACTCAGCATAATGCTCTCCAGTTCTATCCATGCTGTTGCAAAAGTAGGAGATCCTTCTTTCTTTCTGCAGTATAGTATTCCATTGTGTAAATGTACCATGGTTTTTTTACCCACCCATTTACTAACAGATATGTTAAATATGCTAATTCTATATAAAATAAATGCTAGCATTATTCCTTTTTTGATATGAAAACTAAAGTATAGAGAGGTAAGTAACTTGCTTTCAGGGTTCACAAAAGAAGTGGCAGCACCAGCATCGAACCCTGTGTAGTCTTACATTGGAGAGTACAAGAGCACATGTTCCAGAAAGACTGGAAACAGTAAATGAATCATTATTTGAATATTTGAGGCAAATAAGAATTTAAATTGTTCCTGTTGTCTGAATTATTTTAGTGCTTCTTCAAATAGGAATACATCTTTCTTGCTATAATCTATTATTTCAAATTTGTGAAGACAGCATACCGTCTTCCCTTATGTGCTCTCCAGTCAGGGCAGCCAACCTGCAGCCTGCCAGCTACACGCATGCTAGGATGTCTCTGAATGCAGCCCAATGCAAAGTCATAAATCAACTTAAAACGTTATGAGATTTTTTTATGATTATACATTGCAATGCACTTAATGTGTGGCCCAAGACAATTCTTCCCCCAGTGTGGCCCAGAGATGCCAAAAGGTTGGACACCCCGGTAGAGCTTCTTCACTTACAAGATGAGTCAGATTTCTCTACGAGGAAATGAAAAACTTTTTCAGCAATGCCCATGATTTTATAAATTATTCCCCAACCTACTCCCAAATAGTGACTACAAACAAAAGATTGTCCTACAATAAACCTCAAAGTTCCCAAATCTCAGCTATGTATTTTGAGCTTCTGAGTAGATGTTTATTCTTCACCATTAATTATGAGCAGACAATCAAGAATTAATAGATAGTGGAATAAAGCTGCTTTTATGAAAGAAAACAGCAGGCAAACAAACAAACAAAACTTAGAAGGGCCACATTACACAAAGAAGAAAATGTTCAAAATGTACCACTAATATTGTAAGAAAAAATTAGTTCCTGAAACAAGAAGAGCTTCCCAGTTTCGAAATTCCTGTGGAGCTATAGAAATCCACACCATATGGTATGGACATGGGACAGAGAAAACCCATTACCCAAGTGTAACCTTGAGAAAACGATCAGGCAATCCCAAATGAAGATGGTTCTAGAAAACATCTGATCAATAACCCTCAAAACAATTAAGATCAAGGAAAGGCTGAGAAATTATTGCAGACCGGGGAAGGTTAAGGACACATGATGACTAAATGCACTGTGGTGTTTAAGATGAGACGCTTGAACAGAAAAAGGACACTGGGGAAAAATAGTGAATGCTGAATACATCGTACAGTGTAACTATTAGTAATACATCAATGCTGTTTCCTCAGTTTTGACAAATGTACCACGATACCATGAGATGTTAGTAATAGAGGAAACTGGATGAGGGCTATACAGAACTCTCTGTGCTGTCTTTGCATTTTTATGTAAATCTAAAACTATGTCAAAATAAGAAGTTTATGCAAAAGAAAAATGGTTGTCTGCAATAAAGTTCACCTAATGTTAAAACACTTTCCTTGTGGGGCAAGAGGTTGGCATCTTGTGATTTTCTTTTGTTTTGTTTTTATCTTTCACCTATGTTCTTCTCTTTATTGAATAAATTCTTCATAACAAGTATTTTTATTATAACCTAGTTTTTCTTAAAAAACAAACCAAAACAACAGTTATGACACTGAGGTTTCTGGCTTGGAATACTAGATGGATAGTAATTACATTCACTAGCTATTACTGCAGTACTACTACAAAACAAACCACCCTAAACTTGGTGGCCTACACTGAGCATTTACTTTTCTGTGGTTTTATGAGCTGGTTCTAAGAGGTTTGGCTCTGATTTGGTGGGCTGGTGGTATGTGCAAGTCAGCAACATGTGTTTTTCAATTTTCCTTGGACCAGTATCTACCTATTAGTATTTCTGATGGCAACTGGTAAGACCACAAGAGGATGACAAGAATATATGATGCCTCTCCAGGTCTGGCCCCCAAACTGGCCAATTTCATTTCACCAGCATTCCATTGACTTTAGCAAGAGTCACATGCCAAGGTCAACATTGTTCAGGCAGGGAAATGCATTCCACCTTCTCCAGTGGCTAGTACTGCAAAGTCATATGGCGAAAGACATGTATGCACAATTATAATACAGAGAGGCCAGGGAAAATTAAGTGCAATGCTCCAATCTACCTTAGAAGTATAATTTACTGAGAGGAAAACAAAGTCACTCCCTACCTAATATGTTCTTATTTAATTAAAAGTTACTTTGAGGTGGTCTATATATTCTGAGAATTATTGCAAAAACTTGATCTGATCAAAATGTTAAATGGAGGTAGTTTGGGTTTTGTTTTGTTTTTGTCAAGTATATTTGGTCTCATCAATTTCTTTTGCTTTTTTCTGACAGCTAATGCCATTGGCAGACATCAGTAACAACAAGTTTTCAGGCTTTGCCTAAAGGAAGTCTGTGATGTTATTCCTGGGGTAAAGGAATCAGCGTCTGATTAGTTGCTATGGAAATTAATATACAGCAGCATATTGCTAATAATTTAATGTTTTATTGCTTCACACCTAAATTTGTTTTTATTTATTAATAGATATTATGCACTTTAAATAAAGAAATTTTTTCACTTCCATCATTTTATTACACATTGAGTGTTAGTTGAGTGAAGGTTAGATGTTACAGAAATGAAATTTTCTAAATAATAAATATGTGGGTTAAACACTCCATTAATATCATAACATTAAGCCTTCTGGAAATTCTACAACTGGATATTTGCTACAATCTAGTTTTGTGACTGTAGTACGGATTGTTTTGTGTATAAAATTGTACCTTTAACTAAATGAAAGAAGTTGTTACTTATGCTTTATGTATGAATTTTTATGCCATAATAAAACCAAAATGTTTCAGTACTAATAAAATATTTAAAAATACATTTCTTTCTACTATAATTTATAGATTGGTAACTGTAATAAAAAACATTAGTATTTTTCAATGCCCAGATAATAGTGAATAGCTATTTGATTTTTTAAAAGCTCTAAAACAAAAAAGCTAATAAAAATATTAATAATAAATGTAACATCAGATGATTTGCATAATGTACATCTAGCTAAATAGAACTTGCACCGTTTACATATGAGTGGTGAAGATGGAGGTAGGAATTCTGTTTGATATGTTTATGGAAAACAAGAAGGAAGAAAGAATTTCTCCCAAAGGGTATTAATTCTCAGTTTTCAACTCTTAAAAATAATAACCCTCCCAGCTCAATCACAGTAATTAAAGGGAACATTAGAGATGAAAACCAAGGCAAAACAAAAGACCTGAACTAAAGGCAGAGGGAGAGCCCAGTAGGACAACAGAGGGCTCAGATGAAGGCAGGTTTTTCACAACTTTTGGCTCTATTACAATAGGGCACTGCCATGAGACCACAGAATATAACTGCTAAGCCATTATTGGTGCGGGGGGGGGGGGGCGGGGCAAGGGGTTTACTTGCAGACAGAAATTTACATTTCTTTTCTAGTTAGCATCACAAACATTTGTCCACCAGGAAAAAAAAAACAATGGAGAGGAAATGTAACTGCATTATAGAGCAGAGGGTTGAGAATTTAGGGTAGAGAATCAGACAGGTATAAATCCTGGCCCTACCAGCCTATTACCTCTGTGACCCGGACAAATCACACACCACCTCTGGGCTTCAACCTTTACAGTAAACAAGTGTTTCTTAATAGCAGCACTCTGAATTGCCGGGAAGATTAAAAGGTAGAATACAATGAAGCACTTTTTAGTATAGGGACCAACTATGGTCCTAAATATTTTAGTTTTAGTATTTGACTTATCGGAGCATCACTATCTCCAGATAATTTAAATTTAAAAGTGACCTATACATAATATCAGTGTTCAATGTATGTCTTGACAATGTCTTACATGGTTTTGATTAACATAGGAAGGAATTGTAAGTAAACATTTTCACTGAGATATGGATATCTTGGTTTCTAAATTACATCCAAGGAGTAATTGCCAAATCTTCTATGTTTGGTTCAGTAAGCATAGTGTCTCGGACGTGTTAAACCATTCTTCACTCTGGCCACTTACAACCCGGAGTAAGGTTCTGCATAAGACCGGTAAAGACTATCAACAAAGCACAAAATCCTGTGTGGCCAACAAAACTTCCAGTTTGTCCAAAGTCATCAATGGGTGATTCATGTGGAAGAATATTTAATTGAATGTAAATATGAAGTGTGGGGGAAATGTAGGCTCACAGAAAAAAATAATTGTTACTGTTTCTGTTCTTCTGGGTTTAGAGTATCCAGCAGCTCTCTGTCAACTCTTGGTTTGGCAAATGGAGCTGGAAAAATTAACTGAAACGTCCTAAAATATTCCTGGTGTGTTATAGTGCATATGATTTCATCGCTATGGGTTTCTCTTCCGAAGCCACTGGAATTACTGCCCGGATTTCAAAATTGCAATTTGATTTATGCTATCCAATCTATTTAATGCCCATTTCTGTGTGTACATTGTAATTCCTGTCTGGTGCACACACCCATCAGAGTGAGTTGGAAGCAGAGAAGTAATTCCATTTAACAGCTGTTAAATAGAGGAATCACAGGTAGCTTTCATTCAAATGTTAATTGCTCTCAGTGCTTTGCTCATAAACCCACCCTGAAGTCAGGTACTTTAAGCTGTGTGGCAGGAAGATGTAAAAGTAAACTGAGTTGCAGGCACCCTGGCGGAAAAGGAGGGAGGATCTGTTTTAGAACCGAGTGGGCCTAGGCCCCTGCAACACACGCCAGCACAGAAATCAAATACTGATGGATGTCTGAGGGAGAATAGTTAGGTTCCAGATGATAGGACTTTGTAGAAAGACTCCTAGGGCCTAATGGTGAGTCAGTCATAAAACATTTACAAATTCAGGTTGTAAAAATAGGCTGGAAGGAGTCAATTGGCAAAGTATCAAACTACAGAACTGTGCTGAGCCAGGACAGAGGTAGCCTGTTGTCAGTTGCTTTGGAATGAATACACCAAGTAAATTAGGGCTGCATTGGGAATTAAATAAATGAATGTGGTGCTTTTATTAGAGCCAGTAGTTTTTAATGTTTCACAGAGAATCACTCAGTACGTGGCTTTTCAACAAAGTGCCTGCAAAGGATACTGGGCAGTCCTTTACCAGCCACTGTTCAGAAAAAAAGTGAATAGCTGGAGGGGAAAAATCAATAGCATCATTTGGAACAAGTCAGTGTGCCACTCTGAACTTCAGTTTCTTCCTCTATAAAATGAGATGACTAAACTCTCTGGCTCTCTGAGATCCCGACATGGTTCAACTCGGGTTTTCAACATTTGACTACCTCCTGGGTAACTGAAAGAGCAGGACTCGTGTAATTTTTATTCAGATACAACATAAATGCTAAGCTCTAACTAGACAGCCTAGAAAAACAACCATGACCATGTGCAGGCACATTAGGTCTCAGCAAACAAAGGTATGGTCAGGGTCAAACTGGGAGATCCAGGAGAAGCGGGGACTTTGTGGTCTGACTTGTCTCACAATACATAATCTTGTCAGTCCATTCAGCTCGACTATCCAAATTTGTTTGTTGGTCATATAATTACATTTATTGAGTATTTCAAGTATTTATTATGTGCTAGATACTGTTGTGATACAAAGGTACACACAAAAACTAATGAAAAGTCCACAAACTCTTTATACCAAGAGTAAGGGAGTCCTGCCAGAATGAAAATGAACACTCTTCCTCCTTCATCAAGCATGTCTTGCTATCATAAAATGAAAATGCCAACTAAATTAAACAGTGTGCTCATTGACGTGATCGATTTATGTTCTGAATCAAGCTCCTTAACTCATCGTGGACCAAATTATAGACTGGCACCAGTCCTCGGACTACACTTTGCACAGTTCTGCTCTACTGTGCAGTGATGAAGGACAACGCCTCTCCCTACTCTGACCTCCAGCACTTTCCAAGGTGCCTGGGCAGTATATTGATGGCCTGGGGCTGCACAGATTTCAGGCCAGAGGTTCTTTCATGTTTATTCAAGTGAAAGCATTAGCAGAAGTTTGGTGAGAGGTGACACAGGGTGGTATCAAATCCCATGCTCTCTTCACAATCCTCTCGCTTCTCCAGTCACAAAGGACACCCTCTTGGCCAGCTTATCATTCTCAGTGTCCTTCTTTATTTGTTCACAGTGTATGGAGTGGTAGGAATTAAGGAGCACTTGGGGGTCAGAGGCAGGCACACATGGCATTAACTTTAAGGAATCTGGATGATAATTGAGGATAAGATATGCATACAAGTGCATATATTATAGTCACTACAAAAGTGTAATTACACAAGTATAAATGCATATAGAAGACAGATGTGGCATGATTAAAATAATAGAAAATGTTTTGAGTATAAAGCTACATTTGAGCTAATTTTTAAAGCATGTTTATTATTTATGAGTAGGCAAAAGAGTTAATGCAAAAAAAACAGTTAGGCAACTGAAAAACTATTGGATGATTTCATTTGTGTTATCCTGGCCCCATCTGTTCCCTGTGAAATCTTAACTTATTATTGATAATTGCTCACACTCTGGTCTTTACTGACTAAATAAAATAAAAACAGCAAGTGCTTCAAGGGTAATGTTGTATCCACTAAATTTTTTGGCAGATCATAATCTCAGCTTATACCATATAAATATATAAAAAGGAAAGAGCATGATTTATTTCTGGTGTGTTGTTAGACTCATACTTTGAGGATGGGAATAAAAGGACAATAATCGATCTAAATGGTTCAAAAGTTAATTTATTGCAGCTGTATTTGTGGAAGACAGCAGTTATTATCTTAGGAGGCCTTACCATTATGTAAAAGCATTTCTCCTTAAGTCAGAGCAAAATTTTATATTATCAGTAATTTCCTTGCATCCTTTCCCCAGTAACATTTAATTGCTTCCTGTGCTTCCAGTTAGATTGATTTGGATCTCATTAATGCACTAAAAGCTCTAGTTTATAAAAATGAATAATTTGATGAAGAATGGCAATCAGGGCTTGTTTTTTTAGTAGCAATTTGAGTCAGTTTAATGCAAACCATGGTGGTGTATTTGGTCCCATTTCAAGACTACTGTGTCCTATTATGTTCCACGTAAACTAAATTTCTTGTTGATCCTTGAAAAATAAACATTAGTAATAACTCACAGGAAAAAACCCTACCTCCTATTTCTTGTGGAAAAGTAGCAACTTAAGATGTTTACATGTATGGAATATGTAAAAAGTGACTTCTCTAATAACATATAACAAAGAACGATAGATTCCCAGGTGCAGCTGAGAGATCTCATGGACTGAACAAAGGCAATATGTTGTCCCAGGATTGTGTCTTCAAAGAAATTCTACTCTCCTTAATAAAAGAAATTTAATAAGTGCAAATTCTTCATGGTCAGCACAAAGAAGAAAAATCGTTGGAGAGCTACTGGAGGCGGCTCTGTCCCCAAGATTCCCTTTTCCCGCAGGGTATTCTGGGGGGAGGGGGAATGATGTGTCTGCTTAACAGGGCCACACCCCTTGGGCCTCCTGCACTTCGGAAGCAGTCTGGAATACTCAAATAAGACCTCCCTATTCGAGGCTGGGGTAACAACAAAAGGAAAGTGAATGTGAAGAATGTTGGCTTTAGAAAGCATAGCTTATTCTCTGTTCCCAGGTCTCTATGTACAAATGCACGTCTCTTGAATTTTACTCCCACTAAACAGAATGAAAGGTCAATTCAATAACAACCACTGAATATCAACAATTAAAGATACAGTGAAAGACAAAAGAAAGCATTCAGACTGAAGCCCTGACTGTAAGATCTTAAAGTGTCTTGAGAGAGAAAAAGCTGATACATAAATACCTAATGAACAGTCTGTGAAGAAATGTACAGAAAAGTTCAGGTAAAAGATCATCAGAAGTAATTCAATCAGCTGTAATCACCTTAACTGGATTTGCATCAAGACTCATAGAAGATTTCCTAAAAATATCCGAGCCAATTTTAATAGCCTTATTTCCTATGTTCTTTGAGAGCAAAATATTCAATATTTTAAAAAGTTAATATTAAAGTGTTGATTCACATTTTATTTACAAATCTCTACTATTTAATTATAATGCCTAAGTGTATAAAGAAATCTTCATGTCCAAATCCAAGAATCCAAACAAGTTTCTTTGCTTAAAATTACAAGCCCTTAATTTTATACTCAACTGCCTACCTAACAAGATTCCTAATACAACCATTTGGATTTAAACAACTGATACTCAAAGGTTGGATGTGGTCTTGGTAAGTGCACTGTCAATATGATGTGGGTAAGAATTAACTCCTCGATGGTGTACCTAAAACCCCTGTTGTTTGCACCAGTGGTCATCTGATCCCTTAATTATAGGTGATGGAATCTAAAGGCCCTCTTTTATTCTTCAATTTGCAGCTTAGTTTTTAGCATTTAGAACCAGATGAATTACTTGGCATAGCTTTGGTTTTTCATTGTACTTTTAAAGTTTCGATCTCTATGTTAGTTTGGAGGACACAGAACTATTTCTTTTCTTAAGCATCATCAGCATTTTAGAGGTAGACAGCGGTCGTAGAGGTAGATAGCTTTTTAATGGGAGGCATTATTTGAGATATGACATAAAATCCACTCAAATAAACCTGTTACCTCTGAAGTTGAAAGATTAAAGCATTTAGATAAATGCGGAGAGGTAAGAATAATATCAGAATTTAGCACCCATGCCATTTTGTATTAAAATGTTTGATAGCAATTTATATCTCCTATTAGCTAAAAAAAATATTGTCAAGCCTGACTAAAATTAGAACTGAAAGTATCTTTTTCAGTTTCATAACATGGAGTCCAATTACTTCACTCACTATGATTGTGGAGAAACCACAGAGCATTTGATAATTACTGCATGAGATTATGACAAATTTCTTCACAGGCTTGAATTTTTCCAAGTAGCTAAGATAGTTTCAAACTATTTAATAATTTTCTGAATACAAATGATGTATTTACCTTAATCAGAGGTGGTCTTAAGTTTTAGAAACCTGAACTTGGTACACTCTGCGGGGGGGGAGCCCTTTTATGAGAAAGAACAGAATTACTAATACAAAATTAAGTACAGAGTCTTGAAATGATCTAGACAAAGTGAGAGAGCCTGAAGCGTGAGCATCCTCAGATTCACGGTAATCCCAACCTGACCAACATTCACAACGTTTACTGCAACATGCCTGCTTTTAAAAGGTTAGTCATGCAGATGCTGGCTCAGTCCTCAGAGGTGACTTGCCCTTTGGATGCTGTGTCTGCTGGCAGTTGAGCTAGACTTTCTCAACCCAGTATGTGCAGCCATTTCCAGTCTTCAGCCCCAGCAGTAGAAGCTGAGAGCTGTCTCCATCTACAGTCAGATGCTGTGATTTGAAACTTTGTTCTTTTTCTGCTTGTACAATCAGGAGCAAATCACCAACTACGCACCAGGGTTTTTCCTCATCCAGAAAAATGGAAACAGTAAGAATACTTACTTCGTAAGATTATTAGAAGATTAAAGCAGAGTTTAAAGCATGTAAAAGGTTGATGCAGTGTCTTAACACTTACCAAACTGGTATTAATTCTCACTAAAAAATAAATACATTTATCGACTTTTAGTACAGTGATAAGATGATTATTCCTATACTTTACACCTAACGATTTCTACAGAGGCATCTTTGCTAGACACTCTTGGTACTAGAACATGACTGATATTCCAAGTAAACTTTATACTATTGGTAAATACCAATAGATATCTTGTTATTGTAAATACCAGGCTTAAGCTTCAGAAGAGATGCATTGAATTATTAAATTATTTTATCCTTTTACTCTATCTTTAAAAAGTTTTACAAAATTGTACAGATAACTGTGTATGTCAGAGAAGCCTTAGATTTTTATTATGATTGAAATTAACTTAATACATATCAGATTAAAGCTTTGATCTGAAGATACTTTGATAGATGAAAGTAAAACAAAAAAATGTAATTATTCATATATTTGGCCTTTCTTTATATCTAGCTAACCTAAGTCTCCAAAGCATGTTTTAAAGATTGGCAATAGAATTTCCCAAATGGGTTGACTTCTTCAAGGAAATTAAATTAGTGTAGAAAATAAGAAAGTTACTGAATGAATTGCCTCAGCTTTTCGATCACAGATAAATAGATAATTATTTTTCAACTTTTAGTTCTAAACAATAAAGGAAGGAGGCCTTGAATTGAAAGGCTTTCTTTTACTATTGAAAGAAATAATTGAACAATGTTTTCTTCTTTAAAATTTCCTTTTAAAGATCTTTCAGAAGCCATAGGTTTTGATAAAATTTTATCTTCACTTGGCTAGTTTAACTAAGTTTCAAGTCTCTTTACCTTCACCAATTTAAGTATGTTAATCCCTATTTTATTTAACTTGACTCAATTTGTTTCTGAGAAACTGCTAAAGAGTAAGCATGTGTAGAAAATATCTATGTGTATGTGAATTAAAACAGTAGAAATGAATCAGGTTTATTTTTTTTTATGTACAGAGGTTCGATATGGTAGGTCACCAGTGTTGACTTAATTAATAATGCCATAAAAGACGCAGGTTCCGATCTGTTGTCCTTCAGTTTTTGGATTTGTAGCACTGTGTACTGACTGCATCTGTCCCTTTCATCAAAAAAACCAAAAGCCTCCCCAGAATCTTCCCTAGCAGATGCCTGCTTAAACCCACTGACCAGAAATGTGTCGAATCTTTTCCATAGCTGAGGAGCTGAAGGAAGTGAGCCCCTGTCCTATGTCCCCAGTGGAAGCAAGTTCAGTGGAAAAGAATGAGGATGTGTTATAAATGTCACCAAAGCCCTGGCTGGTGTAGCTCAGTGGATTGAGTGTGGGCCTGCAAACCACACGATCGCAGTTGATTCCCAGTCAGGGCACACACCTGGGTTGCAGGCCGGTTCTCAGCAGGGGATGCACGAAAGGCAACCATACACTGATGTTTCTCTCCCTCTCTCCTTCCCCCTTCCCCTCTAAAGGTAAATAAGTAAAATATTTTTTTAAAAATGTCACCAAAGTGAGCACAATGTTAAAAATAGTACCATATAATTATTCTATAATGTTTGTTTCAAAGCATCTTCATCTCTAACATGTTATTTAGTAGAAGATTCCTTGCTGAGTGGTAACTGAGAGTCTATGTTTGGAGGTAATTACTAAAAAACTTAATTTGTCACTCATGATTTAAACATATTTTGAATGACAACTGATGATCAGACCCTACCCTACTAAGCACTACAGATACACAGATAAACCGTTCATAGTTTCCTCCCTCAGGAATGAGCAAACCTATAAAAAATCAATTACAGTGTGTGGTCAATAGAGACATGCCCCCCTACCCACCTACCCAAAGATGGTCACGTCCCAATCCTCTGACCATGTTACATTGCCCGACAAAAAGGAATTAAATTGCTAATCAGCTAACTTGAAGACAGGGAGATTCGTGGATTATTTAGATGGGTCCTGTCTAATTATGAGTCCTTAAACATGAATGAGACATAAGGGTGGGTCAGAGAAATGAGACACGAGGAGGATGTGACTTGCCCTGGCCGACTTCAAAGATGGAGGAAGGGGGCCAGGAACAAAAAATGTAGTGGGCCCCTCAGCTTATAGCAAGGAATGGGAACCTTGGTCTGATGACTGCAAAGAACTGAATTCTGCCAACAGCCGAGTAAGCCTGCAAAAGTTCTCTCCAGAAGAGCCTCTGAGAAGAGATGCAACCTGCCAACACCTTGATTTTGGACCCCCAAAGACTTGCTGGGCACATAATTATAAGATACTAAATTTTGTTATTCTAAGCCACATTTAGTCTGTAGTAACTTGTTATGAAAATAATAACAAATTAATATAAAATATGTTAATGGATACAATAAACAAAAGATTATGGCATAGCAGTGCAAGGGCTTGAGAAATGTCTTAAATGTCATGCTAAGTACGTTAGATTCTGTAAGTCGTAAGTCTTCCCTATTGCTCAAGTCACCCAGGAGAAAGTACGTAGAACTTTTTCTACATAACACTTTCCCACATAACAATTTCCCCAAGTCCTAAAATTTCTGGAACTTAAAATGGGTAACACCCATGGTTTGGATTCTAAACTTGTTAAAGAGGGTACCCTTTAGTAAATCTCTTTACTGGTGAACACCTGGTATGGAGCATCTTTGGGAAGATAAATTATTCCGTGAATTGGTTTTCAGAATTTTTGTGTGATAATTTATGTGCCTATACAATGAATGTGTATAATTACTAAATTAAATGCAAAATATTTTCTTTCTGCTTGAGTTTTTCAGTTAAAATAAAGCAGCACACAGAACAACTTATTCTCATGTTTTTCCTTCTGTGAAAATCCTTGTTTACCTGTAGCAAACATGCCTCAGGCACCAGTTCTTATTAAACTTCTGTACCAAAGCAGGTTTGTAATTTTAAAGGGGATGTCTGCAGTGACCCAAATAAAAAGAATATATTTGTCTTTAGCTTAATTAGTGAATAGAGCATTCTCACTTCCCTAAACCACTGAAAATTTTAGGGGAAAAAGGC
This sequence comes from Artibeus jamaicensis, assembly GCF_021234435.1. NCBI lineage: Eukaryota > Metazoa > Chordata > Mammalia > Chiroptera > Phyllostomidae > Artibeus > Artibeus jamaicensis. The sequence goes on along the minus strand of NW_026522046.1, from coordinate 12,514,757 downwards.
TAATCCCAAATCTTCTCGTTAAGGCAAAGCAAGACAAGAGTCAAGTCAAAATAAATTAAGTTTAATTTAAGCAACAGAATTAAAGCGTTTAATATAAACAACACTGGTATCATCAAACAAATCTGAAAAGTGCCAGCTATATCCTACAGGGTGACTTTCAAATACTACATGTTTACTTGTTATGAAGGCAGTTGGAAATAGAGTTTACTACCAAGTCCACGAGACACTGCCAAATTCCCTGGCTAAGAGGATTTGCAATTTTCTGTTGTCTTAGCAATTGGTGATAAGGCTGACCATCAGACAGCCTGTGTGATAAGCCAATTTGTTCATCAAGGAGATATAAAATCCTGGTTCAACTGTGCCTCACTACACTCTTTACAATCTCCTGGCTGTTAGGAATTCATGTCTGGTTTATGGCTAAAGGGAAGGATTTGGGTCTTACATTGCAATTACTATCCTCTATCAGGTGTTTTAGTTGTTTACAGCAAGACAGTCCCGGAGCTGGCAGTAACCCCAGCCAGTAAAGAAGCACAAATATTCGGGAGGAAAAAAAACTGTGGAGGTTTGCAATGCAATTTGGTTTGGGAAGTAATTATTTCCTTTAAAGACCCAACAGTCTCTCCAGTTAAAGTTGAGGTGCATTATTCCATAGTTAAATATTTAATTCTATCTTGCCAGTCTCTTAACCAGCCTGCTTGGATCCACTCGATCACCTCCAGTCCATTCTGCAAGGTGCATGGGAGATCCCCAAGGTGTGAATCTCAATAATGCATGACAGTGCCCGCCTTCCTGCCTAAAATCGTTCAACGGCTCTCCCTCCCCTTGGATAAACAAAATACTCAGTAGTCTGCGATGCTCTGTACTGTCTGGTCACCACCTGCCTATCCACCCCACCTTCTATCACCCTCCCCTTGCCCCCTGCGTCCTAGTTGCACAGGCCTCTGTGCCCCCATGTACTTGCCATGCTGTCTCCTGCCATTGGAACTGTACTGTACTATTTCCTCCGACTGTCCCCTCCCTGAATGCTCCAGTAACTACGACCCCCCCTTCTGTTCTCCGTTCAAGGATGAGTTCTCAGTAAAGCCTTCCCTGACCTCCCTTAACAGAAAGCCTTTCTTTGAGGGTCATACCCCCCGGTACCACTTTGTTCCACTTTTCATTGGTGCAAACAGACTCCTGCATATGATTGATACCACTTCCACTAATGGTAAGCTCCACAACTGTGTATTTTTACTATTGTTTCCCCTGAACCTAGAAAAATATCCGAGGCATAGACATTCAGGAAGTATTTGCTAAATACACGGGGATGAGGTAAAAATATTTTCAGAGGTTTTTGACTGCATAAGTTTTATTACGCACTGATTGTTATGCCACTATTCACCAGGAAGAAAATGAACCACCATATCGTCTAGCATACTGTTTTCAACAATCAGTTGCTTAATGCACATGTAAAAAATAGAATTAGTCATCTAGTCAGAATTGTGTTTATACATAGACCAGGGAAATGTTCGCAATATGTACGGTTTTGTATTTTTCTTCTCATTTTGAGATTCTGAGTGTGCACTGGTGAGTAAAAAATAAATAGAACTAAATGTCACAGAACAGCAGTGTGCATGGCACTCAAATGCTGTTGAGTTTTCACGGCATCGCTGCTATTTGTTATGGATCAAGCAGCAGTGCAAAATGGAAGAGAGAGCCACATATGGTATCTGTCCCAACTGCTCAGCTCTGCCATTATCGTGCAACAGCAGCACAGACAAGACACACACGAATGAGCATGACTCACAATGGGTAGTTTTGATCAGTGCAGATGGTAAGAGCAGAGAAGAAGAATACCAGTTCTTCTACAGAGTAGGTAGCTCTGCATGACACCACAGCACATCTTCACAAAGTCACTGAGAGGTAGTAGATACTCATGGGTTATACTTACTTAAGGACAACTAATAGTAGAAGTTAAATTTAGACCTATAGCCAGGGTTATAAATGAATAAAGTTTAGGATCTGTGAATCCAAGAGTTAACATACATTTCATTGATATACAACTTCATTCTCCTTGTTTTCTTGGGGAAAAACAAAGCCCCATGAGCTTAAGAAATATGTCCATCATCACCGCCCTTTTGAGGGTCAACATCAGCATGAGGCCAGATAGCATAGTGAGACCTTCCTATGTGTTAAATTCCTATGGTTTCTATGTGTTAAATCTGTACCAATTCTATCAGGAAACGAATTTTAAAAGTTTGTGGAGGTGCTGCCTGGGTGGGATTCATTGGAAAGCCATCCTCTGAGGGTGCTGAAAAGCCACCAGCAGGAAGGTGCCATCTCAGTAGCTGTCACCAGAACACTGCTCTCCGGGTGCTGCAGGTGTACACAGGAGGAGGTTTATCAGGACCTGCTTACAAGCCATTCGAGGAGCAGCGCTGGGAAAGCCATCCATGAGGACATGCCAGGCCTCAGGATGCACGGGGGAGCAGGGCTATGGGAGCTATCGGCAGGGAGGTGCTGCACCTGGGAACTTGATACCCAAGTTCCAGAGCATTGACAGGAGGATGTGCTAGAGGGAAGCCAGCCTCTGGGAGAAGCAACACCCGTGGCACCTGCAAGGATACTGCTTTCAGAACTTTGCAAGAAGCTGCCCATAAAGACATGACGGTTTCTCCCAGAGACAACTGCAAGGAGCGGGTTAGATCTGAAAGAGAGGCCCTTTCCTCCCCCAGTGTCCCTGGAGAGCACTCTGTGGACAAAGTCCAACGCCGAGCTGCCCAGCAATGGAGAAACATTTAGTCCAACTCCAGTTTTGCATAGCATGCAGTGAAGAGTGGACTTGGAGCTCAGCAGCAATACACTGATAACTGGCATACAACTTATTTATAACTTGTTAAATAACATGCCCTGATATGTCAAAATTAATCTCTTAAAATTAACTGCTGAAGAAAGTACAGCTTATCTGAAGACACAGTGTGTTTCCTCCTGATGCTAAGAATTGTGTTGCCTTGTTCCCTTACAATTTGGCATCTATAGGAAATCATCTTATCATTCTTGAAGTGTTCATATTTATGTGGGCCCTCATTCCCATTTATATTTTCCCTGCTCTTGATTCTTTGTCCTTAGATATATTTTACCATTGTTTTATAATACGTGTATTTGAAGGGAGTCTCAGTTCCTCTAATAAATAAGACACAGCCCCTACTTTCCAGAAGTTTATGGCCTGGGTGAGATCATAAGACAAACTTACAACAATTAGAGAAAAACAAAACACAGAATCTTATTAAGTGATAAATTTTGCAGGACAAAAATCGATGCTCTAGGAGTTCCTTGAAGGGAGAATGTCCAAATTGTTACAGTCAGTGAAAGCTTCTTGAAGACTTAAAGTAACCTTTAAAACAAGGAAATAATTTGTTTTGGTGGAGGGACAGCACAGGAGAGGCAGAGAGAAGACATTTCTTCACCTCCCTGCCCCCAGGGAGTTCCCAGGCCCGGGAAGGTTAGAATTTGATAAACAGGCATCCATGCTCACCATACCCTGGCCCCACCTGCCTTTCCAACCTAGTCCTGGACCCCTGCTTGAGACCAGTTCTCTGCTTCTTTCACTGTGGCTCATCTGCTGCCCAGAACACATCTTATTCATACTGCAGTTAGAACTTCTTCTCACACCTCCTCCTTGGAAGTCCTCTTTCTTCTTCTTCTTATCCACTTGAGTGCTGTTCACCACCCAGGACCAACTATTCTGGCCTACAGGGGTTGCTCTCTTTTCTGGAGTAAGTCATTCTGTGCCACTCACTTTAAGGTCAGAGCACTGTGTGGCAAAGTAGAATGGTAGAAAGTGCCTAAACCCATCGTCAGGATTCAGATTCAAATCCTGGCTCTCCAATATCCCCACCATATTATTAAACCTCTCTCCATCTCTGCATTTTCACTGCAAATTAGGGTTGCTGATACCTGCTTTGTAGGGCTGTTGTGAGGACTGAATGGTATGGTATATGTTTATATGCCCTGGAATTTTTGTTGAAGAAAGTCACATGTGAGCTATGGCTGTGTGTGATTGTTTCTGCCCTATGTAGGGTACAAACTTAGAGATAAAATGATGTCTAGTTGTATTCCCCTTAGTACCAAGCACAGTGATAAGCACATAGCAGCCACTAAATAAAGACTAAATGAATGATTAAAATCAAACCAGTTTCTATACAAATACAAAAGAATCCATCTGCACTGTGTTTGCTATATCCATCTTTGTTCATACCCATTAGATGCATCCAAGTTACAATACTAGTCACTGCAGAAATTACTGGTGAAAAGCAATTTGAACTGATAACATTCATCTTTGCTATAGCAAACCCTGGGTTTATAAAAGCAGTTCGGAACTCATGAACTGTCTTTGCAATAACACTTACTTGATACATTGCACAGATAGCAATTGCTGATAAATGTTCTTGCAACTAAGTACTCGAGTAACTGGTATGAGTAGGAATACCAGTCAAAGACCAGTCAGACAATATCAAAGCCCAGCCAAGTGGAAGATTTGGGGAAATCAATTCCACCAGTAGCTGTGGAATTCCTAAATTATTTTTCTTTCAAAGTGTAAGTTACGTCCGGGAGATTGTAAACAAACGTATGGACCGGGCAGGGTGGGGAAGGGCGGAGCCGAAAGGAGGCAGAGGCGGGGCTGGCTCTTTGGTGCAACTTGAAGAGAGGGCGCTGAGGATCCACTCCCTCACACCCAGGGCAAACCCCCCAGTGACATGCTTTGGGCCTTCTTTAAACCTCAATATTTATTTTTCTGTATGAACTGGCAGTAATGCAGTTGTCATGGGAATTAAGAGTGAATTTCTAAAGCACCTACTACAGGGCCCTGTGTGAACTTGGGTGATGAACATCCTGTATGGTAACTCAATACAGTGAGGTGATATTCGAAGGTTTTCCTGCAGATTTCATCCATGAAGTTTCTAATGTGCCTGTCCAGCAGGTAAGCCCACCTGTATCATGGCCTCAGCAAACGCCGTGACTGCACACCTCATTAAGTGTGTTGCCCAGGACCAGAGACTCAGTGAATAGTTGAGCCGAGGGCTGCTGTATTCCAGACATCCTCTGGGATAACTGTATTTAACAGCACTCCCCTCCCTCTCCCCCTCCCCCCATGGATTACCCATCAGAAATACCACTTGGTGCCCCTGGAGTAAGCAGCATTCTATTTGACACTATCTAATGAATTCAGTTATGATTAGTCAGGGTCTCTGCTTTAAAGGAAATAATGATCCCTTCCTTGTCCTCATTGGGACACTAAGGTAAAGGCTGTAACTGAATTTGATGAGAGCTGACATTGTATCTGCTGAAGAACTTGACCTCTGTGAGATTCATGTAATATGGTTGTGAAGGTTAAAAGAAATTAGGTTTGCGAAGCACTTAGCAGAGTGTCAAGCTCAGAGTGATCAATAGTAACAACAACATTATTACAAGAAGTTGTTCCTCTAAGAACAGCTCCAAGAATCTCCACAAATATCAACCCTATAAGCTGCTATTAAGGGTTATGCATTACTTTAAAATTAAATCACTTTTTAAATGTTAAAGTGGTGGAACAAATAGAAAACAGCTTCTGTCAGGTAATTGTGTGACATTTATCCTGGGTGGCTGCTTGGGGGAACTGAGTTCTGCTGCTGGATGCATTGCTGCTGTGGGGGGCGGGGGGGGGCGGTACCTAGGGCTCCAGATGAATGTCACTGAGATTCGGTTTCCATGGGTAAAACGAGGCTGTTAGAATAGAAGTGTTCAGGTTGCTTTCAACTCTGCTACCCCATGACTCTTAAACAAACATGCTATCTTTTCTGGTGGTGAGAGAAGAAAGCTTTGTGGTACAAGAGAGCAGGAACAGAAATAGGGATAAAAGATCTTGAAGGTGAGATTAAAAATGAAAATGCTTTAACAGAGGAACCAAGCAATTTATTCACTGAGAGGCATGGCTTTGTAAATGTCTGCTGCCGACGGCATGACGTATTTGCTTGAACAGAGTTCCTGTAGCAAGTTGACGATAATTTGATTTTTCTCTGTTGCCTGACACTCTAAATTCTCATTTCTTAGGTTGCCATAGAGCTCTCGCTGGCCAGTGTCACTCAGTGAGGTTTGACTGTGCAAGCTTAATATGATGCCAGTTTTGTGCACTGCTGTTTACTCCCTATTCCTTCAAATTAGATGCTTTTCTAGGCCCGAAAATAAAATATCAACAATGCTACTAGACAAGTCTTCCACTGAGTAACCTTTCAAAAATATAGCCCTTCTATTTCTGTCTGCTGAGGACATGGGGATTTTTTTATGATTATGGAAGGATGCGTGCCAGGCAGGGAGACGGGCTGCATGTGATGGGCTGGGATCTCAGGCCAGAATGGAGGCAGCTCTCCTCAAGGGAGCCTCTAACAGGAGAAAAATACAGCATGTGAAGAAAGCTGAATCTTTCACTTCAGAGCAGGTGAAAGAGACCAGACCCTGACATTTCTATATGAGAAAACAATGCAAACATAGAAAAGGTCCACTCCCTTCTCACACTTTCTTCCACCGAAAGAAAGACCCTCCAAATTCTACTCAAGATCCCTATTCCCATCGCAAGTCCCGCATAGCTCTCATTAGACGGAGGACTGTGTCTAGGAGGGCACATCTATTTCCCACCCCTCTCTTCTCTCCTCTGCTTGAGGAGGGGTTTTCCCCTCAAAGCTCCTTGCCTCTTGCCCTGCCTTTACTCATCTCCAAGGAGGAGAAGCAAGTGACCCGTCTGCAAAGTTGGAAGAGGAGGCTGGCACACTCTAGGCAGCTTCTTGCACCTCCCAGCCTCGTGGGAACAGCCTTCCTGCAGAGGCAGGACACCTGCTTTCACCAAAAGTCCCCTCTCCTGAGGGGAGGCTGCCTGACCACTCTGCGCTTCCCGTTAAGAAGGCTGCACGTGGACACCTAGAAGCCACATTCTCAGTTAGATTGCAATGAATGTGAACGCTATTTGATCCCTCATCTCCCCTACCATTTGGCCTTACTTCATGTTCTGTTTAGAATGTACATGGGGAGGGGAGAGTTATTATTGCTGTTCCCCAATATGAAATTACATTAGTGCATGTTCTAGGGGAGAAATCTGCTGCAATGTCCTCAGCTCTTTCTTAGTGTGAGAGTCAGTTCATTTTTGCTGGTTCCTGCCCTTTTCATTGAATCTTATTCCCCTAAAGTCACGTGCAAATCCACGGAATTAATTATCAAGTAAGTCATCTGTATGACCCAGTGATTAATAAAACAGAAAAGTCTAGACCAGAAAAAGATTAGCTTCTTATTTAATGTGTTTCAGCCATCAATTTAACCAGAATAACTGCTTGGAATTGAACCCTGCTCTGGGGGAAATGTGGACTGAAAATAACTCTGCATCTATCTAAGCCGGATGAATAAATCATAGAATTTAACTAGAAGGAAACACATAGTCTGAATCTGCTCTCTCATTTGCATCTGAAGTACAGTATAGTGTAGGGTTAAAAGGAGCATGACTTCTCATCTTGCTTTTGTCACAGGTCTGTCAGTGACCTGTGATAACCCTTCTGAACCTTGGATTTTTTCCTCATAAAATGTAGATAATAACTACCTTGCAACATTCCAGAAATATTAAATTAGATAATACATGAAAATAATATTTACGTTCTGTAAATTTATACACCTGTGAATTGTTCGTATCATAGATAGAGACACTGAAAAGAAACAGAACGTTACGTGGCCGAGGTCACATTTCTCTCTGCCCTGTCAAGGTGAGAGTCCATGCTCTTGTCTTCTAGATTCTTCTGGAGTTTCTCAAAGACGTTCAGGGGCTACTTTTAAATAAACACATGTTTTTAGCCCACTCTAGCTCTAATCTCACAATATTATAGGCAAGACCTTGCATCTGTATTTTAACAATGAACACAAAGTCTGGGACCCACTATATCTCGTCCAGAAGTTTTTTAGTATTTACTCGATGCTGCATTCTCATCGATTATACATGTTACTTGTCTCCTTTACTTGAAAACATCTTAAAAGCTCAGTCCAAACATTTCCTTCCTTATTGGCCTACTTGGGTCACTCTAGGTCAAAAACATACCTTCTCAAAATTAAAAAACAATAACTTCCAAATTTCTACAGCCAAACATCCTCAATTCTAACTTTCTACTCTCAGAATGATTTCTATTTTATTTTTCTTAAAAGGCAGTTTGGGACTCTCAACTTTGGGCAGTGAGTGACCAGCTTGGATAAGAATCATTAAACACAGTGTGAATTATAATAAGTATAACAGGTGAAACCTGATGATGACAAACTCCATAAAACTGCCGCATGGTTATGTTCTAATAGGACTGGGGTATAGCAAATGCAGTGCCAGAAATGAGGTCCAGATTTGTGGGACTCGGAAAGCAGAATGGTTGACTCCCAGACTCTTTGAAGTGAATTAGCCAGTGAAAAGGAGTGCTTTGACTATAATACAAATACAAAGGCCGTATCCTGCGGACTCGGCTCCGCAGTGCTTCGGGTCTTTCTGCAGGGCAGTCTTTCGGCAGGTGCTGAGCACGCGGGCACTTGGACTGTGAGTGAGACCGGGAGCCTTTAGAGCGTGAGCGGAGGAGTAGCGGAATGTGACTTTCATTTTCACAGCACCTCTCTGGCTGTGATCTCGGGACTGAGGTAGAAACAGGGAGACCAGTTGGAAGGTTATTTCCATAATCTACTGAAAGATGGTGGGTAGCAGCAGGGGAGGGGATGAGAAGCAATCGGCCTCTGGGTATATTTGAAAGGCAGAGCTCACAGGATTTGATCCTCAAAGTCGATTTAACTGAGCACTGTTCATTTGGAAATGACTGCTTTACAAAATACTGTTTAACAGATCTTTTAAACTACTTCTGTTTTTCTGACACATAATCTTAACCTTACAGAAAAATGGGGTCCAGAATAAAATAAATAAATATTATATTAACATAGTCTAACATATGTATTGTGTAAAATAATATAATCAAACAATATGTAAATAAACAATCTATTCACATGTGCAAAAATATGTAGTATATACATGTTTTTAGTGCAAGTATATTATCAACTACATGAGTAGACTCTCAGATTTACTTAATTCAGTTTTATTTTGTTTTGTTTAAAACCGTGGTATTCTAAAGAACTCTAAGTATAGCTATTGACAAATATAGTTATAATTTTGTATTGCCATGTTCACTTTTTGTCAACAAAGTTTTTTAAATATCCAGTTTGAATTTTCTCCCTTAAACAAGCTATTTGCTCACAGTATAGCAGAATTGCCTCCCTTTCTATTTTTCTTCTCTTATTATGTTGCCCTTCCATTGTCCTCCAAGTTCCTAGGTTTTGAAAGTAATCTTCCACTCACACACATTTCCCCTGGGAAACTTCCGTTCCACCTTTCACACTGCTCACTAGTTTTCTTCATCTTTCCTCCTTTGTTTTTTTTTTTTTTTCCTCAGCTAGCCACTTATGGGTGGGCCAATCAGGGAAGACTATTTCCCTTCACCCAGGAGGCTTATAAAACCATCTCTGCAAACTAACTAGATGTTCCATGATTGAAGCCAAGATATCGGTTGAAGCTATAAATAAAATGCAGCACTCAGAGCTGAAGCAGTGTTTTTCTCTTTGAGTTATTCAAAAGGACACCATCATCTCATCTCTTCTAAACATTTTTCTATTACATTGCATTTTAATGTTCAATATGACACCCCAAATGAAATGCTGAAGCCCCCTGTGGACATTTTATTTTGTATTCCATCTCTTTTCTGCTTGGAATCAGGATATTAGTTTATAAAGTGGCTTCTTCAAATGAAATTAGGGAGTAAATCAGTATGATTCAGGCATTCACAATTGCATATCAGCCTCCTATTGCGGAAGGATTAAATGTGATTTCAAACAATAGAAGGCAATCCCAGAAAAAAACGACAGAGCTGGGGGTGTTGATTTTGATGTTCCAGCTGGGCTTTAGGGTGACATCCATCAGTGAAGGTCCACTGATAATGCCTTTCATCAGAGTCATGACTGCCTTAGGGTAATCAATGTCCATCACTGGGTATCCACATTTTGCTTTACTTTTTGGGTTCCTCCATGTCTATGTTCAAGTCAGATCTCTTTTCTTGTTTTAATAAAATAAATTTGCTTTATGATTGTTAGATTATAATACACTTGGCTATTATCATTTTGTGTTAACTGCATAAGTCTTAAATTCTCAGTCAATATGGTTGCATAATTACACTTGTCATGAAAACACAGCTTAATTATTATCTCCGCAGTTTAAAAAAGCACAGAGAATTAATCAATCTCTATTTAAGTACTTTTTTTTAATGTGGTCTATGACTGTATCATCTTTTTTCATGGGAATGTATATATTATATTCTCCATGTTATCAAACATTTGGGTGGAAAATTAAATCTTTGTTAAAAGTCTAGGTGAAGAGAGAATTTCTCCAATTTTCTAATGAATGTTTGCTTTTCCATCCTATCTACCACTATATTTTTTGACCTTTAGGAGAAGTCAAAATTCTTTTTCTAGCCTCCAGTCACCTCCCTCCCCTCAAATACGAAGCACGATTAATAACTATTAGTCAGCATTTCATTAATGAGACCCAACATATAGTGCTGACTGTGTGGTTTTGGCAGCATTCTAAATTCATTACATATGTGGACATAACCGATTCTCACATCAACACTGTTGTTGAAGTACTGTTAATACTCCCAATTTACAGGTGAGATCACTTGGCCCATCTCATAACACTAGTAAATGATAGAGAACCTGAACTGAACCCTGTGGTCTGAATCCAGAGAAATATAACTTGGTGCTTTAAAACCTTTGTGACACCAGATTCGTCCCACTGCCCTACCCCTGCCCAGGAAGGAGGTGTGGCTCCGGTTTGAGAAGCAGTGATTTAGCCATGTCTTTAGGGAGTATAATTTTTTATTGTTGTTCAAATACAGTTTTTTGCTCTTCCCCCCCACCCCTTCCTAACACCCCAGCCCTCCTCACCTCCCTCCCCTGTTTCCACCTCCCCTTGTTATTGTCCATGTGTCCTTTATAGTTGTTCCTGCAGACCCTTCACTGTTCATAGCAGCACAATTTACAATGGAAGTATAACTTTTTTAAAAGATAAATATTATTGAGCACATGGGTATAAACATTCATTTTTCTATTTAAAGTAGGCACTTCTGGTCCAGGTCAGCATTTCTGCAACCCTGGCCATATAATATTATATTAATAGTGACCCAACACAATAATGACTTCTGACAGTATTGACAATGGCTAAATAAAATTTTAAATGCAGTCAATTTATACAGAAAGCATAACCTCTACCCATTTCCCAAAAAGAACAAAGTCAAAATATTTAGATTAACAAGTCAAAATGCATTGGTACCTAAATTCAACAGAAAGGTTCTAAACTTCATTCTGCTTATGTTGAATTCTTGTGTGCTCAGAGCCACAATTTATATCTTTAAGATGGGGCTAAAATACTACAGAAACAAAAACGATCATTTATTCAATACATATTAGTTGAAACCATGAGGCACCAATTACCTGTCAGGAACCATTATAGACCCTGAAGGACTGAGCTAGTGTACACCAGTGGAAAATACAGAAACAACTGCATCCCTGACCCCCAGAGTCACAGGCAGACTAAATATTTAAAATGGGATTTTTATCATTTAAATTTGTATCAGGAAAATGCAACAAGCACTGACAACAAGACACCTTCTTATATCACTGACAATTTGTATTAGTCCCTCATCCCCAATCCAACAACTTGGAGACCCTGGAGACACAATTACAATATTACAATCTCTTCTCTCAGTTCCCCTTTAGGAGGACTGCCTCTCAGGCTGGCAGAATTTCACACAACCCTTGTATGCTACATGGATGCTCGCCTTCTCACTCACTGGCTCCAATGTGTCATCTGACCCAGATCTGACTGCCTCTTCATCATCCTCTGCCTATTCTCATCCAGCCCAGCTTGATCCATGACTGCTCCCAGGTTGTGGGCGTGGACTTCTCTGAACCCCATCTGACCCACCGAGGGCTGCCAGGCTGTGCCTTGGGCACACTTCCTGCTGGGAAGGCACCTGGATCACCATTTGCTTGGCTTCTCTTGCACCCTTGCTGTTCCCCTCATACCGACCTCACCTCCCTTTCCCATCTCCCGCCTCCCTGGGCTGTAAGAGCACGCACATAAATCAGTATTTACTTGTTGACACTCATGAACATTTCACACACACACACATACACACAAAATTCTATTTTTGAAGCCAGGAAACAAAATGAAATCAAAGACATGCTTAAAGGGTAATACATTCTTATAGTCTTGATTATTTGAAGTTGAGGGGTTTAATAAGAGATAAGTTTTCTCTTTTATTTTTATTTGAGATAGTAAAACAAAGTTTAGAAGAACTAAGTAAATAACATGCTATTCAGATCACCACAGGTAATAAAAAAGGATACTATGTAAAACCGAGTTTGTAAATCTCCAGTCAGTTAGCACATCAGTATGAGCAGTAAGTAGACCTTAAAGCCTTTCCAAGCAAACATGGTAATTAAAAACAAATTACTGTGTAGCCTGGACGTCATGCTTTACGTGTACCGCACCTGCCAACCAGCAGCTAAATTCATTCCAAGACTGAATTGACCAACTCTGGTCAATTAGCTGCTTTCCCATCGGGTGACTCAGGCTTTCTGTATGAGCACCTTTTGCAAAAATCTGTATCAGATTGGGTCTTTTTTTTCTCAGAAGGCAGAAGATCTTTCAGGACACTCAAGAGTGAGTCTCTACCTGAATAAATTCAGCCTCAGCCAGAGACTATTTTTTGTACTTCATTTCACAAGAGGCTGAAGATATTATCATTTTAACACCAGAATAGAATTCCCAGGTTCCAACAAGAAAAGAATACAATCGCATATTTTTTTCTACAAGTAATTATAATTAGGAAAAGAAAAATTAGTCTTTGGGTTTGGACAGCTTCATCAAAGGTTCTTGGCAAAATATTAAAGTAAAACATCTAATTTATTACCTAAGATATAAATGAATCCATAAAATTAGATCAAGTGAAATTCATTGGTTTATTTTATAATTGATTTTGCACATTATATATAAATACATATAAATATATATAATATGGATTGAATTTTTTAAAAAATTGACTGCTTAAATTTTATAGCTGAGGAAATTGAGACCCATGGTCCTGTAAAGGGGGCAGCAGAAGCAAGAGCTAGCAGTCTTTCTACTACACCGCATGCTTAGTGAATTTATGTTTATGTTTATACTCACAATATGTATAGATTTCAAGTGCATGAACATAGACCTCTAAATAGCTCTTCACATAAATTTTTATGCATGATCATCACCTTCTCTAGGGAAAAAGTCAAATCACAAGGAACATTGTTGACAGAAGCACTCTTACATCACAAGAGAAATGAGACCCCCATTATGGAGAGATAAGCTATTTTTCACATTGTAAATTTAAAACATTTAATCACCCATTCAATGAGCACTTATTTAGTGATGTCCATGTCATACATGTAGACAGTGAATCTTATAAAAGAACATGATAAGTGTGCTTCAACTCCCAAGACAAAGGCAATGGTCATCCTTTCTGGTGCTGTGTTAAGAAGGATTCTGAAGAACTATATGAACACAGAATAAAAAAGTAATTGTGTATGATTTTCACTGGTCATAATGAGCATAGGAGTGGTAGTAAATGTGTTATTTAGATGAGATTTTCTAAGGCAGGACTATTCTTCTAGTTCTAATATTCCTATAGGAGATTCTGTCACCTATGGTTCTCTTTAAATATTTTTCTGAAGTTGAACAAAAGAAACAGTTGATTGTGAATAATTGCCTTTCTTTGTTTCAACATGAAAAGAAGAAATGAAAGACTCCATGGGGTCGGGGGTAGAGAATCCATGGAATTAGAGTACGGGGGGGGGGGGGGTTAGAAATGGAAGCCAATGAAAAGCAACTAGTCTATTTACTAGGGAGGTATTTCCTGAATCCGGGTTTTTTGGGTAGAGCTACAGACCAGGCTAAAAATGATTGCTTCACTGCTTTGGCTACTGAGACAAAATATGAGAAATATTTCTGAAAGTTTCTTTTTATAAAACTGTTTTTTCTTTGAGATTTATTAAGAAATTCACCCTTTCCTCAATGATAAATGCAGTCTAATCTTCAAACTTATAACATTTTCTAAGTAACTTTATCAAATCAATGAGTCTTCATCAAAAAGAAATCACAAGTATACATTAAATATGTGTTTAAGCTGGAAAGGAAAGAAAATCAAAATGGTTCTATTATTTTCCTGTTGAAAGGCTTTTGTAATCAGTACAAGTCTTTCAATGGTGGTTTCTTTAATCATTTGGTTGGTATAAAACCATAAGTGGCATTCCCTCAAAATCATGAACAGAAGCCAGAAAGTCAATATTAAGTTCACTGTAAGAATATGATGAATTTGCACTATTGTCTGGTCTCATTATATTTTTTGTCACAGAAATGAGTTATCACAGAACTATAATATCTAGTATATTCTTCTTTATAATACATTCTTATTCACATGACAAGAATTATGGCAAGAGGAGAAAATGGACAAAATTAATCCACCCTCATGACAGAAAATACTGCATCAAATTAACTTGTGACAGGCAAGTATTTGTGTGAAGGCATTTATTGATGGCGTCTGTCTTATCAGTCTACCCACGTCAGTTCTTCAGGTGCCTCATCAAAGATCTGGCACAGGTAGAATCCCAGAAAAAAACACCTCCTGAAAATAGTTTAGATGTGAAGAAAAAACAGGGTCATTTTATACATAACCTTGGGAGGAAATCCCTAAATCCATAACTTGGATTTTACAGAATTCCTCTTGAATAAACTCCATTCAAATCTATCCCCTTTTTGACAACTTTCTACTTCTGGATTTGGCAGCAAAAGTTTATTTGTAGATTATATTTTAGGGTACAAAGAACATAGAAAAACTTCAAACATCTATTCATTCATTTCTTAAGATATATTTGTTTTCTAATTTTGATCTCGGTAGTAATCAGTATAGGACATTCTTATGATGATATAGTGCATATCTTTTAACCAAACCAAATGAGCTAAATGAGAAAGTGCAATGTAACTGTTCTGTGCAAGAGGGAAATAAGGTTGAGGATCTGTGACAATAGTTGAATATAATTCATACTTGTTCACTTATGAATACTTCTGAAAAAGGTGGGCTAGAATGAATGATGTAGAGATTCTTTGTTTTTTCAAAACAAAAAGGTACAGTAATGTGTGTGTGATGAGGCAGAGAGAAGTCACCAGTGCAGACCAAAAAGTTATCTTCACAAAAGTTATTTCTTGAGAACCACCTTTCTAAAAATTCACCCAAGTCCAGGTTCTGGCTCATAGCACTGTAACTTTGGAAACTCACGCATGCTTTCCATACAAGAAAGTTCTCCCAGACTAATGTGTCAAACCAGAAGGCCAGTTTTTTTGTTTGTTTGTTTGTTTGTTTGCATTGCTTAAAATGACCAAATTCATTTTCAATTACTCATATAAGAAGATAATATGTTTTAGTGATTTTAAAAATGTACCCAGAAACCCACATGGTAAAAAATGTTTCTCTTATCATGAAAAATTCTATTATTGCATTTTGTGTAGGGAAGTAATAGACCTATAGAATTATGACAACTTCCACATCACGCCTCTATTAACTCTCATTTGGATATGGATCTAAGTTAGATGATAAATGAGGAAGACACACATGGAACTAATCAGATCCCCAGTGACTGAACAACTGCAGACACAGCAGAACTCAAATTTCTTAAGCAGGGTTCTCAATTATTGATGCTTAAAATATCTTTGCTAGTCTCCCTTAGCCAGAAAATATAACTTAGTACGGTATTGTACTTTCATACCAGAGTATATACCCATTTGATTTTCTTCCAAGATGAACACAAGTAGCATTTAGCTCAAGTGCCACTTCTGTAGGAAGACATGAAACAGGTACAACAAATTTATATAAACAGTAAATGCCAGATTCTAAAAGTAGTACACAAGTTGTGGTCCAATCCTATTTTCAGTTACTCTAGTATTATTAAGACACACAAATGAGACCTCTACTCTTCCATCTAGGTGGACATTTGTCACTATAATTACCTGTTTCTTATGGGAAACATACACTAATTACCTGACCTAAATTTAGAATGAAAGCTTGGGGGCTGGATTCATTATTATAAGGACTCTTGTCTGTGCTTAAATGAAAAACTGTAATGAATTAGTTCAACCAAATGGAATTTAAGTGCTTTGGGAATTGCTTAATATTTTTAACCAATAGAACAATATATCTTCTAAAGAAACTGGCATATTCATCACAAACAATGTTGAAAACTGACTTATGACATAAGAGTATACTTTGTTAAAATAATTTAAGATTACCTTTACATTTCAACAAAAGAACATCGTGTAAATATGTAATTCACTTGTCCAAATCATTGTGTAGGTATCCATTTGGACAAATTTAGTAATATTTCATCACCAACAGTAATGAGGCAAGCCACAGCATTTACTTCAAATACAGTGAATATAAAAAAGCCCATTACAGCAGTTCTACATTAAGAAAAAACTAATTTCAGGTTAAAAATGAGGTGGATTCCATTGAAAACACACATAGATACACACACTCCTACAATCCCATGAGCCTACCATGATGAAATACTATGTGTCTAAATGGCAAACAAAATGATTTAATTAAGTCCTTGATTTTTAAATTTTTAATAATGTTGGCCTTCTTCAGCATTTTTACCTCTGCATATGTTACTCAGCTAAGGAAATAATGTAAGATGTCACTATTATTTGTGATACTTCTAGACTTTCCTATTTTGATAATTTTTTACATATCTTGAAACATTAGAGACTATTCTGCCATTGGCAATTACTTTTTAATAGAATATAAGTAAATCATTTTCACATCGCTGTTATCTCTAAAATTATGCAGTATCATATTTTTAGCTGAAGATATTGGGGTGTGCTCCACTCATTTTGGGGTGACACATGTCAGTTAATGACTTTCCCTTCTCCCTCACTCTCTCACTGTCTTGCAGACACCTTTTGAACCTGTCCCAAACCCAATTCCATAGTTTGAGCTATGAATGCTTGGCTACCATCTCTCACGTATCTGAACACAGACTACCCGTACATTTTTAATTATACTGGGACATTCTGGATGAAGAACCAAGATTAATTTTTAATATTTTCATATTAAATTCACTCACAATAAGTATTCAGAACATGTTAGATTTACTAGCATTAAAGTAAGGCTTGGTCTCCAGCATCTCCCAGCTCTTTGCCCAGTCTTTCTTTTGCATCATCTCTAATCTCCTCTTCTTCCTTGTGAGCAACAAGCAGAACCTCTCTCTTACCCAGCAGTGTAGCTCCACCCAGATCAAGGCCCCTTAGTTCTCAGGTCCCAGCTTCTACCCCAAGGAAGAATCTAATCATGTTACCAAAATCTCTTTACATTCTCTTCTCTGAGAGGAATCCTGCTGAAACTTAATCTTATTATCTTTCTATCATCCTCAACTCCATGCACACAAATGATTTTCCTTAAATGTTTATTAAATGAACACTTTATTTAACTTGTGAGAGCTCATGCAAAGCTGCTGAGTTTGAAGTAAAAGAAGTCCTGATACCAATTCCCTGTTATATTTGCTAGGAAAATCATACAGCTTTCTAGCTCTCACTGTCTTCATCCAGAAAAAGGGAAAGATAAAATGTTTTTGCATTAAATCAGAAATCAGCTGTGAGAGAGAAAGTGAGGCAGTAATTCTATCCACTATTTGGCTCCATCTATGCTAAACCCCTTGACACACACTGGTTAAATTCATGAAAAGACTGTTAATGATGAAGGTAAATGATGTCAAAGGTCTTTCAGCCTTTGACAAGTGAGACATTGCTCAGGTGGCTCAGCAAGCTGCTATGATGATATTCTTAACATTCTCAAAAAAGACAAAAATTGAGAAATTAATAGAGAGTGACTGGGAAACATTAAATAAAAGAAAGTGGTTCTCTAAATTAAGAGACATAAAGATGTTCTCTAGATGATGATGAACGCAAGAGAGTCTCCAGTCTGCTGAATGAGATCATTTTAAAAATTTTTTAAAGTATCTGTAGCAAAGAAACAATGAATAATTTCTGAACTTAATCTGTACTTAATAATATACAAAAAAACATTATCATATGCATTTTATATATATATTTGCATTACTGAATAATTTATTGCAGGATTTGTTTAACTATATTGGGCCTATTTACAGAAAATTATATTTACGTACAAATCTCCAGGAGTACATCTAAAGAGTCAAAGAGCTAGAAAAATACATAAGGTCTTTTAGTCTCATTCTTTCATTTCCAACTAAGGAAACAGAGATGTTAAGTAGTTGCATTGCCCTGCCCAAAATGTGAATAATAATTGAAGGCTCTTGATTGCTAGTCTAGGACATTCATGACTCTTTTTCATCTTTTCCATCAGTGATTCTCAACATGAGCTGCATATTAGGATCAACTGGGGAGTGTTTTCAAAACAGCCATACCCAAGTGTCACCCTGCAGACTCTAACTGCATTGGTCTGGGGTGGGTTCTGTCATCTACATTTGTTTCAAAACTTGCCTAGTGATTCTAAAATATAGCCAGAGTTGCCCAGGCCAGGTAGCTTAGTTGGTTAGAGCAGTGTCCTGATATGCCAAGGTAGTGGGTTTGATCTCTGGTCAGGGCACATACAAGAACCAACCACTGAATGCATAACTAAGTGAAACAACAAAATGATCTCTCTCTCTCCCTCTCTCTCTCTCTGTGAGTGTATGTGTGTCTTTCTCCCCCCCCTTCTCTCTCTCAAATTAATAAAATTTTAAAATATTTTATTTATTTATCTTTAGAGGGGAAGGGAGGGAGAGAGGGAGAGAAATATCAATGTATGGCTGCCTCTCATGCATCCCCTGCTGGGAACTGGCCTACAACCCAGGTATGTGCCCTGAATGGGAATCAAACCTCAATCCTCTGGTTCTCAGGCCCACACTCAATCCACTGAGTTATGCCAGCCAGGGCTCAAATTAATAAATTTTAAAAATAAAATAAAATATAGCCAGAGTTGAGAATGCCTTGTTCTTTTCTGTATATATTGCTGGGCAATTTACCCTTAACTCCATGGTACTAAAGACTGGAAGCAGAAAGAGAAGAATATGCATTGTGATAAAGTTTACCCCGCCGTCCTTTGGACAGCATACTGAATGTCTGAGCCCTGATTTGTGGTTCTCAGATCATGCTCTCACTGAGCTCCATCGAAATACGTTGTCCCTAAAATCAAATGTTATATTTCTTCTCTTAAGTCAGAGAACAATAATAAGCCAATGGAATAGCATGTTCTCGATTTAGTTTTTCTCCTGTAATTATTTCTAAGTCTTTGACAGATATTACAAAATTCTATGCTAAAATCTAGCAAAAGATGATATCTTATTAAGCACACAATTGTTAATTTAGTTTCTTTAAATTTAGCATAGCAATGTTTTGTAATTTTGTTTATTGTCCAATAAGCATTATGAATTTCATATGTTATACCACCTAAACAACATGAGAATCACTAACCTAACTCCTTAATCTGTACCTCTACTTGATTTCAGTTTCCAAATCTAGAAATTCTATAGTTCTTTGGACTAAACCAATATTGAAAATCCTAGATAATAAAAAATATATTTATTAGATTGAATTTATATTCAATAATCTGTTAAGATATTGGGTTGGCCAAAAAGTTAGTTTGGTTTTCCATAAGATGGCTCTAGTAGTGTTTTAGTTGTCTTCAACTTCATTTGATGCAATTTTGTTGGATCATATTATGACAGCTGTCATATCTGCATGCATTTAAAAAAACATATCAAAATTAATGAATTTTTGTGTAGCCATTTTAATATTGAAAATAAAAAAATATTTAATATTGAAAGTGACATTTTTAGCATAGTATGCTTTATTATTTCAAGAAAGGTAAAAATGCAAATGAAACACAGAATAAGATTTGTACAGTTTATGGAGAACTTTCTGTGACTGATCAAACATGTCAAAAATAGTTTGTGAAGTTTTATGATGGAGATTCTGTACTGGATGATGCTCCACAGTCAGATAGACCAGTTGAAGGAGACATTATCGAGAACAATGAATGTTCTACCACATGGGAGACAGCCAATATACTCAAAACATTCAAATTAATAAAGTTATTGGTAAAAATGAAAAGTGTGTTTTATTTTACAGAAAAAAAATAAGGACCTTTGGCCAACCCATATTTTATTATTTTATTAAAAACTTTTCTCAGTTTTGTCTCATTCACTTCATCTTCCCTCTAAAAATCCTAGTTTTGCTAAGATCCTTAAAATAAACTGGAGTGTCTAGATAAAAAGATAAGCACCTACCACTCTCTGAAGTTAAAAGTGAAAATGGCTGGTTTGGGGAACAAAAGGCAAAATTAAGCGTAGTGCCTAGATGGAGAAAGATGATGTGAGAGCTAAGACACAAGGCAAAAAGGCAACCATCTTACCATTAGCCTATTGTCAAGACCAAACGACTTTATGTGTCTCCTAGGGGCTTTTTTATATATGATTAGATCTCATACTAAGCATTACCCTGATCATTTCACAACCACTGAATTTGGCAATAAGCTGGTGTACCAGCTGCTTAAGTTACAATTCTGCAAATATCACTTACAATTTCTTGTTCAAAAAATTATATAAATACTCTTTTGTTAGATGACTTTCAAAGTTCTATAATCCTATCAAAATTTACCTTTCTTCCCTTTATTCTCACCAGTGAAAGGGAAAATAAAAAGGTCAAAGTCACAAAGTCATAAGTAGCAGTCAGTACTTCTGCCAGGACTTTAACTTAAACCAGTCTAAACTATGTTCCTCCCACATTCCTGGAGACCTCTATAAAAGGGTAATGTTGTGGTTGTGGTGGAGTTCGAAATGGATCTGGAAGTCCACTGGAGTTGAAAAAAAAAGGAGAAAAAAATTGAGCTAAAATGGAAAGTATGTCCTTGCCCCACTCTCCAATGAGCCTATTGTGAAGATAACATATTATCATCTATGACCCTGCTATCCTGGCTACAGCAGAATAATCTAGGGATGGGCTGACCCAAGCTGGACCAATCAGAGCCTTTCCTAGGACATATGGATTTGTGACCCAGAAAGTCAAGGTGAGTGGTTGTTAGCCATATTTCACACTGTGAAAAATACATCTAGAACAGAAATAGAGAATGATACCAACAAACAGAGAAATGCAAAACTGAGAAGCAGAGAAGAGTTCTGGGGGAGTTAAGTCCAGGGACTCATGTATTTCTATGGCCTGCTTTGTGATGCTTCCCACAACCTTGTCATTCTGTGAAACAGCCAAGAATATTTTGAATAAATTTTCTTTTGCTTGTCCACTTGAACAAATGTCCACTTGAGGTGATGACACATGAAATGAAAACAATCTTAATTTATGCTTTCCAACATGAGATGTTGCAAGTGACAGATGTGACCGAGTCTAGTAAAATGGGAGAACAGCAAGAGTGCCAAGGTCCTGAGATGAGCAGGTGGTGGTCCTCAATCCATCTCAGCAAGGCAGTGAGTTAAACTATCACTGATTGGCCTTCAAGTACAGACTACATACTCACAAAATCTTGAGTAACTGAGGAAAAGAGACCAAAATTTAAGGAAACTGGAGAATGTTGGCTCTTATGACCTTAAGCATGGTACTAAGAAAGAAAAAGAAAAGCCACTGCAAGGTGGTCCACTTGAGAACAGTGGGGAATAACAGGAGGAGTAAGGGAAATGCTTTTTATGTAGATATTTTGGATCAATGAAGAGTAGGTGATCATATGTTTTTATGAATAAGAGAGAAAAATACATAATCTCACCCTAAAGGTGGAGACTAGTCAGGAAACTGTAAATATTAGAAGTGCAGGAAAGAGAGCTGAGAAGAGCCAGGGGCAGTCTGATCCTATAGTGCATTACCCTATATCAATAATACCTGTCTGTCAAAGAAACAGTGCTTCCAATGGGACAGCAGATTTGGAGCAGTGGTTCACTTTCTAGGGCACTTTAAACCTGCCCTGCCTCATCCCTTCTAGTCTGCTCATGTTTCATTAGGTAGCCAGGTACCAAATGCACCCCTGGACACAGTGCTTATGAAACAGAAGCCCAAAGAGCATGGGTGACTTTGACTTTCAAAGGTAGATGGGATTTCAGTAAACAGAGATGGGAGCATAGAGAAGGACAACCAAGTCAAAAAGCAGGACGTAAAAGTCCACATTTTGCTAGAAAGGGAGTGATAAGCTAGTGTCACTAAGCAAGATGCACGTGCGTAGGGAGCATAGGAAATTAGGCTTGTCGACACTGCTTGGGGCCAGACAGTATTGCTCAGAGGCCACTCAGAGCTGTCTTTTGTTTACTTTTGGCCTCTTCCCTTCTTATTTGCAAAGTTAATTGGACACTGACTGCTAGGTAAGGAGAGTGTTGCTTTAATTCCTTAGTTCTGAAATAGTACAACACATAGTTCCCTTTACAATAAATTCCTAAATTCTTGATGGTGAAATGTATTTCCTACAACAGAGCTGGCCATGTAGGATCCTTCGTAATTAAATATCACCAGAGTCACGTAGTTGTTTCTGTCTCACATACGACCCACTTCTCCCAACACTAATAAAAACACGCAAGAATGAGTACATGTAGATTAATTTTTAATACAATAATAAATGACCTTGAAAATATGTATATAACTATGTGGTTTCAATATGTTAGCCAACAGTCAAATGTGGCTATTTAAATTTAAGTAACAATTTAGTTTCACAGGCACACAAAGCATACTCTCAGTGCTTAATTGCCACAGGTGCCTAGTGTCTACTGTATCAAACAGCACATGACAGACTATTTTCAGTTCTATTGAATAGCACTGTGTTCCCTATCAATCATTTAGAATGCTCTGGCAACTACAAGGCTCAGTAAAGTGCTCTGAAATGTTGTTCAATAAACAAGTAGCCTCCTCCAGCTTATGAGTGGTACAGGGACACAGATTTTTAAAGGGAAATTGAGTGATGGGGGGAAATTATAAAATGTATGGTAAGATTGGCACTAAAATAGCTAAACAAGGTCAAGACAAGCTGACGCTTGTTTGATAATATTTCAGATGTTTTTTCAAACTTCCTCAGGTCTTTTCTCAGCTACAATCTTCAGATTTGGCTGTTGTTCTGAAACCTCCTTTAGTATCCCTTATGTTTTCTAGTCACAGAAAAGGAATAAAAGCATTAGGATAGAGTGTCATAAGAGGCTTGAACTGAAAGCCAGATCCAAAAACGAACAACCATTTCTTCTTTCCAGTATCTAAACAAAACCAAACCCAACACATCACCAAATAGCCACAAACCTCACAGTGTGGGGTGATAGAGAGGTGGGCTGTGGAACCGCCAGCAACCAGGCACCTTAACTTTAAGGTACCACCGCTACAATGGGACATATTACCTCTGCCCTTAAGATCATTGTTTTCCTATGAACAGGACACTTCCTCAGGTTCTGTGAGATCCAGAACATATATCAGAGATAGAAACTGCAAACACCTGAGCAGCCCTTATTTGCTTCTCCTCTTTACTTTCTCCCTGACTGTCCTGTCACTCATGCTTCACTACCTGGTGTAACTGGGATCTAAACATTACAATGAGCCAGAGTTTTCTTTTATACCCTAGTGCTTTAAAATAAACAACATCTTAGACAAATAATATCTGCATACACATTGACAATCACTGCTCTCTCCAGAAGCAATGCCTTTAGTTTTGCTTAACCTCAACTTTTCAGTAGGACAGTACACCAAGAGCTTGTGACATCATCACATATTTTATTAAAGATGCAGCCCCTTTATAGTACATTCCCAGTAAGATAAAATATTCAGTGGCATGATTTCTACACACTAAATTTTCAACAGTATGACTTATAGCTGGCTCATCAGCTACAAAAGCTGAATAATAATCAAAGTTAACTTCCATATTTCTAAAAGGAGGGCACTGGTATTTCCAGTCTTAATTCTCCAGCTAACATTGGTTAAAGAGGTGATTATATCCCACATTATACAGTGCCATCAATATTGCGAATAAATGCACAGCACAATGAAAATATTTGTGTGTGGTGCCATCCAGAAAGATACAGTTAAGAAAAATATGGTAAAGTATAAGTAACCTTGACAAATTTGGCTTTGTTGAAATACTTCCCAGGCTGTGCCTAGACACATAAATAATTCACAGAGTCCAGTACTAAATACAAATGAAGAACATTTGTTATAAATCTATCTTTTTTTGTCCACAGCATTATTCTCCCATAATGAAACTCATTGTGAACCATTTTCTGTGCTCTATGCCATTACTTGCAAATTATAAAATGTCTAATATATGCAACCAACTATGCCTAAAGATGCACTATTTGTTTGTAAGCAATCCACAGGGCTATTGTAACATGAAGTCATCATCAGATCATATATGACAAATTGATGTTTGGAAAATTAAGGCCACCCGGGAACTTTTAATACAGACTGATGAATCCATTAGTAAATATGACAAATGTTCCTTACCTAAGGGTGGAAATTATTCAATTGGTGAAAATTTAAATTCTATTTTTAAAGTTAAAAAGACATAGTTTATTATTTAAATGCATGTGAGAAAATGGATGGATAGAATAGGAATCAATGAACTTGGACCTTGTTCCTAAAGCCCTCTGATTAAAAACCAGAAGGCTTAATTTTAAAAAGAAGAAAATGAATAGTTTGATTTGGCTGATTTCTGAAACAGGCAGTTGATTTGTTTTGTTGGAAAGGGTCATCAAAGAACATGTATAAAGGACCCATGGACAAAGCCTAAGGGGGGTAGGATTGAGGGTGGGAGGTGAGGGGCACGCAGCGGGAGTGGTAGTGGGAAAATGGAAACAACTATATTGGAACAACAATAGAAAAAATGATAAAAATAGGTAATATTACAATGTCTTTATTTGTAACTATTAGTCTAAATTTTTTTCTTATCTTTCAATATCATATATCATATATATATATATCTTTATATGTATATATATATATATATCTCCAAAGCGATTTTAAATATCTCCAGTGATATTTAAAAATCATTGTGAGAAAATCATCAGTGGGAAAAAATCATAGGTGATAAAGAATAGAGGGATAAAAAAAGGATGGAATGAAAAAGAGATAATATGTAAAATTAGAAAAAGAGAAGATGGCAGAGAGATAAAGTAGGAAAATCATGTGCTATACAAACTCATCCACACAACAGTCCTTGAGGTGAATAGAAGAGAGACAATTACTCTTCTCTTATGCTGTGTGAGATACCGGAATGGAGTAAAAGATGCACCTGAGTTTGAAACCCAAATTTTCTTATTATTAGTTGTACCCTTGTTCAGTTATGGAACCTGACTGAGAATAATTTCTCACAAATGTTAAACAGATAAAATTAAGCTGTAAGTATGTTTTCAAGCATTAAATCAGGCAGCCTGTGTAGAGCCCTGGGCGCAGGGCAGAAATTCTACAGTTGTTAGTTCCCGTGCCAATTTAACAACTGGAGAAACGTGACTTGCCCTCTTGTGGTATTGTGTGAACATTTCTCTGGGAAATATTTCTGGAAGTGAAATCATTAGGTTAATGTATGTGTTTTTTAAATACTTAGTCTAGGTAAGTCCTGCCAGTTTACCTGCTGTTCTGCACCACACTCTTCACCCACAAACAGTAAACAAGAGTTCCCAGTCCCCACATACTGCTGAGTTCTGTACTTGACCTATCTTATTTATCTGTGCCACAACTTTAATAAAAAACAGGAAATTCCTCTCTCCGACATGCAAATTAGAAAACTGGGGCACGAAGAACTAAATAACCGTCCCAATTTTAAAGCTGGTAGTTGTAGAGTCAGGGTCAAACCTAGGTCATCTGTTTCCAAAGCTTTCTTTTCATTATTACCTCCCGTGTAAGAACTTTGCACAGCTTGGCCCTGGACAGGAGTGGTGGCCTGAACCACAACGTTCTGACCCACAAGCTCTTTCCTAAGTCCACACTTCCCTGACAGAAAGAAACTGGCACTCTAAACCTGCATAGGATGTTTGCCAAAGAAATTTTGAGAAAAATACTTTGTGATTTTTTGCAAGGCAAAAAAAATGTAAATGGAGGATAAGCATTTAACCAACTCAAGAACCATGTGAGCACCATGTGAGCACATGGTGAGCACATGTTTGGGCAAGCATGTGAGCAATCATGTTTGCATTTCTAGATGCCATTCTGGGCAGAAATTTACTTGAATAGGAATTTTTGTCTCAAAGAAACAAAACATATATTTCCTAAGAAATTAGGAAGTGTTTAAACCAATATTTAATCATTCTCTTTTATTCCAAAAGTTCTTCTCCACTTGATCTTAGCCAAAAGACAGAGAAATGATTCAAAAGTTGGCTCTTCCAGCACCTTCTCTGCTGTTTCTGCAGATGGAATCTAGTTCTTGACATTACTAAATCAAAAAGAATTGCCATTTGGGGAGTTTTTAAGCAGGGATGAAGGAGGGAAAGGAAGTACTGGGAGCAGTCTCCCTCTCCATCCCCTCCCTTCCCCCTGTTCAGGCAGCAATAAAATCAATTTAAAGAAAAGTCAGTTTTCTTTTTATTATCATCATGCACTGACAATTCTAAAAAATTGTCAGTAATAAGGTATTCAACCTCACTCACATGAATGAATCTAAGATACTGCTATATTTCAAAGATAAAAATTAAAATTTGACTTTGGAGAGCCCTGTTTTGTGTCCTTGTTTGCCACTTTGATGAATAGCTTAGTTGTTAGGAATGCAAGTGTTCACCCATTGTTCTTGTGCAGTGCCTCCCACGAGGAAGAAATGTTGATGCATTCCATTGCATACTGTAAAAGCTAACTTCATTGGAGGGAAGTGTACAGTTCTACAGAGATATTCTGTCAACTTTTTTTGTCACCTTTCATTGAGGTGAGATATAAAGAGAAAATAGATAAGAAGTTTTTCCAGTAGAGGACAGATAAACTGTTGGTAGGCTTAGGTAGATTGCTGGGGAAAGTCATAGACGCCAAGAAATGTAATATCAGCTATCTGATTTTAAAGTTGTCTACTCCATACTTGGGGAAAATTTTTTCAAAACACTGTAACCTGATGTCAGCAGCACCTTGAGCAAATACATAGGGGTTCATGTCCACAAAGAGGATGAGAGTAGAATGAATTCCTTCAGAAACATGGAGTAGCAATTATCAGGTAGAAAAAGGTCACTGGCAGCAAAATTTGGAACAAAAAGTGTCCAGGAACAAGAAGGATGGATGTGGAACATATATAAACCTGGGAATCCCACTCTATAGTTATATGACTATAGGGATGGTGGAGTAAATTATAAAGAATAAGTGATTGAGTTGAACTTGGAACATTCATTTCTTTTCAAAATTTGACCAATATTCATCACTAGCCTGCAGCTTTCTTTGTAAAAATTTGTCTAGATCTATAAATCTTCTAAAGGAATTCCAAAATTTGAGTTTAACTGCTGATACACATGCCTTGAAATTTTTCACAAATTCCTAAGACACACAGGAAGGGGATCTTAAATTTGCATGATGAGGACATGAATTGCTACTTGTGTAATAAAGGAAAGGATGACCCATTAAAAGCAAATCTTGAATACGTTCATATTATAACTATGAAATGAGGCAGATCATACTAAGCACTATGAGAAATTGTAAGCAATCACAAAGGATTCCGTGGCAGAAGGAGACTGGAGCTGGTCCTTAATAACAGATAAGTTATCAACGGGAAGAGATGATGGTGATAATCAGAAAAGGAGACTCTAGATAAGGAAAAGTGTATTAGTAGATATGGTTAGAGATTTTTTTTAATCCAGTGTATTTGAAGAATTATAATTTTAATGGTACAAAAAACAGGGCAAACAAGGCTGAAAAGGTTGGTACAGTCACACCACAGAAGGCCTTGGAGGGACAAGCTGAGTGATTTGCAAAATGGTCAGTGTGTGTGTACAACCCTTAAGAATTGTAAAGGTCAGTTATTACAAATTTATCTATTTTTCATGCATCTAGATTTATCAAAGACACTATCAATAATGGCAAATCCATAGACTAATTCTCCAAAGTATGCCACAGTACTTTGCATTTTCTGTCACATTTTAAGCAACAAAAGGCTGGGATTAACTAAAATAGCCTTACCTGCTATCATGAATGATGATTGTGGTTCCAGCAAATACACAAAATAATGTGGGGAATTCTTTTCCTAAGCAAAGGAGAAAAACTTACACTTAAAGGAAGACTACACATTTACCCTATGGCTACTGGGCATATTTGTCACAAACACAAAGCATTTATGAACCCCAAATGCCTAGCATTTTTTCCCAAGTCCCCAATGTTCAATGCTTTTCCTGCAGTGCAACATATGCGAGCTGCTTAAATCAGCTTCTGACATCACCTCGACTTCAAAAAGGAGGCTATGTGAGGCTCAGCAGATGGCAAAACTTATCCAGGTCTCTAAGTGTGCATTCAGCATAAGGTGGTCATATGTTCTCTTGGACCCGACTTGGCTGAAATCTTCCACTGGAGAAACATACATGGTGTTCAGATTTATGGTGATGAACCTGAACTCCAGCTACTTGAGCTATGTCTTGCTTTTTTTCTTTGGCAAAGATTAAGAGAACAATTACAATGGCTTACCTGCCCTTTAAGCAGGCTTAAGAAAATTGAAAGTTGATTAATTGCCTTGTGACTATGACTAAATTTGTCTAGATTATCCAAGATCTTCTTATCGTTCCAGATTTTTTTATTTCTTTATCTAAAACTCAGGTCTTTATTTTTTTAATTCACTCTATAAAATGCAGACTCAAAAAAATTAGCAGTAAAGACACAGTTTCAATAAGAAGAAGAGGGGGCTGATACCTACATACAGGATAGAAAAGGAAGAAGATAAATAAGACAAAGTGTGAAAGAGCCAAACACCCCAGTTTACTGTAGAACAATGATAAATTCTCCCGTCTGAACTTTAAGGCTTTCCATAGTCTAGCCTCAACTTGTCTTTCCAGAGCTATTTCTGTATGTACACTATGATCATTCAAACTGGACTATCTCCTATTTTCTCACAGTAAGCCAATGGGATTGTTCTCCTATCTTCTCACTTCCTATGTTGTCTCACCTTGGTCCCTTCGTACAGGTCATTCTCTTTTCCAGGAAGGACTTTTCTCCCCACTCCAAGCCATCTCTGCAATTCTAGGCAAGGCTAGAATATAGAGTTCATCATGGATCTGAGGTAAAGTAGAGAAGGGAGCGATTAGAACAAACATGAATATTGAGCCAGAAGGCAAAAAAACGTGAATCTTACCCAGAGGAACTTAAACTGATCCCCTACGCCACTGCTTCATAAAGTATCAATAGACCAATCCACATGTGAACCCTCTGGGGGCCTTTTGTAAAAGGCATAGTCTTAGGTCAAGACACCCTAAATTAGCACCTCTGAGTATGAGACCCAAAGCTGGTCTTTCAATAGCCAGTGCAGCATAGGTTTAAGCGATGAGTTAGGCTTAGGAGATTCTTTTCTGTATGAAATTTTGCATGCTATAGTTATCTAACAACTGCCAGCCTATGTAAAGAAGGAATCGTCTGGACAGCAGAATGAAGCTAGAGAGCCCGGGGAAGAGACTAGAGACAGAGAGACCTTTAGGAAGTTGCTGCAGCTATCTCTCTCAGCCGCTGTCTTCAGAAATCTCCCTCCTTCCTGGCTTCACAGCATGACTGTTGATTCACCTGTTACATCTGCATGTGCCCTTCTGAATATTTCACACTCCACGCTCACCCTGTTTTTCTGGCACCTGTTTCATTATTAATGTTTCTTCAGATTCCGTCTGCTGTCTGCTTCTCAGACAGTCTCCTTAATATCTCATCCACTCTCTTAGCTTAAAATACCATCTGTACACTGATGCCCCATAAATGTACATCTCAGAACAGGAAACCTCCATTTTGAATGACCTGATGAGATGATCTACCTAACATTTCATGGGTGTGTCCAAATCCATACTCTTTCCTGTCTTTATACCTACTTTTCTTTCTTTAGGTCCTATTTCACATAAGGAGGAACAGAGAAAGCCACCTTGCACCCCAAGCCAGACACCTGAGTGTCTCAGTCCCAAGTTTCCCTGCCTCCCTCTCCTGCAGTTTGCTTTTGGTCCTTCAGCCCCTGCCACCCTCTATGTCTCCATTCTTATTCCTTTGGTTCAGACTCCAAATCCTGAGACAATCCCTATCTCTTCCCCAACCAAAGAAAATCACACATATGACTGAGACACATGAAAGAAATTCCCAAATCAAAAATAACTGAGTGTGCAATGTCCCTATTAAAAAAGAAAATCTTCAATTTAAGGCTTTTAATCTATATAATTTATTTGCCAGAATGTAAATTCCTTCTTATTCCAGCATTCAAATTGCACCATGCCGGAATTAGAGCACGGGCAGAGTGTCCTCAACTTGTCATTATCAGGACATGAGGTGTCCTGATCAACACCACAGTGGTGGTGTAGAAGGGGGACACTGAGGGCCACTGGAACTGACTCAGGCCAGCTTCTTCCCCTGCCCCAATATATCTAAACAATGATTTGCAGAGAGAGAGAAGAGAAATGTACATGTATACATACATACACACAAACACATACATATATAAAAGTTATACATATATAACCAATTATATATATACATGTGTGTATAAACATTTATAAACAATCATACCTACATATAAATAAACATACATACACACATAAACAATTATGGTCTCTTCCATCTGTTCTTAATTAAGACTGAACTGCATCACGATGGTGGATTCTAGTGTGATTCAGGTTTCTAAGACCTCAGCTGAAGATGTCTCGCTGTTACTGGAGTAAGTGAAGTCTCCTGGAGGGACGGGGGTTTTCCTCACTTGCATTTCGGGTGAGTGCTCGGGAGCACCGTGCATGGGTAAGCACACAGCCACACAACACAGGAGTCCTGAAGGTGGCCTCCTCAACTCAACTGTGCAAGTGAAACAAAAGATATTCTAATGCCGTCTGAGCCAGTGTAATTTCAGCCTCTGTGTGCCACTGAATGGTGACCATGACCATGGCTTTGACCATACTCACTAACAGCTCTAATAACCAATGCTTTCCTTTAGTTTCTTGTAACCTCATACAAGAGGTGTCACTGGGTCTTCTCCCAGAACCATATGCAGCAGATGTCATTTCAATTCAAAGGCAGGGAAACAGGTTCAGAGAAGTTAGGAAATTTCCTAAAAGCACACACCTAGTGAGTGAATTACGTGAACTCAAAGCCATCTTTGTCAATTAGCTATGCTACTTTTGCTGTTCTATGTCCTGTTGTTCTCCTCTGCTAACCTTGTGATGAAAATGCTAACAAGTATCAGCAGTGTTTGTCCCATATTTCAAGCACTCCCAGGAGGATAGGGTGGGACGAGGGCAAGTATGTCGTCAAAGGCAATATTCCTTGAAATTAATTTCCTGTATGATTCACAGAAGGATATACTGACATAAGGGTTATGCCTTTAATGGTTTTTCATCAGACAATTATTGGTAATTAAAAACCCAGTAGGAATTAGTTTAGTTGATTACTTTCTAAGGTGGCAGTAAGCCGAGCTCCAAGATGAAATTTAAGTTGTAAATTAGGGAGACCTAGACCTTCAGAGTCCAAGTATAGAAAGAAGGTGAAAATTGTGACTTCTGGTAAAATGCAAGCTTTAAAAGTGTTTTCTTCTCTGAAAATAATCATCCTTAAATCATAGCCTTAAAGTCAATTTGTTTCATTTGCTTCTATTTTAATATGTAACATACAGGTTAACTTGGTCAGTAATTTTATTCAGAGTCTTTAGTCTGCCTTAAAAAGAGGAATGTGGGGAAAAAAGAAAAAGAAAAGTATTGGCTGCACTTACTTCTCACACATTCAGCACATGCTGTTACAGAAAGAAGTGCCCAGGAGTATGAATCTGCAAAAGGCTCATCAAATTTGCCATTTGGTTTTTTAGTATTCCTTCAGACACAGATCCATTAAAGAGAGTGTGCTGGGTCTCTTCTGTAAACAAAATGTGCACACAGTTTCGCTTCTTCCAGATTTCCACAATAAACCCCTTTCTTCTCCCTGTTCTTCTTTAATCTCCTTGTATGTGCTCCTTTCCCCTATGTTCCAGCGTGTAGGACTTAACTTATTGGTAATCAAAAAACAAATTAGGGGATCATGTCAGTGAGAATGTTGGAGTAAGAACCACTAAAATTTCTGTCTCTTATAAAAGCAACTAAAACACCAGCAAAAAAAATTGTCAAAATCTTAACCTCTCAGAACTCTGGAAATTAACCAAAGCCTTGCTGCAATCTAGTGAACTTTTATTCAAGAAAAACTGCTGAATGTTGGTGAGGGCAGTTTGCTTTGTAACATTTTATCTTGTCTGATTCCCATTACCTTCTCCCTAGCTCTGTAGCGGCCTAAAAAATCAATTGCCCACAACTACAGTGTACATCCACAGCCTAGCAGGCACCGGAAGGGTCAGAAAGGGGCTGGAGGGTCAGAAAGGGTTTGAAAGCCTACTCTCAGAAGATTGCAACTATTTGACATGTCTGGCAATTACTTAGGAAACCCTACGCACAAAGTGCTCTTCATTTGGCCTGACTTGGAGCTCGCCCAGTGAAAACAAGCTTCCTTCCCGGGCACGTTTGTCAAAATCAGCAGCATTGTTTAATACACAACTGCTGAGGTGGCGGTAACTGTTGAGGCAAACATCAATTTAATAAAAGGGAAAAACTCAAACGAAAAAACTGAGGAAGAATGTAGCAAGAACATGGACAAATTAAAGCCATAGTTGTTAGTAAAAACATAAAATGGCACAGCCACTTTGGAAAAGAGTTTAGTAGTTCCTCAAATGGTTAAATATAAAATTACCTAATGACCTAAAATTTGAGTCCCAGGAACATACCAAAAAGAACTGATAACATATGTCCATTAAAGACCTTGTACATGAATGTTCATAGCAACATTATTTTTTATTACAGTTTACATTCAACACTTTTGTACAGGTTGCAGGCGTATTCAGCACCACAGATAGACATTCATACAGGTTACAAAGTGTTCCCTGCAATAACTCAAGTGCCCACCTGACCACATAGATAGTTATTACAATATTGTTAAGTGTATTCCCTGTGTTTTACTTTACATGCCATGCTTATTTTGTAACTATCAATCAGTACTTTTTAATCTCCTCACCTTTTTACCCACCCTCCCTAACACCCCTCTTGTCTTACCTTTGTTGATTTGTTTTCTGATAAGTCTGTTTTAATTCTGTTTATTTTGGGTTTTTCAGATTCCATATATGTGATATCATATAGTATTTGTCTTTGTCTGGTTTATTTCACTCCCCTACATCCACCCATGCTGTCGCAAATAGTGATATTTCATTCCTTTTTATGACCAAGTAGTATTCCATTGTATACATGTACCACCACTGTTTATCCACTCATCTACTGATAGACACTTAGGTTGCTTCCATATCTTGGTTATTGCAAATAATGCTGCAATGAACTTAGGCATGTGTGCGCTCTTCCAAATTAGTGTTTTGCATTTCTTCAGATATATGCTCAGAAGTAGAATCATTGGGTCATTAAGCAGTAACATTTTTTACTTTTTTGAAGAAACTCCATACTGTTTTCCACACTGTAGCAATATTATCTTAATAGTCAGAAAGTAAAAGCAACCCAAATCCCCATCAGCTAATGAACAGATAAACCAAGTGCAGTGTATATATACATTAGAATATTACCCAGCCCTGGAAAGGAATGAAGTGCTTATATATGGTACAATGTGGATGAGCATTGAAAACATAATGCTAAAGTGATTCAAGCCAGACCCAAAATAACACATATTGTATGATTTCATCTATATGAAATATCCAGAATAGGCAAAGACTTAGAGACAGATTAATGGTGGTCAGAGGTTGGCAGTTGTGGGGAACTAAAAGTGATTGCTAGTGGATATGGGATTCTATTTTGGGGTGATAAAAATGTTCTGGAATTAAATACTGGAAATGGTTGCACAGCATTTTGAATATACTAAAAACCAATGAATTGTACACTATAAGAGGATAGATTCTATGGTATATAAATTGTATCTCAAAAACAACCAAATAAACAAATAAATAAGAGTCTTGATTAAATGTTATCATCTGAAAAAAACAAGGAAAAATAACAACACAACACGTGGGAACAAATACTGGATGGGGAGTGAGTGGAACTGAGTTCTAGCAGTTGTTCTGTCACTAGCTTTTTAAGTTGCCTGTACCAAGCTATAACCACTCCTTTTTCTAAAAACAAAATAAAGATATTTGTAGAATCAATTTCTGTCAAGTTCTATGTAGTCTTTTTAAGTATATTTTCTTGATTATTCTATTACAAATGTCCTATTTCCCCCGCTTTATGCCCCTCTGCCCTGCACCCTCCCTCCCACCCACATCCCCTCCCTTAGTTCATGCCCATGGGGACATGTGAGTTCTTCAGCTTCCCCATAAGTTCTATGTAGTCTTGAAATTCTGACTCTGTATGTTGAATCATTAATATCAATTGTGATTAGAATCCTTACATGTGAACCCAAAATAAAAAGTGTCTTCTTTGTTTCTTGCAAAAAATAAAAAAAATAATAAAATAGGGTTAGGGTTGCCCTGTCTGGTGTGGCTCAGTGGATTGAGTTGAGTGCCAGCCTGCTAACCAAAAGGTTGCAGGTTTGACTCCCAGTCAGGGCATATGCCTGGATTGTGGGCCAGTTCCCCAGTAGGATGCATGCAAGAGACAACCACGCATTGATGTTTCTCTCCCTCTCTTTCTCTCTCCCTTCCCCTCTGTCTAAAAATAAACAAAATTTTTAAAAAATAAAATAAATTTATTGATGATGCACTGGGCACCATCTTGGGTAAATGAGATATGTCATTGAATAAAACATTCAAGACAATACTCTCACTAAACACATTCTTCCTTCCTGCTGGCCACCATGCAAAATTACTATCTAAGTACAGTAATCAAATTGTGAAGTTTTGGCACTAGATGAGCTAGTTGTATTTGTCAACTTAAACAAATGTTGTACCAAGACCAAACTTCTGCAGGCCATATTTCTTATAGAAAGGGACATTCTTATCACCTAATGAGAAAATTATGACCTGAATAAAAAGTCAGTGCCAACAGTTAGATTTAGTACATCCATGACAGAAAAACCCTCATCTTGGACCTAGAGCAATAATAATTTCACAGTAAACTTGAAGAAATTAGAATTTCATCAGCTTGGTTAGTAATTTCTAACATACCACCTGTTTTATTGTATTTATTCAAATATATTAGATATTAAAATCCAAGCCTAAAATAATTGTGCCATAAATCTTTTGTCCCATATTTTGCTATCTTCTGCCTCTGTTCTAATTAGGATGTGTTTCTTGGCATTGTTTCACACCTCTATTTTTAACATTTCTTCCACAAAACAGAATCAACCTCTATTTGCCCCACCTCATTTTTTTAAAGTAGGTCAATATAAAATTCAAATGTAAGATTACCCCGTGGAGGAAAAATAAACATGGACCTAAGTGTATCTAACTCTGTCCTTAAAATATGTGTATAACCACACATACATATAAGCTTGTTTCTATGTATTAGTCTACTTTTGTCTTGTATGTCTACTAGACAAGCACTGTTCAAGAGTTGATAACCATAAATGAAGACAACCATCAGCAAACATTTAATTCTGTAGAGCTATTTTGTTTTTTGTTTGGGTAGTTTAAGAACCATACCTAAGTCAATATATTTTTTTCTTATTTCTTATATACAGTCTTTTTAAAAAAGCTGCTGCTCTTAGTATACATTAAATGTATAGAATAATTTTTAGGGAATCAAAACATTTGATTTTAATCTCAAAATACAACACTGAATATCTGAAATACAGCATGTAGGTATTGTAAACTTCACACATGCTTCCAAACTTTAAAGTGCATTTCCTATTTATAGACAATTGCATAAATACTCAGAATCTTACCTTTTAATACAAGTTAGTATCCACTAAATAATAAATATTAGTCACAGGAAGTCATTATCAAGCTAAGACAACATTGCTATCTGTTATTTGCACACATAGCTCAATGCTCTCTGAGAAATACAATATGTGCAGACCCAATACATTGGTTACACTCTGAGTTTATTGGCAAAGAGAAAGCAAGTAGGTATTCAATATGTACCATAACTATTCAGTCACTAACATAAACATCCTTGGCACACAACCGTTCCAGCAGTGCCCACTGGGTCCTGCTGGCAGAGCAGAGGGTGCTGCAGAGTGAGCACTGGGCCTGGTCCCAAACCCTGTAGAAACCTTCTGAATACACATGCCCAGATTTCTGAGATGCGTTTCCTACTGAACCCCGACAGCCATAAATAAGATGCCATGTCTGTCTCCGCAGAGCACGAACTGAAGGAAATCACAGATGCCTGGTGACTCAGCCCATAAATGAACTAGAAAGACAGCGTACTTAGATTGGCCTTTTCATCTGTGTGACTTGAGGCCAATCACTGACCTCACTGGACCTCAGTGAACACAAAGTATATTACAAGGTGTATTTTAATCAGTTATAATATTTTTATACACTCTAGGAAAATTAGTCCTTTAAATGTGTATTTTTAACCTATTTAGTAGCAAAAAACACAGACTGTTTTATTTGTGATTATGTAGACCTTTATTTTTGGTCAAAAGAATACAAAAAGCAGTTAGTAGGTGTATTTGCGTCGGAAATGGTTAACGAAGTCATTTCTACTTAGAGAGGAATTTAACAATTTAAAAACAATAATGGTTAAGTGAATGACAAGTAAACTAATACGAATGTCAATGAAACCACAATACTTTATAAACATCACTGTTCTGTACCAGAGATCAGCAAACTTTTACTGTAAAGGGTCAAATAATAAATAGTTTTACTTTGTGCACTACATAGCTATTTACAACTACTCAACTCTGTCATTGTAGGGTAACAGCCATAGATGATAAGCAAATGAATGTGGCTGTGTTCCAATAAAGCTTTATTTACAAAAATAAGCATTGGGCAAGACTTGGCCCAGGGGCTGTAATTTGGAAACTCCTGTCTACACTATTCATCAAATATTTAAGCTAAATTATTTTTTTCTTTTAATATGTATTCTTGCTACAATCCTAGACATGGGAAGAAAAGAAGCCAGTTACATTTGTTATTTCTTACACTACAAATTTCATACTAGATTTTTCTCTATTTTTAAAGACAAATTTATGGTCAATATCTGTATCTACAAAGCATTATAATAAAATTGATCAGAAAGTAAATTGAGAACAATTCAGAAAATGGATATCAGAAGCCCTATCATTTATGAAACAAGGCATATTGATTACTAAGACAACTCCTCAAAGCTGTACTAATCAGATTTTTCATGTCAGGATGTGCTATTTCACTATAAAGAACCATTGTTTCTCCTGCTAACATTGTGAAATTTTCAAAAGAACTATATTTTGTTCTGTATTCAGAGAGGTAGCACCCTCTTGAATAAACAGCTGCTGATCACTTGAGGAGTTTTTGAGCTTAAAATCAAGGTAGATGAATGTTGCAGCTCAATCAAAGCCCAAAACAAAATTATCTATTGTGGATTCTCCACAACACCTCTCTTTCAAAAACTGAAAATCATCAGCGAAACTGAACAATAAAGAAACATAATAAACCAGATGCTTTCTGTCATTTTCCTGTTTCACGACTCATGTATCCTGAAAGTGTAATTTATGTCTATATATTAAACAAATGCTATTGCCAGTAGCCAAGGCCTTATTTGCTGTGAAAAGAGCTATGAACTAATGTAGAGCTGGGTTCTAGTTCTTATCCCACCGATAACCACTTATGTGTCCTTGGGTAGTTTCATGTGGAGCAAACATTACGGCAAAGGATGAGAAGCAGGGTGAAGACATATAAACCTTATGGGGTCCTAGGGACACAGCTTTATTGGAAAGCTGAGAAATATCAGTACTTCTCAATGAGCGGATAGCAAGCCATGAGAAAGGGTTGGTGGTGAAAAAATATAGATGCCTCCTCAGAGACAAAATGCCACAACGTACTTCTGAGAAACAAGAAGATGGCCAGGAGATGGCCAGGAGAGCCCTCTAAAGCTAACAAGAATAGGCATCTC
Organism: Artibeus jamaicensis; assembly: GCF_021234435.1. Classification (NCBI taxonomy): domain Eukaryota; kingdom Metazoa; phylum Chordata; class Mammalia; order Chiroptera; family Phyllostomidae; genus Artibeus; species Artibeus jamaicensis. The sequence goes on along the minus strand of NW_026522046.1, from coordinate 12,476,459 downwards.
ACTATGCAAAGGGCTACAAAGCTTCCAGGTAACTTCTGTGTAATCCAAGCAACAGAGCTTCCAGAACTTCCTGGCCCTGGAGTGTAATTTAGTTTCTGTGGGAAATGCTAAAAAAAAAAAAAAAAAAAAAAAAAAAAAAAGGTAACTCCTACGGAGATCAGAATTGAGCTTTAAGGCTTTTCAAGCAGAGGGCAGCAGAGGCAGGAGCAGAGAAGGCAAATCCATAACTGAGAAACCAAAGGAAATGAGGACCCTAAACAGACACACTCTGCAGAAGGCAAGACTTCAGATAGTTCCCACCTGGAAAACTCTGAGACAGATTGCCGTAGCTCTTGAGTATTCTACCTCATGGAACACGGAGGACTACAGTGTGACGTCCAGCCTGAAAGCAGATTATGGCTGGGATCATTGTAGTCTACAAGGGCGTTGTCCTCTTTGTTCTCTAGATGATGAGCTGGGTGCTTATTTCTCACAGACACACAACAAGAATGCATACGTGCAAACTAGATTGCTTCGAGAGTTGAAACATATCAAAACATATTTCTGATTAGGCCATAATCTCAAGAACAATCTTCCCTTTCTGCTCTGTAGATGCAGTGGTGAGAGGACAGAATCATGGGAGGAAAATTAGTTAGCCCTTGAGCAATGGGAGAAAGACTGCTAAGGATTACTTAGCCCAGAAGATATTTATGTTCCCTCCTAAAATCACAGCCAACTATAAAATGTCTGTGCATACAGACGTGTAGACAGTGCCCAGGGGCTCCAGCCTGACGTCATTGCACAACAACACCGGAACTCCTATCTCACCCAAATCCCTTTCAGGTCAAAAGAAAAAAGACTTCAAAAGACTTCTAAGGTTGTAATGGGAACATCAAATTCTTTAAGGACTTAGCCAAGCCTTTGCAGATTAAGAAGAAAAGAAATGGCAGTAGGGTGAGTAAAACCAGGAAATGATCAGTCTATTCCAGACCTAAAAACAGTTACAATGCAGGCCAGGCAAGACAGGATGACACACAATTCACAATGCACAGAAAAAGAAAGTCTGCGATACTGCCCTGATTGTTTGGTGCTAACTTTACACTTCACCTGGGGAAGTAGGGGTTTTGAATCAGAGAACAATGCTATATTGTTCTTCAAAATGCTACATCGTACCCCCAGATTAATTCAACAAACCTATAGTTATAGAGGAAACCTGTGCTAAAATGCCATTTTATTTACTACACACTGGTTCCTAGTATTCTTGCACTGGGTTCAAGTATCCCATGATAGGCCTGTGAAACTGTGGATACTTCAGGGTATCCACAAGAAAAATAAAAAAACTCTTGGCTCAATTATGTAGTGTTTATACAACTCATGCTAAGATGCATTTCTTTATTCAACAATTATTGAACAACATCTTTTGCTAGACACTGTGATAGGCGCTGGCTTTATACAGTCCTAGGTATACTACCACTAGAAGCTCTGTCTATCTAGGGAGGGAAATTGGACGATTGTCAGTTACTTGGCTGGGACAACACAGCTGATATGAACAGAGACCGACAGATCATTTTTTTAAACTTTTTTTATTTTGATTATTATTCAAGTACAACTTTCTGTCTTTTACTCCCATCCCAGCCCATCCACCCAGCCCTCCCCACCTCCCTCCCATTTCCACCTGCCCTGCTTTTTGTCCATGTGTGTTTTATACTTCTTCCTATAAACCCTTCCCCTTTCCCCCTGAAATTCCCTCCCCTCTCCCCTCTGGACACTGTCAGCTTGTTCTCTATTTCAGTGTCATTGGGTTGTATTTTGCTTGTTTGATTTTTTTCATTGTTTAGGTTCCTATTAAAGGTGAGATCATGTGGTATTTGTCTTTCAACGCCTGACTTATTTCGCTTAGCATAATGCTTTCCAATTCCATCCATGCTCTCAAAGAATAGGAGCTCCTTCTTTCTTTCTGCTGCATAGAATTCCATTGTGTGAATGTACCATAGTTTTTGGATCCATTCATTTACTGACGGGCACCTAGGTTGCTTCCAGCACTTGGCTATTGTAAATTGTGCCGCTATGAACATTGGGGTGCACAAATTCTTTTGAACTGGTGTTGCAGGGTTCTTAGGGTATAATCCTAGCAGTGGAATTCCCAAGTCAAAGGGCAAATTCATTTTTAGTTTTCTTAGAAAATTCCATACTTTTTTCTTTAGTGGTTGTACCAGTCTGCAATCCCACCAAGAGTGCACTAGGGTCTCCTTTTCCCCACAACCTCTCCAACACTTGTTGTTTGTTGCTTTGCTTATGATGGTCATTCTGAATGGTGTGAAGTGGTATCTCATTGTGGTTTTAATTTGCATCTCTCTGAGCTAGCAATACTGAGCATCTTTTCATGTGTCTCTGGATCTTCTGTATGTTCTCCTTGGAGAAATTTATGTTCAAGTCCTTTGCCCACTTTTTAATTGGGTTGCTCATCTTCTTAGAGTGGAGTCATGTAAGTTCTTTGTATATTTTGGAGATTAAACCCTTGTCTGAGGTATCATTGGCAAATATGTTTTCCCATATAGTTGGCTCTCTTTTTATTTTAATACTGTTTTATTTAGCCATGCAGAAGCTTTTTATTTTGATGAGATCCCATTTGTTTGTTCTTCCCTTTATGTCCCTTGCTCTAGGGGACATATCAGTAAAAATTTTGTTACATGAAATATCTGAGATTTTTCTGCCTATGTTGTCCTCTAGGACTTTAATGGTGTTATGGCTTATATTTAAGTCTTTTTTTGCCAAAGAAAAATTTATTTTATAAGGTCAGCCACACTGTTAAGAGAAATACAAACAGAAACTCTGCCTGGTGACACACCAAAGCACATCATAATTACATTACCTAAGATTAAAATGAAGGAGAGAATTCTAGAAGCAGTAAGAGAAAAGGAGACAATTGCCTACAAGGGAGTTCCCATCAGACTGTCAGCTGATTTCTCAAAAGAGACCTTACAGGCAAGAAGGGGCTGGAAAGTATTCCAAGTCATGGAAGGCAAGGACCTACATCCAAGTTTGCTCTATCCAGCAAAGCTATCATTTAGAATGGAAGGGTATATTTAAGTCTTTTATCCACCTTGAATTTATTTTGGTGTGTGGTGTAAGATGGTACTCGAGTTTCATTTTTTTGCATGTAACTGCCCAGTTCTCCCAACACCATTTGTTGAAGAGGTTATCTTTACTCCATTTTATGTTGCTGCCCCCTTTGTCAAATATTAATTGACATAGAGACTTGGGTTTATTTCTGGGCCCTCTGTTCTGTCCCACTGGACATGTGTCTGTTTTTATGCCAGTACCAGGCTGTTTTGATTACAGTGGCCTTGTAATACAGTTTGGTATCAGGTATTCCTATACCTCCTACTTTGTTCTTCTTTCTCAAAATTACTGCTGCTATTCAGGGTCATTTATAATTCTATATAAATTTTTGAAGTGTTTGTTCTATATCTGTGAAATATGCCATTGGTACCTTAATAGGTATTGCATTGAATCTGTAAAGTGCTTTGGGTAGTATGGACATTTTCATGATGTTAATTCTTCCAATCCATGAACACAGTATATATTTCCATTTGTTTGTGTCTTCCTTGATTTTTTTTTCTTCAGTGTTGTGTAGTTTTCTGCATATAGGTCTTTTACCTCTTCGGTTAGGTTTATTCCTAGGTATTTTATTTTTCTTTTTGCTATATTGAATGGGATTTTTTCTTGATTTCTGCACCTGCTGTTTCATTGTTGGTGTACAAAAATGCCTTGATTTCTGGATATTGATTTTGTATCTTGCTGTTTTGCCAAATTCATTTATTATATGGAGCAGTTTTTGGGTGGAGTCTATAGGATTTTCCATGTACACTATCATGTCATCTGCAAACAATGACAGTTTTGTTTCCTCCTTTCCAATTTGGATGCCTTTTATTTCCTTTTCCTGATTGCTATGGCTAGGACTTCCAACACTATATTGAATAGAAGTGGTGAAAGTGGACAACCTTGTCTTGTTCCTGATCTTAGTGGAAAAGCGTTTAGCTTTTGCCCATTGAGTATGATGTTAGCTATAGATCTCTCATATATGGCCTTTATTATATTGAGGAATGCTCCCTCTATTCCCACTTTGCTGAGTGTTTTTATCATAAATGCGTGCTGTACCATATCAAATGCTTTTTATACATCTATTGAAATTATCATGTAATTTTTGTCTTTGCTTTTGTTTATGCGGCGTATTACATTTACTGATTTGCAAATGTTGAACTATCTTTGCATCCCTGGGATGAATCCCACAAGTCATGTGTATGATCTTTTTAATGTATTGTTGGATGAGGTTTGCCAATATTTTGTTGAGGATTTTAGTGTCTATGTTTAGCAGCAGTATTAGCCTGAAGTTTTCTTTCTTTGTTGTGTCTTTATCTGCTTTTGGAACTAGGATGATGCTGGCTTCATAAAAAGAGTTTGGGAGTCTTCCATCATTTTGAATTTTTTGGAATAGTTTGTGAAGCATAGGGGTTAGCTCTTCCTTAAATGTTTTGTAGAATTCTCCTGTGAAACCATCTGGTCCAGGGCTTTTGTGTGTCAGGAGTTTTTTATTACTGCTTCAATTTATTCTGCTGTTATTGGTCTGTTCTGGCTCTCTGCTTCTTCTTCATTCAGTTTTGGAAGATTATATTTTTCTAGAAATTTGTCCATTTCACCTAGGTTTGCAAATTTCTTGGCATACAGTTCTTCATAGTAATTTCTTACAATCCTCTGTATTTCTGTGGTGTCAGTTGCAATCTCTTCTCTTTCATTTCTGATTGTGTTTATTTGGCTCCCCTTTTTTTGTGATGAGCCTGCTTAAAGGCTTGTCTATTTTGTTTATCTTTTCAAAGAACCAGCTCTTGCATTTGTTGATCCTCAGAATTGTGCTTTTTGTCTCTATGTCATTTAATTCTGCTCTGATCATGGTTATTTCCTTCCTTCTACTACCTCTGGGCTGTCTTTGTTGTTGTTCCTGAAGTTCTTGTAGGTGTAGGGTTAGGTAATTTGTTTGAAATGTTTCTATCTTCTTTAGGTAGACCTGTATCGCTATAAACTTCCCTCTCAGGACTGCCTTCGCTGTTTCCCATAAATTCAGAGTTGTTGTCAGTTCATTTTCATTTGTTTCCAGAAACTTTTTGATTTCTTCCTTAATTTCATTCTTGACCCATTCATTGTTTAATAGCATACCATTCAGTCTCCATGATTTGGGGTATTCGGGGTTTTTTCCTTTGGGGCTGGTTTCCAATTTCAGTCCCTTGTGGTCAGAGAAGATGCTTGGTATGATTTCAATTTTCTTAAATTTGTTGAGGCTCATTTTGTGTCCTATCATGTGGTCTATCTTTGAAAATGTTCCATGTGCATTTGAAAAGAATGTGTATTTAGCTTCTTTGGGATGAAGGGCTCTATATATATCAGTTAAGTCTTTCCTTTAGGGTGTTGTTTAATGTTGCAATATCTTTGTTGATCTTTTGCTTGGAAGATCTGTCCATTTTTGACAGCAGGGTGTTTAAATCCCCTACTATAATTGTGTTGCTGTCAATATCTTTCTTGAAGTCCTCTAAGATTTTCTTTATGTATTTGGGTGCTCCTATGTTGGGTGCATATATATTTACAATGTTCATTTCTTCTTGGTGGATTCTTCCCCTGAGTATTATAAAGTGACCTTCTGGGTCTCTCTTTATGGCCCTTTTTTTTGAAGTCTATTTTGTCTGATACGAGTATTGCTACCCCTACTTTTTTTCCTGTTCATTTGCTTGAAAAATTTGTTTCCAGCCTTTTACTTTCAGTCTGCGTAGGTCTTTTGTCCTTAGGTGGGTCTCTTGTAGGCAGCATATGTGTGGGTCATGCTTTCTTATCCATTCAGCTATTGTCTTTTAATCGGAGCTTTTAATTCATTTATGTTTAAGGTTATTATTGATAGGTTCTTATTCATTGTCATTTTCATATCTGTGTTTCTCTCTCTCTCTTTCTCTTTTCCTTCCTTTCCTTAAAGCAGTCCCTTTAGCATGTCTTGCACAACTGGTTTGGTGGAGGTGTATTTTTTTAGACTTCTTTTGTCTTGGAAGCTCTTTATTTGGCTTCTATCTTGATTGAGACCCTTGCTGGGTAAAGTAGCCTTGGTTGTAGGCCTCTGGTTCTCATTACTTGGAATATTTCTTGCCATTCTCTTCTTGCTTGGAGTGTTTCCATTGAGAAGTCAGCTGCTAACCTTATCAGGGTTCCTTGTATATTATTTCCTTTTTCTCCCCTGCTGCCATTAAGATTCTCTCTTTGTCTTGGAATTTTGCCATTTTAATAATGATGTGTCTTGAAGTGGGCCTCTTTGGGTTCCTCTTGATTGGAACTCTCTGTGATTCCTGGATTTGTGTGACTTTTTCTCTCATCAAATTGGGGAAGTTTTCTATCATTACATTTTCAAATATGTTTTCTATCCCCTTCTCTTCTTCTTCTCCTTCTGGTATCCCTATTATTCAGATATTATTATGTTTCATATTGTCTTGTATTTCACTTAATTCCTCTTCATTCTTTCTGAGACTCTTTTCCTTTTCTTGCTCTTTCTGCGTGTTTTTTTCTACTTTGTCCTCCAGCTCACTGATTCAATTTTCTGCTTCATCTATCCTGCTTTTGATTCCTTCTACTGTGTTCTTCAGTTCAGATATTGTATTCTTCATTTCCTCTTGGCACTTGTTGATAGTTTCTATTTTCTTTTTCATGTTAATGTGGTTTTCAGCAAGTTCATTGTAGTTTCCCTGTAGTTTCTGGTAATTTGCTGTGAGCTCATGGAGCTTCCTGATAACCATTGCTTTGAACTCAGTATCTGATAGTTGAGTTGCCTCTATTTTATTTGGCACTCTTTCTGAGGTTTCCTTCTTTCCTTTCATTTGGGGCTTGTTTCTTTGTCTTTCCATTGTTGTGAGACTCTTCTTGTTAGCCTCAGCTTCTTAAGTTGATCTGTTCTGACTCCCTAGGTTTATGGTGTAAACTTCTGTGGTAGAATACCTGTGAGATTCAGTGGTGCAGTCTCCTTTGGGTATTCTGGTGTTTGCCACTTCCACCTTCTCTTTTTTTGTAATCAGTTGGAGAGGTAAGGCAAAATGGTTTAAAACAGCAAAAGAGTATTCTATGCTATTCACAGTAGCAGCCGGTAAAGAAGAGATAGGAGATCCTTTGGCTGTGTATGGTGTTAACCATGATATACTACCCAACTAGCCACTTTTTAGAAAGGATGGAAAGGAGATAAGACTTTTGTTAGGAAGGGAAGGATTGTGAGTTGGATCTAGAAAGCAGTGAGGTTGTGAGGGTCAGATTCTGAGGTAAGGTGAGAATAAAGGATAGTAAATAGGTGTAGTGTGTGAGAGAATAGAGTTAACCACTACAGTAATAGAGTTCAGGAAACCGTGAAGTGGGCTAAGATACGGGAGGGGTGTTGTGTAGTATTTACAATAGTTTGGAACAGCTATTATTTACAATAATATTAGAGCAACAATGATATGACAGAATCTATGAGATCTAGATACCAAGAACAGGGAGTATAGCACCTTCAGTAAGGTGCTAATGGAACACAGGTGAAGTGAAGGACAGTAGATTAGCAATACACTATGAAAGAGAGAACAGGGGAAACCCGTCAAATGATACAATATAACCAGACAAGCAAAGAAGACTAAATGGAAAGAAGAGGAATAGAAAAATATTATTCAAATAAAAGACGTAAAAGTAATGAAAAATACTAATACAAATATGCAATACCTTGCAGGTTCTCTGTAATAGCAAAGTGAAATTTGTCTCTCTGTCTCAGCTGTTGGGATGCCCCCTCTTTGGGTACAACTCTGGTCTTTTCACAATTCTGGGTTTTTTTGTCTCATTTGTGGGTATTTCAAAAGAAAAAAAAAGCAGACTAAGGAAGATAGAAGAGATAAAATTGGAAAGAAAGGAATAAAACAAGAAAGAAGGAAAGAGAATCAAAAGGAATTGAGAGAAAAATAATGAAAATTAAAAATTACTTTAAAAAATTAAACAACAACAACAAAAAAGCCTCTTGCTGGTTTCAAACTTGCCAAACTGGTTTTTCTGTTTTTGCTGGCTGCAGCAGGCTGAGGGGTAGGATTACAGATATGGTCTCCAGGTCTCCTGAGGCACATACACTCACTCACTCACTCTGGGTTTACCAGGCGCAGGCTCTGGACAGGGTGCAGGCTCTGGGTCTCCTGAAGAGCGCCCTCCCACTCCGGGTTTACTGGTGTGGTCTCCTGGTCTCTGGAGGCACAAGCACTCAACCCAAGTCAACAGGTGCAGGCTCTGGTGCAGGCTCCAGTGCAGGCTTCGGGTCTCCTAAGGCGCATGCCTTAGGTGCAGGCTCCAGGTCCACATGTGTGGTCCCCAGGGGTTCTATATAGCTCTCTCTACCAGGGTTGTGGATGCGCACACCTGTCCAGGCCGCCTCTAGTTGCACAGGCTCGGGTGCACACTCTTTCCAGGGCTATGTTTGGGTGCTCACAATCCCTGTGTGTTTTCCACTCAGTCCTTACTCCCCTCTCTGCCAGTTCAAGCAACCAGGTCTCTCCCGGTGCTGCTCAAACCCTGCTTGGCCAGGGATGGAGCCCCAATCCCGCTCTCTCCCAAGAGCCCTGTGGCCTGCCCAGCCACCTGGGCCTGGAGCTGCAGCCTCCCTGGTCCCTGCACTGATCTCTGGGCCCTTATTGTCCTGAAGCACTCTCCTTACTGGCTGGTTTTTCAATGTCCACTACAATTTTTGATCTCCTATTTTCATATGTGTTGTGGAACTATTGGCTGTCTGCTCTGTTCCTCCTCAGATTGGCCAGGTTTCTCTCCTGTGTGTAGGGGGAAGTGGAATCTGCTCCCTCTTACCTAGCCACCATCTTCTCTCTCCATTTGCATTAGGAATGTGGGTTCCATTGAGATCAATCGGTTCCCTCCAGGCATAGAGAATTCTCTATGAAATAGACCTTTCCTAACTATTTGATTCAAGATACTAATTTTTATCTCAGAATAACCAAAACTAATAATTCAATCTTACTCGTAACCCCTTACAGCATTTAGTCTTACCCAGGCTTACTTGTGATCCAGTAGGCTTCATTTTAAATTACCCTACAAAGGTGGAAACTAGTCTTCCTGGACAAGTGCATGGAGCACAGGTTTATTAGACAAAGGTTTTTCAAATAGAACCCAAATCAGCAGGTCTTAGCAGGACCTTGACAGCAATTAGGAAACATTTTAAACCTCTAATCACACACTGATGCCCTTCGTTTCTAAATGAAGGGGGATAAATCCATAGACTTAATTACCTAAAATGTAGACGAAGTTCTGTATTGACAGATGAAAAACCTTGCTTGCATATTCACCCAAATGGGAAACCATTTTAGTACATGAAAGAGAGAGGCTATAAGGATGCCTTCAAGAAGACCAATCTTCTCCTCAAATTGCATTTCTCTGATCCCTGAACTGTGACCAACAAAGACTGCAGCTTGGAAAATTGATTTTTCAACTACACTTCCTGAGGAGTCACCAGAGCTACAAAGCAAAAGAAACAATAATTCTTCTTTGTCCACTACATTGATGAAATAAAATCACATGGTATTTTTATACCCACTAGTATAACTGAGAAATAGTTTTGCAATTGGTTACCTCTTCATGGTAAAAATATTACATTCACTAAGGGAAAAAGGTTGTTTATGTGCAATGTCGGGTGATACCTTATACAAGTATTTTGTTCATTTTGATTTCTTTTAGTTTTGTTCAATAAATATTGAACTGCTTGGCCAATGCTTCTTCAAATATTCTTAAGAAACAAGAAGACTGGAAATAAAGTATGGCCTCAGTCTGATGCTTTAGCTGTACCACAAAAACAAATAAAACATGAATCCAGGCCCCAAGGAATTATAATCCAAACATTGTTGTATACTACAACAGTGATATAAACAACCAAAATAAAGAATTGCCTTGGTAAAAGTGTACTGTGTGTTTCTACTTTAATAGTTTTGACTTTGTGTTATTGCACACCATCATGTGTAGGCTGATACAGTAGACATACTTCACAATCCATCAAAAAGGACAGTTTTGTCAAGTTTTTCATTGGATGTATATCCAACCACCAGCAAGAAAAATATTTCTTAAGCATACTAAAAGGAGTAATATCTTTATCAAGGACAACAGATTTTGATTATCTTCCCTCAGCATTTCCAGAAGCAATAGAAGAGTTTTCTTTTATCTTGTACTCTCCAGTCACTTTTGCAGTCTTTTCTGGTGCTTCCTTGTTTTTCACCCATAAATGATACAACAAAATGACATGAGCACATGTCATCTGGAACCATTCGTTAGGATTGATTTACATCTAAAAGGTACCTTACCTATTTTTTCTTAAACTTTATTAGTTTTTTTTATCTTCTAGCATTTTATTTTCTTTCTTGTCAAAAAATTAATACCTCAGCAGCTCAGTTATTTTAGCACTATTACTGATTTTCAAGCCATAGTGAATTTTAAAAGGTTTTTTTTTCTATCAATTTTTATCTTGGGCAAGGTCCACATAGCATCAAATAAGAGGTAATAATTACTTAGGTTTTTATCTCTGTAAGAAGTTTACAAGTTTCTTATGGACAGGATTTGTTCAGAATGCACCTATCTTTAAAGTACTATAGTATTCGGCAGTAACTACTTTGTTTTCCATAAATAAGATTGTTATATCTATTGGGTTTTTTTAACATCTGATATGTAACTTTTAACATCTAATGAGTCCTTTTTAAAACTCTAGTTATTCTTTAGTGTTCTCTTCCTTTGTTGCATGAAAGAAGAGATCTAAATTTCAGTGGCCTTAACTTTTTAAAGAAATTTCACTTGTCTAGACTTTAATTTCATCCTCTGTAAAAATAAAGATAATGGGTTAGGTGGTGTATGTACAAAGGTCCTTCCAACACTAAAACCCTAAGTTTTATAATGAGATTTTCTAAGATTAGATTCAGGATATATGCTTATCTAGGCCAACTGACTCAGAATATTTAAAGTTAAAATCACATGAAAGGTCAACATAGCATTTAAGCTTCTACTTAATATAGCATTTAAGTACAGATACCTCCAAAAAAAACTGTGTACACATATGCTTTTCTTTAGAATATGAAATGTTTTTATAAGAGTAGCATTATTCTGCAAAACAGAGACAAAACTTAGATCAGTGGTAATATTTTGCAGAGATACATCCAAGCTCAATGTAGCAAGATCTTTGAAACAATCAGTTTCCCAATAAATGCGCTGGCTGCCCACAGTATGTTGGGTTACCTCCTCCAAGGAATTAAGACAAAATCCAATGAACCACTTGGCATTAATGAGAAATTGGACTGAAGGATTTTTAAAGTTCCTTCAAATCCTGACACTTGGGCTGTGAAGACACAGGAAACATTTCTGAATTTATTTTTAAAACATCAGTCTCTTTCCAACAATCAGATGTATTAACAAATAGAAAGCCTTTTCATTAATCGTTTTGTCAAATTTTATAGTGCTAAACAATTAGGGTACAGGCAATTTTAAAGATCAGGACTTACAGATTGCCTAAGAAGTACTTGTTTTTCCACAAAAGGAATAAGTACATGACAAAGTCCATATAGTAACTTGTATTTATGATATTTTGCACTATAGGAAAATAAGTCAGTTACAATGGGTAGAAACTATGGCCTACTATGCTGTTAGATTAGATGGACAAATAACAGTCTTTTAAATTTTAAATTGTCATTTACAAAGTCATCCCTAGAAAATGCATTAAATACAGGAAGAACTATGGCTTTAGCAGTTTAACTTTTAATTATCTGAAGAAGCAAGTACTATATGGATTAAAAACACCTTTGAAAATCCAAAAAAGCAAAGGACATGGGATTTTAAAGACAGGTCATGTGGCTGTGGCTCCTTTCTCATCCCTTTCTAATGCTACATCATTGAGAGTAGACATAGCTTTAAAGTCGTAACTGTATGTGGAGAAATTCATTTATGCTCCACTGATGATGATATTATACTTATTATTTTTTCAGAAATTTCAAATCATTTCTAAGTTGATCTGACTTATTTGGTCATAGAGATAGTTTTGCTTAAATAGTATTTGAACTGTATCATGTTGCAAGTAAAAAGAATTGATGAGAAACTTTATTCCCTATGCCTGAGCAAGCATCTGAAAAATGGCTGCAGAGATCAGAATCAAGGACAAAAAAAGTGGAGTCCTGGGAAGAGACTGGTTATTAGAAATCAAATGCCTCTAAACAAGACAGAGCTATATATGTTCACCCAAGTGTACTGGGCTATTTATTTCAGAAGGCCAGGAGATAAAGGGTAGCCTCTGAAATGAGAAGAGAGCAGAGAGGCCAGAGATCAGGAGAATTCATACTAGCAATCAAACAGGGCCTGACAACCTACACAATTATGCCCCAATAATGCAGGTACAGTAGTAAGATTCTTGCTATTTCCATACTGTAATTGATAGACCCGAGCCCACAAAATCCAACCAAACTGTCAATGCAGCTAAAGGAGCTGAAAAGCTAGAGTTGATGATCAGTTAAAACAATCCCAAAAGATATCCTGAGACATAGAACTGCTGGAGGAGACAAATTAAGATACGAATAAAAATACATGCATTCAAGAACTTTTCAGGTGAAGCCAAAAGATTTCTGGGAGTCAAAAGATACAATTTCCCAATTTAAAATTTCAGCAGATGAGGGGAAGGATAGGGACAATTGAGACCTAAATTCTTGTAAGAAAACTCAAATTATCTTAAAGTATAGAGCAAACTACAGAGATTAAAATCACAAGGGAAAAATAAAGTAAGAGAATTAATGGATAGATTCCAAAAATGTACATAAGAATAATATTGGTTCCACAGGAGAAATAGGAACAGATGGAGGAAAAGCAAATAATATTAAAAGGAAAATTTCCCCATGATGGGGAGAGACCTGAGTCTGAATATTTAAGAGGCTCACCGAGGGCTGGGTTAGTGAGAAAAGATCCACAACTAAGCACATCCTGGTAAACTTTCTAAACCCTTAAGGCAATTTTTAAAAAATACAGACTTTCCAGCAGAAAGAATAATTTAGTTAAGATATAAATTAAAGTCAGACTGGTACCAAACATCTCATCCTGGATCTGTGTTAACTAGCAGCATAACAATAACATCCACAGATCACTGAAAGGAAAGGACAACAATTCAAGAATTCTACACCCAATTTATCAATTACTGGTTGAGGAAAATTTCCTAAAGGAAAATATTTTAGGATATAAAAGACTTCACAGAATATATTACCTATGTACTTCATCTGAAAAAAAGCATTGGAGAAAATTTCATAATCAAAAGTAGATCAATAAATGTTAGTTATTAATAGTATTGTTTCTATATTGTCTTGTAAAAATATGAACAATTGGGGAGGAGAAAGAACAGAAAAAACAACCCAATGTAACAATAAATAGTATAGAAAGGAACTGCCAAATTAATAGGGGGGAGGGTGATCAGATTGAACAGAAACTTGATCAAAGCAGAAACAATAAAGAAAAATAAAACATGGAAATGAAAATTGAGTATCACCAATAAAGTGATTCTAACATTGGTTTGGGAGAGGAAATCCCAGCTGCAGGATGTTTTAAAGTGATTTTAATAAAAGAATAAGCAGAGGTATTATGTAAGAGAAACCAAATGGAAAGTAGGGACAGGAATGAAAGGGGAGGAAAGTAGAACAGAATTTAACATTAAATACACCAATCAGATAAAACCAATATAACAAGAAAAGAAAATGTAATTGGTTACTCTACAATAAAGACAAAAGGAAACAATGTGGGCATGTAGCTGTCACAAATCTGTATGTAACAACCAACACAGCTGCTAACTCACAAAGCCCAAACTTCTTAAAGTCCTGGATAGCCTACAAAAATTGCAATTATTGTGAGAGTCTTTAATATGTTTCTGTCAGAATCAGATCAGAATGAGTAGACATAATTTTGGGTCATGTAAAAATTGAATAATATAATTTATTTAGTGTGAGTTATTGTGGTAAATATGAAGAATTACATATTTTTAAAAGAGACAAGAATTTTAGTAAATGTATATCCATAAAATATTTATAATAATAGGTAATCTTGTTCCTGAAGACAATCTTAACAAAATTCTTTTAAATAAAGACCAGGTTCCATTCTCTGGGCATAATCTAACACAACTGATTTTCTAGAAATTAACAAACCTAAAAAAATTAAATAGAGAAAAGACTAATACTTATAATAATATGCAAAAAGCACTTATAAATTGACATCGAAAACACTAACAAGGCAAAACAGAAAAAATGGCAAAGCACATGAATGAATATGCACAGAAAAGATATCTGAAAGCCTAAAAAATTGAAAACATGCTCAAATCAGTGACTATCATCAATAAGGGGAAAATTGAAAATATTATATATGTATAATATACAGTTATACACATGAAAAGATATGCAGATATTCAAAACAAGGAATTAGAAACTCATCATTTAACTTGGAAGGATTCCTACTGCACAATATTTTTTTAAAAAAAGATAGGTAAATGTGTCAGAAAACAGAACATAGATTAGTGGTTGTGTGGGGGTGAAAATGGGTGCAGCTGTAAATTGCAGGATAGATCATTTGGGGTGATGAAAATGTTCTAAACTTGGTTATATGATGGTTACATAACACAGGAAAGTTACCAAAAAATCACTGAACTATGCATTTAACATTGGTAAGTTTTATGGTATATAAATTATATCTCAATAAAATTGTTTAAAATTTTTAAATAGTCACTTGTAATTAGTTGCTACAACAATTTTTTTAAAAAGGGACTCTGCCTAGTGTGGCTCAGCAGATTGAGTGTCGGACTGTGAACCGAAGGGTTGCTGGTTCGATTCCCAGTCAGGGCACGTGCCCGAGTTGCAGGCCAGTTCTGCAGTAGGGGATGTGCAAGAGGCAACCACACATTGATGTTTCTCTCCCTCTCTCCTTCCCTTCCCCTCTCTCTAAAAATAAATAAATAAAATATTTAAAATAAAGGAAAGGGAAGATGCAGAAAAGTAGGCAAACATGATACCAATTTTACTTTTTTTACAAAATAAGTAATTAAAGGTGGGGAGCACTGGGGGGTGGGCTGGAATGGGAATAAAAAAACCCAGAAAATTGTACTTGAACAACAATTAAATAAATAAATAAAATGTTAAAAAAAAAAGTGAAAGAGAATGACCAAGAACTGAAATAAAAGAGAAACAAATAATTACACTAAAAATAGAATATTTATGATAACATCTCTGAATTTATACAAAATAATATGTGTGTGGTATATGTGTATTATAATCCCTGTTATTAATTTTAAAATAACTTGGTATAGACAGTATATCATTACATATGTACAAATTAGTGTATGATTTCACTCTAGAGATAGTCAGTTTCCCTTGCTATACATCAATACTCCAGTGAAAGTTATATAGACTTTTAGTAGAAGTTCAGAAACCAAATATGACTATTATAGGTACTTCTGTTACATTAGCTTGGTCATTACCTGAACATAGAAAATGCCAAAAAAAGGATTTTTATTGGTGAAGCTATTGGCCTGTTAATTAGCATGCCACTGTTAGAATCGGGTTCTCCTTCATAAAATTAAAGGCATTCAAGAAACATGCATTGGCTAAAACACTTTGAGAACACTCCTCCCTCCAGTCTCTTGCCAGAACAACACACAGGAATACAGTGGTGCTGAGCCTGAATTCTTAGAGGCATTATTAAAGCTCGCTCAGCAAGCAACGCTATGTCTGGCCCTTGTAAGTCACTGTGATGGTGAGTATCAGCATGCTAAGCCATCCTGTCACCCTCCGGCCTACCGGTCACCTAATGTGGAGGTCAAAGCACGTACAAGAACAGAAAACTGGGACTATTTTCAGCTGATGGAAGAATTATATAAGCTGTTTGCTGCCAGTTTATTTATGATTGTTTAACAAATTTCTTTATATGTGGAAGAATTTGGCCTGAACTTCTTTTCATTATAACCTAGTAGTTACATTGAAGGCCACTGATAATACTTGACATATCAGATTTCATTACCTATTACTATTCCCAACTCAAAAACCCTAAGCAATGTATGTAGCCAAATTAGCGTATGTCAGTTCATAACAATAAAGAAAAACACCTTTTAAAAAAGTATAGAATAATTACTTTGTGGAAAAAAGTAACAGGATAAGAATCCATTAACAAAAATTTTACATTCAGTTTTTAGAAGGTCACAGGCCTACCCAGGTCTTGTTCGTAGGCTTCTATGTAGGTTGGCTTCCAATAGTCAAGCACTTAAAATTTATAGACATGTGTATTCAAACCTTACCTCAGCAAAGTGTGAAAGTTGAAGAATACAAGTAGGATCCCTCCTTCAGCCCAATTTATTCCAGCATACCTGCAGAAGTAGACTTTTAATAATGCACTACAAAACAAGGTCGTTTTTTGGTCACAGGTAGTGACAGTTCTTATTCTGCTAGCATAGACCAGTGTATGTGCATGTCTTTGGCTGATTGTTTTAAGATGGCCCACTAGGCAACAGCTGAGATTTCATGGTGGGAAAGTCACTGCATACATTTCCTTTATTTGGGGAACTTGGAAAGCAGAAACATGGACAAGGGAAATGACCAAAAACTTATTCTAACTGGAACATACACTGTAGAACAGGCAATTCCTAAGAAATTAATGAAATTAAATTAGACAGGGCAGGGACGAGAGAACCTTCAACTCATATTTAGAGATTTTGATGTAATTAAAATGAGAACACCAAAAGAGGCTTTTGAGCAGCTCAATGGGTGACCTTTATCAACAAAGTTACTGAGAAGATAAAATAACTCTGGCATTTTAGAAATAATAGAAGGGAAGTTGGGATTCTGAAAGCAAATACATAAAATGGCAGAGGTGGAATATGAAATTGCAAGAATGCCAGAAAGTGGACGTACATTTAAGGCACTTTACAAGAAGCTACAAGATCTGTTGACAGTGAAGCTATGAAGGCCAAAGAATGATTTCCCCACTGATGTAAGGTGATATAAATACACAACTGATCCACACGACAGCACCAGATAAATCTTCCAAAAGAGCTACTTCCAACATGCTCCCTTTTTGTTTCTAAGAAAAAGGACCTGATTGTAGAACCTTAGAATGCAATCTAAATTCCTTATCTTGAAATTTAAGATTTTCTATATTATGATAACAAACTCTTTTTTTAAGAATTTATATATTTATTTTAGAGAGAGGAGAAAGAGAAACATCTATGTGGTAGGGAAACATCAATCAGTTGCCTCTCCTACTTGCCCTGACCAGGTACTTGCACCCCACAACCCAGGTACATGTCCCGACTGGGAATCGAACTGGTGACCTTTCCTTTGCAGGACAACACCCAACTAACTGAGCTACACTGGTCTCAGCCCAAACTCTTTCTTAAAATTACCCTTAAAAATAATTCTGATTTTAAGGGTCTTGTGAGTTTCTGTTGTCTACAACTCCAAAGAAAAATACAAAGTTAATTTAATTAGTTAGACTAATTAAACAAATTTAATGAATTAGAGCAAGACTCTCTGTCTTCATCTCGTCATCACCTTTCTAGGTTCTTCGCCTTCCAATCTAGGACAGGCAGTTGTACAAGGGTGGGACGGAGAGAAATTAATGTATGCCCTTAACTTCCATGTATCATTCTGGGGAGATAAACAGGAGTTTCTGCTGAATGATGTTGGAAGGTCCCTCCATTTTGAGTGGGAAATAACTGAGGTTAGTAGCTCCTCACTCTCCAATGGGAGAGGTTTCTGTTCTTTTCAACAATGGTAGCATTACGTTCATTTTACAAATAATGAAATTAAGACTTAACAAGGCTTCACCACTGTTGAGAAGTTGAGTCACTATATAAATCCAAATGCATTTGTTTTCCTGCCTAAAATTTTCCCGCTCTACCATATTTACAGTCATTGTTAAGGCTTGCTATTTCTCTGCCTGACTCAATAAAAGCTGATCTTTAAAAAGTACTTGGTGTGTGCATTTTTTTTCAAAATGCATTATATACTTCCCCAAATTGAAACAAAGAAAGGTAAATCAATTTGTCCAAGGTCACATACTTATTAAGTGACAGAATTCTAAAATAAGTTAATTAAGATACTAATCTGGTCTTAATCTGCACGATAGAAGTACTGCCCTCCTTCCTTTACCGAATATCAATTTCTGTGGGGCATGACTTTCTGGATGTCAATGAAATCCCCATGGAAAGCATACTTAAAACTTCGAAGAGTAGGTTGGGCATATGACTAAAGCCAACAATAGCGGTGACTATAATCTCATCTACCAACCACCACCCTTATCTTCATGGCCCCATTTTCCCTTCTATGGGAAGGTATATCAGTCACCTCTAAGGCTCACAACATGAAGGCCAGTTTAACAGTAATGGGTAAACTTTGGTGAAAAATTGATTGGTCTTTGGCAAAAAAAAACATAAAACATAATATCGATTACAGGCTAGTGTTAGAAGCACAGGTTTGAGTACCAGACTTCACATAAATTCCAAGAAAAGCTACATGGGAGGGCAGCAAGATCAGCTAAGAGCAATCAGATGATAAGGGGCTAAAGCCATTACTAGTTAAGGCAGAAATCTACAGTAATATGTCAAAGCCAAGTTAAAGGTCAAAGGAGTCAGAAATCCCCCTTTTTTTTAATTTGATAATCATCTTTTATTTTTTTGTATTATTTTCATTACCATTTATTCTTCTATACCCTCTTCCACCTCCACCAACCTCCTCCCCACATCAATCACCACACCAACCTCCTCTTCACATCAATCACCACACTGTTTTGTGAAATAAAAAATGAGTTCTTTTTTTCCTTCTTGCTGAATTCCCCCACCACCCTCAACCTGTCCTACAGCTGTCAGCCTGCTCTCTACCTATAAGTCTCCACTATTTTGCTAGTTAGTTCCACGTGTTCGTTAGATTCCACATAGGAGTAAAATTGTATTTGACAAAGGAGGCAAACATATACAATGGGTTAGAGATAGTTTATTCACTAAATGGTGTTTGGAAAATTGGACAGATATATGCCAGAAAACAAACTAGACCACCTTCTTACACCACACACAAAAATAAACTCAAAATGGATTAAAGACTTAAATGTTAGACTCAAAACCATAAAAGTCTTAGCAGAAAACGTAGGCAGTAAAATCTCAGACACTTCCCTTAGCAATATTTTTTCTGATATATGTCTTCGGGCAAGGGAAACAAAAGAAAAAATAAACAAATGGGACTACATCAAACTAAAAAGTTTTTGCACAGCAAAAGAAACCCTCAACAGAATTAAAAGATAATTCACTAAAAGGGAGGACATAGTTGCCAATACATCTAATAAAGGGTTAATATCCAAAATTTATAAAGAATTTTAAAACTCAACACCAAAAAACCCCAAACAATCCAATTTAAAAAGTGGGCAAAGAATCTGAATAGTAATCACTCTTAGATCAGAGACAAGCACAGAACCCAAGAAAGTCTGGGAGTCAGAAGCTAAAACACAATTTTGTGCTTGAGAGTAGAGTATGTGGGTAGTGGGTACAGGAAACAGAGGGATAAGCCATAGACCATTCTCATGCATTTTAGCCCATAGTTCCTTCTTGAATCATTGTGACAGAACAAATGAGATGGCTTTCTCCAGAGATACAGCAAGTTTGCCTTGATACTTCCTGCCTTTGATGCCATCTGCCTCATTCTTTTATGAGCACAAATTTACAAAACAGCAGAGTTGAAAGCTCTACCATCTTTGCAGATTCAGGAAAGGACTGATCAAGGGTAGAATGTAATTAGTACTGGGACCCATCTCATTAGACATGATCCCCCTGTAACACTAAACTAAAAAATAGGGAGAGCAGAGCCAGTGTTACTTGTGAAGTCTTAAGAGATTATAATGATAGTTTTTGTTGCTGTTGTCTTTTGAACTACATAATGCAAAATTTCAAATAATTTATCTGTAAATAGGCATTAACTCACAGAGTTCTTAGGAAGAATATATGAGTTCATGCATATTAAGCATTTAGACAGCACTTGGGATGCTGCACTCAGGAGAAGTTAAATATCCCCAAGTCATTCACAACTGACAACCCACCCTAAGGAGTAGAGGAATCATCACAAGAGTCAGAAACTAGCATCTGTGACTTTATCTAAATTTTAAGTGTTCACCCAATGAAGTGGTTGGTCACACTTCATTTCTTACTCCCTTCAGGGCACTTGGTATGTTGCATCATAGAGTCCTGGGTCTTGCAATGGGAAAATCTCCAAGATAGAGCTAGGTGTTCTGCTCATCCAAACACCTGGATATTATCTCCCTAACATGCAGCTTTGATGAAAGCCGAAGTAACATGAATCATAAAAATCGGCTCAAGTGGTATTGTACTCACAGAAACAGCCCAAAGTAAAAGAGATCACAGGATGTTGAAAAGTGAACAGAGCCGTGCGCAGGAGGACAATTGGAAAGGCAATACAGGCCATGCTGGGCTAACTGAAGACTGGAACTGGGCAAAATTTTGTTTAAAAACTCACTTTCTAACCCTCCCCAGCATGGGAAAGTAAATGAATGGATTTAGCAAGCAGTGGGGATAATAATATGATTGCTTGGCACTCCTTTAGCACAGACTCCGTAAGGCAGCTGGCATCCACTTTGACTCCACCCTGACCCACCAGTTCAGCGGATGGTTCCAAAAGAGAATTTTCAGGAAACTGAAGGCAGGAGCTACTGCACAGTAGTTCGAGAGCTTGAGAAGCAGATTCGAGCTGGTTTGTTTTAAACACATCAACAAACTTGGTGATAAATGATTGGTATCCATGTTCCAAAAGTTGAGGGCATGTCATTTCTTCATTAAATTTCTATTGGATTTGCTCTAGCTCTACTCTCATCTGGATTTTAGTTTATTTCTATATAGGTGGTTTTCTTTGGTTTTACATTTTTTCTCATATGTGCTGTGAAGCCCACACACAATGGGCTTCAAACCAGAGCATTTGACTTCTCACTGTTATTAACTTTCCAGGAAAATGTCACAATTGACCCTTCACAGTAATCAAAGGACACTTCTATCTCTCCCTCTGAAGGGCTATAGCTCTCAGGTGGGGAGGCAAAAGGAGATGGTGCATCTCTCACATCCCTGGTTTAGTTTTGAAGGCGAGAAGAGATGAAAGAAGATGAAAACAGACTTTAAAATTTTCAGAGGACTCCTGTTTTTACAAAGAAAGAAAACAGTGCCATTCAAAACACTACAGAGCAATATCTCCAAATCCCAGACAAATAAAAGATCTATCATAAAGGTGACTCGAGACAATAAACCCTATACAGGTCAACAGTAGTTTTATAGCTAATCTAGTTAAGCTTTGCCTTCAGATACCAACATTTCTGATATTTGAAACTTTTCAGTACATGTTGTGGTCTAATTAGTGCCAACTTATAATTTCCTTGATCCCATTCAACTGAAAATGGAAGGTGAAAGTACCCTATTTTAAGCAATTTAAATTTTCTTCAAATCAAGAGGGGCTAAAATTTACCTATATGACATATTAAGAACTTCCTAAACTGAGGGGAGATTTGCTAATCTGGGCAAGTAGAAACTAATGATGAATTTATGATATTTGGTTCATTTGCATTTTCATTAAGAAGTTTTTTTTAAAGAATTGACAACTTAAATAAAATCTTTGAAAGAAGCAAAACAGATGTATGGAGACAGTTTCAGAACAGGAGTGTGAAGTTAAGGTGACAGGAGAAGTAAGGATCTCGGTACTAGGTATGAATGCGCACTAACTTGAAGGGAATATCGAGGCAAAGTGGGTGGTGGGGAGGGGAGATTGGGCAGGTAGAATTTAGCTTTCAGAGCATAAGGAGTCTGGTGCCAGGACTGGTGACGATGGTCATCAGAGAGGTAATTGGTAGGGCAAAGCCTCTGCACGGAGAGTGCACTGTGATGTGGAGTTCAGGATAGTGGTAGGCAGCAGACAAGATTGGAGAGGGTGTCAGCTCTTGAACTGTTGGGTAGTTATCTAATTTTAGTAACTGAAGAGAAATGGAAGAAGCAAGTCATTGTTTCAATAAACATAGTAAACACTACCAACTACCACCACCAACAGGGATTTGCTAAAAGACTATAGAGAGTCCGACCTTGTACTTATACATTATGATAATCACCTCATTCATAAAGTACTAGCTTCAATTTAAGGTAAGAAAATTTGGTATTTGAATTATACTCTCTTCGCAAATTCTCTTGGCTAGTAAATGTCAGAGCCAGATTTATCTGAAAGCAGACTTATTTGGCTCCAGAACTCTTAAGTCCCATGCTTTATTAATTGTGCTACAAGAACAGAAGTCCAAGGAATTTGGGAGATGAGGAACAAGGTTGTAGTCATAATATTTTTACATAGTGTGTTGTGTTTACATAATTTTTACAAAAAGCAATGGGCCCACAGAGGTAAATTGACCTGTGGAAGATGGTACAGCTAAAGTTTTAGCACGCTGGAACTTACAAAACACAGTCACTTGGAGGTACAGTCTCAGAATTGGGAAGGAAACCTAGATATTAGATTCAGTGTTCAAGGGTCTAACAGATCAGGAATATTTGCTTGAATGCTAAGTTACCCTAAAAATCATCAATAAGAGTAGGTAGGTGAATATTTTAGAGACATTGGATTAGACAAAGTTATTAGAAAACATCAAAAGTATGAACCTTAAAATAAAAATAGTTAAATTGAGTTTTGCAAAGAAACTTTTAAGCTGGGAAAAACACTGTAAGAGAATAAAAAGGCAAGCTGTAGTTTAAAAAATTGTTTACAAATCACATATCTGATTTGTAAAAAAAACTTATATCCAGAATATATAAAGTATTCTCAAAATTCAACATTAAAAAGTACTCAACTTAAAAATGGGCAAAAGATTTGAGTAGATACTTTAAAGAATATATACAAATGAAAAATAAGCTCAATATCATTGGTCTTTAGAAAAATGAGAATTAAAATCACACTGAGAGCCCTGGCAGGTGTGGCTTAGTTGGTTGGGGCATCATCCCATGAACTGAAATGTCATGGGTTCAATACTTGGTTAGGGTACATGCCCACACTGGGGATTTGGTCGCCAGTCAGAGCACCTACAAGAGGCAAATAATGTTCCTCTCTCTCATCTTTCTCTTCCTCTCTTTCTCTCTCTCATCCCCTCTCTCTAAAATCAATAAGCATGAGGACTAAATAAAATAACATTGATACTATAGCACACCTATCTGAATAACTAAAAGCAAAAGAACTAAGAGTATCAAGTCTGGCAAAGCTGTGGAGCAACTGGAACACTCACACATTGTGGGTAAGAAACCAAATGGTATGGCCACTTTGGAAGACAGTGTGTGTCTTACAGTCAAACATACACTTGCCACATGACCCAGCAATCCCACTCATAGTTATTTATACAAGAAAGATACAAAAACTTAAATTCATATAAAGAATCTATAAGTTAATATTGTAAAGCATTTTATTCATAATTACTTAAAAATTGGAAACAATCAAAATGTTCCTCAATTAGTAAAAACAATTATATGTACATTAAATGCAATGCTGCTCAGCAACAAAAATGAAAGAACTACCAATGTGTGCAACAGCATAAATTCCAAATGCACTATGCTAAGTAAAAGAAGATAAACCCAGAGACAACACATTGGATGATTTAATTTATGTGACACTCTGGAAAAGGCAACAACCATCCATCAGTCAAAAAACAGAGAAATTTCCAGAGGTTAGAGGGGAAATTTCCAGGAAGGCAGTGCAAGAAAATTTTTTTGTTTTTGCTTATGCTTTGGTGATAAAATTTTGTATCTTGATGTTGTGGTAAAAACAAGGTTTATGTATTAGTAAGACTTACAGTAGTATACACCAAACAAAAAAAAAATAAAGTTTATTATGAATTAAACTTTTGTAAAAAAAATTAAGTGATCATATATATTTACTTTGCATAATAACCTATGTGTATACCTATGAATGGATAAAGACATGGAAACATGGAACAGACTGAAAATGACCAGAGGGGAGGGAAGGGGGGATAATGGTGGAAAGAAGAGGAAGGAACTAGACAAAGAACATGTATGAATGACCCGCGGACATGGACAGTGGTGTGGAATGGGTGGAGGAGGATAAAGGGGAAAAAATTGGGATAACTATAATAAAATAACAATAAAAATGATTAAATAATAATGAGAGGGAGAGATAGAAAGATTTATTTTGCCAAGAGATGGATCTTATATAAAAGTATGGAACGGTAGGGGGTAAATGCAGACAATTGTACTTGAACAACAATAAAATAATTTTAAAAAATAAATTAATTTTTAAAAATTATTAAAAGCATGGGTCTTTTGCCCATAGAACACCTTATACAGAGCAGTCTTTAATTAAGCATTTGTTAAGTTGAAATGAGCAACTAAAAGAATAACAGAATATAAAAGTTACCTCTAACTTCATTTGCAAAATAAAAATACTAAGATTAAATTATTAATGCTATTTATAATGGTCTCAGTGATAATTCAGACTTGAGCCTCTTTTATCTATAATCTTTACACTAATCATTTATATTATCCCTCACCAGTCCCTTTGAAATTGGTTTTAGAGATTCAGATGAGTCCACGTGGTTTCCTATGGTCAGGATCTTTGAACTTTTACCACTCTATACACAGCAAACTGGCAATGTTACACAAAAGTAACAAAATCACTTCAATTAGCACATTTAAAAGTCAGGATGAGAAACTTCAGGCCAAGATAGAAGTGGAAGTAGATACGTTTTACTTCCACAAATAACCAAAAGAAAGACAACAACAAACTCAAAAACAAAAACAACCAGAGCTTCCAGAAAACCAAACTATATAAAAGTCCAATAACCAAGGAATTAACAAGGACACATTCCTCTGGTAGGAGGGGTGGAGATGGGAAGCCAGAGCACAGAGGATGCGCGGCAGCAGGGAGACTGGGCAGTCCCACATCTGCATACAGATAAACCAGGAGGAAAAACTATGGAAGAAGACAAGCCACACAACCCAGGGTTCCAGTGCAGTGAAAAGAAAGCCTCAAAACCTCTGACTGTAAAATCCTGTGGTGGGTTCAGCTGCAGGAGAAACTCTTGTTCTCACAGGACAGTTCATTGGAGATACCTACAAGGTCCTAGAAAATACATAAGCCTACCCACCCAGGAAATCAGCACCAGAAGGGTCCAATTTGCTTGTGGGTAGCAGAGGAAGTGACTGAAAGCACAATGAGAGCCCAGCAAGCAGCATTGCTCCCTTTCAGACCCCCTCTCCCACATACAGTGCTTCCAGGCAATGTTTTAGGTTGCCCCACCCTGGCAAATACCTAAGTTTCCACCCCCTTACAATGTAACAGGTGCACCAAGACAAAGAAATATGGCCCAAATTAAAGAACAGATCAAAACTCCAGAAAAGTGACTAAGTGATGAGGAGATAGACAACCTATCAGATGCAGAGTTCAAAACACTGGTAATCAGAAAGTTCACAAAAATTAATGAGTATAGGTGCAAAACAGAGGAAAAAGTTAATGCTATGCAAAGTGAAATTAAAATATACAGGGGACCAACTGTGAAGGGAAGGAAACTGTGACTCAACGATTTGTAGCAGAGGGAAGAAATAAACATTCAACTGGAACAGAATTAAGGAATAAGAATTCAAAAAAATGAGGAGAGGCTTAGGAACCTATGGGACAACTTTAAACATTCCAACATCCAAATCATAGGGGTGCCAAAAGGAGAAGAGGAAGAGCAAGAAATTGAAAACTTAGTTGAAAAAATAATGAAGGAAAACTTCCCCAACCTGGTGAAGTAACTACACTTCCAGGAAGCTCAGAGTCCCAAAGAAATTGGATCCAAGAAAGCACACACTAAGGCACATCATAATTACATTACCCAAGATGAAAGATAAACAGAGAATCCTAAAGCAGCAAGAGAAAAGGAGAGAGTAATCTACAAGGGAGTCCCCATAAGACTATTAGCTGATTTCTCAAAAGAAATCTTGTAGGCAAGAAGGGCCTGGAAAGAATTATTCAAAGTCATGAAAGGCAAGGACCTATATTACAAGATTACTCTATCCAGCTAAACTATCATTTAGAATGGAAGGGCAAATAAAGTGCTTCCCAGATAATGTCAAGTTAAAGGAGTTCATCACCACCAAGCCTTTATTATATGAAATGTTAAAGGGACGTATCTAAGAAAAAGAGGATCAAAAACTATCAATAGTAAAATGACAACAAACTCACAACAATCAACAATTGAGCCTAAAAAAACAAAAGCAAACTAAGCAAACAACTAGAACAGGAACAGAATCACAAATCTGTAGGTCACATAGAGGGTTATCAGTGAGGAGGGTAGAAAATGGAAGAAAAAGTACAGAGAATAAGAAGCATAAATGGTATGTACAAAATAAACGTGGTGAGTTTAAGAATAATATAAGAAATGGAAAAGTCAAAGAACTTGTATGTACAACCCATGGATATGAACTAAGAGGGGAATGTTGGTGGGAGGGGGATACAATATGGAGGGAGAAAAGAAATGGGACAACTGTAATAGCATAATCAATAATACACACTTAAAAAATAAAAATAAAAATGCAAAAAATACAATAACATAAAATTTAGGATGGGCAATAATAATTTCTAATATCACTTAAAGTTATAAAGTAGCAATTTAAAATCATAAAAACAAAAAAGAACATTTTATACATGTTATGTATGATTATAATTTTATGTACATACTAACATTTATTTTTATTAAAATTGATGAATATACAATACATCAATAATATACCACCTAGAGCATTACTCTAGAACAATGGGGGCACAATGTAAGTATGTCAAATGAATAATATTTCATGTGCTGAGTGGATTTTATGTTTTATTTTTAATACAAATATTTATAGAATGAATCAAAACTGCTTTGAAAAATAAGCTACCTGCAAAAATATAAATTATAGTCATATAGTCAAATTATATCATGATTTGTTTTGAAAACAGGTTACTATAGCTTAAGTAAATTTAATGTGAAAGAAATCAAATATATTCAAAAACAACAAACTTTTGAGAAAAGAATTTAAGTGTGAACTAATGAACATATTTCACTTCTGAATATAGAAAAGTGTCAAATATAATTTATTTTAAAGTATAAGCTTTTATGAGATTATTTCAATTAAAAGTAGCTATAGCAAAAATAGCTACAGCTTTTAATACGAGTCTATTAGTGTTTATCAACATGTACTAAGTTGAAAAAATAAGACACAGTGAAATGAAAAGCGCATACATTTGGTTCAATTTCAAGACAGTTTCATATTGTCCAAGCTTACTCTTATTTAGT
This sequence comes from Artibeus jamaicensis, assembly GCF_021234435.1. NCBI lineage: Eukaryota > Metazoa > Chordata > Mammalia > Chiroptera > Phyllostomidae > Artibeus > Artibeus jamaicensis. The sequence continues at coordinate 12,449,063 of NW_026522046.1, read as the reverse complement.
AGCAAGTAAGAGTCAGATTAATAATAAAACCACTCTCCAATTGGAGAAAATAAAGCATAAAATAAAATTTAAGAAAAAGTTTGTCTTTACTTTGCAATTATATACCTGATTTTAATTTTGCCTTAATACTTAAAAATGAAGTTCACTTTTTAAGATATCCTATGGAGAGTCACATACTAATACTTGTGCTGATTTCTTTTGGAAGCAATTTGACATATGGGCCTACCTGAACAGTACAGCAAAAGAGATACAGGACTTAAATCGAACATATTTTGTCCAGAATAATTAGTTTAGTGGTTGCCCCTGAGCCAGTAAAGCATTTTGCAGTGATTACTAATACTCTCCGAGGAATCCAAATATATTTGTGGTATATGCATCAGACAAAAGTTATATTAACATGTCTCAAATATAGCCTTTAAATATTTGGAGAAAAAGGTTGATTGCAGTAGGTGCTGCAAAATAAATACAATTTTCATCCAAGAAAAGTAGATCCAACCAGATTTACCCATCTTCTCACTTTTTTTCCATAAAAGCAATTGGTGGCATGTGACAAGATGCTGACATCATGGAAAATCATGGACTAATTATCATTGTATATACATTGCCTAGCACAGTGACTGACCCACATATACACTCTCTGAAAGCTTGTTAAACTGGCTGGAAATGTAAATGAATTGTACATAGCAAGAACTAAGCAAAATTTTGCTCTTGGCATGATGTGGACCCTGGCTCATGGGGTCCTCCACATTGGGGATGAGATACAAGACATTCACACGGACTACCAAGTCCTATGGAGGAAAAGGGCTTTCTTTTCTCTGGCTCATTACATGATGGTCCTCATTTACTATCCACAGGTTCATTTTAGGTGGTTACCTAAACTGAAAACAAAGGAGCCCATGCTGATAATCACATCACAGAAGAAGGATATTTGCAAATGAAAAGAGAAAAGTGGTTGAGCCAGTTACACTCATTCTTGGAAGGTTTAGCATGGAGTTTAGGAAGTTACTTTGCAGTAAATGTTTCTGCCTCAATTCAGGGTGAGGGAGTTTCAGCAAAAGCAAGTCTCAAAGCAGCCTAGGTACATTGCAGGCCTGATTCCCTATGGGAGAACCTATCCGTGAGTGTGGGTCCTGTGCATCAGACCTTACTTTCCACTGGAAGCTGGGCCCACACCATGCAGAATGGTCTCCTACATTAGCACATTATGCTGGAGTCCGTTTTAAATAAAATGAGATGGAGTGGGGGTAGGAATATTTTTATATATGACATGTATGAGTAAAAATATATGTGAATTTCCTAGTGGCAATTTAATAAGATATTTTAAGCCTTAAAAATATGTATACACTTTGATCTAACATTCTTATTTCTAAGAATTAATCCCAAGAAAAATATTTAGAATGTACACAAAGATTTGCATATGTTTTAAAGAGCAAAAAACTGGAAATCATCTTCTAAATATATAATAAAAAGTAAATGGTTAAGTAAATTATGATATAATCACACATTGAAATATCTTTCAGACCATAAAAATTATAATATTTTTAGGAAAACTTGCTCATTACATATTAAATTTAAATTTTGTTTAAACTGGAATGTACAGTGTAGTCCTATTTCCTGTGCAAATGTATGCATGTACATTTCTATAAAGAAAAGTGTTATACTCTGTTGTTCTTCTTCATGGTTCTCTGGATGTCAGATTTAATTTTCTTCTTTTTCCTATCTGAATGTTATAATTTCTCCACAAGAAACCTGTATTGTTATTGAAATATGGAAATGCAAGTAAAAAAGTGAAAAACAGGTGCTTAGAATAAAACAGTGACAAGGCCACTCACAATGACCAAAATGACTGGTTGCTCATCTTCTGACCTGAGTGATTGCAACTTCTTTAACAAATAGTGCAGTGATTGCATGGCAAGAGAGGGGTTTAAGGGGACTAAATGGTAACAGAAAAAATACAATTAAAAAAAGAAAGAAATTCAGTCATCCAGCCATCTGTTTTTTGATAGCACTTAATTCAGAATGTGTTTCTGCTTTATTAAATCTATTCTTAAAGTCATCAGCACAAATACAAGCCCTGTAAGAAACTTCTACCAACACCCTTTTACTGAGGTGTTTTATGACCATACTTGAAGACATTCTCAGACTCTGCTGTGCCAAGCTAAAAACACAGCTTTGTGACTGTGGGTGTGTTCCTGATGGTCTTTGGTTGTTCCTATTGTTGTAATGATGGCGATGGTGATAGAGGCAGACATGGAGGTGCTGGAGGTGATAGTGGAGGTGGTAGTGGTGGTAGTGATGGAGGCGGTGATGGTGGTGGTGATGGTGGTAGTGGTGGAGGTGGAGGCAGAGATGATAGTGGTGAGAGGTACAGGTGGTGGTGGCAGTGTTTGTTATGTTGGTGTTGGTGGTAAAGGTGGCATTGATGCAGGTGAAGGACAGGTGGTGGTGGGAGTGGTTGCAGTGGTTATGTTGGTGGTGGTGGTGGTGGTACAGGTAAAGATGGAAATGGTGGAGGTGGTATAAGAGGTGGAGGCAGAGGTGGAAGTGTTGGAGGTATTGGTGATGGTGGTAGTCTTGGTGGACAGAGGTGGTCTTGGTGGATGTGGAAATGGTAGTGAAGGTGATGGTAGTAGTGGTATATGTGGCAGTGATAGAAGTAGGAGTATACGGCGAGTTTTTAACTCCCATAGTATCTGGACCCCAGGAAACCAGAGAGGGGGAAAATAAAATATTATAATATTTTATTTGTTTAAAAAACAAAAATATAGTAAGTTCTATCACTTCCAGTAAAAGCACTATAGTAGAGTAGAAAGAAAATACAATAGAAATCAGAAATATAGGTTTGAGTGTTGGTTTTACTACTAGTTCACTTCATTACCTTAAGCTAATCACTCTACGTCTCAGGATTTCATTTAAATTCATCTACTAGATAAAGAAGTTTACTGGATTAACTCCTAAGGTAACTTCTCACATTATATAGACTTGTGTGTCTGCTCTTTCCAAGTTATCAGAGCCACAGAACTAGATGACGTCATATATTGTCTAGGTCCACTGCCTGTTTTTGTAAATAAGGCTTTATTGGAACATAGCCACATTTGTTTACATATTGCCTGTTGCTGCTTTCACATTGCAATGACAGCTAAGTGCTTACAACAGAAACTGTATGTTCCACAAAGCTTGAAATATTTATTACTGTTTTTTTTACAGAAAAAGTTTGCTGAATCCTGGTCTAGGCATATGTTAAACAGGAGTTTGGCATGTTTAAGACATTTTATTAGCAGAGAGTACACTTCACGAAGTAGGTATTTTAGTTTCTTTTGTTCGTTAGTGTATCCTAAGTGCCTATGACAGCGCCTAGTACCTAGTGGATACTGAATATTTATTAAACAAATGACTGCATGAGAATGACTGAATGAATGAATGAACTGTAGTCTCTTCAAGCCTGAGATATTTATTCATCAGTACCCTTCTTGCCATGGCATGGCTTCTATTTGCTGTGGAATTTAAACTATATTCCAATGGGCAGAAGTCTATATGCCCATTTATAGTGTTGTCATGTAGCTTGCAGGCTACATACAGTTCCAATTGCTTAACCTGAAGTGCATTTTAGCATGAATTTTAAATACAGTAAACAGCATATAAAATCTGATCCCACTTAGAACACAAGCATCAATTAATAAAAGTAGACTCTCATATAAACACTCTTTTTTTTTTGGTTCAGAAGAAAACAGAATATACTAAAAATGGAAAAGGGTCACCAAATAACATCTTACTAGTATCCACTGTTTTCAGGTTTCAAAAAGTAAGGTTTGTGGATCTTTGTTTTGCACCAGCTCACAGAACAAATATCCCCACCAATGTATCCAAAGTCAAAAACTTAGGTTTATGTAGCTTTGTTTTTTATATATTGGCACATCCAGTAAACATATTTTCAGAAAAAGTTTCTTCTTTTTCTTTGATAGATCAACCAGAATATTGTATTACATACAGGTTTTTGTTTTGCTTTACATATTTTATTTGCTACGTTTGTTTGCTATGCATCAAAGATGGTGGGCATGGTAAGTGGTTACTGACCAAATAGTGCAGCTTTTGGAATCACAGACAAGGTTCAAGTTCCCAGTCCTATAAATGCACCAGCTCTACAGCTCTGTGTAAGTAACTTAATCTTACTCTGCCTTAGCTTTCTATTTTTTTTAACGTGGATAATAAAACTTACTTTATGTAATTCCTCAGACAATAAATAAGATGACATATACAAAGGACCTAACACCTTTCCCTGTACACAGTCTACCATCATAAATGACAGGAATTTTTATCTGCCTTGACTGTTATATATTTAAGTGATATTATTGTCACTTACCATAAATTATATTGAGGCATTTATAGCATGTCAATGAGAACATTGATTACAAACCTAAAAAATAAAATGTAAGTGTTGTCTGATTTGAGTCATTTTTGTTTCAGAATATTTTAATCTGCTGTAGGGTCAGCAACACCCAGAATATTTTTCTAATTATAAGTCTATTTTTTCATTCAAAAGAATGTCTTTTGCATTGTTTCACCAGTATTCTTCACTAATAATAATACTAGAGGGATTTGCTATTCCTCTCTTTCAAAAAAGTTAGAAAGGGTCTGCAGAGATTTGGGAAGTTTCCTAAATAAAGCCACTCATTCCCAGCTGGGCATAGACTGGATGCTCTATGCACCAATTGCTGATATCATTAAAGAGTAGCAAATATGGTCTTTTACTTCATTTAAAAGTATTCTGTAAAATTCCAAGTGTGTACACAGTATTATTCAGAAGATAATTCTTCTTATCAGTATGAAAAATATCAGTGTCATCTTGAAATTATGGACCATTTTATTTTAAAATTTCATTCCAAAAGTATACGAGTGCCTACTGGGGGTACAAAATTGTATTCAGTGCAGTGATAGACATAGGGATGAATAATGTAAACTTCTAGAAGGCTAGCTCTTTTTTCCTGTCTGTTTCTACTCCTTGCTTCACACTGGATCCAGCTGGATTGTCACCAATTACACAGAGTTTACATTTTGTTTGATATTTGTGTTTTCAGTGTCTGTAAAAAGCCTTAGGTATGCCTCTGCAACTATCTCAAAGACATTTGCTAATGTTAGCTTATTGATTTAAGTTTCTTAGAAGACCTAAAACATAATCTAAAAAAAAAAAACCTTTCAGCTCTTCTGTGAATTCAGGAAGTATGCTCAATACTTCTCCCTGTGCCAACATTCTGTTCTTTCTGAACCATGCTATTTGCCAAGTTGTTAAGGAGAATTATAGTAATAGGCAATAGAGAAAAATTTGTCACGGATCAAAAGAAATTTTAAGACTATTACAAAATCATGGACTTTTTAGAAAAGCAGATGACACATATTGAGTTTTCCAAGTGCCTGATATTTACTTTCAGTTCTAGAAGGAATGCAAAACTTCCTTCTCCTGCTCTCCTGAACCCACCATTAAACTCTGAGGTGTTAAAATCCTCACCTCCAATGCGATGGTAGGAAGAGGCAGGACCTTTGGGAGGTGAATGGGCCATGAGAATCATGAATAGGGCTACCATTATAAAGGGCAGAAGAGACCAGAGTTCTCCTCTTCCACCATGTGAGGACATGACCAGCAGACAGCTTTCCAAGATCCCAAAAGCAGACTCTCACCAGACATGGAATCATTAGGTGCTTTCATCTTGGACTTGCCAGCCTCTTGAACTGTGAGAAATAGATTCTATTGTTTGTAAACCACACGATCTATGGTATTTTTGTTATAGCACCTTGAATGGACTAAGACATAGTCTTTGCTTCCTCAATTATCTCTGTATCATTTATAATTCATCCATTTTTTGTCTCACTTCTTTCCTGCTTCACCCAATACTCTGCTCAGAATATTCAAGGTCTGAGAGCCTGGCTGACATAGACAGAAAGTGAGGAAGTGGTGGGAAAATTTTAACATTCAAATATTAACTACTTCTAAAATCTTTATTATATCAAGATTTCTTAAATTCCCAGTATTATCATTTTTATGTCTCACAGTGGGCAGATTTTTCCACAGATAGATACCTTTCAAATTCTGCTAAAACCCACCCAACCCACAACTAGACCTTAACTTTGTCACCATGAACAGCAGAAGTATTGAATTTCTTATAATCCCTGAATACCTCATGTGTTTTCCAATTTCTGTGCTTTTACATGCTAGTCCTTTGGTAAGACCTTCTCTCTCATTTGCCTTGGCAAGCTGTTTCTGTCTCTTCTTTGGTTTTACTACACTGTGTACATATCACAATGTTTTTCATATTATATATGGAATTACTCAAAGGTTGAAATATACATAAATATATGTATAACATCTGTATCCACAATTTTATGAATCCACAGACATTGACTACCAGAGACAGAAATTCAGTTCTAATAGAGTAACTACTAGGAGTGTTTCACTAACTCATAGATCCTAGATTATGTGATCTCAGATTAGGAACTTCAAAGCAAAGGAAAGCTTTCATCCCAAACAGCCACAGATTAATCCCCTTATGAGTCATAGACTTTTCTATGAATGTACCACTTTGTCAAGGACTGAAATTAGCTCAGCCGGTGTCAAATATATATCACTGAGGGCTCAGAGAATATTGGCTTTATGACCATTGGCCCACCAGGAACAGAAGGTGAGAGAGGAAAGCTGTGCAAAAAGAGAGTATGCTGATACTAAGAAAAAGAAGAAATAGAGCAATGTGACAGGCAGCCTAAAACCAGAGGAACTACAGCTTGCTACTCCAATTTAGCACAGTATTTGGCACTTGATAAGTGCTAAATAAATATTGAGTTAACAAATACTGTTTTTCCCCCAAGTTCTAATAATGTTCTCAGGATCTACCAATAGATTTATCAACACATTGTATTTCTAAAGACATTATTACCCACGGTAATTCACTAAAATTCATATTAAATTCTAATACTTTACTAATTCATGTTTCTCATATTTCCAACTTACAACTTTGGAAATCTAATAGTAATGCCTCTTAAAAATTATTTGAAAATCCTATAAATGAGCAATAGGCCTTCAGAAATTTGGAATGCACATAAATATACCACATTAGCATACATGTTTATGCATACACTTATATTCATGCACATACATATACATATACTTATGCACACATGTATGTGCACATATATAAATCATTTTTCTCATCAGAGAAATAAGTCTTAATGCAGAGTCACCAAGCTATACCTGATGAATGTGTTTTGCATCTGCCTTACTAAAAATGTTCTTGTATTTTATTTCACGTACATAACAAACAGGTGTTTTATCAGGCAAAATTTCAGTTTAAAGAACAGGTTCCTTCTGTTTGAGATATTTTAGACACTGTTTTGTCTAAAGGAAATGAAATAAGTGAGGTGAAAACAAAGGATCAGTTTAATAATAGATAACAAAGTAACTAGAAGCTTTCACAGCTCTTTGTTCAGATGTCATATTTAGATCAGCTTTTTATTATGGGAGGACATTGTTTTTAGCAATCAAGTTGAAAAATTTTTTTAAATGTGCAATTTTTATGTTTAAAAAACTACAATTAAAGTAACTCATTTTCTTTAACTTTGTTTCTGTAAAAGAAGCATTAGCCTTAGAATATCCTCTCGTGTTTAATAAAAACCCAGATTGACACATAATAAGTGCAAATAAAAGCATAATCTCTCACAGTAGCATTTGACAGTCTTTCATTCTCCTTGCATTACCTCTTATTCTTGCACTTATTCTCAGCAACATCAGAAACACAGAAATTGTGTAGAGCAGCTATTTTGTCCAAACTTGTCAAAAATAAGCAACAGACACAGTTATATACAAATAAAGCCATTACTGAATCGGCAGGAGCCAAATGAACTATACAAGGTGTTAATTAATTTTGCATTTCTAACAGTTCAGTCATCATTTTCTTGAAAGTGGACACCTACATGAGGAAAAGAAATGTAGCCACATGTAGCTATTAGGTACAAAAATATTCTTAATATATAAATGTAAAATGCTTTAGAATAACATTTATATTTTCCACTAGCATCTGGATCCTTTTTCAATAAAGTTCAGTTTTTGTGGCAGACTTTCTTTCAGAAATGTGAAGGCTTCCTTGCCGTGAGCATTTCAAATGTTCAAAATACCAACTGTGATTCAAATGATTTATAAGGTCATCACCCAAGAAAAGCTATGCGTGCTGACTTTCCAAGTAGCCAAACAGAATAAAAATGTAAGGAGAGGTGTGTGTGTATGTATGCACGCACTCACACATGTATGCACATTCACACACACACTTGGGAAAGTAGCTTCCAGAACAGATAGTGAGAAAAAGTAGTAATAAATAACAGAAGGAAAATATAGAAAATAACAATGGAATTTCAGCTTCTTAACATTCCCTTAGCTTTCCATAGCATACAGCAACTGTATTCCACACAGTAGGCACTCAATAATAATTTATTTGAATTGATTTGACAGTATACGTAAATATGGGTCAGTATATAGAGTAAAATACCCACAACTTATGTCTCCCTTCAGAAAAGGACAACTTATCTACTTTATACTCAATAATGCTGCAAACAAACATTTCTCTAGTGCTTACTACTTACTATCAACCAGACAGTGGGATAGATGCATGATTAATCTGATTCTAACTTCAAAGCCATCCTTTATGAAAATCACCATTTCTATACTAATTCACAGATAAGGGAAGGTAATCACAAAGTTCTCTGTAACTCTCACTTGCTATGCCTTCCTCCTAGAATGCTTTCCCTAGGTACAAGGCTGTCCCCTTCTTTTCTGACATCAGTTTCAGTGTTACCTCCTCACAAAGGCTTTCACTGATCACCCTTGCCCCACTTAGTTACACTCCAGCTCATTTTCCTCATAGCACTTTTTCTAACATGTTATCATTGGGTATATCTATTCATCCATGCTTTATAATTATCTTCCTATTAGCATGGCCATTCCATGAGGGTGGTTGATGACAAGATGAAATGGTATATGTGTGTGTATGTGTACACTGTTACATATATACCATTGTGTATATATACATATATGTACATATATATGTACACACATATACCATTTCATTAATTCATTATGTATATATACACATACACCATTATATGTGTGTATGTATATGTATCATTTTATATATATATATATAATGAATTAATAAATTTCTCAAAAGTCACAGAACTAATTAGAGTGGAGAAGGAATTCCAACACATACTAGACTCCAGCCCTGAGCTGTTGGATTCCCATCCATGTTGCCTATTAATTTGTTCATTCCTTTTTTTTTATTGAGTTCCTACCACATTCCAATCACTTTTCTAAGCAGTGAGAAAGGAATGGTGAGCAAAGTGGAAAAAGAACCTTCACCTAGAGTGTAATGGGTATAAAACAACAGAAACAAACAGCTTCTTACTATAGTAGTAAGTGCTATAATCAAGAGAATACATGAGAGGCAGAAGACCAAGTGTGAGGACAAGAAGTGCTCAGGAGATGGAAGTGTTCAGGAGATGTTTTCTAGAAAAAATAATGTCTAAAAAAGTAATTGAAAAGTAAGTAGAAGTCTACTATTTGAAGGCACAGCTAATAGCAGCATGGAGGAGAAAATAGAAAAATTTCCTAACCAGAAGTAACATGGGCTGAGTCTTAACATTGCCAAGGAAAAGAACAGCAGAAAATAAGGCCAGTAAGCAAGGACCAGGTCACAAAGGGTGTTATAAATAAATTAAGTAATTAAGAATTTAGGCTAAGAAAAAGAGGATTCTACTGAAAGAGAGCAACATAACTATAATCACTTTGAGGGATAGAGTGGCTTATATAACACGGAGGCTGGAGGCAAAGAGACCTGTTACAGTAGTGTTGTTTAGAAATAGTAGTCAGCTCTAAATGGGTAATAGCAGAAGGGACAGAAAAAGATAAGCACGGTGAAGAAAGGCGATAGGGACATTTAGGGAAGAGAATCAACAGGACTTGATTTATTTTTATAAAGAAGGAATGAGAAGGAAAGGAAGGAGTAAAGATAACCCAGAGGTTTATGCTTTGAGCAACTAGATGTCAATGCTGAGATAGGAATAACAGAAAGAATACTAAGTTCCATGAGAGCCACAGAATAGCAATCTGGAACTGGTATTGTGGGAGGCAATGAGAGAATGAGGAACAGGTTAAACTTGAGACCTGCCTTAGACTTCCAAACTGAGAGATACAGTATGAAGCTGTATAGAGTTCTGAACTGAAGCCGTAGATTTTGTTTTCATGAATATCTACATGCTATTGAAGACGTGCAAGGGATGTGATGGTATAAGGAAAGCAATAGAATGAGATGGCGTAAAGAATGTATTCAAAGCAAAGGTGGAGAATTAGCAGCTTTAGTTTTTTAAAATCATTTTTATTGTTATCTTATTACAGTTGCCTAATTTTTTCTTCCTCTGCCCAGGGCAATGGAACTAAATGAAAAAATAAACAAATGGGACTACATCAAACTGAAAAGCTTCTGCATAGCTAATGAAACCATCATCAAAATGAAAAGATAACCAACTGTAGGGAAGAAGATATTTGCCAATGATACATCAGACAAGAGTTTGATCTCCAAAATAAATAAAGAACTCATTCAACTCAACACCAGGAAGAAAAATGATCCAATTTTTAAAAATGTGTAAAACATCTAAATAGACACTTCTCCAAGGAGAATTAGCAGCTTTAAAAAGAGACTAGGAAGAGCTATCCAGAGGATGGGAGAAAACTAGGAAGCAACACAGATGCCAAAGAGAGAGAGATGGAGAGATAGAGTGAAGATTCTAGAATGAAGAACATCTAACAAGCCTGAATGAGTTGTGAAGTGTATGTGCACTGACTGTGGACCCAACTCTGATAGAAATAAGGAAGAAGCAAAAAGTCATTGACAACCCAACATTGAATGGCCAGTGAGTTAAAACCAAGATGATGGTAAGTCACATAAAGGAGATGCTAATGGTGATTCTAGTGCTTAAAGATTTTACTGAATAGCACGTGGGTATTCATGGGTGATGATAATGTAAAGACTAGAGAGTCTGACCAGAGGCATGAACCTTGCAGGCGGGAGTTTTTCATTTGGGTGGAGGAGTAATGGTGTGCACAGCAATGTGCAATAATGGTTAGCAAATTGGCCTCCCACCCTGAAAACGCTCAGTTGGCCTTGAAAAAGTGTTTCTGACACATGGAACTACACAAGGTGCTATTTCATCACAAGACATAATTTATTCAACTTCCGAGGTTGTATAATGTTCTGAAAAAATTTTATGTATTTTTTATATCAGGAAAATATATATATGATTATTGCTTAAAATATTTCATATAAACTGCCACACGTTATTGCTCCAAATAAGAACAGTTATAAATACATACACTCATGGTCAATTACATAGATTTTAATAGCTCCAATTTATAGAAGTAATAAAGAATCATTTTTAACTGATTTCTGTCTCTTAGAGTTCTGAATGTACATCTTACTGCTTTCCAAAATATCCAAGTAATTAACTACATCATGGCAGATGAAGGCATAGTTCCTCTGGCCTGGGCAGGTTTCATTAAACATATTCCAATACTGAGGATGGGGTTCATATTAGCCTTTTATCCACTGAGTGGGAATGCACCTTGAAAATGATAAAGATCTCAGTCTTTTAACCTTTCATGAAGCCTTATTCATCTTTTCCAGGGCTACCACCCATTCATCTTTCAATCAACATCTTTAAGAGAGAATTTTATGTTTTAGCCTTAGATGAAGTATGTAATTAAGTGTTTTAAATTACCTGTTTAGGAGTGGCCTTTTTCACATAATTCTTTTCAAGCTTGATCTCTATAAATACAATTTTTAACTAAATTAACTTCTTTTGTGTTTGCATAAGGTAAAGAATTTCAAGGTCATAGATTTTTCTTCAGAATTCATGTAAAAACAGAAACTTTAATTCACATGTATTAAAATAGAGTTCACAGTTACAACTGATAACATATGAGTGAGTTATTTGTTTGCCACACTCCTATGGCTATAGGAAACATGGATTTGGATTGGGAAGTGCCAAAAACAGAAAGAAATAAGCTCTAGCACATCATGTCAACTTCCACAGTTCTTAGGGAAAGGAGCCCCACAGCATAACAGAAAAGAGTTTGCATAAACAATTTGCTTTCTATACATCATTTTCAAAAAGTCTTAGGCAAGTGGTGACTCCAGATTCCACTGTGAGCCTAATTTAGGATTTTTTTTAAAACAAGTAGTGACATTCTAGGATTCCAAAAGCTCTAGAGACCAGCCAGACAGTTATTCTGCCATCTTTCTTGATTGCCTGCCTCTAATTCCGCTTTACATTCCCACCCTTGCTTGGCCCTTGCTGCTTGATCCCTGTTTAATATGGCCACGTGTCCAGTCCCACAGGAGACACTGACTGCTCCCTGATCTCCAAGCTTCTCTTACAGTTAGAGGTGCCCACAGGATACAGCTCAAATCAGTGAGTCATAAATAAAAGTTTCCTCAGGGAATTTGGTGACTTTTCTCATTGCGGGCCAAGAGAGGAGAGTTATGATTGGCTGCTCTCCCTTCTGTTTCTGCCAAGGTGAACACGAAATTGACACACAGCAGCCATCTTCTGGTCAAGAGATAGCAAATATAGAATGAAAAATCAACATGGTCAGATGGCAGAGCAGAAGAAGAGAAGGCATCCTGGTCTCCAATCAGAGCTAGAGCAACTGAACCAATATCAGAAAAACCTGCCAACTTAGGAAATTTTCTTTTATGAGAATAAATGCCTACTGCTGTAGGTCTTTTAGGTAGCTTTTCTATTGTTTGAAGCTAAACGCATTCACAAGTTATGTACCTTTTATTTATTATTTTCTCATGTTGATCATCTTGATTTTAACATGCTACTTGTTAGATTTTTTTTCTGTGTTTTCTTGTCAGATCCAGGCCTTTTCCATGCAATACCCTTTGCAGAAGCACAGAGGACAGGTTCCTCCAGCTTTAAGGGCTGTTTTAGCCCTTTCCTCTCCTAGGGCGTAAGTTGTTGAGGGTGGTGAGTGGAGTCACAATTATCTACTTCATTTGATTGGGGTTCACTGGTCAGGTCCTACACTGAACAGTCACCTAGAACAATTTGGGGATAGAAAGTTCTTGCAGGAACTTTGAAGATATATTCCACAGATTGCTTGTGTAGTATTGACATTTTAATTATGTCAATTCTTCTAATCCATAAACACGGTACATGCTTCTACTTATTTGTATCTTCTTTAATTTCCTTCTTCAGTGTCATAATTATCTAAATACAGGTCCTTCACATCCTTGGTTAAATTCATTCCTAGGCATTTTATTTTATTTTTGAAGCAATTGTGAATGGCATTATTTTCTTAGTTCCCCTTTCTGACAACTCATTATTGGTATATAAAAATGCAACTGGGGACTTCCGCCAAGATGGAGAAGTAGGTGGAGGGTCCACCTCGCCTCTGTGCACAACCAAATCTAAGAACAACTATTTTTAACAGCAGTCACAACCAAGCCACACGGAAAATCGGAAAATCGACAATACGGAGTCCAAAGGACAACTAGATACTCGGCTGGACCGGTACGAGGAGCGAGGCCAGAAGCAGAGCAGGTTAGCAAGAAAAAATTCCCGGGGCGGTGCGCGGGGCACGCAGGCAACCGAGGGCTGATCGCCAGTGAGCTGGCTGCCGGAGCGCACACGGAAGAGGCGTGGAGGGTCGGTCGCGCACATTTACGTGCGGAGAAACCAGTGAGAAGGGAAACCCGCGCAGTGCAGCAGGCTCGCAAAATTAGGATCGGATAAGCAAGCCCGAGGCGTTTGAGTGACTGGATGTGCTGGGCTAGCAGAGAGGAATGCCATCGCTCCCTCTCTGACCCCGCCCCCACACACAGCGTCACAAACCAGCGACCTGGGTCGCCCCGTCCTGGTAAACAACTAAGGCTTCGCTCCGCTCACTAAACAGTACGAATAAACCAAAAATGGCTCTAGAACAACTCAGAGCCCCAGAACCAATAGACCTAAGTGATGAAGAAATAGCCAGTCTTTCAGATGCACAGTTCAAAACACTGGTTATAAAGATCCTTACAGAACTGGTGGATTTTAGTCACAAATTAGAGAAACATATGGAAGCTAAATTAATTGAAATGAATGCTGATACAAAAGATACCAATAGTGATGGAAAGAAAATTGGGACTCAAATCAAGGGAGAGGACCAGACAGAAGAAAAAAGATGATCAAGCAGAAAGGAATGAAGAAATAAGAATTCAGAAAAATGAGGAGAGGCTTGGGAACCTCCAGGACATCTTTAAACGTTCCAACATCCGAATTATAGGGGTACCAGAAGGGGGAAAGGCACAACCACCAGTTGAAAAATTATTTGAACAAATAATAAAGGAGAATTTCCCCAAGATGGCAAAGGAAATAGACTTCCGAGAGATCCAGGAAGCTCGGAGAGTCCCGAGGAAGTTGGACCCGGGAAGGAACACACCAAGGCACATCATAATTACATTAGCCAAGATTAAAATGAAGGAGAGAATCCTAGAAGCAGCAAGAGCTAAGGGGACAGTCACCTACAAAGGAGTTCCCATCAGACTGTCAGCTGATTTCTCAAAAGAGACCTTACAGGCAAGAAGGGGCTGGACAGAGGTATTCCAAGTCATGAAAACCAAAGATCTACAACCAAGATTGCTCTACCCAGCAAAACTTTCATTTAGAATGGAAGGACAGATAAAGTGCTTCTCAGATAAGGTCAAATTCAAGGAGTTCATCATCACCAAGCCCTTACTATATGAAATGTTAAAGGGACTTACCTAAGAAAAAGAAGATAAAAAAGATGAACAGTGAAAGGACAACAAACTCACAGTTATTAAGAACCACACCTAAAACAAAAGCAAACTAAGAGGATAGCTAGATCAGGAGCAGAACCATAGAAATGAAGATCACAGGGAGGGTTAGCAACAGGGGAGTGGGAGGAGGGGAAGGGGGGAGAAGGTACAGAAAATAAGTAGTATAGACAGTAGATAGAAAATAGGGGGGAGGGTAAGAATAGTAGGGGAAATACAGAATCTAAAGAATTTGAGACACATGTTCATGAACTAAAGGGGGAAATGGTGGGGGAGGGGTATGCAGGGTGGAGGGGAAGGGAGGGGGGAATAGAGCAAATGTAATGGCATAATCAATAATAAATAAATAAATAAATAAATAAATAAATAAATAAATAAATAGAAACCCCCCCCCAAAAAAATGCAACTGATTTCTGGATATTTCTTTTGTATTCTGCTACTTTACTAAATTCATCTATCATTTCTAATTTTTTTGCAGAATCTTTAGGTTATCAATACACAGTATTATGTCATCTGCAAACAATGACAGTTTTACTTCTTCATTTTCAATTTGGGTGTCTAGGACTTCCAATACCATGCTAAATAAGAGTGGTGAAAACGGCCCTAGTAGGGTGACTCAGCTGGTCAGAACCCATACACCAAAATGCTGTGGGTTCCATCCCCAGTCAAGGCACAGACCTAAGTCACAGACTTAATCCCCAGTCGGGTACACATGGGAAGCAACAAACCAGTGGATGTTTCCCTTATATTAATGTTTCTTTCACATCGATGTTTCTCTTGCTCTCCTTTCTTCTCTCTTTAAAATCCATATACAGATTATCAGGTGAGGATTAAAAAAAGAGAGGTGAAAGCAGAAATCCTATCTGGTTCCAGAACTTAACAGAAACACTCATAGTTTTTGCCCATTGAGTATGATATGGCCTGTGGGTTTGCCATATAAGGCCTTTATTAAGTTGTGTTATATTCCCAGTATTCCCACTTTGCTGAAAGTTTTTATCATAAGAGGGGAGCTGGATTTTATCAAATGCCTTTTCTGAATCTACTGATATGGTTGTGTGGTTTTTATCCTTCATTTTATTTATGAGATGTATCATGTTTATTGATATGCAGATATTGTACCAACTTTACTCCATCCCTGGAGTAAATCCTACTTGACCATAGTGGATGATCTTTTTAATGTATTTCTGGTACTTGTATAAAAACAGCCACACTGATCAATGAAGAAGAATAGAGAGCCCAGAAATAAACCCACACCTTTGTAGTCAAATAATATTTAACAAAGGATGCAAAAATATACAATGGACTAAAGATAGCCTATTTAATAAATGTTTGAAAGCTGAACATATATGTGCAAAAATTAAAATTAGAGCATTTTCTACACCATATACAGGAATAAACTCAACATGGATTAAAGATTTAAATGTTACTCAAAACCATAAAAATCACAGAAGAAAAGATAAGCAGTATAATATCAGATACTGCTTATAGCAACATTTTTCTAATATATCTCATCATGCAAGGGAAAGGAGAAAAATAATAAACAAGTGGAACTATACCAAACTAAAATGTTCTTGCACAGTGAAGGAAACCATCAACAAAATGAAAAGACAACCCACTGAATAGGAGAACATATTTACCAGTGATACATCTGATAAAAAATTAATATCCAAAATGTATAAAGAACTTATAAAACTTAACACACACATTCACATAAACACACACAAAAACCAAACAATCCAATTAGAAAATGGGCAAAGGACCTGAATAGATACTTCTTTCAGAAAGAACATACAGATGGCCAATAGTCATATGAAAAGATGCTCAATATCACTAATCATCAGAGAAGTGCAAATTAAAACCACAATAAGATATCACCTCTCACTGTCAGAATGGCTATTATCAACTAATCAATAAACAACAAGTGTTGACAATGATGTGGTGAAAAGGGAACCCTTGTGCACTGTTGGTGAAAATGCAGATTGGTGCAGCCACTGTGAAAAGCAGTATGGAGTTACCTCAAAAAATTAAAAATGGAACTACCTTATAACACAGTAATTTACCTTCTGGAAATATATCTGAAGAAACCAAAAACACAAATTTGAAAGCATATAAATACAACTATGTTAACTGTAGCATTATTTACAATAGCCAATGTTTGGAGAAGCCCACATGTCCATCAGTAGATGAGTGGATAAAAAACATGTGGCACATTTACACAATGGAATAGTACTCAGCCATGAAAAAAGGAAATCTTCCCTTTTGCAACAGCATAGACCTAGAGAGCATCATGGTAAGTGAAGTAAGCCAGTCAGAGAAAGACTGGTGCCATATGAGTTCACTTGTATGTAGAATCTAATGAAGAAAATGAAGATAAAGCAAAATAGAGACAGACTCATAGAGAGCAGGATGACAGCTGTTGGGTGCAGAGATTTTAGGACTGGATAGGTGGGGTGGAGGTATGGGGCGAAAAACAGAGAGAAAAAATTCATGGATTCAGATAACAATGGTGGTGATGCTGGCAGGAGGTGGAGGTGGGGGAAGGAAGAGGAGGCTATAGAAGGGATAGATGGTGATGGAAGAAGACTTAACTTGGGGTGGTGCACATGCAGCACACTGTACAGATGATATGTTGTGGAATTGGGCACCTGAAACCTATATAATTTTATTAACCAGTATCACCCCAATATAGTCAATAAAAGAAGGAAAAGAAAGAAAATGTATTCCATTTAATAAACATTACATTCAATTCAAATTGAAATAAACATTATATTCAATTGAAAACATTCCATTCCACTTGCAATAATGTAAAATGTATCTGTCAGTGAAAGCTACACACAGATATTGCTGTAACTTAATAAAAATAATTATTAACAGAAACATTATAAATTTATATTTTTTCTAAGAGAGAATAAAAATCATTACTTATAAATTCAGTTAGAAGGAATCTCAGGCCCCTGAAGGCAACTTTGATCAAAGAAGTGAGGTTGGTCTCTCCCTTGGTGAGACCAAATGGGAGATTATCATTGGGGGAACTGGCTCCATTAAGGCCAAAGTGAAAAGCAATGTTCAGAGGTTCCAGAGACCATGTATACAGTGCAGAGAGGAGGGACCAGTGCAGGGGAAACTGCAGTAGGAGAGAGCATCATGGAGGAGGATGTATTTAGCTTAGGTTAGGATGCACAGCAGCTGATTAACAAGTTCCAGGAAGCTATTTGAGGTCTCAGGATATTGAGAACCTGTAGGTGATGCGCTCTGGGGCACAAAAGGAGGCCCTTCTCCTACTCTGTGAGATTGATGAAAGCCCTGTGGAAAATCTTAAAAATGGAGTGTGATCTTTTCTATTGTGTCCCCAGTGCAGTAAACACACAATCACTGTGGTGAACTCAGATGAGTTTTCCTACAATGCCTTTAAAGTGTAATGATTTATATTGTACATTGATACCACCTCTTTCGAGTTGAAATAGTTTCATAAGTGCTATGTCCTAGTTTTGTTTTTCGCACAAGGTAGGTACCTAGATAGCACATGTACTACTGAGAATTAGAAGAGTCTACATCCAGATAAGTGTCCACAGTATCTTCATAACTTAATTTGTATTTTATTTTAATTAATTTATTTTTTAGACATTAACACCCTTTTATTTTGAGGTAGATTCTTACTAGGAGTAACAACTTATAATAACTACTAAAAATTGAATCTCTGTTTTCAATTTACTATTGCTTCTACATACATAAATAAAATTTAATCCTCACATTATTTTTGTAAGCCAAATATAATTATTTAAATATTATAGATTGGGAGACTGAATATCAAAATGGTGAAGTGGCTTGCCCAAGGACACACAGAATAACATAGCACCCAGTAGAGAACAGGTCCGTAATGTACTTCGGCCCCTTCTTTTGAATGTGTCTTGAACTCCAGTTAGTGACTCTCCAAAGAGCTGTCTAAATCACTGTCTAAATATAATTTTGCTGTACCTGATATTTCTAGAAATAAGTGGGTTTTTAAGGAAGATTCCTCTACAGGGTAGTCTACACTCAACTATTTTCAGTTTCTTGTATTTCTACTGTTCAGCTTCCACTTCGACCTGTTCTCCAGTCTTATAATTGACACCCAGATTGGAAAATTTGATGGGGTCTTTATCTGTCTAGTACTTGAGACTTCAAACTCATGTTCATTAAAAGAAAAACTTCCTCTTCGTACTGGCACAATCCAAACAGACCTCTGTGACCTCTTCCACATCCATCTATCAAACTTCTTCCCCTGCTACGTCAGTGGTTCCCCAGGCATTTCCACTTTAACACGCTCAAAGGTTTTTCTTCCTGTGTTTTTAAACTTAATGAACAGTGCCACTGTAAAATATGTAAATAGCCAGATTAATAAGCTATAAAATTACAGAGATGAGACACAGATAAATGATGACAACATTGTTTCCCCACTGAAGTCTATTATGAGTTTTCTATTTTCTTCCTTCCATCTGCCAATTCCCCACCTTCTCACTGGAATGGAAACCAACTAAAAATCTCCAAACAGAAAATAGGCTTTCTCTCACAATAAGTAGCCCTGCTCAGACTGTATCCATTCAACTTTTAAATATAAATATCCACCCCAAGCGTGCATAGTTCTCAATAAAATCAAGGAGAAATTTTTGTCAAATTTACCAAAGGTAATTAGATCAGCCAAAAAAGTTGACAAATGAAGTTTAAGGGTGAGGTGCTAGAGCAGGGCCAGGCAGCTGAGGAAGCCATGGCCCAGCTGCTGCCAGGTGCACAGGGGCCATGAAGGTGTCAGAGGAGGGTCCAGTGGGCTCAGGCCTGGACCAAGACCAGCTGGTAGGGAGAAAAGAAACCCAGGCAGTGTGATTGGGTAATGAGAAATAGGGAGGAGAATTAGAGCTAGAAAATGTATCGAGGAAAAAATATAAGCAATTGTTGAATAATCATAACCAAAACTAACATTATCACAAAGCTCTGAGTTAGAAGCCAATTCCTAATCGCACAGCATCATGAAAGGCAGAACCAGGTTCATTTTCCTACTTTGCCACTTATTGGTGGGTGACATTGAATGTGTCCCAATACTACTGATCTCATTTTCTTATTTATCAAAAATGTAAATAATAATAATATATACTTTACAGGTTACCTAAAAATTTAATATATAATATATAGCATGTATATATGTGTGTATATATAATTTTTTTGCTTCTTCATATCCCCAGGAGTATTAATGATCTTGGACATTCAATAGAAAATTAGAAGTACTTCCTTTGAACTGGGATAAGACAATAGATATGAGAACACAGATGGATATAGTTGAATCTGCTGTCTATAACTTAAAGTTATTTCACTAGCCAGCCTAATATTTCTTTTGTTAATAAATGCCTAGTTAGCTTATATTAACTATATTAAAATTTTAATAATATGTGTGACAAGGCTCTACTTTTCATATGGTGGAAAAATAGAAAAGGAAAACTTGTGCTTGACTTAAATAAACAGAAAAACTATCCTTTCAAATATTTTCTTCTGATATGATTAAAATTTTCCCCTCATAAAATTTGCACAGACTTATCCTAGCTACCAGTTTGGGATTCTGTGAGGTTGAGGTTAAGGCAACAAGGTTACTAAGACCCAAGGCAAACAAAACCAAAATAGTGTGGATAGAATTTAAAATGAATCCAGAATCCAAGGAGGTCCCAAGGCAAGTGTGGAAGACTTGCCAGAGCCAGAGATCAAAGAAAAATTGAAACTCTGAGGGATCTGTAAAAGCACGTTGAGTTGATCTCCTACACCCATGATTATTACAATTTTCTTCTATGTCTAGGTGTATCCTCTAGTGTTGATTTAGCTAAAATAGCCAGGATCAAAATAAAAAGGTATAAAATAAATGTCACGGACAAATGTACTTGTATAAATGAAGGTTCAATACATGTAGTCTTGAAATTTCATTTCCTCCTAAAATTATGGAAACATGCTTCTTAGAAATATGTCTGATTCCATATCTGGGGAAGGGAATATATAAGGTGAACATAGAACATATTGTTGTACCGGAGTGGGCTCCAGCTGGTAGCAGATATGAAAATTTGTATATCCATAAGGATATCAATTGCAATGAATTGGCATACATCAAACATACATAAATCCATAAGTTCATAATGTTTTTAAGAGAAAAAGTCTCATATTTTCCTTCCAGATAATACTAGGAAACAACCTCATAATTTTAGAAAGTGGCAAATAAAAGGAAAAAATCCAGTATTAGTATAGGGAATCCTCCTCTTTGGGTAATAAAACAGTACAGGAAGGAAATTTTTTGTTTACAAAACCATTTGAGATTAAAAAATTAAGAAACTAAAATATCATTTTATTTCAACCACTATGAATTGATGAATCTATGCCGTGACAACCAACAGCCATTAACACAAGGAAAGACAACCAGCCATCGCGTGACATCCGGATAGAAGCACACAACACCACAGATGACCAGTCTTACTAAAATATCAAACCTGACTCTGGCTGAGCCTGTAGTGCCAATGACAAATTGAGAGAAAATGCAAATGGCAAAGAAATGCTTCAAACACACCACAGGAATGCAATCCACATATCCAAATGTGGGAAACTCCATTAGACAAATGAGTTGGTTTCCTCAACAAATAAATTGGTGGAAAAAAGGGGATGAAAGAGAACCTACATATTAAAAAGGCACAAAATATAGCAACTAATTCAATTTATGAAACTTCAATTTGAAGTAAAACTTTAAAAAACATAAAGAAATCAGAACAGTGACTATCACATCATGATTTTACTTGTGGGTGGTCATGGTATTATACCTTTGGTTTACAAGAGAGAGTTTATCCTTTAGATATGCATACTGAAATAATTATATTAAATGATACAATGTTTGAAATTTGCTTCAAAACACTCCAAGGGGCAAGGAGGAAGTGATTTGGAGTATAGGTAGACAAGATCGGTCATGCATTCAAAGTGGTTGAAATTGAATGTCTACATGAGAGTTAATGATATTATATTAGTTATGTAAATATTTGAAATTTTTCACAATGAAAAATTAAAAACAAAAAGAACATCTATAAAATATATTGGAGTAATCACAGATCAAATAAAAATTAAATGTTAAACTCTTGAAAATAGTTATTTTTCTGTAATGTTATCTGTGTAATTACTTCTTACCTTCTTACAAAACATTTCTTTTAGAACTTAGACCAAAACTAGATGAAATATATTTCTAAAAATTTAGTAATTATATACATTTTATAGCATTTATTCTAGTTTCCTATACATTCAACTTTTTAAACTTTCAGTTCACAATTTGCGGGATATTAGAAAGATGCAATCAAAAGAATTCATGGTGGCACTGATCTTAGCATAGTGGCCCCTAAGTAATAAGAATTCAGTAAATGAAGCATTTAAAAAATTATTTTCTTGCCTGGTCATTACTAGAAACAGAGAAATGTGAGACTAATCAGGGACAATGGCAAGAAACTAAGAACTATGGGGAGTAGGTGTTAAAGGAAGTCTGAGATAGAGCTGAAATAACTTTAGTAATTTATGTAGATGATAAAAGGAAGCTAAGAATAGGGCATGTATGTGTAATAGAGTCAGGTTAATTAGGAGGAGGGAAATGACTTCAGAAGAGCACACTGAATTCAAAATTAAAAGCAAAAATAAAGAAAGTAGAAATGTAGATATTTTAGGAGGAGAAATTCTGGGGGAAAAAAACATCAAATGTTAAGCTGTTAAAATTTTGAAAGCTGAAAAGAAAAATGCCAAGCTGTCCTACAAATAAAAAGTTTTAAAGGCTTGATCATAGGCACCCAGCACCTGTTTCTGAACTCTTGGGGTTGGGGGTGGGTGCAAGGGCCAAAGTGCACTGTGTGAACGACTTAATGACCTCTCTGCAGCCAAGACACATTTCAGAAACTCATTGGTCCCTCTACAGCAGTGTGAATCTACCAATGAAGGATAATAAATCTACAAAACCTAATACAATCACCATCTGAAGCTTCAAAGTGCATGTTGCAGTTAATGGAAGTATTGATTCAATTGTTTGAGTTACTATGCAATTTTTCATTGAGCAGAAACCTGGATGGTGAGAATTCTAAAGCTCAGCAAAATGGATAATACACATTTTGTCTTGATTGTGCAATGATATAGGAAGAACCTCACCTTGCTCCTCCCACAAACATGCACCCACAAACACACAGAGAAACCCACTTACCCACAGGCACTTAATACTGACTCAGCCCTATTCTCTTCCTGTTGGCTCTAGAGTTGAAGGCTACACAGTTTAGTGGCAAAGAATACAATTTTTAATTCAGGCAGCCCTCAATTCCTGTCCTAACTCTTCTACCATTAGCTGTATTATTACAGTCCTAATACTTGACCTCTCACCTACTTCATAGGATTAGATGAGGTAACAATCTATTTAATTTATTAACTAACTTAAGAATTAAATGAAATCTTGATTACAAAGTACTTAACCGAGATTCGGGCACACAGTGATTTGTGGTGTTTGTGGTACTTCTCAGGCTGCTGTTGCACAGAAAGCTCGTTAAGTCAAACTCAGAAACATGGTAAAGAGCCACTGAGAAATTCTGAGTAAGAGCAACTACTGAAGCCAATATTTTATATCTCAGGAACCTCCAATGTCCCTATCAGGGTGACATCCCTAATGTGTGGGGAGATCTTGATAGAGATAATATTAACCAAATGTTCAAAAGAAGTAAAGATTTACCTACATGGTGTGATTTCGGACTAACATAAACTATTCACCTTTCAATTAATTATCTTGCCTGAAATTCTCTCAATCAGAGACAAATTCCTTTGAGAAACATACCATGAACTTCTTTAAAATATGGATTATAGTGTAACTTAAGTATTTATTTTCAATCCCCAGAATTTAGCACAATGTCAGACAAAAACTAGGTGGTTAAAAGTGTTACTACAATTTCATTGAATAAATTTATGTTATGTAGATACTACACCCCAGACATTGTCTGAGGTAGATAATAGTAAACAAAACAGATAGACTTACAAAGTTTATGATGCAGTGACTAAAAGGATGAATTCATTAGTGAAGTCATAAAACCGGTCAAAAGTATGGATCATGGGATCTTCAATTTAATTAGTATTTAACAATATATCAATTATAAATCTCCTGCTATAGTTTAGGATAACTTTAGTAACTATGGAAAAATACATAACAAACAAATCTCTAAGTAAAAAAACCCCAAATTTATTTTCCTTGAAATGCATTTTTAAATGTC
The DNA here is from genome assembly GCF_021234435.1 of Artibeus jamaicensis. Classification (NCBI taxonomy): domain Eukaryota; kingdom Metazoa; phylum Chordata; class Mammalia; order Chiroptera; family Phyllostomidae; genus Artibeus; species Artibeus jamaicensis. The sequence goes on along the minus strand of NW_026522046.1, from coordinate 12,424,918 downwards.
TCCCACTTCCCTCCTCTCATCCCAGTCTTATTCCATCAATAAAATTAACCAAATAGGATCATTTTCTGATGCCCTGCAGACTCCTTTTTCAATTTTAAGATACGGTCTTCTCCAGTACACATTTATTACTGAGTTGCCTGAGCTGATCTTGGAGAAATGAAAATGGTACAATTAGGCAGAGATAGTAAGAATCATAGTGAAGCATAAACTGTCTTCAGCTATTTTGTGATTTTGTACAAATATTAACTTGCAAAAAATTGATAATGACCCAAGTAATTCTTGGTTATAGGCATGTAAATAAGTTCCGTCCAGTGGAGCTTCGATTGACATTCCACTCCCACTATTGAAGAAGCCAGTTTGGCTTCCATTAAGCAAACTTACATCAGCCCTTCTGATGAGCTTATAGTGTAGGTGCTCTTTAGATGCTTCTTTGTACTGATTAGTTTTAACATCTTTTCTAGTTCCTTCACTAATTGAGTTCAATAAAATGTTTCACGTGGATTTATTTTTATATATGTATGAGAGTCATGATAATAGCCTCTTTCAAACTTCATCCTTACTAATAGCATGCAAGCCAAGGGGGACATCTCTGCTGTGGTTTTATAACTCCTTCCCCTGAAGAGAAGGGAAGACTGAAACAAGTTAATCCATAGAAAGTACACTCTGGTCTAATAAAAGGATACTTTCTTATGGACATAGATTTGCTCAAGCAATCATTTTACTTTCATAAAGGAAAATTGAGAGGGCACTTCAAAATTCTCAGAGGAACCATGCCTTGTCTGTAGTAGAAAAGTAACAATTAGATTACCCACAAATCATCACTGCAAGCTCATTTCAGAGGATTATGAGGAACTACCTGCATATAAGCCAATAGGTATCTACCACTGCATAGATCTCCTTGCAGATGTTCATCTAGAGAAATGAATCAATTTTGTTAGCTTACTGACAGAAATTTCACCTAACCACGTGTACTTTTCTTACTTCTAAAAGTCACAGAGCCTACATTCTTTTATTACTTTTTATTGCATAATATAGTCATTCTAAAATGACTTTATAATTTTTCTTAAATGTTTATATCATGTTATTTGATAACTCTAGGATAAGTCTTTCTTAAATATATTTATAACATGTTATTTTATAACTATAGGATAATTTATATCACTGCTAAATTTTCATTGTTATATTGACTATTGCAAAAATTGCACTTGGCAAATTATTTGAGACTGGCTACATGATACACCTGAGACAGTGACTCTGCCCACAGAAAACAAAGTGTGAAGAGACCCGTGGGCACTTGCTCTCACCCACTGGATGAAATCAATATACGTGAGTTCTGTAAGCCTAAGATCAGACTTTGAAACATGCACTGTTACAAGTATAGAGCATACAATTTCCAAATGTTACTGTTCTAGGTCTAAAAGTTTTAAATGTTATGAATAAAGAAATGGAGGTAACCACACCTAGAGAGCTGTAAAATACATCATTAGTTACCAAGCATACTTTTCTCATTATATTTAATAGAAAGAAGCATAGCCTCACTAAAGGCCTGGAACTCAGTATACTTCCATCTACATCAGATTCTTTATCTATGTATTAAATAACTTCAAAAATGACCTGCAAGACCTTTTTAGGCATTTAGAAAGCACAGCGGTCTGGCAGAATAACGCCTGCTTGAGTGTGGTTGGTAGGGTAATAATATGGGTGTAATAATTTATAGTTTTAATTTGAACATTTCACCTAAAACGTCATATGGTGTGCTTGAGTGCGATGTTGTTGTGTTACAGAATTACATGCTTATGGTTTATGTAATAAAAGATTTTGTAATCAAAGGGGGCATTATTTGTGTGGGGCCCTGTATATACTTTGAAGTAATTACCAGTTTTCATGAAAGTGATTAAACAAAACTTTTCAGGCGGAAAATTTTTGAGAAAGCAAAACAAAAGAAACCCTTGAACTCAAACCCACCCAGAAAAAAAGTAAAATATGATTTTGTTATTGTTTTAATTAGTCTTTAAAAGTAAGCACAAGTCAAGATAAATCTTAGAGAGCTTATCAAAGCTCGCTGGACTTGAATACATGGGATAACATTGACACGAAAATGTCAAAAAAATGGAGTTGGAAGATGTGAGCTCCGTGTTACCCAGGTTGCGTTTGAGATGGAAATTTCATCAGCCATGTAAAAATACAGACCTGGAACTCAAGAGAGATGTCAGGACAGGAGGCATAAAAATGAGTTCTGAAGCCATAAAAATGGCACATTCAAACTTGATGATGTATGGAAAGGGGAGCCCATGAGAGTAAACACTGAAGAAAATGTAAAATAAAACAGTGAACAGAGGACATGCTTTCCAGGCAGACAGAAAAGAACCGAGAAGTCGAGGGGGAACTACTTCACACTCCCCGAAACCAGGGGAAAGCTGCTAGGCCAGGACCAGGGAGAGTGGAGGCAGAGTTCTGTCCAGGCACCACAGGAACCTGGCCAGCGAGTTTCCAACCGCATGTGACAATGGAGATCTTTTATTCCCGAACAGAACCGGTCACTCCAGTTCTCTCTTTCTGAAAGTTAAAGATAATAAGCCTGCACTTTAAAAAAAAACAAAACCAGAGGATGTAACACATTTTTCTAATTTGGACAAAATGTGTGAACACTCTGTACTTTCCTAGTGCACAACAGCATCACCCTGGGGGGCTCCTGAAAAAAAGACATTTCTTTTCTCTCTGTTGTTTTTGTTTTAGAATTTTTTTAGAGATTGCAATTGGAAATAGGTAATTAAGATTAGAATTTAGAGAACTGCAAGAACTATGCAGCTAGAGTCATTTGAATTTAAAAATAAGAGATTTGTCTGTAAAACAGACGTAGTGTGTGTGTGTGCGTGTGTGTGTGTGTGTGTACACACTCCTGCATCATTTGTGATTGGCAAATAATGAAAGAAAGCAAATCACATAACAAATGTTAAAAGAGCCAGAGAAAATAAAGTTTTTTAAAACCATGGCTGTAGTTGTTGCTGGGGAAAAAGGAGAAGCAGTTTAAAAAGAAAATCCCAAGGCTTCCTTCCTCCACAGCTCAGTGGTACAGAGAGATAGTTAGCAGCTCCAAATAAACTACAGTCCCAGAGTTTAGTCAGGCTACCTGTAGACATTTACAAAGCATTATTTAAACAGACAGCTGGCTCTTATGCTAGCTACTTAGCTGCTGTTTATGTCCAGAATCTTCTTCCCCTCGCCTGTCCCCCATGTGATCCGAGTACTGTTCACGCATAATTATTCTCTAGAAAACTCCACAGTGAAGAGTTGGAAAAGAGAGGCTTGACTGAACAGTGCTCTCCAGATTTGACAAATGCCCTTTTGTGTCCATCTGTACAGCGCTCTGCAACATTCCAGACACTAAATCGTGCCAAAGTGTCTTGACAAAGCAGCAGGGCACACAGGTGCTTTTTCTTTTCTTCCCGTTTAAGTCAGGGTGGAGGGGAGGATAAGAGGAGAGAGCTGCGATGCACTGCCCCAAGTGCCATTGTTATACTTAGAATGCTTCCCAAATATAAAATGAATAAATGGCACTAAAGAAAGGATTTCTAAAGCCATTGTGCTCATTAAAAAGACATACAAAGAACCGTAAGGGAAAAATAACAAACCAGCATTCAATTCATTTTCAAATCCCTCCGAGTGATTAAAATAGTTTTTTAAAAAGGTCCCATCACATCTTTAAATACAGAACTAACTCCACGTATCTCCGGCTGTCTAACACTCCCTACATGTGAGTTACACAGGAGCCTGGCTCCCCCACAGCCTTCAGCCTCAAGGCCGTGGGAACGCAGAAAGGTGAGACAGTTAGAAACAGTCCCTGACAGCAACAAAAGCCCTTTGGCAAAAAGAAGCATAAGAAGAGCATTGTGCAGAACTCTGCCTTATCTCAACATCCCTTACGTGATCCTTAACATCCACAGGATCCCATTAGTATGAATGCTAAATGGCATGCTTTTTTAAACCTCTAATATCATATCTGAATTTAAGACCATGTGGTACCACAATGCTGAGAGGAAAAATCAAACCTATTTGATACTCTCTCAGGATAAATGTGAAATATCAGGTATGGTTTTTAAAAATATTTTAGTCTTTTTTTTCTTTTAGTTAATTTCATTGGGGTAATGTGGGTTGAAACACTGTGTAAGTTTCAGGTGCACAACATTATAATACATCCGCGTAATGCACTGTGTGCTCACCACACTCAGTCTAGTCCCTTCACCACGGATTTGACCCCTTTACCCTCTTCGACAACTTCCCACCTTCCTGTTGTCTGTGTTTATGAGTCTGTTTGTTTTGTTTGTTGCTTTCTGTTTTATATCCCACATATGAGTGAAGTCATATAGTTCTTGTTCTTTTCCATCTGACTTATTTCACGTAGCATGCTACTCTTAAGATCCACCCATGTTTAAAGTCCAACGCTGAGCGTGGTTTCACTGACAGTCAAGAACCTTACAGACTGTTTCACATCAACAGTGCTCAGGGTCTGGCTAAGCAGCCGGCAGAATCACCAAGAAATGCAGTCCCTGTTCTCTATCCTTTCTGCCCCAGACAACCGATGACACTCCACACCTCATGTCTACATCTCTTTTCCTCCCAATCCTTAAGAAGACCATGTGGCTACCACATTTCTTGTGTGCCTCGTTCTCCTGTGTGCCTGCCTAATCCTTGTTTCAGGAGAAGAAATACAAGCCTTCAAGTCAGAAAGCCATAGGTTATCATCTCAGTCCTACCACTTAAAACATCTGCTGCGGATCCTTCCACACGGCACGCCCGTGATCTATTCTCTTATAAAGTCAAAGCCCAGGGATTCTTCTGGAATGAGCAAGAGCCAGACTCCCTGGCAACTCAAACGCCATCTCTCCTTTCCCAAGTACTGATGATCTGAGACATTCCTCCTTGCCCTTCCACTCTGGCCTTTATTAAGGGACCCCTTTCTCCATGCTACAGAGGTCTTTAGCAGACATATGCAAGAGGAATAAAAACAATAAATCTTTTACTAACAGCATTAAATTATAAACTGAAGGAAGGGCTGGCCTCTGTTCTATTGTCTGGTGTACTATTTGTGCAGCACTTACTGTGCACCGGCCACTTTACATGCATTGCCATATGGGGTGTTCTACTATCATCCCCATTCTGTGGATGAGAAAATGTGAGCACTGAGAGTTTACATAACTCGTCTAATGTTAAAAGGCTACCCAGGTCTCACCCCTGGCCATAGGAGGTGGAAGGAAGCAGCAGTGAGCTCGGCAGATAGCTTGGCAAGAGCTCTGGGTGGGTCTGGGCCTCTGTCATGAACATATGTGTTGCAACAGAGTCTTTCCTATAAGACAGCCTTCAGTGCCTGCATGGATGTCTGATCCTGGCCTTAAGAACTGAAAATGGTCTCAGCAGTGGTCTTGAGCCTGCCTCAGTTATACCCTTGGGAGTGGTGTACTCCATCCTGCTGGGTTTCTTTGTAAGTGTCTTGGAACACCGGATGGCAAGTGGGGAATTTCCCCAGAAGCCTGTCTGTCTATGGTCCTGCTCTGCAGACATGGCTGTTCTGGTCACATGTACAGGTATCTTAGGTGGGTCTCCTTGAGAGATATGTCTTGTGTGACTGAAGTAGTTTCCTTCTTGAACCCAAGTGTCATAGCTGACTGACAGCCATCTTTGTTGACATGAGTGACTGTATTTTTTTTGTATACTTCATGCTATCTTGACTGGACCAATGCCATTTTACTGGTCCCACTCTACACAGCTCGACAGCTAGACAGCAGCTGCAACATCCACTCTTCCAGAGCTGAGTCTTCCCAGCAGCTGGCTCACCAGCTTCTTTACCAACAACCTGAAATGCCAGTTCATGCTGCTGAAGACTCTGCAGACAAAACCACACATCAAACTTCTACTTGACACCATGAAGTACTTAGGTTATACTGTTAACAGAGAAAGATATTCTTTTCTTGTGAAACATGTAATACAAATGTAGGTGGAAGTTCTGATGCTTCAATGTCTCAGACTGTTCTATGTGAGAATAATATCCATAATCAGGCCCGTATGAACTGAGTGGTAATCCACAAGCTCATTCATACATTTGATCACCGTCATGTTCGTGTCAACTGGTTCAGCAGTGTCAGACATTTGACCTGCTCAGAGGTTTGAGCTGCTAACCTGAGTGGAGACTATTCAGTATTCAGGTTACACATTGGATTAAAACACCACCATCAGGGGATAGGTAGTGCTTCACTCCAAGGAACAGTTACCTAGCATTGGCCAACCGCAAAGGAAGAGAGTTGCAGAACTTGTGAGAAACAGAGCCATTATTTCTGCCCTGGTTAGAAATATAAGCAAAGAAGTAGCTGAAAAGGCTGTTGGTGAGTTTTTGAATCCTAGTGCAATGACCATGAACCTTTTAGAAGGATCCCACATAACCAGATTTATGCTCACAGAGACTTTCAAAACTGTGATCAGTATTATACAACTATATAAAGCCAATGACATTTTATATTACAGGGCTTCAGTGAATGCAGAGAAGATGTGGTTCTCAAGTGCACAAACATATAAAACATAAATGATCAATTAAATACAGGTAAAATAGAAGATGGTAATTAAGTATATGATCAGAAAAAAATAACTGGTGAAAAAAAATGAAACTGCCTTAAACTCCAAGGCAAAAATTATATCTGTATAGCAAATCATGTAGTAAATAAGACAAGTAAATTACATTTTTGTTTAAAAAAATAAGATAAAATAAAAATGCTATTCAGTGCCTAGTTCAGCATTCAAAAGCAGATGTGACTCCCAAGCCTGATTTTTTTTTTATCATCACCCTTTCCCAAATCAAAATAATAGGACTGGGCTGGCTAACAGGCAATGTCCTTTCCCTGTGCATAGTAGAGAGCTAAATAAAATAAAGAAAAATAACGTAAAAACAAGAAAAATGCATTTTATTAAAAAGACTTAAGAACAGGGAGCAGATCAGTGTAGTAAATACTGGGTGACAAAATATGAAGCAATTTAGGGTCTTAAATACTAGCTAGAGAGGACGTATCTCTTTAAGAGCATCTTCCAGGTTCTGATACAAGGCTATCATATTACCTTAAGTATCTATTTGTAGGAGGTTCCCTGTTAGATTGAGGACATGGACAGAGTCCCATTTATCATTGTATGTGCAGAATTTAGCACTGAGTCTAGCATGAGGCAGGTATGCAAATAATGCTGTTGAATGAATGGAATGCACAATAAATGAATGAATGAATGCTTGAAACAAGTTAACATTTATAAATGCCAAACACTTTTGAGATTTTCAGATTTGAGAAAAAAGTGAACCACAGAGAGATAAAGCAGTAAAATATCTTACAGAACTAGGTCTTTATCTGGAAAATCTAAAGTGAGTGGAATTTTACCTTGAAAACTGATTGAAAGATGACAAGATGTCACTTTTAATGGCATAGCATCTTTTCTCACCTAAACTTGCCACTTTTAGAAGCAAATGCTTAGAAAGGCAATATTGTTTTCTTTTAGATGCTGAGCTACACAATCCTGGGGACAAAAAGCTATGAATAAAAGATACAGTGCATTTCAGTAAACTACTAGAAAGAAAGGTGCTATATAGTAAAACTAATTAAAAAGTATATTCCAAGAAAAACTCTAAGATCTGTTTTCCAAGTATTGTCTCCTCACATAACTGCCTGTAGACTTTCTATTACCTGCTAAAAAGATTGCAATATTACAGAAGCCTCACAAATTAAGTTTCTACTGCTCTAATTCTATTGCGTGTTTAAAGAGTTTCATGGTCCTCTGATTATTGCTTTTAAAAAAATGTATTCTCATAAAGAATACACAGTGATGATGCTTTATCTCTGAAACACATTTTCATAGTTATTCTTTGAAGAGATACTGAGATTATAACAAAACATAATTTATTCCAACCTAAGAAGCATCCTCAGAGCAAGCCATTACTTTTCTATATTTCTAATACATCAATTTCCTCATTAGATTTTGCTGGCACAACCTTCCCACCCATATGCATTTTTTCAATGATATAAGTTTACATTCAAATTGATTGCTTGTGGCAATCAATTTCTTAAAAGCCATTTTTGGTTAGATGCCTAAATTTACATATACAGCATAATATCTGAGGAAAAAATGGTCATAATCAGTCATGGATCTGGAGTTAGAAAACAAAGAAACCAAGTTGGAAGTGAATAGCATAAGGTTAGTATAATTGTTTTGCCTTTATTAATATAGATAGAATTGTTATTTTCAATGGCAAAAACTGGGGTGTCTTAATGACCATTGGTTATTTTATTCCATGATTTTAACCTGCAAAAGATCTTTGGAATATAATATTGAGTTAAACAATAGTACAGTTCTTCTCTGGCTGGTGTGGCTCAGTAGATTGAGCACTGGACTGCACACTGGAGGGGTCACCAGTGTGATTCCCAGTCAAGGCACATGCCTGGGCCAGGTCCCAAATAGGGAGTGCTCAAGACACAACCACACGTTGTTTCTCTCCCTCTCTTTCTCCCTTCTTTCTCCTCTCTAAACATAAATAAATAATTTTTATCTTAAAAAAAGAAAACAATAGCACAGTTCTTAACCTTTTTTGAGTCATGGACACCACTGGAATTTTGATGAAGCATGGGGATCTCTTCTGTACAGGTTTCCTAGTGCTCCTGTAACAAATTATCACTCACTAAGTGGTTTTAAAAAAACATATCTTATTACAGTTTTGTAGGTCATAAGTCCAGTTTAGTTCCCACTAGGCACAAATCAGTACATAGTCAGGCTGCATTCATTTCTAGAGGTGCTACAAGGTAATCTGTTTTCTACTCATTTGGATTGTTGGCCAACTTTAGTTCTTTGCAGTTGTAAAACTGAGATCCCCATTTTCTTGCTGTCTGTAACTGTGGGTCTTTCCCTACTACATTTCTTGACTCATGGTTGCCTTCCTCCATTTTCAAGGTCAGCAACAGGAGGTCTAGTACTTCTCATCTCACATCTCTCTGACCCAATAATCGACCTTTCCCTTCCACTTCTAAGGACCTTTATGATTTTATTGGGCTGATCTGGATAATCCAGGAGAGTTTCCCTTTCTCAAGGCCTTTAACCTTAATCATATTTCCAAAGGCTCTTTGCCATTTAGATAACAAATTCACAAGTATGATGAATTAGGGCCTTTTGATTCCATTATTCTGCCTATCATACTTCCTCAGATTAATTTTTTTACAAGTTAAAAATAGAATTAAAAGGAAACCAATTATATCTAAATATAGTTAGTAAAAAAATATCCAGAGAAAATTGTCATGTTTACATGTTTCTTCATTGATACAAGAATAAGATCAAATGGTAAGTCTGCTAAGTAGTATATTTTTCAAAGTGTTGAGTATAAATAACATGTGATTATTACCAAAAACTATAAATATGATATGAAAATATGTGTGAATTCTATTGGTAATGCCACAGGTACTGCCAGTTTTAGTGTGGTTTGTTTCTCACATTTATAATTGAAAGAAATATAAATTTCAGTTTGTGATGTGTATGTATATATATTCTTTATATGTGTGTGTATATATGTGTGTGTGTTATATATATACAGAGAGAGAGAGAAGGTACCCAGCCATATAATATGAAAAACAGACACTTATTGAAGAAGATGCAAGATACAAGAAACATTGTACATAAGACAATTATGCCTCAGTCCCCTTCAAAGTAGGCTCCTTAGGAACTCACACAGTTCTCCTAATCACCGTCAGCTGTCCCATTGTATTTTAATGAATTTCCATGAAAGCCTGAAATCTCTTTTCTTTCAAAGGTGATTTTCATTTGGGGAAAAGCCAGAAGTCACAGGACACCAAATCTGGGTCGTGATGGGGCTGAGTAACCCAGATGATTTGATGTTTCACCTAAAACCTCTGTGTAAGACATGATGCATGAGCTGGCACATTGTTGTGATGAAGCTGCCAATCACCAGATGCCCATGGCTATGGCCTTCTGAATCATCCAAATAGTTTCCGTGGGGGAATGTTCAAGCTTAACACAAAATTTGATGCAGATCCATTGCTCTACTTCCTCAGTCATTTTGAATGTGTCAGCCACACAGTACATGTGCTCACTCAACAGCGTCTACTGCCCCCACTGACTAGTACAGCAAACTTACTGTTGTTCACACATGTGCATTCCAGTCCACTCTCCTCAGTTGTCAGGTTACATTAACGTCACAGAAACCATTCTCCTTATATTAAGCATGACTGGACTTTTTCCTGACACCTTGTGTATATATATTCCCCCAAAATTTACAGAATCCATGAGTTTTAACCCTTGAATTCCTGGTGCATGTATACTAAAATTTTTATTTGACTGTTCTTTTTGTTCTCTCCAGTATACTACAGTTCAAACTTCAAGGGCTGAGGTTTCTAGTTGTACCAATTAAAAGACAGAAGTTGCTAGAGTGTATCAAAGAATTACTCAACTATATATAGTCTAAAAGAAACTCACTTAAATATTAAGACATGTATAGATTAAAAATAAATGGGTGGGAAAAATATACCATGCTGACATTAATTAATGAAAAGCCAAAGTAGCTGTATTGGTTTCAGACAGAGCAAACTTTAAATAAAGGGAAGTTACTGAGGCTAAAAAAGGGCATTACACAATGGTAAAATGGTTAATTCTACAAGAAGACATCACAGCCCTTATCTGGTATATGCCTAACAACAGAGACTCAAACTACATAAGGCAAAAATTGATAGAACTGCAAGGAGAAATAAACAAACTCACTATCATAGTTGGAGAGTTCAACACCCCTCTATCAGAAGCAGATCCAGCCTGCAGTAAATCACCAGGACATAGTTAAACTCAACAACACCATCAATCAATTGGATATAATGGACATCTATAGACTACTTATCCAACAGCAGAATGCATGTTTTTCTCAAGCTCACATTAAACATTGACCAAGATAAACTACATTGTGGGCCATACAGCACACCTTAACAAATTTAAAAGAAAATAAATCATACAATGTCTGCTCTCAGAACACAGTGAAATTAAACTAGAAATCAATAGCACATAGATAGCTAGATATTCCAAAATACATGGAAATTAGACAGCATATTTTTAAATTACACATGAGCTAAAGGATTTTACTGGTTGCACTGAATCCACACAGACAATCCAGATTTCTTTTTGTTTCTAATTAAATTTTGGGGGTGACTTTGGTTAATAAATTTATATAGGTTTCAAGTGTACAATTCTATGATACATCATCTGTATATGTCATTGTGCACCCATCAGCCAAACTCAAATCTTCTGTCACCATACATTTAATCCCCTTTTATCCTTTGAAAAAAATATTCTCTGTTTAGGGATTAGAAGATCCAATATTATAAAGACATCAATCTGTCTCAACTGGATCTGTATGTTCATTGCAATCTTCATCAAAATTCCAGCAAGCTATTTTGTGGGAACCAACAAAAGTGGTCCTGAGGTTTATATGGAAAAGCAAAAGACCTAGAATAACCAAAACATTGCTGAAGAAAAAGAATAAACTTAGGGTACTCACATCATCAAGTTTCAAGGCTTACATAAGGTTACAATAATCAAGACAGTCTGGTATTGGCCAAAGAATAGGCAGATAGTTTCATGGAGCAGGATAGAGACCACAGAAATAGACCCACACGAATTTAGTCAACTGACTCTTTACAAAGGAGTAAAGACAATTTACTAGAGAAAGGATAGCCTTTTTTTAAAATGGTGCTGGAACAGGCCCTGGCTGGTGTAGCTCAGTGGATTGAGCATGGGCCTATGAACCATAGGATAGAGGTTTGATTCCCAGTCAGGGCACATGCCTAGGTTGTAGGCCAGTTCCCAGCAGGGGATGCATGAGAGGCAACCACACATTGATGTTTCTCTCCCTTTTTTTCTCCTTCCCTTCCCCTCTAAAGGTAACTAAACAAAACACTTTTAAAAATGGTGCTGGAACAACTGAATATTCACATGCCAAAAAATAAATCTAGGCACTTGACTTTACACCTCTCACAAAAATTAACTGAAAATGGACCATAAACCTAAATGTAAAATTCAAGTCCATAAAGTTTCTTAAAGAAAACATAGCAAACACTCTATATGATCTTGGATTTTGGTGATGGGAAATTAAATAAAACATTAATATGATGCATGAAAGGAGAAAATCATAAGTTAGAGTTTATTAAAATGAAAAATTTGTCTGTGAAAGGCACTGTCAAGAAAATAGAATTCATTGACTTGGAGAAATTATTTGAAAACTCACATCTGATATGACTTGTATTCAAAACACACAAAGAACTCTTAACAGTAAGTAAACAAACAACCCAGTTAAAAATGGGCATAACATCCAAACAAAAACCTCACCAAATAAGATATACAGATAGCAAATAAGCTTAAGAAAAGATAATTTTTATTAAGGAGTGGTAAATTAAAACATAACTGAGATATTACTATCTATGTAGTAGAATGCCTAAAATCTAAACAACTGATAATGTCATTTGCTGATGAGGTTGTAGAGTGACAGGAACTCTCATTCATTGCTGGCAGCAATGTAAAATTTTGCAACTGCTTTGGAAGACAGTTTTGTAATTTCTTAAATAACTAAATATAATCTTACCATGTGGTCCAGCAATCGCACTCTTCAACATTTATCCAATTGATTTGAATCTTGTGTCTATACAAAAACCTGCATATGAATGATAATAGCACCTTTATTCATAATCACCAAAGACTGGAGGCAACCACAATGTTCTTTAACAAGTGAACTGATAGATTGTAGCATATCCATAAATTGTACTACTATTCTGCAATAAAAATAAAAAGAAATAAGCTGTAAATTCATAAAAAAGGCATAGGTAAATCTCTAGCTCATCTCATATAACTAAGTCAAAAAAGTTAGTATAAAATACTACATACTGTATGATTTGAATTTTAGTGTATTCTGGAAAAAGCAAAACTATGGAGATAGTAAATAGATCAGTATGTGCCAGGTGTCTATTGCATGGGGTTGGGGGAGAATGAACAGGTGATGCACAGAATTCTTTTAGGGCTATGAAATTATCTGTATGATACTATAATGTTTAATGCAAGACCTTAAGCATTTTTCAAAACACAGAGGACTTTACAGCACAATGCATGTAAATTCTTAGAAAGTCATTTAGGTGGTCAGGGATCACAAGATGAAATCGACCTCCCTGAAAGGGGTGTAGAAATAAGTGCTAACCTACCTTTAGAGTGAATAAAGGCAAAAGGAACTCTAGTTAGATCTGTTCTCTAGTACAAGTAAACTAGGACTGAACAATTCTGTAAATGATTGGAGGATGATGGGAGCCAGATGGATGAAGGACTGGGAGATTAGGGATAAGGAAGGAAAGAAGGCTGGAATGATCCATATACTAATGAATTAGAGACATCAGTGTGAACAACTGATCAGCTTAATATAAAGAAGCTTACATAAAGGAACAATTATAGATATATAATGCATTAGTATACATGCATAGTTCTCCTTGTTCTGTTAGCTGAAAAGCGCTGAGAAACAATGACACCCAGTAGCAAAGAGTAAAACTAACACCTAAATCTCGACTATAATACAATTCTTCAATAAAAGGAACCAGAGCTGCTTAGACAAATGGCTGGTTCTAAGATTAGGGCAAAAGTATACAAAGTAAGCCCAAAGTATCTTGCAGTACCAAAAAGTAAAAAAAAGTGCTAAAAAAATAACAACACAATGATAGGGTATGTCAAAGTGATAAAGAAACCAATGGAAGGAGCTCTTAATGACCAAACCTGGAACAACTAGAGCAAACTAATAAATAAAGTGGTACTGAATTATAACCCAAAATATAAAATCATATTCATGAATTCATACTAATGCAAATCAATGATATTAAATTAAGTACATACACATGCAGAAGAATTTCAAATAATGTATAGAGTCATCCCTTGCTACCCAGAGTGATTGGTTCCAAGAATCCCTGCAGATACCAAAATCCACAGATGCTCAAGTCCCTTAGTTAGCTCCCCATATCCACAGGTTCCACAAGCACAGATTCAACCAACTGTGGATCCGTTCCATGGATTTGGAACCCTTGGATACAGAGGGGGTCAACTGTGTAAATACACTACCCTTAACAAAGTCAACCACAACTGCCTACCCTTCAAGTGTGGGCTGCACTTTGTGCCGGAGAATAAAGTATAAAAAGGGAGGGAAAAAAGGAGTAACAAGAGAGAAACCTGAAAAACCTTGATTACCTGGCATTTCACTTAAAATGCCAGGTAATCAAGGTTAACATCAACAGTGATTAATTACATAGATGCCATGTGAGGGGAATGGCGTTTTACATCTGTGCTTTCCTTACACTGCCCCAGTCTAACTCACCATGAGATAAATCCCAGACAAATCCCAATTGTGAAACAGTCTACAAAAACCTTACCAATACTCCTCAAAACACCCAAGGTTAACTAAGCAAAAGGAAATTCTAAGTAGTTGTCATAGCTGAAAGCAAATAAGGATTCATGACAATTGAATGTAATGTGGTACCCTGAGGGGGTTGGGTGGGAACCAGGAACAGATGAAGAAATTTGGGAAAAACTGAGAAACTCAAGTATAGACTTTAGTTAATTAATTTTCAGTACTGTTTTCACAATAATTCTGCAATTTGAAAATTGGCCTTACAGTAAAAAGTTTATTTAAAAAAAAACATAGAGTATACCAATAATTATAAACTTCAATGACTATATTCCAGAGATTTTCTTACTGGGAAGACACTAATCTCTACTTGTGGCCTAGTGAGTCTCAGTTTTAGACATTCATTGAGACTGAAGAGTTATGTCATGATAAGCTATGTAACTTTATGATAAGCTATGGTGAACGCTGCTCTTTTTTTCTCAGTATTAGATTTCATTTTAATTCTCCCCTGTTACAAAAAAAAAACATTAAGATTATCTGAACTTGCCTCTAGTTTACAAAGTCTTCATCCAAAAGATTTAAATGGAGTCTTAGGAAGTTCTAAGGCCTTTGATACAACTCTAATTTTCCTTCATTTATTTGACCTGATTTTCCTTGGATGAGCATTTCTTTGTTATTCGAATGATGAAACACAGAAGAATGAGATCATTTATGAGCCTCCGATTTTTTTTAAATCCTGCCTTTGGCCTCCTTATTCTAAAGAAAACAATCTTTAAGGTCCTTCTAGGTATAGACAAACTCCTAAATTAGAGTTGTGCATTTTGCAGTTTGAAGTTAATGGTCCATCTGGAAATCCAGTATTTCTGTTGGGGTAAGTATGTCCTGTCCGGGCCTTTCATATTTATTCTTCCAGAATTTCTGGGGGTTGTTGTAACAGAGTAGAATCCCACTTGTTCAGAATCCTTGGTCCCAACCAAATACCCCTTGTAAAACAAGTAGTAGGGCTTTCTGCAATACTTGACTGCACTGAGCGCTATCTTTGAAACTCTCCATTCTCCTTGATGTCCAATTCATGTGACTTTTCAAAAGCAACTAAGTGCCCTTTTTCTGACTCTTTTGACCTACACTTTTCTTCTGCCTCCACTTTAAACATTGCTTAGAAGATTCCTGGACTCATGTGTCTTGTTACCACAATCATCCAATTCCTGGGAAATTTCACCCACTCACATAGCTTCAACTGAAATGTAAATGCTCCATATTCTCAAACGTATATTTTGGACACAAATGTCTCCCTAAAAGTATAGTCTTATAAAACTACTTCTCTGCTAAAATATTCCATCACTTTATACTAAATGCAACTTGAAATCAGCAAAAGCACACCTAAATTCACATTATCTTCCCACTGCCCTCCTCTTATTTTAACTCTGTAACATCAGAGTCTGCACAGAAATGTGAATATTATCCTTTGATCCTTTTTCATCCTTGTGTTTTCATTCATCCTCTATCCTCCTTCTATGGCCCTGTGTCAGAACCTTCACTACAGTATCAGGTTCCGGACTATAATCTAGCCACCGTCTTCTTGGTTGTGTTCACCACAGCATGGCCAGAGTGCCACTCTGAAATGCAAAGGTGATTACACTCCCAGGCCCCTGCCTACTGCCCCACTTAAAATCCTTCCATGAGTTCCTGAAATCTATAAGAAAAGCCCTAGTTTTATTAGTATGAACTACAAGCCTCTTACCTCCTTCTCACCTTATCCCTTGCCCCATCCCTTATCTGAACTTCACTCTCCAGCAACCTTGGGCTCTTTGCTATTTCCCTCATACACTCTGCTCTTCTCAGGCATCTGCCCTTGCTCTGCCCTCTTCTTTGCCTGGGAGGATTTTCAGCCCCACTCTTCACCTGCTCCCTCAAATATCCCTTATGACTCTGAACTAGACATGCTTATTTGTAACTATACATTTTTGTCATATTTAATACTTTTACTTTTTCTGATTGTTTAATAGAGTTTATTGGGATAATATTGGTTAATAAAATTATATAGGTTTCAGATATACAATTTTATAGTGCATCATTTCTATATGGTATTATGTGTTCACCACCATAAGCCAAGTCTCTTTCCATCACCGTTTTCCTCCCTTTACCCTCCTCTACTTTCCCCACACCCCTTTCCCTGTGGTAACACAAGCTGTTGTCTGTATCTGGGTTTGTCTTCCTCCCTCCCTCCCTCCCTCCCTTCCTTCCTTCCTTCCTTCCTTCCTTCCTTCCTTCCTTCCTTCCTTCCTTCCTTCCTTCCTTCCTTTCTTCTTAATCCTTTTACCTTTTTCACCTAGCCCCACAACATCCTCCCCTCTGACAGCTGTCAGTCTGTTCTCTATAAGACTTTTAATTTTGTTAGT
Organism: Artibeus jamaicensis; assembly: GCF_021234435.1. Classification (NCBI taxonomy): domain Eukaryota; kingdom Metazoa; phylum Chordata; class Mammalia; order Chiroptera; family Phyllostomidae; genus Artibeus; species Artibeus jamaicensis. Next base: position 12,408,079 of record NW_026522046.1, on the reverse strand, counting down.
TTATTTTGTTCATCAGATTCCACATACAAGTGAAATCATACGATACTTGTCTGTCTCTAACTGGCTTATTTCACTTAATATAACGCTCTTCAGGTCCATCCATGCTGTGGCAAAGGGTAAGATTTCTTTCTTACCCTTTGTAGTATTTCATTGTGTAAATGTACCACAGCTGTTTATCCATGCATACTCTATATCTGTCTCTGAAGATAATACTCAGTACCATATCAAAATTTTTTCTTTGTTTACCATCATATCTCCTTAGACAGCAGTGTATATATAACACGTAACAGGCATTCAGTGATCCATATGTGAAGAGAAAAGGATGGAGTAAAGGAAAAATAGGACGAAGGAAAGTAGGGAAGGAGAGAAGGAGGACTGAGAGGAAGGAAGAAAATTCTAAGAGGATTAATAGTGGTCTACCACTGTTAGTGGTGGACCATTAGAACTGTAACACTTGAATAGGAAAGCTGGCTTAGAACAACAGAATTTCACCAGGTCTTTTCAAATATCACAGTGTGTATGAGTGCATGCTTTCTACACACTTTCATTTGAAACAATATTCAAACGATGCTGGTGAATTATAGACCCGGCTTATGGTACCACTACTGAAAATTATGCTATTATTGGGTGCCCCTCTTTTTTAAGGCCATTCTGAGAAAGATACTTGGGGAATTCTTGACTAACAACAGAGCCAAGTACCATGAACTCTCAATTATTCAAAAACAGATACCTGATGTGTGGAATTTGTAGAGCTTTTGATTGTTCTGCTTCAGGTTAATTGCTCATTAGAGAGTCAAAAGAAGAAGGAGATCAGTTAAATCCATCTGTCACTTGTTAGTGCCTATAGTGAAAATGTGTTAGTAAAGAGGCCAGAACATGAATTTTACTTTTACATTATACCAAATCCTTACTATCAGACATGATAGAAAGTGGTATTTATTCAGCACGCATTTTCTTAAAACTAATTTTAGAAATTTCTATGTTGCCATCACTCAGGATTTTTATGACTATATTTAATGTATTTCATGTACAGGGTCCAGAAGAAGTAACACCTGCTTGAGTGTGGTTGGTAGGGTAATAATATGGGTGTAATAATGTATAGTTTTAATTTGAACATTTCACCTAAAATGTCATATGGTGTGCTTGAGCATGATATTGTTATGTTACAGAATTACATGCTTATGATTTTTGTAATAAAAGATTTTGCAATAAAAATGGGCATTATTTGTGCCCAACCCTGTATTTTAGGCACCCCAATTGTCTTTAATGTAGGCAAAAATATCTATCGTTGTGTTGCTAGCAATGACAGAGCTGAGCACGTACCTTCCAGTCAAGGGTTGTATAGTTGAAACAGTAGCCATCAACATAACAGTTCCAACATTTTAACTTCAATTGAACAGAAAATTTCTTTGGGAAATACAAACATAATATAATGTACAGGATCCAGAACAAATAATGCCTTATTTTTATTATAAAATCAGAAGCATGTAATTGTGCAACATAACAATATCACACCCAAGCACACCATATGACATTTTAAGTGAAATGTTCAAATTAAAACTATAAATTATTACACCCATGTTATTACCCTACACTCAAGCAGGTGTTACTTCTGCCAGACCCTTTATATCTAACATAATATTTGTGTAGAAGTTTGAATCCATAATTGTAATGTTTTTCTCTTTCTGTCTTTACAAACGGCTATAATGCTAGTTATTTCTAACTCATCTCCCTTGACAATTTTTATCTGGTCATGTTGTTAGATTGTTATTCTTAACAACCTGGTGTTGTAACAGTTAGAGGCACTTACGACTCTTGCTTATCAGGACAGTTCTAAAGAAGGACTGAATTCTTTGTTTTATGTCTGAGGTCCGAAATGCACAAAGCATTTGAGCAAACCTTGCTGACTATCCAATTAAACAGAGGCAATTAACTCTGCTTAAATGACCTTTCAAAACTAAATTGTACAGTATGGCACATCTCAAAGACCAAACTAAATTACAAAGATTGTATCATCATTTTTCACATTACCACAGTCGTAAGTTTCCCTTACTTTTTGTTGTTGTTGTGTCAGAAGTTGCAAACTTTCATTGAGGCTAACTAAGTCCTGTCAAAACTTCATATTCCCAAATGCTCTTGGTTGTTCTATATTGTCAGTGTTGCGTGCCTCATTTTATGCCTTCCTGACAGGCTAATGGAAACACTTCTTTTCTTTGGACCCTGGAAAACAAAGTAACTGATTTATTACCTTTTTCTCTTCTTGTACTTATAAGTACAAGTGTTATCACTTTGTCTACAGGTAATCAGTCTTTTGTTTTTTTAGTTGCTACTTTTCCATAAAATAAGGACACAGAAATTTGACTTTGAGGAAAAATAACATGTATTTGCTCTATTCAACTCAGAATATGTTCTTATTTTTCAAAAAGAAACCCTGTAAGTAATATGAATATCTTAAAAATGCAAATCAATGTACAATGTACATAAAGTTCAGTGGTTGTTCATGTTAACATGTCATATCGCTCATGGAGCCATATTAACAATGTGGCCCAGACAGCAGGTCACTTGTGTAGTAGCCTGGAAGACTTTCCGAAGAAACGGTAAGTCCAAAAGACCTGCAATTACATGAGAGTCTAGTAAGATGCTGAGAGTCTAGTAAGATGCATGTCTACCCTTTTTTATTTATTATTTTTTGGTGGCAAGGAGGGAGAACTTTAGCACTACTATTAAAAAACTGAATTTAACTAAGTAAATTGTAAAGATCTCATTAGCTTCCTTCAATGACTCAAGAATCAAGCAGCATCCAGTTGAGCTCTGAGGACCTATACAAAATGAGAGACTTTTGTAGGGAGAGGGGAGTGAGAATAGGGGAGTTATACTGGACAGGAAAGCATGTGATTATTGCCCGGTCCCTTTCCTTTAGGGGGTGGCAGGGTCTATAGGCAAATTACCTCACTAGTGCTGACTAGGTAATTCCTGATCAGCTGGCTTAAAATTCCATTTCTGGGAGAACCAAAACTATAATTAAGTAAAGTCGCCATTTGGTGACATGAAGCATAGCATAAATGACTCCAATTTGAACCTGGTGCCTTGTATTTAGCACTACTATCCAAGGGGTTTGCATGTTCATATTTCTCAGTAAATAGAATGGCAACACCAAAAATCTAAAGGTTCAAGAATTTTAGCTATATTATCATAGCCAAATTTTACACTTTTAATAAAAGAAGGGTGGAATCATGAAATTTGTATTCAAAACAGAAAGTATCCATTGGGAAATATCTACCAATTGCTAAATCATAATTTTGACTTTTCATTCTGACTTTATTTCATTTTTAAACGTTTACTGAGGTATAATAAAAATACAGAAAATTGTACATTATAATTATATAATTCAAAATATTTTTAACACACCTTGATAGCCACCACCCAGATTATGAAATAGAACAATGACGACCCCCTAAAAATCCTTTCATATCCCCCATTATCTTCCCCCAAACCCTGGTTCTCCTGGCTTCTACCAACATAGATTGTTTTTTCAGTGTTTGAAATTTATATACACGTAATAATACAATATGTACTCTTTATATTCCAGATACTTTCATTCAATATTAGTATTGTTCTGTATGGGATTTATTCATGTTGTTTCATGTAGTTACACTTCATTTATTTTAATTGCTGTATAGGCATTGCACTAATTTATGTAAACAATCATCTATCCTACTAAGGATGTTTGGATTATTTCCAATTTGGAGTTATTACAAATGGGGCTGCTATAAACATTCTTATCTATATATTTTGATGAATATATGTGTTAATTTCCATATGTCATACACCTAAGAATGGCATTGCTGGGTCATAGGCCATGCATATATTCAGTTTTAGAGATACTAGTACACAGGTTTCTACAATATAGCAATTTACACTACTGTCAACAGTGCCTGAGTGTTTCATTTATTCCACATCCCCAACAATATTTATCATTTTCTTTTTCATTTTAGCTCAATCAATTGTTAAGCTGTTATTGAAAACTTCAATGGAAACAGTAAAGTGGAATATATATGTATATTTACACACATATGTATATGTACATATACATATATATTTCACTTTATATAAATATATAAACACATATAAACTTTATATAAATATATAAGCATATATTTATATAAAACTACCATTTAAATATTTAGCACTACAAGATATAAAATAGACTAAGAGATGCATTCATAATCAATTAAGGGATTATCAAATAAGTTGACTTTTAGACTAACTCTATACATATATTACTCTGTGTAGCATGATGTTTTATATGACTGTCTAGGGTATAAAAATAGAATCAAAGATTCTAAAATACTATAAATGGATTTCCTTCAAATCACATATTTGATACCAAAATTTTTAATTCATTTGTTCAACTTTGCTATTGCTGGAAACTATACTGGATATTAGAGATATAAAATCAAGTAAGTCATGATCCCTACACTCAAGTCGCTGAAGATTAGTCACAAGTGTGAACAAGTAACTTAATAGCTACGGAGAGCAACAGGTGTGACAGAGAAGAATGCATGCACGGAGATGAGGGGGGGAGTCATTCCAAGAAAACTTCCTAGTGTGAGTAAAATTCAAGCTGATCTCTGAAGGGAAAGTAGAAATTAGCTCTACAATGAATTAGTGAATGGGTTTTCTAGACATAGGAGTAGAATATTCAATATCACCAATCTGATCCTTGTTTTCCCTTTACTACATTCTCCCAGGGGCAGCAAATGCCAAGACAGTCAAGTCCAAAATCTCTTTATAATGAAGTTTCACCTATGTGTTCTGCTGTAAGATAATAGGAGATGATTATAAATATTTATTCTGTAACTTTATGTCCTCTCCCCATATAACAAGAAAAATAATATTCCCAATTTTCAAATGCTCCAAAAGAAGTAAACACATAATAAAGATAAAAGTGTAGTGTTCTAAGTGAAGATAACAACTGAAACCATATGACAAAGATATTCTGAAAATATATTCTGAACAAATAGACAATATATTCTGAAAAAAATGAAATCACTGTGCTCTGTTTTCTCTTTTTAGGACATTTCTGGCACTCAGGGGAGGAGGAAAGAACTGAAGAAAAAATCGCTACCTAACAAAAGCGTAATGGCCTCTCCAGGAAGAGAAAAGTGGTTCCAAGTCATTAAAGACAAAATAGACATTCCATAAAAGCACAACAGTTTGATCAAAAAAGATTACTTCATTGACATGTCCCTGCAATTATTAATATAATGGGATTTTTTTAAGAGTGAAGATGTCAAATTACCTTTGCAATAGTTTCCAAAACATAAATAAAGATACATCTCTCGCCAAAAGAACTGTATTGCTTTTTTTTTTTTTTTCATGTATACCAGTTTCTATAAGTGGTAGCAAGGTCAGAGTTTTTGCTCTGGGAGGAAGGATAGACAAAAGGGATTTTCATGTTCCCTTCTATTTACTAACAATGAAATTATTTGATGAGGAGAAGTTTATTGGGAGACACACAGACATAGCACAATTTGTGTTTACGGAGATGGATTTCTTAAAATTGCAAGTCAATGGCATTTCACAAATGCTCTCAGCACTCTTTATTGACTTCCTGGATTAGATATTTCTACTCATGAAGTGAGTCAGTTTCACGAAGCACTGATGACACAGATAAATTCTAACTTATTTCAAACATCCCTAGGGTCATGATACTTTTAGAACAGGTTTCCATTGCACATTTTGAAATTATCTTGTTTTAAATATTTATAACTTTTTTCTAAACAATGTACACTTGTATGATTTAAGTAACAAGTAGAAAATCACTATGTTTAAGACTTTGGAAAATAGGATTTAATCATAAATTAAATAAATATGCATGTAAATAATAATTGGAAAATAATAACTGACTCATGAGCAATCCAGAATGTAAGTTTTGCCTTTCCATTCTGAATGGAATAGAAAGGCAAAAATTTTGGCCTTTATCTCACCAATAGTTGTGAAAACAAGAATCTTCATAATATTGTAGGAATATCACATTTTCCATAACTTGAGTGAAAAATGCAAACATTAAGAAAATGATGTAGAAAACTAGGTTACCCCCTTGAGTTGGGGATACCTTCTTAAAAGAGGAAACATTTAATAGAATGAGGTATGGTCTTCACAATCAATAGACAACACAATATTCAATCTCTCCTCCTTCTATCATAATTCTAGAAGACTTTTAACAAGTCTAGCTCATATTGAGTCTGTTCAACTATTTAATATCACTAACAAACATCTATCAAAATCTTAATAGACTCTTAAAATATTTGTTTTATTTTAAAGTCTGCTTTGTGAAAGTTTATTTCATAGCCATAATATCCATGCACAAAAAAAAGGAAATATTAGCAAAAAAGAAGGCATCAAGCAAACCTTGAAATTTTAGCACATTCTATACTTTATTGAAGGAAATTCTACCTGTGTGTATGGAAAAATAAATGTATACCTTAAAGTGCTTCTTTCTATGTGGAGCTCTTGCTAATCCCTTTTGTATCCTTTTTATTTTCATAAAGGATTTGGGGCAACATGGAGTAAAGCATTTAAATAAACCCAAGACTATTAACTCATTATAAAATATTTTTAATGGTAGGAGAAAAACTAAAGAGGGAATTTTTATGAAGTCTTGATTAGGAAACACCCTAGCAAGTGATTTCAAACCTTAGCTCTAGGATGCTAGCAATCCAGGTCAAAAGACAACACAGTGAACTGCCTATCTCGCATTGCCAGGCAGAAAATGAACTCAGTGGGAACACTGGAGGAATCTGTCACAACGACTTTTTTTTACAAGTGGCTTTAAACTTCATTTATTCTAGATAATGAATGAAGAGCTTAAGAGCAGTTGTTTTTCCTTTAATGGCACAGAAACGTTTCCTATTACATCAGACCATCTATCTAGAAGAGGTGAAGATACAACAATTAAATCGAGTTCAATAATGAAAATTCAAAAGAGAACCAGAGGGATATAATCAAGCTATGTTACTCTTTGGTCTTCACACTATATTAAAATAGAAGCTCCGGTGAGAAACTTTCTAATTACAAGTGTTTTTTAACTACTTGCATTGGAAATAATTTCACATTACAAACATGCAATAGTAATAGTTTTATATTAAAAATAAAGTGATTATTAAATTAAAGTAAAATGATTCATTCTGGAGGCATGGCATATATATTCTGTCATAATATAACCTCTGGAGATACACAGTATGCCTCAGACTAGGGAATATACAACCAGAGAAATATGAGAAATATAATCAGAGAAACAAATATACCCCAGAAACCTAAGAAACAGATTTATGATACTTCTGGTGAAGAGTCTCTCTCAGCTGGAGTTTTGACAAGTGTTCCACAGGAAGGGGTTCACTGATAGGTAGCTGCAGAGGACAAGTGTCGAAGAGTCCAGTCTCTAGAATATGATCCTGGTCTGCCTGAATTTATAGCCCAAGCCTAACACTTCCTGGCTGAAAATAGTAGGCTGTTTAATTCCTTATTTAATTCCATCTATTCCTCTTTAAAATGAGGTAGGTAATGATAATAGCAAGATAACCATGGGAAGATCAATCATACAAGTTATTTAACATAATATCAGATATCTGGTAAGCATTTTCTCAATGCTGGAAACGCTCAATGTTCTTTATTGATAGAAATTAATGTATTCTAAATATTAGGCATGTACATGAGACAATGTTTTATTTTAAAAGTTAACAGGCCTGCCTTCTGTTTTTGCCTTAACAGCAAGTCATCCAAATACATTATTTATTGGCAGACCATTTCACAAAGTACATTGAACCAAGGAAAAGAAGAGGAGTTTATAGCTGGAATTCAATTTTTAATCACAGGCTTCTCAGCTGGGCCACAAGTTTTATAGAATTAGGTTTATTTGTGATCATTAGCTGAAGCATTCACTTCATAGTAAAAAACTAATTAACAAAGATTTGCATCGTGTGAAATCTTATTACACATTTAGCTTTGGGATACTTCAGCAGTGGTTTCTCTGTATTCTATAAAGATTTGTAAACTTACTATATAAAGCAGAACCCCAGTAGTCTCTTTGCTTTAAAGTGAAAACATTACATCTATACACATACATACACATAAAATATAACACATGCATACAATAAGTAAACAAATAGATTATTAAGCTTTCCTTTGGTCTCATTTACTTTCCTGGTCATAATGCAAAAGCTAGAATGCACTCGCACTCATACAACAAAGAGGTCAAAGTCCAAGGTGAACTTCACTAGAAATTCTCTTCAGTAGGAAAAATTCTATGATTCTGCTTGACATGTCAAAATAAATTTTTAAATATAGTGGCTTTTTTTTGCTTAGCTTCCTCTCTTTTGTATGATTTGGTCACTGACCTTTGATACATGGGGTTACTCTTTGTCTTAGGCTTGAATCTAGAGTGGGAAGTTGAAGAAAATGTTCTTATATGAATGTCGCTGAACAAACTTCCTTCCATAATTAATTAATTCACTTACAGCTATTTGGTTTAACAAATATTTATTGAATAGTTACTTTGTAATTTTTCTTTTGCCAAAAGGAGAAAATAATGAGAAAAAGTTAATTTCTCAAAGGGAAATAAAAAGCTCTAAAAGCCATTACTTGTTGAATACTTAAGGAGCCAAAATCTCTAAAAGATGGGTACAAATATCTTTACTGTTTTAGCAAGTGGAACTGGAGTTCATCACCATCAAGTAACTTCCACCAGGTTACCAGGCTGAGGCGGGTACAGCCAAACGTCACCTCGGGGCTCTCCACCCTTGACTCAGCAAGATTCCTCCTCTTCGTGATACCAATGAATTTATCAGAGTGGGAAGCCAGTACACACATATACAATAAAGTAGAATATGACCAGGAGTTTCTAACAGCTAAAATTAATATTCAGTAACCAAATGCATGTTTTAGTAGAAAAAATAAGACTACCATATGTTCTATTTCTAAGTAGGATCATTATTATTTAATCTGAAACTGTACCAAAATTTTTACATCATTTTTTAATCTCCCCAGCCCTGGCTGATAGTGGCTCAGTGGACTGAGTGCTGGCCTGGGAATGGAAAGGGTCACTGGTTTGCTTCCCAGTCAGGGCACATGTCTGGGTTGCAGGCCAGGTCCCCAGTAGGATGTACGCTAGAGGCAACCACACACTGATGTTTCTCTCCCTCTCTTTCTTTCTCCCTTCTCGTCTCTCAAAAATTAAATAATAAGCCCTGGCTGGTGTAGCTCAGTGGATTGAGCGCGGGCCTGGGAACCAAGCAACCACGGTTCGATTCCCAGTCAGGGCACATGCCTGGGTTGCAGGCCAGTTCTCTCCCTCTCTCCTTCCTTTCCCCTCTAAATATAAATAAATAAAATCTTTAAAAAAAATAAAAATTAAAAATTAAATAATAAAATCTTTTTTTAAAAAAAGAACCTCTAAAAAATATTCTTCACACAATCTGGGTTCCTTTTTTTCTCCCATTCTTACCAAAGAGCAAATAATGGCTTTTTTGTTTAGATTAAATTCACCAAGAAATTTTTTTCAGGGTAATAATGATATTGTCAGGGATATCACGGTTAAGGAGGAAAGTGGTCCAGGACAAGACCATGATTCTGCTTCTTCATTTGCCTTCAGTCTCAGTTCATGAAAAAAGATGCCTTTAGGCCCAAATGGCAAGATTTGATGTCTCTAAAGTTGATATTCTCAGTTTACATATTTCTGTGGAAAGTCTGCAGTATACCTTTCCATACATTGGAATTTTTCATCTTGATTTAAAAGCAAATGATTTAGCATATCTGCCTTATTGAGGGTTTATCTTTTAATTAAAGCTTTCTCATCTACTCTCTTTTGACTGCTTTTGAAATCCAATCCAGGGAATGAGAATAGCAAAGTTTGCTGCTTGAGGAAGCACTCCCCTCCTACCTCGGTCCCTGACTCTTTGGAGAAAGCAACAATGCCCTTGGACAACAAGGAAAAGGCCACTGTGTATTCATTCCCAGGTTCTTTGTCCTCCTGGTTCTACTGCAGATCACTGAATGGTATAAATGGAAAAAATCTGTAGGCTTTAGCAAGACCAATTTTTCATTATCTTTAAGCAACAAGAACTCAACTCTAAGCATGTGACCTAAAATAAAACATTATTTAGAGGAAAATGAGACCACTTAGAGTAAAGAGAACAGTTAAACCAGACATTTGCTAAAAACACAATTTTGAATGTAAATGCTGACACTTATAGATATTTACCTGTTCCATACATACTCTACAAATGAAATAGATATTCCAAACAGGATACCTTGAATTGGCTTTAACGCTCCTGTTCACTGGTTATTAAGCAATGTTGCATCCGGGAAGCACAAACCTTCTTTAGACATTTCTCTGTTTATTTTTCAAGTGCAACATTGCCATCTACAGGATATGAAGTGACAGAATCCTACCACTCCTTTAAAAACATGTCTGCAACCTACACTAGAAATCACTGAGGTAAAAATGTGTCTGAAATCAGTGCTATTTGATTATCCAGCCAGGTGCTACTATTTGCAAATCATTGCATAATCCCACAGCTTGCAATAGATAGATGATAGATAGATAGATAGATAGATAGATAGATAGATAGATAGATAGATAGATAGATAGATAGATAGATAGATAGATTTAAAGAATGCATCAGGTCAATTTGGCCACAGCATCCTTTACCTTTGGTACTGCTTCAGAGGTTTTGGTACTGGCTTTACAGTGACCAATGTCAAGGAGCTGGAGGAAAAGCAACTATCCGTATGAGGTTTTTAGCTGGTTACATTATAGAGCAAGTTTTGCACCTAATGCCAAATTCTCTTGAAGTTAGGTGTATTTATGTGAACTTCCTCATAGAATTCAAATAACAAATACAGCAAATAGTCTTTAATAGATTTCAAATAACAAATAGAAAAACCATCTTTCTCCTAGTTCAAGGAAACAACGGATACAGAGTTACTTAACGTGTCCAGGAATGTAATCAGACAGCCTAACATTCAGATGACATAGCAAAGGGGAAACTCTTAGCTCCTTTTGCAAATAAAGAAACAGGCATCTAGGGTGCTGACCTTGAAAAGCTTAGTTCCTTGTCAGGCTGTTTTTTTTTCAAAGGAAAACAATGAGAGAGAGAAAGGGGAAAGGGAGAAACAACATAACTCATTTTCTCTATTTTGACACACAGACTAAAATATGAGCTAGGAAAAATGTAAAATATACAAATGGTAATAAGATGCTATTTTTGACTGCTCAGTGTGACCTCAGTTCAGTTGAAAATGAAATTAAAATATTTATTAGAAAATGCTTGAATGTTTCAGGAAAAGCTATTACAATTTTCTAGTACATTTGTAATCTGCTTTCCTGGAGATATTTAATATTAGGATGCATAATTAGCTCACTCTAATTCCTTAATTATGGCCTGTCTAGAGACTATGGAATATACATGATAGTATCTGTATTACCCTATCATCTTGTGATTTTTTTAACCCAAAATTCCAGAATAAAAAATGAAAATAATATAAATTCATCTCAATATAAAACAATCATGTAAAAGCATATAAAATTAAGTCTATTTTGTTACCACAATGCTATCTAGAAAGTAGCCACTAAGAAATATTGGTGTTTTAGTACCAAAGAAAAAGCCACATTAAAATGAGAAAACAGTTTGAAAAAACTCAGTATCATGTTTTTATTTAAAATGCTTACAGATTTCATCACCTATCCATCATCCCTTGGGTTCATGGACCAACTGTAATTCAAAAGATTAAAGAAAAAATCCCAGCCGCAGAAACAAACTCATTTTATCTCTAGTCCATCTACATGCAGCCACCAAACAAAGAACGAAGTGTTTATCTGAACAAAACACATACCTTTGATCCAAAGGCAATTATACAAATAAGGGGTCAAACTTTGGCTGAAGCCAATATGACTACCACCTCTGAACAGCAATTTCTATGATAGCTGCCACTGCCACAACACACAAAGCACGTCTGCTTTATGGAAACAGCTTTCCTCGGGATCCAACATTGCCAATTCCCATTCAAAGTTCTGAGACCTCATCTCACTTTACTCCAGAGCATTTGACGTGATTTTTCTCCCCTTCCTGAAACATTGTCTCCACTTAGCTTCCAGAACACAGCACACTCTTAGTTCTTCCTTCTGGCTACTTCTCTCGCCCTCTTCTGCTGTATTGTCTTTCTCATTCAGGTATCTAATGCAGGTCCGGTCTCAGACATCGGGCCTTCAGCCTCTTTTCTTTAGTAACCATGATACATATCCAGATTATATCACCCACCCCATGCTTTAAACATGGTCTCTGTGCTGAGAGTTCTCAAATGTATATAACCAGCCCCAAATAGTACCTCAACTCTAGATTCCTGTGTCCAACTGCTTACTTAACCTCTCCATTCTAATATCTAATAAAGATTCTCATTCTTGATCTATTTAGAACAGAATTTTTTGTTCATCTTTACCCCATCCCAGCTTCTTTTTTAGGGTTTCCCATCACAATAAATAATATCTCCTAGGCATATAGTACATATTTCTTGAATTAGTCTGTAATTAATTAATTAACATAAAGAGAATACTAGTGAGAGACTGAGATTTATGGAAGCTTAGAGAAATTATCCCAGTAATAGAAAATGTAATCAGAATTTCCTTACAGAACAATAGGACTCATATGAAGAAGGTGATTAAAAAAGAGGACTTGCCATCCATTTCCACCCACTTCACATGACACTTACATAGCGCCCTACACTTGACAGATGCTTAATTTAGTCAGAGAAGTCTTCATTCCCAAAACACCCCTGTACTCTATATTCTACCTCCCTGAATGCAAGACCAGGAAGAAAGGCTCTCCTGATGTTGCTAACCATGTCCAAGGTTATAAGAGATTGATTTCTTGCCTACTACTGACTCTACTAAGAACTGAAGGCAGCAACAAATCACTGGAAATTAGATTTAGAACCTTGTGAGGTTCAGAGAGCTGGGTTGCCTGCCATCGCTACTTGTGAAGCATGTATATGAGTGATCACATCTGATCTGTAAAAGGGTTAAAAGAAGATAAGAAACATACTAGTTCATCTCTATTATTTTGCAAAAGGTGGTTTAAAGATCATTCTAAAAGTCACTTTGTCCATCTCAATCTTTTGGTCTACACTGGTTCTTAAGTCTTATGAATATAATTTCACAAAGTTGCTCTGTGAAAGAAAGGGGTTCCCCAAGGTCAAATACCTAAGAAAAGCTGTGAAGTTTGTGTCCCTTTTGGACAAACTTGGAGAGTAGAAGTATGTTAGAGTGCCTGAGACTTCCTTTAAAAGAAAGATCATTTAACTTCATTTTGCCTAAAATTTATTGGTCCACAATGATCTCTTCCTGCAGCACCTACTAACATTCTTCAAAACTGCTATTTCTGGGAATGTGCCTTGGGAAACAAACCACAAAATGCTAATTCGGAAAACTTTGAATTAAATGGCACATCGTTGGACATTTCAGGATCTTTCCTGATTAAGTTGGCAAATATCTTATAAAACCTACTAAGCAAAGTCTCTGTTCCATTCTATATACTTGAAAATGTGCAGAAATAGCCTCTGAGTTTCTTTCGGTTCTACAAATTTTTAAGAACTTTATACCCACTTTTAATATATTTTGGGAGTATGCTTTATAAATGCTTCCCCTGAAAGTCATTTTTCCTAGCTCTTAAAAGATGGCACATGTTTGCAATTGAATAATTGTTTTGTTTTGTTTGATTTTTAAGTGAATTTAATGGGGTGATATTGGTTAACATAATTATATAGGTATCAGGTGTATGATCGCATACTACATCATCTGTATTTTGTATTGTATGTTCACCACCCCAAGTCAGGTTTCCTTTTATCACCATTTATCCTCCCTTTACCCTCTTCTACTTCTACCCACACCCCTTTCCCTCTGGTGGTTACCATACACAGACAGAAGAGGGAAAGGCAATGGGGCCTGGGAGGCAGGTATTGGATTGAAGCTACCACAGGCCAAGAAATGCTGGCTGCCATCAAACCTGGAAGAGACCAGGAGCAGATCCTCTCCCAGAGCCTCAAAAGAGGACAGTACTGCCTACCCATTGATTTCAGTCCAGGAAACTAATGTGACACTTCTGGCCTCCAGAACTTTGAAAGCATAAATTCTATTGTTTAATGCCAAAAGAAAAAAAATGATGGAGTAGAAAATCATGGAAATAAATGGTCATTTCACAGGGCTAAGAAAAAGCTTTAGAAAGATCAGAACACTGAAACAATTTTTGATTGTTTTAAAACAGTGAAAGCATAGATATGTCTATACCATTTTGGTATCTGCTACCTTCTAAACATAGTCCTGTTTATCTCTGGCTTCATCTACATAAAATGAGAAATGGAGCTATAGAAATCCAGAAAATTACATATTTCACATTAGAAGACACACAACTTTGAGCCTAGTTCAGAATACAATGAGCTATGTTTTATCTCCATCGTGCATGTGTAATGGTGGAGGAGGGGTTTCAGGGTGGTAGGGTGGCAGGTATCTTCATTTCTTCCTTTCTTCATAAACCTGTTTTGAAAGATAGGTATCACCATATTGCTAGGTGCTTAGGAGTGAACTTTGTCAGAGCCCAGTAAAGGAGATAGAGGACTCACTAGGGTAGAAGTTAGAAAGGAATGTGTGTAATTAACTACCACGGAGGACACAGCCTGATGCCTGCTCCAGATGCAACTGATGCAAGCAGAGCTTTGATAGAGCTGATTGGCTAGATCTTGAAAAGACTCCTCCTCTTCTTTGCTTTTGTGCTCACTCCCAACTGGCCAAGACTAGACCCAGGCAAAATGTGAAGGGGTAAAAGCTCTCTTCAATCCATCATTATCTTCCCTCACACCAGCTACCCAAGTTGTTTTAGAACAGGGATGTCAAACTCATTTCACCTGGAAACACATCAGCCTCGCAGCTGCTTTCAAAGGGCCGAAATAATTTTAGGGTTGTATAAATGTAACTACTCCTTAACTGTTAAGGAGGTGAAATTACATTCGGCCCTTTGAAGGCAGATGTGGCCCTTGGTGAAAATGAGTTTGACACGCCTGTTTTAGACCCTGTTTGAGACATTAAGGACTCCCAATGTGATGCACCTGCTCATATCGCCAGCAAACTAGGGACCCAAAAGAGAAAGTCATAAGAATTTTATATCTGCTATATATTTTGAAGCATCACAATAGTCAACATGGATGAAGAAAGGCAAAATTTTTAAAGACACATTTACCTGTTAATATATATGTATATATAAACATATATATGTATATGTACATATATATACAAATGCATATATTCAGAGAGAAAGCTAGATAAATTCGGAGAGAGAGATAAATATGTGTGAGAAAGAGAAAGGGAGAGAGAGAGATTGATTTAAAGAAGGTAGGAGGAGATACCACCTTATTTTTAATTCCTGTGGATATTAAATATTTTCAGTGGCTCTACACAGGATGCTACTTAACAACCCACTTCCCTGGAGTCCACCGGTTACCTCCCTTACGTTTTCCCTTCATCAACATAAAATTGTCTCAACTCACATATAAAATTGCTGCAATCATTCACTTTTACAACACTTCTAGAGAGTAATTCATGAAATTATTAATATACATGTATTCGTATATATGTGGGACTTAAACTGTACATACTCTTTTACTCAAACATATTTAAGGGCTAAATAAAAGTTTCCTATTATGAACTGAAATGTTTAACAATAACAAATGGTCCTAACAACATAGTTTATGAATGTATAAACTAAAAATCAGCTTACATGTTCAATAAAGAACCACTTTGGTACCTCTTACTATATAAAAACTCAATATTATGAAGTAGTATCACTTAGATTCAGTTTAGGAAACTAAAACCTCTTCAGGTACCCCAAATAGAAAGGGGTATGATATAGAAAGTCAGTGCCTACAAATTGTTGGGAGCAGTAGGTAAGTCAGGGAGCCACCGTTTGGACCACTAGCCCCAAGGTCACACCACCCTGGCTAGAAACCAGGACTCAGAAAACTAGCCACTGCTGCTGCCTCCACATCCACAAAGATGGTGACCACCCACTGGCCTGTGGCGTTTGACAACAGTAAACATATCCAACCGCCTGGCTGCTGACCACCACGGGAGCAAGGAGATAGCTTCTGCTTCCATTCTGTCCCCTGAATTTCATGTGGGTACATTTTATTGGTAGAATCTAAATCATACTCAGAACCCTAAAGGAAGGAAGCCTACATATGCAGTATTTAGCTCATCCGCACCTACCGTACAGAGAACACAGAAGACAATGAGTACTGATAGCCAACTTTCAAAACTGAAGTCCTTCAAAATTATTTTGTAGAAGATATGTTACTGACAATCAAAGAAAAAACATTCAGAAGACAATGCTATGGAGACAATAAAAGATCAGAGGTGGTGGAGAACACGAATAGGCAGAGTACAGAAGATTTTTAGAGCAGTGAAAATACTCTGAATGATGCTATAATGATGAATATATGGCATTCTACTTGTGTCCAAACTCACACAATGTACAACAGCAAGAGTGAGCCCTAATTCAAACTACTGACTCCAAGTGATTATAATGTGTCTACGTGGGCTCATTCTTGGTAAAAATGTACCATTCTGTGATGCTGTTAAATGGGGGAGGCTATACATGTGTGCAGGCAAGTCATACATGGGAAAGCTCTACCTTCCTCTCAGTTGTCTTGTAAACCTAAAACTGCTCTTTAAAAAACAAAGTATTTAGAAAGGAGAAAGAAAACAAAAGGAACTGAAAACTTCAAAATAAAAAACTCAGGTTATATCGACCTACAAAAATCACGTTTCAAAACAGAACGTAATAGCAAGATCCATTTGCAATCCTACTTTTAGGGGAAACCAAAAAGCTGCTGCTTCAGACATTGGTATATAATTAACCAGGTACTGATTTTGACTCAAACTAAAAGAATGATCATGGCAGAAAGAGTGAAGGAGACACTAAATTTGTTTTGTGTTAGACTTTGCCTTCACACTTACAATAAAAGGGAAAAGTTGAGCCTACTATTCTATCAATTTAGGAACAAACTAAAGCACTATAATTCGGCTCACTCATTTGTTCATTCAGTACTTATTGGTAGCCTACCAGGCGCAAGGTATTTTCAAATACATTTGACAATTGTGCTTTCGTTCTGTTGACTTCCTTTTTTTACTAAAAAGGTATAATCTTTTTTCACTGCATGGATTAATCCATCAGTTATGTGAAATAAGGTGACAGATATTTAAAGTATGTATTAATTTTTATATTTTTAGTGAAGGGTACAGACTCTTGCAAAGTAAAATAATTATAAAGAAATTTCATAAATTAGGTGCTAACTAGAAATTTATGAAGGAGGAAAACCTTGGAAATCAGAATATTAGGAAAAAGTATAGGGTAACTCAAAACCACTTGAAAGTGCTTAAATTTTGAGTGGTTGTGATTATGTGCATTTTATTCTATGACTTCTTGAATGCTATGGAGAGGTTGCTTTCTCATCAAGGGTATCCTGGGGGGGCTTTCATTCTTGAAATGTTAAGAGGCCTCAGCTACAAAGGAGGGAGTGAGAGAGAAACAAAAATGAGTGGGGGAAAGTGACTTACTCATAGCTAGGGTGACCATTCAAACTGGTTTTCCTAGAATGATCCACTTCATACCTCTAGTTCTGTGTCACTATTAATGGTGCCCTTTTTACTTTAAAAGGTGTTCTAATTTAAAAGATAAATTATATGGTTATTCTATTTGGTGAGAGAAGTAAAAAAAACTGAGATTATAGGTAACATTAAATTAATGGCATATTTAACCAGACACGAAGGGAGTAAAAAATTTAGAAGATAGGACTCTGTGAAATTGAGTCAGTTCCCAGAAGAAGAGCATTATAAAACTACAAATGGAATGATAAAGTACCAGTCAATAGGCAAGGTTCAATTTACAATCCTCCTCCAAATAACATTAAATTGTATCTCCTCTCATCTTTAATTCTTTACCAAATCAATTGGAATAGGAGCTGGGGTCCCACCCTCCGGGGGCTGCAGATCAATACCAGTCAGGCCTGTTGGGAACAGGGCCGAACAGCAGGAGGTGAGCATGAATGTAGTGTTTTTGAATCATCCCAAAGGTGCCCATCCCCCACCCCTGCCTGGTCTGTGGAAAATTTGTCTTCCACAAAACTGGTCCCCAGTGCCAAAAATGTTGGAGACTGCATGTTTATCATAAATCATTAGTCTGAGGGGATATCGATAAATCCTGCTGTTCAACTTCTTTCAGATAGCCCTAGACCCAACTTTTCTAAGATAAAGAGTTAACTGGAGAAGGCTATTAGTATTTACAGATTTAGCATTCTTCAACTTACTTCTCTTCGGGCTTTCCTAAAATCAGGCTTTTCTGCCTCAACTTTTATTGAGACTCTTTCTTCTCTATTCCTTTTCAGAGATCCTATCTAATCTTTAAATGTTGGCAATCTCAAATGCATAAATTATATTTTGGGGAACACTGAATGAATCTAAACACAAACTACGTATTATTTTAGTGAATTATTGCCAATTTTCTTATATACAATAATGATATCATAATTATACAGAATAATTTCTATCATTTTAGGAGATGCCTGCTAAAATGTTTAGGGGCAAAGTGTCCTAATATCTATAGCCTATTTTAAAGTAGTTTGGAGAGGTATATATTGATAGACATAGATATAAATATACATGTATATGCAGGCATAGAGATAGGTAGATAGATGAAAAAATATGGCAAAATGTTAACAATTGTTAAACCCAGGTAGTGAATGTATGACTGTTCATTGAACTATGTAGGCTCACTAAAACTTTTATTTTATAATAAAAAATATTAAAATTTTTTGAAGTTGATTACCTTTTCAAGTTCTAAATCCCAACCCAAATCCCCACAACTCTTCAACCCTTGTCAACATTTTTCCTCATATTCTTTCTAGTTTATTTCCTCAAATAACCTTTGGCTTCCCATTCCACTGAGAGCAAAATCCATGCTCCTTATGGGCACCTAAGTTCCAGGTTGTTCTAGACCTGACCACCTCTTCCACTTCATCTCAGGCGTCTCTCCACCCTTACTCATTATTCTCCTCATAGAGCTTCCTTGCCCTGTTCATAAACTGTTGGGCCATTGTCTCCTCAAAAGCTGTGTCCTTGCTCTTCCATCTGTTTGGTATGCACTTTATATTTATTCGTATAGCAAGTCTTCACATAGCATTTACCATGTGCCTGGGATTTTTTTTAAAGATCTTTAAGCATGTGAATTTATTTAACACTTCAAAAATTTCATGAGGTAAGCTCCCTTAGTTTTTTTTTATAAAGAAGAAAATGAAGCATAACAAAGTGGAATGATTTGAACAAATTTATACAGGTAATGCTATAGCCTGAATTGTGTTGCCTCCCCCACAAATTCATCCATGGGAGCCCCAATTTCTAAAGTAATGCTATTTGGAAATGGGGCCTTTGGAAGGAAATTAGGTTAAGATATGGTCATGGCAGAGGGGAGGGGGACCCTCATGATTATGTCAGTAGATTTTTAAGAAAAAAGGTTCCCTCTCTCTCCTCGTCTTTGCCACATGAGCCCACAGAGAGGAGGCAGCCATCTGCAAGCCAGGAGTAGGAAGCTCTGCAGGACCAACCTCAATCAGCTGGTACCTTAATCTTGGATTTCTAAGCCTCCAGAACTATGAGAAATAAATGCCTGCTCTTTAAACCAAGTCTGTGATATTTTGCTATAGAAGCCTGAGAAGACTAATAGGTATCAATATTGATAGAACCAGGTTTCGAACCCAAACTATACTTTAAGCAACTGTATGGTGTCACCTTAGATTCTATTCTCCAGGCCCTTTGTATCTTAACTTAAACACTACTTCTTTAGACAAGGTCTTCTCTGAGTACTCCGTCTAAATCGTAACATCTTAGCATGTCCTTCTTTGTACTTTTCTCAAAGTATAATGCATGTCATTTTATTGTACTTCCTCATTTACCTTTTTGCTTATGTGCTATGTGACAGATGGCTAATGGGTATACAACGATGCATGAGACAGACTTTGTCCCTATTCACACAGAGTTTAAAGTCTAAGTTAATCTCATTTCTACAATTCTATTTCAATACCAGGATCATAATATTTCATATTCAAACACCAATATGGAATGAGTGCAAGATAAAGAGTTAGGACCAGATCAAATTGGAACAAACCAGGAGACAAGCTGAATATAAGGCAAGAAACTGGAACTGCTAATCTAGGTGGGCTCATGGTAAGGCTGAAGAGACAGGAGAAGGAAAAGCAAGGGGAGCTGCTAATAGAAAGTGTCTGATGAGAATTGTCCTCCCTCCTTTAGAAAACAGTTCTCATTGCATTAAGGATCTGTACATTTCAGGCAGACTCTGAGGCAGACCTCAAATAGGAGCGGCATGATCTGATTGCTAAACAGGTAGATGCCCCCAGAAAACAGAATGAACCATGGTGGAAATTGAGATCTTGCCCCCATCTTTCAAAGATAAGAAAGACATCAGTATTCTACATCAAGCTACTAGTTACTCCCCTCATTTAAGTACCCCAGATAAATGAAATTCATCGAACAACTGCAGGTTGGCTATGGGAGTCAGTGATCAAACACGCCCAGTCCAAGATGAGGACTTTCATTTCTAAAAGGGTAAGAACTCAGTTAAATGAAGCTCCAGTAACCAACCTCAAAGTTGGCCCCCAAACTGCCCTGTTGTGTAAGCTTCTTAGCAGATGTAAAAAGGAAATTAAAATCTTGTAGTCTGAGCTTAAGCAAATGGATCACCCAATCTCAGGAACCTCAAACACTTGTGAATACCTCCTATATGCCAACACTAGCAATGCAGAGGTAAACAAAATAGAATATGATGTTGCTGTGATAGATCTTACATTATAATGAGAGATTAAGTAAAAAAGAAAAAAATAATTGATTAATTAAAAATTATTTCTGACAATGATAGTGCTGTAAAGAAAATTAAAAGGGTCATGTGATAATAGAGTAACTTGGTGTTCTGAAGACTGCTAATTATCCAAAAAAAAAATGAATCCTTCTAGAAAAGTAGAGTTGTACTGAAGACATAGCAACCCAGATATCTATATTTCCCAGCCCCCCTTGCACCAAGTATGGCCATATGACTACATCCTCACCAATAAGATAGAAAGAAAATGATGTGTGCTACTTTTGGTTCTGGGCCTTACCATACTGATCATTCCTTTTCCATGCTCCCCTTTCCAATTGGCAAGAAACTGAATATAGTCACAGCCCAGCTTTAATTATTCAGATGATGACAATATAATGGGCATGACATAACAATCAGATGGGAGGACCCCGGACACATGAATTACCTCACAGAGTTTTCCCATAACCTGGACCAAACATATGAATACTACTAGGTGATAAATAAGTTAACATCATCACAAATTCTTTTTTTAAGTAGCAGCTTAGCTTCCCAAAACTAAGTAATGAAGGCTTGAGACAGAAATAACTAGGCTGATTTCAGGACGTGGCATTTAGGACATGAGGCCTGAATGATGGGAAGGAGTTAGCCATGTGAATATGTGGGAATAAAAAAGAAGAAGCATTAATAACATGCCAGAAAGAGCCTGGAAAATCCTATTCAGGACCTTGGTAAGTAAGACTTACCTACTACATTAACCTAGGTACTGGTAAACCTTTGACAAAAGGCTAGGAGCTAGATTGTGGAGAGCTTGGAAAGATTGAAGGTGAAGAACATTAAGTAAACCCAAGCACAGGTCAGACCTAAGACAAGGACCAGAATCTGATGATCTCAGGGTTTTCTATCTTCTAACTTCTCACTTCTATAAGTCAAAAGGTCAAAAGCAAGTGGACCACTGATCTTAGGGCAAGTGTAAGTAGCAAGACTTAAGGCAAGCAGTTGTTCAGACACTGAATGGTCATATGAACCAGAAATGTTTGTAATTTAGTCGTTTAACCTAAGTTTTTTTTTCTTAATTAAGATACTCCATTTGTACGCACATGATGGCTTCTGTCAGAATGATGCACCTAGACCTTTTCTTGTCCCCCCAGAGTAATGATATATTGCTGTATTTTTGCGTTAACAAGTGTTAAAAACTGTTTCTTTGTCTTGTTATTCAAGTAACTTTCATTGACCTACACAGTGGTCTGTATGTGACTAAGATTTCAAGCAGATTCACAAAAACATACGTACAGAGATAAGAAAGGGGAAAAAGTATTTTAGTGCCAAGAGAGAATGTTGACTTCTAATGATTTTTTAAACATCCTTAATGTACACATGAAAATCAGTTTCTGAAAGGTTCTAAGATGCTTAAAGAATGTTGGATAAAGGCAGGAAAGTAAAGTCCTATGAAAATAATGAAGACATGATCCAAAGCAGCAAATGAGGCAGAATAAAGCAAATAGGAGGAGACACCATAAGTTGAAAAATTTGTAGCTGACCCTAATTTTATGTTTCTCCTTGGGGCGTAAGTCTGTGGTGACTAACACAGAACGCACAGGCAGAAATAAGACTCGAGGCAGGTGTGTAGAACAAAAAAAGAGCTTGCCATATAAGCTCATCATTTTTTTTATTCTCCCTTCAGTGACGATGGAGATCATGTTTGTTAATCACAGCACCAGTTCTTAAATAAAGGCCAATGGACTTGATGCCACCCATATGCTGTGTACGACTGTAAATATTCTTGCTCTGTTATCATTTTTCATGTTCTATAAGAGAGAGGGGAAAATAGTTTTCTCCAGGTAGTCAGGGAGTTCTGTAAAATGCTAAGAGATTTCATTTGAAGTGTTTGTTCTCCCTATAGCAAGAGTCTCCAGGTGTAGCAGGTGTGATGTCTGATCCCTCCCTGCAGCCTGTCAGGGGAACAAAGCTGAAGGAGTTCGAGGAAACACTCTGCTGCTCTGTTCTCTCCCACGGAGCGAAAGGGGAAAGGTGGTTCCAGTCCTGTGGTGAAGCACTGTTACTTTTTGCTGAGCTAACTGTCATCTCCCCCCTCTAATGAAAACCCTTCAGAGCTTCTTCATTTCACCTCGGGGTTTAGGAAAAGCTCCAGAACGTGGTACAGAAAACACTTTATCCCTAATCTCTACCCTTCTTTTCCAGCCACACCTTTCTACCTTGTCACCTCACATTCTTGAGTTCTGTTCTTATGGAACTAATCAGAAATTCTTAGCAATCTCTCTCTCTCTCATCCTTGCCCCTTAAGTTGCCCTTCTCTTGCCCCAGTGAACTCTCCTAATCATTCTGTACTTCTCAACCTAGCCCTCATTTCCTCTGAGCGGCAGCCCCCACGCACCGCCCAGTCTGAGGCAGAGCTTCCATGAGTACCCGTGACATTGTCTCAGCACAGCTATGACATGTCTCTGCCACGTGTCTACCACATGTGGTAGAGCGCATGTCTCTACCCCAGCTGCTTCCTCTCCAGCACCTTGAGGGCAGCTCTGCAACTCATTTAGCATTGACCCATCAGCATCCAGTGCAATGTTTGGCATAAACCAGGCAAACGAGGAATATTTGTCACAAAATATGTTCAAGTTGAAAAAATAAAGTCAATTAAGATCATTTTTAGATAGAAAGAAAAAAACTAAAGAATCTCAAACCCAATTTCTAAGTGCTCTTTCTCAGTATGTCCTGTTATTGTGGCTCCTGAGTCAGACATCACTTCTCCTTCTTGCTTATTTTTATATTAGTTTTTAAAAGACAATCCTTTGGCCTCAGAAAAATTAAAATTTGAATTATTTGTTTATGCAACTTTAGTTAAATCACTCACTTGACACAAATATAAATTGCAAATATTAAGGCAAAAACTACATAAGAGTTTTTGGGACGGTCATGAGAACTTTAAAGAAATAACTGCATGTAACTCTGTTAACAAGGACAGAAATAGATATTTTTTATATCTTGTGACTCAGAATGTGTTAGCACAGCTTTTATTTAATATCAGTGATTTGGGTGACTCAAAGCTGTAGGATTAAGTAACTACACACTAAAGGACATCTGTCCTGCATAAGTTTTCTCTTAGGTACACTTGATCCGATTCATTCATAACCATTTTTGTCTCATATTCTTGCAGAAGTTAGAAAGAGGCCTCCAACTGAGTCAAGATAGACGACGAGCCACCATGACAATTCCCACCTCACATGACAATTCCTCAGAAGAATTCTGTGGTTTATTGTTTCTTTCACATCTAACAGAAAGCGATTCATTTTTAAAAGGAAGAAATAGGCATGAAATGAGAGATGGTTTTAAGTTTCACCAAACTCAAGATGTACTAAATAATGCTCTTTACATAGGAGGCTAGTTCTTATTCCTCCTTCCATCTGCTTAATAATCATTCATGAAACACCTTCTCTGCTCAAGGCACTGAGCAATCTACATGACAAGCCATGTCCTTCTCCTCGAGATGTTCCAAGAGGGTTATACACATTCTTAAAAACAATAACTCAGTAGATAGTGAGTGCCAGGAAAGGATTATGACTTCAATGTTATCTACACCTGCACATTTTAGCTTTTAATAATCTACTTCAGCATATTTTGCTGACATTAATTAATATATACACATTTTCCCTTCCCAGTGAGGTAGGTATCTTAAAAGGAAGGAACTCATAGTGCTTTTATATGATGCATAGCATTGTCTCCCCAAATTTACCATGATTCGCAATAATATGCACATTTTGTACTGTGACTCGATTACACATAGAAACCCATATACCTATATGTACACCTGAAACTAATGTCTCACAAAAATATATCTACCATTTCTACCATCAATATGTCCTTGTGTGTTCTATTTTGTAATATTCTATTCTGGTCCACTTCAATAACAGAAGCCCACATGCTGGTCATACCACTCATGAGCCACAACCTATGGTTTGGAAAAAACTACTAAAAAAATCTGCAAAGTATTAGCAAAACCCTATGATTATTCACCCAATGATACTTGGTGAATAATCACATGACTAAAAGATAATATAAAATAAGTATTAGAATTCAGGGTCTGCAATGCAACAGATCTGAAAATAAGTTTAAGCTCCACCAATCACTGACTGTTACCATGAACAAGTCATTAACTTCTTTAAGTCTCAGTGTCTTCACTAAAATGACATGAAAATGGTGAAAATAATAGTGCCTACCTATTGATAGAGTAGAAGAAACCATGCACTCTAAAGTATTTATCGCAATGAAAAGCATACAAATTCTAAAAAAAAAGATCTATATGAAGAATTGTAAACAAGACTTGAGAGGAAAATTCAGAGTAATTTGACTTTGGACACATTTAATAACATACTGGTAAATGGGTACATCAAGGGAGGCCTTCATAAAATATCCGAGCAAACATAAATTTTATGGGCAATATTAGAATGAGTTGCCAAGGTAGACCCTTTTCAATGAGTTATAGAAGAAAATAGCATCCAATTTATTGAATGTGGCTAAAATATTATTTAAAAAATGAGGTGATGGGTAAAACTGAAGTGAATATTTATTATTGAGGTTTCTTTAAGTCTTATGATGTTTTGGAAGTTTAATAAACAAATCAAGACTGGATATATGGGACAAAATGCTTCCTGATACCACACCCAGATAGCTGAATCAATTCAGACACTTGTAGACTACATGTGGGGCTAATTTAAATAGCACAGGCATCTGGCATTCTGACCTGGATTATAGCCACTGCCTACTCTGCTATCTGCAACACCGTGGCTGCCTAGACTCACCCCAGACAAAATGTAGAGCAGCCTCTCTCCTACGACCTCTTAATTTGGGATCTGCCACAAAGCATTCTAGGGCTCTTAAGCAAAGCAAGTTTAAGAGGTTGCCTACACAAAAGGCTACACCACTGGCTACACAAAAGGAATTATTGGCTCTTATCATAACTCAGAGGCTACAAGCACAGCCATCTGAACAAAAAGACCTGCCTGCCAATTGCTGGATGTGTGAACTATAAAAGCTCTTCAGTGCAGTCAGAACATTTTCTTGGATCTTGAGGATGTTAACACAGCTGTTTAGGAACACTGTCAATCCACAAGTAGCAGGGGCGAGCCACAGATCATTAATTTATTTCATCATTTTTCTTACCTAAAAGAACTCACTAACCCCAGAATCAGTTAGTAGAGAGATGAGGGTCCCAATATGAAGAGATTTGACTTCTGAAGGACATTTTTTAGTCTCCAGAAAGCTATGGTGAACCAACTTAATAGTCAGTGCCCTCAAATCACATCCTCCAAATACTAAGGCAGTTAAGTGGCGAGGGAACAAAACTCACTCCTGAATACATGTAGCCAAACGATACCGGAGCTGGTTATGGAAACACTGACGAGGATTCCAGTGAAGTGAGACCCACTTACCCATAAGACTCTGATGTGCAGATATTGGCCTTTGGACCTCCCACCAATGTTGGGGAATAAATAAATGAATGGAAAGAATATAGTTCCACTACATTCACTGAATTAAACAGGCAAATGGCAAGGTTTCAGCACAGAGCTATACGATGCATAAGTAATCAGAGACAGAAACTATATGTCCATTCAGCTGGAAAGAGATTCTGGATGCTACTTAAAGTATCAGCAGGGATGTCAATCTACCATGTAACAAATATTTTTTTTCAAAATTCTCAGGCAGCCAGATAAATCTGTCTGTGGCTTGCCCCTGCTACTTGTGGATTGACAGTGTTCATAAACAGCTGTGTTAACATCCTCAAGATCCAAGAAAATGTTCTGACTGCACTGAAGAGCTTTTATAGTTCACACATTCAGCAATGGGCAGGCAGGTCTTTTTGTTCAGATGGCTGTGTTTGTAGCCCCTGGGTTATGACAAGAGCCAATAATTCCTTTTGTGTAGCCACTGGTAGCAAGTGCTGGTAACACTAACTCTGTCGTAGTATAAAAGAACTCCAAACAGATTTTAAGTTCCCCCATCTGGGTATTTTCAATGGTAGAATAAAGAGCACACATCTCATGTCTCAAAGACCTTTTACTATGTGAACCCTGGCTCTCTTTCCACAGACCCAGCTCTTCACCCAACACTCAACTGTAAGCACATTGAACGTGTCACTGTGTGCTGAATGGACCGTGTTCTGCAATGTCTTTGAACTTGTGGATGAGTAGGAAAATGTTTTGCTGGAATAACAGTGTTCTCTTATCTTCCTGGAAGATGCCCACTTATCTTTAACCTCCAATTCTAAGACTAGAAAGAAGTCTCACCCTTTCCCCCTAAGCAGAGTTGACAGCCCTCTTTAAATACACATTCTAGAGTTAGAACCTCTTCAGGATAACACACACGTCTCAAGAGATTTGTGTCCTTGTGACCAGCACAGCATCTGGCATGTGAGAGATACATAATAAAGAATTGTCGAATTAAGAATTTTAGGTGAATGTTACTATCTCTTGTTACCAAAAACAGGGTAGAGGGGCTTGAGGAATTTACAAAAAGGAAAGTGAAGGGAGAGGAATACCTACCTATCCAAACAACAATGGGTCAATGGGAATCTCAGGGAAGATGAGGTATTTCTATATTTTTTGTTGTAGCTGGATTATGCTTGGAAGTGACCACTGTCAGGCAACACAACAACATTATTTTTTGCTAATCCCTAATTATGGCGCTAAAAGGGCTTCCACGGGCCTCTTTTTGTCTCCATCCTGAATTTGCATGCAAACACATCATTTTCACCTTATTTTCAGAGATGTTCAAAACCCAAAAAAGATTACAGACCACTATCCACATTTTATTTTATTTTATCACTTTGGACATGCAAGGAACTATATCCCATTATGTTGAAGATATTAAAGAGCATCAAAGAGATAGGTTAAGGTATAAAAAATTACTTTATCGCATGACTTTTCTCAATATAAAGTTACAGTCCTAATGTACTTAAAACACAGTTTTTACTACAATAATGAAAACGTGTAAGTCAATAAGTGTCCATTAAATGCTTGCTGTGCATCCAACAACATCACACCTGCTGTTGGGAAGTTTGTGTTCTAATAACCCAACACAAAAAAAATATTTTAAAAATAAGACATAAGAGAATTCATAGTATTCACCAAGTTTGATGGTTCACAAATGAATACAGGAGCCAGACACAGAGCATACTGTGGTCAGGGAGGATCTCCCAGAAGGCCTTGGAGAGTGCTTTGTCTCTACAATGGTCCTACGGGGCAGTATTGTTTTAACTAGGAGACAGTGTGATTGATGGACCTGGGACTTGAATGAGAAGGTCTCAGTCTGAGGCATAGTGTTGCCTTTTACTAGCCATGTTATTTCAGACCACTCACATGTCTCTGTGCCTCAGTTTCCCCACTGGCCCCATGCAAATAATATTTCTTCCTGGCCTCTCATCCTGACATGTCAGCGAGATTCCAACAAGATAAAGTGGGTGAGACATTTTCCAAATTGTAAGTCACTGTACTAGGGGACGCAAAAACACTATTGGAAGTGGTCGAGTCAGGTACCCATAACCGTCTGTGGCGAGATACATTCTTTTCTTCTGTTTGTTTCATTTTCTTGGCTCTCAGCAATCCAGGCCAAGGTTCTTATGTTCATTTAATAACATTTCTTGTCAAATTTCTCATACATAAAGTTTTACAGGCAAGTAGCATATGAACTGCAAGCTGGCTGCTAGGATTATTTTCAGAAGTGGGCAGGCGAAAGAATGCCTTATTCTAGCCCAAAGCAGGCAAGGCTTTCTTGTTAAGGACTCTCCCAGAGGTGAAACATTTCAGCATTCACATCATTTTTTTTTCTTTCAAAGCCTCTCCCCTGAGCCCTCTGCAGCTTGTCCATGGTACACAATTCAGAATCACCCAACCACTTAGGACACTGGGATGTGGAAGCAATAGCAAACACATTAGCCATTCAAGAGGAGAAACATTAGCAAGAACAGCATTTAATATGCTGTGTGCTGCCAGGATCAGGGGCTTAGACTTTCCATTTTGGCCTCACTGGTGAGACTGCAATCTGAACAAAAGTGAAATGATGCAGTGAGTTGGGCCCTCGTCTGTGCCAAACAGCAGCTTTATCATCAGTAAGGAAGCCTTAAGTGAACCCCAGGGATGGCATGGGTATTGTATTCAGAGGAAGGGGTAAAAATCCATCAACGCCGTGTAATTTAAAAGGTTTTCATGCTGTTCGCACGAAACTAGAAGCTTAGATGCCTTTGTCCTAGTTAAAAAGAAAATGGTTCTAGTAGAGAAAGATAGATTAAAAATACTAGTTACCCATGGAGTCAACTTAAGTGATAGAGGAAGACAGATGGGATCACGGGAGTTGCCCAGCATGGAAGAGGAGCCACACACCATCCTGCATTTGCAGAAGAGCACACTTTTGGAATTCCAAGCTAGACACCCATTCAAATGCATCTTTTTATTGCCTTTGATTACACAGTCTTTTAGCCCTCCTCGTCAGTTCCCAGTTGTCTCCTATTAGAGGAGAATTACAATCAGTCTTTATGCCAGGGAAGCATAAACTTGAGGCAAGAGAAAGGACAAACAGGATGGGGCAGATGATAAGAAGAGAGAGATATATGAGATAAGATTTCATTATGCAAGTTGGATTTTTACTCCTGTGCCAGGAATTAATAAACATAAACCAGGATTCCTGACTCTCCTCATATACAAATGATTATAACTTCATTCAGCCCTACAGTCTCGTTGCCTGATCTACCCTCTATTCCCTGAATCTGTTCAGTTCCCTGACACCCAGCCTTTGTCTGGCTGATTTCTCCATCAGTGATTTCCACTTGTCATGACAGCACCTACTGAAATCTTCTTCCTTCATCCAAGTAATCTCTTCTCAAAGACCTTTCTCACATCCTGCAACTTGGAATTAATCTCACCAGCAAATTGCTATTACCCATAGTTTAGCACAGGTTAACACAGTGTGTGCATGTGGTTTAAAATTGTTCTCTGTGGAAATGTTAAAGTGCCCCTACCAAATTACGGTCTGTGAGGGCAGGGCCACACCTTAGCTGGGTTGAGCGTCCCTCGGGGGGCGCACTGTCAGTGCACAATGTGCATATGTTACACTGGGGTGCAGATGCAGGCAGCACACACCTTGGAGCCCTGCAGTTTGGACCAATCCACACAGGAGACTAGCTCATGGATCACCGTGCTTCTTCAGCCTTTTCCAGGAAAGGATGCTATTCTCTCAGCTCTCACCCAATCTCCACTGCATCAGCTAAACTTGAGACACTGGAACTCAATCTTATGAGTTTTGTCAATAACTTTTTTTAAAGGACTGCCTAATCTAAAACCCATACCAATATTACAAATGCAACTGATACTTACTCTAGCCTTCAGTTTGTGATGGTGGGAATGTCCAGCACCTTTACAATTTGGCAAAAGCTTTTGCTTACTAAAATACTTATAAGTAAAAATTATTTAATGCATTGTTTGTTGTAAGAGATCTACATATATTTACTTATCTTCATAACAATCTTATGTGGCAATATTACTGTTCCCACTTTAAAAATAATGCAAACTGAGACACAGAGAGTTAGAATAACTTGCTTAAGTTTTTGCTGCTTATAAACAGTAGAGCCAAGCTTTGAACCTTGGCTTTAGAATCTCTGCTTTTAATCACAGCACAGGTAGAGGACTCAAGTTGTCTGATATTTTGATACCAATACAGGGAAACTAGTTTACTCGAAACTGTATATGAGGTCAAAGTGAGGGTCCAGACCTGGAAATTAAAGACTACAGATGGTAGATTCAGCTTTTTGTAGTTACACCCAGACCTAACTTAATAGGTAGAGACTGAGTCCATTTCCAATTACTTCCAATTATGTGTAAAATTGAGGGGGTAATTAATTATGAGAATAATATGTTTGTTTATTTGGATACCAACATATACTTTTGAATATAAATGAAACTTCAATTGTACACAAGAAATACCTAAAAACCTTATTTTAATGCTCAGAGATCAGCTAAATTAAAGTTCAAGTTCTCAGATTTTTTTGGTCTTTGAAAAACAGTTTTCCTGGAAAGATAGTGAGTCCTCCTCCACAATAACTTTATAGATTAGTATTGGGTAGGGACATCACTTCGTTGTCCCCAGTCTCCTTTGTGCAGTCTTTGATCCCCCATGGGCCACATGACAATGGCCCTTGGGGCAGCCTGAAACACTTCCTCACAGAGAGATGAACAGTGCTCACAGCCTGTGCTGAGCTCATCACCCCATGTGGGACTGTCTTCCCATGTTTCCAACGCAAAGCAATAATCACACCCAAATCAGCCAATGTCAAAATTCAATTGCGATGACTATCATGATAAAGAGTACTCAGGGTATATAATAGAGAAAAAATAAAATACAATAAAGAAAAATATTTTAGGGGAAAGATGGTGAGGGAGGGTTCACTAAGGAAGCAGCCATTAAGTTAAGTTCTGTATGAAGAATGAAAAGCATGTCTCCAGGAGAACACTGCATGCAGAGGTCTTTGAGATGGGCAAGAAGCTAGCACACATATTCTGAGAATAGGACTAGTGCAAACAGAGCAGGAAGAGCAAGGAGTAATACATTATGAGCAGAAGACAGAGAGATAGCAAGAGGCCAGATCCTGCAAGAAGCCCTGTATAACTGAGAATTTTATTCTCTATCCCAAGAGCATTGGAAAACAATAATCAAATTTATGTTTCATGAGGATCTCTCTGCTGCAGGAGAGACAGAGAAGGAATTGATGGGTGAGGAGGCGGTACACTTGGCTCTGTGGAGGTGACTTACGAGACTATGGTAGTATCCAGTAGAAAGTTACTTGGACTGGAATGGCTACCATAAAATGGAGAGTAATGGACTGATGCAAGAAATATTTATAAGGTAAACACCTGGGCTTTGGTGACAGATTTGAATTCAATCATTAAATATTTGTGGAATGAGTAAAGGGTTGAAAAAGTAAGAGTAATTTAAAGTGATTGCTCAAATCCCTGCATATCTGGGGACATGCAACACTACCAGGGAGTAAGCTTAATGGAACTGGATGCTCCTTCAGAAAGAGAGGGAGAATTCAGCGATGTGTGAGCTATCCTTAATCTGACCCAATTTTTGCTCTCCCACTGGCGCTTTCCATTCATGGTTTCCAGGGTTGCTCTTGTAGAGGCCTACCTACAGCTGCTAGTCTTGTCAGCAATGGGATGGCCAAAGTAGTTCTTGGCTGATCATCTTTTATTACTTTACAGGGGAAGGCATAGCTATGGCCCCAGGGAAATGTTTATAGATTGCATTAGCTGTGGCCTCCAGAGGACCCCTTGTATATGATTCTACACCACACTCCTAAGCCCTCTAAGGCGCAACTGTGTTGCTCAGTTTTCTTTCTTTAAAAAATAAAAATGACTTATTAGAAACCTTCACCAGCATTGCCTTTATACGCATCCTGTCTCCCATTATAAACATGATATATTTTAATTGGCTTGATAAATACAAAAAAGAAAATAAAAACTATCTGTAATTTCCCCACTGGGGAAACAAATGAAACAACAGTATTATCTGGAGAAACAATGAACAGTTGTGGCTAAGAGCTTAGGCTTTATAGTTACACAACAATTTTGGTCTTTATCCTAAAAATGCTGGGAAATCAAATAATCGGACTTACAGTTCAATGTGATTTGTCTGCTGCAGTACAGATAGAGAATCAATGGACGGGTAAGGAGGTGTCATGCTTGAACACAGAAAAATCAAAGAGTAGTCCCAATTCCAGCTCCAACACTAGTTATTAAGACTCAATGGGAAAATCACTAATAGAGCTAAACTGTGAGTTCCTCACATGTACAGGTGAATGAGAGTAGTATTTCTTTGGGTGTAAATTCCTTAGCACAATGCTCAGCACACAGTGAGACTTCAATAAATACCTAGGGATTCTTATTCATGTTTAGTATGATACCTTGCATTATTATAATAAAATGGGGGTCATATGCAGTTTTATAATTTGGTCTTTTTAACATTATTATCATTTTCCTGTGTTACTAATACACATACAAATATTTCTTGTAAGTGTTATGTGTGATGGCTGAAAAATGTTCCACTCTACAGATAACCATACACTTGAGAGTAATTTTTTTACCACTAGACATTTACATTTTTTCAACTTATAATTGTGGTATGTGGTAATGAGCATCATTGAACATAAAAAGTTTCTACATCTTTAATTAAAATTAAAATGGATTCTCAGAGTCAGAGTCAGAGGAACTAATGGTATGAAGCTTTTTGAGTGCCCTAGTATACACTCTCGTATCACCAAACTGCTGTCCAGAAAGGCAGTGCAATGTGACATTTTCACCCACCAGGTTCACATTCACGCCAAAGTGGAAGTATTTTGTTGCCTTACCCTTTCAAGAAATAGCTTTTTAAAGGAATTTGCCAGACCAACCATCTGAAGGAAATTGTGACTTGGTTGAGTACCGACTAACTACCATACTTGAAAAATCTTATCTAATTACGTTTACACAATAATCTGGGGAGACAGCGAGCACTGGCCCTGTTTTACACCAGGCTGGCTAAAAGCTGAACTAGGAAAGGAAGTCAGTATAGAAAGCAGCACCACAGTCTTGTCTGCCTACCACCCTCCTGAGATTACCCAGGTGCCTTGACATGCATTCCCACACTTCCCAAGAATAATTTCCCAGTGAGGAAAACAACCAAATATTACCATAAGCACAAGTATGTTTTTGTAACTCATCCTGAAATAAGAGAATATGTGTATACATATATATTCTTATTAGTACATAAATGAGCAGGAAAAAAATGTGTAAGTGCAGTCTGCAAAGCAAGAAGGCATTAAATGATACTGGGCCATATTACAGAATTTGGATTTTACCTGAATTGCAAAAAAGTGATAACACCAGCTGCAATATCTTGCTAGTCTCTTAGCTTTTATCTAGAGATTAGCAGAGGAAAAACTGAGAAACTCCAAAAGAAAATACTAAGAATAATGTTTCCCCTCGTCTTTACTCTATATAACAGTCTCTGACCTTGGGAAAAGACAGGGAGATTTCACTATTTTACTGGTGCATTCTATATCAATATCCTGCTAGCAACTCTTTAAAATTAATTCATCTGTGGAGTCTCTAAAAGAAAACTTTCCCTTACCAACTGCTTCATATAATGTCCCAAAGTAGCTTAGCTTCCTGGCACTTTTATTAACACCTACATAATTTTTAGATAACATATTCCTGCTAATGAAACTCCTTTCCAAACATAATCCCAGAAATAAACGACATCATTACACATTTCCAGAAGTCCCACTGTGTACAGAGAGCACTGAATTGTTTCCTCTTTGAGGCAAGTAAATAAGCAATATTGCTGACAGATTGCTAAAACTCAAGGCCACACATGCAGCGGGAGTATCAACGGAATTTTCCTGCCTTTGCCCATACCTGTCTTAAGGGAAAATCAGGCAGAATTGGCATATGGAGTCTACTTTTCATCCACAAAAGCACCCTTTGCATCACAGCGAATATCTCACCACAAATCAAGTCACCGGGACCTCTTGATGGGTCTGATTCCAGGAGACCTCCTTCATATGTGGTGGGGATCTCACGTGCGTTCCTTTGGGGAGACTCCTCACAGCCAACGCTGGGTCTCACACTGACTCAGAGAGAATCTTGCTATGGTTTTTTTACAGCCATGAAAATGTGACATAACCTTCCTACTTCACCTCTGCCCCAACATGATAACAGATTTATTAGATGGACATGCCAAATCATCATAACGTAGGAAGCATGAAAAGTAATGCCTAAATGAAGGTAAAGCAGAGCAAAAATAGCTTTTGAATCAGCTTTTAGAAGGGATGTGGGTCAAAAGATCAGCAAACCTGCTGATGATTTTTGCTTCCCAATCTCACCAGCAGGACACTTTAAATGACTACTTTCCAGCTGCTCTGCCCAGCAAACATCTCAATCCTAAGGAGCAGAACTGAATCACTGCCACTGTCCTGCATACACCTGACAAGAGGAAGAGCATGTTCATGCTCATGCTCTTCCTCTTGGTGCAAAAAACCACTAGACCCCCTCCACCTCTAAAATCCAAGAAGGGAGAATTAGAAATAAAAATGTATTCACAGTCTGACAAGGGAGTAGCAAATACTGATTCTAGATTCTAGCTTCTTAAATAAGTAAAATATGTGGAGTTGGGAAAAAACCATGTGTGGGAGGGAATCCTATGTCCTAAAGATGAAAGAGGATAAAAGAAAACAATTTGACAGGGAATAAAACAGTAACTTCCTCACCACCAGTTCGGAGGCTGGTAGGTTAGCTGAGCTGGGCAGGGAGTTCCAGGAACCATTGGCTAGGAATCCGCCATGCTGAGTGGTCCACCCTGTGCACAATAGACACAGAGAGGTCATTGGTCCAGCAGAGCTACCCAGGAGCCTGGGGTTTTCAGGAGCTCATGTTTTAATACCGATCTTCATAGTCTTTATGTCTCAGGTCTTACATGATAGGCATAAAGACTGTCTGTCTGGCAAGGAAAAAAGGTTTTATAAGCCATTAAAAGGAAAAGGCAGCTCTAATGTCAGGCTGTGCTCTCCATTAATGGTGCTGCAGCCTCAAGGTGGGAGGAGGCCAGGACTTGGAGCAGAAGACCTGGGACCTCCAGTCAATGAATCAGTAGCTCTGACCTTCAGAGACCTTGATCTTAGCTCTTGGCCTAGGAGTGGCAATGCCTATCCTGCCTCCTGCTCTGGGCTTCCATGAAAAACATAAGCAAAAAAAGTGATGTGCCATAAAGGGAAGACATGAGGAGACACTGTGTACTTGGTGCTACTTAAGGAGGACAAAGGAACCAAGTCACCAGAGATCAGTCTTCACATGCTTTCACTGAGGTGGCAGATAAATGTTAATCCCCACCAGACAGTACTGGACATACTGAATATTTAGAGGCAATCGAAAATTTTTCCAACAGCCTAAAGATCCTACAGTACAAAAGAAACCTCAGAAATGTAAATCTCTAAAGTCTTTTGTTTGATTGGTTGGTTGGTACTTGTTTCTTTGTTTTTAACACGAAACAAAGTAATCGCAGACTTTCTCTGGACTACATTTTGAAACTGTGATAAGCACAGGGATCAGTCAGCAAACTCTGTAAAATGAAGATTCTGATTCTGTGCCTCTAGAGCAGGGCCTGTCTACCTTCTGTCCTTTCTAGGCTGCCACCCTTTCCACAGGTCCACACACGACATTTGAAGTGGTAAGGCTGTAGAAGACAATTAAGGGAGGCCAAGGAAGGACTTAAAATGTCATATGCTTTTAGACTAGAAAGGGCCCAAATTAAAAATCCTGAATCTGTGTATGAGGACAGTGAGGCCCACGATTAGCTGACTTGTACAGCATCACCAGAAGGCATATTTTTCACTGCCCACAGAATCTGTCCACCTCCCCTCTGCCATATTCTTTGCTCCACCAGTCTGGCTACCATACACTTGGCCCTTTTGCCCTTCGGTTTCTTATTCTGTCTCTCTTTCTGATTCTTTTGGAAGTAAAGGAAGAACGGACGTAAGAATCTGACTGTAGTATATGAACTACATCCTAACTCTGAATCATGGAATCTTTTACCTAAAGGACATAAGAAAAGAAATGAGGATGAGTTTCCAGAGGGAACAGAAGCTAACCACTCTCAGTTCTCAATGACCCACAATGACATTCAATTTAAAGTGAGGAGGTCTTTGTTTCCAAGGGTGGCCCCTGGTACCTGTCCATGCACCAGTAGGCAAAGCAAGGCCCCTGGTACCTGCCCATGCACCAGTAGGCAAAGCAAGGCCCCATCTCTGTCTACACAACATTTAGGGGGCATAGTTACTGAAGCACTTGGTACCTAACTTATCTTTTAGAACCCTCATAAGAAAAATCTCTAGATCCAAAAAGGTAAAAAGATTTCCAAGTACAAATATTGAATCTAGAGATAATCCCCAGTAGGCTCTCTGCTCAATGGTCATGTTCCAAAAGTGAAAAGCAAAAGAGAGAGAATTTGCACTGAATGAACTTCATCTGTGCTCCCAATCACACAAATTTATGAAAACCATGCTTTAAAAGCTGCTTGAAAGTTTTAGTTCTTTTTGATATTAATTATCCAACCAAAAGCATGAAATTAGGAAGTTTCTTTGCTCCATTTTTTGCTTCTCACATAGGTACACCCAAGGAGACAAACCTAACAGGGGGAAAGAGGACTGAGAAAGTAAAAAAAAAAAAAATTGCTCTTGAAAAAAAACCATTGAAATTCAGCAAATGCTCCTAAAAATACAGCATTTTCCCATTTAGGGAATTGCTACATTTTCACCTACCATTTGGTCACGAATGGAGTATTTGAAGAAAGGTTTGGCTCTAAATGAGGCTTAGCACGTACATGGGAATATTTACTCCCAAGTGCTTCTATTATGCCAATAAATACTGAACAGCAATGGGTACACTTCACACAGTAAGAACTTTCCACTGCAGTCAGCACTGTACCCAGTGCATTTCCTGGTATAGGCATTAAAGTTTCGTGAGAAGATTTGCCTACAATGACTACACTGCTAAAACTCCCTGGGTTATTTGGATTTCATTATTAATATGTACTTTTAAGTACCCTTGTTAAGATCAGAGTCCCAGCAAAATTAAGTTTAAAATATCCTAGTCCTGTGTGTGGAGAGATGCCTATCATTTGGGACTTCTTGTGTATTATAAATAATAAGACAGATTGAAGGGTTTGGAAAGTTTTTGCTGTACTCTAAATAGCTGAGACGTTATTAACTAAATAACCTCTGACAGAGACCTATATGATCCCTAAGAGCTTATAGCATTAATGTCACCTTAAGGATTTAGCCCCCTCCTCCAAAACTGGATTTCTTCTTTATTAAATATTAATATTATAATAAATAAGAAATTGCAAGTGAAATAAGCCAGTCAGAGAAAGACAAACACCACGTAATTTCATCATACGTGGGATCTAATGAACTGAACTAACAAGCAAAACAGAGACAGACTCGAAGATGGAGAGCAGGCTGGTCACTCAGGGTGGGGGTTGGAGAGAGGGGGGATCAAGTGAAAACGAAAGAGCACTCGTGGACAGGGACAATGGTGTGGTGGTAGTGGGGTTGGAGGGGTGGGTATGGGGTGGGTGGGGGTGGAAGAGGGTATAAGGGGCATAAATGGTAATGGAAAAAAACAATAATAAAAAAGTGAAATCGCACCTGTCAGTTTTAGTCAATGAATCAAGGAACAATGTTAGGTTATTTACATAAAATGAAACCAAAGGAAATGTGCTTTCATATTGCAAAATGCATATGTGGTCATCGTCTTTGTCCCTCCATGCACGCTGGGAGACTGAAAAGGCGTGAGGTGAGCTGAGGTATCATAAGTATGAATTCCAAAGATAGGAGACGCTCAGGCTGTGCCCTCAAATGAATCTTCCTGGCAGCAATCCCTGACTTAGAGCCCGTCAACCAAACAGCTTTTGTTACCTCTTCGCCCAGCACATCAAACCTCCTCAACACACCTCTCCCTTCCCCTCATCTCTACCCAACTCTACTTGTAAGCAGATCTGGCAAAACATATTTAAAACCTCCAATAATCTCGAGAGGCGAGAAGAAGCCTTAGGGTTGGGAGGTACAATAAGCAGAGAATTGAAGTGATCTCAGGGTATTTTCAGGATATAAAGGGTTGTAAAACGAGAAAAGTAAGAATGGCAGGAATTTTCAAAGAACTATAGGTTACTATGAAGCAACACACAGATGGGGCAACACTTCTTTCCAACTTGGAAGCTAGCACAAACAAAGGAGTAAAGTGGCAGCAATCTCTTCTGAGATTAACTAACTGCTATAAAACAAAGCTAAACTAGCCATGTACTGTCCTGAGTGAACTAACAGAGAATAAAACACCAGACCTGTGAAAAGACAGGATAGGTCAATGGACATGTATACCATATTCAAAACTACAGTGTGAGGACAGGAAGACAAAGTATCTTTTTTTAAATAATTTTATTTATTTTTTTAAAATAATTTTATTTACTTATTTTTCAAGTACAGTTTTTTGTCTATTTCTCCAGCCCCCCCACCCTGTGCTCCCACCGCCCTCCCACTTCCACCCCCCTTAGTTCTCATCCCTGTGTCCTTCATATTTGTTCCTCCAAATCCCTCCCCCTTTTTCCCCCTTAAATTCCCTTCCTCTTCCCTCTGGTCACTGTCCCCTTGTCCTCTGTTTCAGTGTCTTTGTTTTTATTCTGCTTGCTTGTTTGTTTTGTTGTTTAGCTTCCTGTTAAAGGTGAGATCGTATGGTATTTGAGGAAGACAAAGTATCTTAAAGACATCATTTCTTCCCAACCTGATCTAGAGGTTCAGTGCAATTCCAATCAAAACACCAGCAGGGTCCTTCCAGACTATTCTGAAATGTATAAAGAGTAAAGTGTTCCAGAATAGCTAAGGATCTCATAAAGAACAAGGGTAAAGTGAAGGAATCATCCCAGGTGGAAAGTTATAAAGCCATAGTAACAAAAAACAAGGTCGTACTGCTGCATTGGGGGTGACAAATAAAACAGAATGAAGAGCTCAAAAATGTCCCAAATATGGAAACAATATCTATGATGATAGCCAATGTGAAAGTATAATTGATATGACAGTGTAATGGTTAAGAATATGAACTTTAGGGGCAGGAAGCAGGCATTCTCTGTCCTACCACTGACTAGTTGTGGCACAGTTTACTCATCTGTAAAGTGGGATGATTATAACTTATATCTCATAGATATAAATACCTCCTTGCATGGATACCCTTGTTACAGTACCCTGTGTGACCAGTAGGAAACTGAGGGAGTGACAATGTACGACTTTTAGTGCTGGGGACAACAAACATTGCAGCTTCTGTCTTGATTTCTTGGATCCCTCTCTTGGGGGTGACTGAGTGGCCATATTGAGAGGTCATGCAAGTAGCCCCATGGAGAGGCCAGCAGATTGGGACAGAGTTCCTTATCTACTAGTGAAATTTGCCAAACATGTGAGTGCACCACCTTGAAAGTAGAACCTTCACCTCCAATTCGGGCTTCAGATAACTACAGCAATAATGTCAGTGAAGGTCTAATGGAGTTGCCAGTACATTGCAGACACTGCATAATTTAGAATTTCCATTAGTGTTATCATTACAAAACACTAGAGATTCAGCAGGAAATCATGGTACAGAGAGCTCTGTTCTGTGCCCACAAGGATAATGTCTGAATTATCTTTGCATTCCCAGGGCCGAGTATGGGCTCAATAAAATAGGTGTTTATGGAATGACGACTATGTGCCAAGAGCTGTTCTAGGCAGTCAGAGAATGAATGAATGCCTAAAATTCTCTCCAGCTCTTCCATCATAAGAGAACATAGCACAGTGAATAAAATCCTTGCATGGAAAACAGAAAAAGGAAACTCAGTGACTTAGACAAACGATCTTTCAGACCGGTCCAAATTCCCCCTCCCTCAAAGAAGCTAGCCCACCCAGTCTGGCTGAGAACTTCATCTGTTTTATTCAGACCACTGAAATAATCACGAGGAAGAAATAGCGCAGGAAGAAGGTTAGAGTAGCATAAAACATAAATATTAAGTCTTAACATAGTGCTCTTGCATTTCATCCAACTCTTAAATAATCTCTATAGATTGCTTTAAGTTATATTGTCATGTTGAAATTTTTTAAATTAGTTTATTGATCTTTCTTTTTCTTACCCCCCCCTTAAATACTTGATATATTTAAACTACATTAGAATATGCACGCATTTCTTAATTTAATCATCCATCTGGAAGCCAAAGAAAGTTGTCTCCTTAAACAACTTAGAAAATCCTGGGGGACACCATTTTACAGTGGATGACTTTGAAGTTATGCAAATATTTTTCATCTAGTATGCAGAATTTTTTTATTTTACATAAGACTCACATTGCACTGTCCCAATATGCACAAATTTTTTTATCATGGTTCCAGTAAATAATATTAATTTCCCAATAACATGGTTCAAATCTTAAACACAGAATGTGAACTGTGAGTATAGTAATGGCAGAACATACAAACCTGACTGCTGTCTCCACAGTCCACAGACCACTACGTAGAAACCAAAGAGCATCAACATGATGGCTGGCTACCTCCCTTCTTTCATAGCCTGTCAGTTATTTGTCATCACCTTTGTCATTTCGTTCCCACACAGACGGTACAGCGTGTGGCTGTGTCACCTCCTCATGGACAAGTGACAAACCCACATGTACAAAAATAAATAAGCACAAGAAGGAATTGGTGAGCAAAGATGAAAGTGCAGCATAAAACAAATGGTGAAGTAAAATTGTATGTTGTTAGAAAATGTTCATAAAGTTAGAACAAGATCTAGGCCTGCAGGAAGGTACAATAAAACCCATATGGAAAAAGTCCAATAAATATTAAAAAATAAGGTAAATTCACTTCAAGATCTTTTTGTTCACCTGCACTAGGAACAGAAAGCTACTTTTGCTTGAAATGAGGCGTTTACTTCTAATTTGAATTGAAGCCTGTAATAAAAAGCAAATCTCAATCAGTTTGACTACAAACTAATAAAATTAGTTGCCACATTGAAAGAAAACTACAATTAGTAGGAAAGTGAAGACACTTTAACTGCCCATAAAGGCTGTTTTCATTGTTTCATAAGTCAGCATGAGTTGATTAATGTTAAGATTCCTGGTGAAGCTGTTGCTCAAACAAAGATGTTTTTGTGAAATTTACACCCAGATGCTAAAGACGTGTGGTAGAAACAGCTGACCAGGAAATTTCGACAGTGCCGCCGTTCAAAAGACTCTGGCTATGCAGCCAAAGAAACTTAATATGGGAGAACTTATCAGTGTCAATGAGGAAAGTGGCTGAGATGAAAGGATGCTGCCCCAGAGGAAGTGACGTCAGCAAAATCCTGCAGATTAAAAGAACCCTCAGAGATATTCTACAATGTTGAAAGTGCAACAGATAAAATGCTGGAAACTGATCCAAACTGAGAAAGGAATATGACTGTTTTCCAAGGCATTAGAAAAGACACCCAGTTCATATCATAACTTGTATGACAAGAAAGCAAGTACTGCTCAACCTTTTTTTGATGTTACTTACGATGAAGTAAAACAATTCTCAATTAAATAATCCTAGATACTTCTAATGTTTTACGTTGCAATGTACTAAATGAATATTAGTTTTATTTCTTCATATTCCTATTTATTCATAGCCAACAATAAGAGAGTCTTTAATGTTTTGAACAAAAAAGCATATAACTTTCCCCATGAAGATACTTTTAATAGTTGAGCTAGCGCAATTATTTTTACCGCACAAAGTAGGGACTGCTGGAATCTGGTAAAGAAGTCATGATAAAAGAAAAAAGAAGAAATGTGTAAGACATGACGAATCTGTTATACTTTGGTGGTTAATAATATAGTTCAAAACAAATTTTAATAACCCTGGCTACCTAGTCTTTAAACCCAGGGTTTTAGAATGAAACAGAAAAACTGCTACCTTTTCTCAAGTTTCAGAACAAATTTGCTTTTTGATTTGTATACCCAGGAAAAGAAAAGCATTAGACTGAGGTTTGAGTCCAAGTTCAAAACTGGGCTCTACCACGAACTCCCCGGGAGACGCAAAGCCAATCCCTCTATTCATTCTACAAACATTTCTTGCCAGACCCCTGCTATGCATGGAAGATACAAAACTGAATATAATATGAAATCTGGCCTCAGAGAACTCACAGCTTATTAGGAAAGAAAAACCAGAAATTGCTACAGTACAATTCTCATTTATAAATCAAATCTAATAATGCCTATGTCCCAGAGGTACTGGGCTTAAAAAATGAGACTGCATGGGAAAGCATTTTGCTACAAAGTATTATACAAGTACTAGCTGGTTCAGTGTAATTGTAGCACCTGACAAAACTAGACTAGATTACTTTTATCCAGTGGTTCTCACAGTGGGGTTTCAAGCCAGGAGTGTCAGCATCACTTTAAAATGCATATTCTCAGGCCCCACCCCAGACCTAGTGAGTCATAAACTCTAGAGAGGGGGGCCCCAAAATCTGTGTTTTGGTAAGTTGTCCAAGTGATTCTCATGCAGCTAAAATTTGAGAAGCACTGATGAGTGTTATCTTTGTAAGATTAAAACATGGGTAACTTCAATCCTAGTATATACAAGATACTATTTCCCAATTATCAATGAGGAAATTAAAGCAGAATCTAACCAAGTCTTGTTTGCCAGGAAAATGAGCTAAAGTCCTAATAAGCTATTAATCACCGTGTTTGTATTTGTCCACAGTCATCTGCTTCTCCAGTCCTTCCACTAAGATTAGAATCAGAGTAGAGTCTCTGCCCATAATTCCACTGCTAGGGTGGACTGTGGTTTGAGTCTGCATTTTAAGTAAACAAACAAAGGTTACACAAACCTAACACAGATTATACAAACATGTTACTCAACATAACAAGTAGAAGACTATATTATTTCAATGAGAGGGTCATTAATTTAATCAGAAAATTCATTTTGGAGGACTCCTTCAGAATCCATGACACATTCAGGTCAATATCATCAGTGTTAATAACGTTTTCCCCTTTGGTGATGAAAATCATTTTCTACCCTTCCAAGAGTTATTTGGAATAATAAGTTAGAGAAGCATTCAAACATGGTAATATTAGGCAGATTTTGAAAAATTTCACCAATTCTTCTGGTTCCATAAAGTAATATCCTCTTGGACTAAATATTAAACTCAACAGCCATCTTCATTTGCACATATGCTCATTTATTATCACCTAGAGGATAAAGTGCTATATTACAGATGTTTATGACAAAGCCATCCAGAACCTTCACAGAGACCAGCGTATAATGAGCACTCAAAAAATATTTGTTGAGTGAATGAGTCCCCAAGGTTGCAAAACATGAATAATAATCGTTACATTCTTAGTACCGACCATACATCATAACCAATCCTCACAATAGCTCTGTGAAATTAGCATTAATATTTCCATCCAACAGATGAAGGGTCTGAGACTGAGCTTTCAGAAAGAGTCAATATCATTCATTTCGTGTGTGGCAAATTAAACATTTTAACAGAGGTCACTCTGACTCACAAGGCCTTTCAATGAAACTACTCTGAAGTGCTGGGCCACTGTCACCGTCTTTAACCAGGACAAACAGTACATTCATTGTATATGTGCCGGTGTAAATTGTTTAATAAGCCAAAGTGGAGAAATCAAAATTGATCATAGGGAATACCTGCTATTGGTTTACAGGACTGCCCGGAAATCTGGCCGCTCCCTTTGCTTCCTGAGTTGTTTTCTTTGGTATTTCATTTCAGCTATACACTTGTCTGTGACTAGAACTTGTCCTTGTTATCAGTTAGTTTATTTAGAATAGTAGGCTTCACAGAGCACATGACTATGTGAACGAAACTTGCTCTGGCTATTGATTACTTTATTTAACGTAACAGGATTCCTGGAGCATGTGAAGGCTTTTGTCACTCAAAATTACCCGGCCCAAGACCATATATTGGTTCCTTTATTTTACTTTTAACAGAACCACAGGTGCTAATTAGGAGCTCTTCCCAGCTGCCAGATAAGTTTCTGAGATCCCAGACTGCCATCAGTCTCATCATCGTTAGCCCTGAAGTGCTCCTCCATGAGGAACTTTTCACACCTGACATGTCCCCGCTCTTTGCAAATGATTTTAAATGGCTTCTTAATTAGAAGTAGTATGTTGCCCATTGCTAATGAAGCAGGCAGAATCTGCGGTCAGGAAACAGTGATTGTTCCGATTCCCCCTCTTCCTCTCTAAGGACACCTGTTTCTAAGTGAAGTAACTGTGCCTGCTCTTTAGCCAGCGTTGTGTCTCTCCACAGCAAAATGTGAATTCTTTATCTCTGGGTTGCAGATTTTTGCAGGCATCATAAAACTCCAGTCTAGCTAACTTTATTTTAATGTCTTTCCC
Source organism: Artibeus jamaicensis (assembly GCF_021234435.1). Classification (NCBI taxonomy): domain Eukaryota; kingdom Metazoa; phylum Chordata; class Mammalia; order Chiroptera; family Phyllostomidae; genus Artibeus; species Artibeus jamaicensis. Next base: position 12,363,133 of record NW_026522046.1, on the reverse strand, counting down.
CTTCTACCAGGGACTTCTGAAAGACAGAAAAGATTATTTCTTTCAGGAAGAATTATCTGTGTAGTCTATTTATTTAACTCAGGTGGTGATTCCCGTATGTTTTGCAAAGGTATTGAGCATTCTGTCAAAAAAAAAGTGTTTTCTCATTAGGAAGCCCCGCTAGCAAGAACTCAGAAAGTATAGCCAAATTCAAAGAAATCCTTAATCCCCACCCCCGTTAGAAAAATAGGTAACACAGCCCACTATTGTGAAGAATGTGTTTTGCTTTTTTATTCCCACTGAATTTTCAAAATTTGGTTAATAAATGTCTTAAATAAATAAAAAGAGAAAGATCATTCCTCAATTTTATTTCATTCTAAAAACATATAAAAACTTTTTTTTATTAACCAGCTGTTTAACTAGGACAATAATACACATCATACTTGGAAATGTATAAGCAAACTCCTGAAAGCTCCCAGCAGCTGCTCCTTATAACCCCAGAGCAGGGTTTCATCAGCCTCGGTTTGGAACTGAGCCGAGACACCTCGAATTAAACCAAGCTGAATCCCTCCCTCCTCTTCCCAAGCCCTTGACTTGGTTGTCGTCAGCCCACCAAAGCTCTTCTGTACATCCCTTTGAGGTCATCTTCCTCTCCATCTCTTCATTACAGGTAGCCCACCCCACAACATCAGAGTGCTATATTCATACACACAAATCAGGAATAGATACTTGAACGAGGAATTGGAAATTTAAGGGCAAATTGTGCTAAAATTGATTACTAAGTCAAAGTCATCTGTTGCCTTTAACAACACTAACGTACATTCAGCATTACTGTCTTCCAGGCACTCTGGGCATGGCTTTGTATGCCTGACCTTGTGTGTCCTTACCTGATGACACTATGGAAAATGTACTGTAGTAGCCCCATTTTAGAGACTAAAAAGGCTTTTGTGAGAAGAATCGCATACTTAGAAGCAACAGAGCCAGGTTTCTCCTAGATTAGAAGGAAACCACAAGAGAACTTGCCATTAACTAGAACGAGAGGATACAACATACCACTCAGGCTGTAGCCTCCACCTGGAGCGAGCTTCGTCCAAAAGCACACCCAGCAGAAATTTAGCCAATTACTAGGCTGGAAATCTACTGAGCTCGGGAAACTTGTGCCAAGCCACCTATCAACTTACGGTTTGTGAGTGCTTACCTGCTTCCTTCTTAGCCCTGGAGTATTTAAGGCAGTGACTCCCAAAGCGGGACTACTTGCTGAATATGCAGATTCCTAAACCTCTCCAGACCACACAAATTAAAATCCCTGTAGTGGGTCCCAGGAGTACATAATTTTTAGTAAGTTCCCCCAAGAATAGACTCTTGAGCACTCTAAAGTCTCATAACTATTGTTCAAGAGCCTCAAAGCCAAGGTTTCTCTTGTCATAAGAGTCACTTTGTTCCTTTCAGTGCAGCAGGTGAGGCATGCATCATATCCCCAATGCAACTCTCCCCACCCACACTTAGAGGAAGAGAGATTGCCTTATTGCGATGATAGTCGTGCCCCCAATTGTATAAGTGAAGAAACAAAAGTTGAGATAAATTGATTTGCCCAGAATTGGATTTGAAGGCAAGCTTCCTAGTTCTCAGCCTTGGCTCTTTGTCAAGCTTAATTAGAATCATTAGAAGTAAATAGCGTACCACTGTTAGATCGCACTTTGCAAACCTGTCTGGAGAGAGGTGTAACACAGAAGCTGATTGATTATATAGGCCAGGTCCTCAGAAATAAGGGGGGAAATCACTGAATTAAATTTTAAGAGATGTGCAATAATTCTATGAGTCTCCACTCCATACCATAAATTTATTTAAAAAATAAAAGATAGAATTATATCACCTTTAATTACAAGCCTTATAGTCTGGTAGCAAACCAGACTTAGAGAGTCTTGAGACATCATGCCAAAGAGGACCAAGATCATCCAAAGCAAAGCCAAAATCCATGTCAGCATCCAGCTTGCAAAAATGTCAGAGCAAAAAAAGTTAGTGTCAGTACCAGTCACTAAGAAGCCAAATTATTGGCAAATTCATTTTCAGAGTGTTTGAAATAGAATTTTGTCAGTGCCATTGATATGGCTAAGTTTGACCTCTTCAGAGGTCAAAACAAATGGACTTAAAAGAAAATAACAAATTTCCTTTTTCTTTACCACATCATAAAGGGAAAATCTTGCATTGGCCACATAACTGCACAGACAGTGACCATCCAATGAAAAGTATCCAAACATCTACGTTGATGTCTACATCTGTCAGTATCTATATTTACATCTATGTCCCCTATCATGGGTTTTTTCTTCAAAGAGCAGACAAGGTGACAATGCAAGTTTCTTATATTGAACAGAAATCGGTACAGTGACAAAGTGCAGAGACGAACTACTACAACAGGAAGCAGCAGGACAGCAGGGGCTCTAGACTCAGTAAAAGATGCTAACAAGAGGAAAGGCAGAAAAGTTAAACTTAGCATGGATACTCCAGCCTACCAGGATTAAAATTCTCAAAAACTATCATATTAAAAAATGGATCTCACACACAGAACCAAAAGTGTAGTTATGTGAAACATTCAACTACTGAAAGGATGATTGTTTTCATTTCTGTAGACATATTCACAGGGTGACTCCAACTTTGCCACCTGCCCTCTGTCCCAGAAACATACATTCATAGACACAAAACATCCTGTCTCAAAGGCAAACATTAAACTTATAGTCAGCCAAGACGTATGTGGCTTTTTCGACAATCAACATATCTCAAAATGACTTCTCTTATGATGGATTTCCTTATCTGTACTAATCAGAGTCATTGCTTTGCCCTCATCTATCTCGCTAGATTGTTTTTTAGATAAAATTATGTCACATAAAGGAACGCACTTTATAAAGTATAAAGCACTATATATACAGGATATATTGCTATTGGTATTGATGAATATTTATACCAGACAGTCAGGCAAGACCAAACAAGAGATGCTTCAGTGAATAAAAGCATCTGATAGTGGAGAACTGATCATAGGAGCCGGAACAGCTAGTCCTCTGTCCCACTTCCGTTCTGGTTTTGCTCCCTATGTCTTGCACAAACTACTCTCCATTCTACCACTCCTGTTGGGGTGGGAGGCAGTTTTGCACTCAGCTGCTAATGTGTCACGACAGACTCCACATTTTTCTTAACCAGTGTGTTCACAAAGCACAGGTCTTTACAGTGTCTGAATTAAATTGTAAATTGGCCCATGGGCTAAACACGTAAACATTTTGATACCCAAGATTGATTTCAATTTTGCTTTCCAAAATGCTTTCCAAAAATGCATGACAGTGTGAGACTGCAGATCAAGGATTTGCAACCAGTGTGCCACAGCACACTGGTGTGCTCCAAGAGTGTTGCAAACATGCAATACCTGACTATTTAGTCAGGGGCACTGACCTCTTTCTTTCAAATTGTCAAATAAGTAAATGACAATACCCAACACAACAATAGCCACCTGGTGTAAATGAATGAAAATTATACCTATTTTTTGTCCAACCAGCAGAAGAATTTTAGTAATTAGTTTATGTGTGCCATGAAATGAAAAAGGTTGAGAAACACTGCTATAAATTATTAGACTATGACACACCACATTCTAAATTAAAGTTAAATTCCAATAATCTGTCAGGCAATCTAAGTGGAATGCACAGTGTGATGAATTTCAGAACTTAATCACTCTCTCTGTCCATTAGAAAATTACACTAAATTCCTCTATACTACATTTCCACAGCTATGCAGAAATGATTCTTTAAAACCCTTCAAAGGAATACAAATATATACAAATATCTATGTGGTCCAAATTAACTCATAGAAAAGAAACACAAAGTATCTTTTGATTCTTTGGGAATGTTTTATGTGTTAATGAACATAATTCATACACCAGTGGTCCAGTTTGGTCAGCATCTTTTCTCCACCAGCAACAGTGAAGCTATAGAACTAATTTGATGTGGTAGAAAATGCACACACAGGTCTGGAGGTCAAGACAACTGGCTTCTAGACATGCTGTGTCACCAACTTCTATATAACCTTGTATAATTTACGAAGTCTCTCTGGAACATAGAATCTTCACTAAAATGAAACAGGTCAACTCCATCATATGAAAAGTCCCTAACATGGTCTCTAACTTACTGCCAATAACTGTTCTTTCCTTTTTCCATAATAGAACCTCCTAGTTTTATCTAGTCTCATGTCTATTCTGTCTTCCTTTGTAACTAGGCATGACTGTTTGGGTGAGTTCACATCAATAACATATGAGTAAAAGTGCTATGCCCTTAGAGAAAAACACTATGTCCTCTCCCCTCTCCCTCATTCCCCTGTCCACTTTCCATAAGCTGAAGGCAGACAGGGTTATAAGTCCTCCGCATCACAGCAATGAGGACAAGATACCCTAGTGATGGCAGGACAACTTGATAGAAAGAACCTGAGTCCCCAAAACCATGGGGCTGCCATTTAGATAATGGCATATAAATCTGGACTATGATCAAAAAAGTAAAATAAACTTTAATTACTATCATTTGGAGTATTTGGGAATAGCTAAACTTGGCTCTCATTTTTTTCTCTCAGTTTGGAAGGCTATGTAATATAGTAAAACTATAGGTTTTTTTAAAATTCTAGACCTGTTTTCAATCCTGACTCAGCTGCATAACTTGGGGAAAATTCCTCAAAATCCCTGAAACTCTGTTTTCTCATCTCTATATAATATAAGGGAAATCAAGACTATCAGAATGCCTAGTGATTAGAAACTGATCAAGTGGTATGACAGGGTAATATTTCAGAAAAGAAACCTGGGGTCGTTCAGTTTTGTTGTTTTGGAATAATTTACAGCTCTCAAGATACCAAACTATTACCACCTAATGGATGGGACATGTAATCAGCTTAACATCCTGAGACCTCTGAGCGTGTTTCAATCACAAACCCCACTGTTCATATTATAGGCTTTAATCAGAAAAGGAAAGAAAAGGGTTGTGGCCCGGTGCCTGTGGGAGATCAAAGGCTCTGAGTCCTAATTCCCTAGTCAGATCATGTAACACTTTGAGTGGCCATTGAGTTTGCACATCCCCTGAGACTACAGAAAGAGTGTAGGTATTTCTGCAAAAAATGGATATTTGAATAATGTAATACAATTTGATATACAATATCATGACAGAAAAATACACATTTCCTTTGTGGAGAATTTTTTTAATATGCAATCTTAACATCATAACAGTCAATGAGCAGCTGAAACTGTCTCACTCCTTCATATGCCATTCTCTATCATCTCAAACTCAAGCAAGTCAGTGATATGAAAGATTTAGATTAAAATCTTCTCTTAAGGGAGAGTGCCTTTCATCCCCCACAGGCAAATTTTGAAACCAATTTACTGAACACCATGGAGATTTTTTCACCTTGCCCCCTGAAATTCTAGACATTGGCTTAGAACAGAATTAAATTACAGAACCGGTTGCTTTTACCTGAAAGAAAATTTTTACATTTGTTCGGAAATGCTTTCCTTCCCTGGTAGGAATAGAAGTTTATCATCATTACAAGCCTTCATCAGTAGGAGTAATGGCCCAAAAAACATTTCCCCAAAAAGTCTCCAACTACACATCTCTGCTGTATTATGACTTACGTGGTTGAAAATCTGTAATCCTTTTTATTCTAAAATAGATACCTGTCTTAACCTTCAGAGAGTTGATATAGAGTTCTGAATTACACTTAAAACAGAAAAATAAGGGATAAATATTAAAATCATTAAATAGATTTTACCAAAGCAATAAAAAGAAAATGACTCATTCCAGTCCACTGTTACACGATTTGTCATTTTGAGGGCAGTCTCTTTTCCTTCAACTAGAATGCAGAAGTCTTCTCTGTCTACTTGCCTGTCATCTTTCTGTCAAAAGATTTCTCACATCATATTCTTTTTTACCTCTCAAAACACTTCACTTTAAAATTTTATCACAGGATTTTCTAAGTATTTCTTAGGTTATGTCACATAGCACAAAATATAAAAAGCTCCTATTTTTTAAAAAAAGTCAGCCTTAATAAGAAGAAAAAAGATTTCACTGACTATCCAGAGCACCTTTTTTGAATTGAACCTATAATCATTCCCCTCACAATTTCTCATATATTTCTAAAGCTTGATGGACAGTTTGCCTCATTAAAGTTAATGTGACATCACTATAAAAACAGAGAGAATAAAATGGCGTGTGAGGGTTCCTTTTCAGTCCTAAATCCTTTTTCCTGAGGCTCTCTTGCAAGAAAAATTCTGCTGGAAGAATAAGTTTATACCAGAGTTAAAAGTTCATTCGCTTTGACATACCTGGGCTATTGTAGAAGAGAATCCTACTTTCACAGTAAGTTTCACCATCCTCTCCGCATGCTCTTTCCTGACCCCTCATCAAGAATTTAAATGCATTTTACCTATGACCAAAATGCTCTGCAAAGAGACTTTTTCTGTCCTCATTCCGGCCCTATGGCCACAATACCTCTCAAGTCTCACAGCGCTCCACAAGCAGATGGGGGAGAGAAAGGTGATCAGATTGCCTGCTCCTAGATACCAGGTGATGGCAGTTAACAGAGAGAGCTCCCCAGACCCCATGCCAACACTTTGGGGGAGGAAAGGAAAGAGGAGAAAGCAGAGCATCCCTTATTGTTTTTGGCCTCGTGACCTGTAATAGATAGATATTAGATCTGCATCTCACCCTCCAAAATTTGATCATAAAAAGCATCTTTTGTCTCCCACCTATGAGGACTCCATTCTACAGCTTCCACTAGGGCATATTTTCTCCTTCAAATCAAACAGATTTCACCATTTCTCTGAATGCTGTTTCTGAAGCTCAAAGTTCAGCAGAAATAGAATGGGTAATAAAGTTTACATTTAAAAGCACTTAACTCAGATTGAAAATAGAATTGTTTTTTTTCCAGTGTAAATAACCAAAGTGTGTGTGCGTGCGTGTGTGTGTGTGTGTATTTTAGCAAGTTTCTCTGAGAAAGTTGGGGCTAAATCACTATGCTACATTTCAGCATTTCACATTTCACTGGGTCCAAAGCTGGAATAGATTTGATATATATATATATATATCCAGCTCAGGTGAAATCATCAAGCCTTTGAAAACTCATCTTTTAAAAAAATGTCATTAACCTCTTAAGCCTAAAAAGGCAAAAACAGTATGTGCAAGGCTTGATTGTCTGAGGAGATTTCTAATGAGTTGGCACCTCTGAGGTTCATTCTCAGGAATGACTCTGATCCAACCTGCCACCCCAGCAGTGAGAGCTCAGGACTGTAATTAAGGTAGATAATGGCCCCACACAGTCCAGAGTTATATGAATGGGTCTGTACTAATTCTGGGCTCTGGGCTTTCCTTCCTTTATTCACAACCAGCGATTTATTTGAATTACTCCAGTTTATATGACCTGAACATGAGGAAACCAAAAGAACTATACAATAAGGGAAGAACTCTAGTTGTTTTTTCAATATATTTTATTGATTATACCATTACAGTTGTCCCATTTCCCCCCTTCATTCCCCTCCACCCTGCACACCCTTCCCCCCACATTCCCCACCTTAGTTCATGCCCATGTGTTATAAGGTCTTTAGCTCTACGTTTCCCACACTACTCTTGCCCTCCTTCCTGTCTATTTTCTACCCACCATCTATGCTACTTATTCTCTGTACCTTCTCCCCCCTTCTCCTCCTCTCACTCCCCTATTGCTAACCCTCCATGTGATCTTTATTTCTATGGTTCACTCCTGATCTTGTTGTCCTCTTGGTTTGCTTTTGTTTTAGGTGTGGTTCTTAACAACTGTGAGTTTGCTGTCCTTTCGCTGTTCATCTTTTTTATCTTCTTTTTCTTAGATAAGTCCCTTTAACATTTCATATAATAAGGGCTTAGTGATGATGAACTCCTTGAACTTGACCTTATCTGAGAAGTACTTTATCTGCCCTTTCATTCTAAATGAAAGCTTTGCTGCATAGAGCAATCTCGGATGTAGGTCTTTGGATTTCATGAATTGGAATACTTCTTTCCAGCCCCTTCTTGCCTGTAAGGTCTCTTTTGAGAAATCAGCTGACAGTCTGATGGAAACTCCTTTGTAGGTGACTGTCCCCTTAGCTCTTGCTGCTTCTAGAATTCTCTCCTTCATTTTAATCTTGGCTAATATAATTATGATATGCCTGGGTGTGTTCCTCCTTGGGTCCAATTTCTTTGGGATTCTCTGAGCTTCCTGGACTTCCTGGAAATCTATTTTCTTTGCCAGATTGGGGAAGTTCTCCTTTATCATTTGTTCAAGTGAGTTCTACATTTGTTGCTCTTCCTCTTACCCTTCTGCTACCCCTATAATTCAGATGTTGGAACATTTAAAGTTGTCCTGGAGGTTCCTAAGCTTCTCCTCATTTGTTTGAATTCTTGTTTCTTCATTCTCTTCTGTTTGGTTGTTTCTTTCTCCCTTCTGGTCTAATCCATTGATGTGAGTCCCAGTTTTCTTCCCATCACTATAGGTTCCCTGTGCATTTTCCTTCATTTTACTTGGTGTAGCCTTCAGTTTTTCATCTAATTTGTTACCAAAGTCAACTGATTCTGTGAGCATCCTGATCACCAGTGCTTTGAACTGTGCATCTGATAGGTTGGCTAGCTCTTGGTCACTTAGAAGTATTGGCTCTTGGGCTTTGAGCTATTCTTCCATTTGAGCCCCCCCCCTTTTTTTTTTTGGTCTGATTCACACCTGTTATGTATGAGGGGCGGAGCCTTAGGTGTTCACCAGGGCAGGGCAACCCAGTCACTGGGTTGTGATGTGTATGTCACAACCCCAGTCGCTGCATGTGGGGGTGGGGTTTGAGAGGGAACAATGGCACTTGCTCCACTCTCTCCCAAACTTCAGTCCCCGCTGCCACTTCCCACAAGCAAATTGAGCCCTTCTGGTGCTGGTTCCCAGGTAGGTGGGCTTGTGTACATTCTAGGGCCCTGTGGGTCTCTCCAGTGAAATCTCCTGTGAGGCTGGGAGTCTCTCCCCACACCTTAACACCCACAAGTGTTTCCAGTTGGTGTTTTTAGGCTTTATTTCCCAGTGCTGAGGCCCTGGGTTGCACAGTCTGTCTCATTGCCCGTTTTTTGCCTGGTTTATCTGTGCTCGAATGTGTGACCACAATCAGCCAGCTGCCTTGTATGCCTCACTGGGTCTGCTCATTGCCACCCGGTGTCCAGGGTCTGCCGACTGCCACCTGTGTGCTTGGGTCTGCCAGCCACCACTTTTTTCTGTTGTGACCCCTCTCCACCCCTCTTACCAGTCAGGATGAATGGTTGTTGTACTTCCATATGGTTCAATTTTCTGTCAGTTCTGGCTGGGTTTTTTTGTTTCTAAATTTTTGTTGTCCTTAATTTTGGTTGTGCAAGGAGGCACAGTGTGTCTACCTATGCTTCCATCTTGGCCGGAAGTCCAAAACCTCTAGTCATTTTGAATGCCTGCTACATATGACTCACTTGTACCAATCCATAATCCAATTTCACAAATAAGGAAACTGAGCTTTAACTAGGCTATGTAACCAGCCAGGACTGCAAAATTAGTAAGTGGCAGAGCAAAGATTGTAACATAGATTTTTCTTATCCTAAAACCCATGCTTCTTTCATGAAACTATGTCTCCTCCCAGAAGGATGCCATCATATTTGACTGTGTCCAGACATAAAATGAAAAGCCTTGACTTACTCTGAGCACAAATAAGGGATAACCATTTTCAATGCACCCCACCAAAACCTTGACGAAAACTTAGCTTTATGATGAGAATCACGGGATTCACTTTATGATTCTGACAAGTGGGATAAGGTACAGGGCATTGTCTCACTATAAAATGAGCTAAGAGTAAGAAAAAACAAACTGGGAAAAAAAGCCAGCCCAGAAAATGATGTCCTGGCTAGTAGACAGGAACCAAGGATGCGGTCACAGAGACCAGAGGAAGGGGACCTTAATGAACCAGTACTTCTCTCTGGTAACATTCAGAACAATATCTATATTGAAAAGTTCATCCTTGTCACATCAGAACCTTTCAAGCTAGCATGACAACATTAGGTAGGTAAGAAACTTATCAGGTAAATTTCATGATACATTATTTCTTAACACCTTACCAAAAATGGCTTTTCTCTCTTTTTCCCTAGCACATAAGAAATTCTAGAGGTCTATTAATTCACAATACTTATTCAGTGTTTGCCAAATGGAAAGAAGTTTGTTTGCCTGACGGAACTAATCTGTCTTGATTATTTCCCCCAAACCTGTAGTACCTATGTTTTTACAGCGTGTTCAGAATGAATAAATGACTCATTGAGTGCAGCATGTGACAGCTCACGGAAGGCCGCGACCCGGGGCAGCCTCACAGAACAAGGACCGCAGACTCCTGGTTTACCAGCTACACACATTCTTCAGAACTGACTCCTATTCACAGTCATCTCTCAGTTTTCCAATTAACACCTTATTTGTGTTTCAGCCTCTATCAAAAACTGATAAATTGTCCCTAAAACCCAAGTGTCAGTAATTTGGGCTAGCTCATCCCTAGGAAATCAGCAGACAAATGTTAAATAAACTACTTGTTTCCCCTTTTTTAACTGGCAACACTAGGCTCATTAAAATGTATAAAAGCAAACAGAAATTAAACACTTGGGTCTACCTTAATAATAACCTGAACTATTTCAGTGTCCTATATCACAGCCACATCAACAGGATAAAAGTGGTTTTTAGCTACATGGAAGGCAGACAACCAGAACCAATGGGTCGTTTATTTCATGTGGTCACCTAGCTGATTAACAGTGAGATTTCATTTCATCCCCAACTTGTTTTCTCTGACTTCTTTATCTCTCAGAGGCCTATTGTTCTTCAAATTTTGTTATGAGGCTGAAAAACATCATAAATGTTAGCCTAAGGAAAACATTAGAAAAGTAAATGGAATACAATGATATAACAAAATTTATTTTATATTTTAAAGCCAAATTTAATCAACTTTGGCATAAGCTCTAATTTGTATGTATAATAATCACTTATTTATCCAGGTTATCTTTCATTTAGCAAACAAATACATCTTTTTTTATGTTAGGTGTTGGGGAAGAAAAACAGATGAATCTGGTATAATCCCTCAGAAAACTCAGTCTAACGGAAGAAACAGATGAGTTATTTATTTCCACAAAGTAGGTATCTGACACTCAATCCCAAAAACTCAGTGCCATAAAGTAAGGAGTATGCGGGTCAGTGATACAGTCCGGACTGGATGTGAGACAGTTACTCTGTACTTGTCTGGGCTTGTTCACATGTCTACAAATCAGCTGGCTACAGACTGATCTGGGCTGGTTCCAGCTGATAGAGTTGGAAAAAACAAGTGTGCTCTACACACCTCTCATCTCCAAAGGGCTTGTCTGGGCATATTCTCAAGGAATGGGGGAAGCATAAGAGCACAACAAAAATACTCAAGTACTTTTTCCAGACTCTGTGTCAGGACTGCTAACATCCCCTTGACCAAAGCAAGACACAAGGCCAAACTCTGAAAATAAACAGCAAGAAGATAAATTCTGCCTCTTGGGAGAAGGACCCTTAAAGTCACATGGTAAAGGGCACCAGTACAGGGAGAGTAAAGAGTCCCAGCCATCATCACGACCCACTGCAGAAACTTAAACAAACAAGAAAATACCCTCTTACTTTAACACAAGGAGACAAGTGCTATGATGGAGGTAGAAAAAATACTGTGGGAGCTCAGTAGAAGTCCTAAATACCTCTTTCCAGAAAATAACAAAATTTTCATCTAAGAAGTAATAATTGAACTGGTTTCTCAAAGCTGTGTGTCTGAAAAAGCAGAAACGAGGTCATTTCTGAAAGGAAACACACATGTAATGACATAAGGATGTCATTACACATAGTAGGTTGAGAGCGTATGAGAACCTAGTGAGTCTGAAACTGAAAAATAAATGAGAAATTGTGTCTGTGATTCAGGTTGAACCAGATAAAGAAGCCTTTATATGCCAACCTACTATTCCATTTTACCCAGTTTATTTGATGGTAAATCTCTGAGGGAATGGTTCTGTGTCTTTAGTCTTCTCTGCGTTACCTGTAGTGACTTACACATAGAAAGTACACAGTAAATGTTAGCCAGATTGACTTCCACTCCCCTCATGGGGGGAAAAGGTCACAAACTGGCCACATGATGGAAGAGAAGTGGTGTGTACAAAGACATCTTTGTAAGCAAGTACAAGTCTAGAAGTCACCTGTTTTCATATCAAGTCCACAACTTTCAAATCTTACCCACTGAGTACTTAAGCAGATTTTTGTTCCTTGATGAATTTAAAATTTATTAAGAGGAAAAGAGAATTGATTTCTGTATTTTATTTATTCCTAGGAATTTAGTAATGAGAACAGGGTGATATCCAAATTGAGGACATTCCCATGGTGTTGACTTTGGTTATTTTGGTTTATATCACAACTTCTTACATTGGACAATATGAGAGAATATGATTTAATAAAAGCTATAAAATAAGAAGTACATGGAAGTCTAAAGTACTAACCTTTTTCAAAGGCCATCTAAAAACCAAAACTAAACTGCTCATCAGTGGTCCCAAGAAGATACTCAAAATGAAATAGCAACTAGTACTGGGATAGTTACATCATAAAAATTAGAACAGGGCTTCCCTGCTATCTAAGGATCTCTTCTGCAGAGAGGGACAAATACACTGTCATTTCACTATACAATAGAGATGAAGACCATGGGTTAGGAAAACAAAGAAAGCTGGAGTGCATTATGTGAAGGTTTTTATTTCTCTTACCTCAAGTATTCCAGGTTGCTTCCACTGATCGAACACATGGGGCTCACTCCGTATTGCTCCTTATTCTTTTTCCCCCAATGATCTAAGAATTAATTTATCAGATTAGTAGGTGCTATAAATCTTATAAAGTGGCGTTAATCAATTAAGAAGCTACCAGTTTCTCCTCAAAGGCAAGACAAGTTTGACAATAGTGATTCTATGTGTGTCTCTTCCACCAACTCAAACTCGTCTCAGAGTAGGTATTCGAAGTTTCAGAATTAGCAAGTTCATCTGTCCCAATTTTCCAATCAGCATTATAGATAATAAAGCCACTATATTTGATTGCCAGATAACTTCTTTTATTTTCAATTGGTTCCAAACATAAAAAGAGAAGAAAGGGGTATTTTTTTGTTCTCCTAATTGCAACAACAGGTACTCTGGCTTGTCCATCTTAGTGTTCGCTCAGTGCTAGAATACCATAAAGAACATAGGGAACACTCATAAAATTGTTTCATGAATGAAAACAGCAATTGTTTAACATCAAAATCCAGCCTGTTCTTTTATTTTAGATCTCTTGGGTTTCTTTGAGAAAAGTAGAATTCCTCTTAGTGTCATAGTCAACATTTTTCTTCTCTATACATTTGTTCAATTTCTCAAGGGCTAATGGTCTAACAGGGCTTTTATCTCCCTGTTGGATACTTGGTAGCATGGGGACCACGAAGACTTTATCAAGTGTTTTGTCATCCTTTGTAACGACAAAATTTGTATGCATTTAAATACTACCATCTGTGCTTCATTTGGGGAGTTCACAGAAATAATCAGGGCCCATTTTAATGAAACACTAAGTCTGTATCACTCTAACTGTTGTCTCTGGTGGCTCATGGGAAGCTTCCTGAATGCTGCTCCCTTCTCAAAGCAAACAAACAAACAAGCAGAAAGAAAGAAAAGGAAAAAAACAGTATTGTTTGCCTATAATTTCCCCAACTCTCCCTAGAATTTCAGGTAGTTCTCAACTACTGTTCAAAATAACCAAAATAGTTCTCAGATCTTTGACAGTGTTCCATTCCTATTTGTACAGAAGAAAACTCAGTATGTTGGAAAGAGCTCTTTGCAATAAATTTTGAGATCAATTTGATATAAAACAAAGAGTTAGGAAATCCAGGTGGTAGTTAAATTTGATACAGTAGTAAAAGGGAAGCTATTGAAGGAATTTGAGCCAGGAAGAAAGACATAAGGAAGGGCAGGTAGTCATATGAGCATGATCCCAATGTCACACCTTCCAAAATATAGACTCAGGCTTGGCCATTGCTGAAAAATTCTGAATGGGTAGGGTGTGCATTCAGTGTGGCCCATTCACTGCTATTACCCATTCATTGCAATGCTTGGCAAGTCAGTCTAAAACCACCAAAACTCTGGTGGCTGTAGAGCTACAAATGATCAGTTAGAGACTCATAGAATGTTTGAGATAGAAGGAACTTAAAAAATATTCTGGTCCAGGTTTTCATTCTTTCTAAATAAGGGGTTGTACACAAATTTGTGGAAATAAGTTATGATCACCTGTTCACAAGTCCAGAGGAACTGAAAACCTGCTATGGATCAATCCACACATAAGCTAAAGAGTTTGCTCTCTATGAATTTTTTTATATACATACACCCTTTGAAGGTCTGTGTGTGTGTGTGCACATGCGCACCCACACATGCCACATACAAGCTGTGTGACCTTGGGAAAGTGAACTAACCTCCTTGAACCCTAGATCTTGAAATAGACTTATGATCTCTACTTTATAGGTGAAAATGAAAAACCAGGTTCAGGGAGGTTATTTCACTCTTCCAAGATCACACAGCCTCTAAGTGGCACAGCCAGGAAGGGAACGCAAGTCTGTCCACCTTTGACCTCACCGGGCAGCCCCACTCTCCACAATCCAGTAGGTTAACTTAGCATACACAGGCTCCTCTCCAGGAAGGATTCCAATATAAATCTATATTCTCCCTGGAGTCTGAGAGGCAAACAATTCTCAAAGTTTAAATCAAAATGTAAAAGCTACTTTTCCTACCCATGAGACTAGAAAGCCAGATTTCATTTCAGGTGCCCCATTTATCTTAAAAACTTCTTTCCTTTGGGCTGTTAAAACAAGTGCCAGGGCAAGCACTCAAAGGCTGCAACAGCAGACCTGTCCGGTGGAGTGTCTTTGTAAACGCAGCGCTTCGATTTATTTCACAGGGGCTGTAAAAGAGAGGTTTTTATCACCAGGCTTCTATGATAAAACAATGGGAAAACACAGGTGCGATCTGCAGTGACAAGTGGAAATGTCCAGAGTGCGGACCTGGCTGAGCCCGGGAACTGCCGCTGAAAACAGCATCTCTGCCTGTGTCATCACGCCAGGCACTCACCAAAGTGCAACTCTGCCCTGTAAAAGAATAATGCCACAGGCCTGCCAGTGGCAACCAGGGCATCTGGGTTCCTCTGAGAGGTGGAACAGTAAGCTGCTCAAGAGCAGGGACCTAGGAGTCAAAATAAATTGGATTCAAACCTCAACTCTTTTTCTTACCAGGTGGCCTTAGGGCTAACTGTGTAACCTTATTCTCAAATGCTGTCTGTAAAATTGAAGTGATGACACCTACTTCACAGGGTCATTGAAAGAATTACATGTAATGTGCATAAAGCAAATTAGCACCGAGCCTTGAACTTGAAAGAGCAGCTCAGTAGTAGATCTTTGCTGACCGGCTTATGTCTTTTTCATTTTCCCTAATAAATAGTATTATGGAATTTCTGAATAACTCCTCTTAAAACCAGAGTTCACAAGGCCCTTTCCTCTGCATTATTATATGTAATATAGTATATGCTCCTTGTAAGGCTGGCAGGGCGGCTGGGACATCATACCCATTTGTCAGATAAGAGAGGTCTGGCTGAGAGCTCCAAATCACAAACAACTTGCCTCAAGACACAACCAGGATTTGGCCCCTGATGTTTTGTCTTAATGTTCTTTTCTCTGAAGTGTCCTAATGTGATAAGCATTAGGATAGAGCCCAAATCAATATTACATTTTGCTATAAAATAAATCAAGACTTGGCCAGCTCAGCCTGCTGATCTGAAGAGAGCCACACTTTGTCTTTAGAGTGCCCCAATGTCACAGGTATTGTTTAGCAAAGTAAGCAACTATGTAGTTGTCTCTTTTTTTATAATTATAAGCCTTTAGAACAGTGGCGTCAAACTCACTTACACAGGAGGTCACATCAGCCTCGTGGCTGCCTTCAAAGGGCCAAAATAATTTTAGGACTTTACAAATGTAACTATTCCTTAATTGTCAAAGAACTGAAATTACATTCCGCCCTTTGAAGGCAACAGTGAGGCTGATGTGGCCCCTGATGAAGATGAGTTTGACACCCCTGATTTAGAATAAAATGCCTCACTGTAAACTTTTCTGGTGACTAAAGAGAACCTCAGGCTTTCTCACAAACCTGCTCAGCAGTTTCATTATTTGTTGCTGTTGTTGATGCCGTTCAGCAGCCCACTTGATTTTGTAGTGTGTCTTATGGGCCTCACCAATGGTGGGAGCTTCCCAGTGACATGGAAGGGCTTTCGAGTAAGGAGACTGGATGTTCAAGTTTCAGCCCTGGTTCTGCCTTGAACCAGTCTGCTGGCCTTCGTCAAGTCACTTCATCATCCACCTGGGCTCTTTTTTCATCTCCAACATAAGAAACTTGCAGAAGATCCCTATGATGGCTTTCAAATCTAACATTCTGAGACTCACAACTGCCTTTGGAGACCACATGACATGTCCCCTGAAGGGTAATGACTCTGATAAAACAAGGGAATTACTAACATACAAAGACTATTTTCTTCTCACATTTAAAAGCACTGTATTTTTTTTGTAATGTGTTATATTCACATAAGCCCCATTTGGTGTGGGGAAAAAAAGGAATTTAGAGTCAGACAACCTAGGTAGAACCTCTACTTACGCTTGCTATCTGTGTGACCCTGGAAAAGTATGTTGACTTTTCTGAGTTTCTCTTTGTTCAACCTTAAGATGGGGCTAATGCTCTCCTGGCTTTTTGCATGTCACTGTTGTGTCAAACTTATGAATGTTCTCCATACATGGCTGTGTGCGATATACATTTATATTGTGTGTAACTGCACAAATCTGAGTATAATAAATGTCCCAGTTCCTTTGGTCAGATTCCTAAACCAGACTTAATCCCTCACCTCCAACCTGAAAGGTGGAGAACATATTTCATGTTCTGGGTCATTACTGGAACTCCATTACTTCCCTTCTCCTTCTGGAACCCTGAAAAATATCCAGGATCATGAATAGTTTGGAACATTCATATAAGGGCTACTTTCTGTTACTTCTGAAATGACCTGCTGCCAGGCCTCCATGGCTTCTAGAGGGCTGGCAGCTCCTGGAACGCCTTGTCAGTTCAGGTAGAAGGTGCTTATGCGATAGCTCCTAGCCCACCCTTTCCCACTCCCATCATCCAGGCGCAAACAAGAGCCCATCACCTGTGCTCATACACAGAGTGGCTTTGGTCCACAAAAGCACAACTGAGAACACGCTGGGAACTTGCCTAATGCTCACCATGATCTCTCTACTCTACCTTTGTTCCTACTTCAGTTCCTTACCCCTGAAGATTACCCAGCTGTAATGTCCCTTTAACAAGAGTAGGTTGCATCAACAATGTCCCCAGGGGAACAGTAAATTCTGCCACTCCACACAAAGGTTCCTGGGACCAAAGAAAACACAGGCTGGTAATTTCTTCTCAAGATATGAAGGAGAAAATATCCACAACACAAAAACAAGCCAGATATTTATTATATGTGATATAGTCAAATAGATATATAATGTCCAATATGGTAGATAATATATGATATATATTAATAAAGGATCCCCATACCTGTTTTCTTCTTTTTTTAGAGATTTTATTTATTTATTTGTAGAGAGGGGAAGGGAGGGAGAAAGCAAGGGAAAGAAACATCAATGTGTGGTTGCCGCTTGAATGTCCCCTACCAGGAACCTGGCCCACAACCAAAGCACGTGCCCTGACTGGCGACCCTTTGGTTCTCAGGCCAGCACTGAGCCACCCCAGCCAGGGTCCCACATCTGTTTTCTTATTTATTTGCTTTTGTGTACATAAACAGCACTTGGGAAGTTTAAATCATAAAAAAACACTCTTAACATCAATGGTGTTACAAATGCAAGGAAACTTCCTGAAAGCTTTGGGCTATATCATTAGAAATTTATATATCCCAAATGCCTAGTATTTTGCTTTTAAACTAATTTATTTTCATGCCAGGTGTTGTAAAATAAGGCTTTTCTCCTCGAAGTTATTTGACAGAAGCACTTCTGGGCCACGCTCAGGGCCCAGCTTCCCCATCATCACAGAGGCCTGTGGGTCAGCCTTGCCCCTCCTATCAAAGACTGTGATGCAGAAGAGAATGTTTGCTCAGTTACTCATGTGCATTATCCTGGCAAATTCCAACCCATTGACCCCACCCACCCTGACCCCTAGCAGCCTCTTCCCTCTTTCCTTCGTCTCTTTGGGTATGTTCAGAGAAAACGCACACTCTGTGTCTCCTGGGGCCGACCCTCGTCAGAGGCCAAGCGTTTCTGTACTGGGGGAGCAGAGACTCACGCTGCAGCAGGCCCACGACAGCACCCAGTGCGCTTCGGTAAACAGGCGCTGTGTGGCCCTGACACGAAGTGTACGTAGCCAACTCGTCAAAGAAAAGCCTGAGCACTGGCCATTGGCTGTGGCGATGGATACTTCTTCCCTTTACTTCTCTTTTAGAGAATGGGGATGGGACAGAAAATAAAATTTTTGGAACTCTATAAAGGTGACCCCCAGGCATACTCTGAAGACTAACTTTATGAGCTAAGGATCCAAGATGGGCTGAGAAAGACTTAGAGTGCCTTCTCAGCCCCCAGCACAGACCTACGAGTTCTGCGGACTCAGTGCTGCTTTTCAGGTTGTGCGTAGATTAAGCCTCATGTGGCTGAGATGTGTCCCGTACAACAAAGAGGGAGAGTCGTAGGCTTACGGAGCCACACTGTCTTGCCAGGTGGGTCCGTCTACTGACTTACACGCCAAGCCAATTTGCTCCATCTGCCATCTCTCTGGCACGTGCAATTGAAAATCACCTCAGCAAAATTACAGACTTACACCGTCATGCTGGAAGCAGTTAAAACTGCAGTCATTAAATATGTGTTGCAAAGAGTATCTATATGTTTATTAGTAACATCCAAAATCACAACGGACAAATCCAAGTAGAATATTGGATTTAGATTATCTTTAAAATGTTTTCTAAAAATGTACACATGAATTTGTAGGAGAAAATAACAATCAAGCTAACAACTGTGTATTAACTGTGTACTGTTTGGATTTTCACCTGTATACTTTATATACACATCACTGACCTACTCAAAACACATCATGGCTCCCCATTACTTGAGAAACAAACCTGCTGCATTAAGTCCCTTCATGATGTGGCACCAAGCACTCATCCGGTTCTACCTCTCACAACTCCTGCTACACTGCAAGCACACGCACAGACTTACACATACACAGCGTGAGCTGTGCTAAATACTTTCAGTTCCCCTAATTAGTCACATCACTTCATCCATGGATCAGCAATTTTCAACCTTTATCAAGGTTAGAAATATGTTTAGAAGGCAAATTCTGGGTTTCATTTGAAGACATTGTAATTCAGTAGAGCTGGGGTGGGGCCAGGACTCTGTATATATAAGCATCCCAGTTAGTTCTGAGAGAGGGAGCTTAAGAGTCACATGATAAGAAACACTATATTGGGCCATTTGCATACATATTATCTTTGCTTTCTCTGAAATGCCACTCTCTCTCTACTTGACCATAAAATTCCTTGTATTCCCCAAGGCCCCAGTCAAATGTAACCTCTTTCCCCTCCTAGTCAGAGTAAATTGCTTCTTCCTCTGCACTCCAAGAATACTCAGTATATACCACTTTTACTAAATTCATCATATTTCATTCTATTTATTAGATAAGAATCTATCTTCTCAGGTAGATTGCAAGTTATTTATAGACTCCAGCCATGCACTGTAGGTGGTCAATAAATGATCTTTGAGGATAACATTTATCATACTTCTAACTGCCTTGACTTTCATTTCTAACTGAATAAACCCTGAAAAGTCTCATTTTCAAAGTTCATGTTTCTTCTTTCATAAATCCTTCTCTGATAAGGCCAGGAAGACATACTCTTTCCTCTGTGTGACAACAGGCCTTGCTTTGTCCTTCTCTCAAAGCACATATAGCACTGTTTTGTATTATATGTACCTGTACACATTCTTATTCCCTTACTTGTTCATTTGGGTTTCTCCTGGAGCACAGAGCAAAGTGCCTAACTCATAAGACATTCTCAAAAAATATTTGAGAAGAATTCGATTGTACATGGTCAACTTCTCTGATAAAAGTATAAACCCCTTGCAAAACAATTGAAAAAAAACCATTTCCTACTCCTAGTTACAAAAGAGAAAAAACAGATTTAAAAACCATAAAGGCACCGAGAACAATGCTTTACTAATTTGGATATATTCTAAGATTTTGAAGTTTGTAGCAGATGGGAGAGTGACAGCTTCCACTTTCTAAAGCTAAGAGTTTGCAGCTCTGAAAAAAAGTTTTCACTCGTACAGGTCTCTGTCTTATTAGACTGTTTCTACCACTTACATTTGGTGCTGTTGTCACCATCATTATTATTAATATTATTATTTTTGATTCTGTGGCTCTAAACTCAGATGGAAAAATAACGTTGAAGTTGCTACTATACTATGTAGAAGTTCTGATCTGCTTAGCCTAAAGGGATAACCAATATTTCCTGTCCCCCCAAATATCAATTACCAGAAAGAACAAGAGAAAAAAGTTACGTGTCCATTCATCCACCCGCTCATTCCATGGATGCCGAGGTTTGCTGAAACACAAAGACCATGTCCTCATCTTCTTTGTGGACTGAGACCAGCACAGTCCCTGCCCAGTGCATTTCTCTTCAGAACGTATTGATTGAGGAACAAATGAATGAACATATGAGCAATAAGAAAAAAGGTTTTATCCTCTCCCTGACCAAGAGGATATACTGGCAGAGTACTTCCAAGCTGTTATGATAAAATTGAGTTATTATTGATTTCTGAACAACACAAGCCATTTCTTTAAACTCGTAAATAGTCTTCATTCCTGCTGTGGATTTCACTTGTAGAAAAAAGCTAGAGTTTTGTCAGTCAAGGAAGCCCTCTTCTATACAAAAGATACATTTGATTTTGTATTTTTTTAATTTTATTTCAAAAGAACCATTTAGTTTACCTACATATATGATCTTAAATTGGGAAGACCACTCATACTCATGTGCCTTCAACAATGGTGAGATATTCAAATAAAGTTCCAGGAAGCAAATAGATGAAATGTATCTCAAAGTAACAGTTATCTTCAGCAATGAGCATTCAGTCAGTTGAAAATGAGTCAAACTTTTAATAGAAAGAAGTCATAAACCTAAAAGAATAACCAAGAAGTCACCTAATGCCAAAATACTGTTGGTGGCTCTCGACTGAATGTAAGAGAGGAAGATGCTCATCAGCGTAGCAGCTACTGGAAACAGCAGCAAAGGCAGCCACACAATCACACAATGTTCAATGACTGCAGATTACTTGGAGCAAAGACTTCATGCAGCTTTCTAAATGGCTGAGCTCCAAAAGGGCAAAACTGTGTTAACTACAGGCGCCATAGCCACTGCAGCTAACAGAGGGCTGTGTTCCCTCAGGGAGTCTGCATATGCTGTTTGAAAAGACTTCCCGCTCCACCATAGCCTGTTAGCTGTTCTCACTGGCAGGAGGGGAAGCTCCCCTGGTGACAGGACTATATTGATGTCCTATGACAAAGCACACTCCAGGAATGTGCTAACCCAGGACTAGTGAGCTTTTTTTCTCCTGGGCTTTTATTCTAATGTTGTAACCACAGGAAATTAAGCATGCAGGTGAACATTTACAAGAACTGTCCAGAGCCCTTTTATATTTTATGAAAGAAGTCCGCATTATCATCCCATTCTTAAAAGCGCAGGAAAAAATAGATAACAGCTAAATCAGGAATTGTCAAATGCAAGCAATTGTCAAGAATTAAATGGTGCAGCTGAATAGAAATCATAATTGAAAAGCACAAAAACCTCTAAAGCAATGTTAAAAACTTCATGACATTGCAGAGTTTTCCTGAATCCCTTATATGGCAGCAAGTATTAAAGAGACTGTGCTGGTAAAAATGTCATCTGTAGAGTTTGTCTTGTACCTCATTGCCCAGAAATATCATTGGGGTTTTTATACCCTTCCGAATAACTGTTTGCAGTCTAGTACCCTGACCTTGAGCATTGCTGTTGCATAAATAACAAATCATTCAAAGAAACATGAATAATGACATATGAGGTTAGAATGAACATGAAATACTTTGGAGTATCAAAGAAGAAAGATAGGCGGAAAACTACTGGTATGTTTAAAGCTGAAGGTGAGCTATTTACTCACATTAAACCAAAAATTTACTCCAGAGACAGTCAGAACAGTTTTGCTTATCAGAGTATCATTCAAGTATCACCTAAATTTTCCTAAAAACTCCAGATCTAAAGAAGACATTCCATATCTTGTCAGGTTCTAGAAAGCAGAGTGTTTTAAAAAAAATACAAAATGAATCCACATACTAAAAATTCAAAGTCATTACTGAACAAATATTCAAATTAAATACAAAATAAAATTCTGCAAAGCCAACTAATGAAGAAATATAAGGTAGTCAAATCAAGAAAAAAAGATGAACAAAGCAAGGTAAAAGTTCAATATGTTCTTAAAACATCTGGTACATCTTTTCAAGCTACTGATTGAAGAAACATGGGCTATATATAGACTGAGATATTTGGGGGGGTTTACATTTCACATTCAGCACTCATAACTTTTGCAAGCTTTTAACCTATCTGAGCTTCTTTCTTCTCATCTATATGTGAAGTGATAGAGAAAATATTTATCTTTTTCTGCCAAGTTAGGGTTGTTTGAGCATGCATTGAGTTCAAATTTTATTGAACTTAGAACCAGAATTTAAAAGCAAGCAATGGAAGGGAATTTATGATTGACTGGCTGAAGAGAACTCCAGAGAAATTTATCTCTCAGAGATATGTGTTTACACTTCAAGAAAGGCTGAAAGTGGAGACCAGGAAGACATTGGTTGCAAAGATGGAAATAATATGTAGCAGTTACTCAAAGATAAGAGATTCTGTTACATTTAAAAGGGTCAAGGTAAGAATCCAGAATCCTTCTGGAGGAACAAAGGTTTTTCTGCTTCCTTTTAGGAAGAGAGGGAAACAGCATGCATGTAGGCACTCAGATTCATCCTTTCAAGATTTCTATCCTACAATACAGGTTCTGTGTGCAGGTTTGTCTATCCAGCTCTTGTGATATTGCTGTAGAGCTAAGAATTGAAGCATGAAGGAACCAAATGATTGTTATTTGTTGTAAAGCAAATAATAATGAATCTGCCCTGTTCCACAAACCTCACATGGGCATTCATGATTCATTAATACAGATAAATATTAAAAATATCACTGTCTCACTGTTGAAAGGGGTGGTTGCAGACAAGCAAGGGAAACAGGCTAGAGCAATCTATGCAGTATTAGGTCGAATGTATGGTCAACTTAATATAGACACATATGGTTAAATATAGACATATGTAGATACACTAACTGATCAGTATATACACAACTATTTTTTTTGCTTTGTCATCCAAGAGGGCTCCCAAAAAAGAAAATTCCAGTACCGATGAGCACATATATCACCCAGACCTCGGTTTCTAATACCATTCTTTATTAAACAGGAGCAATGGCTGATTTTACAATAAGAGCAGGAGTTATTTAAGATGAACCCATTGCATCTTGTAGTACTATAAATTAAGTAAAAAACCATTCACACACACACTAATGGTATTACATCAAAGAGATACAGAAGCCAACTGAATGACCCCTCCCAATGGTCAAAGACTTGAGCAATTTAAATATCAAAATAAATAAAGTAGTATTGAATTATAATACAACATAAAAATATTTGAGTCCATATTGATTATAAATAAATAATGGGAAAGAAACAATTTTCCCATGCAAAAAATTCTAAATAAGTAATGTAGATACTTCTCCCTGAAACACAGGTATCATAACTCCTCCCACCTTAGGTGTAAGCTATTCATAGTGACTTTTTTCCCAAAGAGTCCAGTATGGAAAGAGGGAGAAGAAAGGTCAACATTAATAGCAATAAATCTAGTTGATAATATGCATGTACCCTTGATATGATGTGATGAAATTGCACTTTTTCTCAGAGAGCTCTTTCCCAGAAATCCACAACCCCAGTCTAATCATGAAGGAAACATCAGACAAATTCTAATAGAGGGGTTTTCTACAATATACCTAACCAGTATTACTCAAAAGCTAAAACTCTTAAACATTTTTAAAAAATAGGAGAAAAATCTTCATGAGGATGTGGTAGGCAAAACATTTTCAGCTAGAACATGAAAAGCACAAACAATACAAGCAAACATTCATAAACTGAACACCAGGAAAATGCAAAGTTAAATTCTTCCAAAGATGCTGTGAAGAAAATGAAAAAGCAATCCATAGACTTGGAGAAATCATACCCAATACCTACATCTGACAAAAGACTTATAGCCAGAATATATGAAAATCTCTCATAATTCAATAATCACAACATAAGTTGTCCATTTAAAAACATATATCAGAATCAAACACACCACATAAATCATTGTTCATAAGAAAAATTCAAATTAAGGCCAAAGTGATACACCGATACGTACATACTAGCATGGCCAAAATAACAAGACCTAGTGTTGGTGAGGATATGGAGCAACTGGAACTCTCAAACATCACTAGTGGAAATGTAAAATACTATTCCATTTTGAAAATCAGTCTGGCCACATGTTATAAAGTTAAACATAAATTCGTCGTACAAAACATAAAATGCACTCCTGAGCATTCATTCAAGAAAAAATATATATCTATACAAATAAATGTACGGGAATGTTCAAACAGCTTTATTCATAATATAGTCATGTACCAAATAACAACATTTCAGTCAATGATGGACTGCATATATAATGGTAGCCTCATCAGATTATAAAGGGTCTAAAAAATTCCTACCTTCTAAATATTACAGCCTCTAATAAAGGCCATATATGAGAGACCTACAGCCAACATCATACTCAATGGACAAAAACTAAAATTTTTTCCACTAAGATCAGGAGCAAGACAAGGCTGTCCACTTCCACCATTTCTATTCAATATAGTATTGGAAGTTTTAACACAGAGACCAGACAAGAAAAGGAAATAAAAGGCATCCAAATCAGAAAGGAGGAAACAAAACTGTCATTGTTTGCAGATGACATGATAGTGTACATGGAAAATCTAATAGACTCTACCCAAAAACTGCTTGACCTAATAAATAAATTTGGCAAAACAGCAGGATACACAGTCAATATCCAGAAATCAAAGGCATTTTTCTATACTAACAATGAATCAGCAGAAGCAGAAATCAAGAAAAAAATCCCATTTGATATAGCAAAAACAAAAATAAAATATCTGGGAATAAACCTAACCAAGGAGGTAAAAGACCTATATACAGAAAACTATACAACACTGAAGGAAGAAATCAAGGACACAAACAAATGGAAAGACACAAATAAATGAAAACATATACCATGTTCATGGATTGGAAGAATTAACATCATCAAAATGTCCATACTACCCAAAGCAATTTACAGATTCAATGCAATACCTATTGAAGTACCAATGACATATTTCACATAGAACAAACACTTCAAAAATTTATGTGGAACCATAAACAACCCAGAATAGCAGCTGCAATTTTGAGAAAGAAGAACAAAGTAGGAGGGATCACAATACCTGATACCAAACTGTATTACAAGGCCACTGTAATCAAAATAGCCTGGTACCGGCATAAAAACAGGCACATAGACCAATGAAACACAACAGTGAGCCCAGAAATAAACCCAAGTCTCTACAGGCAATTAATATTCAACAATGGGGGCAGTAACATAAAATGGACTAAAAATAGCCTCTTCAACAAATGGTGTTGGGAGAACTGGACAGCTATGTGAAAAAAATGAAACTCAAGCACCAAGTTACACCATACACCAAAATAAATTCAAGGTGGATAAAAGACTTAAATATAACCTGTGACACCATTAAAGTCTTAGAGAAGAACATTGGCAGGAAAATTTAGATATTTCACGCAGCAATATTTTGACTGATATGTCTTCTAGAGCATGGGACATAAAAAAAGAATAAACAAATGGGATCTCATCAAAATAAAAAGCTTCTGCACAGCTAAAGAAAACAGTATTAAAA
Source organism: Artibeus jamaicensis (assembly GCF_021234435.1). Taxonomy (NCBI): domain Eukaryota; kingdom Metazoa; phylum Chordata; class Mammalia; order Chiroptera; family Phyllostomidae; genus Artibeus; species Artibeus jamaicensis. The sequence goes on along the minus strand of NW_026522046.1, from coordinate 12,336,955 downwards.
TAAAAAGAGAACCAACCATGTGGGAAAACATATTTGCCAATGATACCTCAGACTAAGGTTTAATCTCTAAAATATACAAAGAACTCACATGACTCCAAGAAGACAAGCAACCCAATTAAAAAATGGGCAAAGGACTTGAACAGATACTTCTCCAAGGAGGACATACAGAGGATCCAGAGACACATGAAAAGATGCTCAATATCACTAGCTATCAGAGATATGCAAATTAAAACCACAATGAGATACCACTTTACACTGGTCAGAATGGCCATCATAAACAAAGCAACAAACAACAAGTGTTGGAGAGGTTGTGGAAAAAAGGAGACCCTAGTTCACTGTTGGTTGGATTGCAGACTGGTACAACCACTATGGAAAACAGTATGGAATTTTCTAAGAAAACCAAAAATTAATATGCCTTTTCACCCGGCAATTCCACTGCTAGGATTATATCCTAAGAACCCTAAAACTCCAATCCAAAAGAACCTATGCACCCCAGTGTTCACAGCAGCACATTTTACAATAGCCAAATGCTGGAAGCAACCCAGGTGCCCACCAGTAAATAAATGGATCAAAAAACTATGGTACATTTACACAATGGAATTCTATGCAGCAGAAAGAAAGAAGGAGCTCCTACCCTTTGCAATAGCATGGATGAAACTGGATGGCATTATGCTGAGTAAACTAAGCCAGACAGTGAAAGCAAATACCATATGATCTCACCTTTAATAGGAAGCTAAACAACAAAACAAACAAGCAAGAAAAATATAACCAAAGACACTGAAATACAGAACAGGTTGACAGGAACCAGAAGGGAGAGGGGAGAGAATTTCAGGGGAAAAAGGGAAGGATTCACAGGAACAAGTATAAAGGACACATGGACAAAAACTAACAGGGGTGGAAATGGGAGGGAGGTGGGGAGCCCTGTGGGGGTAGTCTAGGATGAGAGTCGAAGACAGAACACTATACTTGAACAATACTTAAATGAATTTTTTAAATAAAATAAATAAATAAAATATTATCCCAAAATAAATAATAATAATAACAATAAATTTCAAAAATAAATGCTACAGCCATCATAACTTCATAGAACAACACATTATTCAGACCTTTGTGGTGGTGCTGGTATAAAAAACCTATGGTGCTGCCAGATGAATAGAAGTATAGCATATACAATCATGAGTGGTACATAATACTCAATAATAATGATAATAAACAACTATGTTAATGGTTTATATATTCACTATACTTTTATCACAATTTTAGAGTTCACTCTTTCTAATTATTAAAAAGAGGGAGAGAATTTGTTATAAGAGTATGCAATGTTACTCCAGCAGCAGCCTCATACATCTCAGATTTATCAAGTCTCTTAATCGTACCATTTTCTCTTCTGCTTGATTTAATTTCATGCTGTTTTATAAATTTAGTGCAGCATGTGTGTACAGTGTTTATAAAGTCCGTGGTAATATACAGTAATGTCCTAGGCCTTCACATTCATTCACCATCTACTCAGTGACTCACCCAGAGCAACTTCCAACCCAACATAAAATTCCAATCTAAACATAAAATTATGTTTAGATACACAAATACTTAGCATTGTGTTATAACTGCCTACAGTGTCCAGAATGGTAACATGCTGTACAGGCTTATAGGTTAGGAACAAAAGCATAGGCCCTATAGCCTGGATGAGCAGAGGGCCACAACATCTCGGTTTGTATAAGTGCACTCTATGATGTTCCCAGAATAATGAAATCACCTAAGGAGGCATTTCTCAGAAGGTATCCCCATCATTAACTGGCACAAAACTGTAGTAAAAAAACTGGAAACAACCATTTTTGAATAGGTAAACAAATTAAACAGGATACTACTCAGCAATAAAAAGAAATTACTTGGTGATTATAGTTGATAATACTGTATTGTACATTTGAAAGTTTCTAAGAGTAGATCTTAAAAGTTCTCATCACAAGGAAAAAACTGGCATTGTGTATAATGACAAATGTTAACTAGACTTATTTATAATATGCACAAATACCCAATCCTTATTTTGTACACTATGTGTGTGTGTGTGTGTGTGTGTGTGTGTGTATTCTATTTGGCTTAACAGCTGTTCAAATATTTTCCTACATATTGATTAGATTATTTGTTTTCTTACTGTTCAGTTTTGAGAGTTCTTAAGCATTCTGAATATAAGCCCCTTGTGAGATATGTGGTTTGTAAATATTCTTCTGGTCTATAGTATGATAGTTCTATTTTTAATTTTTTAGGGAATCACTATACACTGTTTTACATAGTGGCTGAACCAATTTACATTCTCATCGAGAGTGTGCAAGGGTTTCCTTTATTCCAGGGGTCTCCAACCCCCAGGCCTTGGACCAGTGCCAGTCCAGGCCTATTAGGAACTGAGTCTCACAACAGAAGGTGAGCTTGAATGTAATGTGGTTGAATCATCCCCAAACCATCCCCCCATCCCTGCCATCCATGAAAAAATTGTCTTCTACAAAACCGGTCCCTAGTGCCAAAAAGCTGGGAACGACTGCTATTCCATATCCTCAACAACACTGTTGTTATCTCTTATTCTTTTGACAGGAAATGTGGAATGATAGCTCATTGAGGTTTCAATTTGGTTTGTCATATTGAGAATATTTGCATGTATCTGTTGACCATTTCTAGTCTTCATTTGAAAAATGTCTATTCAGGTAATTTGTCCATTTTTTAATCAGGTTATTTGGTTTTTAGCTTTTGAGTTGTATGTATTTCTTATGCATTATGTATATTAACCCCTTATCAGATATATAGTTTGCAAATATTTTCTTCCATTCCATAATTGTCCCCTCATTTGTTGACTGTTTTCTTTTTGATGCAAAAACTTTTTAATTTGATGTATTCGCATTTGTTTATTTTTGTTTTTGTTGTCTTTGGTTTTGGTATCAAATCCAAAAATCATTGCTACAGCCAATTGCAAGAAGCTTATCCCCAAAGTTTTCTTCAGTAGTTTTATGGTTGCAGGTCTAACATTCAAGCCTTTAATTACTTTGAATTAATTTTGTATGAAAGGGGTCCAGTTTTATTGTTTTGCATGTGGCTGTCCAGATTTTCCAATGCCATTTATTAAAGAGATTGTCCTTTCTCCATTGTCCATTCATATCTCCATTGTCAAAAATTAATTAACCAAAGATTCAGGGCTTCATTTCTGGACTATGGAATCTGTCCTTTTGATCTGTATATGTTTTTCTGCCAATACCAAACTGTTTTGATTGCTACAGCTTTGTAATATAACTTGAAATTAGTTCATGACTTCACTTTGTTCTCCTTTGACAGAATTCCTTTGGCTATATATAGTTCTATATGAATTTTAGAATTGTTTTTTTCTATTTCTGTTGAAAATGCCATTAGAATTTCAATAGTGATTACATTGAATCTATAGATGGCTTTGGGTATACAGATGACATTTTAACTATATTAACTCCTTCAATCCATGAACAAAGGCAGTCTTTCCATTTATTTATGTCTTTTTCAATTTTTTTTAATAATATATTAATAGTTTTTTGGTGTACATATCTTTTATGTTCTTGATTAAATTTATTCCTAAGTATTTTATTATTTTTATGTTACTATAAATGAGGTTTTTTATTCAGATAGTTCATTGTTAGTGCCTAGAAATATAACTGGTTTTTCTATGTTAATTTTGTATCCTGCAACTTCACTGATTTTTATTAGTTTTAACTGTATTTATTGAGGTATTTAGGGTTTTCAATATATAAGACATGTCAGCAACAAACAAAGACAATTTAACTTCTTCCTTTCCAATTTAGAAGCCTTTTATTTCTTTTTCCTGCCAAACTGCTATAGCTAGGAATTCTAGTGCAAGGTACTACGTTGACTAAATGGGGTGAGAGTGGTCACATTTGTCTTATTCCTGTTCTTAGAAAGAGCATTCAGCTTTTCACTGTTGAGAAAGATGTTAATTGTGGGCTTATCGTATATGGCTTTTATTATGTTGAACTACATTCCTTCTACCTAATTTATGGAAAATTTTTATCATAAAATGATACTGAATTTCATCAAATGCTTTTTCTGCATCTATTCAATTATATATTTTTCTTTAGTCTGTTAATGTAGTGTTTCACATTTATTGATTTGTATATGTTAAACTATCCTTGTATCTTAAAGATAAATTTCACTTCATGGTATATGATTTTTTAATGTGCTGTTGAATTTGGTTTGCTAATGTTTTATTGAAGAATTTGCACATATGTCCATCAAGGATGTTCACCTATAATTTTTTTTCCTGTATTCCCCTATCTAGCTTTGGTATGAGAGTAATGCTAGCCTCATAAAATGAATTTTAAATTGTTCCTCTAAATGTACAGTGGTTTGAAATATAATAAATAAAGTCAATGCATGGCCTTCCAATAAAAATTATTTGAAGGCTGAAATAAAACCTCTTTTCTCTTTGTTGATTTTTTAGAAGAGTTTGAGAAGGATTGGTATTATTTCATATTTAAAAGTTTGGTAGAATTCACCTGTGAAGCCATCTGGTCCTGAGCTGTCCTTTATTGGAAGTTGTTATTATTTTATTACTGCTTCCAACTTCTTAGTTTTTATTGGTCTGTTCAGACTTTCTGTTTCTTCTTGATTCATTTTTGGTAGGTTGTTTCTAAGCACTTATTTATTTCTTCTAGGTTATCTAATTTGTTGGCATACAAGTGTTCAAAGTAGTCTTTACGATTCTTTGTATTTCTGTGGTATCAGTTCAACACCACTTTCTGAAAAAGTCATACTTTTCAAAGAATGGTTTGGAAATGTATTTGCTTTCAAATCCCTTTCCATCATTGTCAAAGTCAGTGAGTTACAGGTGTGAATCTAGTTCTGGACTCTATTCTTTTCTATTCTTCTATGTGCCCATCTTTTGCCAATGCCACACTGCCATGGTTACTATAGTTTTATATGTATTAAATATGTCTTCGAATATGTCTTGATGATTCTAAATCCTTTTCAGGTTATTTTTTAACATTCCTTTAGTATTCTCTTTTAAAAAGTTATTTTGTTTTAATTAGGGGATTCTCTATGGATTAAGTAATGCACACATAACTTTTAACAGATTACTTAGAATCAATATTCTATGAATTTGAGTGATCTGTAGAACTCTTACCACAATATCTATCTATATCCTACCACATTTGTGTTGCAGGTATCTTATATATTGTATTTCCATACATTGAACACCCTATCAGAAATGTAGCTTTTGCTTTAAATCATCAAATATATTTTCAAGTTCTCAATAAGTGAACAGTTCATTATATTTACCCAGGTGTTTACCGTTTCTGGTCTTCTTTCCTTCCAGGCATTCCATGTTTTCTTTTACATCATTGCCCTTTGTCAAGAAATCCTTTTAGTAATTCTCTGAGAACTTTGCAGTGCTATGCAGATCTGTCCTGGATGTAAGCCACCCATAAGTCAGTTTGGATCTTGAGCATTGGTATATCCCATAGTACAGTTCCCAAAGTCTGTATATGTTTTTCAGGATTAGATCTACAACTGTGTATCTCATTGATGAGCCTGCAAGTCCATGTATAACTTTAAGGGGTTGCATTCTCAAGTTTTCTCTTATCAGGATCTCCTCAGTAGGTTTTGGCTCCCTGTTTTTCTCCTTCCAGTCATCTGGCCAGAACAATGAGGTTTTAGTTACCAGACTCTGTTTCTACTCCCACAGCAGTGCCTGCACCTCAGCTCAAACTATAGAACAGCAGGAAAAAAAGGGAAAAGAGCTATTGGGAGTTAGTTCATCCATCTTATGATTCTAGCTCCTCTGACCAGAGAGGAGGTTTGCCTACCTATTAAGAAATGAACGTTTGTATCCCCCACCCTCAAATTCATATGTTGAAATTCTAACCCCCAATGTAATGCTGTTAGGAGGTGGGGCTTTGGGGAAGTAATTAGATTTAGGTGAGGTCCCAAGGGTAGAATCTCCCATGACCTGATCAGTGTTCTTTTAGGAAGAGAAAGAAACTAGAGTGCTCTTTCTCTCCCAGACATGTGAGGATAAATAAGACAAGAAAGTAGCCATCTGCAATCAAGGTGCCCTCACCAGACACCAGATCTGCTGATGCCCTGATCTGAGACTTCTCAGCCTCCAGAACCATAAGACGTAATTGTCGTTTGAGCCACTCAGTCTATGGTGGTTTGTTATAGTAGCTGAAACTGATTAGGACACTACCTTTAGTATTTTGGCTCCTACAGGTTCCCACTGGCCTTGCTGTTATCACTCCTATAAAATTGCTTGAGGGTTAGGAAGAAATGGAAAAAACATCAATTAATTTTTCAAGTTGGGAGAGGTTTCTGCATTCTTTGTTAGCTTTAGAAAATCACTTTACTGTTTCTTAAAGCAGAACTGCAGGGTTTCTGGAGCTCTTTCTGCCCACACTAATGTCCACTTTGAGGTTTTCAGCTGCATTAAGTTCCACTGCAGATATGCTAAAGTAAACTAAACAGTAAACTCAGGTTACAGGTATTTTCAATTTTGATATTTTTCTTGATCCTCATCTTTCTCAATGCTATTTACTTTATACAACCTTCAAATAGTTGCTCCATGAATCCTGCTCAAGTTTTTGCAGCTGCATTCATTGGGAGAGAATAGGCTGTGCTTACTCCATGGTGCATAGATCCTGAATATCCTGTACAATCATTCTTAATTTAGGGGCTTACACATTCCTCAAAGCTGAGAAACAGACTTATTCTATCTGCCTGAATGAAGTTGGACTTCTGATAGTCTGGCATTCATTTCCACAAAATTAAGCTCCTTCACAATTGCTTTTATGCCACATTACAGTTATTAATATTCCCTTGTCTTCTATCAAAGGTCATTGCCAGAGGCAAACATGATATTTGTAACTGAAATCAGTATAAAAATGTTAAATCCACCACACATTACATTACTCAATGACCCTTTACAAAGTTCCATATGAGGTTTTCTTTTCTTTTAATTAATATAGTGCCAGAAAAAAAATTTTCTCTTAAGAAACAAAAATCCTTAGAACTTCCAATAACAAAAGCTTCATCAGTGATTATGTACCTCATTTTTTCACTGCTACCAAGAAGAGCACAGAAATAAATCAGAAATCTTATTATATTTGCCATAATTATATTATTCTATTTTCCCTGTCCTAATTTTCTAATCCCCTTTGTCCTTTTTTATTATTTCATTGCATGTGCATTGGTTATATGCCGCCTCAGAATCTTTGCAGAATGAGGCAGAGAATAAATAAATAAATAAATAAATAAATAAAATACAATGAGTACTTTAATTTTTACTTTTCTAGGATTTTCTACACATCCAATGACAACTAGTTTTTTTCCTTCTGACATTTTTACAAGCAGAAAGACATCAAGGGTCTCGCCTGATTAGTGCATGTCCTAAAGTGTTTTCCTCCCGCATTTACATTGACATCTGCAAATGCTAATGGAGTTTCTCTCTGAAATGGGGGATCATTAAGTCAAAGAACTAAAACAAAATGGGCAATGAAAGATGGAATTTGTTCATGTCCATAACAATAGGCAGTGATGACGATGTGCGTGGCAATTTTTATTGAATTTATGCAGCACATTACAGCATCTGGAAAATTTTTGCTTGATTTGAGGATGCAATCAGTTCAAAACCTTAAACATACTCTTCAGGGCTTATTCCCCTATTGATTAGAATTAAAACAAGTTGGGCACATGAAAGCCTGGAGCACTGATAGGAAGTGAGGGACATCAAGGCATTTTACTCAGTGATAAAAATAAAAAGCAATTATAGTGAAACATATTTCCCCTGAGAACGTAAGAGCATAGCCTCCACTTACCCACTTGCAGCACAATTTCACAAAATTGAAAAATATGACTTTTCTAGAAAATTAAGTTAATGTCAGCACCAGACTAAAACTGATAGAGTTCTATTTATTGCCTCTACTGTGATCTTCACTCCAGATAATGTCCAGCTCTCCAGGTCTGAAGCCCTGATGCAGTGTCTCTGCAGCTTGGCAGTGCTCTATGCTTCTTTGTAATGTCTCTCAGTACACAAACCAGCCTTTCCGTATGCCACACCTTGCTGTCCTGACTCCAAATAATACTTCTCCTGTCTTCCAATTAAGTTTACTCTTCCCTCCATCTTCTCTTCCCAGATAGCCACTAGGAAGAAACTGTCCCAAAATTCATTTAAGTTCTCTCTTTTCCTCCCATCCTTTTATTTCCTTTCAAAGCACATTCTCATTCTCATTGGCTGCCATGGTTCTCCTTATTCTGAGATCTGGATACACTGACTATATCCAGCAATGTCTTGACAGGTTCCCTGCACGGGTCTCTCCTACAGAGGCTCTGAACCCTCTCAACATTGCCAAGCTGGACAGCTATTTCCATAGTTATGAAGCAAAAACCCTGCACAGGTCAATAAGTGTACTGATAAAGCAAGAATCTCAAGGTATAGAATGATTAGTTACCATGAGTTTGATTTTTATAGGAGTCAACCTAAACATGAAGGTACACACCCACTCCTGTTGTGATTGGAAAGGGATGTCAATTGTAGTACCTTATACTCAGTTCAGGAGTTATTGCATATCTATCCTTCTTGCTTCCTTCCAGTACTGAAAGGATAAAGCAGCTGAAGAAATCAGCCTAGATTCCACAGTGATGAACTAGAAGGAACTTTAAAGCTCTTCTGATCCAAAACCCATATTTCTTCTGACAACTGTAGAAGCTGAGACTCTGAGAAGTGACAACCAAGGTCAGAGCAAGAATTTAAACCCAGAATATCCAATTTACAGCCACTATTTTTCTGTAAGACTTTTCTGGTTATTTTCTCTACCAGAAAAACTTCCTTCTCTAAATATCTTTTTTTTAATTAGTTATTTTTCAAGTACAGTTTTTTGTATATTTCTCCCATCTCCACCCCCCCAGCTCTCATCCCTGCGTCCTTCACATTTGTTCCTCCAAATCGCTCCCCCCTTCCCCCTTAAATCCACTTCCCTCTCCCCTTTTGTCACTGTCCCTTTGCTCTCTATTTCAGTGTCTTTATTTTTATTCTGCTTGCTTGTTCGTTTTGCTGTTTAGCTTCCTGTTAAAGGTGAGATCATATGGTATTTGTCTTTCAACACCTGGCCTATTTCACTCAGCATAATGCTTTCCAGTTCCATCCATGTTGTTGCAAAGGGTAGTAGCTCCTTCTTTCTTTCTGCTGCATAGAATCCCATTGCGTATATGTACCACAATTTTTTGATCCATTCATTTACTGACAGGCACCTAGGTTGCTTCCAACTCTTGGCTATTGTAAATTGTGCTGCTATGAACATTGTGGTGCATAGGTTCTTTGAAATTGATGTTTTAGGATTCTTAGGATATAATCCTAGCAGTGGAATTGCTGGGTCAAAAGGCAGGTCGATTTTTATTTTTCTGAAAAAAATTCCATACTGTTTTCCATAATGGTTGTACCAGTCTGCAATCCCACCAACAGTGAACTAAGGACCCCTTTTCTCCACAACCTCTCCAACATTTGTTGTTTGTTGCTTTATTTATGACAGCCATCCTGACTGGTGTAAAGTGGTATCTCATTGTGGTTTTAATTTGCATCTCTCTGATAGCTAACGATATTGAGCATCTCTTCATGTGTCTCTGGATATTCTGTATGTCCTCCTTGGAGAAGTCTCTAAATATCTTTATCACTGACTTTTCTGTTGCTATTAATATCATCAGTTCCATATGACATTTGAATATTTGTTTTTGTTTTGTTCCCCCTTTTAAATCATTTTTTATTCTGTAGGTAAGCATCTTAGATTTTCTAGGGTTCTTTATATTCCTTTATCTTCTGCCAGTGTTTAGGCCATTTTTACTACCCACTATGACTCCATTTTAGCCTACAAATTGCTGGCTGGTACACTAATATTTCTAAATTACACTCCTATATTGCCACTTCCTTGTCAAAATCCTTCTGTAACCCCTCATTTCCTACAAACCAAGTGCAAGTTTAATGTTATCCCCGGTGTATCTATCCCATTCTCTCTTGATGGTCATACTTCCCATTACTCACACTCATATCATCAGGCAGAAAGTTGATTTCTTACATGACTGAAATAATAAACCAGATATCAAAGATTTAATAGTTAACTTAGGATGAATCAAGGAATTTAGCATCTTGAGGCATTTCCTTTGGAAAAAAACTAGAATTCTAAGGCAGAATCACCCATCAGAAGGTGAACACACAATACAGTGCACAGGTGATGTGTTATAGAATTATAACAATAATTTTTTTAAATAATAGTGTAAAATAAATTTTCCAATAACAAAAGTAATGTTTTTTTTGTTTCCTAATGCAACACTAAGTACCTAAAGTATTTCCAGGTACTCTACCAAGTACTGGGAATAAAAGGTGACTAAAACAACGAACTCATCATTCTATAAAGAACATAAAACCACGTACAGCTGATTCTAACTCAGTGAGATGCATACCATACCAGTGGCAGTGAAAAAGTATTGTGAGAGCTCTTTGACACTGGCTATGCTACTTGCCCTCTTGAACTTCCATCTCTATTGCCATATCCCTTTTTCTCCCTTATTGTATCACTCTCAAGAAGTTCCCCCATGGGTCCTTGCTAAATTCTGCCATATTCCAGACCATTTTCTGACAGACTTTGTCCCACCGCTACTCCTTGCCACCCTCTCAAAACACATTTTCTGAGTATTCTGTTTCTTGACTCTTCAAGATGCTGACTGGGTAGTCTGGCAATGATTCTAGCTCAAGTATTGGAGCCTGATGATGGTTTTATGAGCCACTCTTTTTAGATAACATTGCATTTTTAAGGGGGCAGAAATGAGGAAATTTGGAGAAATGTTCTGATTCTTTGTTACTGAGACTGGAATTAAGGTAGAATCTAAAGACCTTGAAGGAGGTCAGTGCAGTGCCCTAAGTGCCTGGGAGATAGATATATCTAAGCACTTAGTACATGTGGTAACTGAGGAGCAGTGCTAATCAGAATGTCTCAGTAATAGCATGAGGAGTCAAGAGTTCATTCACCCTAGTGCATTCAGAGACATAGAGACCAGCTGGAGGTCAGCAGCCAAGCACCAAGTAAAGCACCATGAGGAGTCAAGATGTAGACTGTGAACACAACAGCCTGGTGACCTCTGACACATACAGGGTGATAGCTGTTCAACAAAGCGTTGGATAGACTTTGATTTTAGGTGTGGGATCAGAATGAACAAGGGAAGGGAGGTATCTTCATTATTAATCATAACAATGCTTAACATTTGTTTAGCATTTAAAGTGTAAACTTTATTTTACATATGTGAAGTGCTCATAGTCCATTAGATAGAGAAAAAACATTGTTTTTGGTTTATAAATAATACAAGAAATGTCTTATAAATGTTTGTTGGGTAGTTGATTTGTTAATTGTGATTAATTGTATCATTGATTGATCAATGATCCATAAGTGACAGTTATTTCTTCCTAATAAGGCTGGATAGGAGGAAGATGTGACCATTTTATCAATGAGGAACTAAAGCTTAAAGATATAAGTTGACTAGTCTCCTAACACATAATTTGTAAATTGACTCACAGTTTGAACTTGAGTTTTCTGAAAACATTTTGAGAATTATCTTTATTATACTCATTTGTTTATAGACCAGACTTTCTGGTACCCATGATGGTACCACTTGAACAATTTCCTCAACATCAAGCTAGCCCTATACCTGGTAATAGAGAAAAGGTCCTAAAAGTCTACCTTGGCTACATGGTATAACTAATCAGGAAGACTACACCAGGATCAAGAGCAAGAGGTAAAGATGTCCTCTGCTGCTATTCCTTTCTGAACCTCCATATTCTGGCTACGATATAAATATATACACACACACATTTGCAAGAACTGTAAAGGGTGATAAGGTCATACTAAAATAAATAGGCAGTAAAAACACTTTAAATTCCTTTCCAGAAATATGAAGCAGAAACTCTAAATTTTTCCTTCTTCCTTCATAGTTTATTCCAAAATACTTTACTCATTCTTTTTTAGTATAAAGCTTTCATCATCTAGATGAACATCAATAGTCATTTTATTTCCTCCTCTATGTTTTTTTCTTGTCAGTGAATGAGACAGCTGGGTGATAACAATTCTGAGAATAGATGAAAGGAAGCAGAAGTCTTTTCACCCACACTAGACTTAACAAGTAAGATAAGTATTCTGTATAACATGGATATTGAGAAAGATCTAAGAAAGCATACAAGGAGAAGGCTTCCATTTACAGTTGGGTGTCAGGAGTTTGGAAGTAACAGGATGTCTAATTCAGTGTAAATAGGCATCACTTACTAAAATGATCTGCTTCATGAGTACAAATAAAGATAATAGAAAAGATTTTAAAAATGACAGTGAGGGTGGATCTGTAGGTGGTCCTAAAATTCAGAATGAGGAGATTGAGTCTGATTTTAAAAAAAGAAAAAAGAAAGCAATGATGTTTACATGAATCACATTTAAATACCTATTCTCTAAGAAAACACTTGGAAACAAAATTTTTAATCAATTAATGGCACCTATTTAAAATATATTCTGCATCAACAGAGCTGTTGCAATATAGAATAAAATGTAATTTAACTATCATCACCTTCAAAATGTATTGCTGAACCTTCTCACATGCATAGAACCAATACTGAGTAAATCAAAATACATTTTCTTTGAGCTTATAATTTTTTTTAAATATTGATATAGGAAAACATTTTTAAATAATGTGCACATCTAGGAGACATGTATGACTATGTGGCATCTATACAACATGTATATATATATAATTACTGAGATATCAAAATATGAAACAAGGTGATGATTGGTGTCGTAGTGATAAAAAATATGTTGTCAACCTGCTCAGCTAGTTCTTAATCACACATTTGCAAGAAGACAACAAAATATAAATGACCATGGTCAGTTCCTCCCCATGCTAAATTAATTGGCTTAAATCAATCTTTCAACTTGGAAAGAAATAAGGAAGTGAGGAAGAAAGGTAAAGGAAAAAAGGAAGAAGGAAGGAAGATAGGAAGGAAGGAGGAATGGAAGGAAGGAAGGAAAATAGGAAGGAAAGGAAATAAAGATGGAAGGGAGAGGGGACATCTAATGGAGAGGCAGAAAGATGTAGAGAGTATTGAAAGAATGAGAGAGGAATAAGAGAAGTACAAAGGAGCAGTTACAAAATGGTCATGGAGATGTAAGGTACAGCATAGGGAATATAGTCAATAATATTGGGATAGCTATGTATAGTGCCAGATGGGTAATGGACAAGGCTTTGTAAAGTATGTGATTGTCTAACCACTATGCTATACACAGTAAACCATTACAAAATAATATTGAAAGTAAACTGTCATTGACATTTTTTAAAATAAATTTTAAAAGAGAGAAGAATATCAGGGTGACACATATTGTCTACTAGGAACTTACGCACCACAAACTCATTTCATCAGCACAGCAACCCTGCTTTGTGACTATTATTATCAACATTGTTTTCTAGATGACAAAAGCGATGCTCAAGAGGCATAGTTACTTGTTCATAATTAACAAATGATGGAGCCAGATTTTCAATCTAGAACAGTGGCCCCACACCAAAGTTCCCTTAACTCTAGGCTCTACCTTGGGCTGTCCAGTGGTCCTGTCATAGTGCTATGGAGCCATGGAGGTGCTTGCTCTCCCTTCAGGAGAACCTTCTGCGGGGATCATAAGATAATAGCCATCTCCATCGGCCACACCTTTGAAACCACTACAGTTTTACTCCATACCTCTCCCAGCTTCTCCCAGACAATGAATGAACACAGTGATATATGAACCAGGCAATTTCTCCCAACCTGGGATTCCTTTAACAGGCCCCTGTAGCACAAGGAGCCCCCACTGGTGAGGCTGAAACTTTCTCAGAATTGTGCTGGTGTTGGAGATTCTTACATGATCCTTTCTTCTTTCTGTCCTTTCATGGATGGCAGACCTGCACTGCAGTCTAAAGATTCTTCCCTTCTCCCAATCCACCAACTTTATATTTCACCGGTATTTACCCAATAAACCTCCTGCAAGTCTAATCCCACCTTACTGTTCATTCCTTAGAGGACCTGAACTGACACAAATGCGCATTCACATGCATAACAATGGCTGGGTAAATCCAGACTCTTACAGCCTAGATGCAGCCTGGATAAGATAGGCTATGGATTTATATACAATTCTCAGCACACTCATTGTAATCTCCAGAAAAATCATGGTAGACCATAAAACTCCCTGCCAACACAACTATTATGAATGAGTAAACAAATCCACTGGAAGATGACGTGCTCTCCACTGGCAAACCATGAGTGCCTGGCTGGCAAACCAGCTAGGACTGAAGTCACACAGGAATCTCCTTGGTGTGAGTTAGAAACTGGAAGCGATACAGACCATGGAATTTATTCATGGCAGTCCCAATCAGAAGTTTAGAGTGAGAATGAGCTGCTTAAGAGGTGATCCCCCAAAAACACCCCCTTTAGAGTATCATTATCATGCCTAACTTCTTATTTTTAAAGATTCTGGAGTTTTTTCACACCTCAGAAAAGAAAGAGGCACTGTCACAGCCACGTAAATCTCCACCAGTCCAGTTCAGCACACAAACCCACTCTTGCACACTCCCTTAGTGACTGCAAATTAATTTTATAATAAATTAAATCATAATTGGGAGAAAGAGGACAACAAATCACAATGTTCTCATGATAATCACCAGGTAATTCAATGTTTTCACAACAGTTTTCTTACAACTTATGTAAGATCAGTATAAGTAATATCCCGGGCATGAGAATAAGCACATTACAGTGGAATGTCCATAACCTTATATTACAGTGTGGAGGAATCAAATAATGTATGCAGTAAACATGGAAAGGTCACTGGTTACAATTTGTAAACTTTCCTTTTTATGTTTGTTTTTAGACAAATTAAATTTACTGACCACATTTCTATGAGGATTTGGTCAGATTTCTGTGTGCTTCAGCTATTATTACTACCTCTTAACATACAGTCTCTACCTCCAAGTTAAAAATTTCTTCTATCTTCTTCCCCACAAAGAGAAATCTACATCTGGTGCTTAATTCTAAATTCTACTATTTTTATTTGATGATAATGTTTTTAAATCCTATGTGTCAAAGACAAGACAATTAAATAGCAGCTGAAATCTGAAATATATACAATTAGTTGGAGTTTTATTCAGCATTTTATGCCAAAAAATACAATTATTGGGATTAAAATGTAAATATTGTAATATAGCAAAATAACTCCAGCATTAAAAGAAGAAAATATGGTTTCATAAACTGTAGACTAGAACTACTGCCCTTTTACTATTTTAAAAAACAAAATTTAGGCCAATATTAAATGTCAACTTACTTTAATGTCAACTCCTACTTTTGCCATAGTAACTATAGATTTTTATTTTAAAAAATAATTTTAAAGATAAAAATACAAAAAATACATTTTGTGTGGCCAAAATTACTTAACTCTGTTGAGTAAAATGAATTTCCAAGGACTGACATAGAGTTACTCTTACATTTAAGTTGGAATTTTCCATTTATTGTTTTCAGCTTTAAATGGCAAAGCATTATTCTTATTAATAACAGCACTGAGTTATAGCAACTTTAATGTATGGCTACTGGTTACAATAGCTGTGACCCACTGTAAGGAAACCTAATATACAAAATCTTACTTATAAATATTTGGGACTGATTATTAATATTACCCCAAAAAAACCTTCTACCTGGCTGGTATAGCTCAGTGGATTGAGCATGGGCCTACAAACCAGAAGACCAAAGTTTGATTCCCAGTCATGGCACGTGCTTGGGTTGCAGGCCAGTTCCTGGCAGGGGACACATGATACATTGTGTGTCCCCAGCAGAGGCAACCACACATTGATGTTTCTCTCCCTCTCTCCTTCCCTTCCCCTCTAAAGATAAATAAATAAAATCTTTAAAAAAACAGCTTTATTAAAAAATTAAAAACTTACAGCCTTCAGAAATGATTTAATACAGAGTATTTTGAATTGTACTGTGTAACCTACTTAACATTAAATAGTAAATGTTTAAATGGTGACCCCTAAGCTACTGTCTTCTGGAGAATATTTAACCAGGTTGGTTAAGAAATGTCAAGGTGTAGCACAAATGAATGATTCCTTTATAGTAAATCTCTGGGCAGAAAAGACTGTACCTACCAAATGGCCATAGAAATCTTCCCATAAGTGCAGCACACTAAGCGAATGGATTCAAAGGACAAGGAAATGATATACTACCAGGTAGCCACTAAAAAGCAGGTTGCAGAAGTATATTAAATGACACAGAAAACTTTTTACTACTAGTGAGTGAAAGAAAACTACATAAGAAAATTTTGAACATAAGCCGTATTTTTTTTAAATAGCACCAATATATTTCTAAATAAACACATACATAAATTTCCAGGTAAATAAGCACATATACAAACCTGAAATTCCAGGGGATATTTACCAAGATATTAGAATAATACTTGATTTTTTTATTTGAACATAATTCTATATTTTCCAATTTTTTCAATGGCCATATATTCCCTTTATAACCAATCATATTCAACAGTACAGAGACATTATTCTGTGATAACAAACAATCCCATGATCTCAGTGGCTCTACTTATAAAAAGTTTATTTCTCATCTATTTATTTGCACAGGCAGGGGAGCTCAACTCATGGAGTCAATCAGAGACTCTGGCCCGTGGGGGTTTCACCTCCACACACTCTTCCCTAACCACGGAGCCCGGAAGGGGGCTGTGGTGAAATGGGCACAGCTCCGAAGACTTCTACCTGGAAGTGATGCAGTCACTACCACTCTGTTCCATTGGACGGGCAAACACATGGCCAAAACTAACTTTGAGAGGGTTCCATAGTCCCCAAGAACTGGTTAAAAATCCTGGACAAATACTAAATCCTAAGGGTAATAGTTATTTTTTAAATATATATTTCTGAGTTTTTCAAATTTTCTTAAGTATCATGTACTTTTTGTAATGTCTCTGAAAAAACTCGTAACAAACATTATTCATAAAAAAAGAAAAACTCATTTTCACAACATGGATGATAAATAAATTACCTTTCAAATACAAGATAGCAGCACCAGAGGGGAATATTAATTTTAGCCCAAAATTAAGTAAGCTTATTTTAGAGAGAAAACAAGATCCAACAACATGTCAGTGATCCCAGAGTACTAAGTAAAGACTGTCTGGTACAAAACCATAAGTGAGGCCTAGGATTCTGTAACAGGACCTGAAGAGGTTGCCTCAGTCCAGATAAAATTATTGATTAAAGGATATCACCCAGTGAGAAGGAATCAGAGAGTAGGATGAGAACGTACTTTATAGCCATGGTGGTCCATTGTTCACAGTAAATTCTAGATGTTAGTTGTTACAGAGCCTGAGTGTGGTCATATGGTCATTTTAGTTAATCCTTTTGTTTTTCCTTCATTTACCCAATGTTTGTTATGTACTTAACTATAGGCTACACATCATTACAGGTCTTATGACACAGCAATGAACAAAGCAGGTGTACTGCTCCCTGTTTTCATGGAACTTACACGCTAATGTTAGGGAAAGCAGTAGACAATAAATAGAGTGTGTCGGATGGTGACAAATACATACTGACACGCAGAGTAAGGCAATAGAGAGGGAGAGTGGTCAGGTAACACCTCCATGATGAAGTGACATTGAAGAAGAAACCTGAAGGAATTGAGAGAAGGAGCCGTATAGGGGTCTGGGAAAAGAGTGTTCCATGCAGAACAACTGCAAAGACCCAGAGGGTGGAACAGAACTTCTGTTCAGGGAGCAGCCAGGGGGGTTCAGGGCCTGGAGCAGAGTGAACAAGGGGAGAGTTGCAGGAAATGAGATCAGATCCATCCATGCTGTTGCAAAGGGTAGGAGCTCCTTCTTTCTTTCTGCTGTGTATTTTTCCATTATGTAAATGTACCAGAGGTTTTTGATCCACTCTTTTGCTGATGTGTACTTAATTGCTTCCAGCACTTGGCTATTGTAAATTGTGCTACTGTGAACATTGGGGTGTACTGGTTCTTTTGGATTGGCGTTTCAGGATTCTTATGGTAAATTCCTGGCAGTGGAACTGCTGGGTCAAAAGGCAGTTCCATTTTTAGTATTTTGAGTAAATTCCATACAGTTTTCCACAGTGGCTGCACCAAATAGTTGTCTCCATTTTGCCTCCACTGCTCTCCCCTGCCCCACCCACCCCCACAGCCCACCTTCAATACTACCCCACTTTGGCATTGTCCATGGGTCCTTTATACACGTTCCTAGACAACCCTTCCCATTCTTTCCCCTGTTATCCTCTTGCCCCTGCCCCTCTTGTTACTATCTTTGTTCTTTATTTCAGTGCTTCTGGCTATATTTTGCTTGCTTGTTCGTTTTGTTGACTAGGTTCCACTTATAGGTGAGATCATGTGGTATTTGTCTTTCACAGCCTGGCTTATTTCACTTAGCATATGCTCTCCAGTTACATCCATGCTTTCGAGAAGAATAGGAACTCCTTTCTTTCTGCTGTGTAGTATTCCATTGTGCAAATGTACCATAGTTTTTTGATCAACTCATTTACTGATGGGCACTTAAGTTGCTTCTACTACTTGGCTTTTGTAGATTGTGCTGCTATGAACATTGGGGTGCATAGGCTCTTTTGAATTGGATCCTTAGGAAATACTCCCAGCAGTGGAACTGCTGGGTCAAAAGGCAGTTCCATTTTTAGTTTTCTGAGGAAATTCCATATTGTTTTCCACAGCTGCTGCACCAGTCTGCATTCCCACCAACAACATAGTAGGGTTCCCTTTTCTCCACAACCTTTCCAGCACTTGTTGTTTGTTGATTTGTTTATGATGGCCATTCTGACCGGCGTGAAGTGGTATCTCATTGTGGTTTTAATTTTCTTCTCTCTGATGGCTACTGATACTGAGCATTCTTTTATATGTCTCTGGGCCCTCTGTATGTTCTCCTTGGAGAACTGTCTGTTTAGGTCCTTTGCCCATTTTTTGATTGGATTGTTTGTCTTCTTGATGTGGAGTCTTGTGAGTTCTTTACATATTTTGGAGATAAAACCGTTGTCTGAGGTATTATTGGCAAATATATTTTCCCATATGTTTGGTTACCTTTTCATTTTGCTGATGTTTTCTTTAGCCACGCAAAAGCTTTTTATTTTGATGAGGTCCATTTGTTTATTCTTTCCTTTATGTCCCTTGTTCTAGGAGACATATGGAACTAGAGAGCATTATGCTAAGTGAAATAAGCCAGGCGTTGGAAGACAAAGACCATATGATCTCCCTATAAGTGGAACCTAATCAACAAAACAAACAAGCAAGCAAAATAAAACCAGAGACGCTGAAATGAAGAACAAACTGTGACAGTAACTGGAGGGGAGAGGGGAGGGGGCTTAGGGGAAGGGTTGTCAAGGAACATGTATAAGGACCAGGGACAAGGACAACAGTGGAGGGGGGCATAGGATTGAGGGTAGCAAGTGGGGTGGGTGGGGCAGGGGAGAGTGATAAGGGGGAAATGGAGACAACTGTACTTGAACAATAAAAATTTTTTAAAATGAGATCAGAGAGGTAGCCAGGTGTGAAATGGTAATGACTTTTGGATCTTGGTAGAAAAAGCTTTGAATTTTATTCTTTGTGAAAAAGAAAGACATTGGCAACTTTTGATCAGAGATGTGATATAATCTTGTTTTCATTTTAAACAAATGACCATAGTTACTGTCAAAAATGGTTTAAGACAGAAGCAGGCCAACCCAGGCTATTGCAATAGTCTAGCTGAGAGAGCTTGAAATACAGTGAGAATGTGGAGGTGATGAAATCACTGAGGATTTCATTTCAGGCAGAGCTGACAGTGTCTGCTGATGGATTGGATGTGGTATGTGAGAAATAGATTATTTTATGGTGAAGTGTAGACTCTAAGAAATCCATTCTATGTATCATTACATAAAAAAATCTCTAGAATGGATATACCCCTACCTCACATGAAATTTTTTTAACAAAATATATTTCTGTCTGGCTGGGTTGCATGCTAAAATTTCAAAATGAGTTCTAATTTAAAAAAGAAACACCTGATAGGGATATAACTTTTCATATGTACTAAGTTTATATACCATAACCTCGTTAAGGGATTATTACATAGAATCTAAAAAAATCATTCTTTCTGATCGTCTGTGGATTTAAGGGATAGATCTCAAGAAACGGTGTAAATAAAACAAGGACAGAATTGAGGATATCATAGCAGTAGATGACTCTTTCAAAAAAAGTCCTGATTGCTATGGTTTCCTCCTAATACTCTTGCTTAATTCAAAGAATAGGATCAATCTTTTCCTCCACAATTCATTACTTCCTAAACAGAGTTATTCCATGGTATAATTTGAGCTATATTTCCAGTATCAGTATGACTTAAGATGGAAGGAAATATTAAAATAAATTAAATTTTTTTTAAATTAAATATTCTGGAGAGAAAAGTAAAAAAGTGAATATCTAAATTTTGTGGAACAATTTTCAACATAAATCTTGGGAAGACTTAACATTAAAAGCAAAATATGTAAGAACTATGGAAACTTTTGAGGGCAAAGAAGACCTGGAGGAAAAAGCAATTATAGTAATGGAACCTTAACAGAAAATATAGATATTGCATTAAGTTGATAAATCTTTGCCAGAAAATTCCGATGACAGGAGAGAGGGTAAGATGGGCTACGCACAGCCTCACTTAGAGTGAAAGACAACTGACACACAGTTCCAGAAGCTTCTCACCTTCTCTTCTTCATCACTCCACTCCAGTGGAAGAACCCTCTTAGCTCTCCCTCTCCAACTGGCCACTTGTCAAAACAAAAGTATTACCTCCTATAGAAAGTTTTTCCAGACTTATTGATGAAGATAGTATTTTTTACATCAATTAGGAGAAATGAAAATTCTCTCCACATGCAGAAAGAAATATTTTAAAACAAAGTTTAGCGAGCATTTTGTAAGAGAAAAACAATTCCCATGTTAGAAAAAATTTTCATGTCAATGCTCGATAAAAAAAATTTCTAAAATAACCAAGAAGTCAAACAATAAATAAATAAAATAAAATAACCAAGAAGTGATGTGGACAAATCCTGCCTTACTCAATTTTTCTGGAGTAATTGTATGTCCCTCTGGGCTTCCAGCTAGGTTGGCTTTGTTCCCTCTGTATCAGAATAAGTCTGCGAAAAGTCAAGAAAAAAGCCTATTTTTCAAAAATATAATGACTACAGTGAAAAAGAAGAAAAACTGGATAATATATCAAACGTGCTATCTTTGCCTTAATTATTAGCATGTCTTAAGACAAGTATTTAGTATTTACTTACAAATTAATAGATAATGGCCTCTATTCTGTTACTTATTTCATTAGGAAAAACAAGTATCTAGACTAGTCATTTTCCCTTCTAATTTGAGGAAGAACAAGGGAGTGTTGGACTGATGTTAGAATCTTCATCGGGGCAGTTTGAAACAGCCCCCAGAAGGTGAATCAAATGCCAAGACTGACCCCCTCTCTTTATCTAGTCACCACCAGTTGAAAACTACCAGCATATATATGAATTGTTAATAAAATTCTGTCCTCTTCTAAGGATCCCAGACCAGAGGGGAGGAACTATCCTTATTTTCAGTCAACTACAATTACATAAGACCTAACCTAGTGGGTAATGTCAATACAACTAGGCTAACTCACATGAGGAATTTACCTATTCTTACCTATTAACTTTCCAAAAGACCACCAGAAACCCACTGAGCAAAGGACACTAAGTTTGTTAGTAACACCACCTTGACAAAGTCTGAGTAGTGTTTTAGAAAGAGATGGTAGAGAAGGACCTTGGTGTCTGGGCTCAAATGATTTCAGGCAGGTTTCTAAAGCGCAAGACAGATAGGGAATAGGTAAGATTTGTGACATAAGAGTGAATGGTATTCTATGCGGATTTTGTGCTGTCCTTATGTCAAGACAATTTGAACACAGCAAATGCCTTGAAGAAAGTCTTGATCAGTAAGCTGTTGCTCAAGAAGCAAGCTGCTTGTTCAGGTGCACAGACTGTTGCTGAGAAAGGAAGACTGTTTACCTAGATGAGCAAATTATTTGTCTGAATAAATTAATTTTCAAAAATTTCCTGAAGTAAACAGTGGGGTTATTTATTGGCTTATAGTGTTACTGTCTTTTTTAATTTTTTTATTGTATTTTTTCCATTACCATTTAACCTCTTTATATACCCCTCCCCTCTGCAATCACCATCCTATTGTCTATGTCCATGAGTCCTTTTTTGTTTTTGCTCCATCCTTCCACCCACTCACCTCCTGCACCCAATAGCTATCATCCTGCTCTAGTTAAGTTAAGTGGCCTTAGTTGTTAGGGCTAAGAGTTTAGGTATGTTGATACAGATGGTGTACTTCTTATTATAAAAGCCAGCAGATGCTTACAAGTTCAATTCATAATAAATGGGGCGGTTGGGATTCATAATTTCATTAGGATTAAAAGCAAACAAAAAGGTGAGCTGGAGCTGTGAGCAGAAAAATGAGTCAAAAATCAGTACTTGGGAAGGCAGAGACTAGTAGGGAAGCAGAATGAGAAGTCATGTTACATAAGTCATCACAGAGACCTGAGAAATTGAAAAGGGTCTGCTCATTCATTTATATGGTGGATAAATAATGCTACAGGCATGGACCTGATTATTTAAGGTGCCAGACCAAATGGAGAGGTCAACACACCCTTGTTCCTCAATTCATTCCCTATCTGGAGAAGGACCAAGACCAGAAAGTAGAATATCTAGTAGTGTGGTCAAAAGAGAGCAGTAGGGGAAAACTGATGAAATTCAGATAAGAACTATAGTTTAACTAATACTATCACACCAATGCTAAGTTTTTTATTGTGATCATTGTACTATGATCATATAAAATATTGACATTAGAGAAAGTTCAGTAAAGGATACATGAGAAGATTTTGTTTTATAACTTTTCTGTAAGTCCAAAAAATATATCTCCAAAAAGTTTAAATTTTGTTTATAGACTTTTATATTTATTTTTGGTAATAGGTTAGATTCTAATTAGAGATTATTTGTCCTACCTCTTTGGGGGCCTGTTAAATGAGAAGGTGTGATTAGAAGTGGGGGCACCCTCTGTTTGTGTTGTCTCGACTCCAGAAGCCATATGGCAAACCAACTCTACTATATGAGAGAAGCCAAGTTCTATGTTAAGCTAGGCAGAAGATTCTTAATAAAGCATAGATGAGAGGGCATTAAAGTAATGAGAAAGGGAAATGGGCAGAGAACCCTTCCTTAAAGAGGTGGTGATGTGTACATTAAAGGGCCCTGGCTTAGAATGCAGGGAGGTGGCCATCCTCGCTGTGCCAGGAAGAGCGTCCTAAATTCTGAGCCCACAGTACCAGCCCAGAAATCTACACATTGGTCTGCTGGCAGACAATTGGAAATGAGGGCATTTAAGAAGTAGGTCACACATGCCCATCTAAAGGTATTCAAATATTTATTTTTTTACTGTAAGAGCACCTGATGTTTCTCTATGAGTCACAAGTGTTCAATCCAGGTAGGTTCTCAATGACAAAGGATTTTGAGGTAGCTGTCTAGCCTACTATCAAATAAAAATGTCAAGACAATTTGAACACAGAAGCCCAGCACAGGACTAGAGAGATAAAGTTTGATGTACTTTGGAAATGAGACCACAGGCCTGGAATATTCCCATTTAATTAAAAGTCTGCACACAGAAAGAAGTGAGAGCAGCAACTACCAGACTTCTGGTGAACATCTCACCTTAAACCTTAACACATCACTGTGTGTTTTATGCATAAACACATCCCGAGATTCCCTCCACTTCACATATTTCCGGTAGTTGTTTTTGGATCCACAGGGAAAGGAGTTTCTTCTGTTTAAAAGTATATGAATTTCAAAAAAGCTAAAATTTCATTTAACTGGTGATTTGGGTTTGTCTAATTTTGGAATAGAAACCATAACAGTAAATGAACTCAAATATATTTTTTACAAGAGTCAAATAGGTACATTGAAAATAAGAGAATTCTTGTAAACCATGTAAAATGTACATCTGAAAAGACAGTGAGATAAACATTCGTAATGGAGGAGAGTCACGGTATCCCATCAGTACCACAAATTAAATTTCATATTGACTATCTATATAAACTCTGGGTTTGTCCCAGAGAATAAAGCACTAAAGATTTTTCTGTTATTTGGGTTTTAAGCAAATACGTGACTTGGGGACTCCTTTCTCTTCATCGGTCTCTGTAATCCCTCTCTCAATAATCTGACTCCTGTAGCAACAGCCAAGGGAGAAAGCTCCAAACACTCATAATTTTTCACAATAAAAGCATTTTGCAAAGAAAAACAAAATTATTTTATATAAAATACTGCAAAAGATTTCAGAAACTCAAACACCCAAGTGTATAAAAACTTAGAAATGGAACCATTATGTCAATGTGATTTCAGTAGTCATTTCATTTATTTTTCTTTGGAGGAAGAAATATTCTATTTTATAATAAATACTTTATTGCTGTCTTATTACAGGTGTCTCAATTCTCCCCCTTTGCTCTCCTCCACCCACGCTCTCACAGTCAGTCCCCACAACCGTGTCCATGTCTATGGGTTATTCATACAGGTTTCTTGACTAGACCCTTCCCCTTTTTTCCACCCTTAAGCCCCTCCTCCTTCCCCTCTGGTCTCTGTCAGTATGTTCCTTGTTTCCATGCCTCTGGTTTTATTTTGAAGATTTGTTTGTTTTGTTCTTTATGTTCCTCTTATAGGTGAGATCATATGGTATTTGTCTTTCACCACCTGGCTTATTTTACTTAGCATAATATTCTCCAGTTCCATCCATGCTCTTACAAAATGTAGGAGTTCTTTCTTTCTGCTGCATAGCATTCCATTGTGTAAATGTACCACAGTTTTTTCATCCACTCATTTACTGATAGGCACTTAGGGTGTTCCCAGTACTTAACTATTGTAAATAATGCTGCTATGAACATAGGGATGCATAAATTCTTTTGAATTGGTGTTTCAGAATTGCTGGGTCAAAACACAGTTCCACTTTTAGTCTTCTAAGGAAATTCCATACTGTTTTCCACAGTGGCTGCACCAGTCTGATTCCCACCAACAGTATCCTTCGGATTCCCTTTTCTCCACATCCTCTCCAACACTTGTTGTATGTTGATTTGTTTATGATGGCCATTCTCACCCTCGTGAAGTGGTATCTCATTGTGATTTTTATTTGCATCTCTCTGACGGCTAGTGATTCTGAGCATCCTTTCACTTGTCTCCGGGCCCTCTGTATGTCCTCTTTGAAGAACTGTCTGTTCAGGTCCTTTGACCATTTTTTTATTGATTGTTTGTCTTCTTGGTGTGGAGATTTGTGAGTTCTTTATATATTTTGGAAATCAAACCCTTGTCCAAAGTATCATTGGCAAATATGTTTTCCCATACAGTCGGTTCTCTTTCCATTCTGTTGAGGTTTTGTTTAGCCCTGCAGAAGCTTTTTAGTATGATGTACTCCCATTTACTTATTCTTTCCTTTATATCACTTGCTTTATGAGATATATTAGCAAAAATATTGCTGCGTGGGGCATCTGAATTTTACTGCCAATGTTTTCCTCTACAGCCTTTATGGTGTCTCCGGATCTCACCCGGCTAGCACTGAGAAGAGTCCCGCAGCATACGATAACACGGGGCAGTAGTGGGACGCTCTCCTTGCTCCCTCCAGTGATTCTCAGTCACAGTCCGGGCTGCTCCAGCCACTCTGTTTCTGCAGCCAGCACCTGCCTGGCCAGCCGTTTCTCTGGTCCCTGGAGCTAACAGCTCCTGAGCCAGCCTGCAGCCACCACAAATCTGTGCTGCCAGAAGTGCCCATTGGGCAGTTGTTGCTTTACTAGGAGAGCCTGGTCCATCCACTCACAAGTGCCCTGCAGGTGGGCAGGCTCTTGCCCACTGACACACAGTCCCTGGTCTCCCATCCACATACACACTCACACATGCTCTCATTCACTCTCTGCTGGATTTTCAAATTGATTGCTTTGTGGTTTAGCTGCAAGATTGGTGTGGACCTGGGAGCAAGGAGAGGAAGCTTCTAGCTACTGTGCAGCCACCTTGGATCCCACAGAAGCTTATCTCAGTTGTTGAAGTCTAACAACATCCCACTCCCCTGCCCCCTGAAAAAAGAAAGAAAAAAGGTAAGTTTCTAAATAACGTAAATACATTGAAAACAATGACACATTTTTTGCAAAGGTCTGTAATTCTCTCCAACTCATAAGGATTTCTATATTATACTTTCATCATGTCTAAACTAAGATAATGACAACAAGAGTCTGTATGTTTGAAAAACCATTTTCTAACCACCTCAACTCTGTTCTAACTTTTCTCTGTTTGTTCGCCATGAAATATCTTTTGAGCAAAATTAAATATCTCCACAGAAGAAAAGTCAGGCTGCACAGCCTATTATAAGGGATGTTTGTGTGTTCTAAGAACTGGCACAATGACTTCCTGCTTCATAATGACTACTCCCAGGTATAAAAATCACAGGCATCTTTTAAAACCAGGCAGAATTCTGACCGCTTTGGCTGCTTCTATTCTCCACCTTTCAAGCTTGATAGTTATTCCTTTCATAAGGATAATGAGTGTCACGCTGAATTCTTCAACTCAGCTACATCTGTTCTCCCTTGTTTTCTAGATATTACATTCATTGTATTTCACAGCAGGAGCCTCCAATCAAGATCCTGAATATTGCTTCACGATAAATGTCACAGATGAAAAAATGGGCCAGTGCCAAAGTCATTATCACAGCTCTGGCCCATCTCCATGAACAATGACTCTCATCGCTCACATTTTTCCTTAGACAAAAGTACCATAGAAACTGCCTGTTCAAACTTAGAAACTTTCTGTCCAATATTTGTATGGATATGCCAATTGTGAATTGGCTGATAGGTCTCTCTTGCATAATTTACTGTTTGGATTCATTCTCCTGTCCTACCTGTCAGCCCTCACAGCATGCAGCCCATCCCATACCACTTCACTCTGGAGAATCGGAAAGCAGTGAAAGGGGCAGAGTGTGGAACAGGCTGCTGCTCTGCACTGCCCCACAGCTCTCTGCCCAGGCAGCTGTGGGACGTTCACACCAGCCAGAAATAGACCGGTGACTTAGCCTAAAACTTGGATTCACCAGAACATGGTATATTCTAGAATCAGACCTAGATAGCCTCAGAGGGACTTTAAAGTTCATCTAATTAAACCCCTTATGTGATGCCTAAGAATAACGAGACTCGGGTTAAATAAGTTATGTGTAGCCACATAGCTGCTGGGCTACAGAACGAAGACTTGAAACCAGAACTCAGCTTTATGGCATGCTCTGTGGGATGCCACATGCCTCTGTTACTTAAAGTTTTTGTTGAATCTAGTGACCAGAAATTTTTCCTCATATTTTAGATTTTTTTATGTTTTCTTGCAAAAAACATTTCTCATAATATGTATCCAATTTTTATCCTTTTCATTAAGTTGGCAAGAATGAAACTTCTTGATAATTGATCAGAAAGGGCATTTTGTAGCTGAGTGGTCAGTGGAGTGAAGCAGATGGAACTGTGAAAGTTGAGGGTGACTGGACAAAATCTGTACTGACTTGGACCAAGATACCACTTTCAAGACACATTGATTATCTTCCCATGGTTTTCTTCTTTTCCATAAAATTATGGGGGAAAGTAATTGGAGATAGTGGTTTCATATAATTCAATCTTTTTCTGCTTCTGTCCTGGGATTTAAATAACAGGTCAGTTCTAATATACTATAAAAGCCCAATTGTTCAGCTCCAAACAATTTTTTCACGTATCTCAACAGAATCTATATTCAATTTAATTTAGCAAGTATTTTTAGTTCTTGTAGTATGTTTTAGGAGAAGGGGAAGAGAAAGATCATAATAATACAAAGTGCAGTTCTTCCATATTTTTTCTTTTCTTTTGATATAGAAACTCTAAGTTATACTTTTGCTTTTTAGTTATTACCCTTCCATTTTTTAACAGTGTCAACTTCCTGACTGAGACCTTATGTCTGCATTCTGAACTACTTCCCTCCTTATTTTAAACATAAACCTCTTTCCTTTTTGGTTAATTCTTCTTATATGGTTCTTTTAATAATGGCCCATGAATAGCAAATGCACTTCTTAGTATTTATAGGTCTGCAAATATCGTTATTTCTCCCTCTCTTGAATGCCAGCACAGCTAGGTACTGAGCTCCAGAATGACATATTTGTTTCCCTCAAACATGTGAAGATATTTCTCCATTGGCTCTATTAGTCCAATTTTCATATTTTGAGGTAATGTGTTTTTCCCACCATCAATTCTTAAGATTTTCAATTTATCTGTATCTCCTGTAGTTTTATTATGATACCCCTAGATATTACTTTATTTTTAATTATTTTGCCTAGTTTTTGAAATGCATTTCTATCTGAGGATATATGTAGGCATTTTTATAATCCAGGTAAATTCTCAGCACTTTTCACATTTTTTTCTGCAATTCCCTCTAGTCACTTATTTTGGAAAGCTTATTAAACATGTGTTGAAGCTTCTCAGTCCTGTTTCCATATTTCTCAACTACTCTTTCAGGTTTTTTATTCTTCCTGTAACACTCTTCTGTGTTCTGGAAGCATTCCTCATTACCGACTTCTAATTTGATGATTATCTTTTCAAGTGTATCTGATCTGCAGTTTATACTGAATGTTGAATTTTCATTCTAATTAACTTCTTTTATTTCCAAAATTTCAGAGTGGTAACTACATGATCTCTTTCATTTCTGTCTAAATGTGGTCATAATTTCTCTCTTTTTCTTTAATGGTATTCTTTCCTGAATCCTTTAGAGCTCCTACATAAACTTAATTTTTCAACAAGATAATTATTGTTTTACAAGTGAAATGATTTCATCTTCTAATTGTTGATGGTTTGGGCTATCTTCATATTAGTTTCCATTGAGTAACTTAAAGTTTTGGTTTGAAGACTCATAATGAACATGTGGTATTTTCCCTTATTCTTCCTGACCAGCTGGCTATCTAGTCTCCCAGGCTGCCACCTCTACCAGTTCTTCATGGGGTCCTTAAGTGATCCCAAAGGATTCTTGACCTATGACAATAAGAGGGATAGTACTGATAGAATAACTCAGCTGCTAAGTGGCTTATGTCAAATCCCGGTTACTAGTCTATGTTGGGTATATTTTGCTCCCCCAGGCACACAAATAGACTTTTATGGACTTTTTATCCTCACAGAATTGAACACCTGGTTAATCTTCCCTGCCTTCAGAAGCCTTGGAGTCTAGAACTATTCTCTGTTCAACACTCTTTTTTGGGTTTTTTTTTATTGAATTTATTGGAGTGATATTGGTTAGTAAAATTATATAGGCTTCAGGTGTAAAATTCTATAACACATCATCTGTATATTGCATTGTGTGTTCACCACCCCAAGTCAAGTCTCCTTCTATCACCATGTATCCCTTCTTTACCCTTTTCTACTTTCCCTCTGATAATCACCATCACCATTATCTCTCTGATAATCACACAATCACCATGTCTGTGTCTATGAGGGGGTTTTTTCTTTGCTTAATCTGTTCCCCCTTTTCACCCAGGCCCCCAATCCCCTCCCCTCTAACAGTTATCAGTCTGTTCTGTATCTATGAGTCTGTTTCTATTTTGCTGGTTAGTTTATTTTGTCCATTAGATTCCACATGTAAGTGAAATTATGTGGTACTTGTCTTTCCTTGACTTTGGCATAATAATTTCCAGGTCCATCCATACTGTCACAAAAAGTAAGATTTCCTTGTCTTTTACACATCTTTATTTCCGTTCTATTTTGAGACCGAGGTACTATTAATTGCTACATGTTTACTATGATAATAGTTAGTTTCACTTACCAAATATGTCCACCTTTCCATCAATACTGAATATGGTTTTATTTCTAACCTTGGACATGGTCTTGTGATTTAATTTGATGAATAAGGTATGAGTGGACATGGTATGTGTCTCCTCTAGAGGGATGCTATGCTATAAGGAGCTAGGGCATGACTCATCGTGCACTCTTTTACTCTGCTGTAGCAACTAGCAAGGTCCCAAGTGCTGGCCCTGTCGTTCACCTAAACATCAAGGTGAAGACATCTGGGAGCACAGTCTGGAGTCAAACCACAATAGAAATGTAGCACAAACAAGAAATAAACCTTTCTGGTTTAAGCCATTAAGATTTTGGTGTTGTTTTCAACTAGTCATACCTGGACCATCCTAACGAGTTTAGTTTGTTAGTCTTTTTCATCTTTCTCTTTTTAAATTTTTATTTGTTATTCCCTATGTGTTTGGAGCACAGAAAAGATTCAAACATGAATTTATGATGCAATTTTGTTGGAAGTGCAATCTGTACCTCCAAGGAACTTTAAACATTGTGATATAAACAAAATAAGCATGCATGAAACACTAAGAGAACAATATGAATAGATATTCGTGTGTCAAAATATGTAGCTTCACTATTAGGTGAATAAATTACTAAATTGAACATACTCAAATTTTCTTTAATTGTTTTGATTCTGAATGTATTTTTTCAAATATGGAGGAACTCTTTGAATTCCTTTTCTTCTCTATGAAATCCATTATTAGTAAGTTTGTGATTACTCAGTAAATTTCACTTTATATTTTCAAGAGGTCTCAGCCAGGACCTTAAGGAAATAAAGCTGCAAACAAGCAAATTTCCCACTACCATTTTCTTTGTTTCTTTATTCCTTTGTTCCCTTTCTTTGTTCTTTACTGTCTGAAACACATCCTTTCTTCTTCCTTCAGAATCTCTTTGTCTGGTGGCCTTCCACATGATGAGTTCCCACCCATTTAAAAAGTTTTCTCTCAACTCAGAATCTGATGCCAATCATGTGTGTTATAATCTGAATAAGTACAGGTCCACTCTTCTATCTATCATGGTTAATTGATTTTAACCATTCAAACATTTCAATGAATATTTATTAAGCATCTATATAACAAGCATTATGACATTAGAGACAAAAATGAAAACAATATAGTGTTCTGATCTTGAAGAGTTAAAATTAGAAAGGGCAAAAATAAATAATGACATAAATGATAAAACAAATAATAAAAATTAACATCCTCCATAAGTACAGAAAAGATGAAGTTACCCATCTGGGTTTAATTATAGAATGAACAGCTTTGTCCCCTGTGTGAGAATTACATCTTGTACTTCGAGAACAAAAAAGAGAGATGTTTTGAACCAGACAATCACAGCGAATGGACAACCACATAGTTTGCTCTGTTGCAATATCAGCACTGCCTATGACCCTTCAACCCAGATTTACTATCAATCAAAGCTGTTTCTCCACGCCTGACAGTGAAAAGAGGGTTGAATTTGTCCATTTTTAATTGTCTACTACATTTTTCCCTATCAGTTATTTTAGAAGGTATTTTGTTTCCAAAATGACCAAACCAAACTTTGCTTTAATTTCATTGTTGATCTCTCAAGGAAACCTTGTCTAGTAAGTGTAAATCACATGCCCAAGGACAGCCTTGTAAGAGTTCCAAGAAGCTCTTTCCTTCCACCTTGACTCGGCTCATGAAACTGTCTAACATTTATGTAGTGCATTACATTTTTCAGAGCCTAGCACATGCTACCTAATTATTTTTTCTCAGAACAAATTTGCGAGGGATTCAGGTCAGTTGTGAATCTAGGGTCTGTGCTATTTCATCTGTGCTCTGAAATGTACCCAAAAGGTACATTCTACTTAATAGACAATGGCAAATTCCTACCAGAACTTTTTTTGCATTTGTTTTTTGACATTTAGGAAATTTATGTGGACTGAAGGAATGTGCCCTCAAGATACTGTTTGAAAATCAACTGATTGTAGTGAAAAAAATGTTTCCATTTTTTAAAATGTGGATATATCAAATAAATTCTATACTTAAAGAGTTAGAATAGGAAGGAGACAGTGGGCTGCAGTTGAAGGCAGAGGAAGAGGAAAGTCATCATTCCCCATTTGGTCCTGAAAAGAGATACTCTTTCTATTCTTCATCACAAGTTTCTTTAGTTCCAGTGGTAGAGACAAATAAGACAAATAGATTTTACTAGGTCTCTCTCACTCTTTCTCTCTCTCTCTCTCTCTCTCTCTCTCTCTCTCTCTCTCTCTCTCTCTCATTCAATGTTAGAGTAATAGCCAGAAGCCAGGGACCTAATCAAAATACTAGCTGCACTGTGATTCTACTCACAACTACACTGACAAGAGAGAAGTGATAAAGGAGTTATACCAAAATAATCCAACGAGTTCAAAATAAGAGGTCCTAATTTCCCACCTCCAGCAAGAAATTTGGTTTTACTTTCTCTGCCAACTCCATTTACCCCTTCTTCTAACTCAATGTTCATCTCAATCTTTTTTAAGAAAAAAAGTATTTTGTAAAAAAGTAACTTAGCCTTTTCATAGAATACGTGTTAAATCTAGCATGGAATTGTGAGAACTTGCTGTGTTTAGAGCATACCCAGCATTTCAGTAAAGGTGAAGTATCACAGGCATGAGACAAGAGAGTTAGGCGGAGATTAGAGCTTGAGTGAATTTTTAAACCATGCTAAGATATTTAGATAATTTTCATCATAGGATTTTGCCTAATATTACATCATATCATATGAATAGCCCCACTTCATTAAATTGCTTTGTAAATGCTATTTTAATGACCATACATTTTATCATACTGGAATTTTATGATTTGTTTAAGGATTACTTTCATGCTGGATATTTAGACTTTTTCACTATCACAAATATCACAACAGTAACAGCTTTATAAATCTTTGCTTATTATAGTCCATCTTTGTTTCCTAGAAGAGGCACTTCTAGGATGAGACTAGAAAGATAATCAGCTTGAAGAAGCCAGAAATAATCATGGCCCTATTCCAGATTCTCTTCTTTTCTTAGATTAGAAAAATGTTGGCATCTAAATTTTTTATAACATACACAAGAGTGCATTCTGTATGTGGGAATAGCTACAGGACTTGCACATAAAAATAAGATGGAGAGAAGCATTGCCAATTTTAAAGGTATATCCTAAAAAACACTTTACATTTTTCTCTTAATTAGGGTCACATTAAGTTTCACAAATTTAATGTTTCCTGGGGAAAAAAGAATTTTTCTATTTAATCTCTCACTCATGGACATTCCCATGAGTCTCCATGTTTTGACTGGTTTTTCTGAGAACAAGAGAGTATATCACATCTCATCCTTTGACTATGAATGTCCTGTTTCTTTTTTTATAATCTTTATTATATTTTTCATTTCCATATAGTATAATTCAAAGGATTTCTGAGACAGAATGGCTCTTCTGAAATGCACACCAGAAGAGCTTTTTCTTAAATAACTTAATAATGGACTTGGAGGGCAGCAAAAGTATCATATATCCCAGTGTTTTCCAAACTGAGACGCACATTCTGTTAGTGAGGCAAACTGCAAACTGCATAAATGATGGGAAGTGCATAATCATGGAAACACAGTTCCTGGTACAATTTTTGCTAGTGGTCCATAAGGACATTTCCTTTAAACTGATTTTCATCAATTCACTTTTAGGGTTACATTTATTGCAAGTGATAGTACTTTTCTGTTTGTTACTTATTTTCAATTCCTTTTCAAATATATATTTCTATTTTACAAGTGAGTTAATCAATTAAATATGGTTAGTTGAGGTACAAAAGGGAACAGTTGGTATGTAAACATA
This sequence comes from Artibeus jamaicensis, assembly GCF_021234435.1. Taxonomy (NCBI): domain Eukaryota; kingdom Metazoa; phylum Chordata; class Mammalia; order Chiroptera; family Phyllostomidae; genus Artibeus; species Artibeus jamaicensis. Next base: position 12,303,183 of record NW_026522046.1, on the reverse strand, counting down.
TGAAGGCCTGGAAGTGGAAGTTAATAAAAACCAAAGTTTGTGAAACATCTGTTTTAGGTCGGATGACTTTCTCATCTGAAATACAAGGACCAGGGAGATGAAGTTGCTTGCCCCAAATCCAATCTAGTAGTAGCATTCAGAACTCTAGTTTCTGGGCCTGTTCTTTGTTCCTATCTACTATCCTGCCTTTGCAATGCTCTCTTTCAACAGAAAGATTCATTCCTGTGTTTAGAGTAGGATAAAGTCATATCACATGAATGAGAAATGTGGCAAAATTAAGAGAACATATTTAAAGTTTCTTCTTTGTTGAGTAGCTTTCATTCTTATCATAGGTAGGGAAACGAAGTTGCTGTCCTTCACGTTGCCAAAGATGATTATTATGCTATTTCTTGGGGGTGCACTGAGCCAGAACTGCAGAGCAAATGGGTTATTATAGGAAAACTTGGCTTTGACATCTATATAATAAATTTGCAATCAATTAAATGAAAAATACTCACTTCATTAAGTAAAGTGAGTGTACCTATTCTGTGAAGATAGCCTACTGTTAGTAATATAATTGAAATTTAGAGAGAAGACTCAGCCCTCCAGAAACAGCAGTATGATCACATAAACATTTGTGCTCTTAGCCATTTTCAGTCACTCTCAGGATGTTCTTAATCAAGTGTCATTTTCATGTAGATATTAAAGGCTTGCCCAGTAATTATCTTCAAGATGTTTCAATTTTTTGCCATAACATGTTAAAAAAAATAACAAAATGGCTACACATCTCTATGTTCTAATAAAAGACATGCAGATAAGGAACACTGGTAACCCCAAGATGACATTTTTGAAATAAAATAAAATTCAAGCTTGTAGCTAGGTCAGTCAGGATTGCTTTTAGTCGCTCTTGGAAGGAGGATATTTTAGACTCACTGGCAGGGGAAAAAGGAACTCGTCCCCACGGTGCGCTGCTCTCCACGGCTGTGAAGTAGCTAGCTGTCAGTGGCGGGCTGCCAAGGTGCTTCAAGTTCAATTGAACAAAACTGGAACAAGAGTGTTCTAAGAAATGGTCCTGCAAAAGGATGGCCTAGTATCGAATTCTTTTTCATCTTCAATGATTTTGTGGCCTGTATAAATTTAAAATGTGAAATGAAATATTTATCAACAATCAGAAACAGATATGTCTGACTCCATTGTCTGAATTCAATGCTTCTTTCATCTCAGAGAACAGAAGGTTGCTTCGGAGGGGCACTTACCCCACTTCAGCACAGCCTCCTTTCAGAGGAGAATCTGTGAAATGCTAACCTCATTGGTTCAAAGAAAGTTCTCTGGGGAATGGTTCACCAAGTTCAAGTAAGAATGAAATACAAGGTGCCCACCAACTTTATTCCAGGATTCAAAATTATTTTTCATTCAAAAAAATATAATAATAATGGCTAACATTTAAGTCCTATTATGTGCCATGGATGGTAATAAATGTTTTTGCATCTTTTTACTTATGTTTATAAAGCCCTGCAGAGTAAATGTTAATATTTGCAATTTTATAAATGAGGAAGATAAGCCGTAAGTATGATCAATGGATTATCAGCTACTAAAGAGTAGACACTGAATTTAGACTCAGATCTGTCTTTTAAATACTGTTGTCTTCCCACTATTAATATAATATTTATTATATTTTTATTACCATTGTAGTCCCCTTATAGCCCCCTCCCCCTAGCTATCACCTCACTATTATCCATGTCCATGAGTCCTTTTTCCTTTTAGCTCAATCTCTCCACCCCCTAACACCTGTCCCCCCAAAAAACACACACTAGTTCTCATCCTATTCTCTATCTATATATCCGTCTCTGTTTTGCTTGTTTGTTCAGTTTGTTCTTTAGATTCCACATATGAGTGAAATTATATGGTGCCTGTCTTTCTCTGACTGGCTTATTTCACTTAGCATAATGTTCTCTAGGTCCATCCATACTGTGGCAAAAAGTAATATCTTCATCTTTTTTTGGCCAAGTTCAATTCCATTCTGCAAATGTCCCATAGTTGTTTTATCCACTCATCTACTAATGGACACTAGGGCTGTTTCCATATCTTGGCGATTGTAAATAATGCTGCAAAGTTTGTTTGTTTTCAAAATTTCTTCTTTTCCTAGTTCCCTGCCTTGATGCCTACAAAAGCCTCTTTAATCACTCTGTGCACTGTGGGCAGGTTTCCATTTGCATCCTATTTGTCCTGCCATCATTTAAGGTTCATAAAGATTACTTTTTGGTCCTAATATTTCAATGTCCTTTTGTCCTGTTTCTGTCCCCGTGCTGTCATTTTCCATTTCAAGATTTCAGTGCTTCATATGGTAGTTAAATACCATTTGCTGCCTGGATCTCCCAGTCTTATGTGAGTTTTTTCCACAAGACCCAAAAAGACTCTGATAGACACCTGATTCCCAGGTAATTTTCAGAGATACCCCTATTGGTCTCACTCCTTAACAGTGAGTGTGGACTTACATATATATTCAACTGATCTGTCTAGTTCTTTTTTATTTTTTTTACTGATTAAATTGTAACTTAATCAGTAAAAATACTTGTAATTTTAATCAAACTAGTGAAATCAATTTGACCTACAGTGTAAAGTGACCTGAAAATCACAGGTCTCCATAAAACTACCTAGCAAGAGTTTAGGTATTCCTTGTAACTGTCAGATTTTATCTTTTAGATTTCTTTCCAAAGCTCCCCTGAAACCTAAAGAAAAGGAACATAGACACAATTATTAGAGAAATTTACTGATTTCCTCACACTCCTAGGTTGATAGGGCTCTCAACACTTTCAAAGCATCATGCCCTATTCCCTTCCAGTTCAATATCTTTGAGGAGATGTACTACACCCACCCCCACCCCACCCCCCACACAGTCTGATGTAGGGATGGCCGTGGTACAAAAGTTGGTACAGATTGCTATGGCTGCATTCTCTAAATTGTTTTCCTACTTGTAAGGTATGGGTGACGAAAATATCCACTTTCACCCTGACCAGTGTGTCTCAGTTGGTTGGGCATTATCCTGCAAAGCAAGGGGTTGCTTGTTCAATCCCCAGTCAGAGCAAATGCCTAGGCTGAGCATTCTGCCCCCTTTCGGGGCATGTGCAGGAGGCAGCCACTGGATGTTTCTCTCTCACATAGATGTTTCTCTCCCTTTTTCTCCTCCTTTTCCCTCTCTCTAAAAACAAATAAAATCTTTTTTAAAAAAAAACGGAAGTATCCATTTTCAATACATCATGTCTTTCATAAGACATTTGTGGACCAGTGCTTGAGTCAAACTACTGATTTCCATTTTTTTTAAATGGGCACTTCTCTTAAAGACTTTAATTGTTTTTCACAGCTCTACTCAGTATTCCAACAAGTGTAGTACTTAATAGAACCCTAATAAGTGTTAAAAATGTGGCTTTTCTTTGCCCAAAATATATTCATTGTTGGGCATATTTTCTGACTTAATCTTCACGATGGCATGGAAAGGACTGTATTGTCCCCATTGTAAAGTATAGAAACCACACACAGAATGTCCCAATGCAGGTCTCTCTCTGAAGACCATAATCTATTACACTGCAGTCCCCTACCTCCCAGTCCATTTACTCCTTCTGTGACATCACCCTTTGGCCCACATATTGTTTTGCCCAGACGGTGGTGAGAAAATTTTCTTTTTTTCTTACTTGCATCGTTAATGAGCTAGGATAACTTGCCTCACATGTGCTGCAGACAGGTACCATATAGAATTTCAATTTTTCCAACCAGGCAGAGCTACATGTTTTTAAAACCCAAAGCAAAGACCGTAGTGTTCACTGCCAGTAGGCTCCTCTTTGTCAGTAACATAAAAAGAAGTCCATTTCACTCCAGGAATAGCAGCCTCTTCCCCTTTTTTTGCAGCACAGCATACAAGACAGCAAAGATTCTGTCACGCTATTTATGGAAATCATTTACAATTGCACTTGGACCTTCAGACAGTTCTGCCAGGCTCCATTCACCACCTCCGGCATCCCGCCAGCCTGCGGCACTCACACCAGATGCATTAAGACTTCATTTTTTATTGTCCTACTGGTATCTTATCACTGTTGCAGTAATAGTTTTATTTCAGAACCAAACAATTATTTGCTAGGATATGTTGAAGCTAGAAAATTAGTTTGTACCTCAAGGAGCAATGAGAAAGCAAGAATATCTGCTCTCTTGCTGCTCCATTGATTACTGGAGATAGAAAGGAATGGATAAGAATTAAAATGTGCCCCCTCAGACAATTGTTCAAATGGGCTTTGATTAAGCACAAAATCTTTTTAGAAGGGTTGCCAAAATTGTAGGTCTAGTTTTAAGTCAAAGAAGCAGTCAGATAAATTGACACTGATGACCAAATGTGCAGATGCAAAGGTCTATATTTTTATCTGCTATAAATTCAGAAGGAAAAGAAAAAATAGTCCTCCTTACTGTTCATATTTTAGAAAGTTTGCTGGATATTTCTACTTTGGCTCAATCATTCACCATTCAGTAAGGAATTTATTAATTGCCATCTGTGTGTCATGTATGCTGTTTGGTACTACAGAGTTCCTAGTCTTCTGAAGATAAAAGGCAAGTAATGTAAAGCAATGCATAATGTGGTGGATGTTTCATCAGGATTTTACTGGAAACTACTGGAGGCACATCTAGCCCAGGTAGGAAAGTAGAGGAATGAAGGATTTCCTCATGGCTCCTAAGTTAAGTCTTCAAAGACAAGCAGAAGTAAACCAGCAAATAGTGGGGGAAAACACCGGAACAACAGCGCAGAGAACAGAGAGAGTCTAATGTTTGGGAAACTACAAATATTTCCAGATAACCGACAATGCTGCATAGAATCACCCAGCCATCCTGCCATTATGTTGTTCACATACCCAAAATTCAATTTTTATTGCCCTCCTGAATCACAAATCTCCCATGCTTGACTTTACATTCAGACTCAATACCTTGGATTCTCTTTTATTTTTTCCTTTTAACTCACCTTCCCATTCAATCACTAAATTCTCTCTCTTCCACTGCTACACCAAGGTTGGCTTTAATCTCCTCCTTTTCAATCACATTGCTAATACACTAGTCCAAATCCTTTGTACCTTGCTTCTAGACTGTTTTTATTCCCCAATGCATTCCACTAACTGTCATTAGATTGATTTCTTGAACTTGATCCTGTTGCTCCCTCCTCAAAAATCTTTCATGTGTTTACAGTATAAAGACCATTCTCTTGGCCAAACTTGGAAGTGATCTTTAATCTGGCCCCATTCTGCTTTTCTAACCATAGCTCCAGTTATGCATCTATATAACTCTTCCTTTCAGTCAAATGGTTCTGCTCACTCATTATCCTTCCCTGCTCTGAGTCTTTGTTTCTACCACTGCTCATGCTTAAATCCCTCCAGCGAATCCTGCATTTTCTTAAACAATTTCACTCATCCTTCTTTGAAGCCTTACAAAACTTAACGATGACCATTTCTTCTTCTAAAGAGTGTATCTGATGTTTCAATAAGAAACTGAAAGAGAGGAAATTAATATTTACTGAGAACCTAGTAAATACCAAGTTATTTAAAACTCTAGGAATTAAGTATTACTTTACAAATAAGGAAACTACAGTTAAAAGAGGTTAAGGAAAATGCCAACACAAAACAGCTAATATATATGAACCCAAGTCAATGTACTTCCAAAGTATTTGATCTTTTACATATACCATACAGCCATTTCTAAATAAATCATCATTTTGTCATCATTATCACTGTTACCAAAAATCTGGTATTTACTAGGTACAAACTATGTGCTAATATACTGAGATGATCCAACAAACGTCTAATAAGTATTTTGAAGAAAAGTAGAGAAAACTGAGGGAATGTAATATTCAAAGAGTTAATAACTCAGAACTTCCTTAAATTATTAAAATATCTGGCCACTTGAATACAGAAAACATGAATCAAAGCAGACTAAATAAAAATGAATTCACCCCAGGACAAATTGTAGTGAAAATAAAATACAAAAACTTAATTTTTCATTATTGTCCCTGAGCTTTTAAGTCCTCTTCTTTCTAATCTATATACCACTGAGAAGGTCGGTATTCAGCCATTTGTGGAATTATTAGTTGGTTTGGTTCTACCAAGGTCACTTGGATGCGATGGCCCTGTGTTTTGCCATAAGGAAAATCATTTTGAAACATGGGTACCCACTCAGAAAAACAGCTCTGGTTGAGTTTTGCAGTAAGGGGCTTTCAATATTTAAAAAAAGGGGGCAGAATGAGAATACTTGCCACTAAAAAACAAGAAGGGAAACCCAAAAGGCAAAGAAAAAACACGGCAAGGTGTATGATAAGACATTATCCACCTCAATTTCGAATTCGGGCCAATGCTACCTAGTGAAAAATAGGAATTTTCAGAAAATTATTAGATGCCACACTTACCTCTAAAGGCCTGAGAACAAGTTGGGCTAATCCTGCAACAAATTATACCCAGACAAATCACACAACAGCTCATCATCTAACAGGGAGCGCCCAAAGAGCTGAATTTTAGCCTTAGTTTCCACATACCCTGACTGCGTGCTCCAGCATCAGCAACTAGAAGTAGGTAAAAAGCTGCCCATTTTGCTTATCTCACATATGAGAATGGAATGAGTCAATAAGTGTAGACATCTTATTAGTCTGTAACATGTGAAAACATGTGAGGGATTGCAAAGATACATCCAATAATCCATAGTATGGTAGTAAACATCTACTTACGTTCCGTATAACTAAAGACCACCATGAGCCTCCTAAGACAAGTCTTATGTGGTGACCCTTCAAAATTACTCAGACATTTTCATTTCTGGAAGTGAATAATTCTCAAGTTTATAATACAGAACTCAAAAGGTAGATTCAAAGATCGCCCAGTCACCCATGAGGTATGTAATGGTGATATTTTCAGTTCATGTGAAAGGTCAGAGGCACACTGTGTCATTATCTACAGGTGGCCCATCCTCGTGCTTCCCCTTTCTCTGTATCCTTTCTTTCAAAAAGCACCGAAGTATATAGTTACTTGGTTTTCATACAAATGGTCAATTGTCTCAAATAAAGGGGAGAGCAGGTGAATTTCATTCTGAGACCACAATTTCTATGCCTGTCATTAGAAATGTATCCATTTGACATATTTTTGTTTGATTCAAATGAACACATTCTTAAACGTTAAAATGGTCTGATTTGCATATTTAAGAAATTCTCTTTACTGACAAGCCCATATTTGTATTGTGTCTTAGATTTGCCCTAAGCTACTTACTGTGTTGAAATAGAATGAGGCTAGACAGAATAAGAATGAGTAAATTTAAAGAACCATTTTGCATGTTTTGTCAGGATTAAAACATGTCATTACTAATTCTGAGGATGTAGTGAAGTAGACAGGGCAATATTTAGGAAATACTTTCACTGCAATTATATCGAAGGTCTCTATGCTGTGGGAGTTGAATAAATCTTCTGAGCTAACATGGGCATAAGGTAAGACTCTGAACGATGAATCACCTTCTCTACAGTTCAGACCCTCTAGCTACAGAAATATTCTAATACCAGCACTTAAACTATTAGAAATAGTGAAATACATTCTGACTCAAAAGGAACCTTCTTGAGAACTATATATAATTTATTGACACTAAATGGCATTAGGCCTTCCTAGGCATTTCTTTCTCATTATCCAGTGTCTCATATTACACTGAAAGAAAATACATATAACTCAAAAACCTCATTGGCCCCTTACATTGAAAAATTCTAGATATATGGTTTTATATTTAAAGATAAAGATTAAAAGCATTGGCTCTGAAGACAGACATCCCAGGGCCTGAGTCCCAGCTCTGCCAGTCTTATTAGCTTCATAACATGGCACCACTTTCCTGACTTCACAAACTCTGATATCCGATGTATAAATGGGAATCATTATCCCTGTCTCCAGGGTGTCGGAAGATAGCGCTGTGATTAAAGGCCCGGCTAATGGATTTAAATCCTGGCTCACCACTTTCTAGCTGTTTGACCTTGGACAAGTTATACGGCCTTTCATGCCTCGATGCTTCATTTATAAAATGAACCTCTTGGGATTGTTGCCTTATTAAGTAAAATAACTTCAACGAAATAAACGTTTGTGTCCCTCCCCACACAAAATAAACTGACTGTTAAAAACCTAACTGCCAATGTGCATATTAGGGGGTGGAGACTTTGGGGATGATTAGGTCATGAGGGCAGAGCCTTTCTGAATGGAATTAGTGGCCTTAAAAGAGACCCCACAAAGCCTCCTTGTCTCTTTCACCATGAGAAGACACAGCAAGAGTCAGGAAGCAGCCTTTCCCCAGACACAGAATCTGTTGGCACCTTGATCTTGAACTTCCTAGACTCCAAAACTATGAGAAATAAAAATATATTATTTATAAGTCACCCAGTCTGGGGCATTTTGTTATTATAGCCCAAAGAGAATGAGATAATAATGCCTATAATTAGGGTTGTAGGGCTTAGAAAATAAAATTATGAAATGCCCAATGAAATTTGAATTCCATAAAAATTTAATAATAGTCCCGTACTTACTAAACATTATTTTCATCTCATCTGAAATTCAAATTGAACAGGGTAGTCTGTATTTTTTATTCTCACTCAAGGACATGCTTATTGATTTTAGAGAGTGGGGAAGGGAGAGAGAGTCAGAGGGAGAGAAAGATCTACATGAGAGAAAAGTATCAGTCAGTCACCTCTCTCACATGCCCGGACCAGAAAATGAACTTGCAACTTAAGCACGTGCCTGGACTGGGAATGAGACCCCTGACCCTTCAGTCTATGAACCAATGCTCCAACTAACTGAGCCACACCAACCTGGGCCTAGGCATGCTGTATTTTGTCCACCTTACATATAATGCACTTGGAAAAATGTTAGTTCCCACTAAGTAATCAAAATGCGAATATTGGGCTTAGCACACCCTAAGAGCTCACAGAAGCACTGATAGAATTTCACCACCCATTCTCCACGTAATTCCCTTATGCTGTCCTCTCATCTTCAGTAACGTATTGTTAAACACAGGGTGAAGGGTGGCCTTCTTGGAGGACGAAATGGGTGGAGAAAACGGCAGCCACAGAGAGTGGACTGGAGTGATCAGCAGAGAAGTCCAGAGCAGGCATCTGAAGAGAGAAGCAACCACACCCAAGACAGACTTGTGGAGCATGTCACTACTCCCTAATGATTTTCAGTAATTTTTCAAGGCAGGACTGTACCTCCTGCACTGATGCAGAACAAAGATTTTGTGATATTAGTTGGCACTTAAGGGAAATGCAATTAAACCCTTCACCTTCCTCCACCCTACCTCACAAGTGCAGGAATGTCTGGGCTATCGCTGACTTATCTCCCAAACTCATTTCACCAAGAAAACATTTATGTTGAAATAAGCTCTTCATATCTCCATGAATTCCACTTTCTCATCATTCTCACAAACTCGATCATTCCTGCTGTTTCCAAATTACCACTTTTGTTCAGTTACATGTGTATACCTGACTTCACTCTGCTATTCCTTCATTTATTCCAATCTGATTGTTGGAATTGTTTCCCATCAATGTGCTCTGTGTTTTATTTGGGCCTTTTTTCCCCCCACACTGGGGAGGGGGGCAGTGGAAAAGGCAGGAGAGAACAGGTGCTTGGGGAAAAGCCCCGAACGTATTCAAACTGAAACTACAGTGGTGGGAAAGATGCACTCCCAGCATCTTGCATTTTCAATACTTCCATTCAAGAGAAGAGTGTCCTTTGTCTTGCACAGCAAGTTATCTCACTTCCTTCTTCTTCTTTCACAGAAGCGCAGCAGTCTCCATTCAGTGGTCTTCCAGGACCGTGGGTAATACACCGTGTTGCCTTCCTGCCAGCCTCTGTGTAATCATCTCTAGATGAATTGCCCAGGCTACAGATGTTTCACTAATTATCTTTTTATCATAACAAAACGCAATCCCACTTGAATCCACCCACACCCTCACTCATTATAATAATAATGTCCTGTTCTCTGCCTATGGTCTCTCCATTCTTCAAAACCCCAGAGTGCTCAGGAAAAAACAGAGATTGTTTTTCCCCCTGCCTCCCTGAAATTAGTTAAACACTACTAATGCTAAGTAACCCCTTACAAAGCCAGAGGTGAGAATTTATTTGATCAAAGCTTCCCAAGACCACGAAGACATTAAGTGTGGCTCCTCACCCCACTCACAGATGGACTTAACCAAACCCAAGAATGAGTGACAGTGTTGCAAGCAATGTCTTAGATTTTATTTCAAGGATTTTTAAGGTACAGATTCCTTCATGTAAAACCTAACCCTAAGACACAACTTTGAAGTAAACTCCAAAGTTTCTAGATGTATTGTACTTGGGTAATTCTGCACAGTGAGGGATAGACTCATGTAATGGGCCTCTTCATAGAGAGAAGGATCAACTCTGAGTCATGGAGTCATTGTCATGTTAAGTTACTATTTTCTATTTCATTCTTAGTTTTTTCCTTTTATAAAATACTTCATTTGTTCTTTCTACATCACAGAAACATCATGAAATTTCAAGCTAAGGTTAACTTTCACTAACTTTCTTGCTATCTCTCAAATTCTCCATATTCTCTTTTCTCCCCACACCTTCACATCCCAGTCCCTCCGGGCTTACTGTGCCTCTATACCCATTCGTTCTTGAAGACTCATGGTAAATATCACCAATTTACTTAGTATCCATTGTGAAAGGCTCCAGAAACTAAAAAAAAAAAATTAAATAATTTCTGCCATCAAGAAGCTTGTAACACAGTTAGTGAAAGAAGATATGGAAACAAGTGAGTATTATAAAATCTGTAACCTGAATATAATTGGAGCACCATGGTATCCATTCTCCATGTCCTATGACTTAAAGTGCAGTCTAACAGAACTAGACAATTGAAAGTAATTCTAATCATCGTGATCTCTGAGAAATCATCGGCCCTGAAAAGATGTGAAAAAGGAACTCTTTGAGGAATATCGTCCAACACATTTTCTCACTCACTTATGCACATTGCTTTCTGTCTGTGTCTTCCTACAAGCATGTAAACTCTGTAGAGGCAGTGACTTTTGTTTTGTTCACTGAGGTATTTCAAGAATGGGAATAACATTTAGCTCATAACACTCACACAGTAAATATTTGCTGAATGAATACATTGCCTCACCTTTTATGCATGTATTCTGAGCAGGTACAAGCTATTCTTCAAAAGTCACCACCAAAAAGTCCCCAGAACCAGCCTGCAGCTCACACGGTATAGTATCTCTTCATTGGATCACAGTGGGAGTGAATCTCTTTTATCTTTCCCTATTAGGCAACATATGGAGTGCAGGAAAATGAGGCAGGGAAGACTCCTACAAATCTTCCAGTGTTGTTGTTTTACAACATCTGATTTATACCTGTGGGACAAAACGTAATTATGTCATTATAATTCTGTATTATATGTGTTTATTTTCTAGACAATTTCCCTCATTAAATGTAAGATTCCCAAGATGCTTTGTTCAATTTTGCAACAGTTTTAAAAAAATAGGAGATGGTCAAGAAATATTCGTTGAAAATATTTAGTGTATGAATAAGTAATATTCTTTTGGGGCCAAATTTTCAAGATTTGGAGCCTCTCTCATTCTTTGGATAAAGTGCATATCTAAACATATTAAGGCCTTGGAACAACTTGAAGATGGGTGTGATACATTTAAATGGTGATTACTACATTGTGCAGAGTATTATTTGACTTTATTTCCTTGAATGTCGAGCATTTTTCTTGGTGGAGGCAAGGACACTGCTGAGTCCACTGCTAAAAAAATGTTTGCTTTTTCGATCTCACTTTTAAAATTCAAGTCCACACATATGACTATTGTCATTTACCCGTACTGTACAATAACATGTGTGTGCCTAAATATTTGTAAATAGGGTGTCAAATGCAACTGAATAAAAGACACCTCATACTACCTGACGTCTCAAGGGATTATTGGTTTTAGAAGCAAAACATAATTTTATTTGATATTAAGAGGCAGTATTCAATAATATCAGAATTCATTCTTACTCTTTCAGATCAGAAATCCTACAAGAAAATAAAACAGAATTTCTCCTCAGCTTGATTGGCTTATCATGAGTTTAGTGAAAGTTGTGCTATCATTAAGCAAATAGAGAGGAAGAAATACAGGTAGCAGTTGAGATACAACAAGTGGGGACAATCTAAGCCACACAAAATGAAGGAGGCTGTACATGACCAGGGACAAGTTTTGAAACTCCTGTCAAGTCCAGAGACACATGAAAAGATGCTCAGTATCACTAGTCATCAGAGAGCTGCAAATTAAAACCACTTCACACCAGTCAAAATGGCCATCATAAACAAAGCAACAAACAACAAGTGTTGAAGAGGTTAAAGAGGAAAGGAACCCTAGTGCACTTTTGGTGGGAAGGCAGACTGGTGCAGCCACTGTGGAAAACAGTATGGAATTTGGTCAGAAAACTAAAAATAGATCTGCCTTTTGACCCAGCAATTGTACTGCTAAGATTATACCCTAAGAACACTGAAACATCAATCCAAAAGAACCTATGCACCCCAATGCTCAGGGCAGCACAATTTACAATAGCCAAGTGCTGGAAGCAACCTAACTGCCCATCTGTAAATTAATGGATCCAAAAACTATGGTACATTTACACAATGGAATTCTATGCAGCAGAAACAAAGAAGGAGCCCCTACCCTTTGCAACAACATGGATGGAACTGGAAAGCATTATGCAGAGTGAAATAAGCCAGGTGGTGAAAGACAAATACCATATGATCTCACCTTTAACAGGAAGCTAAACAAAAAAACAAACAAGCAAGCAAAATAAAAACAATAACACTGAAATAGAGAACAAGGGGACAGTGACTAGAGGGGAGAGGGGAGGGAATTTCATGGGAAAAAGGTGAAGGGTTTGCAGGAACAAGTATAAAGGACACGTGGACAATAACAGGGGGGAATGGGTGTGGAATCAGGAAGGACTGGTGGGGAGAGCTGGGGGAGTGGGCTGAGATGAGGGTAAAAGGCAGAAAACTGTACTTGAACAACAATTAAAATAAAAAGAAAAAAATAAAATAAAACATTAAGGTGATCTACAAATCAAATAATCAAGAACTACAGTTATGTGATTATTTTAAAAGATGCAGAAAAGATATCTGGCAAAATTTAATATCAATTTATGATTTTAAAAACTCTGCAGGAACAAGTATAAAGAACACATGGACAACAATGGGGGGGTGTGGAAATGGGAGGGAGGAGGGGAGGGCTAGGGGAGTGGCCTGGGATGGGGGAAAGGCAGAAAACTGTATTTGAACAACAATTAAAATAAAATAAATAAAATAAAATCTCTCAACAAAAAGAATATACAATGAAAATCTCTTAGCCTGATAATGGCTATATAAGAAAAGCAAAAATATATAAATAAATTTAAAAAATAAAACTCTTAATGTCTAGAAGACAACAAGAGGGTACATCATACAGAATAGATATAAAAATTGGATATGAATTTTTATTAAACCCATTTTTAAAGCCTTTGCTATAGCCCTGGCCAATGTGGCTGAGTTAGTTAGAGCACCATCTCATAAACTGAAAGGTCACAAGTTCAATTCCAGGCCAGGGCAGATGCTTAGGTATTACAGAAAAGTAAAAAAGGGTTCTGCTGCTCACCACTACCCTCTAAGCAAAATTACAGAGGCAGAGATTTGGTGAAAAAAGAAAGGAGTCTTTTATTCAAAAGATACACAATTTTTGAAGAATGGCTCCTGCTTCAGAGCCCATTCCCTCCGGACCATCCAGAGAAAAAAACCAGCCATCTTCTGCCAGATTACTTCAAAGTTGCACCTGGAGTTCCTTCTAGTATTTAAAACAGTGTTTTTTGGGAAACCGCAGGTGCCACTGCATGATCAGCCCGCCGTATGGCTTCTTTCCCCACCACTGGCAGGCCTCAGGCTTCTCCCTGGAGTCTGGAGGTCACTGGTGTCCTACTCACTGCATGCTGCACTTTCTTTCACTCACTGCCCCCTTGCCCAAAACCTGCACCTCTTCCCTCCAGCCATTGGCTCTCCAGTGCATCCATGCACCTGACAAGAAGGAGCACAGAGTGCCAGCTGCCCTTGCTGCCACCTCTTCTCGTGCTGGATGTAGAGAAGAGGGGCCCCAGGGCCTGTCATCTGGCCACACAGCTTCCAGAGCCTACAGGTCTGTGAGCATGCCTGCCCCCCAACAGGGTGAGCAAAAAGAAGAAAACCCACGATTTTCCTCATCCTCTGTTTAAATGTATTGGCCCCAAAGTCCATGCACTCCAGAAGGGTTCCACTTTGGCAGTCAGTGCTGTTCCTCCCCCAGGCTAGACTGTCAGGATGGCACCTTTCCTGCCACCATGCTCCAGAAGGGAGTAGGAGGACTTTTCCCGCCATCAGCCACCCTCTCCAGCCTGCACAGACTCCACTCAGGACCCCTTTCTCACTGCATTTCAGCCTGGGGGTAAGGAAATCTGTCTCACACCATGCTAGTTTAGTTGCTGAGGGCAACATGATGCTGCTACACAGCTTCCAGCTTTTCCAGTGACCACTCCCCCACTCCAGGCAATACAGCCTCTCCCACATGGCCTCAGGGCCCCTCCTTCATTTGGCCCTTCCTCTGCCCAGGCATCTGGACAGATCTCCCTGTGTCATGGGTTGCAGATTTGGTCGTATGGAAGCCAGTCAATGGAGGTGAGGCAGGCACATCTACAAGGCAACTGACTGACACATGACAACCCACCCAAGTTTCTCTCGCATCAATGTCTTTCTTCCCCTCTCTCTCTCTCCCTTCCTTTCCCTTTCTCTAAAATCAATTTTTAAAAATCTTTAAAAAGTAAATTATTTGCTGTAGAATGAAGGGAAGCAGTGTTACCCACCCCATATGCCTATTTAGGATATTAATTACTTTAATGTCATTATTTTTAAGAAACAAAAAACTCAGGAAAAACCTGTGACCTTCCCCCTAACTTCCTAAAGGAATTTAGAGCAAGAACATTCTCCAAGAAGGGAGATAGCTTCACAGATAACTAGAGTTTAATATGAATTAGTGTGGGATAGACAGGGAGAAAGCTAGCAAGGCCTATTTGATCAAAGTCTTCTCTGTGTCCCATTGTTAAAAGTGGCCCAACAAATATTTGCTTTTCAATTTCCATGTGAATTACCCCCCTGCCCTTTGAAGTCCCAACCCCTACCCCTTCTCTTTAGCTCATTATGATGTATAAGCCTTAATTGCAGATTTGTCCTCTAGTCTCCAAAGGACATATTCCTAGGGAACCCCCATACGTACATGTGTAATAAATGTGGTTATTTTCTCTCGTTAAGCTCGCTCATGTCAGTTTGATTATTAGTTCATCCAGGAGAACTTAGAAGAGTATAAGGAACATTTTTTTCCTCTCCCACAGATTTTTAATCTGATGAATTCTACTCAGTTAGATCGTGATTTTATAACACAACTTTGCAGTTCCTTCTGGAGACACTACCCTGTCCCACTGATGTTGGCTTCAATTAAATGACTTGCTTTGTCCAAAGGAACGTGGACAGAAGTGGCTTGTTCTGACACTAGGCTTTAAGAGGCACCCCATGCTTCTACTTGTTTGTCCCTCACTTCTATCGCCAGTACGAGGAGAACTTGCCTTGTCTTGCTTGTTAGACAAAAGGAAACAAGAAATAGAGCTACCCCTGCCCTAAGCAGCGGTTTGGCCCCGTGCTCACTAGTGCCAGCCTCGATAAATCAAAGCCCAGCTCACCTGCCGATGTGGGAAGAGGAATGAAATGTAACCTGTGAATTGTATTCCTGATCTTGACCCCAAAAACTTTAATACACTTCCAAAAATTACATTTTGTTTTATGTGGCTGGATTACATATTAAAGATGGAAAAGAAACTGGGATTGCAAAGAGGATAAAGTGCTCTTGAAAGAGATGTAGCCCACATGAATGATAGGAATAGCCAAAATTCAGGTGGTAAATAAAAACAAATTGACCTATGATTTTTTTATAAATACACTTTAAAGTTAAAAACTATAACTTGGTAAGTTAATTCAATGTCTCAATGAATTCTGGCTATAATTCATAGTCTAGCATTGCTGAATGATTATTGAAAATTCTTATTTGTTTCTGAAAAACACATTCACTGATTTTTATAATTGTACTGCTGGGGGAAATACTAGACAATTAGATTTAGTAACAATAAGGCAGAATTATGATATAGTAATTTAGTTGGCTCCTTTTTCCCATCTAAAGAATACTCACCAAATGTAAGAATTCTGCATTTCAAGAGCTAAAATCTCTTGCAGTGTTTTGGGATGAATATGAGCAGAGGCAGAGGAAAGACAGAAACAACTGAAGATGGAAGGGAGGGAGGGAGGGAGAGAGGGAGGGAGGGAGAGAGGGAGGGAGGGAGGGAGGGAGGGAGGGAAGGAGGGAGGAAGGAAGGGGAGGAAGGAAGGGAGGGAGGATGGAAGGGAGGGAGGGAGGGAGGGAGAAGGAAGGAAGGAAAGGAGGATGGAAGGGAGGGAGGGAGGGAGGAAGGAAGGAAGGGAGGATGGAAGGGAGGGAGGGAGGAAGGAAGGAAGGGAGGATGGAAGGGAGGAGGGAGGGAGGGAGGAAGGAAGGGAGGAAGGAAGGGAGGGAGGGAGGGAGGGAGGGAGGGAGGGAGGGAGGGAGGGAGGGAGGGGGAGGATGGAAGGGAGGGAGGGAGGGAAAGGAAGGATGGGAGAAAGGAAGAAAGTGGAAGCTGAGTCAAATATCTACCAACACAGACTATTTGTCCCTCTGTTACTACTGACCAACACTTTGGAATAAGGGAAGAATTACTTAAGAAAAGAAGAGGATGTGAACAGATTAAAAGAGAGGAAGATAAGGCTTGAGGGATGCTCCAGGCAAATTTAAATAAGGCTGGCATATGGTAGAAACAAATATTTGCTGTTATTGTTTGAAACTGATCAAAATCAAGAAAAACTAAATGCCTGAAAGAATAGAATGGGAACATTAACTCTTTATCTCCCTAACTTTAGATAACTAGGCACCCTCCAACTTACCTTCCATAGACCTACTGAGGACAGACAAACCCAGACAGCCCCAGAGGCCCAGGTCCTCCACCTCCACCCCCTCCCTGCTCTCTCCACTGGCTTTGGGAGCTTATCAAGAAGCTGGCCCAGCAGGGTAGTTCAATGAACGAGCAGACTGACTTCCAAAACTGAGCTCCAGAGACTTCGCCTTCTACCAGAGGAATTTTCTCCACCAAGAATCACCATTTTTACAGTCACTCAGTTGTTCCCTACCCTCTTTCACTATAAATATTTTAAGCATTTGAGGAGGAGTCCGTCTTTACTGGAGCCCTCTCCATGCACCTTTGGATTCATTCGGCCAGCCTCAACATCCTCCTGAATGCGATCATGAGGGCTGGGTAGGAGAAAAGAGTTTGGAAAGAAAGCAAACAAATTCAACAGCAGATGCAAACACCTTTAGTCATGAGATCTGAGAGTAGAGATCAGGGTGCTGGCTTTGCTCTGCTTGGAAGTATTTTACCCCTTAAACTGGAAGATTCATTTGCAGTATTATTTAATAATATTCAACTCTGCTACAGAAAATAAGAAACTAGATGAAATGAATAAAGCTTACAAAATGTGTTATGCACAGATAGGTAAATACTATGAGGCAGGCTCAACTGTAGTAGATAGAACAGTGCACATTATAGATGGCCTAGACTACACACAGCTAATAACCAAGGTACACAAGAAATAAAATTTCTAAAGCACCACTGGTCCTAAATCTACTTTCCATTGATGACCCCTCATTCTGGTTCCACATTTTGTCTGGCCAGAACCTCGCATAAAATCCATAACTCACCATGAGTATAATTGGCAAGTTAGAGCTACTGGCCAGGCCGAGTTGCCTCTATAGTTTTCTACATGGCAAATATGTATGTAGGCCTAGTGCACCTTCTATCTCATTGAATCCCCCTTGGTTAACATTAATCTGCCTTAATAACCACACCATCAGCAGGGAAAGCCTTTGAAGTAGAGTTAGAGAGAAAGGGAGAAAGAAAGAAAGAAAGAGAGAGAGAGAGGAAGGAAGGAAGGAAGGAAGGAAGGAAGGAAGGAAGGAAGGAAGGAAGGAAGGAAGGAAGGAAGGAAGGAAGAAGAAAGAACATGCCTCAGAATAGAGGTAAGATGATACTTCCTCCCCATTTTGACCTTGTCCTAAGTGTATTAACACATCCCTTGGTTCTCCCTGCTTCTCACTGTTTGTTTTAAATTCACTCAATAAGCCAATAAACCATGATTTGAGCATCTTCATTTTATCTGTGGGCCTTTCTGTTGTTCCGTGACCTCGGGTATACTTTGCATGGTAATGTACTCAGAGGCTACCTTTGCATCAAGGTAATTTTTTCACACAATGAAACCATATTTCATATGTACATTGTTTTGCAGAAAAGCAGTCTATGTATGTGTTTGTGTATACCTCCTATGCGTGGCCAACAGGAGATTTGTTCAATATACTAAGCTAAAAATGTCTTAGGGCAGCTAAAAAGGCCCTCTAGCTTTGATTGCTGATTATTTATTCCAATCTTCCCTCTACTCTCCCCACCTGCTCCATAGAGCTTATACACCAACCATATTAAGGTACATGAAATTGTCCCAGTCATGCCACACACTCTCATCTCTCAAGGTCTTTGAACATGGAGTTCCTCAGCATAAAATATCCTTCTCGGTCTATTGAAATATTGTTATATAAGCAGCCCAATGGTGGCCTCTGTATAATGGCCCCCAAGTGTTTTCTCCTTCACAGCAGGCTGATATCCATTAGCTCAAAAACTTGTTAGGGCATACTCAAGTTTATACATAACCAAGTGTTTTAAATATAGCCCCAAAATCAGGTTTAGGGTCATTTAGAGCTTGCTGCTTTGCACATGAAAAATAACAGAATTGGACCCTTATCTTACACCATAGACAAAAATAAACTCAACATAGAACAAAAAACTTAAAGGTCAGACCCAAAACTATAAAACTCCTAGAAGAAAACATAGGGAAAAATTGTCTTGATATTGATCTTGGCAATGATCTTTTCTACTTGACACCAAAAACAAAAGCAACAAAAGCAAAAATAAACAAATGAGACTACATCAAACTCAGTAAAGGGAATAATTAACAACAAAAAAAGGTAATCTACCTAATGAGAGAAAATATTTGTAATTCATATATCTGATAATGGTTTAATATTCAAAATATATAAAGAACTTATACAACTCAGTAGCAGAGGAACAAACAATCTGATTTTAAAATGGGCAGAGCATTTGAATAGACATTTAAAAAAATACATACAAATACGTGGGGGTGGGCTGGGATGGGAGTAAAAGACAGAACACTGTACTTGAACAACAATTAAATTTAAAAAAAAAAGAAAAAATATATACATTGGGCCAGCCCCCCCAAAAAAACATACAAATGGCCAAAAGGTACATAAAAAGATGCTCAACATCAGGGAAATGCAAATCAAAACCATGATGAGATATCACTTTATGTCTGTTAAGAAGGCTATTATTAAAAACATAAAAGATAACAAGTATTAACAAAGGAATGGAGGAGAGAGAACTCTTGTGCACTGCTGGTGGGAATGTAAACTGGTGTAGCCCTTATAGAAAACAGTATAGAGGTTCTCAAAAAGTTAAAAATAGAACTACCACAAAATCTAGCAACCCCACTTTTGAATAACCTGTATATCGGAAGAAAACACAATCAGGATATGGAATAGTAGATGCACGCCCATGTTCACTGCACTGCAACATCATGTATTATAGCCAACACATGAAAATAGCCTAAGTGCCCATTGACAGATTATGGAATATTATTCAGCCACAAAGCAGAGTATCTTGCTTTTTGTAACAACATGAGAGCACTATGAGAGCACTATGCTAAGTAAAATAAGTCAGACAGAAAAATACAAATACAGATACTGTATGTTCTCCTTAAATGTGGATCTAAAAATGTCAAACTAAGAGAAATAGAGAATAGCATAAGGGTTGCCAGGACTGGGGGGTGGGGGAAATGGGAAGATGTTGGCAAAAGGATACAAACTTCCGGCTGTAAGAGAAATAAGTTTCTGGAGATCTAATGTACAGCATGGTGACTATAATTAACAGTACTGTATTATGTACTTAAAAATCATTAAGAGATTAAGTGTTAAATGTTATCGCACCCTTCCCCACAAAGGTAGTTATGTGAGGAAATGGAAGAGTTAGTTTACTTGTGGTTATCATTTCATAATATACACATGCATCAAATCATCATGTTGTACACCTCAACACATTTACGTTATATGTCAATAATATCTCAATAAAGCTGGAAACAATAAATAAGAAAAATGGGGTTTAGATAGGTTTTATAAATCACACAGCATATAAAAGTCAAAGTCAGAATGCTACATGGGCATCCATTATCCACTCTTGTATACTGCATCCACAGAACACAAGAAAACAACAAGGGCACAAAGCAGCCAATAATTAATCAGCAAATGAGCGTGGCAAACCATGTGGAGTTGAGGACAATCTAACATTTAATTAACCCCTGTTGCAATCCAGACTCTGTAATTCAGAGTTAAGAGGCTAAATACTCAGACCTTATACTATGACTTTTACTCCAGTGGTTTAAGGGTTGATTACCACCTCCTTTAATACAGAGCCTCAATGCCTTACTTCATAAAATAAATTGCATGTGTGTCAGTTTCCAAGGACTTAAAATTTAGGTCATTGCTCATTAGCGCATCAGAGATTTTATCAAAAATATACGTTCTACTAAAGGCTTCTGAATCTCAAATGGAAAGAATATCTCATTCAAAGCAGTTTCTCTGCTCAAATTCACCTTGAACTATCTATATAACAGTTCATCCCAGAGCAGTGATCACAGAGGAGTTTGTGGCACATATGCCCATTGAGAACTACAATCAAACAGCACACCTTTGTTATTGTCTTCTGTTATTTTTAATGCAAATCTACCATTTATTCAACACCAAGTATTTGGCTTGACTAAGTTCTTACTAAATCAAACCTTTACATTGTTCTTAGGAGCAAAGCAAGGAGTGAAAACATGCAGTGAGCTTTAGTCTGAAGTACTTCAAGATACTGAAATAGCAATTATTTAAATACTCCAATTTCTCCAATATGAAAAAGGGTAGATAAAGAAATGGAAATTTAATGCACTGTGAAGACCCTAATTACTTGACAGACAAGAACCAGGGATCTGTGGGTTTCAGCAGCATGCTCTAATCTCCCAGTCTACACAGGAAGGTCACTAAATAAATCTGCCTGCAGTTGGTTTTGCTGATTCCATAAAAAGTGACCAATGATCCTGCCCTGGCTAAACCAATAATCAGCTGTGAGACTGATATAATGCCTAGGAGTCACTATCTGGTTATAACATTTCTAACAACTTCCACTACCTTAAGAGGGCTCTGCACAATTTTCTCTAGCGTCTAAGCCCACTCCTTTCTTTACGGACCCATAATGCCACACCTCACACCATCGGGGGACTCACTGTATCCTGGGCCTTTGGGAGATTGGTTTTCTGCATTTCTTACCTTGGTTCTGCACATGAGGTCCCTGTCTTCTTGTATTGGCTACATTTTCATGAACATATGTTTTACTTCCTAACCAGACACAGGAAACATCATAAGGCAATGGAAGTATATAATAATATAAAAAATATGGGCTTTGAAGACATGCAGAGCTGAGCTCAAATCCCAAACTCACAACCGTGTACATTTTTTAACCTGGATGAGCACCAGTTTCCTCTTCTATAAATAGGCCAAGAGAGGATACTGTGAGAAAGAAAGAAGAAATGAATATAAAGTACCTTGTGTGGTATGGCCTCATAGCACAGGCAGGTGCACAAGTCTGTGCACACACAGTTGTTCTATATTAAAAGCAGAATATACCATTGCTGAGCCCAAGCTGCTTTTGCTATAAGGTCCTTTGCATACTCTAGCTCGCCTAGGATGGTGATTTGCACTTTGTAAATACTCACAGCTTCAGAGTGCTCTCCTTTAAACAGAAGCTATTAAGAGTCTGGTTTATTAGACTCAAAGCAATATACTTAAAGAACTTCATTAGAATATAATGCAATATCTCACCAGGAGGTATCATTGTGAAGTTCCAGTGTGATTCAGGGGATCTGGGGGAATTTTCTGGGCTAAAGTGGCAAACAAAGTTTTCTGTAGGTAATAGTTGGACAGGTTCCTAGTCAACACTTTTAATTTAAACTTTCACAGATGTCACATACCCTCTCCAAAGTTCTGTTCCATTTTTAATTATATTTTACTGATTATGCTATTACAGTAGTCCCAATTTTTCCCTCTTTACCCATCTCCACCCAGCACCCCCCCCTCCCTCAGGCAATCCCCACACCATTGTTCATGTCCATGGGTCATCATAGAATTCTTTGGCTATTCCATTTCCCATACTCAACTTTACATCCCCATGGCTATTCTGTAACTACATATTTGTACTTCTTAATCTCCTCACCTCTTCATCCATTCCTTCACACACACCCTTTCAACCAGCAACCATCAAAACGCTCTCCATATCTGCGATTCTGTCTCTGTTCTTGTTTGCTTAGTTTGTTTTAAGATTCAATTGTTGATACATATGTATTTATTGCTATTATATTGTTCATACTTTCGATCTTCTTTTTCTAAAGTAAGTCCCTTTAACATTTGATAAAATAATGGTTTGGTGATGATGAACTCCTTTAGTTTTTTCTTATCTGGGAAGCTCTTTATCTGCCCTTTGATTCTAAATGATAATTTTGCTGGGTAGAGCAAGCTTGGCTGTAGGTCCCTGCTTTTCAAGACTCTGAATATTCCTTGCCAATCCCTTCTAGCCTGCAAAGTTTCTTTTGAGAAATCAGCTGACAGTATTATGGGGACCCCCCCATAGATAACTAACTGCTTTTCTCTTGATGCTTGTAAGATTCTCTCTTTTTCTTTAAACTTTGGTGATTTAATTATTATGTGATTTGGAGTGGGCCTCTTTGCAGCCATCTTGTTTGGGACTCTCTGTGCTTCCTGGACTTGTGTGTCTATTTCCTTCACCAAATTAGGGGATGTTTCTTTCATTATTTTTTCAAATAGATTTACAAGTTCTTGCTCATTCTTCTCTCCTTCTGGCACCTCTACTGTGCTGGACCACTTGAAGTTGTCCCAGACTCTGCTTACACTATCCTCATTTTTTTTTTTATTCTTTTTTCTTCTTGTTGTTCTGATTGGTTGTCTTTTGCTTCCTTATATTCTAAATCGCTGATTGGATTCTTGGCTTCATTCACTCTATTGTTCTTTCCCTATAAATTGTTCTTTATCTCAATTAGTGTACCTTTGTTTCTGACTGGATCTTTTTTATGCTGTTGAGGTCCACACTAAGTTCCTTGAACATCCTTATAACCAGTGTTTTGAACTCTGCATCTGACAGACTGCCTATCCCCATTTTGTTTAGTTCTTTTTCTGGAGTTTTGATCTGTTCTTTCATTTGGGTCATGTTTCTTTGTGTCATCATTTGAATGCCTCCCTGTGTATATCTATCTCTATGTGTTAGGTAGAGTTGCTCCCTGTCTTAGTAGCAATGCCTAGTATAGTAAGTGTCCCGTACGATCCAGTGGCATAGCCTCCCCTATCACCCAAGATGGGTACTTAAGGTGTACCCTTCATGTAGGCTGAGTACACTCTCCTCTTATAGTTGAGC
Organism: Artibeus jamaicensis; assembly: GCF_021234435.1. Classification (NCBI taxonomy): domain Eukaryota; kingdom Metazoa; phylum Chordata; class Mammalia; order Chiroptera; family Phyllostomidae; genus Artibeus; species Artibeus jamaicensis. Next base: position 12,279,433 of record NW_026522046.1, on the reverse strand, counting down.
CTTGGTTGCTGTTAGCATATCAATGGGAGAGATTTACTCAGGCCAGTCAGCTGCAAGGACTGACTATCACCACTGACCACCAACCTCCACCCCCTGTGGAGGATCAGCTGTGCAGTGGCAGGGTGGCGGTCCTATGATGTGGTCTGTAGCTGTCCACTGGGTACACAGACCCTGCAGTTTCCTGGTGGTGCAGTTCAAGGTCAGATCCCATCTGTGATTTGCCTGTGCCACTGTGCTAAATTATAAAGCAATCTGACATATTTGTTACTTGTGCTGGGCTTAGAGATTCCCAGGTGAAGCCAAGCTGTGAGTCTAGGTTGGCTGCTGCTATTGTTGGACCTATAGACATTTAGTGAGTGGTACAGGAGCTGAGGGCTCACTGAGGCCAGCTATTGCTTATTTGAAATGATTTAGGAAGTTATGAAGCATGAGAAAGACCAGCCATTCATATGGAAAAGCTACTGTAACAGCTGTCAGTTGAGTGGGATCGAGCCTTAGAGGATCTCCAGGGTGAGTCAAACAGTGTTAGCCAGGTTGATGGAGTCTCAGATGTGCCACCCACCTGCTGTCTCTGTGGCTCGGTTGGGGGAGAGTTCAAAAAAGGGACCATGGCCTCTGCCTGCCTTTCTTTCTGGAAGAAAGACACCAGCTCTTACCCTGAAGCCAAACACATCAGTTCCTTCCTTCATGCCACTGGTGTATTTCAAGCTGCTACCCCGGTGCTGGAACTCAGAAGGAGTGAATCTGAGTAAGTCTGTGTGTGGGTTCTTTAAAAGGAACTGCTTGGGACTTCATTGGTTTCTTCTACCTACTCAAACCACACTGGTTCTTTCAGCCAGAAGTTATGGGGACATAGCTCTCTGGCCCTGGAACCCTGGTCCAGGAAACCTTGTTTGGGACTGAGACTCTTTGCTCCCAAGATATCCCTCCCAAATTTTTACTCACCGCATGTGGAAGGGGAACCAGCCCATTCCACGTCTCCACACCCCTCCTACCAGGATGGATGTGGTTTCTTTCTTCTGTAGTTGAATTTCCATTCCACTCAGTTTGTGATGGTTCTGAGTGATGATTGTTCTATAATTTAGTTGTAATTTTGATGTGGTTGTGCAAGGAGGTGAGTGGGGTTTACCTATGCCATGATATTGACAGGAAGTCCCTCTAAAGGTATGTTTTATAGATCCATTTCATTTATTTCCTATGCTGCTTCAGCAGAACAAAGAAATTTAAAAGTTTTTTGAAATTCACCAAAAAAATAAGATGACTCTCAATAAGAATTTCCCCAAGAGAAAGGGCAGGAGAAACAGTACCTTGGATCTGGGCAGTTTTAAAATCATGATCAGTACCTTGGCTGGTGTGGCTCCATTGGTTGGATTGAAGGCAACCGATCAATCTTTCTCTCTTTCTCCCTTCATCTCTTGCTAAAAACAATGAAAAAAAAGTCCTCAGGTGAGAATGAAAAAATAATAAAACAAAATAAAATCTCAATCAGGGTAAGAGTTAAAACAACTTTGATTTTAAGTGACAGAAAATCAATAGAGCCAAATAAAGGAGGAGGGAGACTTTTAATAAGAAGAATTGTTCGTATTTTCATGAGACCCAAGGTCTGAGCTCAAATCAGTTATCTAAATCCCAGCATCCCTCTCTCCATTTCTCATAGCTCATCACTGCTACCCCCACGTACGTGTTTCACTTCTATCTTTCCTGATGTTCATTCACTCACCCTCACTTTCACATTCTCTCAATTGCCTTTCTGTCTCTCTTGTCCATATGGCAGTAGACTTGACCACCAGGAGCTCCAAAGCAGCATATTTTAAAGCTCTGGTTATCAGACAGTCATTGAAGTTATTTTTTAGTTTTAATCCATAGTCTTAGAACAAGATGAGAATAGGCCCAGTTTTGAACAGGTGCCCAAATCTGGAACTATGGACTGTGACCACATTGTAAAGTCATATTGTCCACAATGGCTGCTCCATGATAACCATAGACGTGGGGATAAATCAGAAAAAGGGAAATGAAAGAGTATTCCATGCGGTGGACTTGGTCTTAGGCAGTACTCTCCAATAGGAAGCACTTTTGGTAGTTCCTTATCTGTTACACTTTACAATACAAGAAAATTCCAAAATGTCTTCACCAGCCACTAGAATGGCAATCACCCTAACTGAATACAGTGGTCATATGATCATACAGGTATATTTAATTCTAAGGCACAGCAAAGCAGTCCTGACTCTAAGATTAAACAACTAAATTCTAGTGATAGTTATATAAATTAATGGTATTTCAACAAAATACTCTGAAGCCACTAAGATCATGCTTTTAAAGAAAACGGAATGATATGCAACAATGCTCACAATAAAAACTTCAGTGAAAGGGCAAAACATAGAGCTTATATATGTAACATGTTGAACATAGCTCAATACAGCAACAGCTATATCTGGATGTCAGAATTATGGTGAGATTTATTTTCTATTTCATCTTCATATTTTCTAGATTTTTTACTAACAAATATATTATTTTACAATAGAAAAAATTAACAGGTAAAAAGGTTTAGTAAAAGGCTCATTAAAAGGGTTAACTCTGGGTCATTAAAAGGTAGGCGGCCTTGATGCATACAGGGAGCTATGGTTCAGGAGTCCTGTGTTGTTTTTAGGATTATCCTGCTTATCAGTGACAGTTAGCCTGTACTGAACCCAGCGAAGATCTGCCAGGAAAGGTACTCACCAGTTGGGGGTGAAGAGAATGCTGAAAGAGGGAGGAACGTCTGAAAACAAGTCAAGCACCCGGTCCAAGTCCCACGCACAGGCGTTTTCACTTCACAAACACGCTGTGAACCCGGTCTGCCATGTCGACATTCACACCCCAGCATTTCTTTCATGGATCATTCCCAGTGGGAGCTTTCCATGCTCACTATTTCTCTATTGAAACAAACAAACAAACAAAAAACCTTTTAATATTCACCTGCTTTCCTTTTTGGTAGGTGCCATGATAGCCCCATGGTGTCCAAACCTGTTCACAGAACCAGATCAAGGAAACCGCCATCAGACTAACAGCGGTGAAGCTGAAGGGCCGAGCAAGGCTCCAGCCAGGTCTAACGGGTATTTATAACTGGACTTCTGGTTCCCTAACCTTAAGTATCCTGAGCATCAGACACTTCTCTGTGAGCCGGTCTGGCTCTGAGATTGGCAGTAGAAGCTTAACTTTTAACCAGAAAAAAAAAAAATCAAAGCCACAAGCTTACAAATTCTGTGAGTCAGTAAAGTTCAAGGGAACACTCAAAATTTATAATCCAGTCTGTTTTGATAATCATAGAGTCTTACACCCTGACAGAGGAGTGAACATTTACATGATGAAGACTCTCTTCATGTTTATCAGGAAGGACATTCTGGAGACCTTTGTCTTTTCCAATCTTTCAAACTAGAGAACATTTGAACACCAGGTCAATTATACTTCTCCCTCAGTGACTGAAACAGCTTTTAAAAAATATTGTTGCCACCGTGTCAGATCAAGTGGAAAAGAGCAGAAATATGATTTGGGAGTCTCAAAAGGTATTAGACAGCAAGTTAGGTAAAAATTAAATTCCATTTGCTGGGATTCCATATAACACCCAGAGCGAGCAAAAAAAAAAAAAATGTTCAGTTCTCTTTATTAGTGCTGGATTTATGGTCCAAAATGAAGATTAGGTTAAGAAATATATCAAACTTGACGTTCTAAAGAGCTCTTTAAGTTCCAGAGCCTCAGTCCTGTCTTTTGGCATCTGATGCCGCCTCCCTGGCTCCAGTGTCTCTCTGGAACAACTCTGCTGTGTTCATTGCCATTGAACCAGTTTTTACAAGGCTACACCCATCATGCCAGCGCTTTGGTCTGAAAACCATCATAGTTTTTTAACAAGTCTGCATTCCTCTGAGCAGCTCTCAGGGACCTCCAAAATGCAGCCTGGCCTACCAGCTGCTCCAACACACCTCCCACTCCTCACCCGCAGCGGCTCCTCGTTGTCCTACAGACACGCCCTCCCCCAGCATCTGGCCGTTCTTTGTGCTGGTTCTCTCCACTCCAAGCATCAGGATTTATCCTCAGTGCCTGATCAAGCCTTATCTCCCCTTTAAACCTCCCTTGACTCTTCCAGTGCACACAAGTCTTCCCCTCTTTGAATTCCTGCCACAGTGCTGGGCCTGACAATGAACGTCCACTGAGCATCCACTACAGGATGGGCTCCGTACATGTTATTTTGAAAACTGTCTTTTTTCATCTTCAGAAGAACCCTGTAAGACCATCACTATTACTTATCTCATCATCCATGAGCAGATCTTCACACAATTTTGTTCGTCTGGAAGCATGAGTGTGATGGAGTTGGTACCATGTCATTCCCCGCCCCTTGATGCCTAGTGATTGGTGCCCAGTAAGTATTTTGTTTCACTGACAAAATGTTAATAAATTTATAAGTCAAAGAGCTGAAGTTCAGCCCTGCATCTGTCTCCGAACACCACGGCTTTGTGTGAACACGCAGATACAGACAGGCAGTGATATATCACGTGGGCAAGAATTCACTAAATACAGTCGGTCATCTGCTATCACTTAAGACAAAGCACCGCCCCCCAACTGCACGTTCCCTGAATAGCACTGTGCAAGGGGAGGCAGCCCAACGAGCTTTATCATACACTGTCCACAGCAGTGTCCATAAACACACAACATAAGTAAGAACACTTGTTCTAGCTGTACAAGTGCCACTTCGAGGTGAGTCTCCCAGCCACCACAGTCCCCTTCCAAACTCCCTGCCACCCTCGAGCCCCTCGTACACAGAAGTGTTGCTGCTGCAAAATGAGCATAGCCAAATTAGCTGTAAGAGCCTCTTTTATATACATATGTACTTGCTTATACTCCAACACTCCCAATTGGACAAGGCTATGAATACACTCAGCTTTAAAATCTCCATTAAGTCACAAGCGTGACTGAATTTGCCTCTGATACACTAACACTGCAGAGAATTCACATTAGGTGAGACCTACTTATTTTCACTGGCACTGCCTATAGTGACAAAATATGCATGCTAGCTCCTCATTATTTGAGGGTCTGGATGCTCAAGTGTCTTGATAAAAGGCATAGATACTCACTCATGTGCCTTCTGAATCATGACATCTTAATGGTCTCCAAGTGAAATTAAATTTAGAAATTATTAATGTCCTATATAACTCCTCTAATCAAATGATAAATCAAATTCATATGCCTTGTATTTTCAACTCAAAACAGAGAAGAATTGACCAAGCCTAGAGCCCTGTGTTTTAATTTAACATGTCCAAGAACTTGCAGGATTTAAGAAAGTTTCATCTGGCCCTTGGGTTCATGGTACTCACCCTACTGAATAGAGATTTTCTTATTAAAAATAATGATTCTTGTCCGAGAAAGTTTAATAGATCAGTATTCATGAATTTGTTAATTATGCATCCTCAGTTTAACTAGATAGAAGCATTGTATTGGGCACGATGAAAAATGAAACAACGCGTTGGGCTTAGTTGCTGCTTCTCAGCATTTGGGATTTAAGGGTGCAGTGGCCACGGCAGCTGAAAGCCCTCCAGGAGAACTAAAACTACGAGAGGTGTTGAAATGAGGAAGGAGACAACACTCCCTGCCTGCCTAGTCCGCAGGAGCAGTCATTGTTCCTCTGAAGCTTAAGTTTAAATTGTTTGCATATTGACTCCAGTCATTGCAAATACTGAAGGGCTCTCCTCATTCTGTTACGTATTTTACTTCATCGGAAGTTGTATTATTTCTCTCTCTCCCCCACTAGACTATGTGCCAACTGAGAGCCGAGATGAGGTTTATTCACTTTCGTTTCTTCTAATTCCCGGCACTGGGCTAGCACCATGCATGTGCCTCTTGGTTAAACGTTGGGAAACCAAATTTCTGGGGTAAAAAAGGACAAGAATTTCATTGGATTCAATGGTTAGGGCCTTATGGAAGCCTAATCTATGCTGAGCACTGCACTAGATATTCTACATATATGAACCTAATCTTCACAACAACTTCAAACGTTAGGGTGTTGGCAGATGAAGAAACAGGCTTGAAGAAGTTGAAAAGTGGCCCAAAGTCACACAGCTGCCACTAGTAAAACTAGAACTCAGATACAGAGGTGTCTTTCTCTCTGTACCAGGCTGCTTCCTTGAAGAGATAAACTGAGAAGCCGCAGCCCCTTGTAGAAGGCAGCACAGGGTCTTCTCCTCCCGTCCCCCCTCGGGCTCTCCAGGGCCACGCTCAGCCCCTCTTCACAGGGGAAAGAGCCCGTCGCACTGTCTGCCCTGTTTCAGCACTCCTGTTCCCCCAGGGCAGCAGCTGCGGCAACTCCAGCTGCCAAAGTTTTTAAAAAGAAAATGAAATTAGAGTGGAAATGTGGGAATTCCCGTGCCATGTGGCCGCTGCAATGCTCCATCTGTCAAGACTCAGGGAGAGTCGGTTACACAGACTTCAGAAACTGTCACTCATTTGACGGCTTTGCATTCTCTCTTCTGGGAAAACCCATTGCTGGGCTGAAGGAATGACCGATTCCATCTTCTCCTTGCCCTAAACTTTGCAGCAGAAAGCCTTACTGTCCAACTTCCTGCAACTGCCTAATTAAAATTTTCATTTCTAGGCCATTTTTATTTACAAGCTACAAACTGTTCTTACAAAATGGAAAAGTATTTGCTTTTTTAAAAATTTTGTGAGTTATGCCATCTTACAAGAGTCCCAAAGAGATGTTGAGATCTAAAACAGAAACTGCTTTCTCTGAGATTTTGCAGAAGACATCAGTGGGTACTTAAGTCAGGGTCAGCATAGCTAGGGTCAGCCTAATACAAATAATCACATAATTCCATTCTCTCGGCCCCAGCACAGATTTTAGGGGCTTTTCTAACTTAATAATAAAAACTACCAAAATCTTTAGAAATGGATAGGCCTCCAGTGGAACAATTTAACTATTGCCAAAGCTATGAGGCTATACCCACTATAGTTCAAAATAGTAAAAAATAATTGGGAGGAAAGGTTACTTCAAACTACCTCCCTACTTTTGCAGGGTCCTAATTATTGTATCTATATTTTATCCAAACAAAGAACGGTTCAGCTCACATATATCTTAGAATTAAATTAAACTCAGTGTTGTAACTACAATCACACACCACGTAACAACAATTTCATTAACAATGTGCCACAGATACAATGGTGGTCCCATAAAATTAGTGAGGATGAGCTTCCTGTAAGAAACAGTGAGATAAGTCATTAAGGAGGAATCTTTTTCTCTGATGTGGCTTGGCAACAGACTCCCTCTCCCTCAGAGCACCTCAATTTTGAGGGTACAGATTACATCCCAGTCAGTCAGCCGCTGACCTGTCTCAGCACAGAGGAGTCCGCCCACTCAGCACCACATACTCAGAGGGCACCAGAGCCCTCCCAGATCTAACCTGATGACCTTCAGAGTGCATTCTTCATTGAGGCCCTAAGACCCTGTGCAAGGACATAGGTCCACGGGAGCTGCCTTAACAAGTGTTGAGTGCCACCGCCACTTGAGGAAGAGCTCTCTGTGGCAGGGTGGAGCCAGCTTGTCCCCATACTTTGGACATATTTTCAGTTTGTAATGATAAAGCATAGAGAAGTTTTATTTCTTTCATCAATTCCAATGCCAGAGAGGGAGGGCCCTGTGTGTCAGAGAGGTTCGATGAAACTAAAAACAAATTTCCAAAGTCAGAATATTGAGTCCTCTGTTCTATACCCTCTCCACGTTAAACCTGTTTTGGTTTATAATTAGGACAAAATTCCTTAATCTGACCACTGCTTCAACATAAAATATTGAAAGCCACACTGCCATGACCATCAGCTATGTTCCTTTCTCTGACCATCTTGGTTTCTTTTTCCTGTGATCCTCAGGCAACTGATCACTTCCTTCTGACACTCATTTTTATGGTGATCTGTGCCTTACCCATGAGTTTCTCCTCATACTTCCAATCAATCCAGCCCACATCCCTGTTCTTGGAGCAGCACCGACAGCTTCAATGATGCATTTCTGGGCCTGTCATAAGAGCACAGAGAATGTTGTTTATAAAGCCTACAGTAGAGTACTGTAATGTTCCAGACCTTCCCTTCCACTACCCATCAACTCACCTGGAGCAACCTCCAGTCCTGCAAGCTGCATTCCTGGTAAGGGCCCTATGGAGGTGTACCACTTTTACCTTTACACCATATTTTTAAGTTCCTGATTTTATTCATTTATTTTGATTCCAGAGAGAGAGGAAGGGAGAAAGAGAGAGAGAAAAGCATAGATCAGTTGCCTTACATACACATTCCAACCAGGGACTGAACCCAAAACCTAGGTATATGCCCTGGCTGGGAATTGAACCCACAAACTTTCTGTGTATGGCATGACACTCCAACCAACTGAGCCACACTGGCCAGTACTTTTATACCATGTTTCACTGCACCTTTTCTATGTTTAAATACATTCAGAAACACAAACAGTTACCATTGTATTACAGTTGCCTACAGTAGTTAGTACAGTACCATGCTGTACAGGTTTACATCCTAGGAGCAATAGGCTAGACCATGTAGCCCAGATGTATGGTAGGCTATATCATGTATGCTTGTGTACATGTATCCTACGATGATACCATGACAAAATCGCCTAGTAACATGTTTCTCAGAATGTGTCCCTATCATAAGCAACTCATGATTGTACAGTAGTCTCCCCCCTTATCCTCAGTTTTGTTTTCCACAGTTTCAGTCATCCACAGTCAGCCATGATCTATGAACATTATAGAAAAACTTCCAGAAATTATCAGTTCATAAAGAGTTTTAAATTGTGCATTGTTCCGAGTGGCATAATGAAATCCCACGCCATCCTGCTTGTCCCACCAGGACTGTAAATCATCCCTTCGTCCAGACTCTCCATGCTCTCACACTCTCCCCACCTGTTAGTCGCTTGGTAGCCACCTCGGTTATCAGATCAAATGTCTCAGCTCGCAGTGCTTGTTGTTCAAGTTACCCTCATTTTACTCAACAATGGCCCCAAAGTGCAAGAGTAGTGATGCTGGCAATTCGGTCTCAGGCATACACTGGGGGGTCTTGGGATGTATCCCCCACAGATGAAGAGGACTACTATGCTTTTTCTCCTCTCTCCTTCATACCGACATAAGAGAAAAGAGCATAGTTTCTTCACAATTCCTGATAACATGAAAGAAAAGGTATTGACTACTTGTATCTAAGACTTTCCCAGTTGTTTTTATTTTCTATCCCGGATTCACAAATCTCAAAGTACAACTTTAGGGTCTAACAGACCTGGGTTAGAGTTGATAGGTGCACACCTTTCCCAACTGTATCAACCTCTATAAAGTTACTCAAATTCCTGGAACACAAGTTTATTTGCCTACATAATGAGGATAGTTAGACTCATCTGCAGGTGATTGCTGATCAGATAAAATGAGAAAACATTAGTAAAATACCTTACTTAGTATCTGCTATATTCTATTCTCAGTAAATAGAATTTTTCCTTCCTCAATGGACAGTATAGTGCTCACTCCTGTGTTTTTGCTTCATTTCAACGTGGCAGGGTTTTTTCAAAGTGACACAAAGCACAAGCATATTTATTCTATTTTTCTCTTTTCTCTTTGAAATAATTCATTTGGTGAAAAAAGATGCTGTGATGCATGCCTGCCATGTTTCTTTTCATGTAATAACTTAGATGGGTGATTTTTCTCAGCAATAATCATGTCAAAACATTAATGAATAACTGCCATGGTTCTGTTTGTTGACATACTGAAATAAAATGTCACATGAATGTAAAGTCACTTTTCGTATCTTCTTGTGAATGATGTAGCAATGAAGATAAGCTCTCAAATAATACAAAGGGAAAAGGAATATAAAATTACTTACTTTTAATTTTTCCCTTCTTCCATCCGGAGAAAGGCATTAATCAAAGTATTAAACATGAGAAAAGAGCAACTCTGAGTCAATTCTTGAGTATCTGCACTTGCGTAATTGCATAGTTATGCACTGAAGAAAATCTTACCTTCAAATTTATTTATAAAAAGAGATTACATGGTAAACTGGGGGAAAATGGGATTTGGTCTTGCTTCTTCCACTAAGTCACTTTACCATTTGGGGGAAATCATTCATCTTGCTGAGGATCAGATTAGAGTTTGTGTCAATCTACAGCAACCGTCTGCCTGCTACAGCCCATGAGTCAAACCCTGCATATGCCTGTCTTGTAAATAGAGGTTTATTGGAATATGACCACCCCCATTCATTCGATATCATCCATGGCTTCTATTGCATTAAAACAGCAGAGCTGAGCAGTTGCAGTGGAGACCACATGGCTTATAAAAGCTAACATGCTATTTGGCCATTACAGAAATTTTCAGTTTTGATGAACTTCTATTTGATAATTTTGTATGGTTTGTGTCTTTGTACACTGTTTAAGAAATAACCTACCCCAAGGTCAGAAAGTTTTATGTTCTCTTCTAGAAGTCCTAGAATTTTAGCTCTTACATTTATTTCTTTAATTCATTTCAAGTTAATTTTGTTCATAGTGTGTATTAAGAACTAAGTTAAATATTCTGGAATATAGATATTCAGTTATTCCAGCAACGTTTATTGAAAATACTTTTCTTTCTTATTAAATTGCTTTGGCACCTTTGTTCAAAATGTATTGGCCATATATTTGTGGTCTATTTCTCAACTACCTATTTTGTTCCACTGATCTGTATATTTCACCATATGCCAATAATAGATGGCATGGATTATTGTAGAATTATAGAAATCCTTAAAATCAGATAAGGTAAGTTCTACAACTTTCTTCTTGTTCAGAATTGTTTTGGCTACTTTGAGTCTTTTGCATTGTCATGTAAATTTTATAATCAGCTTGTTAAATTATAAAAATAAACTCGCTGTCATAGTAGACAAGACTGCACTGAGTCTACTTTGGGTAGTTTACTCTGAGTCTATCAATTTGGGGAAAAGGAACATCTTAACAATATTGAGTCAGGAATATGGCATAAATCTCCATTTATTTATATCTTTCAATTATTTTAACAATATTTTATGGACTTCAATGTACAGGTCTTTTACATACTTTGTTAAATTTTTCCCTAATTACGCCATGTGTGGGGGTGCTATTGCAAATGATTTTTTGTTTTTAATTTACAAACAGATTAAGGCTAGTATATAAAAAGACAAATTTTTTTGTATATTGACCTTGTATCCTCTGTCTGTGCTTTTTTCCAATCATTTAGGATATTCTATGCACATGATACGCCATCCTTTAATAAAGATAAATTTACTTCCTTCCCACACTGAATGTACTCTGTTTCTTTGTCTTGCTGTGTTGCACGGATGAGAACCTCCAGTACAATGTTGAAATAAATGAAGAGACCAGGCACTGGTGCTGTGTTTCTGATCGTAGGAGGAAAGCCTTTGGTCTTTCACCATTCCACATAATGTCGGCCCTTTATCATTTTGAAAAATGTGTCTTCAATTCTTTGTTTTCTATGAGTGTGTATCAAGAATGGTTGCTTAATTTTGTCAAATGCCTTTTTTCTACATCTAATTACTTGATCGTATGGATTGTTTAATATAAATCATCTAAAGCAAAGTCAGCAGTAAGCATAGCTGAGGACCCAAATTGTCATTTCCCCGCCATAGAAGATCAATTTCAATGATTTCCTGTAGAAATAACTCGATAACACCATACAATCTACAAGAGTTTCAAAACAAAAGACTGGCAATGCTCAAGGAAGACAGACTTTCTGGGCAGACTGTCTGGCAGCTCACACGTACTTCTCGTAATAATTTAGTGTTTGGGAATCATCTATCCAAAACATTCCCTCGTACGACCACTAAGAGTGTAGGTGAGACGTCTTTAACTGAGCATACAAAACCCTATGGCTTGGCCACCACTTCATTACAAGAACAAGAAGACTAACAATTCTCACACTAGAAGTAATGGCAGAAACTTGACTCCTTAGGTCCTAGTTGACAGAGTACTCATGTTATAAAACTCATTATTTCCCACAGAGTTCATGCCACTATAATACATGGATCATTAATTACATTGGGTTTGGATGACAGATTAGTCATTATCATTCCATTGTTACCTTTTTCTTTTCCTGCGATGACAAGTTTACCTTCAACAACCATAAGGATAGAGCATTCCATTTTAACCTCAACTGTTAAGGTTGCTAGTTATCAGGACTACAGCAACCGTAAAGTCATAAGGGTCCAAAAGAAACAAGGAATGTTAAGGATGGAAAAATCTGTTCCAACCTCCTCATTCAGCTGACAAGAAACCCAGGCTTCGAGAGAATTCTGTGACTCTCCCAAGATCACACAACCAGATAATAACAGAGCCAGAAGTACAATTCAGGTGCCCAAATTCTGCGGCCAGAGCTCGTTTCTGAAAATATTGTAAGGCTTCTACATTTAGTTTAACCTTCTGTCACTTTAAAGACAAAATGTTATTCTACTTATAAATGTGTCTAGGTAGTACAGCACTTTGAAATATCTCAAGAGATTTTACAAAACAAGCTTTAAAAAGCACAAGTAGCCCCAGCCGGGTGGTTCAGTTGGTTGGAGTGTCACCTCATACAACAAAAGGTTGTGGCTTCATTTCCCAGTTGGGGCGCACACAGGAGGCAACCCTTGGATATCTCTCTCTCTGTCCCTCTCTCTCTCTCTTCCCCCCCACCTCTCCCTCTCCCTCTTTCTCTCTCCTCCTTTCTCTCTCAAATCAGTAAACATATATTTGGTGAGGATTTTTTTTAAAAGTACATGTAGTTCTATCCAAATAAACACAAGGCTCTAAGAATCCTAGAAGGTTTTTCTTTGTATGGAAATATAATGAGCTTATCCTGTTTTTATAAATAACCCTAGACACCTTTTAGAATGCATTTATTCTTGTCTCATGAGTCCCTTATCTATTAAAATTCAAATTTCTATTACTGTAGGCTAGCTTTTTGCTTTTGTTTTATTTTGTTTTCTCTGTTATTATTTTTATCACTTTTCTCTTCCCCCATCCCTCTTTTTCTGATAGCAGATAATGTACAATCCAATGAAGTATACTCAGGTGATTTAGACTATGTGTTTGATTTTCCTGGTCACTAATATATAACATGAAAATTTCTTATTGGATTATCACATATTAAAAAAATATACATATATAAACTATATCTTAAAGTCAAAAGACAGACTTCTCTTCAGTCACAAGGAAGGTATTTAGTACGGTCTTGGCCTGGGTCCTCTAGGAATTGTGGGCCACCTGAGGCAAAACTTAAAATGTTAACACTTCATTTGGAATGCCGCTCACTTCTAAAATGGTTTGAATAAAGAGAAAAAGAGAAAGAAAACAAGGGGACGATATGATACAAAGGGATGCAGCGGGTTACCATGCTGGCCGCACGTCACAGCAATGGAGACGACACATACACACCTATTGCCCCAGCACACGAGACTTCTCTAGAAATATGCAAGGAACATCTGAGCAAGCATAAGTTCTATTTATTGAACACATACTAATAACAGAAGTTAATAGCTATATGGTCTCAAAGGAAATAAAGTTCAGGAACTTCTGAAGTTCACTGTTCTTTCTAATATATTTCCCAATGGATAGTAATATTCAGAGTTAATAAGGGTGACATAATGGAAAGCAAACACATGGATAAAAATTGCCAAAAATCATTTTTTTATTTTTATAACAGGAATATTATATGACTGATTTGATATTCAAAGAAGATATCAAGGAAATTAGGGTTTTTCTCAACTTCGACTCAGAAACTTTCAGCATGAAATATGTAAGAAAAATACTACTGAGGAATTTTAAATTGAAATCTTTCTTTTTGATCTAAAAACTTCTCTTGATTGTGGCAATAAATATTCATAAGCTTTGGGAAGCCTAATACTTACTGGGTCAATTTTTTTAACAAGTGCACACTTTTGGAGGAGTTTTCTTTGCCTCGGCTTTCTTCTCTTGAAATAGCACCGCACACACACACCTCCAAGGCTGGGCCCCTCAAGCATGTTTCTAAAATGGGACCCCTCCCCACCACATACTGCAGATAATCAGGTAAAGAAAACACAACTAACACACGAGGAACTTGTCTGGGGACAGATCTGAGCCCATCTCATTTTCTTCCCTAGGGAAATGAGACTGGATCACTAAGAAATGGGTCCTTGGACTTAGCCATTAGACTTGATGTATTCATGGGTATCTGGGGCCAGACAGTCTTGTCGGGGAGGTCTGACAAATGAAGTAAGGGAAAGTCTGCTCCACCCAGAGAGATGAATGACGCAAAGGCAGAGAGAGGAGTGACTACGTCAGCCTGCAAAACGTAAGAGAGGGGAACAGTGCTGCATCTGCTCACACAGCTTTCAAAGTTCTGGGACTAGTCCTTTATGTGCAAGTACCACACAGTTTGTCTTCTAAGCCAGGTGTATTAGTTTCATAGGGCTGCCCAATTATCCCAGTCTGGATGGCTTAAAATAACAGAAATTTATTTTCTCACAGTTCTGGAGGTCAGAAGTCTGAAATCATTACTGTAGCAGCCGTAGGGCCACACTCCCTCTGGAGACTCTAGGGAGAATCTGCTCCTGGCCTCTCCAACCTCCGGTGCCTGCCCGCAGTCCGTGGCTTGTGGCCACACCGCTCCAATCTCTGTGTGCCAAGTCTTCATCTGCCTCCTTCTTATTAGGAGACTTGTGATGGAATTCAGGGCCTACTGAGATAAGCCAGGATACCCCCTCCACACCAAGATCCTGAATAATCACATCTGCAAAGACTCTGTTTCCTTATGAGGTAAAATTCACAGGTTTCAGGGATTAAGATCTACCTGATATTTGAGAGGAAACATTATTCTATCTACCACACCAGTACATATTTGACCAGGAAAGGAGAGACCAATTTGTAATTCCTTAAGGATAAAAGACAAGATCTAAGTGTGTCCCAAACAAACAGGATGCATGTCTCCAAGTACACATACATGACCTAGAGCACAGGTGGCAAATACAGGGCCAGAGGGCTGAATCCAGCCCTCCCCCTTGTATTTTATCTGTCCAGGGACCTTGTTTCTACTCCAGCAGCAGCGCCAAGCTCTTGCTTAACTGTTAAGGAGTAGTTACATGTACACACTCCTAAAATTACATTCAGCCCTTTGAAGGCAGCCTCGAGGCTGATGTAGCCCCCAGTGAAAATGAATTTGACACTCCTGGCCTAGAGATAACTTTGCAGCCCCTAGGCCATAACAAATCTTATTATCTCACCTCTGCACTGATTATAAATGTTCTCCCTGAAACTGCCATAGCAAGTAAATACCAAATTCACTTTCCACTCCTGAGTTCCATAAGAGATTACCATATTCTTCTAATATATTCTCATTTATGTTTATAAAACTAGTTACAGAAATTTTTGTGCTTTACAATCTAATGAATCCTCATTAAGACAAAGGGCAAAATTCTGAAGAGTCAACTATCATTGCCTCTCCCTTTTTAAAATATGCGGTGCCCTCCTTGAATGAACCCACATATTAAGCCCATCCTCCATAAATGGTAAATAGCGGGCTTGAATCTCTGTTTAACAGATTAAAAATAAATAAATAAATCCTCCAAGTGTCAATAAGTCCCACAGGTATCAGCGAGCAAGAGGGAAAATTTGTAATGACAAAAGGACGTTCTGATATTCCATGAAATGATACCATCCAGAGGACTGCCCTCTTGACATCCAAGTTAAGGGCACCTTCATTGGACTACATGCAAAGCCAGTCATTTTCACTTCAGTGAATATAACATGGTAAAATGAAAGAAACTGTTTTGTGTCATGTTGCTTATTTGTGCAATAATTCAATTATCACATTCCACCACCCATAAGCACATTCCAGCATCTTTCAAGGCACAAATGAACAAATACCACTTTCTGGGAAAACTGCAAATAACATTCACACCAGAGAAGATGTAAGAGAAATCACAGAATACAGAAACAAAAGAAAGCTTTTATCTATATTCCCACAGCTTTTAAAACTAGAGTCACATAATATTTTCATTACCAACACAATTGTATACAGTCTACCACTGCACATATTACTTGAATGGTCACTAAAATGATTGCTTGTAATTCAAAGAGCCATTCTGACACAACTTTCTCATTAAGATTACTCTGTTCCCATTAATGTTTCATTTTTAGGGACATAGCATAGCAAAAAGATATCCCTTCCCTCTTTCTACTATCAGGCTTCGCATTCGTTTGATATAAAGCACCATTCATGGCTCGTCTTTCCACTTTTTTTCCACTTCTTTCTTTGCAATAACGCAAGTTAGGACTGTTGGGTAATTAAAAATAGGTGTAAAGTACTATAATCGTGCTAGGTACTATCAGTTTCAGCTGAACCACCCAAAAGTTGTCATTCACAGAAAGCCACATTGTTCTGATAAAGTTAAGAAATCTTTAAGAAAAAAATCGAGTAGGGGCTGGGTAAAAAAAATAATAATAACTGCTTCTTTTCTTGAGAATATAATTTGAAACATATTTCTTGAACCCACTGAACACCAGACACTATTCTAAGACAAAGTCTCTACCCATGAGGCATTTGCAAAAACCTAGAGGAAAGAAGAAAATATCAAATAAATGAATAAATAAAATGTATTGGGTTGTCTAATCTCCAAAACAGAAGACAATGTATTTTTGCATACCAATGAATCCTCAGTCTTTAAAACAGATTAAGGACTCAATAAATAATTGTCAAATTAATGTAAGTTAAGTAATAAACCATATACAATACTATATGAAATGTCTATGAAAGTTGCCTTTAGATTTAGAAATGTCTGTGAAAGATCAGAGGTGAGGAAAATTACATTGGGTTGGGGAAATGCAGGCAGATGATATTAGGAAGGGAAAGGTCAAAAGTGAATCCTAAAGGGCAGGTGAAGTTTGCATAGTGATACAGAAGAGCTTAGTAGAAATATGCAAGTCACATTCAACAAATGAAGGAGAGGCTAACCCTGCTCAATCCGGATATGGAGTATAAGATTAACAGATGCTAAGACAGGAAGCAACAGCTGGAAAAAGATTGTGTCAGAGTCCTTCCAAATACACATAGGAGTTAAGACTTTCTCCTATTCACAGCTGTGAAACTATCAGCCAGGCTAGGAATAAGGAGACCTGGGCTTAAGTCCCTATTCACTCACTCACTAGATGTAGAAATTGAACCGATTCATTCAACCATAGTTTGATTATCTGCATTAAGAAAAAAATTGAACTAGAAATTGGCTTAGCGCACTGTTTCCCAGTCTTGTTGAATATGGAAAAAAATTTTACAGTAGAAAATAATGAATTACTTGAATGATTATAATTGTACTTTTTAAGAAATGCTGATTGAGAAATATATAACAATGCTTTTCAACACATGCTTTACTCTATTGTCCAAAACAGCATCCACATATTCATTTAAAAGGCTTATCACATTAGGTTTTTAATTTGCGTTTTCCTGATTAGCAATGAGATTGTGGATCCTTTTGTGCATTTGCAGGCTTTTTTGAGCCTTATTCTATGAACTATCTATTCATGTCTTTTGCCAACATTTCTATTGTGTTGTTTTCTTATGATTGACTTGAAGGATACCTTGTATATTCTACACAGAAAATCCTTTTCAATGTTTCCCTTTGCAATTATTTTCTCCAAGTTTGTCGATTGTTACTTTTACAATGTTCTTATAATGAAGAGAAATTCTTCATTTTAATGGAGTTAAATCTATCATTCATTTCCTTTATAGTAAGTACCTTTTGTTCCCTTAAGCAATCCTTCCTATCCCAAAGTCATAAACATATTCTGTGTTTTCTACTAAAGACTTTCAAGTTTACCTTTCCTACGTAAGTCCACCTGGCATATGCGTGTTACAGTATGAGATAGGTGTGCAAGTTGATTTTTCCACAGAGATAACTATCCTACATCGTTTTTGAATATTCCATCTTTCCCCCACAGGTTAGCAAACTCACACAGGTGTCTGCTTTATAGATGTCTCTATTTGCACGGGTGTGTTTCCACATTTGCGGTTCTCTTCTGTTGGCCTAGTCATCTACATCTCTGCTGATACCATGTCTTGCAATGACTGGAGCTTTATGATGAATTGTGATGTAAGCTAAGGCAATCCTTCAATGTTCCCAAGTTTTATTAAATGTTGTCTAGAATGCACAAAAGTTTATATACCTGTTATACTTACCTCACTAATAAGCATGACATATCACCTTCTTCTTCAGCTTAAACATTGTGTTGGGAGCGGGGGTAATGAGCCAAATTGCTAAATTGAAACATATAATCATTTATGAATAACTGAAAATTAATTTTAGTGCATCTCTGGGCTCATACTCTGAGAATTCTTTTGCTACCCACATAGAATACAAAAGAAAAGCGAAGGCCAAATTACCTAGGTACATATCAGCCACCTACATGGGGGACACTCCAAAAAGTAAGTCTAAACCAGGAGGATATAGACCATCTTTGGTGACAAGAAAAGTTTTATTTACCTCATCATCTTGGTGATAAGTTCAATAAGTGCTGAGAAAATTTTGAAATGACCCATATCTCAAAAATGACCCTTTTTTTTTAAGAAAAACTGCCGAGGATTACCACATAACCTGAGCTGTGGAAGATGCAGTGTGTGTGCGTGCCTTTTAACCATGTCATTTCCAGGGAAATACATGAAAAATATTATTGAAGAACAAAACCTTGAATAAGGTTCTGGATGATTCTACTATACATGACATACTCTCAGTTCTTCTGCTATATTTTTTTTCAAATAGCATCCCTCTCTACTCATTCAAGTGCCACATTTTTTTTCCTAAAGATTACACAGGGAAAGGAATTATAGTTGAACACATAATTCTACTTGAATAATCAAGCTCATTTGGAAAGTCATTACTAATGTCTGCAGCTGGGCTGGAAAGGCATTACTGGGCTCACAGCTACGAGAGCGTAAATGTCAGCAGGAGAACACTTGGATCCCAGGGAACATCTTCCCCTCGCAGCAGCTCTCTTGGTTAAATGGAATGTTGTGCTCTAAACTAAATTACTTCAAGTCTATTTGTGAAACTCAGTTGGATACGTGTTTCTTATACAAACAATGGCTGGAGATAAATCTGCCAAAACCGGCATGGTGATTTGTATTTTTAGTTATGCAGAACTTTTAGACCCAGAAATGGAATCCAAGAAATTTCCATTCCAAAAATTTCCTGGATATTTTACCGAATACATTATAATGTTTAATACATATATTGACTATTGGTCTCTTGGTAGTACAGAAATTATACTCATTTCTCTGAACTGTCCCAAGTGACCAACTTACTTCCAGGGCATTTCAGCTGCTACCAAGTAGAAATTGGTAACAAGGGAATTTAAATAAGTTGCCAAAACTCTTTAATATTGAAGACAACAAATAAGGCACAGTGAGGCCTTTCCTCAAGGGATCAGGACTTAAACACGATTAGAAACAAAGGAAATGGCTTTCTAATGCTTTCACACACTTGAGGAAGGGCATAGTTCAACAGTTCGTGAGCCATAAATGAGGCAGCGCATCACCAGGGCTTCACCTACAGAGATACAAGGATGAAAATTGGAAAACTATTCAAATAATACCAATTGCTATTTAAAGGATGATGGAAATATGCAAAGTTGTGACAGGGAATTCTTAAGAATTTCAAAGGCCTGTGGGATAGGATAAATCATTGCATCCTCCTCAGATAATTTTTTTAAACCTCACTCTGTAGCCTTCAGTGTATTTATCTGAGAAACTCTGTCATCTATGCCCCCACTGGCCACTTCTAAAGCAACTTGTATCAGTGCTGGCCCCAGGCACACCTGGGTATTATTCAGAGACAATAGGAAATCCCACAACAGTGGAAGTGACATTGAAAGCAGGAGCCGTATATACTTTCGCAATTGCTCTCTGCTCCAGACCTACCTACCTCATAGAAGAAAAAGAGAGCATTCGCTATTAGGTTTCAAGTGTTCTCCTGGCTATAGGTAATCCTTTCGACATTGCATCCGATTTGATAAATGAGAGAACTAAGAGAAATCAGTGCATTGGCCACCCCTCATGTCCCTCCTTCCTATGATAAATGGTGGGTTTGCTGATTCAGCCCCTGTTCCCACTCCCTCCCTATTCTAGCGTGCCAAATCAGATAAGCAGGAAAACTGTGTTTCCACAGCCCTCTTGCAGCCAGCACTCTTCATGTTATTCGGCTGCCACCAATCAGATATTCTTGTGTAAGACCTTGATTCAGAACTGAGTCACTTGGACAGAAAAGTACTCACTTCAGACTTGCATGACCTCAAATGGATTTACATAAAGCAAGCAAAGCAAGGCACAGGACACCTGTTTTCCTGGCACCGAGGCTGGCAGAGTGGATGAGCTCTGGCGTCAGTAACTGCGGTAGCTGCGTGAGCAGCAGGCAGAGGTGGCCGCTGCATCTGCAGGCTGGTCCTCCACCGTGGCTCCACCAGGAGTGCAGCCAGAGTGGGCTTCTTCAGAGCTCTCCATGAGCCCTTAAGTTCTTTATTTATTTCTCTGAGTAAATGCTCCTCTGCTTAAGCCACAGTAGATTTTGTTATGTGTATATTAAAACTCTGACTGCTAATGTATCTTTGAAATCTGTGAAATATTTTAGAGGTAAACAGAAAACAATCACTGAGTGACATAATCCACTAGCACTCTGAAAATTAACAGTGGATTAAGAATTAAGCCTTGCTTTAAAAAAATTTGTTTACAGAGCTATGCAAAAATATCCACAAATTGGACAAAAGAAACTTTGCCTCAGATGCCAATTAAATACAGCAGTCTTAAAATTACATGCAAATTATATTCCTAAATTAATTTGCAGTAGAGTAATTGTGACCTTGACAGTGTTGGTATAGAACATCAGCAGCACTCGGAGGGGTGACTCAGCTCCTAAGTTGTCTAAGAAAGCAGTATGTAAGTTTCACTGGAGCAGAAACACCACAAAATTGCCATTTAGAAAAATAAATAAAAAACCCATCTCATTATGAAACTAGTGCTTATACCAAATAGAAAGAAATTAAATAAGAAACATTTAATTTACTGTGAATGCTGGTTCTTTAGGGGACAAGTGAGTTTCATTAGATAAAGAAAACTTAGAAGTGTTGTTGAGCTTCTTTAACAGGAAGTTCAACAACCTCCTGTTGAGTATCAGTAACAGAACTGATGAATTCTTACATCTAACTTTTTTTTTCAGAAAATTATGGCATCCCTTTTCTAAGTATATGTACACTAATATTATACACAACTTTTTAGCTATAATTTAGTAACATTTTAGGACTCATAAGTACAAGAGGACAGGGAGGGCCCAAGAGGTGAGAAAGGAAACTGTTTCTTAAGCAACTGTTAATCCAAAAAAGAATAAAGGTATAAATGTGTCCTAAGGGGTTAATTCAGCAAGCTTGGAATGCTTAAAGCCTGCACATTCAAAAGAAAGAACTGGCCCTTCACTGGTTCCTGGAAAGTAACCCCTAAGCCCTGGGAATATTTTTCCCTATGAGACTGGCTTGACAAACCTGAGATCTTGGACCACACCTGATAGTTTATGCAATAAAGAGATTTATGGTGAATGCCTGTTTTTGTTCTCCAGGACCCTTAGGTCATGCTATATCAATTTGACCCCCAGGGGTGAGGGGGCCAGGTAGAAACTGAATACATGCTCCATGCCTACTTGACTGACACCCAATAAAAAGCCTAAACACTAAGGCTCAGGCGAGCTTCCCTGGTGCTTAATGCATCATATATGTCGCACCATTGCTGGGAGGATTAAGGGCTGTTTATGTGACTCCCTGGGAGAGAACAACTGGAAGCTTGAGCCTGGCTTCTCCAAGACCCTGCCCTATGTGTCTTTTCCATTTGCTGATTTTCATCTGTGTTGTTTCTCTGTAATAAAGTGCAACCGTGAGTAAATAGCATCTCTAAGTTATGTGAGTCCTAGTGAATCGCCAAAGCTGAAAGTGGTTTGGGGACCCCCAACATAGTAAAGTTGTTGAGGGTGTTGCATAGAGTGGAGTTAATAGAAAGTAAATCATGGAGAACAGCATAGGCTCATTGTATCCACAGATGGGGAGATAAAATTATTTGGATATTCACATGGCCTCAAAATATCACCTACAGGTTACTTACTTGTTACCAAGACTCAATGTGTACCCACCAAGGTAGAGTTCTGGAGGTCACTGCCTTAACCAAGTGACCAAGCTCAGCATCACTGATAGTGACCCATCCTGATGTGCTGCAGTGAGAGGTTCATATATTGAATTTGGAGACATGCACACATGCAAATCATATTCACACACACACACCTGTCATTTGTATGCTCACAACTTTTGCAGTTCATTTACTCATAACACAAAGATTGAATTTAGTATAGAAAAATTTGGGAATTTTGGAAGAGTAATGGCATCTATAGTATTTTTACAGATAAATACAATGAAGTTTCTGAAATGGAGTAACAAGTATGTATAAAATTATACATTTCTTTTCCATTTGTAGACCCATAGAATTATAATGACTTGGAGCTAAATGATAGTTTGGGAGTTAGTATCACTGAAGAATTAACACTGAAAGAGCGCTGTCTCTTCTAGTAGAATATTATGCTGGTAACTGTCATAAAAATGAGACAGATTTTAAAAAACCAAAACAATTTAACCCATGCTCTTGAGAAACCTGGATTCTAGCTGGAAAGATCTGACACTGCTTTGGTAAAGGCTATGACTTCATTCTCACAAACATTTTGAAGCACTCCTACTGAAAGATGATCAGAATCATGGGAACATCCCAACAAAAGTGTGTGACAGCTCCCCTGAAAAACTAAGTTACTGACTTTTCGATCCCAGTGCTCAAGTGTGCAATAAAATTCTGCAGAGGAATACCATGAGAGGCTGAAGTGGAATTACCCCTGCAGGGTTCTCACAGCGAACATGTGGCAACTGGGAGACAGGAGAGAACTCTGGGCTAGGAGCCTTCAGACCCTGGCCAGGCCCCCGCTCTGAGTTGTGTGGGTCAAAGGGAGGAAATTACCAAGCACCTCTGAGCCTCAGCTTTCGTTATTTAGTCACATTTGCAACGATAATACTGAGGGATGCTGCAAAAATGAAATGGCTGAAATGTGTGGAAATCTTTGTCATCAATCCAAAACTCTGCAAATACTCAGCTAGAAATGCCGAGGTTATGAGGGCTGATTTCCAGTTATTGACTACCCCCTCACCTCCCTTGTCCTCATCTTCCCAGTTTCCACCTGCTTTCACTCAGAGTAAAGTTTTAAGGGATCATGCTAATTAATACTCAAGAAAGCAGTACTTGATCAAGCAAAGCTCCTAGAGACTGCTACAGGAGAGGTGGACCTGACCTAACTCTTCCACATTAAACATGATTTTGGTAAGAACGAAGTACAAACCTATGCTAAATTCATCTGGTTGAACTAAGAACTGCTTTGTTCTGGCAGATTGCAAGAACCATGTTACACTAGGTACTTTCAGAAAATCAAGAACTTACATGCTATGAAGTGTTTCTTAAACTGATGAGGTATATTCCTATAAGTTTTCTGGATAAAAAAAAATGTGCTTTCCTGAGTTTTCTGGATAAAAAAATGTGCTTTGACTTATTATCTTATAAGTGTGTTTGAATATTAAGAAGTATAGCTATTTAGATAAGTGCTCTTCAACCCAAGAATAATAACTGGATCAAAACTATCAGAAAACTTTCAAAGTAGCTAAAAATCAAAGCCACTGGGCCAATATAGAAAAATTTTACAAGTGCAGCTTCATTCTTAGAGGGGACCTAGGTCTGTGGTGATGGAAGGAGAATTGCACAGGGAGTCAGTTTGCTGGGGTTAGGCCAAGACTTGTCCATGGACTCATTGGACTTGAGACAAATCACTTGACTTTTCAGAGCCCTCGCTTTCTCTGAGTAAATGAGATGCATGTAAAGTCTTTTCAACTGTAACATTCCATGTATATCATCATTTTAAACTCCTATTCTAACCTCAATTTCATTTACAATTCTGCCTCTTCTAAAGCTGGAAAACTGTGACTTGGTCCTACAATGTAATTATTTCCAATCTGTTTGATTGAAAGAGATTTTTACTTCAGAATGGAATGCTTTTATGCCTAACCTTTGACATGGAGTGCAGTCAAATCTCTCATCGGACTGCCAATGAACCAAGCACATACTGAGTTTACCCCTCAAAAATGCATTTATCATTGAATAGTAATTTCACCATTCAAAAGAAACTACTGTGAATTGATGTAAGTAAAAGCATTTTTCCCAACTGCAGAGTAACCTCTACAATGACTCCCTTATTGACTTTATTGTGGGTTAATTTATCTTCTCTAAAACTAGTATGTCTCTTAATGCACCTGTCTTAATTGCCATGGTGCCTTTTCTCTGCTTCAGCCTGAAAATACTGCCTTCATAGTTCTGCCACATCTCTCTTACCTGTGGCCAACCTAAACAGAGGACTTGATTTCTGTATCTAACCTGTGTGAACTTGTGCTTATCTTCCCTAAAAGGGAGATTATTGATGCCTGCAACATACAGTAAGTCAAATATATACCAACCATATTTTTGCCTTTTAATATTTTAGCAGTTTCCTCAACATTAAAAAATACTCATTGTCTGTTTCTTGATATTTACCATTTTTTCAACAATTTCTGTCCATGTTACAAATAGAAAAATGCTGATCCAATGCACAGTACTATTTGCTAAATTTAACAAAAAGTTTTCAAACCCTTACCAAGTAGCCTAGACCCAAGCATTGTACTAAACTCTGGAGATGTACAGATGAAGATGATACTAAAATACTGTCCTTGTTTTCAAAATGTTTCCATCTAGTAAGGAAAGTATACCCATAAGTAAAAATAACAAAAATTATATATAAATATATATATATATATGATGCTACAAAATTATGCAGAAAATACTGTGGCAACACCAAGGAGGAGACAGCTGCTAATTCTTGCTAGAGAGTTCCAGGGAAATTTCACAAGGAAGCTGACATTCAAAGATTTAAAAATTGACCCAGTCAGAGACTCCTCTACTGATGGTAAATTAATCAACACAAGCAACACAACAACCCAGGGCAGCCCACGTGTAGAGAATGGGGTAATGAGTGTGGTGAATATGACCAGCACACCATGTTTTGCCACGTATAACGCATTCCTCTGTATAATGTACATCCATGTTTCTAGCCCAAACTTTCAGGAAAAAATCTTTCATTTTAACTTTTAATTGAATTTTAATTTATTTATATTTAGATACTTTTTTTGTATTATAGAGGAATTTTATAATTTTTGTATTATAAAAGAATCTTTAAGGAGTTACACTTTTAATGCATTAAGCATAAAGAAAAGAATTAATAACATTCATGTAGATACGGAATTAGTACTACCCATGTGTAATGCATTATACATTTGCATTACACGTAATGCAAAAACACCCTTATTTTTCCCTCAAAAATTTGGGCAAAAAAGTGCACATTATACATGGCAAAATACAGTACACAACTAATGGGAAAAGTGACAAGAAATAGCCTGATGTTGAATATCATGCCAAAAACTTAAACAATATCCTATAGAGAATGTATAATAAGCAGCCAGTTTTTGGCCAGAGTTGTTCAATGATCAAGTTTCTATTTTCTTTGGAATGCTAACTCTGGTGACAATATTGTGGATGAACTGGAGATAAGGATTAAAGGAGAAAAACTAGGGAGGTGTCCTCTTAGGGAAAGGGAAGAATAGAAAAGCCAAATTCTAGAAACATTTAAGAGGTGAACCTCACCACCCTTGCTGACCCGATTAGTATGGAGATAAAGGTGGGAGCAATTAGAAAGTGGGAAGAATCAGAACTGATTCAAAGCTATCTAGCTAGTCAACCGGTTTGTTTTGGTCTGGCAAATGTAACTCAGCTCTGTATGGAAAACCTACAGAATTGAGGTGGTGGGCAGGAGCCAGACCTTCAAACTGAGTTTTCCCATGGGAATCAGGCCTAGAAAATGCATACAGACTGTTATGGCTTGCTCTTGCTAAAAATCCATCACCCTGGTCTAAAACAACAAATGTGTATTGTCTATCTCCAAGGTAATTTCCAAAGCCTGTAGGAGTTCTCCCAAGGACAGAGCTAATCAGCTCATCGCCATTCCCCTCTGCATGTTATTTTCATTTCCTTGATTGTACCTAAAATGTAGACAATAATATTCTATGTAATAGATAATAAATCCTTCTTTGATGTAAGACCCCAGGAAAACTATAAAAGCCTGTCTAGGCAAGGGTCGTGGCGCCCCCCTCTTGAGGGAGTGGCCGAGGCACCATAGACACTCTCTGCTTGAGAGAGTAGCCGTGCTGTTCCCCTTTTTTCCACAGGATTGCTGTGGCCTGTGCATTCATTCTCATCTTCAGTCACAGCGGGCAGACTCTGCTGGCCAGAGTCCACCGCCACGGAATAGCAGAGAAGGGACAGTGCTCATGAAAGAAGTGTGGAGGTCAACATCAGATGTACAGATTACAAGGTGTCTTCCACACATCAAGGGGAAATGTTCATTTGTTTGTTAGGACAATGAAACTGGGCTCAACTGAGAGGCAGGTTCTAGAGAGATGTTGATTAAAGGTTTGAGACTCACTAGTGCCTCAGTGTCAGTAGAGGTCATAAGGGTAGGCATGATAACCTAGGGAAAGTTAAATGGGAAGGAAAGAATGAGAATAATGGCAGGGCCCTGAGGAACACCTACATGAAGAGACAGAGAAGGAGGACGATCCTACATTGAAGAATGAGAAGTGGTTGAAGATGTTGGGATAGACCTGAGAGTCATTGCATAAAATTGGAGAGAACAAAGCATATCAAAACAAAAGAGTGTAAAAACCCATTCCAGGAAGCAGTGAGGAAAACACATTTGTGGTCAGTTGTTCTGTTTGCCAAGAAATTTCCAGAAACACATACCAAAGGGAGAAATAGAGTCCTGGACCTGTTCAGCAGCTCGTAAGGCCTGGACTAACTCCTAGGAAGCAGAACTATCAATAATGACTAAAATAAGCACAACTGAGGGAAACCCACCGGGTCAGAGAGAAAGGTGGGGAGAGATCTCCCTGAGGTGATGATGAGGCTGAGATCTGAAGAAGTGAAAGTGAGAAGGAAATGAGACAATACTAGAAAAAGAGGGGTTATCAGGTGCAAATAGAGATGCCATAGAGATGGCAGCAAGGACAAGGGCCTGAAGGAAAGTGAGACTTGAACTCTGAGCCTGAGAAGAAAAATAAGCATATGAAGATGAAGTGTCAGAAGCAGGTTATAAGGACCCAGTAGATCATGGTAATGAAATGCCACTAATTGGTTTTAGATGAGGAGGAGGACGTAATTATGTTTTGCGTTTTGAAATGACCCAGTGACGGGCAAAGTAGGATGTTCTACAAATATAAGGAGTGTGACGTTCAAAGCTAATCCCTACATGATTCTTGGTAAGATGTACATTTGAAGCTAAATGTGCTCAGGATTCCCACAATGAAAAACAGTAAGAAGCCTTTTTAAATCTTCCTCTCTATTTATTTCAGGGGCAAAAAGCAGTACCTATTTGAAATGTGGAGAGGAATCATTGCTAATAGGAACTACACATTTCCTAAAGGACCAGGATATTATGTCCTTGCTTCCTTCAGAGTAAATAAAATTCCTTGGAAAGTGAACAGAAACTGGATAAGTGCTTCACAGCCTGGCTCTGCCTCCTTCTCCAACCTCCCCTGTGCCTTTCCCCTCCTTACTTAGCACTGCAGCCATCTGAAACCACCTGCAGCCCCTCGTTTACGTGTCTCTCTCATTTTAGAATCTTTGTCTCTGCTCTTTTTCTCTACCTGGATAATGGCTGTGTCCATCCTCTGGGTCACGCTTCTACCAGGAAGTCTTTCCTGACTCCTCAACAATGAAATAAATGAATACCCTGTACTTATGTCCATGTACATGGCACATCTCATTTGTTTCCAACCTGTAGGCAGGCAAATCCACTCCCAGCTGTTCAACTGACAGCTGTGGGGAGGCAGAGGAAATATGAGAGGCTCTGGGAAAGTAGAGATCCATATAAAGAAGGATGAAAGGGTCAGAAGCCAAGGCAATCAGGAACAATTCAGGGAGTGAAATGTATTAGTTGCTCAGAGAAATTGTGAGGGTTTATTTTGTGAACATAATGCTCATCTATTTTTTTTAAATGCTTAGAAGTAAGAGGAACACTATGGGAGACTATCACCAAACCTCTTGCAAAATCCAGTTGAAATGATTCACTAGAAGTATTTCCCATTCTTTTGCCCCAGTTGGTGTGGCTCAGTGAGTTGTAGGCCGGTCTGCAAACCAAAGGGCTGCCAGTTGGATTCCCAGTCAGGGTACATGCTTGGGTTTCAGGCCAGGTTCCCAGCAGGGGATGTGTGAGAGGCAACCACATATTGATGTTTCTCTGCCTTTCCTTCTCCCTCCCTCCCTTCCCCTCTCCCTAAAAATAAATAAATAAAATCTTTTAAAAAAAGATGGAATATTTCCCCATTAAAAAAAATATTTTCCGCCCTGGCTGGTATAGCTCAGTGGATTGAGCACAGGTCTGTGAACCAGAGGATCACAGTTCAATTCCCAGTCCAGGCTCATGCCTGGATTGCAGGCTGGTTCCCTGCAGGCCAGTTACCAGCAGGGGACGCATGAAAGGCAACCAAACATTGATGTTTCTTTCCCTCTCTCCCTCCCCTCTAAAGATAAATTTTAAACAAAGAAAAGAAAATATTTTTTAAAAATATGTTTTCATTCTTTCTAAAAGTTGATTCACAAAAAAGAAGTCCACTTACTCAGGTCACTGAAGTTGTTGGGAGACTTCAAGGAGGTTGAAAAACTTTATGAGTAGAAGAATGGGAGTTTTGTTTCTAGGTGTTTCGGTGAGAGTTGCCTGGAGATAACAAAGACCATGGAGGGAATGACATATCACCTCTCCTCTTATAGACATAGCAGAATTTGGGGAATAGCACTGTGATTTATTCCGACATTTCGACATTGAGCTGGACTGTGTTTTTTTCCCTGCCATTGTTTTCTGTAATATTATTGTTTTTGCTTTATTTGCATGCCACATGACATAACCATACAAACTGGGTACCAACACTAAGAATAATATGACCATTGCCAGTAATTCTTATCCTTATTCGAAGAGTGAGAGGAGTCAGACTCTACAGCAACTCAGAGTAATATGGCGACACAGTTTATCAAGGGAGACAGAGACTGCCATCGATGCTGAAAAATCAGTCCCAGCACTTGGAGGATTTTCCTAAAGTCACAGAGAAGTTTCAACTGCCAAACTTTCCAGTGACTGAAATGTGAAGATCAACGGTTGGTCCAAATGGTATCATTTTCACCCTGCTCTGGAAATTAAGCAGCTCTGAGCTGATAAAGCCCATAATTTAACATGGAGGGCAAATTGCTCAAGCACTTAACCAGTAAGGTACTAATCTGCCTTTCCCGGGTGAACTGGAACTGCCTCCTGACAGCAAAATCAATTGAAGAGATTTACCCTTAGGAATAGCTTCTAAAAAGCAGTGTAATCAGGAGATAAAGCAACTGATGGGGAGTGCATTATCACAGCCTTCCTCCAACAAGCCACCAGCTGCCAGAGGCTTCCAGGGCCCTGAGCCCAGAGTTGCATTCCTCTCAAGCAGATGTCATTGAACTCAAGGTATCTGGAGGTCGAGAAACCTTTTCCCATATTGATTTAATCTTGTCACCTGAAACACTTGAGGTCAAGCAAATTTGCCACAGTGGTTCCAGGGGCAGCTATAGAATTATATATTTTTAAAAAAAACAACCCATGCTATTTTACAGTTTACAGAATGCTTTGAGCTACCTGCTTGATGTATTTGATAGCTAACAAATTTGAGTCTGCTTAGTAGCTTCTTAAAATGAACTGTCTCCTTTGAACTCAAGAAAGATAAGAATCTACTATTTTAATCTTGTAAATTGTCCATTAAAAGCAAATAACCATTTGTAGCTTAAAATAATGTAAAGACAGTTATGCTGTCATTGCCCCGTTGCTACATGCTATGTCTTGAGATCCCACCCTCATCCCAGCAGCAGAGAAGGCACTGTGGTGGGGTAGGAGAGGCAAACGTTCCAGTGTGGATCACCACCCACAGTTACTGGCTGCGTGGAGTGGGGCAAGAATTTAACTTCCGGAAGTGTTTCCTTAGAATCCTTTACCATCTGCCTCCAAGGGTTGCTGTGAGAACTGAGTGAGTTAATATAAAGTACCTAGCACAGGCCGTGACACAAAAGACTAGGAACACTATTTTTCTTTATTCTCTTCTTAGTCTAATGTCTGAAATGAGTGTTAAAAAAAATTAAGTCTCCTGCCTAACAGAGCACACTTGGAGGAATACCAGAACTAACACCTACCTCAGAGCTGAAATTTCCATTATTCTCTCTGCATTCTTTAAGCGACCTATCCATTACGTAAACTCTTCCGAATCTTTGTCTCTGATTCTGTCTCCCATATCCTTGCTCACCTCTACTTGGGTTTGCCACCATTACCTCAAACCCTCTCACGAGCCAAATGGATTTTAAAATAAATTCATTTGTAGAAAAGGATTTTAGTGTAATTGTGCAGGTTATGATATCTAGAGTTAAATTATGGCTATGCTGTTAACTTATAAACATAAAAAGATTACAAGTTTTCATGGGAAGTTTTATAGCTGGTCAAATGTAATAACCTAGGAGAGGAATAATTAGAATATTCTTTAGGTCTTATTCAGGGTCTGTCACCAAACTCTTGACAATCAAATGTTAAGGGGCCTGTCTTTCAGACCAGAATTAGAAATTGGAAAACAATAGGCGATTTGAACACCTGTGTCATAAAAGGAGCTTGAGCATAAAAGAGGAAGGAACTTTCCAGTAAGACAGAGTAACAGCCAGAGGCCACTTAAATGTGAATCAGGCAAAAGGTTAAGGAGAAAGGAAACGAGGCAAGATCCCTGTTAAGTTGTACCATCCCTTTAGGGTTGAAACATAATTATCCTGCATTAGATTACTAGAAAAATTGGCCTCTGAAGTCAAGCAAGCTAAAGACAGCTTCATAGAATGCTAAAAATTCAGACATGAAAAAGATTTTAAGTGTTACCCAATCATCCAAAGCTTGGATGCCTGGTATAACATCCCGAGAAATGGTACCTCTATTCTGGAACATTTCCAATGACTTTAAAATAAATCACACATTCCATTTTCGATAGCTCTGACCATTAGAAAACTTTGTGTCTTGAGTCAAATTGTTTCCCTGCAAGTTCTATCATTGGTTCAAATGCTAACTCTGAAGCCCTCGCAAAAAAAAAAAAAAAAGTCTAATAATATATTCTCATGACAACCTTTCAAATAGCAGAAGATGGTTATCACATCATCCAAGCTCTCTCTTTTAGACTACATTAATTCTCATTTCTTTCAACAGACTGTTTATCTGACTTGGCTTAACTGCATCAGTTATTCTCTTTTATATTTCTTGGAGACTCTAAATCTTCTTAAAATGACCCATTGGGGCAGAGAAGGAACAAGGCTATAACTATTCTCTTTCAAGATATCTGCGTATTCCTACAACTCTGAATCACATTTCTTTTTCTTTGAAAGCCTCATCAGACCATCAGTCCGTTGTGTATCTACTGCCAACTGTAACCTGCTCTCTCTTAGAGTAGAAATTTGGAAACTAATAAAGGACCACTTATTTGGACCCAGGAAATTTTAGCATTTTGAATTTAATCTATCCTCCAGATAATAAAGGTTTTTCTGGCAATAGATTCTATTATCCGCAACCCAGAAGAATAAACCTTCTATCTCTTTTTCAAAGTCATTGGCAAAAATATGAAAAACAACAAAGTTAAGAACAGAAACTTTCCTTCAGTTGAAGAGAAATCCACAATTTCAGTTGGATATTGGAATTCAATCTGTATGTCTCCATCTTGTCCACCAATCAGAGAGACTTTGTCAATTTTTTTATGAAGTGCAGATATGTTGTAGCATCTTGACTGCATGGCCTCAACGAGTTCAGAAATCCCATCTAAGAAGGAAATAAAACCAGCTTAGTGTGATCTTGAATCAACCCCTCCTATGTCCCCAGCATCATTTCCTACTTCTGGTAGATCACAGATCTTTGTTAGATAAGCCACCTTTGGTTATGCATAAAATAATATTTTTATTTTTCTAAATGAATACCAATATATTTCAAGATAAAAGTACATGATATCCAGAATTAAATTAAAATTATCAGCAAAAAGGGAGAAGGGTTGCAATAAATGAATAATACTTATGGCTAAATATTAACAGAATTATGTATTGTGCTTATAAAAATTACTTTATATTTTCAAATTTTTAGAATAATTGCCTGACTTTTTCTCCCACCTCTTGTCCAATTTTCAAAATCTCTCTGCAATACCGAATAGCAATTCTGTTGATTTGTTTGAATTTACTGAGTATCTTAAGGTGTCATTCATTTGCTTGATAAGATTTGGGTTCATTTGAACTGCTAATGCTCTCTCATCTTATTTATGCTGAGTTTGCATTTCCCATTCAGATGTTTGCTCCTTCATGTAGGTGGAATCATAATACTTGTTTCTTTTTTATGACTGTTTTATTTCACTTGGTGAGGTATCCTTGAGGTTCACTTGTGTTGTAGTATATGTCAGAATTTCCTTCCTTTTGCAGGCTGAGCGGTGTTCCATTGTGTGCATGTGCCATGTTTTGTTAATCCCTTTGTCCACCCATGGACTGGAGTTTCTTCCATGTTTTAGCTGTTGTAAAACATGCTGCTATGAATATGGGTATACAACTATCTCTTTGAGACTCTACTTACCATTCTTCCAAGTGTGTATCCTGAGTATGGTTGCTATATCATGTCATGGTTTTACTTTTTTATTTTGTAAGGAGCTGCTATGCTGTTTTCCACAGTGGCTATAATATTTTAGTCATTTTGCATTTGAACAACAAACATAAGCTTCCATTTTCTTCACCTCCTCACCAACACTTGTTATTTTCTGCTTTTTTTAATAGTAGCCATCCTGATGTGTATGAGGATATCTCACTATAGTTTTGATTTGTATTTCCTGAGTGATTAGGGATGTTGACCATCTTTTCATATACTTACTATTTGTATGTCTTCTATGGAGAAATGTCTATTTAAGTCCTTTGCCCATTTTTGAATCAGGTTTTTAAAAATTATTATTGTGCTTCTACATATTCTCCACATATTCTGGATATTAATTTCTTATCGGATATACCATTTGCAAATATTTTATTTTTTCCCATTCTGTGGGTTACCTTTTTTACTCTGTTAATTTGCCTTTTGACAAACAAAATTTTTTAATTTAAAAACATCCAATTTGTCTATTTTTCCTTTTGTTTCCTGTGCCTTTTGTGTCATATACAAGAAATCATAAAGCAATGGGTTTTTCTTTTTATAAAGGTATTATGCCAAAGTCATCTCATAATGAAGCAGATGATAAAATATATAGCATTGTGTTTCATATTCAAGAAATACCTTATTTTATCAGATGTAAAATATGACCTTGATGTTTTTCTGAGAACTTTAAAAACATCTTTTGATACAACCTTTCCTGAAGAGACATTATAGTATGTCTGGATCTCTTTGAGAAATCTGACATGATTAGAAAGTATTTTACTCTAATTCCCAATTTTTGATAATGTTATTATGCAATATAATTTTAAATTATTTGCAGTAGCTTGGGTAAAATTTCCCCTCAGGTAAGTACATAACTCTCAAAAATTTAGTGGCAGTGGTTTTTAACATGTGTTGAGTATTAGCTTTTCATTCTTTTCCATGGTTTTTCCCCTTTCGACAAGTCGTCTAGTATACAATGGTATTGTTTCAGCAACTTTAAAAACAGAGGGGAAATAAAAAGTTAAAGCCCAGTTGAAGACTTCATACAATTTTATATGTAACTTTGGTGGAAAGCACCCCTGTGGGTCTGAAGAGCAGGGTCCAAAACCAACTAGCCCTTAAATGAGAGGGATCTGTTGTGTCCTCCAGATCTAGTTCAAAGGCCAGCTTCAGGAAGTGGGCAGAGGTATAAACAGGCAGAGGTCTGGAATTTTGAATGCCCCAGACAAACAGTATTGAAAAAAGGAACACTAACAGTAAACTGTATTATGTGTGGGCTTATTACTCTTGATTTCTTTTCTAGTCTTTGCTCTGTGTGGGAAAGCACCAGAGAGTGGCAATCTAAGCTTCTCATTTACCTTTCCTGCCATGGGTGGGGTGAGCCACAGTTTTCTTCTATGTCAACTGAGGACAAGTCATCATTGCCTATCTATTTCTGTCTTCCTAAACTGTCCCTTTCCTGGACCTTTCACTAGAGATTGCAGGTTTTTTGCTTGTTTGGTCTGTGCCCCTTGGATTTCCTAGGTTGCTGGGTTTTTTCAGCTCCAAGTCTGGGGTATATGAGCCAGAGAGAAAAGCCAGGGAGTCGTCACCGTTTTTCACCTTCAGTCTGGCATCCCTAACCAGTCTGCCTTCTTCTTTCTAGTTTTCAGAGACTTCTTATTGTTTTTTTATACACAACGTTCAGGACTTTTAGTTGTACGCAGTAGGAGAAATGGGGAAAATGGGGAAAAGTGTTCTGTTCCATCTTCCAGGAAGTAAAGCCCATTCTTCTATGTTTTAGCCTCTCTGACTCACTTTCAGGCTGTCTCTTGTACCCAGCATGTATTTTGGTCTTGATTTGTGAGACAAATTCAAAATTATTTTCTTTAAATAACAGAATTAAACCATTAACATTTATTAATATGACTGATATGTTTGTTCTCAATTATCATGAGATTTGTAATAATGCACATTTTGTTGTATTTGCTATGTATCTTTATGCGGCATATACTCTATGTGTTCTGTTTATTTGATTATTTATTTATAATTTATCTCTAGGAAGATGTGTGTTTTTGTTCTAGTCATTGCCTTTATAATTATTCCTTTTAAAAATACATCTACTTCTCTGATTTCCTATTTAAACTTTTACTGTTTTATACTATTTTTAAGCATCCTCTTATGCTCGCCTATTGCCTATATAGCCATGAGCTATTTTGTTTCTCCCTTTCCTTCTTTGTTCTACTTCATTTTTCAGTTCCTTAATTTTTACTGCATTACATGGTTGAAGTTCATTCTCTGGTAAATTCCTCAAGAAGGGCTGCTGAGTGAAGAATCCCTAAGTTCTTCCTTGTGCACTAATGGTGGGAACGCAAACTGGTACAGCCACTGTGGAGAACAGTGTGGGGAGTTCTTAGGGGATTGAAAATGGAGCTGTCTTCTGACCCCATGATTCCAGTTCTAGGTATATATCCAAAGAAACCTAAAACATTAATTCAAAAGAATATCTGCACCCCTATGTCCACTGCAGGGTTGTTCCCAGTGGCTGGAGTATGGAGGTGCCCAGGTGCCCATCAATGAATGATCAGATTAAAAAGCTGTGGTGCATGTATGCAATGGGGTGTTGCTCAGCCATAGAAGGGAATGAAGTCTCACCATTTGTGGCAGCATGGGTGGACCTGTAGGGTATCGTGCTGGTTGAAGTGGGTCAGTCAGAGAGAGACCAATACTGTATGATTTCACTTAGATGTGGAATCTAAAGATCAGAATAAATGAACAAAATAAAAACAGGCTCACAGATACAGAGACTCATAGATACAGACTGATGGTTGCCAGAGGTGAAGAAGAGAGTTAGGGGATTGGATGAAAAAGGTGAAAGGATTGAGAAGTACAGATTTGTAATTCAAATTAGTCATGGAGGTGTCAAGTATATTATAGAGAATATTGTCAATATTTTAATGACTGTGCGATGCCAGGTGGGTACTAGAATACTGGGGCAAACACTTTAGAAAGTAGATGATGTCTAATCAGGTGTTAGCACCATGGCTGTACAACTGAAACCAACACAAAATAATATTAAATATAAAGTGTAATTGAAAAATAAAAAGGAAAACGTTTGTCCCACTTTTGAAATATGAAGACTGAGTTGGTATAAGAAGTCTACTGGGTAAAGTATAATGCTGCACCTTTTGCCCAAGTGTTGTTATACAGCCTTTCTTGATTTTTTCTCTTGCTCTGAATATACTGAAGAAATCTGATTCGATTTGATTGGTCAGTGGCACTGTCTGCAAATCTGAGTATACTTGAGACTCATGGACATTATTCTTACACACATGGACCATCCTCACATATTTTTTCACTGATTTGTCCCCCTTTTCTATCACTTATATATATATATTTTAAAAATCTGAGTTCACTGAAGATTTCTCTATGCAACAATTTTAATTTCTCTACAGAATTGCTGGAGTATTCTCAGATGGAGAGTTTATAATATTCAGACTCAGAATAATATTTTTCAAAAGTCCCCACACCTATTGTCATCTTCCCTTTGATATAGCATGCCATTAAATCACGCTTCTGTTTGCTTTGATCTTTGTGGAAGTCTACCCTCTTAAAGGCTGTAGAACATGGCCTACCATGCCAGGTTTTCCTTCAATGGTTATCATGAATTTTAAGATGTCACAGGACTTCCCCAAAGCTGCTGCTCTTTTCACTTTGCCAACAAATATCTCCTAGATGTCAGAGATGGATCTAGAGGAACTGTCCACCTAATGGCCTATCTTACAGGAGGTTGTTGCCAAATTCTCAGAGGACCTCATGAGCTGGCATGTGCTCGGTTTCTTAGCCAGTTAAAAATTCTAGCAGATTTTTAAATAACTAAAATCTCTCAATCATGACTGTCTCTTGACACAAGTTCATCCTTTGAATCTCTATCAAAAGCATAAGATCTTTTTCTTCCATCTGGCCAAAAAAGCTTGAAGAACACTCTCCCAACAGTATAGTTCCTGATTCCCTTTTTAATTTTCCTTAGCAGTAAGTCTATATCTTCATGAGTTTCTATCCTGGTCTATGTATTCTTGACATACAACTACTTCTCTAAATTTTCATCACATGAAAAGGGATATTATGACCATCTTTCCACTTTGAAATACATCTTAATGAATCTCAATAATTATGAAAGTACTTAAACTTCTCACCCTGTATTAAAATATACTATGTCTTCATTCATTTCTCATGTTCTGCTGAGGTACATAAGTGTTGGAGACCATAGTTGTGCAAATCATTAAGCATCTCCTACATTCCTTGTTACTACCCTCATTTTCCAAAACCATGGCCTACACTAGTGTAGCTGAGCATCTGTCTTCCTCTCCTTCATATTTAGTGTGAGTCTCAACCAGATAACTTTTTTGTTTTGTTTTGTTTTTGAGGTTTATTATAGTTCAATTATATTCCATAAAGCTGTTTTTTAAAAAAGACAGACATTTAAAAAAACAAGGAAGCTAAAGAAAGCTTTCAAAGAATCAAGATCAAGAAACAGGACTAAGAATTAGAATGGTTTGGGGCTTCTAAACAGCAACACTGGAGAATAGAATACAATAAAAAAATACTTTCAAAAGTCTAAATGAAAATGGTTTCCAACCTAAAATTCTATATCCTGCTAAGCAACAAAGCAAGCAGATTAAGTTTTTAGATATGTGCAACCTAAATAAAATTAACTTACTTATGAGTCATTCTTTCTCAGAAAGCCATTGTAGTTTCTACACCATCAAAAGAACGAAGTCAATGAAGGAAGATTTTATGAGATTTGAAATTTTCTGGGACCCGACATACAGAGAAGTGAGAGAAAGTCTCTGGATGATGGTGAAGGGGAACGAGATAGATGGCAGTGAGGTCAGTCAATCATATAACTTTGAGATCCTCACCCTAGCCAAAAATTCACCAATCTTGAGTTTGAGTTATGGCTGGAAAAAATTTAAATCCTATCACAGCAAATCTCCACATAGCTATTTATTCAATGTCAACGTTTCCCTCTTTCATGTATTTGTTCAACAGACATCTATTAAGAAAGCACTTTGTACAACATGTAGTAACAACTGGGGTTATAATAGTGGAAACACAATGTCCCCCCCTCTGATGAGTGTGTTAAAATAAGTAAGCAGGTAGTTTTAATACTTGTCTATAGTTTCATCCCCAGAATGGAAGTAATAAACACACTCTTTGTATGCCCAGGGTCTTCCATTTCTTACGAAACTTCCACAGCAGTATTACTTATGAGTCTTCTCTGATAGACATAATCAACCTCATGTGAGTCAACAGAAGAAGATAATGGCTGGTGGGATTTGATATATTAGTGAGACATCCGGGTCGCATTTCCTCTGCCTGCTCCAGGAAAACAGAGCACTGTCCAATTTCTCACGTCTGGTTGGCATACACTCAGCTTCACAGGACTGATATTATGTCCTGAATGAGAAGACATCAACGACCATTAAGCATCTCTCCCTCCCTGACTTCATAAAAGGCTTGCCTGCAAAAACGGGGACCTAATAATTTTACCGATTGTCTGTGGAGCATGGAATGCTACCATTTCTTCATAAGATCCAAATTTCCTTTTTCTGGAAAGGTCCCGTACACATAGTATAACTCAAGTTAAAACATATGTTCCTTGATTTCCCGTGTCAGAATCTGCCACTTGCCAGTAGTTTTTATCTCTTACTTCTACATTAAAACTTTTTTTCTTTCTCTCTTTTTTCCTTTGATTATTTCTTGTGGTCAGACTGGTAATGACATTACCTTTAACAAGTTAGAGTTTAGAAAGCCTCATGCCTCCATCCTTTCTCCTTTATAAAAGTGTAAAGTTTTGTCCTGACTGGTGTGACTCAGTGGACTGAGTGCCTGCCTATGAACCAGAGGGTCACTGGTTCAATTCCCAGTCAAGGGCACATGCCTGGGTTGCAGGCCAGGACCCCAGTAGAGGGGTTGCAAGAGGCAACCACACACTGATATTTCTTTCCCCCTCTTCCTCCTTTCCCCTCTCTCTAAAAATAAATAAAATCTTTTTTATTAAGATGTAAACTTTTTAAAGGAAGGAAAAACCCTAACTCATCCTGATGCAGTCCCATGTCCAGACTCCCTTAACACTGGCACTGGAGGTTTAGAGTCAACCAGTCTTAAAGCCAATCTTAGCATCCTTCTGATTGTCAGAAGTCAGGTACTGAAGGTAGAAGATCTTACTTCAGCCAAAATAACTGCATAAGTTAATGTCAGCTAAACAATATACATGAGACTAAAAGTGAGTACAGGAACCAGTTTTCCACTCATAGATTTCAGAAATATTTAACAAGACTCTATTGGACCAACAGTGGGGCCAAAACTGATGCACCTTCTGTATTGCAAATACTGGACCTGGGACTTGGGTTTTGTTTTGTTTTGTTTTTGATTCACACATAAAGAAACAAAAATCCATAAGGACCATAAGAAAAATATATAGAGATCAATGGAACACCATCCTGAACACTCAGAATATTATAATAGATGTGTATGGTGCCAGGTGGATACTTGGCTCATCAAGGGAATCACTCATAAGTTAGAAAAATGTCTAAGCACTAGACTGTATACCTGAAACTAATATTATATTGAATGTCAACTGTAATTTAAAAATAAAAAATTTTATAAATAAAGAATCAGTGTAACATGGATAAAGTTAATCCTGAACCAACTTACAAAGAAAATAAACAACAACCAAGAAACAAATAAAAGTTATAACTCACTTTTTCTGATTATAATCAATTAACAATAATAATAATATTGCAACAATAGCTAATAATGAAATAGTCTACATATTTAGAAATTTTAAAATATCTTACTAAACTATTTGATTAGGGTATATAGCAAAACTGCAATTTTAAAAGATAGAAAATAAGGAAACTAAGAACTTCCTTGGTTTTAGGAAACCATACATGAAAATGATGGGCTTTTGCCAAAGTTATATTCTAAAATAAATTTATAAACTCACATAATTTATTTTAGTGTTTAATATTTCTACAATACATATATCTGATTTATTGTTATATTAAAACATTTAAATTTTGTTATTAAGCATTCTTAAGAATTAAGAAAGCCAAGGCAGCAAAGTTAAGGATAGTTAAAAAATTTATAAAACAAATTAAGACATTAGTAAACATTAAAAAAAAATCACCACAATTGAACAAATCAAAAAATTAGTTATTTAAAAACCATTTTAGATAAACATTTCTCTTTTAAAAATCTAATATTACCCTGGCTGGTGTAGCTCAGTGGATTAAGCACAGGTCTGGGAACCAGAGAATTGCAGTTCAATTCCCAGTCAGGGCACATGCGTGGGTTGGGCGGCAGGCCGGTTCCCAGTTGGTGGCTTGCATGAAAGCAACCAATCACTGTACATTCGCATGGGTCTTTCTCTCCCTCTCTTTCTCCCTCGTTCCCCTCTCTCTAAAGATTTTAAAAAATGAAATCTTCAAAAAAAAAAGGTTAAAAAAATCTAATATTAAAGTTAGAAAAGTATTTGCCCTGCTGGTGTGGCTCAGTATATTGCCTGTTGGCTGGCCTGCAAACCAAAAGGTTGGCCTACAAACCAAAATGTTGCCAGTTTGATTCCCAGTCAGGGCACATGCCTGGGTTGTGGGCCAGGTCCCCAGTTGGTGGCTTGCGAGAAGTAACCAATCACTGTATGTCTCGCACATGGGTCTTTCTTTCCCTCTCTTTCTCCCTCAGTTCCCCTCTCTCTAAAAATTTAAAAAAATTAAATCTTTTTTTTAAAGTAAGAAAAGTATGTAAACTATTAATATGAATAAATACATTAAAACAGATGGAGACAATAATTTTAAGATGTGGTTTTTGTAGATTTGAAGAAATTAAATCTTAGATTTTTTTTTAGAAAATCATCTGAGAGAATCAAAATGGCATTGACTCCATAAATAACCACAAAAAAAGCTAAAACTTTTGTCAACATAGTACTTACAAAAAAAAAACCTCCAGTACCTAGAGATTTACCATTAAATTTTTAAGATATTTAAGAAAGTGTTCATTTCTATTATTATTCAATCCTCCCCAAGCCATAGAAACCTATTATAGCTACACAATACCCTTTAAAAATCTAACAATATATGGATTTTATAAACTATCAAAAGTACACTCATTCTATAAAGCAATTT
Source organism: Artibeus jamaicensis (assembly GCF_021234435.1). Lineage (NCBI taxonomy): Eukaryota > Metazoa > Chordata > Mammalia > Chiroptera > Phyllostomidae > Artibeus > Artibeus jamaicensis. The sequence goes on along the minus strand of NW_026522046.1, from coordinate 12,238,346 downwards.
TATTTATAAATATAGACCCAAAATTTCTCAATAAAATGCCACTCTTGTCTAATAACAAATATCCACTTGATAATATAAGATTTTTCCCTCCTAAGAGCAGAGATGACTTAATATTATGAAATTTATTATCATAATATATTCATAGATCCAATAAGAAACTTTAAATAATGACCTGTTGGTTCAAAAGCTGGCCCTCATCCATGCGGGGCAAGGAGAGATGAGAAACAGACCACTCCAGATTAGCAGGTGGCAGATTTAAGAAACAAGGGAACTTACAAGGCTTGTCATGGACACTACCAGAGAATAGATCTCCTTAGCCACACCAGAATCTTAAAAGTTCCTATAGAGGCCTTCATGGGGTTCACTCCCATCCAGATGTTCGCAACACCTCACTCTGTTCCAGGTTGTGTCCTCCCGGCAGCTTCGAGCACCGGGAAGGCAAGTGGATGCACATTCCGAGCACAGGGAGCAATGAGTAGCCTCCGATTGCCTGGGTCCAGCTCACCATCCTCCCAGTGGCCTTCTCCAATATGCCCCAAGCAAGAGATCATATTTTAAGAACCATTCAACAGTATCCACAAGACAATGATGACACAAACTCTCAGTAAACTGTTACAGAATGATTCTTTCTTAAGTCAATAAAGAATGTTTATCTGAAACCAACATCTATCTACATCCTTAACATCTAAACACCAGAAGCTTTCCAATCAAAATCAGAACAGTTCTGGTCAATGTACTCATACATAAAACAGAAAATAAGTTATAAGTATCAAAAAAAAGGATAACATGAGAATTTACTAAAATGTCTTTGGAAAGAACTGTAAAATAATCATTTAAAGTCAGGCATACAAAACCCATTGCTTTCCTTTCTAGCAGTGAAACACCTTGTATCCGGGCCGTTTGGCACCCCTGCTCACACTGACGCTGGCTTTGGCTACAACTTGTTTTGGCCAACCTGTCACTAGCAAACTTCGCAGAATCAGAATCTTGAAAAAATACTTGCATATTCCTACTTCTCTGCCTCCTCATCTTTGTTGGGTCCTCCCCTTTGCCTTTCCCACAAAGTACATGCCCAGGTTATGCTGGTGGAAGATTAAATTAATGGAGCTCAATTGAGTCAGCCTTGACATACCAGTACAGGTCTTCCCAGCTCAGTTGTCCTCTGGGGTCCCCTGGGCATGTGAGAGCTACCTAACCTGGCCACCTCACCAACCCACGGCTCACCACGGATCCGTGAGTAAATTCAGCCAAGGCCACACAAACACCCCAGCTAGCCCACTAAGTCTCAAGCAAAATAAGTGTTTATTAGTTTAAGCCACTAGATTTTGTGATTGTCTGTTAACCAGAATTATTTTCACAATAGATAACTGATACGTGAATTATAATATTTAACATTTTAAAAAATCTGTTTGTAGAAACTATGAAAATCTGTTTGAAAGCTAGAGAACATAAGTCGAAGAGGACATATGCCAATCTAACAGGTAGACACCTATCACGACCTTTCTGAGACATGCAAAAGAAGGTCAGAATAAATAAAGAGGCAGTCCAATGTTCCTGCATGGGAATGTTACCATGGCAATTTGAAAGATTTGAAACACATGTTAATTGTAATGCATTAGTACTTGTAATAGTATTCACATTTTGGAATTTTTTACTAATTCTATCATTTCTCTATAATTATCTGATTTTTCCAAATTTTCCATAATTAGCATGAATCACTTCTATAATCAAGGTGAATTCATAAAAATAATTATTTCCTTCAAAAAATGGATTCTCCTCAGCTATATTTTATTACTCCGTATGACAGGTCTGTGTTATTCTGAAATTTAGTTTGATTTTCTCTTTGTAAATATCCCATAGTGGGATATTTACAAAGTGGGATATTCCTGGAACTGCTTTCACTTGCCCAGGAATGGGTTTTACCTTCTGAGTCTTCAGTGAAACCAGTGATGAGGCAGATTCTAGAGATTCTCTAGTTTGAATAAGGAGAACTCACATGTTGAGAAAAACCTGAAAAATCCTCCGGTATCAATCATTGCTGCACAACAAATCACCTGCAGCATATAATAGCTTAAAATAACTGTCTGCTCACCTTCTCTGTGTCAACAGTTTGGGCAGGTTTCAGATGGGATGGCTCAGCTCTGCTCCAGCTGGTGCTGGCAGAGCTCACTCACGTGTTTGTGATCGGGTGGCTGGTGGAGGAAGGCTGGCTGTTGCTGGAAGGCCTCATTCCTGTGTGGCAGTTGGTGGGGCTTTTCACTTGGTACTTCTGTTGCAGCTGAGCCAACAGGATACGTGGACTTCCTCAATGTAGGCCTGGTTCCAGGATGGTAGCAATAGAAGCTGTGGGGCTTCTTGAAGCCTCACCTCAGAAGTCATACAATGTCACTTCTGGCACATTCTATTGGTCAAAGCAAGGCTGGCCTAGATTCAAGGTTAGAGGGGGAGAGGCTCTACTTCTTGATGCAAAGAACAGCAAAATCACATTGCAAAGGGGTGTGAGGAACTGCTGCAACCATCTTTGTGAAGAACTTACCACATCTTCCTTACTGTATAATTCATCCATCCTTATGTTACATAAATAAATAAATAAATAAATAAATAAATAAATAAATAAAGTGCTTGTGAATGCCTCCTGAATGCTAAATACTGTTCTAGCCATATACTGTGTTTTTCCAATACTGGAGAAACGTAATAAATAAGACATCATCCTTGCCCTTGTGGAGGTCATAGCTAGCAGGAAAGACAGATACAAAACAGCGATATGAACTGCGCTAAAGAAGTTCCCTGTCCAATGGGAGACCAGTATAAGCTGACCTAACCTAGAGAGAGAAGTAGTAGGAGGGACCTGGGTTTGGAGAAGGGAAGTCAGAGAAGACTGGCATTTCCTGGGTGTAACTATCAGAGCTTTCCACTTCCTGTGTCTACTTAGTTCCTAATGTCTCATTTTACTGTCTGCATGGCACATGTATTTTTTCCCCCATTGCTAAATAATTGAATGATTAAAATTTGGGGGGAAATTCTCCTTTCAAAGAAAATCTAGCACAGTCCTAGAAAAAAGGGAGAAATAACTTTTGTGAAACAGTAATACTTTTTAAAATTATGTCAAATCTTCTCTTCATTTGCAGAATTTATTATTAATTAAGAAAGCTGAGTCTTTCAAGTGCATAATTCTCCTTTTGATCTACAGACCTCTAGGCTATAAGTTCCCAGATGCCTGAAGCTCATTTTAACTGAAGTGTTTTCCTAGCAAAGGCATTTTCTGTGGCACGAAATGAAACCTCCATTGTGGTGCATTTTGTCAGAAGATCTAAATCGATAAGCTGAGATGCCAGTGTTTGAAAACCTGGTGTGCAGGAGGTAATTGACTTATTAATCTATATATAGCACACTGAGAAAAAGACAGCGTTTTTGATGGCTGTTCAAAGAGTGTCTGAGATGAAGAAGCCTGTGGGAGAAGACATGAAACAGAAGAGCTCGTTGGAGATTTGTCATACAGCTGCAGGAAAACCCTCCACCAAAGTGTTATTCTCTTCCCAGCATGTTTGTTGGAAATGTGCTTCTTGTGTTGAGTTCAAGCTGTCACATGGTAGGTCTGTGAGGCTGACACTCCCAGGGTGTGGTATATGCCGTCAAAGAAACTAGCAAATAGCAGCAGGCTCCCTTGTCAAGAAGTGTGGCCAGAGTTCAGAGTGCTTTGTGTGGTAGAGGATTATTTAACCAATGAGTCAATAGGCCTTCCCCGGAGGGAAAGGAGCAGGAGGGCTTGTGCCTTAGCCAGTCAATCCCCCTTGCTAGCCTTGCTCATGCTCAGTGCAATGACTTCCTCCTGCCTTGTCCTAAGAGAGGAGCTAGGGGTGGAATGTGTTGTCGTGCACTACACTAGCCTGGTTACCCAGGCAACATGGTGCTGCCCAAGCAGCCCCTCCCCTCTCCTCCCACTTGCATTCTAGGCACTGGCCAAGTTACCTGCACTGGCCAGGTTCCCGGTATCAGAAATTCAACCCCCTCCTTCACTTTGCCCAGCTGGCATCTGCCCATCACTTATCCTGGCAAGACACAAAAGGTTTTTTGTTTGCAGACACTAAAATAAGTCTCTGGACTAAAGATACATGCCACAGTCCTTACTGAAAAAGGTCTCACACTGAATGTTGAGAGCCCCAGCTCCCTTTAACCCCTTAGCATCCTAAACACAGACACACTCTGTATGACTGAAAGATTCTTTCCTAAGAAGTCTCGCACAGGTCACCCGGCAGTGCAGACCACAATCAGCAAGCATTCCCCACCTCCCCTACACACATCGGACTTCCAAAGAGACTTTCCAGTTCCACTCTTTAATGTGAAGGGTCCAGGATGATGGGACACTGTAGCAAATCATATAAAAGAAGAGACAGCATCTATGCTAAAGCAAACTAGAAGAAAGAGGCTGCAGACAAGGAAAAAATGAACTTCACTGAAAATATCTTAGTATTCTCAGCAAAGCAAGAAAGGATAAGAAATAAAAGAGAATGCTATCTTTCATTTGCTAAAGACACTAACTTCGGAGTCCTCTTTGACTCCTCTCTTTCTGACACACTCTCTTACCAAATCTGTCAGCAAATCCTAAAGTTCTGCCTTCAAGCCCCACGCAGAATGAGACTGTCTTATCCCACTCACCATCAAGTCCCTGGTGCAAGGGAGGCCCATTTTTCACCTGGATTACTGCAAGAGGCTCAAAATGGTTCTCCTTGCTTCCATCTATCCTAGTACACAGCAGCCAAAGTGATCCTTTTAAAACATAAATTAGATCATATCGCTCCCCCGTCTGAAACTCACATCAGCTTCTGCTTTCAATCAGAGTAAAAGCCGAAGTGCCTTCAGGGGTTTAAGGAACTCCCAGGCACACACTGCCTCAGGGACATGACTTTAGCCCCTCCTCCTGTGCAGAACACTGTCTCCCCCAGATGACCCTTAGACGACCTCTTCATCATTTTCAAGTCTTTGCTCAAATGTCACTTTCTCAACAAGGAGTACATGCCCCTCTCCTTCACATTTCTAATCCACCTTACTCTTCTGTATTTTTTTCATAGTATACACCACATTGTAACATGTATTTATGGCTTCTGATCCATCACTCTCCACTAAAATGTGAGACATTCAAGAGCAATAATCTTTTTTTTTTGAATGATGCATTCCAAGCATCTGAACATTGCACAGCAGCAAAGAGTAGGCTGCCATAACAAAGTACCACAAGCTGGTGGCTTACACATCAGGGTTAGTTATCAAGGCACATTCAAATTCCTAGAATAAGTCCCAGTCCAACAAAACATGAAGTACAGTGCTGGGACTACTAATGGTGAGAGTGAGATGATGAAGTTAGGCAGAAAGCAAAACATTCGGAGTTTTGTGAGACATGAAAAAGGAGTCTGACTTTATCTTAAGAATAATGCAGAAGTTTAAAGGGGGGTGGAACAGGGATAAGATTTGCCTCTTAAACGATCACTGAAACCGTGAGCATGAGAGTGCATTCTGGGTATAAAATGGCTGCAGGAAACCCAAGGACATTTCTCCCTTAGGCCCCATGACTCTGTAAGCCAGCCTCTGAACTTTCTTGACCAAGCAGTTTCCCTGGACACCAACTACATCTAGCCAGGCTCCTGGTAATGACGAAAAGAATTGGTCCAGCCTGTAGCCTAAAAAGTGTGGGGCCAAAGAATATCCCAAGGCCTAGCATCCCAGGATAAAGCAGGAATCTGAACCGAACCAAGCCGTGAGTCTGAGCTGGCCAGAGACGAGGCCAAGTGTGAGCAGGCTGGGTCGGCGGAGCTGAGAAGAAGCTGTCTGAAGAGATAATGTGAATTCCTGAGAAGCAGGGGTCCTTTTCCTAGGGTGCTGTAATAGTTACCTATTGCCATTTCACACATTACTCAAAATTGGTGACTCAAAATAACAATGGTTTTATTTACTCATGATTCTGTGGAACAGCAACTCGGCCTGGGTTCAGCTGAGCAGCTCTTCCATTGGGTTTCGGCTGAGGCCACCTCTGCAGCTGGGGCTGGGTGGTCTAGGATGGCCTCACTCAGGTGTTTAGGGGACTTAGCTGGGTTACTCTATCTCTTCTTTACCTGACCTTTCATTCTTCTTGTAGGTAAGGCCATGTTTCCCAACGTGACAGTTGAGGCACATCATCCCAAGAGAGTGAGAACTGAGGCTATGTTTGGAATTCTCACATCACTGGTGCAACATCCTGCTGGTCAGAACAAGTCCCAAGGCCTGCCCAGACTCAGTGCGCAGGGAGGAGACCCCTCTCAGTGGGAGGAGCACCCAGCCCACACTGGAAAGGGCTGTGCCCACAGGGAGGGAAGAAGTTGTTGAGTCGGCTTGTGATGTATCCCAGGTGCCAGTAGGTGGCCATGTCTGTCCAGAGGCCACTAGAACACATAAAGGACAAATGGCAAAGTGTGGCAACTGCTCATCTCTCAATGAATTTAACAACAGGACATCTTTGCTTTTCCAAAGGTGGCAAAGTAGTACTGATCCATAAACACCATGTTTTATTGAGTGCCATCACTAATGTGAAAAATAATGTGGTCCCCAGGTGCTTTTAAAAGAACATTGAATTGTAAATAAAAATTGGGAGGATAATAATACAGACTGTGAATTTGTTTTCATATATTTCATAATTGAGCATTTCAAATGAGCTTCAATTCACTCACCTATTTAATATCTTTCCCTCAAAAATTCCACCTATGAACTGATAGGCACCTGCTAACCAACATTTATAGTTATGCCAGTCATGCTGACAGGAAGAGAGAAAAAGAATTTTCTCTCCCTGTTAAGTGACTCACTCTGAGTGTATTTAGAAATGGAAACAGCTACCATCCGGACACTCTACCTCAGGGAAGGGCCAAGCTCCACACAGCTTCTGGCCTTCCAATGTCTTCTACTTCCAAAGCATTTTGGAGTAAACTTTTATGAGATATCATTAGTGTGAGCCCGTTTGAAATATTCACCACAAAAAAAAGAAGGGAAAAACATATCTGCCTATCACCAGTCATTAGAAGGTTGCTTCTTTTCCCATTGCCTCCCTTATCAGCCGTTGGTCTATGGGATGCAATTCTTCCTTATATCGAGAAAGTACACAAAGAACTGAGGAAAGGTAATATATGAAATTCAGAGGTAATAATAAAAAGAATGCTTTTTAAAAAGCCAAAAAATAAGTTTGGAGGTCAGTGTCATACTTGTTCAATAATACGTTGTCTGTTTGTTTCATATTTGTCTATCAGTTATTCTTCAATAGATGTTTACTGCTCAGCTTTACCCTGTTTGAGCCCTGGGGGCTGCAAGGAGAATAATCACCTCTGATCTCCCAGACGGCACAATCAGCAGGTGAGAGCGTTTGTAGAGTGCTGAGTGGGTAGCCACATTACTGTGAAGGGCCTCTTACATTGGGTTTTAATCTCTTCGCATGAAAAACATGAAGAGCAGAATATCAAATCAACTCATAAGATTATGTCTGTATAACCAGAGCATGCCTGGTTTAAAAGAGAAATATTTAGTGCAGTCAATTTGTTTAACTCTTTAGGTAGAACTAGTTTTTTGAAAATGCAGCATTGGTAAGTACAAGTCAAGAAGTTTTGTTTCCTGGTTCCATTATTTTCAAATCAATTCAACAGACGTATGGAGCATTTGCTGGGTGCAGGAAATGAGCTAAGGAAGAGCAACACATCCCGCAGCATAAGACACTTTCGACCTGGCAGGAAGATGGGCTGGGCCCAGTTCTCACTATGACACCCAAATCAATGAATCATACATACATACATACATACATACATACACAATGAATCAAACATACATTCATGTTTGCCCCTCAAAAGGTTATAAGATCTAAGTAAAGAAAATGAGAGAAATTTTTGCATAAAATTGAAGAAAAGCAAGTTGAAGTATCTTCATCTTCTAGCATAGAAGTGTTATAAGAACAAGACAAATCCAATACATATATTTTTTAGATGGCAAAGAAAGATATTGTGCCCATTATTAAAAAATAATGAAGAGTTTGGGAAATATTTATTTTGAAGTAAACCCATGTAAGGTTTAAGCTAAGATAAATAAGAAGCTGTGAGTGAAACATGTCCCAGACTACCCAAAATTTTCATGCCTTTTGTGAACTATTTACAACATTCTTAAAATACTGAGAACTGGAAAGAGACCACCAAAGTTTATGAAAAAATGCCAAGACATTTTCACAAGCCACAAAACATTCTAATGTACCCAGTTTTGTTTTCTCACAAGAAAATACCAGGCAGGGGATAAGAATAATTATGAAAACCTTTTTTTAAAAATCTGCAATATAATGGCATCATAGCTAGTATGCTCCGGGCTTTCATGAACAAAAGAAAATCATATTAGACAAAACTGGGAGATGTTTTGATAGAACACCAGAATTAATTAATGGAACACAGTAGGTGTTGATTTTATGTCATTGTAAGTTAAGCCTTTTATTTTGTAGTCAAGGAATGAAAAATAAATATCAAACTGGCCTGACCTGCTCTCCTGATTTAATAGCTTAATTTCCAGAAATGCCAGTGAAAAATAGCACAAATGTTTGCCCGGGCCAATTACTCTTTATTATATAGTTCTTCCATTTTCTCTTTTTCACAAGGAATGCAGTGCCTAACAGAGCTTAATTAAATTTATATTTTACAGCACAAACCACATTTCCTCACAAGAGAAAGCTTGTTAGAAGCAAGTGAGAAGGATGTGTCCTGAGCCATAGTTCATAAATAAGCACGCTGAGGCCTCCACGGCACTGAATGGATCCTTGCTCCTGGTGGCAAAGGCAACACGAGGACTCTATTTTTCACATGTTAAGATAATGGACGCTGTACGCTAAGCCAGGGCAGTGATGGAAATACATCCCATGTCCACGACAAAAAAGGAATAGTGGTTCCAGGAGATTTATATTGAGTCCGAGTGATGTTTTTCTTTCACCACTAGGCTTAAATTTTCTGTTTATATTTTTTCTTTTTCTTAACCTGGAGAAGAGGGGCAGAGGGTTCTCCCAGGCCTCTCTGAAAGTGTTCAAGGCATCACACATCATGAAATCCCCTGGAGATAAAAGGTGCTTAAATGGAAACAATGTAGGCAGTGCCCTCCACGGTTCCCTGAATCTGTCTCTTGCTTCAACAGTTTTCAATTGAACAGACCCAGGGAAAGGACACTGCTTCTGCTAGCCTTCAACCACCCTCCCACCATTTTTTTTAAAGAGTTTATTTATTTATTTCTAGGGAGAGGTTAAGGGAGAAAGAGAAAGGAAGGGAAACATGGCTGTGTGAGAGAAACATCAATTGGCTGACTCTCGAATGCCCCCAAACAGGGGCCTTATCCACAACCCAGGCAGGTACCTTGACTGGGAATTGAACCGGTGACCTTTTAGCTCATAGGCCAGCACTCAACCCACTGAGCCACATCAGCCAAGGCTCTAATCACCTTTTCATCTGCAATCTTTGGAACCACCTCAGCCATCCTCAGCCTCCAGCCAACACTGTTTTTTTAGCTTAATCCCTTACAGCTGAGCAACCAGTAGTTCCCACATTCATCAGGATTATTCCATCGAGGTAGAGGCTGCCATCAACCACATGGTCAACCTGCATCTCTGTGCCTCCTACACCTACCTCTTTCCGTGCTTCTGTTTCAATTATGCCATGTAGCTCTGGAGGATGCAGGCCACCTCTTCTGAGACTTGGCAGCAGAGAAGTGGAGAAGCTTGAGGAAGCCAGGTGACTCCTGAAGATGCCACCACAGCGTGGCAGCCATGCTCTCTTCCAGGACAAGCAGAAGCTGTCCCAAGATGAGTGGGGTGAAACTCAGGACACCATGGAAACTGCCTTGGCCTTGAAAAGGAACCTGAACCAGGCTTTTTGAATGTGCATGCCCTGGGTTCTACCTGCATGCAGGACCCGCACCTCTATCAACTTCCTCAAGAGCCACGTCCTGGATTAAGAGGTGAAACTCATCAAGAAGATGGGAGACCACCTGACAAACATCTGCAGGCTGGCCAGCCCCAGGCTGGGCTGGGTGACTATCTCTTCAAAGACTCACTCTCGAGTATGACTAGGAACCTTTTGGGCCCAGAGACCCTTGAGGGGATCTTCTGCATTCTCCTGGTGTCTGCCTTCCACCTGAGCCTCAGCTTGCAGCAGCCTCTTAACCACTCTGGAGGTCCCTCCCATGCCATGGACCAAATGGAAACAATAAAGCTTTGTGCAGCGAAAAAGTAAATAAAATAAAATAAATGTATATCACTTTGTTCTGTCAGAGCAGTTGATGTGTCGGAGCCTTGAGAATCAAGTCACTGTAACAATTTGCTTGCTAATCTTTTTTGAGGAGATCGCTTGACCCCAGTAAAGCGACCAATCCCCTGTCAAAGCCAAGTGAAATACAAGTGTTTTAAAGAGGACCTACATCAGGTATATAATTCAAATGGAAATAAAAACAAGTGGCATTGTTGTAACTGCTCTGAGAAAGCAAAAATAGAAGTATGAATGTTTCTGTTCAGACAGGGTCAATTACATAGAAAAATAAAAGTGAAATAAGAGTTGCTGAAGAAAGCTAGAAGTTTACGACACTTTCCTATAAAAAAGCCCAGATGTAGATAGTGCATCATACAGTGACATCAGAAATGCAGGTTCGTCTCCCTGCTCTATCATCTCAGGGAATGGCTTCAATTTTCAAGGTCATCTCATAGTCCAACATCATGGTGGAGCTCCAGCCATTACGAGTGTATTCCACACAGCAGAACGGGAAGTGAGGGAAAAGATGAAAAGGTCTTTTCCAAGCCAACTTAGCTCCCTGTAAGCAGTCTTCCCAGAAGTCTCATAGATCACTTCCGTTCACCTCTCATTGGCAAGATCTTAGTTATACAGCAATATCTAGCTATGGGGAAGGCTGGGGAAAAATTCTTCCAGAGATTTCCTTGCCCTCCATGATATAAATCAGGATTCACTTAAAAGGAAAAGGGTAGGAAAGCATGTTTGGGCAAACAACTAGCTTTCCCAGACACATCGGGTTTTTATTTCTTGTTTATAAAACTTATCATGTGACTAAGTAGTGACAAAAAGCAGATCAGGCATTGCCTGAAAATAAGGAATAGCAGAAGGAGAAACTACCAGGAGACATAAGGCATCCTGTAGGCTCAATGGGTATGTTCCCTCTCTGGACTGCAGTGATGTTTCAATTTTACACGTACAAGTCCAGCCATTGTTAATGTAATGAGAACAGTCTGCACAACATGGATGTAACCTGCTAAACAAGGAGAGTGGGCTGGAATGCACATGTGTGAACAATGACAACTTCCCTGTACTAGTCACTGGGGGCAGTAGGCACCATTGAGTGAACATGTGTACTGTGTGGCCATCACATTTGAAATGACTGAGTGACTAGAGCAATGAATCTTCATCATATTTTGCATTAAGCTTGAACATTCCTCCACAGAAACTCTTCAAATGATTCAGAAGGATGCAGCTGTGGGGAACTGGTGATTGGCAGCTTCATCACAACAATGTGTCCACTCATGCGTCACGTCTTGTGCAGAGTTCTTCGGTGAAACATCTAATCACTCAGGTGACTCAGTCATCCTACAGCTCAGATTTGGTGCCCTTTGACTTCTGGCTTTTCCCAGAATTAAAATCACCTTTGAAAGGGAAGAGATTTCAAACCATCAGTGAGATTCAGAGAAATTCAACAGGCCAGCTGATGGAGTCTGGGAGAACTGTATGAGGTCCCAAGGTACCTACTTTGAAGGAGACTGAGGTGTCATTGTCCTATGTACAATGTTTCTTGTATCTTGTATCTTCTTCAATAAATGTCTCCACTTTTCATATTACATGGCTGGATACCTTCTGGACAGACCTCATATGTCGAATTGTGTAAATAAATACATGCAGTATACTATGAAATAGACTGAACGTCTATGCCCCTTCCCGTAAAAATTCGTAGGTTGAAACCCAATCCCGGAGGTGATGGTATTAGGGGATGAAGTTTCTGGGAGCTGATTAGGTCATGAGGGTAGAGTCCTCACGAAGGAGATTAGTGCCTTTATAAGAGACCCTCGGGAGCAACGTGGCCCTCTTTTGCCATGTGAGGACTCCTTGAAAAGACAGCCACCTCACCAGACGCCAAGTCTGCTGGTGCCTTAATCTTGGATTTCCTGCCTTCAGAACTACAAGAAAGAAATTTCTGTTGCTTATAAGCCACCCAATGTATGGCATTTTTGTTACAGCAGCTCAAACAGACTAAGACATACTGTATATGTATTATATGTCACTAAAGCTGTTAAAAAATAAAGTGAGGAACTAAATAAACATGAAAATACCAAATGAGAAGGCATACGCACACACACATACACACAGAGATTTCAGGAAACCATGTCCTGGTGCTATTAAAATAATAGTTATTTTCTCTTAATAGTGGAGCTGCTTTTTAATATACCCCTCCTAGAAGACTTAAAGTTTCTTCTTATAAAACCTGTAAACAGAGAAATAGACAGAAAACTATACTTAAAAAATAATTAAATAAAAAAATTAAAAATAAAAAAAATGAAACCTGTAAACAGAGACAATAAGCATGATATTACATAATCTATGGCACCAAGTCATAAGGAAGAGCAACCAAAAATAACAACAGGCCACAGGCTCCAGAAGGTGTATTTTATTCACCAACTTTTAAAAACTCATTCAGTTTATCATCTGTAATTCTCCTTTTTGATAGCTTAGGGGACTTGAGTAGGAAGAATTATTTCTCTCACAGAGTGAGCAACAATGAAGGGACAAGAATTCAAAGGTTCTTGCATCTCCCATGGAGATGGGGGGGGTGGTGAATAAATTCCAGAGTTTCATCCATAAGCTCAGCCCCTGTCCCACCCCCTGCTCTGTGATGATGCGTGGGTCCCAGACTCCAGCAGGACTCTGCACTGGCAGAGAGTGACAAGGTCAAAGGGGGGGAGCAGAAGGTACATTCCTCCTGCTTCCAGTGTGGCCCGAGTCCTTTCAACAACAGTGCCAGGGAAGTGGGCATTTCTTTCTTTGCCTTCCCAATCTCTTCCTTTCTCAGTTCTGTTCTCCAGATCACCACTAGGATTATTCTCACATTGTTCCCTCCTTAAGAAAAAAAAGCATACAGAATTAAATCTAGTACTCAGAATGACTTAGCCCCTTCTCAACCTAGCCCCAGCCCCGATCCCTAGCTTTTCCCCCTGCACACTTCCTCGCCCTCTTTCCACTGCAGTGAGTGCACCAGTCTGCATAGACCTTGTTCTCCTTCACAGACTGATGCTTGTGCCTTCTGCCTCACCGATCCTTCTGCCTCACTTGCCTTCCCCAGAAACTCTCCTGGCAATCTTTTAGGATGCATCTCCATGTTATCTGTCTCCCTGGGCCTTTCAGGCGGAGTTATCATCTCCATCCACTGAGTGTACCTCCGTTTGAGCACTTCCACAGTGAATTGTAATCCATCAGTCTTCAAGTTTTCAGAGACTGAGAGCTCATTGAGAGTAACAGTCCTGCCTTAGTGTGCCTGTCACCCCACTGCTCAATAGACCTTTATTACATGAGTAAGAGATAAATGAGCAAATGCACTTGGAAGTGTGTGACAAATTATTTGGGTGTCCTCTACCTCTGTTCTCTTCACCCCCACTTCCAGGCTCCCACTCTGCAGAGTGCACACCATCACCGCCATCGGGTGCACCTCTGACGCCCGCAGCCAGGTGTGTTCTCCTCCCAGCTAATGCCTTTGCTGAGACATTTGAAGGACCCACCCGTAGACAACTTACTAGGGGTGTGGCCTTTGACAGCTGCTCACCAAATAAGCTTCTGTTTTCTCATGCAAAACCTGGTGGCAGTACACACAAGCCCCACGGGGAGGTCCAATGAGGACTGAATGGGATAGTATGTGCAACCTTCTAAAGCAGAATTTCAGTCCCTATAAGAAACTCAATGACAGCACTATTCTTCACTTCTCCCTTTGAATAGAGAACAACAAAGACTTCACCCTTTTTAAATGGCCATTTAACGAAGGTAGTAGCAGGCGATAACAGAGGCAGTAAGGGCACAAGGTCTGGAGAGTGAATCCTGCCTGGCCCCCTAAAGCGTTTCACAAATACTCTCCTTCTTTGTCTCTGTAAACACCTCTGCCCTCCTCTACCTGTAATGCTCAGAATGCACATATTCTCTGCTTAGCTAAATCCTACCCCTTCTCTAGGCTCAGGCCAAACAAAGGTCACTCCTCTCTAGAGCCTGTTCTGATATCTTGAGAGGAAATTAGGCCACCTCTTTCTCCACAGAACTTCATGTCCCCCTTTCCACTCACCTACATCAAATTATGCTCACGACTCCGATTCTAGGTCAGCTTTCCTGCACTAGAAAGAAGAAGGCTTCTCAGGTAAGGTCAAATTCAAGGGGTTCATCATCACCAAGTCCTTACTATATGAAATGTTAGAGGGACTTATCTAAGAAAAAGAAGATTAAAAATATGAACAGTGAAAAGACAGCAAACTCACAGTTATTAACAACCACACCTAAAACAAAAGCAAACTAAGAGGACAGCTGGATCAAGAGTGGAACCATAGAAATGGAGATCACACGGAGGGTTAGCAACAGGGGAGTGGAAGGGGGAGAAGGGGGGAGAAGGTACAGAGAATAAGTAGCATAGACGGTAGGTAGAAAATAAACAGGCGGAGGGCAAGAGTAGTGTGGGAAATGTAGAAGCTAAATAACTTATGACACATGGACATAAACTAAAGGGGGAAAAGGTGGTGGAGGCGGTGTGCAGGGGGGAGGGGAATGAAGGGGGGAAAATGGGACAACTGTAATGGTATAATCAATAAAATATATTTTTTTAAAAAGGAAAAAGCTTTCTCGAAAGTATCAGTGTCTCCCTTCGTCACAATGCTAGAGATACTCAGCTCCAGAAAACAACCCAGCACTTACATCCAAAGCTACAGAGTAACTAAAGGAGAAACTAATTAAACTGACACAGAGAATTTAAAATCTGGAAGTTCTTATTTGAATTTGGAACAAGACAGAAGCCCTTGTTAAATTGTTTCAGGGCAGAGTGGCGAGAGATTCCTTTATTACTAGCTGATGTGGCAGGAATTCCTGGCTCTGCTCTCTATATTGGAATTTAATTTCTCCTTTAAATAAATCTCACTCTCAGTGGGGGGTTTTGACAGTACCAGGGCCATTAATGAGAACAAAAACCCTGGAAACCTAATTATCAGCTCAAAAGACATCCAGGACAGCTATGGAAGGAAAAGGTGTTAAATCTGACTGGTGTATCATCATTCTGGGCTTGTGCTGTGTCTCAGTGTTTGTAACTAATGCAATTATTTTCCTCCAGGGCTGTCTCTAAGAGACTGTTCAAAGAATGACATTTAAAGTGACCACATAGTAGATTAAAGAAAAGGAAGTAACAAATTTTATAAAGACATCATCAAAACGAGTCAGGTGCGCTGGCAAAGAAGACTGCCCCTTGGAGGGACGCTGCCACCTGCTCTGGGGACAGGCAGCCCTTAGATGGGAGCATTGCAGGCAGCCGCCAGGCACCTTCAGAGGAGAGAGTGGGGGGACCACGGTGGGGAAAGTGGTTCGGGTTCTATTACCTGTTGCTTGTCACTCAAAGACAAAGGCTTTAACTGGCAAAAGCAAGCTTTTCACGAGATGATGGTGACTGCTGGGTAGGTATTAGCTTCTATGCTATGTGTTCATGGCTTTATGGATTTTTTGTAGTTGTTTTGGTCATTCTGTCCTTTGAAGGGCCTGAATTCAGTATCCCTATATGTGCATGTAACCTTTAAGTGCCGACCTTTTGTCTGATTATCGAATTGTCTCAGAAATATTTGGGGAATTTCAGGCACATTTCACACCAAAAGACATGTGGCAGTCCATCTTTCTGGAGGATAATTTGGTTGTTCACATCAAAGATCTTGGCGATGTGCATTCCTTTAGGCCAGAAATTCACTTCCTGGGAGCTTATCCCAGGAAATGTTAATGATGCATACAAGTATGTGCGTATAAGGACGATCATCAGAGTCTAGCTCAAACGCTTTAAGTAGCTGACCATTGTAAATAGCTCCAAAAAAATTATGATCTGTTCACATATTTAAATACTATGGCATCTAAAAAATGTATTGTAGAAATATATTTCTTGAAACAGAGAGGTGTTCGTTGCAAATGGGACTAAAGGTCACAAAACAATATGAATAGCATGATCTCATGTTTATGAGAATACTGTAGTTTTTCAATTTTCTTGCTCAGGTCAGTGGAGCCGGTTACAAACCTAGTCCTGCAGTCTCCCACTCCTGCTTTCCTTTTGACATGACAGATGCTGCGGTGTTCTTTGCCAAGGACTTCCTGGCACGTGGAGTGGCTGCAGCCATCTCCAAGACAGCGGTCGCGGCCATCAGGTGGGGTGAGCTGCTGCTGCAGGTGCCACACGCCAGCAGGCAAATCACTGCAGATCAGCAGTACAAGGCCATTACAGACTGCGCAGTTCGTGTCCCCAGGGAGTCCTGTCACGCTGGTGCAGTAACCTAGCCAGTGTCATCAGATACTTCCCCACCCAGGCTCTCAACTTTGCCTTCACAGATAAATACAAGCAGATCTTCCCTTGGCGTGGACAAGAGAGCCCAGTTTTGGTACCACTTTGCAGAAAATCTGGCACGCGGTGGTGCCGCTGAGGCCACCTGTCTGTGTTTTGGGTAACCTCTCGATTTTGCCCATACCTGTCTAACCACTGAGATGGGCAAAGCTGGAGCTGAAAGGGAATTCAAAGGCCTTGGCGACCGCCTGATTAAGTTCTACAAATCTGATGGGATTAAGGGCCTGTACCAAGGCTTTAATGTGTCTGTACAGGGTATTAACATCTACTAAGCTGCCTACTTCAGTAACTATGACACCGCACATGATACAGGGTGCAGCCAAGGGGGGGACCCCAAAAAAAGATTTGGAATGGTGTCCAGAATTCAAAGTGTATAGGAATATTGGAGAGACATATAAGATGTCCTCACACCTCCCCCCCAGGGGGAAGAAACGAATGGAGCAGGGCCATTGAGAGCTGTTTTGCATAGCAACAGTTTTGTAGCTAACCTCTGGAATGGTTATTTAACATATCTATAACCTTTAACTAGTTTCATAGATATGTTAAATAGCTGTGGCCAAGTTTGGAGCCAGGGAGAAGGGCTTGGACTCAGAATGTAAGTAGGGGCTGCGCCCCTGAGGGAGAGGCCTGGGTGGGAGCTTGGAAAAGACTGGCTCCGAGACATGAAGGGTCCCCGCTTGGCCAGATGGAGAGAGAGCCACGCGGTTTCAGCAGAGTGAGGACCCCCTCTTGGTGAGGTGAAAGAAGGAGCCACATGGTTTTGGCAGGGTGCGGACCCCCTCTTTCCCAGATGAAAGGGAAAAACCACACAGCTTTGCCAGAATGGAGATCCCTGCAGCCAGGGGAAGAAGAAAGACACATGCTTTTGATGGAGTGCGAACTCCTGCAGCTTTGGTAGAAGAGACCCACGCGGCTTTGGGGTGCCCCCTTTGGCCGCAGGGCCTGAAAAGCAACAGAGACTTTGACTGGAACTGGGTACAAAGGACTCTTGCCAGTGGACTATGAGAGGGTATCACAGTACTTTGGATTAACTCGAGATCCTGCACATGACACAGGTGACGGTTCCAGCGGCCTGCAACACAGACGTGTGCTCTTTTCCTGATTTACGGTACCCGGAGTTGGGACAGTGGGAGAAGGGAGTGCTGTGTGGGTGTAGGTGTATACCCTAAAGGACTTTGCTATTTTAGTGGAGGCGTTAGGCCTGAATAGCATTAAATAAATATTTTGTTTCCTTTTCACAAATCTCTGGCATTGAGAGATGTCTTTCCAATTGGCAGTGGACAGAAGGGCCCAGTAGATTTTAGTATTTTGTTTTTGGGAGGGGCCCCTGTTGTGTAGCAGTTTTTGGCACCCCTAGGTGGGCCAAATATTGTATTGCCCCCCTTGGACCTCTTGTTGTTCGGTAACAGTAAAACATAAAAAATATATTATTTTAAACACTTTCTTTAAAGCTTAACTGTGTACTCCATTCCCAGTCATTCGATGAAAGACATAGATTAATTTGGGGGGAGGGGGTGGGAAGGGTCGCCCTTTAAAGTTCCACATCTTCTGTCATTATGTACTACATTGTGAAGTAGTTCCAGCTTCAGGGTCTTTAATTGGTGTAGAAACATAAAGATTCTTGTGCAGCAACGTAAGTCCAAAACCTTCCCATACTTTTAACATTTTTCTCCCACTCTGACTGTTGTCTTGCCCACACCTAACCTGACAGACAACTAACTCTTGATCAGTAGACATCACTGGTGGGGAGCTCACTGCACTCTGAGAGTGGGCTACTAGCCGCCACACCGGGCAAAATTTCTACTGAGCAAATGGAAATCATCGTTTATCCAGCACATAGACTGAGCAGAGGTCGGGGTGAGGTGGCAACACTCTCCTCCTGGTCACCTGCACAGCTGGCTCAGCAGGCCCTCCAGTCCTCATTGGTCGCCTGATCATTCCTCCTATTCTTCATCATGTCATCCCGTTTTTTCTTTATAAAAATCATTATCATCTCTAACTCCATTGTTTACTTTTGGATCGCTTGTCTAGCATCTGTCTTCACCAACAGAATTTAAACTTGTCTGTTCAATTGTCCATTAGCACCGAGCACAGTGCCTGATGTGTGGCTGTCACTGGACAGTCACCGGCTGTTTGTGTATACGAGGGGATGCTTTCAGTTTGAGTGAACTAGTGGTTTTGGGTGGGGGCTGTTATATCTCATCAGAGGAAGACACAGTTCTGTTCCCCCCACCATGGGAAGGTCATGGCACTGATATTTGCATGACAGTACCCATCTACACTTACCCGGCCGCCGTAACCTGTTCTTTTCTGAAGTCAAAAATTGTGTATCCACTTACTTTTAACATCTATCTTCATCATAAACAAATACCAAAATATCAAAAATCAAAATACTATTTTACAAGATAAAAGATCAAATTCTTTATCATTTTCCAGAAGGCCTCCTGGAGCCTCCAGTGACAGTTTTACATGCAAAAGGTGTTATTTAGGATTTAATTTGGGGAAGGCGAGGGTCTGACTGACCGCAGAGTCTCACAGTTCCCAGGTGGAGACTGAGCTCGAAGGTTCAGAGAGGCCTCACTGCCTGGTTGGAGTAGGCAGTGTCCTAAAGGCAAGGTTTCACTTCTAACGCAGACCCAGCACCCAGACCGGGAAAGACAGTCTCTACCAACAACTGAAGAGATGATTTTTATTCAGGTTATTGCCATAAGGGGAAGATTCATGAATGAGGACTAAAGGAGTCTGGAGTTTCAGAGAAGCAGATAAGTAAGAGTCTTCTGCCGGTCTTGTGGGAGTCATAAGGAAGGATTAGGTGGGCTCTACGTCAGAACAGGCAAGGACAAGATGGTTCTCTGTGGTGACAAGGATTCCCTTCTCAACTGACCTTCAGGTTCCACTGACCCCTCTTTTCAACTAAATCTCTGGCCCTGTTGACCCATTTTAACAGGAATCCTGCCAAGACAGTTTTGTAATAACCTCCCCGCCCTTGATGGCTAACCGAGTTCCTCATGGTAGTTTTCCATCCACTGACTTTTCGTGCTGTCTGTTGCCCACAAATCCCAAGCTGCCCCCATTATATTTTAAGATGAGTTCAGTCTCTCCCTGGTCACAATAGTTTTGACCCTATTGCAATAGTCTCTTTTGTTAAGATTTTTATTTATACATTTTTAGAGAAAGAGAGGAAGGGAAGGAGAAAGAGAGACGAAAAGGTGTATCAATGTGCAAGAGAAACATCGATTGGCTGCCTCTCACCCCACCCCCCACCAGATGCGGCCCAAAATACAGGCATGTGCCCTGACCAGGAATTAAACTTCCAACTCTTCTATTTTCAGGACAACGCCCAACTCACTAGCCACACCATTCAGGGCAGAAGAGCCTGAATAAAGTCTTCCTTAACTGTTTAACTCCACCCAGTGGCATTTTTTTCTTTGACAAACATTAGCCATTTCCAAAATACAAACGTGCAATGATGGGATTGCTTAACTGTCACTGCTCTCCAAAAGCACATGGCTTCAATAAAGCTTACTGTTGTCAGAAGGCATAACAAAATTGATCTCCCACAGTAGTTTGCATCGAATAATTAAGTGCTTTCAAAATTCCAATTAAGTGTAACTTCTTTCTGCCCATGAAAGAAACATTATTTATCAAAACATATTCTTTGAGCGCCTACTCTGTCAGACAACCTGAAAGGAAATAAATATGAAGATGATCAAGATATGCATGGAGAGGAAATCAGTCCCTCCTCAATCTAGAGAATTTCTCGTCTTGGTAAAAGGTTAGCTTACCAAAAATATCCTTAAGGTTTTCCTTCCTTGTACAGCCATGACCCCTTTATAGAATTTCAATATCATCATCTCCTCTGTTCTGCAGAACAAAAACTATACTTTCTTTTCTTTTGAAATGTGTATTTGACCTCTTTTCAAATGTATATTTGACATTCTTTCAAATGTATATGATCAGCACCTCTTTAAACATACCCCTTTCAAGTAGATTTTTGGAAGTCGGTAACGTGTAAGTTCACCTTCCCTTCCCTATTAAGGATCCTTTTGTCTCCTTTTTCCTACCTGGGTGTTAGGAGGCCCCTCCTCCCCGGCAGACCACAGGGCAAAGCTTGAAGAGTAAATTGAGGATTTAAAAATCTTGTCACTTTGATGTGTTGAAACAACACACTGGGATGAAGTCGTTTTCGGGCCCTGGCTGGTGAGCACCCCTTCCTTTCTGCAATGCAGGGCTTATAAATGTCAGCACCTGTGATACAGGGTGCAGCCAGGGCAGGGAGGCAAAAAAAAAAAGATTTGGAATGAGGTCCAGAATTCAAAGTGTATAGGAATATTGGAGAGACATATTAAGATGTCCTCACCCGCCCCGCCCACAGGGGGAAGGGACCAATAGAGCAGGGCCATTGAGAGCTGTTTTGCATAGCAACAGTTTTGCAGCTAACCTCTGGAATGATTATTTAATATATCTATAACCTTTAACTGGTTTCATAGATATGTTAAATAGCTGTGGCCCAAGTTTTGAGCTGGAGGGAGAAGGGAGTGGCTTCTAACCAGGATGTAACTAGGGCCTGTGCCCCTGAGGGACAGCACCTGGGTGAGAGCTTGGAAAAGATTGGCTCCAGCACATGAGGGGATAACTGCCCAGGTGAGGAGAGGGCCACGCAGTTTGGGGCAGAATGGGGACCCCTGCAGCCAGATGAGGAGAGAGCCACGCAGTTTCAGCAGAGTGAGGACCCCCTCTTGGTGAGGTGAAAGAGGGAGCCACGTGGTTTTGGCAGAGTGCAGACCCCTTCTTTCCCAGGTAAAAGGGAAAAACCACGCAGCTTTGCCAGAATGGAGATCCCTGCAACCAGGTGAAGAAGAAAGCCACATGTTTTTGTTGGAGTGCGAACCCCTGCAGCTTTGGTAGAAGAGGCCCACTCGGCTTTGGGGTGCCCCCTTTGGCCACGTGGCCTGGAAAGCAGGAGAGACTTTGACTGGAACTGGGTACAAAGAACTCTTGCTAGTGGACCGTGAGAGGGAACCACAGTACTTTGGATTAACTAGAGATCCTGCCTGACACAGCTGACAGTGCCAGAGGCCTGAAACATAGACGTGTGCTCTTTTCCTGATTTACGGTACCCGGAGTTGGGACAGTGGGAGAAGGGAGTGCTGTGTGGGTGTAGGTGTATATTCTAAAGGACTTTGATATTTTAGTAGAGGCATTAAGCCTGAATAGCATTAAATAAACACTTTGTTTCCTTTTCACAAATCTCTGGCATTGAGAGATGTCTTTCCAATTGGCAGCGGACAGAAGAGCCCGGGAGATATTAGTATTTTGTCCTTGGGAGGGGCCCCTTGTTCTATAGCAGTTTTTGGCATCCTTAGGTGGGCCAAATATTGCCCCCCCCCGGACCTCTGTTCGGTAACACCTTGATTAAAAATTCTGGATCTGTGGTCTCCCCCAATGCCACCAGATCCCTGCTGATGTGAAGTTCTCTATGACTTGGTGACCCTAAGTCTGAGGTGATAGAAAACCCATATCCAAAAACCAATTTAAGAATTTTAAAGCTTAAGTATCTTCTGAGGATCCAAGAATATGGTTCTCTGTCAATGAGGTTTGAAGAAGTCACTGTGTTTTCATGTGAAGGTTTTTGTACAAGAACCAGTTGGAACACTGCTCCAAGTATCCTCCTGCCCTTCGCCGCCTGCCTCCTACCTCCCCTCCTTTTCTCTGTCCTTTAGGACTCTCTATCTGTCTCTCACTCCCCCACCCATCACACACTCTCTCTCTCTCTCAGATGTATTTTTTAAATCATCTTAACTCTGCCAGACCATTACACATCAAACTGGCTTGTCCTGACTGTTCTGCACAGCCTCTCTCTCCTCCCACGGTACTGCAGGGAGTGTCCGTCTGCAGGTGAAAGTATAGAGAATAGCAAAGAGAACCTTGGATGGTTCCTTTCAAATGAAAGCTTCACTTCTCCCTCTTGCTTTTTCTGCCATGTTTTTTTTTAATTCTCCTTTGCTCACAAGATACGCAGAAAATGGCAAGATGGCATTCTCCCTGACCATGCTTTGTGCAAGGTGTCATAGGGTGGGAAAGAAAATTTCTTGCTGAGAAAATTTTCCCTTGTCAGTAGCGCATGACGATAGCACCTGCCTATTAAACAACACTTCCTTTCTGAAACTTTTATCCCACCCATAGATCATATTTTTGGATGCAAGTTTTTCTATTGAAGTAGCTGCCAGGATTTTATGGGCCAACGTGATTGCAATTTACAATACTAGTATTTCATAAATCATAGCAAGATTGAAAATGCTTGTGACACATGAGGCTTTAAATTGACATCCTGTCTTTTTATGAGCATTAAAAAGGTTGATCTCCTGACATGCTCCACAGATGCATCCCTGCCTTACACAGCCAAAAAGTTCCCATCTTGCACAGCATGGAGGAGCAGCAAGACAGAGAGGGAGCAGGAGACATCAGGGAGCAAACTACAGCAAACTACAGTGCCTCACACGGTGCTTTGTAAGGGAGGTGAGTCCAAGAACAGAGAGTGATCCTAGCATTGATAACTGCTTTAAAGTCAAGATCCTTGATCCATCCTTTGCCAGCAACTTCATGACCCCCAATGAATCCCCCCAACACCACAAAATCTAAAGGAAGAGAAAAATCAGATCAATTCTCCTTAGAAAAACCAAGAAAATTATAATTTCCTTAATGGACATCACAAGGCCAGGTTCCCAGTGGAATCATGACACGTCCACTCTCTGTCCTCCATGGTCTGGCTTTTCTGTCGTGGCCAGACATCAGAGTTATTTGTGCTGAGGAAAAACCACCCTGCTCCAGAACAACACAATCACATTGCTGGGGGTGCATCCAAGGCCTAAAGTTTCACCAGGTGATTCTAATAGGCAGCCAATTTTGAGAATCTCTGGTCCAAAACCAAACAAGGTAAACAAGGAAAATGAGTGAGACAGGCAGGGTGTTAGAAACCCGGATCAGGGTGCTCTGGCCAGCCAGCAAGCTCAAGTGTGTTTGTGATTGAGGAGGACTGTGCTACTCAGCTCCAGGCGGTTGTTGCCATAAGGGAATAGGGGCCCAATGTTCTTGGGTTTCCTGATTTGGTAAGAATACTAGAAATCTAGATATTTTTAACATGAAGTCTCCTGATTTTTAAATGTTGAGAAGTAATTCAAAAAATAATACTACCAACGTAAACAAAATATGTCTAGGAATGGCGAGTTTGCAAACTCTGCCCTAGATACACTGATTTACATGTCAGAATTTTCCATAAGTAAAAAGTGCTTCACCACCACCAACATAAACAGGCAGCATGATTCTCCCAGGGACAGAAGCAAGCTTAGCAGAGACGTCTAATGAAGCCCGTGAGTTGCGGCTATACGCACCCAAGAGATATAAATGTCAGCCACAAGCCTGGAAGTCGTGATTGTTGGATGAGCCTCCGATTTTTTATATCTGGAGTTCAGTTTGCTCAGATGAAGAAAAGGAGGTAGCAGCTCTGCTGCTCCAGGTGGGGACCCCGCTTTGGCACAGCCCTTGGTGGCCCCGCTGTCATTGTCTGCCGCGACTTGGAAACTCAGATACATTAACCCCAGACCTTCACTTTGGCCATGCCCCTCAGAACCACTAAAACCAGTCCTCATTTGCTTTCTCAGTGTTTGCTGACACAAGAGTCTGGGAAGTGGGTGGAAAAAAGGACAGGAACTGGTAGTAACTTCTTTTCCGCATAAAGCAGCGACTAACACTAATTACTCCTCTTAGACCAGTGTTCGAGCAGACCTACTTTCTCTATGATTTAATGCAGAGCGATCTACTTTTCCACATATTATGTATTATTTGTGCTGCTGTTTTATTGATTTTGAGACTGTTTTGTTACATTGGAATGGGAAAATCTAATACAACATAACTCCTCTCATTGAAAAGAACATAGCTACATCACAAAACACAAATTTATCTTTCTCTTTATGAAAAGATAGCATCTGTGAACTACATTTCGGTTGTGGGAATTAGCTGAAGCCTGCTTCAGTGGATTAGTAAAAACAAAAAGAAATATAAATACATTAATGCTTAGACATAAAACCTAAGATAAAATAATAGTGTACTTCTAAATTTTAAAACTTGTTTGCTTATAATATTCTAGAGCTATTTATTTCACAAAAGAACACAATGTTAGTCTTGCAAGACTATATATATTTTCTATTTATATTTCTCTTGCCCCATTTTTCATGTGCATTACATCATCTGATTTTATTATGCTTCATATTTTATTCATTCATTTATGAGGCCCTGGGATTTTATTTCTTGAAATCTTAGTGGAGTTTTTACTAAAAAACAGATAATTAAAAATAAAGCCACACAGTTCACGTGCACATTTTGTTTTATATGCAATTATAAATGTATTTTCTAGGCATTTTTAATGCTCAGTTTTCACAAAGCATCATCTTCCCCCCACCTTCTTGCAGTATGTACTCTAAGGAAATCTTTCAAAGAGGCTGTTTGCATAACTTTGGTCACTGCAAGCCTCAGAGGCTCCACCCGCTTGGGAGTGGCATAGAGTGAGGTGCATTCTGGTGATGGAAATAACAGTACTCTGGGTACAAGTGGGTGTCCCAGAAAAAATGTAATTGCCCTGGAGTGTTTGGAGAGGGTGGTTTGGAAAGAGGCAGGAGTCACTGGGACATTGTCCAGAGAAGCCTTCAGCACAGCAGACAACTGTCTTCCCACTGATGCACAGGAGAAGAGTGCACACTGATTATCGGTGCCCTGTAGCCACTTGGTGGTACACCCACCACACTCACGTAACAAAGTGGGAGTCTCCCTTGCCGCCCCCTGTAACAGAATCAGCAAGACTTCCCCAGGCATGGAAAACTACATGTATACCATGGCCTTGCCAATTAGACCTTTGGAACAGAAATTACGAGCCTTAGACCTGCAGCGATATGCCCCACGATCTCCCTCCTCCTCCTTAGGTCTGTCTGTACTGATGGAGGGAGAGTAAAGAGAATACGGGAATTCCACACACACGCTCACGCCACAATAAAATGAAAATGTTTGGATCCATACCTTCCACCCAAAACTGAGAAATTGGTTCTGAGTTCAGGCCCCAGAGGTGTTTTCCCAGCTGCTCCTCACTCCCTCACTGAACAGATCCAACCGATTCTTACTTGTCCTTCCACAGCCGGCTCAAGGGTGACTCCCTCCAGGAAGCTATTCCAGATGGGCCTCCTTTGCTAAATTAGCTGGCCCTCCTCATGCCGCCACGAGCTGTCGTGCCTCACTTCACTGTTCTTGTTGCAGAATACGGGACGGGGACACTGGCCCGAGGGCTTCACTTCCCCAGTTGGCTGTGATTTCCTTGAGGGCAGCGCCTGGAGCTCAACATTTCTGTAGCCCCAATGCTTAGCCCAGAGCCTGACACACCTGCAAGATGCACAGCAAACAGTAATGTATTGTTAACAACGGTAGTGTGTCACTAAGGCAACATCTTAGCTCAATTAAGGTTGAACTCATTTACTGATTACCTACCTGCCTGCGGCAGGCAAGTCTGGCTGAATATTGAACACACTTGATTTAATGTAAAGCTCACGGCTATCCTTTAAAAAGTGTATTTTTACTCACATTTTACAGGCAAGAAAACTAAGACACAAGATAAGTTTATCTAACCAAGGTCATGTAGCCAGCAAATCATAGAGCTTGAATTTAATTTGAGGTGTGTTTAACTTTAAAACCTGTTTTTCCTTCCCTAGCTGGTGTGGCTCAGTAGGTTGGTCATCATCCTGCAAACCAAAAGGTCACTGGTTCAGTTCCTGGTCAGGGCACATGCCTGGGTTGTGGACCAGGTTTGAAAGACAACTGATCAATGTTTCTCTCCCTCTTTCCCTCCCTCTCTTCCCCTCTCTCTGAAAATAAATAAATAAACTTTGAAAAAAATATTTAAATTTCCTGTTTTTTACCTCAATACTATGCAAATAAAATGATTTCTGTGTATATTATCATTACAGAAAATACGCTTTAAAACAAATCTATGAACATGGCCTTTCTACCACCCCTTCTCTCTCTTCCTCTCTGTCTCTCTCTCTCTCTCCTACATAATTAACATCCTTATATGTTTAAAAGACCATTGTCTTGAAGACAGTGTCAACATCACCACTTGAACTGGAAATACTAAGTATCCCTCCAATTGCTTAGTGTTCATATTGCTTTAACTTATTTTATCAGAAATATAGTATGTGTGGCAACACCTGTTTGTTCACAGACACAACAGAATTACACTATCTATAAACCGCTTCACAGACTCTGCTGTGTGTCACTACCGGGCTTAAACCCCTGGCAAGCCCCCCAAAAGTGAGAATTCCTGGTATAAAGAACATGTTACTAGTTACAAGCTTATCAAACAGAATCTCTAGTATTTAAATCTACCTCTAAAAATTTATCTCACGGTAAAAACAAAGAAATGTTTGAAAACATAAAATGGAAAAAACAGGAGGGAACCAGTTCTTTAGGTGGAACCATGATGCCTGTTTCTGAAAGGTGTCCAGACCAAAATTGTCTCTGGTTTTGTCTACACTATACCCTTAATTTCTGCCACAACGAACCAGCAGCCTGATTTATTAAAGTTAAAAAATGGCTTCCTGTTTGCACGCTAGGTGCAAGAGGATGTAAAAATCCATATGCAAGGCCGGTGGGAGCTGCCATAAGTAACCCTAAGAGCCTTGTCACACTGAGAACGCTAGCACCACCACCATCACCTGATCGGACCAGAGTTAGAAGGGTTTCCAGTGTGCAGAAAAGATGTCCTTCCCTCTCATAGGAAGACATGTTGCTGCTCTTCCAGGGACCTGAAATGGACAGAAACAGAGTGAAATAAGCAACATCTGTAGATAACAGACACTGGGCCAGATGGTCCTTCTTCATGTCTGGAGGAAGGCAAGTCCTAAGCAGAAGAAATGCAGGAAAGCTGCATGAGCTAAAACCAAGGTAATTGTGCCAAGGTGCATTCTTACCAAAAAGGACAATGAACATGTGTTCTGCAGCAAGAGTTAAGGGTAAGGGAAAATGGCAAGAAACACTCATTTTTTCACGTGTCTGACTCCCCTACTAGACTGTCAGCATCCTTAGGTGGGAACCACACCTTGCGCTCCACATCTCCAGCAGAGTAGCTGACCATTAACAACCTTAAGTAAATGAAGAGATGAACGCTTGCTTCATTCTCTCTTAGATATCCACTTCTTTTTCATGCATCTTGTTTCTCTATACTGACCTGTGTCTCCTCACAAAGTGAAACATATTTATGAGTGGGACAAGGGGCCTATCACTCATCTTTGTTACCACTTCCCAGAGGAATTAAAGAAATATAATTATCAACTTCAAAAAAACATAATATTTCAAGCATCATACATTCACTAATATTAGTAGCATATTTATTTATCAAGTATCTTGCTGTATTTCATACATTGTAAAGGGAATTTATATGGAATAAGACAGGGTGCTTCTTCCCTCATTAAAACAAACATAAATAGTTTATGAGTGATGGTTCACTATAACAATTTGCATAACAAATGTACTTCACAAGAAACTGTATAACAGGCACCCAGTGCTGTAAACTTATGAATATTTGGGGTCACTGAATAGCTGCAGCACTTCTGAGAAAAAAGAACAAAGCAGGAGGGATCACAATACCTGGTACGAAACTTTACTACAAGGACACTATAATCAAAAGCCTGGTACTGGCATAAAAACAGGCATGTAGACCAATGGAACAGAACACAGCGCCCAGAAATAAACCCAAGTCTGTACGGTCAATTAATATTCGACAAAGGGGGAAGCAACATAAAATGGAGTAAAAATAGCCTCTTCAACAAATGGTTTTGGGAGAACTGGACAGTTACATGCAAAAAAATGAAACTCGAGCCCCAACTTACACCATACACCAAAATAAATTCAAGGTGGATAAAAGACTTAAATATAAGTTGTGACACCATAAAAGTCCTAGAGGAGATCATTGGCAGGAAAATCTCAGACATTCCATTCAGCAACATCTTCATGGATATGTCCCCTAAAGCAAGGGACATAAAGAAAAGAATAAACAAATGGGATCTCATCAAATTAAAAAGCTTCTTCATGGCTAAAGAAAACAGCATTAAAATGAAAAGAGAACCAACTGTATGGGAAAACATGGTTGCCAATGATATCTTGACAAGGGTTTGATCTCCAAAATATATAAAGAACTCATTGAACTCCACTCCAGGAAGGCAAAAAACCCAATTAAAAAATGGGCAAATGACTTGAACAGACACTTCTCCAAGAAGGACATACACAGGGCCCAGAGAATGAAAGGATGCTCAGCATCACTAGCCTTCAGAGAGATGCACATTAAAACCACAATGAGATACCACTTCACAGGGGTCAGAATGGCCAACATAAACAAATCAACACAAAAGTGTTGGAGAGGATGTGGAGAAAAGGGAACCCTAGTGCACTCTTGGTGGGAATGCAGACTGGTGCAGTCACTGTGGAACACAGTATGGAATATTCTCAGAAAATGAGAAATAAAGCTGTCTTTTGACCCAGCAATTCCACTGCTGGGACTATACCTTAAGAGCCCTGAAACACCAATTCCAAAGAACCTATGCACCCCAATGTTCATAGCAGCACAGTTTAGAATAGCCAAGTGCTGGAAGCAACCTAAGTGCCCATCAGCAAATAAGTGGATCAAAAAACTATGGTACATTTACACAGTGGAATTCTACACAGCGGAGAGAAAGAAGGAGCTCCTACCCTTTCCGACAGCATGGATGGAACTAGAGAGCATTATGCTAATTGAAATAAGCCAGGCGGTAAGGGACAAATACCATACAATCTCACCTCTACCTTGAACATAATCAACAAAAGAAAAAAGCAAACAAAATATAACCAGAGACACTGAAACTAAGAACAATTTAACAACAGCCAGAGGAGAGAGGGGAGAGGACTGTGGAAAGAAGGGTTTTCAGGAACTACTACAAAGGACACATGGAGAAAACCAAGGGGAGGGTGAAATCAAGGGAGGGAGGTGGGTTTGGCTGGGGAAGTGGTGGGGAGAAAATGCAGACAAATGTAATTGAAAAACAATAAAGTAATTTATGAAACGAAAAAGAAAAAAGTGAATATTGGGGTTGTGAAGTAAAATGTAGAATATAAAAAGAATGAGGAATAAAAATACTTTTGCTAAATCTTATCTGGAAACAGAAGACTCAGACTTGTATTTGGGTTTTTTTCTTTTAATTCTTTAGCATATTGTTTTTAAACATATATATTAAAATATAAATATAATCTGCCTGAAGTTTTAAAGGAGTTTGTAAAACAAACTGATAGCCAACAGAGCATACTTAAACAGGTTATTTAGTATTCTGGTCCTAATTGGCAAGAGCCTCAAGTGGGATGCTCTGATCGCATGCATTAATTTCATCCCTGCCATAAGATCTGGTAATACTTGGCTCACATATTCTTGCAAATTATCAGAAATACCACATTCCCATGAGACACAGTGGCAGCTATGAAATTAAGTAGTATAAGCCAGACTCCAACAGCTGCATTAAACAAACACACCTCCAGCAAATGTCCCTACTCCCACTCATGCAATTGGAATACGGTCTTGTCTAAACAGTAACTTGCAGCCAAGTCTTTGGCTTTGTTTCACTGCCTGTTCAGAGCCTCTTTCCTCTCTTCCAAGAAGATAGGGGATCAGAGACACACGGTCAGGGACAGCGTTTCCCAGGCTAGACGCTGATGCTATAACCAAAGAGTCATTGCTCAAGTTCGGGTACCTCTGATATGATCAAAAATAGCTATTTATGGACTGCCTGTAAAGATGCCAAGGTAGGTAAACATTGTGCTCACCTCCTCCCAACCACCACAACAGAATTAGAACTCAATTAGAAAACAACCACCCTTGAGAATCAATCACCTGAAGATTAGCTAAATAGAACTCTTATAACTAAAAACATACAGAAGAAGCCACATCGAGACTGTTAGGAAGGATGGAGAAAAAAAGCAGACTAGCCCCACACCCTTGTATGGACGTTAAGAATTGGAAGGTATATATCAGGCTGCAGGGGTTCCCTCGAAGGAGTGAGTGGTCCCAGCCCCACACAGAGCTCCACAGCCCAGACCACCTGTGCCAGGAAGAGGAGTCTCCACAACATGCAGACATAAAAATCAGCGGGAATTCTATCTGGGTAAGACAGAGAGCTTCTAGAGCCCCAGGCATCCTCTTAAAGGGCCCACACACAGACGTACTTCCTGATGGATGTACACACTCTGAGCTCCAATACCAGGCAGGCAGCAGCTCAAAAAGCACCAAGGACATACGAGAAGGAACCAAATTAACTGACTTTAGGGAGAGGACTGAAGGGAAGCTCTCTCTACAATTTTGTTTATTTGTTGAAACATACACTAACACAGTCCGCAGTGCAGGCAGGTACAAAATCTGAGTTTCCATCAAACTCACACCACCCTGATGATTCCCCTGTGAACCCACCCCACCCAACTCCCCACAGGCCTGAACCTCTTTCAGCAGCTGTTATTCACAAGCAGCTGGCCCCAGCCTTTGCTGTGGACTTCCCTAAGATGTCTGGAAGGTCCACAAACCCTGAATAAAACAAGCAGTGGCTGGCCTTGCAGTGCCCTGCCTCTCGCTAAGCAGCCCCCAACCTGGGACTAGTGGCAGCTGGCCTTGCTTCACAGCAACCTCTTCCAGGTGTCTCCAAACCTGGCATAACAGCTGATCACTTTGTACCTCCTAGCAGGTGGCCCA
This sequence comes from Artibeus jamaicensis, assembly GCF_021234435.1. Classification (NCBI taxonomy): domain Eukaryota; kingdom Metazoa; phylum Chordata; class Mammalia; order Chiroptera; family Phyllostomidae; genus Artibeus; species Artibeus jamaicensis. The sequence goes on along the minus strand of NW_026522046.1, from coordinate 12,206,914 downwards.
GCCTAGGCACAGGCAGGGGCAGACCTGCATGAGAGCCCCTCCCAAGAGGCTCCAGAACCAACACACCCAGTGACTGGCTTCAGATCACACCAGAGCACCACACAATTAGCTCCATAAATGGCACGCAAAAAGGATGGGCTCAGCAGGCACCAGAGACCTGCTACAGAGAATCTCACTCCTGGGGTCAGCACACATATAGCATCCTGTCCAATGTAGTCACAGCCATTCCTCATGGCCAGTCAGCCTGAGGGTCGTTTCCAACCATAGATGTGCTACAACAGCAATCAAGGTTCAAGGACAAGAGGAAGGAGCACACATGCCAAACAAAGAACAGCCCTGGAGCACCCAGCTCAGGTGACCAGGGAGGCTGTGCCACTGGGCCCCACAGGGCAGCTACTACATAACACCATCCTGCCAAGACTGAGAGAGACAGAGCAGCTTTACCTAAGACATAGACATAAACACAGGGAGGCAGCCAAAATGAAATGACAAAGAAACATATCCCAAATGAAAGAACAGGACAAAACTCCAGAAAAGAACTAAACAAAATGGAGGCAAATAATATACCAGATGCAAAGTTTACAACACCAGTTGCAAGGATGCTCAAGGAACTCAGTGAGAACTTCAACAAAGAGATAGTAAGCATAAAAAAGACATAGAAACCATTGAAAATATCAGTCAGAAATAAATAATACAATAATTGAAATGAAGAATACATTAGATAGAATCAAGGGTAGGTTAGATAAACACAGGATCAAATCAGTGATTTGGAAGACTAGATTGCAGACAATACCCAATCAGAACAGTAAAAATAAAAAAGACTTTGAAAAGGTGAGAATAGTTTAAGGGGCCTCAGGGCCAACATCAAGCATACAAACATTCCCATTGTAGAGGTACCAGAGGGAAAGAGTAAAAGCAAGGGACTAAAAACCTATTTGAAGAAATAATGATGAAAAACTTTCCTAACGTGGGAATGGAAATAGGCCTACAAGTGCAGGAAGCACAGAGAGTCTCGAACAAGACGCACCCAAAGAGGGCCACACCAAGTCACATAATTAAAAGATCAAAGGTTAAAAGCACAGAGAGAATCTTAAAAGCAGTGAGAGAAAGACAGTTAGTTACCTACAAGGGAGCTTCCATAAGACTGTCGACTGATTTTTCAACAGAAACTTTATAGGCCAGAAGGGATTGGCACAAAATAATCTAAGTGATAAAAACCTAAGACCTTAGTCATAGGTCTAAGTCAAAGACCTATGACTAAGATTCTTCTGCCTAGCAAGGCTGTCATTTAGAATCAAAGGAGGATAAAGAGCTTCCTAGCAAGAAAAAGTTAAAGGAGGTCATCACGAGAAATGTTAAAGGGACTGCTATAAGAAGAAGAAAAAAAATATGAATAATAAAATGGCAATAACTATATGCGTATCAATAACTACTTTAAATGGAGTAACTGCTCCAATCAAAAGACATAGGGTGGCTGAACAGATAGGACACGAAATCCAATTGTCTACCCATAAATGATTAGATAAAGAAAATGTGGTATTTTTATACAATGGAAGATTACTCAGCCATAAAAAAGAATGCAATCTTACTGGTTACAGCAACAACATGTATGAACAAGGTGTTATGCCAAGTGAAATAAGTCAGGCAGAGAAAGACAGATACCATAAGGTTTCACTTACATGTGGAATCTTTTGTAGAATAAACAAACAAAACAGAAACAAACTCACATACACAGGACAAGCTGATAATTGCCAGGTGGGGGAGGTGTAGAGGACCGGGTGAAAAAGATGAAATGATGAAAAAGTACAAACTGGCAGTTATGAAATACAGGAGTAGCAAGTACAGCATAGGGAATACGGTTAACAATATTGTAATAATTGTGTATGGTCAGAGGATGCTAGACTTATCTGGGGCATCACCTTACATGTATAAGTTATATACATGTAACCACTATGTTACACACCTGAAACTAATACAATATTGAATGTCGACTATAATTTAAAAAGTGAAATAATTAATTTACAAAAATATTCAGCTCTAGTTTTTAACCACAACATAGATCCCCAAAAAAGTTCTTTAAGAAGATTTGTATGGTTGCTAAATCAGTAATTAAAATAATTATTCTAATGAATAAAATCTTTTACTTCAATAAAACAAGTGTGATTTTAGTTTTGACTGCTAATCTCTTCTCATAGAAAGATACTTTCTAAACAGAAATAGCTAGGCCAGTGTCTATTTTGCTTAGTTGTTTTTTTTGTCACTGAAAAACTGGGGATCCCTCCTGAATTTACTCCCTGTCTGGACTTTGTCGCCCTGGTTGTGGATCCTTACCAGCTCTGGTCCTCCTCCTCTCCATCCTGCAAACATTACTTCTTCCGATCGTAGCCTTCACTCAGTCTCCTCGACTGACTGTTGCTCTTCTGGTTCCCATCAGGTCACACTTCATTTTTGATCCCAGTATTTAGTTTCCTCATGGTGCCCACATTCACCCAAAGGCTGAACATCACTTCTGTCCATACACCCGGGCAGGTGGGGGCTGCAGAATTTTATATAAGAGGGACCCAATTGTGGTGGTCTGCTTTGAACTCAAAGTCTCAACTGCAGCAGATATTGGCTGTCAGAGAAGGGGAGCTGGTGGATATTATGGGGGACACCTCAAAATCCCACACCCTCTCTGCTGAAGGCTTCCATGAATCTCATCCACCAACCAAGTGCACACTAGACACCTGCCCCTTGTCAGTCTGTCATCATCAGTCACATCTTTCCCATCCTCCTACAGCTAGTGACGGGAAAGTCTACTATTAACTTCAGGGAAGCTGGGACTCAGATTAAAGTAAGCCCCTTGCAGCTAAGGAAAAGAATGAAGCTGAAGCATAATCTTTACTCAGCAAACTTTCAGAATATCTCTGACTTCACTTGTGTGTCCTCAGACTTTCAGAGTCCCTGTCAAGTCAACTGCAAAAGGGAAATAAACAAGACAGCTGCTACATTGAGCTTTTACGAGGACCAAATGAGGTAAGACCTGGAGAATGCCAAAAACGGTTCTGGCAGAGTGTAAACACTCAAACACTACTGTCTGCTATATTAAAACTGAATCTAGTCATTGTATTTCTCCCACATTTATAGAATGTGTCCCCCAAAGAGTTTTACTGAAGTCAAATCGACAAGCATATTAGAATTCTTTCCCTAAGGAGTAGGCAGCATTGGGGTGAGAATTTTAACCTTGTCTCTGTCATCTGCTGTGTTGAGAGCAGTAACTTATTTTTACCTCCTGAAACCAGTAGTAATTACGGGGTAGAGTGCATTCCTAATGAGATCGGCATCCTAACCCAAAGCTTCCAAGTTTCCTGGGAAAAGTTACATCTCAAACCTCAGTTAGCCGAGCTGCAACCATAGCAGCTCTGATGCTCCAGGTGGGGACCTGGCTTTGGGAAAGGAGACATTCAGACAGTGCTGGAAAAAAACAACTGAATGACAATGTTTCCTTCAAAATGGCTTTAGAGCAAAGTAAACGCATAATTTCTTCATTTTACCTACTTTCTGGTGGTAAATAAAGCAAGAATAACATTGATTTTCACATTTGCTTTCTTATGATCACTATCCACTGTCATATTTTTTTAAAGAAACACCTTTTTATACTGTTAATACTTACATTACACCCAGAGCTTTCGAATTTTTAAATATATAAAAGCAGCTGCCTGGGATCAAGCAGACAGACATTAAAGCTGACATTTGCAAACATCATTGTTTCACTCCCAGTTCACAGGCATTTTGACAAGAAGAAAATACAAACCTTCACTCATTCAAGGGCAAACATTCTGAAACTAAATGATTTACATGGTAATAGGCAAAGGTTAACTTCACATATTTCATAGCCCTTTTACCAACTTTAGTCAAACCTCTGAAGTTTATGGAAATCCTTGGTATTTCAATATACCCTATGAATATACATGAAATAAACATTAATGATAACTCTTGAGGTCAAGTGGTTAGGTTTCTATATATGAGACCACTTATCTAAATACATATATATATATATGTATATATGTATGTATGTATACAGTAGGAATAATTTTAAGTGTAAAATTTTAGAAAAATGAACTACCATTAAAATGATGCCTCAAATATTTTTAATATAAATGACTATCTATATAATATAAATTATTTATTTATTTACTAGAAATTATATCTCCTGTCATTGAAGACTGAGGTATGGTTGGGGGAAAAAACACACTCAAATTGCTGAGAGTCAAAGGGAGACCATACTCAAATAGCACCTTAAGGAGAGAGATGGAATTTGCAAAAATTGAAAACACACCTGTAAGAAAATAGAGAGAAATTAGATTTAAGCCAATTTTCTATTACTTTGTTAGGTCAGAATATTTACACTTGCTAAGAAAAGCTGTTTATTACAAAAGTTTACAGTTCCGGTCTCATAGATATGAAAATGTCACTGTTAGTTTCGAGTTTCAATATCAGGATGTGACCTCAGAGCAAGGGTGGCATGAAAGATCCCCTTGGCCTCTCCTCTTGAAGTTCGAATAATTTGAACAGCTATATTTAATGAAGGATTTCTGCCTCATGCAGAAACACGCCTGAGAGATCTGTGCATTGAGATATTATCTAAGGGTATGTGAGTGGGTAAACTGGGGAGGTGGTGGGGAGAACAGCTGAGACAGGCCACGAACACAGCCCCGCAGCTTGGAGATTACTGCAGGGCTCAGCCCAGAGAGGAAAGGAACCGGGCTGTGGCTGGCACTCCCTTCACCTGGGAGGAGCAAAGAGCGTCCGTGAGTACTGCTGCAGGAGTGGGCAGTACGAGCCGCAGCTTGGCCCAGGGACCTAGGCAGAAACTAAGCACAGAGGTGCTGCCCCAGCTGTGTAGCAATCGGCCTTTCAGATGGGGAAACAAAGCCATAGAGCCTGGGCACCTCCCCTCGCCCTCCCAGAGCTCACCTTCCTTCACCCTTCTTGTCAGGTTAACTGAGCACATCAGCTGCAAACCCAAGACCTGGTACTACAGAACTCTTTCCTTGAGCAAAGTGTGTGCTCTGTAACTAATCCTAGGGTGTGTGGAGACACAGAGGGGACTCTTCAGAGGTCTGAGGTCACCATTGCTGAAAGGGCAAAGAGACAAAGAAGGAGGCCGGGTTCTTCCAGCTTACCCTGCTCACACACATTGAGGGTGTACTGGTGGTGGCATCTGGCTATGGAGCACATCACTAGGACTTCATAGGTTGGGAGTCCTATCAGCCACCGAATATCCCTGCAGGGCTGGTCCTCTGGCACTGGGGTGACTGGATCACAGGGGAAGCACCCACCTCCCCAGGGAACACAGGCCAATTCCACCACCCTGTAGAGAGCTGAAAAGCCAGGGAAATGCAGAAGAGCTAAAAAAAAAAAAAAAAAAAACCTTCCGATTCAGTTCCACCAACTGGAAAACAATATTTTTTATTTCAACTTCCTCCTATCAATTTACTAGAGAAGTGCTACTCACACATAGATGCCTAGATAGAGAAGGAATCCATCCAATATCATTAATACCCAAGGCAAGAGGCAGCTCAGAAAAAAATGAAAAATCTCCAGAAAATAAACATAAATATGGAAATGTGTGACTTAAATTACAGAGAATTTAAGACTGCAGTTCTGGAAGAAGGAAAAAAAAAAGGTCAACAAGATGGAAGAAAACACAGATAGGCAGTTTAATGATCTCAGAAGCCAAATCAACAAGCAAAATGAGCACTTCAACAAAGAGACTGAAAATTTAAAAAAACAAATAGAAATTCTGGAGTGGAAGAACTCAGGAATTCATTCTTGAGCTCCTAAAATGAATGAGTTCTAGAATTATAGAATTCTCTCCTAGAATGAATAAATTCTAGGACAACTCTAACTCTTGAGAACTCAAGAGTTCAAGAATGAACTGACGAGCATAGGAAATAGAGCTGACCAGACAGAGGAAAGAATTAGGAATAGTGAGGATAGAATTCTAGAAATGATGCATAGGGCAAGAAAAGGGCGACTTGAGCATAAAAAGAATGAAGGAACTCTACGAGAACCAGCTGATACACCCCAAACCCATGGAGAGAGCTACATCCTCTAATCCAAAAAGCAATCAAAATACCTAATTACCTCAATCCAAAACAGCCTTCTCCAAGGCACATCGTATTAAAACTGTCAAAAATTGATGACAACAAAAGAATTATCAGGGAAGCCAGGGAAAAGAAGTAACCCATGAAGGAAAGCCAATTAAGCTACCATCACATTTCTCAGTAAAAATTGCACAAGCTAGAAAAGAGTGGAACCAAATATTCAAACTACTGAGAGAGAGAAATTACCAGCCAAGAATAATATATCCAGCAAAGTTATCCTTTAGAAATGAAGTTTTTAGCAGAAATACAGAAGGTGAGGAAATTTATCACCGGAAGACCTCTCTTGCAAGAAATAGTCAAGGGGGTTACTCTACTTGAAACAAAGAATAAAAGGCCATGAAACTATGGGTAAGATCGCAAACAAACTTCAGCATAAGCAGGGATAACTGGTGACAACACAAGCATAAAAAGGGGTGAAGTAAACATCTGAATTTGCAGAGGAAGATGAAGATCAGATCAGATCCATCCAAAAGAAAAAGGGCTACTGTATACATGAAACTTTCTTTTCCATAAACCTAATGGTAAGCACAAGTAAAAAAAAAACTGAGACAGATAACTTAAAAAAGAGGAAATAGCAGGAGAGAGTATGGAATGCCACTAAACAGAAACAACAGGAAAAACATGAAGAAGAAGAAGTAGTGGGGGCCCGGAGCTACCAGCAAACAAAAGATGAAATGGCTAGAGAAAATCCTCATGCATCGATAATTACCCTAAATGAAAATGGACCTAATTCACCAATAGAAAGGCACAAAGCAGCAGACTGGACCAAAAAACAAAACCATATGCTGCCCTCAGGAGACACATCGAAGCTGCAAAGACAAAGATAGACTCAAAGTGAAAGGGGGGAAAATGATTCTCCAAGCAAATAGAATTCACAGGAAAGCAGGTGTGACCCTATATCTGACAAAGTAGATTTCAAAATAACAAAGGTAATGAGAGAAAAAGATAGACACTATATGATGATAAAGGAGACATTACATCAAGAAGATGTAATGCTTCTCAATATACGAGATATATGTCCCCAATACAGAAATACACAAGGCAACTATGAACAGAACTACAGACAGAAACTGCCAAAAATGTAATTATACTAGGGTACCTAAACACTCTATTGACAATTCTAGATTGATAATCCAAACAGAAAATCAATAAAGAAATATCAGCTTTAAATTATACATTTGACCAAGCAGATATAATTGTCATTTGCAGAGCCTTCCATCCCAGAACATCAGATTATACATTCTTCTCCCTGCACAAAGAACATTCTCAGGGAGAGTCCATATGTTGCCTCACTAAACAAGCCTCAACAAATTCAAGAAGATTGATATCACATCAAGTGCGTTCTCTTACCATCATACCTTGAAATTAGAAATCAGCTGCAAGAAGAAAGGTAAAAAACCCACAAGTATGTGAAGATTAAACAACACACTACTAAAAAATGACTGGGTCAAAGAAGAAATAAAAGGTGAAATCAAAAGATATATAGAGACAAATGACAATGACAATATAATATATTGAAACTTCTGGGATGCAGCAAAAGCAGTAATAAGAGGGAAGTTTATATCATTACAGGCCTATCTCAAGAAACAAGAAAAACCTCAAGTGAGCATTACATCTTAAAGAACTTGAAAATATGACTTCAAATTATACTACGCAGCACCGATGATCAAAACAGCATAGTACTGGCAGGAAAACAAACACACAGACCAGTGGAACAGAATGGAGAACCATATACATATGGTTTTATTAATAAAATAAAATAAATAACATAATTTTTGACAAAGGAGCCAAAAACACACAGTAGATAAAAGAAAGCCTCTTTAATAAATTGTGCTGTACAAGCCAAAAGCTACATGCACAGGAATTCAACTAAACTACAGTTTGTTTCCATGTACAAAAAGCTAATTCAAAATGAATCAAATATCTAAATATAAGAGCTGAAATAATAAATTACACAGGAGAAAACATAGGTACCAAATTATTGGACCTTGGTCTTAGAGAAGATTTTACAAATTTGACCCCAAAGGCAAGGGAAGTAAAGATAAAAATAAATGGATGGTACTACATCAAACTAAAAAGCTTCTGCACAGAAAAAGAAACCAACAACAAAAGAAAAAGGCAACCAACTGAATGGAAGAAGATACTTGCAAACAACAGCTCTGACAGGGGTTAATATCCTAAGTATGTAAAGAACTCATATAACTTAACACCAAGCAAATGAACAATCCAATTAAAAATGGTCAGAGGTCCTATATAGACACTTCTCCCAAGAAGAGATACAAATGGCCCATAGATATATGAAAGACCTCAGTAACTATGAGGGAAATGCAAATCAATACTGCAATGAGATACAACCTCACACCTGTTAGAATGGCTGTTACAACAAGACAAGTAGTAACAAGAGTCAGAGAGGTTCTGGAGAAACAGGAACCGTCATTCACTGCTGGTGGGAATGTAAACTGATTCAGCCTCTATGGGAAACAATATAGAGGTTCCTCAAAACATTAAGAATAGAGTTTTCATATGACCCAGGAATCCCTCTCATTATCCTAGGATTCCCTAGGTAATCTCATTAACCAATGTCACCCCAATAAATTTAATTACTTAAAAATAAAACAGTAACATTTGTTGGTGGAAGAAATAGTTTCAACATCAACATCACATCTTGCCACACCTCCAGCACAAGGAGAGGCTGCCCCTTTACCCAAGCAAAACAGATTTGAGTTTCCATTCTTAGACATGACTTTTAGGAAAGTGACCTCAGATGAAATTCATTGCTCCAGATGAGGCATTCTTGAGGACTCAGTCCTGAGGCAGATGGCCTCTGAGAGCAGTTGCGTTCGTCAACATGCACACACATCGTTCTCACGTGCAACTCCCCGGGGCTGCTCTGTGCCGCCAGTAATTCCTTCCTTTGCTTTTCCCAGGCACATGCCTGCACAGGTTAAGGGCTCTGCAATACAACAGTTCGTCTTCTACTTCTATTTTTGATAGATCAAGAGCTATCACAAGGAAAATTCTTACCCCGTGGTACTTCAGTTGGAATATATTTACAAAATTAACTTCGAAAAAAATTGGAGTTGATTAGTTACATTAGGTATTCTGTCAACAAATCCAGCTTATTCTAATCAGTCCTAATTAGCACTGATGTTTGATGAGAGGTACACGTAAGAGCAGCAAGTTGTCGTGCTGAGCTGCTCCTCTAGGGATCTGGGTAAAGTCTGCTCGTGATTTTGACTTGGAAAAGAAGTGAGTTTGCTTGCTTTGGCCAAGTTGGCAAAAGATATGCATGCCAAATCTCTAATGGAAATAAGAATGTTTTGTGCACATTTAGCAAATTTGGCAAGTAGGTTTTAGCTTTCCCCAGGAACAGGATATAAATCCTGGACTCCTGGCACTTTAGCAAAGTCAAATGCCAACCTAGCCCATTCTTTTCATTATGGTTCTTCAGCCCAAGAATGTTAGAAAGCATCTCCCAGGAAGGGTGGTGATAATTAAATTAGTGTGCCTGTAATGCCCAGAATAATCTCCACTGGGTGGTGGAAACGAGGCAGATTTGGCCACTGGATTACACCAGACACATCTCAATAACCCCAGACAGTCACGGAGAAAGCTTCTAGAATGCCTTGCTCCTCACTAGCAGGAACAAGAACATCTAAACTGACTGGATTCCCCACAGTGTGTTCCCCTCCAAGAAAAACGCTGCGTTTTGTTTAACTCAGATATGCTATGACTTTACAAAACAGATGTCTCTTAACCACTGAATTCCTTGTAGTTTTGCCAGACATAAAGGAGAGAAGCAGGATTTAGACTCCTAACTAGCATCTGTGGATTCATCAGGGCTTCAGCATTTCCTTCCACCCCTGCCTGCCTCCCCCAGAATAGTTCTCTGTTCTCTCACTGGATTTTCTTTCCTTTGAAATTGCTTCTTTCTCGACTGCCTGCAAACCTGCAAGTCTTCTCATTCAAAACTCACCTTCCACTATGTCAGGGGTGTCAAACTCACTTTCACCAGGGGTCACATCAGCCTGTGGTTGCCTTCAAAGGGTTGAATGTAATTTTAGGACTGTGTAAATGTAACTACACCTTAACTAGGCACAAGAAGCTCGGCGCTGCTGTGGGGTAGAAACAAGGTGTCAGGCAGGATAAAAAAAGGGTGGAGGGCCAGATTGGGCCCCTGGGCCTTGGGTTTGCCGCCTCTGCTCTCCATCTTCACACTTCCTCCTTAGCCCAGGGCATCCAATTTCCACCCTTTTTGCGCTGCTGGAATTTCTCTTCCCTCAGCCTCCCAATCTAATGACTCTTTTATCTTCCTGAAGCCTTCTCTGGAGCATCTGACTGAGCTGAGCATCTGAGTTTTGAACTCCTTCTCCCCTCGGCGCCAGCAATACTGATGCTCTCAAATTCCTGATCATCTTTCTCTGCGGCTGGAATATTGATGCATCCCTCTTGTGTCCTGATTGGCCTTTACCCCTTTCTCACTTCTCTCCTTTAACAATCCCTTTCATTTCTAAGACTGACAATTAAAAGCAAAGGCTTATTTGCATACTCCTGGTGTCCATGGCAGAATGCAAGCAGAAAAGCCAGAAATATTGATGTTTCTTGATTGTGACTAATATTGAAACATATTAGCACATTAAAGCAAATAGAAACATCAAGTTGCATGCAAGATTTTTTCATTTACCTGAATACCTGTAAAGCTCAATTGTAAAGCAAACTTAATTTTCTTCTTCAACACTCTGCAAAATTAAAATGAATTTTTAGATGAAGTATAAATTTGCCAAACAAAAATCACTTTGTGTGCCCTAACCCTCCCATCCCCATGCACTCTAGGTCAGGCCTTCATAATTCTCCTGTTTCACGTCTTCAGTATCTTCACGGTCAATTCCATATGGCTCTCCAACCGGACCCTCACACTCCACACTAAGCATGGAACGCTCATCTCTTCCCAAACCTGTTTCCATCCTAGGGGTCCTATTTCCATCGCCCCCACCACATCTGACAGCGACCCACAGTGAAAAGGTCACTCGAGGACTGGGATTCTTCCCTCCCTGTGGTTGATGTGCCCAAGAAGCTGCCAAGCCTGTAAACTCCTGATACCCACCCTGTCTTCAGTTTTCCTTATCTCCGTTCCTGCTCTCAGCATCCTTCTAGCTCTGACTTCTCTTTGCCCTCAAGCAGTGCAACAGCACGTAAATGACTTTCCTCCCTTTTGCTATCTGTCTGTATAATAACATATGCCTCTTCCATAGGAATCATTTCCACTCTCAAAATCTCGCTGTGATTCCCAATATCTGTTGAATAAAGATGAAACTCCTTAGCCCAGCACACAAAGTCTTCCCCAGCCTGGTCATATCTTATCTTATTTTTTTCTTACTTTCATCTTCCAAAGTTATTATAGTCTCACAAAAACATCTCCTTCGAATGTTATGTCAACATTAGCATTTTTTTCCTGTGGATAGGAAACAAAGTGTGGTTTTAAGCACATAACCGCATGAACATTTTATTAAGCAGAGTCTTGTTCTTCGATCCATCATGCCCCTTTTTATCCAAGAGGGGTGCACTTCATTAAAGTGATAACATGTGTTAAGCAGGGTACATCCTTTGCGGCAGAAGTAGAGGTTTATTTCACTGTAACTTTTACCCTCTTTTCATGTAGAGCCTGCTGCCAAGTCCCTGGGGCCTATTGGATTTTCAAGCATGTGTATTTCTTTGTTTCTGTGTGATCTCAGCAGGGATAAATGAACCTAAGATATTAAAATGCAATTTGTTCAGATCTCTGCCTTTAGGGTGAGCACGAAGATGCTGCCATCAGCCAGAAAATTTGTGATCAAATTTAGAAGCAGCGAGCCGTGCTGTCTTTCCTGAGCTACTTCAGAAACCCATACTGGGTCCCCATTTTCCTACGGCTTTGTAAAAGGTTTTCTTTCAGGCTCTAAACAGTGTTGATTTCCCCCCCCCCACCCTTTTTCTCTCTATTATTCCAAGAAAGATTCACCTAGTGAAGGCAGGGAATAGGAAGCACCCACCACAGTTGTCACAGAGCTGAAATGCCGTACTGCACAAGCGATTTCCCTTTTCATCTCTCAAATCCTGCTGTATCAAGGACTCTCCCACCCTGGCTCACTCTTCACCTAGACTTTGGAGGAAATCTGTCCCTGGCACTGGCAGAGTCCTGGGATCAGCCCTGAACTGGCTTATGCAAAGATTTGGAAATCGAGAGCACTCAGGTGCTCTGAAAGAGATTTCTTGCCAAAGTATCATTAGGTTCAACCCATCAGTACTGTCATTCTAAATCAAAATCAAAGAAAGATTCTTATTTTTTCTATACACAGTTTTACCAATTATACTCCCATCTTATCCCAGCTAAAGAGAGGTTGTTATTGCCAGTTCATTGATTTCTTCAGTTTTTTCTTTGGTTTCTCAGCAAAAGAAAAACAAATGTGAGGATATAAAACATACATCAAGTACAAACTGGACTTTTTAACTTTGTTAAAATAGAGGTAGAAGACATTGGACATGATTTTCTTTGGAAGAGTTCAGCATAGTGAACAGTTGGATTAAAGCCAACTTAATGTTAAGAACCAGGATCTATAGCAAATGAGTTGCTGAACTTCACAGAAAGGATCAGAGAAAATAGACTCAAAGTCCTTTTGGGGATTGAAAACGTACTACTCTTCTGCCATCCTCCAAGAACAAAAAAGAAAAGGACAGGTTTGAACTTTATAAATGAAATGTAAACCAAGAAGATGCCTTATTATTATCATTATTATTACCAAGATTAAAGCATATCCCCAGAGAGGAAAAGAAAGTAAACACAAATAAAAGTACCCACATCAACTTCAGAATAATATCCTAGCAAAATGCTAGGCCTTGCAAAATTCAGGATAAAACAAGTTGGTGTTTCATTTACAAAAGTCTAGCAACTTCCCGAAATACAAAGTTTTCCAAATTAGATGTAGAAAAAAAGCCAGGAGACTCCTCAGGTCTAAACCACACAATCATTGGCTGCTGCAGACACAGCAGCCAGATCATTTTTGTGGATAATAATTGACTGATAGCTTCTCAACAATGCAACAAAAGGGGCCGTGAGGCTTTTAAAGTAAGGTGTCACCTTGCAATTCAAATGGTAAATCTGACAGAAAGCAAATAACACTCTCAGCAGATGAAGTAAACTGCAGACCAGTAAGTGCTGTGGCCAGCAAGGAGGACGAGCGGGAGAGCCAGGCGGCTGCACCTGCACCCTGTAGGGAGATGCACCCTTTCAACGTCTGTCCACCTCCACATCTCCAGTTTTACCCAGCACTGGGTCTCAGTCACATGCTGGGCAAAGCAGTGTGGCTTGAAAGGACAGGATGATGCTTCTGTGCTGCAAATTTACATGTTTTAACCCCTCAATCTAATTTTGAAAGAAAAATGACAAGGATGATCGTTGGGGTGGTACCAAAAGTCTTTAATCAGAGCTCAAAATGTGCATGTATTTTCTTTTTAAGTAGAGAGTATTGTAACATTTGCCTTCCTTTAAAATAGTAAAGATTCCAAGCAGATTATCAAAACAACTTTGCAAGCATAAGAAGCATATCAATTTCTAAGAATGGGTTTTATTTTTCAGTCGCATTTTCCTCTGTGAAAATCTTTATTAGATTCTCAACTCTAAGTGCGTTCTGACCATGTAATTTAGCAGAATGCTGCACTTCCATGAGCTTATTTTCGTCGTGCAGTCTATTGTTCATCATGAATGTGAATATAACCCATAGGCTTCTACAAAAGGTGGTACATTTTCAGGACTACCTTAAAATAAAGGTTGTGTAAATTGTCACTGGAAATTACACAGCCAGATTACCTGTATTTCAAATTGTACTGATTAAGTCTTTCATATACCCAACCCATTCAACAGAGATAATTAGATAGCATAGGAAGCTCTAGCATTATAAAATCAAAGAATTTAAGTCTCAGTGTAAACTGCGTGTGCCAATCAAGTTGGTGTTACTAGTGTTTATAAGGCATGAATGCCACCTACTGGCAAGAATTAAGAATTGCAACCTCTGACCAAGAGCCCCCGACTTCATCTTTGCAACCTAAACCAAAACTGTCCTGGTTTTGCCTATTAGACATACAGTTTGCCTCATAATTTATTAATATAATTGCAAGAAGATCACACAAAAAGAGTTTTTGCTTTCTTCATGATATTTTACATGATGTATGCACTATATACAGAGTACATTTGTGCACTTGTGTATTCGGTCTAGCTACCCTACTAGAATGTAATCTCAGCTGAGCAGAAACATTATTTTACTCATTCGTGTATTCTCCTGGGTCTACAGTAGTGCTTGGCACTGGGTGAATAATTCATGTTCATTGCATAAATAAGCCAAGTTATATTTTAAGGCAATATAGCATATTGGCCAATAACCTAGGTTTAAAGACAAACAGGCATAAAACAGAACTTTGACTGCCTTTCTATCCTCTGTGAGACTTTTGTCACGTGTATTAGTTTCTTGGCGTTTGTTCATCTATGAAATAGGTATAACAATACTTAGGTAGTTGGAACAATTAATTGGGCAAATGTTTATAAAGTACTTGGCACAGAGTAAATGCATGAAAGTTAGTATTATGACTTATTATTAAATTCTATAACTTAGGTCAGAGGTTTCTCAGAAACTTAATAAAGGCATGAGGAGTTTTATTTTTATTATGCATGCTAAAAGTTCTTCCTTCTTCATTGTCCTCGTAGCCAACTCCCAGGCCACAGCAGACCCACAAAGTTCACTGTTTCTGCCAAGTGCTGGCTCCACACCGATGTCCCCTGGGCTTTAGCAATCAGAGAGTCAGTCACAGACGCTTCGAGTTGTTACAAAATCTCTAAACATAATCTGAAGCACTTGAATAGTTTAGAACTCTCTGGAAGGTTTTTGCAGGATTTTAATTAATATACAGCCAATATAATACTTTGTTACCTGCCAGGAACCATTTTATACTTGCAGCAAAAAATATAAGTGCTACCTATAAGTGCTTCTGTTAGAATGCTAGACAAGCAACAGAAGGCTCATTAAAATGGAGTTACACATTAAACAACTCTTGTCTCGTGAAACGTGAAGTCCAGAGGTCATGTTGCCCATTCACGGGGAGACTATATCATGAGGATCCCATGTTCTTTTTATGCCATGCTCTGCTGTCCACAGTGTTGCTTTACCCTGAGGCTGATTCCTCCTGTAGCCTTAGAATGCTTCCAGGAGAAATCAGGGCCTCGTGGGGTTCTAGTCACTTTCCCTTGGCTCATTGGTCAAATACTAAACCATGTCCATTCTCAAACTGGCTGACTCTGAGGTTAATCTGATTGGCTGAAAGTTTTAGATCCACTATTATCCAGGCGTGGAGGCAGAGGGAGTCAGCTGCCTCTGAGGGCCACGGGCTGCAGGAAGGAGGGGGTGGACTTGCACAAAACCCAGGTTTGTTAGAAAGGAACAGGGAGAGCACAGGGACAGTGATAGAGAATATCACAGGGGAGGCGGCTCGAAGTCCCCACTCCAGCAAACACAGAGACCTGGTGGTCTGGTCCGTGAAATCAAACATCAGTACAATGAATTGCTCCTCACTGGTTTCTTAAATTCCTGAAATATTTGTTAGGGGGGTATTTTCTGGCAGTCCACATACAAAGACTCTGATATGCCTTTACAGAAACATTACATATTTAGGTCTAGTATGACAGAGAAGTGCTGTATACGTTCACAAAACATGATGGAGTTCAGGCACCAGGAACGCGCACGGTCAAACTCTCTGTGGGTACCAGTGTCTATTATTTCTGGGAGTCTCAGTTTCCTCATCTCTTGTATGAAAGATGGAGAGGAGCAGTTCAGAGGCCTTTCCAATCTCTCTACTCTGTGTATTGGAAGCCATACACACCTACATCACCAAGTGAATACTAAACAATTACACGTGGTTTTATTTACCATTTACATAAGTATTGAGCCCTTATTACATGGGTTCTACTTGGTATGGAACTGACAAGACAAACAGAAGCATAAAAGGCAAGTTCCTGCCTTCCAGGATCTTCGTTGGGGAGAGAAGTCAGGTGCAACTGAAAAATTAGAGAACAGGGCAGCCAACAGCAGCGACACATTCACAGAGGGGAACAGAGAAGGACGGTCCTGGGCAGGAAGAGGGAGGTGAGGGGAAGATTAGGTTCAAGCCATCCCTGGAAAAACGGGTGTGATTTAAAAGAGGAAATTTAATGGGGAAAGAGGGAATTAATCAAACCCCGCAGGTCATGAACTGATTTAATATGTTCGTGAAACTGTGAGCAGAGAAAGCAGTTACAATAATGAGCCACGTTGATGGTGGTGCCGGAAGTGTGGTGGCTGCAGGTCCCTGCGACCTACCAATGCCAGCACTTCGGTTACAATGCTCCGCGTAATCTTCACAGTACCTCTAGGAAAGGGGTTAGCTTGCCCAAAGTTTTTTTTTTTAAAGGTAGTAAATCTGTGATTTGAAGCTTCTGCAGCTCTAAAGGCACAACACCTGTACCACTTCTCTGCCTCTGGGCAACGCGGCAGCTTTCTACACCACCTGGCGGAGCGCGGACATCCATTGGTAAAATGTTAGGGCCAATTTAGAAACACGAAACGTTGATAGCAAGGCTGTATCTTCTCTTATACAGAGGAAAATAGTTTTACTGATCCCAAAGAGAAGGCTATCTTTGGCTAGAAAAAGAAATGCACAGTTTCAAAATTTAGATTACCTACTTACGAAATGGAATTAAGACAACGGAAAAAAATGGCATTGCTCGTTAGCCATGGAAATGTTACTATTTGGACCCACTTGGGAGCAGCACTGCGGAGGCGGCAGCTGGCTTTTCTCTTGAAACTGGATTGCCGGCCTCGGCTGAAAAGTCACGCAGTCCCTGGGTTGCTTGCTACTCCGTGTCACGGTTTTGTGCTCAGAGAGAGAGAAAAAACAAGACACCTCGCTGGCCCCACACAAGCAATACAGTCACCTCCGTCACCTATAAAACAGCACTGCCACGGAGTATTCAATTCAGTTCAACGTATATTTAGAGCTTTCGTAGCGGTGCCTGGAGCCCAGGCAGACACTGGGAAGTGTCATCCCGGAGAGTGTCGATAACACGAAGCACATGACACACACGCTCCGTCGGCATCTAGCCGGCATTGTGCCCATGCCAACGGAGCTCCCGCCACTCTGCTCTCGTTCCCGAACACACCGTCCACGAAGTCCTGTTCCGTGACCACTAGACTCCCTGCACCGGCCACCACTCCCTCCCCCTACAATCGTAAAATATGCCTTTTGATCTGCGACCTGCATTTAAAAACACATCTGGCGGTTAGGGTGGTAATTAAGCATCATTTAAAACTTACTTCTGCTTTGTTAACTGAGTTACTCCATGATCAAATTACGGGATAATTTATAGGAATTCAGGCATATTGATTGTATAATCCATAATGTGTGTAATTAATAACCACCCCACAAAGGTTTGTGTGAGAAATTGTTAGGATTCACATTAGACACAAAGTCAAGGCATGAATGGTGCCTTCTCCTCAGTGCCTTTCATTAACTTCACATGAAAGGGGAAGCTTTCAAAGGAGACAAAGCCCAGATTCGTAGCCAGAATTTATTGATGCTGTTGCACAACTTGCGTTCCTAACAGCCACAGATTGGTGTCCACTGGGAATCCTCTTACACATCTTTGGGAGCACCCTGTCACTCTCCACTTCTGAGCTACAAACAGGGCTCTTTGCCAGCCCTGGGGATGGCAGTGGTGCAGGTTGGTCTCTTTGGCAATGACACGTTACCAGCAATTTAGTTACCATATGCAGTTTCTCCTTGTGCCCCAATAGCACACATGCAAAAAATGTCTATTGGTTGCAGTAAAAGTGACAAGGGACAGATTTCTGCATTGTTGAATTTTATTGTGCTATTTACAGCCATTCAAGGCCCCCAAGAAATATACACAAGAATGCACAAGGTCATTATTTATTAACTAGGATTTCTGCCCCAAACTCCTTCCGTTCTTTTATCCCGTGGGCTGGGTTTGACCTTCTGTGAGCCAAGAGGAACCCTGTACTATAGACAGACAGTTACCTGTTCAGTGGCTCCTTGCCTTGGTCCACTCAGGTGCTCACAGGCCTTTGGAGAACCTTACGGTGCCTGACCAGGAGCCCCAAGGAGCGAAGACCCCAGAGTGCACCAAGGAAGAGACACGTTGATTCAAAGAGAAGGGTCTGCCTGTCCGTTTGTATATCAAAGGAAGTGTCACCTTTTTAGCATTTGCACACAGGCTAGTTGGACACCTGCACCAATTTATCATCCTTTTTCTCCACCCATTAATGTGGCACTTGGTGAGAGGGTGACATAATAACTGTATTTGTTGAGCTCAGCACTCTGCTAAGTGTTTCACATGCACTGTTTTATTGAATCATCAAAACAAGTCTAATAAGGTAAGTGCCAACATTATCCCCATTCACAGATAAGGATGATGATGAATGGGGAGGTTTAGTAACCTCCCCTAAACCCACAGCTGGAAAGGGGTGGCGCCCACACAGAACTGGCAGGCCTCTCTGCCCACCCAGCACCTGCCCAGCCACGCATTCCCCTTAGAATTCCATTTCTCCTGGGCAGATCTCAGAGTTCCTCCTCGCTACAGGCAGAATGGGGCAGAGATAAGGAGGTGTACGGGGAAAGAAAGGTACTGTCAGCAGGAGCTTAAGACCAGGTCATAAGCAGATGAGATGGCCACGAGAAAGTTCCAGTAGAGAGGAAAGCCGAGCGGTCTTGAAAAGGACAGCTGCTACTGAGGTGTAAACCATTTCCTTTGCAGGACTCTGTTCTGACGTGACCCCCCTATTAGTTCTCCAGGAATGCCATAGACCAGGTAGCTTAAACAACACAAATTTACTTTCTCACAATTCCAAAGGCTGGAAATCTGAGGTCAAAGTGTCAGCTAAGTTGGTTTCTTCCGAGGGCTGAGGCCTCTCTCCTTGGCTCGAAGATGGTCTTCTTCTCCCTGTGTCTTCCCATGGTCATTTTTTCTGCGTGTGCCTCTGTCCTAATCTCTTCTTAGAAGGATATCAGTCATATTAGATTAGGGGCCACCCTAATGATCTCATTTAAACTTAAATACCTCTTTAAAAACCTGATCTCCCAATACAGTCACCCTCTGAGGTAACGGAGGTTAGGGCTTCAGTATATGAATGGGGGTGGGCACAGCCCATAACACACAGTCCTCATACACACACATGTGTATGCACACACACACACATGCATGCACAAACGCTGTTTTCCTTCAGACTTTCAGTAAAAGTTTGCTACATACACTCTCTTGGATAAGAGAAAAGTGATAGAAAATTAAAGCAAAATTTTCTTCCATGTAGAAATTAGTAAAGAAATAGAAGGGAAGAAGGAGACCAGAAGGTCAGCTACAGGGCGGCAGACCAGAATTTAGCATAGGCAGGTAGCAGGAAACCGAAGGAAGATGTGCTAGGAAGCTCAGTCCCCTGCCCCCACCTCCTGGAGATACTAAGATGCCCAGCCACCTGTGGGATAGGCCCTGAGGGCGTTCTGTCTCCTGTGCTTGTGAGCCTTAAAGGAACGATAACTCCTGGAGGCAGCATATCTTTGGGCGACATAGTGAGGAATGGTATGGCAATTTTTCAGAGAATTACCACCCAATCTTAGCCTATTTAAATCAGACGTCCCACGGCCCCTTGCAGTGGAAATGCAGCCCAAATATTTATCTCTTGATTCTCAGTCTGGTTTGGCATCCGTCACAGTAAAGCCGTCCAGGATGCCACATGCTAGAGGGGAGAACAACAGTGGGCACCTCCTTGGATCTGCGGCAGCGTGGCCATTCCAAAGCCAGCCAGGTGGTGGGTCCAAGTGACACACAACAGCTCTTTGGCTCAGTCCTGGGTAGTGGAATTTCAAAACAGGGATAACATTATTAAATCTCATATCTCTTTGCAACCAATATTTTCAATTAAAAATCATTGGGTTCTCCTGGCTTTAAGTAAGGTTATTACATAAGTAATGCTGATAAATGAATCTTCTTCACACTCACAAAATTACCCAAAACCATTTTGAAAGGGCATTTCTCGGAGAGGGCAGAGGGAGAAAGTGGCCCTCTGCCTCTGCTTCTACTTCTGGGTGGCAGGGCACGCTCGTGGAGCTGACCGACAGTGGCCCTGGGCCAGCCTGGTGCCATGCGCCAGCTGGTCGGGGCAGCTGGGGAATGTACACACACTGAGGCCGGTATCAGAGGTCTCAGCTGCTCACTGACAAGGCAGCCGTGCCAAAGACAGACTTGGCAACTTGATTAGACGAACATTTGACTGTGTGCGTGAGTCTGTGTATATTTGATGATACAAACCGGTATAGCCTTTTGGCAAGTGTTTTTCAAACTGACAGTAAGCAACGAAAATACTCAAATTGTTTCTCCTCTCTTTGAGATCATATGGAGAAAATAAGGAAAAGGAAGAACAGCCAGAAAAAGAAGAAAAGTATCTGAGGTATTTTACAGTATATAACATATGAAGACCGGCACTGCGATTTCACTAATACACACACACACACACACACACACGCGCACACACACACACTGGGGCCGCTGGGAGTGAGGAGACTTAAACCTCAGCTCACCCAATGCAAATTCAAGGCATTGTATCCTTTTGTTCTTACCGTGAAGTTAGAAGAATTATGCAGATAAAAATAGGAAGCTAAAAAAGGAATTAGAATTACTGCCTGAAAACCTTAAAGAAACATAATATTCATATCTTAGGAAAATATGCATGATCCCTTAAAAAATATTTAAAAACCCAAAATAGCAATTTTTTAAAACCCAGGTGCATAATAGCAAAATAGGGTGTCATATGGTTAACTGTCATAATTCCATGAAAAAAAAAACTTTCAAAGATGATAATCCTAATGCTGCCCTCATCCATATTAATTAAGTTTTTTTTAGTAGTCAGGAATAAACACTAATTCTGTGTAGATTTAGAGAGACACTGAGGAAGAGAGGGAATTTATTACAAGGACACTGGAAGTATTTTGTGATGTTCCAGAGGCTTCATTGGCAATTTCCTATAGGGCATTGATTTTAACCTTGATTACACAATAAAATCACATGAGTAAATGTGAAAAACAAGCAATGCACTGGCTCTACTCAAACGAATTATAGCAGAATCTCTGCATGTGGGGCCCATGAATAAGCACACTTAAAAAGCTCGGCATCTTTTCTTAAGTTGTGGCCAAGGGTCAGAGCTACTGTTCTAAAGCGTTGGAATTAAAATCACTCAATCTTTATGACTTCCAAGCTCAAAATTCTAAAAATTCCAGAAGAGAGAATATAAATGGCCCAGTTTACATTCAGAGGACACTACTGAAAAAAATTAGCCATTGCCAAGAAAGCAGGATCACATTAGACCAGACATGGCAGATGGCATCTACGAGTCCATGCCTATGTATCAGAGCAGGTTGAATTACTGAGAACTGGGCAGCCACCCAAAAAGTGTCCATTACACCACCCATGAGTGTGATGGGAAGTTTTATGCTTAAGCAATTCTCCCTCCTTTACTGAGAACACACACAGATAAAATGGCACCATGGAGTCCAAATTGCAGTAGGACAGCCCAGCATGACACCAAAATGAGTACAGAGCTGTTTCATGCACCCCCAGCCAGTGAAGGAACCCCTGTGTTTGTTCATTCGAACACAGTTTCACCTGGTACAAGTTCTGCATTAGTGAATACGTAAGAATGCTTTGTAACAACCATAACAAAGCCAAGTCTCCTGCTGCTTTTGCTTCTTTTATAAATATATGTGAAAGAGTTTAAAAATAAAGAAATGCTTCTCCTAAGTAGATAAGTATTTCTCAGACAAGCCCACTTATGCCTAACTTTATCAGCCCTTTTGTTCATAATCGGTAGTACAAAGATGAACTTCAGTCTGAATTTAGTCTTAATATGAACTTGGAATTGAAGAAGTCCAATATAACTTTTTAAAATGTAATACACAACTGTCCCAGCTGTGACACCGATATTGAAGGGAAAGCACATAGCATGTGTGAAATGCCAGCTAAATCAAAACAGTACACACATTTTCAAGCAAAAGCACATGGGAAGCACCTATGAAGCCCTCAGGACCAAGGGAAATTCAAGGTCAGGGTGAGACAGCGGATGCTTCCTGAGATAGCCCCTGCTTTCAATCTGTGACCAAGCCTACACTCAAAGAGGCTGTGGAGCATCTCAAGAGAGCCTGTGATTTAGAATCAGAATGAATGACTCATGAGTCACCTGAGCACCTCACAGTGAGTTTTCATCGTAAGCCCCACACTGCTCCTGGAGGCTCCATGCAGTTGCCCATTAAAGGGCTGGTCAATGTATTTAGCACCCCCCTTGAATTTAAAACACACAAGATTCTAGGTGTTACAAAGAAAAACTACATATTCATGCATTTACAATGTGGTAGGGAAGAGGAGATAAAATCACAGAGCCCTAAAGTGCCTAATAAAGTCTATAATGACTGTCACACAACACAGAGTTGCCACACTTTGGTCTCCTTCACAAGCAGAACTTGAGACAAGGAATTCAAGTGCAAGCAGTTCATTTGGCAGGGGAGTGAGGGAAAACAGGCTGTAGGGGACTGGGAATGGGAGACGGGAAAAGAACGAGGACACTAAAGGCTGTGTCCTTAAGCACGTTACCCCTATGAGCAATTGGAGCTTAACCCCACAGCAGAGCAAAACCTGGGAGCCTGAGAAAACCACACACTTAGAATCATGCCACTCAGGGTGAGGGACCCATGGTATTTATACACCCACTCCCATCAGTCATTGGTTGAGGGTTGCTGTAGAGGGGCAGGAGAGTGTTAATACCTAGCAATTCAGGCCTGCTGGGCAGGGGGCAGACTGGCTCAGCAGCCAGGAAAAGCCCTTGGTGAGTGGCATGTGTCCTGGCAATTGAATGCAGCTGACCTCCAATGACATGTAAGACTTGAAAGGATAGGGGATAGGGTGGGCACCAGCAGCAACTGCTGCCACAGGGAAGTGGCAAATGAGGCACAGTGGGAAGAGCACTAGATGTGACCCAAGAATGCCTACGTTTGAGGTCGAGATCAATAGTACCTTGTTGGGAATTGGAGGGTACAAGTAATAATAAGCGCCTTCTTTGTTAACATGAAGACTAGGACTCCTGGGAATGTTCCGAGCAGATGCAAATAGATAACACATTTTGCAAAGCATAAAGCATAATATACATACTAACTACAATTATTAATTGACAGTTTCAGAACTGAAGTGTTGTACCTAATACTGGACAAGGACAGTCTTTGGAGTCACTGTCTTGGGTTCAAGGCCCAGCTCTACCACCTACTGACTGCAGGGCCTTGGTTCAGTAACTTACGCTTTCCTTATTTATCAGATGGAACCAATTTGTAATACCTAACCCACAGCATGGTGGTGGAGATTAAAAGCACTTATGTATGTAAATTATCTAAGACGATGTCTAGCAAATGGCAGGAATCTAAATGTTCGCTACCATCACCATCATCTTGCTGTTCATCATCGTTAAATAGAAATCTGTATTAGTCAGCTTGGGCTGCCATAACAAAACATTACCAGCTGGGTAGCTTAAGAGCAGGAATTTATTTCCTTACAGTTCTCAAAGCTGGAAGCAACGAGATGAAAGTGCCAGCCAATTCAGTTTCTGGGAGAGCTCTCTGCCAGTCCTGCGAAGGGCCCCTCTTGCTGTAGTCTCAAGAGGGCAGAAAGGGGGGAGCAAGAGAAATCCCTTTCTTTTCTTATAAAGGCACAAGTCCCATCACGAGGCCCCACCACCATGGCCTATTCCAACTCTAACTACCAGCCATAAGCCCTACCTCCTCATACATCACACTGAGGGTTGGGCTTCAACATATAAATTTGAGGGCAACCCAAACATTCAGTCCATAGCAAAATGTTTGACTGCCATACACAAAGTCCATTGCAAAATGCTTGATGATCATACATTACTGTTAACAATAATACAGTAAATTCTGTAACAGTTACTCTCCGTTGATCCATACTAAAAACACACAGGTCGACAGACAGAGGATTATAAGGCTATGAGTGGGGAAAGAGTTGTTTTTTGTTTTGTTTTGTTTTTTAAATTTTGTGTTACTCTGTTCCCAGGTCACCCAAAAGCAAATGTGCAACGTTTTCTACTTACATGTGCCATTGTTTGTGTTGAGGGCCGGTGGGACTTTAAATGACAATATTTCACAAACAGGCGACCATGAGAGTACGGTGTCTGTGAAAGTGAAGCCAATTCCTATGATGGAAACCCATTTTTTAAGTGTCCGCATCTCCGCTTTAGTAAGTAGAACATAGAGTACATAATTGAATATTTGATGATTGAAAATCCTGCCGTGTCTGTGGGTTCTCAGGCAGAACATCATTTCTCCTCACACAGGCCTGTAGGTGTACTTGTGGGATAGCAACAGATTAGACGGAATCTTTAATGGCCTTGAAATACTCCCATATGCCTTTTTACTTCTGTCTTTGCCCTTTAAAAAAATAATAAATATTTTATATCAGTTTGGTAAGGTTTTTTGTCTGTGGACTCTCTCCGTCTGGTTGAGTTTAGGGGAACTTTATTTACTGATCCCTGGATGATAGGAGTGCTCTCTCTCTTTCCACACAGAGCAGAGGAGGGTGACAGGTACTCCCTCATCCCCTCTCCATCCATTCGAGAACTAGATGCTTTCCTCTGGATAATCTACACCTAGAGAGCAGGTTAGTGTGCCCAGCCTCCAGCTCAGCTGTGGACCCTATAGGCAGGCATTCATTGAGGGGAATCTTCTCCTGAGTGTGTTCCAAGCCCTTCAGCAAAGAGTCGTTTATAACAAGCCAGTCCACTTCATCCCACCCCACACCAGCTTGCTCTGCCCTGGCTTCTTTTCCTTTTTCCAGTTCTGCTTTTCTAACGTGGTGAAATAGCCCATCCATGTGACCCGTCCTCTGAGATTTCCTACCGGCTATGTTGAATCCTGGAAGTTGTAGTCTACACATCGACCTCTTAAGGGAAATCAGAGAACAGGAGTCATGGGGAAGCTCAGGAGATTTGGGGGAGGTAGAACAGATATTGTTGGTTTAGAGGATGATTCCTATGCAAATAAAAGGCAGTTACCTGACCTACTGACTGGGGAGGACTCAGAGTTAAGGGAGAGCATTGGCCTTCGTCAAAGTCTTCTTCTTTATCCATAATACTCTGGTTTAGTGGATGGAGTGTGTGAAGCCATACTTCTCAATCTCTAATCTCAACCATGTGGCAGTAAAAATACAGTATATCTGAGCTCAATTATTTTTGCTTTCTCTTCAGTGTATAGCTTTGGTGTCAACTTTATTGTGGTTATTTGTGGGCATTTTCATAGGGAATTTGAAGGAATCTTAGCAGAGATTGCTTATCAGCTGCCATAGAAATGCAGAAATACCAAAATAAGCACATTGACATTCCAGGTACAGCAAAAGTTATCCATAAAAGTCATCTAACCTATAAAGATATTGAGAATATAGTAAAAATAGTTTCAGTTTCTATGTATTAAAGCCCATCCACATGGCTCATGAGAAAGTCCTCCAAACTACCAGTGTCTAATCCAACAGCCAGCTTACTCTTCCTCATCAAACAACCCAGTGTTCAGCTGGGTACACTACAACCCCAAGTAAAAGATTCATTATTCAGCCTTTCCTGCTGCAAAGAAACCATGAGAATAATTTCTGGCCACTAAAAGCTAGAAATGTCCTATAGGATTTCAGGACACTTCCCTGAAGGGAGGAAGAACACACACCTTCTTCCAGACCTTCATCCTGCTACCAGAATGCAGATGTGGTGACTGAGATCTGGCAGCATCTTAAACCACGAGGATGATTGTTGTTCAAGATAACAGAGTGGAGAGCTGGAAGGAGCCTGAATCACCGGTGAGTTTCATGAGTCCCTAATCCAATCTTACAGTTCTGAATAACGAACCACTGAAAATTTAGTGGCAGAAAACAACAGCAACTTTATACTATAATGGTTCTAAGGCTTGACTAGGCTCCACTAGGCAGTTCTTGCTCAGGGTTTCTCATGTAGCACTGGCATCTTCTTGTAGACTTCCTCACTCATATGTGAAGGCTAATGCTTACTCTTGGCTGGGATCTCAGCTGCTGTTATAAGCCAGAACACCTGTATGTGGCTTCCCGATGTGGCCTGGGCTTCCTTGCAGCTTGGCAGCAGAAACAAGCAGGTGCCACTTCTGCTGTACCCTATAGGTTGAGGTAATCACAAGTTCTGCCCAGGTTCGAGTAGAGGGGTCTCAGATTGACCTCCAGGGGCTGGATGGGGGGGAGTACAGGGAATGGCAAGATCATAATTTAAGAAGAGTAAAAGATACTGTTCCAGCCATCTTTGAAGAATAAAATCTGCCATAGCCCTACACAAGCCCTGAATTACCTTCTTAAAGATTTATGTTATATGAGAAGCAAACATCTATCTTGTTTAAGCCAATGTTATTATGGATCTTTCAATTATGTGCATCCCATCCTGATCCTAACCGATACAGCTCCCTGGGCCATCACTCATAGTTGATCTACATTTACTTTATACACAATTCTAACCGGCTTGTTTCATTCGGACTCTCCTTCCAAAGAAGATTAATGACAACTGAATAGAAAAGGGGGGAATGCTGTTAGAATCAAACCAGGTGCACCCGCAGCAACAGAAAACAAGGAAAAGAAATGGAAAAGTCATAAAAAGTTAATCCTGTTACATTCAAGAGGCACAGCTGTATGTGGACATGTGGTAAAAAGACAGCATCATTATATGAATCAAAAAAAAAGAAATCCTAGAGATTAAATTCAGAGCTCAAGAATTGACAAGGACCCTAAGATATTAAATAGTATAGGTTTATTTATGATAGTCCTATTAAAAATATTTTTGTACATATTATTGCTAAACATATTCTCTGAGAAAATATTTTATAGGATTTTGAGATATACTTATATATTCTTATACTTTTTTGAGAGAATCCCCAAGAAATTATTTAATTTCCAATTTCATCTTTGCATCAAAAAATTTAAAAAATAAAGAAAACACCAAAGCATTCTTAATTCAGTCAGAAATACCCAAATTGGGCTCAATACATGCCTTAATTTTGTACCTGGAGGAGTTTGTATCTGCCTCCCCTTGCTCCAAGGAGCACACAGCATCCCTCCTCTGTGAAGGACCCTAAACCTCAGAGCGACCAGGTAACGGGGCTGTCAGTAGGAGAGCCCACAGCCACAGCATCGCCCTCAGGCTCCACCTTCTCCTTTATATAAATAACGTTGTTTCCCAGAGTTCATTATTTTGTTTGGTTTGGGGTCCCAATATTTTTCTTGCTTCTCCTAGTCCTGAAATGCCTTGGGATTAACAAATACTAAATTCTGCTAGAAACTCTGCTAGAAAGGACAAAGTGTATTTTTGCTAACATCTTACTCCTTCTTCCATCAACTCCATAAGACCAGAAAAAAAATTTTTAAGATACAAATCTACTTCCTCACTACCCATGAAGAAGATGAGGAAGAAGGAGAAGAGGAAGAAGAAGGAGCTAATCTCTAGGCACATTGAAGTCTTTCCCTTCCCTTTGATCTTCCTGAAATTCTCAGCAGACACATCAGCCTCTCATTTCCACTAGCCTTCAGAATTTTCTACACTTTATTATATTCAGAAATAGACTGGCCTTTGCCAAGAAAATGACTCCCTTTCATTATCGCCCCACACACTGCTCCACACCCAAGCCACTAGGAGTTGGTCACACAGACCTACACGGCTGCATCCGCAGCATCCACTGCTGTGCCCACTGCCAGGCAGACGTGTTCTCTGTTTCCAATGGTGAATTTTCTGCCCACTTCAAGGCCCACTTCAAATGTCTCCTTGCCTGTGATGTCTTTCCTCATCTTCTAAATTAAAGTTAAGCTCTCTCTCTCCACATTCAACAGATAAATATTTGAGTGTCTAGTGAATGATGGGCACTCTATTAGAGGCAAGATATACAAGGGAAAAACAAGATATTGTTCTTCTATGGGGAGAGATAATGTGATTATGAGTCATATAATCAAAGAGTAAATGTAAAGTTGATTGTGACATGTGCCATAAATGAGTGGCACATGGTGCTATGAGAGAAGGGATTTAACCAGGCATGTGTGTTCAGTCAGAAACTGTAAAGGTTTGAAACTTCATCCAACTGGCAAGATTAAAAGATAGGCTGCCAGTTCTACATGCGTATACAGAAGACACTACACAAGCCCTGGATCAGGAGCATGTGTGGTTTGTTACATCCTGAAAACAGCAGCCAGGGTGGTATCTTGCATGGCTTCCCGCACCCCAAAATCCACAGGGCAAAAAGATTAGGGACCGATCTGCCTGCCCCTGCAATAAAGTGTACCGCAGGAGAGGAAGCTCGAATTTGCAGAGACTGACCATTGTAAGGCTTCCCATTTGCCCATTCAGTGCTCTGGCGAGATTAATGTGAGCCATTTGTGGAAACTAGTCTCCTCCACAGGAGAAGGGGCAGCATCACTACTCTGGAATGAAACCAGGGAGGGAAAGGACAGGACTTTACTACCCAGGATGTCTTCGGGGAGATATGTCTCTAAGTCTCTCTGGGGAAACATCATCTCTAACATCCAAGGCTGTTATTCGAACATGTCCCATGCTCAGAAGGCTTGGACCAAGGAAGAATGAAAGAAGATCTGTTTCCCCCTCATGACAAAGATCTGAGAAGTTTTCCCTGAGGAAATGAAGCTTGTGCTGAGATCTGGAGAATGGGCAGGAGTCTGTGAAAGGGGGCAGCAGCACTCAGGCCGACACAAATTGCATACTCAGTGCTCAGCACACAGGAAAATCACAGTGTCTTCAAGGAGGCAGCCGACAGCCGCAATGAGAACCAAACCGTGTGGGGCCATGTCTGTCTCTATTGGAGATTTGGTCCCTTGTACCAAGAGCAGTGGGAAGCCAAAGATGTACCTTAAGCCATGAAATGCTATGGACTGCTTTCTGACAACACCACTCCCTGTGTCATAGAGGATGGGGAGGGGGGAGCAAGGCCTTGTGCTCTGGCTTCCACGAGCCTCGGGTGACAACACGTGCTTTGTGTTTGTCCCCCCTCTCATTCTCCTCCTCCTCCTCCTCTTCTTGTGTCCCCCCATGCAATGCAGCCCGACACCTGAGAACTCGGCACACATCCTTTACCGCGGCTCCACGATGATGTGCTATTACGCAAAGCACCAATTTAAATCAAAAACTATTTCCATTGTTGACTTAGTACTAAGAGAGACCCCTATCTTCCTGTAAGTTCCTATTTTAACATGCTATAATAAATGAATTTGTTCGTTTCAGTGAAGGTCTTTTAATCCTTCACCTTCTCTACTAAAGATACTTCAATGTGTCCACCAGAGGAAAGATCTAGAAAAAGATAACTTAGAGTTGCCCAAGGTCAACTGGAAATGTCAATGTCATGTGGAAAACAGCACCTGAATTAAATTACATCCGGTGGCCGTGAGTGAGGGCAGTGAGCTGGCTCTATGGCCCTCTGTATAAGGAAAAACACACAACGCAGCTCTGAATCTGAAGCTGGGGCACAAATAAAGGATCTGAATCTTGACCATCATGAAGAGAGAGGACCAAAAATTCAGATGGAGGAAGAGGATGATGGGAGCAGAAGGGCAGAGGATGCACTGGCTGCAAGCAATGAACCCTTCAGGAAGAGATGATGGGTTTTATATAGGAGATACCGTTAAGGTGTTACCTTTTACATTTTCCCCTTCACCACAAACTTAATAACTTTATTTTCACTGCAGCTCCATCAATTTTAGTTTGGATGTGCAATGATTCACTTCCCTAGAGCGTTTGCATAATATGTACCCCGCAGGTTTCATTTCTGTAAATCACTGCTTTGTGGGGAGAGAGGGGGGTGGATTCCAGGCACGCTCCAGCCTTTGAGTAAGTTCTGAGACCAAAAGGAGATTGCATTTCCTGATTGCTAAGTTATCTCTGCTGTTCACTGAGAAATTATTTTCCCTATAACACTTCCGTTTGTATATTCGATAAAGTTAATATCTGTGAAATCAGTTGATTCTCACTGCGCTAAATTATACCGGAATAGACAGAAGATTGACTTCCTGGTATTGACAAGAGAGAACTCTCAATGTCTTTTCACTTATTATTTTTGGCAGTTGGAAAGAATTCCAATAACACGCAAAATTACTTTACAGGGTATGTTTAGAGAGCAAAGAAAATTAATGGAAGGATGGATTCTTAAGGTATTTTTGTCCTTTGACAAAGATTTGTTTCCTGTCAAACAGTCCCTCTGAAACTGGAGGAACACAATGTAAATTGATTTGCCCACACCTCAAGAAATACCTGAGGTTTAATTGCCTCTGCAACATTTATGCTTACATAAATAATTCAATGGCAAATTAATCCAGCTTTTCTAATTACCTCCTGTAGAGGCGCATGGCTCGGTCCCAGCCACTTAACTGTGGCTTGATGAAGGTATTTAGGTCACTACAAACAATAAACCATACAGAAAATTTTAAAGACATAAAAAAATCCATAGCTTTTAACCCTAAGCTCTTAGGAAGAAACAGAGTATGTGTGACTGGTCCCAAACACTGAGGGCTTGAGGAAACAGCTCCATTCATAACGAACTCCCTAAAACTACATTGTTTCCAGCCTCACCCATGAGCTCCTTGCTCGTCAGATTCTTACACTTGAAGTGACACATTTCCCCTGATCCATGTGTTGCCCACACAGCCGGGCACAGACAGCTGTCCCCTGGATAGAGTCCCAGCCTTCACCTTCAGTCACTGGACACTGAGCCGCTCATCGCCTTGCACTTTGCTCACCCTCCTTTCGTTCCCCCGGGGCCCAGGCTGTAGCCCTGGTCACAGTTTCCGGGCAAAGGAGAAGCAGATGAACCCTGTGCCTGTGCCCGACTAGATCCCTCTCCACCAACCAAGTGACAACTGTCTCTTCTTCTGGGAGTAGATTAACATCCAAGATGCCCCAAAAGATAGTGAAAATCAGATTTCCTGTCACTTGCTAGGTAGCACAGTAACTAAATCGGGCACTGAATGTTATAGCTTATTCAATGAGTCAGTAATAATATCTGGCTTTCTCTACTCCTAACTGAACTGTGAAGGAATTACTATCATGCAGTTGTATAGACAAGGAAACTGAGGCTCGAAAAGACTGAGGAGTTTCCTCCATGTGAACAAGATAACAAATGGTAGAGCCAGACTCACGCCCAAGTCTCATCCTGGCTGAGGGCTCTTTGACAGGGGCCTTTGCTTCTCAACTCTGCCTAGACCTAGAACGCAGTAGATGTTCAATAAGTGCTTCTGCATCACTTTGCTCTGCATCACTTTGCCTTCCTAGGAAATATGTGATAGCCCCACACCTCATGCCCCTTCCCACACACAGCCTGTGCTTCAAATTCAGGTGATTATATCACCTAGACTCCAGAAAAAGCACTCACATCTCCCTTTGTTAGAAAAGACTTCCCACGTGATTGTGTTCATATGAAATTACCATATAATCAAGCATTTGGTTATGCACTGTCTTATGTTGGCGTCTAATTGTACTATGTTAATTTTTTTCTCTCAGTTCTCAGTTGTTCTTATTTCAGGTAAATCGGGTGTGTCTGTGTTAATCTGCAGAGATCCATTTGTACTGCAGATGAAATAAATAGCAAAATTTTGGCAAGGCAACAAGCTGAATCCTTTTAACTCTTGCTACAACAATAAAAAGGAGGAAGAAAAAGTAGATCATGGATAATGAAAGAGGAGAAGGAAACAGAGTCACAAAAAAGGATTCTTCTAAGTTACAGTCAATCCTTTTACTACTAAAAGCTACAGTGGCCTATGAGACCCTACCAGCCACAGAAAGACAGAGGGGAATTCACTTTATAGCAAGTGTTTTGCACAGTGAATTTATAGCAAGGAGAGCTGCACCTTCCAGAACTTGGGCAGAAATAAGTTATGCTGCCTGGCTGACGGCTTCCTCAATATCCCAGTGAGGAGAAATTCATGAAGAACACCAGCACCAGCCAGGAGCTACACCTGTAAATTATTTTTAAACCCTATCTATATGTAGACAGGTGTGGGTGTACTGTTTCAGTAAACAACTTTTGGGAGGTTTTGATGACGTATCTTCACGGATCCTTGAGTTGTATATTCATTACAAAGTTAACTTTTCCAGGTCCACATAACAAGGCAGAAACCCTTGTTTTAGTCACCATACGGGCGCCCAGACTGAGCTGATGGATGTGCAGGCTGCCTGCAAGGCCACTTCTTTATAAGAAGTCCTTGGCTCAGGTGCCTTCCTTTCCCTCTAATTTGTGTTTCCAATTCACAAACTTTTCCATAGCCTGATCGCCAGAAGCACAGTGATTTTGCGGGACCCCAGTACTTATCCTCCCACATGACAGCATTGTAGGCTGATTTGTGAGGGACGTTTTGAGGTAAGGCCGCCTCACGGACTGCCAGTGTCTTCCTGCTTCACTCTTCCCGCTCTGAACCTTCTGGGCGTTCCCTGGGTCTGGCCGAAACCCGGGGGCCATATGCAATATTTCTTCTTTATCCTCTACAGGTGTAAACAAAAAGCAACTGTTCAATAAGTACTTACTGAATTAAAACTCACACAAGCCTAAGCTTAGAAATGCATAAATGTTTTCATATAAAACAATTAAATATGTAACAATTTTAATATATAATAATATGTAAATATACAACAATTCAAATACCATACTTAACCCAGATCTATAAATAGACTTCATTGGGTCTTCCTCCAAATCGTATGAAAATATTTGTGGTGGGTACAAATGTTCATTTTTCTGGAAGGAACATCATTAACAGTCATCAGGTCCTCAGTGAGATCTACTACAAAAAACATAGAGTTCTGCTACCAAAAACTCTCTGAAGATTGCCAAAAAAGGCAGAGAGATCTGGCCTTTTTCAAAAGCAGGTTGTGTTTCTGCAGGTAACAATCTTCTTGGTTATGTAAGGCCCTGTCTGGAGTAAGGGAAGGACGACAGGGCGCAGAACCTCGATTTCTTCCAAATCCATATTCACAGGCTCTGTTTCCATCAGGGAGCTCGCTCTAATAGTCACACATTCATGGTCATGAGCATAGCAATATGCAACTGCAGGAACAGATGGGATCTGTCCAGAAACAGCATCGGCCTAGAAACAGACAATAGTTCCTGTCTCAAAAGCAATGGTAAAGAGTCTCCTTTGCAGAAATACTTGAGGGGTTCATCAATTCTCCTAAGAGACTCTCAAAGTCCTTTGATATTCAAATCATTCTTTTCTAAAGGGCCTCTCATGTCACAGTCAGGCCTGGTTTTTCCGCTCTGCAATTGTTAACTGGTTCACCTCTGCCGGATCTTCATTTCTCAGCGGTTAAGTCCCCCAACGTCACTTACAGGAAATCCTGCATCTTTTGTGAGATTCACAGTTTCACATCTCGATTTGCTCTGTTTTTGCATTGGAACATCAGGTGTTGATACAAAAATTAAGCAGGGAGGGATGTCTAAGAGCAGACATTTTTATAATGGGTCTGTTAATTAGGGAGTATTTTTATACCGCTATTTTCTAACAACTTTGTAAAATGTTGTGACTTAGAAAATATAATCAAATAATTAGGACCCCCTATATATCAAAATATTAACAGCAATGATCTTTAAGTGGTGGGATTATGGGTAATAAAAATTATAACTGGCATAAATTGGGAGTTCACTATGCATGCTAAGTACCTTATAAACATGACCTCAATTATTATTCACGGAAGACCCTGGACAGAGAGCTACTATTATTTTTCCTCTTTTCAAATGAGGAAACTGAGCTTTAGAAGTTAGCGTGCCTACCCAAGGTCACGCAGGCTAAGTGACAGGGCTGGCTTTAACTCAGCTTGTCTGACTTGAAGTACAGACTCACAACCCGCCCTCCCACCTGGCATTCATTTGTGTTTTCTTCTTTCATATGAAGAAAATTTATTACTAGTGACATAAAGAAAAAAAATGGTTATTTCTGAAAGCTACTGAGTGCAACTATCACCTTGTATAGCTTTCAAAATCATATTCCCCAATCTGTTTAAGGTCCATTTGATAAATATCAACTATCAAGCCTATTTCTCTGGAGTTTTATTAGAACTGGCATCTAAATTTCTTTTTTAAAAATGAACATTCTAAGCAAAGGTTTTTAACCCCTAGCCAATGTCTGGCTAAAAGCCTGTGGCATTTTGTTGATTTCAAAGTTCCTCTTTTGGCCAGAATAGCAACCCACCCCTTTCTCCTGAGCTCCTTAACACCTAGGGGCCACATGACGAGCTGGACTAAAAGGGCCAGAAACTATGTTCATCCTGCAGGGGACAGGGAAGATTTAGAATTTGTATTTCTTCATTTGTTTGGTGGATCTAAAGTACTATCTATATAGGTTCCCATTAATTTCACATGTTATTCTTATGAATGTTTTACTCATAGTATTTATGTAGTAAGGTGACTATATTATTAGAGTTCTTCAGAGAAACAGAAGCAATAGGGTATTTAGAGATATTTGTTATAGGAGATTTACTATAGGAATGGGTTCATGGCTATGAAGGTTGAGAATCCCATGATGTGGGGTCTGTAATCTGGAGAACCAGGAAAGCCAATGGTGTGATTCCATCCAGTCAGTAGGCATGAGAAGAAGGGGAGTCAATTCCGTCTAGTAGCAGGTGTGGGGATGTCTAGAGTCTAAAGACATGAGAGCCAGGAGTTTCATGTTCCAGGGTAGAAGATGGATGTCCCAGCTCAAGATTAGGGAGAATTCACTCTTCTTCCACAGTTTTGTTCTATTCAGCTCTTCAAAAGATTACATGGTATTCACCTGCATTGGTGAGAGCAGTGTTCTTTACTAGGTCTACTTAATAAAATGCTGATCTCCTCCAGAAACTTTCACACATGTACCCAGAAATAGTGTTCTACCAGCTCTCTGGGCATCAGTTAGCCCAGTCAAGGTGACACATAAAATTAACCACCACGGTGACTATGGACACTGACCATGAACTCCTCATACCTTGAGAAGCATACTCTCGGTCCAAAAAGATGGTGGGAGTAGGAGTGGTTCTAGTTCACACTTCAAACAGACCTTGGGAATAACAAGGAGACAGTGGGAAAATATGGCCTTGGGAGGCAGACTGAGAAGGACAGTATTCCCAGATGCCCCCCATGTTTCCCTCCCCCACAACAGTGTCAGCAGCAGTTCTATGGTGTTCACTTGCACAAAGAAGCGAGTTCAAGCTCTGGTGCCATTGACAATGGAGTAGCTTACACAACAGACACCATGTGGTAAGAAGCAAATAGCAGGTTCCTTAAGGCCCCACACGGTTCCCTGGGGTAGCACCATCAGAGCTTGCCGACTAGTTAAGTTTTTCACTTAACTCTCCAAGACGCCAATACATTAAAGACTGATATCTTGGAGTAAAAAAAAAACCACACAAATAAAGGAATTCCAAAGGATGAAAGAAATATTTTCTTGATAGAGAGATATGGCTTTATTAGTACCCCAGGCTGGTGATGCAGAACTAGTAAGATATACTTAAAGAGCTTATATGCTCTTTTATATTATTTTCTACTTTATTTTAACTGACTTTTATTAAACAGAAATTTGAGGTTTTTAAATAATATTTTATAGTGTTTATATTTTATATTTGTTTATAATATTTTATATTGCTTATAATATTATAAGTATATTTTTATATTGCTCTCACATTAATAATAATTCACAGACTTAGAGCACACATTATGTGCTGAGCATTAGGCTAAAGACGCAATGAGATGATCTCATTCCCCCCAGTGACAGCTCTAACACTTTGCCTGTCACTGTTACAGACCCCCAGCCTGTTCTGTTCTGGAACAGCTGTGGGGTCCGACTGCCCACCACCAAGCAGTGTGACTCTCAATGCCAGAGTTTGGTGAAAGGAAAGGAATTGTTTATTTAAAAGTTATACAGATTTAGAATAATGGTGGAATTTTGCCATGAAGTTCCACTCCCTTCAAAACGCCCATAAACACACAGTCCTGCCTCCCTTCGCCAAACCAGGCCAGTTCCAGAACATACCAGTCAGAGGTACCGTCTTTCAGAAAACCAGAAGTCCGCTGCTGGGCATGCCCAGTCACAGCGCCGCATTCCAGGCATCTCCCATGAATCCGTGCTTGGCTGGGCGGGTCCCACAATTCCATCGGCCATGCTGCCGTGTTCTTCATGCAGATTTCCTATCAGGTCTCTACTTCCTTCCTCCAGCTCTTAATCCAAAACTGTGTGGCACTTCCTTACACACCAGACCTGGTGGTAGGCCAGTGAGGGCTCTTCTATACCCTTTCACACCATATGGCCACCCCATCCTGGCGGGCCACCCGAAGTTAAAATGCTGACCTCATACATACATAACCTCATAATGGGCACTGTGTGTACTAAAGGTCACATAGGCCTTTTCTCAGGTGGCAACACAACTTCCCTTCAGGAAGGACACAGCTATCAACTTGCCATTGTTATGAAAATTATCTTAAGCTATATCATCCACTTCTCCCCTTCCCCCAACCATGGGATGTAGGGGAACATGCTCCATATCGGGGTCCTTTTGCTTTGCACCTCATTTCATCATAACCAGGATAACAATTCTTTTTCATGTCTTATAATTTTGTATTATTTTTGTAACTTCACACTTTCTGTCTATAGAATATGAATTAAGGCATAAGCCTAAACATATTTATCTCCATATCAATAATTAGTACACCTAACAGTAGCAATCTGCAACTATAGCTTGTGGGCCAAATCTAGCCTGCTGCCTGTTTTTGTAAATAAAGTTTTATTTGAACAGAGTTGCACTCATTTGTTTGCATATTGTCTACAGCTGCTTTCACATCAAAAAGACAGAAATGAGATGCTGCAGTTTCCTAAAAGAACTGATCACATAATTATTTCTTCCTTCATTGTTTTATCTCATTATTTGTACTTACATCTTTTAAGCCCTCCTTCTGAATTGCCATATGAAATATAATATCATAAAAAGTATAAAACATATATATCAAGCCAAACATTTTTACTGACTTCTACTATTTTAGATAGATTATATTAAGTAACATGTTAAGTTGTTCAAGTGAATAGATATAAATGCACAGACAAGTTATAGTTGTTTACTAGCACTATAATAATGGTGTATGCTACAACAAGCAACAATATCCCCCTCACTGCCATACAATAATAAGCATGTATTTAGATCATGCACTTGCTCTGGGTTGGCTGATCTAGGAGGAGCCCACTGGTACTACTCTTCCACATGTTCATCACCCCCCTTCTGGGACCAAGACGGTTTTTCCCATTGTGAATGCACAAACCCACAGTTCCTGAAGACCTAGGCTAGAACTGGCACAGTGCACTTTCACCTCATCCTACTGTCCAAAACAAGTTATAAGATCAGCTCATATTTAAGGGGCAGGAAGCTCTACTACAGAGTCTCATGGCAAAAGACAAGGCTACTGCGAAAGATGAA
This sequence comes from Artibeus jamaicensis, assembly GCF_021234435.1. Classification (NCBI taxonomy): domain Eukaryota; kingdom Metazoa; phylum Chordata; class Mammalia; order Chiroptera; family Phyllostomidae; genus Artibeus; species Artibeus jamaicensis. The sequence continues at coordinate 12,169,173 of NW_026522046.1, read as the reverse complement.
GAGGTGGGATCAATGATGCAATCTATCACACAAATATATATTTACACCTTAAAGCACTTGCAGTTCTACTGTTACACATGTTACACATTTTAGTATTTATCCTGACAAAGGCCCTAGGAATTAGATATGACCATGGGTCTACATTAGGAATGGGAAATCTGAGTCAGGGTATTTGACTTCCCAACGTCAAACAGTTCGAAGGCAGAAACAGGACTTGAACCCAAATCTATTTCCGAAGGCTTTTCCTCTAGGCCATCCTTGCATTATTAAATTTGGCTCGTGCAGTGGAAATGGCTATCTGCCTACTAAAATTGAGTCCCTATGGCTTCATTATTTCTTTCTTCATTGTATTAAATTGTTGAAATAAATTTCCAATAAAACTCTATTACTAAAACAGGCGGCAGGCCAGATTTGGCCCACAAGCCATAGTTTGTAAACTCCTATTCTTAAGCATGCTAATTATAGGTATGGGGATAAATACGTTAGACCCATGTCTCATTTCATATGCTATAAATAAAAAAGTATGAAATTACAAAAATATATGTAAAATTATAAGACATGAAAAAGGATAACCCCCATTGTGATGGTATTGTATTTGAAGGTGGGGCCTTTGAGAGGTGATTAGGTCATGCAAACAGAGCTCTTATGAATGGGACTGGTGCCCTTACAAGAGATACCCCCAGAAAACTCTCTCACCCCCTCCACCGTATGAGAACACAGTGAGAAGAGGGCCATCTACAAATCCAGAAATGGTCCTCATCAGACATGGAATCTGTTAGTTCTTTGACCTTGGATTTTTCAGTCTCCAGAACTATGAGAAATCAATGTTTGTTGTTTAAGCCACTCAGTATTTCCATTATTGGAGCCCAAATGAACCAGACCCAATTGCACAGGAGTCCAAAAGACTATTTCCAACAATGAAATGTAAGCAGAAGTGATATGTGTGTGTGCCATGTCCAGGCCAAAACTTTTTAGAAGAGTATCTGCCCACCAGCACACTTCCTTTTCCCTCTGGCCAGATGAATGAAGAAGACAAGACTATCTAATAAACTTCCTGACATAATGGGCATGTTCTACATCTGAGCTACCTCATATGGTATCCACCAGCTACACTGAACTCTTGAAATATGTTTAGTCCCACTGAAGAATTGAATTTTTAATTTAACTTACTCTAATACATCTAGTAAAGTAATTCTAATTAATTTAAATTTGTTACAAAACTTCACTAAATAAAGTACTTGAAAATTGAGATTGAAAACAGATGGAAAGCAATTAAAAAATGTAAATGTTTCCTAAATTGGTAGAACTGTTCGTCAAAGGTAAAATAGTGGCCAATACTTGAGAAAAGAAAATAAAGCATTTACGAGAAACAGATACTCTTGATACAGTTACAGTTTTTGAGTTTTCCAGTTTCTTTCTGATTAGGTAATAAATTAAACTCCCCTTTACCATACTATAGGGAAGAAAATTTGCCTCCCCCCAAATGCCAATTTGGCATATTGATTATTTTAAATTAATGTTACTTGAATGAGATGCAAGACGACAGTGGAGTAGGTGGAAACTACACATTAACCTTCTGTCAGGAACAAACTGGCATCACAAAGAAATTATAGAAAAATCATCCTGACTAGCCAACTGAACACTAGCTGGACAGAAGCCTTATAAACAAGGAATTACCAAAGAAGCCATATCACCACAAGACTGGCAAGACGTACGGAGGCACAAGAGGGCTGGCCGGGCTCTCATGGGTGGCAGCTGAAGTCCCAGAAGGACATTTCAGCCATCAGGAGTGTTTCCCCTGAGAAGCGTGGACTCTAAATCCCAAGCTGGCTCCCCAGCCTACAGCACCAGAACCAGGAAAGGAGCCCAAATAATATACAGCTGTGAAAATCAGTAGAATTTCTGTCCACCAAGGAGAGATGGCTAGAAACGTGGAGAGCCTGCTAAAGGACCAATGCACAAAGTTTCATTTGCAGCCACTGTCCCTGGGCTTTATCAGAGGGAGGCTGAGCAGACTAGAACCACGCAAGGCTAATCTGGGGTTGGTGGCTCTGAGAGGAGAGCTGAAGGTCAGCCACCAGGATCCCTGTACTGAGTCATTCCTCATGCTACACAAACTATCTTTCTCAGGCAAAGCACTCCCCTCCATGTGGCATCAGCCTGAAGAAACCAATAGCCACAACACAGGAATCCATCTTGCCCCACTATGCGGAGCTTAAACTCAGCAGCCGAAGGCACTTTCAGTGATTTCACCCTAACAGGAAGCCTGTAGGAAGAAGATGATCTCTGGGAGTTTTGAGACTTTAGTTGACCCTCTCCCAGACCCGGTGCTAGTGAAAGCCAGCCTTGATGTACAGCTTGGTTCCTTCTGCATACACCCAGGCCCAGCATAGTGGGGAACAAGCTGTGGATCACTGATAGCTCCAAACAGATCACTCAGGGCCAGTCACAGGCAGAGTTTGACTTAGGGCTGCACCAGAGTTTTTGCAAATATACCTAATACATAGAAACAGAAAGAAAGAGACAGAGAAAATGGGAAGACAAAGAAAGAGGTACAAATGAAAGAACAAGAAAATTCTCCAGAAGAAGAGCTAAATTAAATAGAGGAATGCAATTTATCAAATACAGAGTTTAAAGTAAGGATTATAAGAAAACTCAACAGAATGAAAAAAGACCAAAAAAAACATAAAAAAGACCAGTCAGAAATAAACAATGCAATATCTGAAATAAACAATACACTGGAAGGAATAAAAAGTAGCTTAGATGAAGCAGAAGATTGAATCCGTGATTTAGAAGACAAGGTAGAAAAAAACACCCAAGAAGAGCAGCAAAAAGAAAAAAAACAAGGAGAGTTTAAAAAAACTTTGGGACAACATGAAGCATAACAATATGCACATCATGGCAATACTGGAAGGTGGAGAGAGTTAGCAATGGACTGAGAATCTATTTGAAGAAATAATGACTGCAAACTTCTTTAACCTGGTGAATGAAAAGACACACAAGTCCAAGAAGTACAGAGAGTCTTAAATAAGTTGGACCCAAAGAAGCCCACATGAAAGCACATTATAATTCAACTGACAAGGTTGAAAGACAAGGAGACAATCTTAAAAGCCACAAAAGAAAAGCAAGTAGTTACCTACAAGAGCACTTCCATTTGACTGTCATCTGATTTCTGAGCAGAAACAGTTCAGGCCAGAAGGAATTGGCATGAAATACTCAAGGTGATGAAAAGCAAGGAGTTACAACCAAGGCTAATTTACCCAGCAGAGCTATCATTTAAAATTGAAGGAGAATTAAAGACCTTACCAGACAAGAAAAAGCTAAAGGACTTTGTTAACACCAAAAAAGCACTGCAACAAATGTTAAAGGAGTTGCTTTAAGAAGGACAAGAAGAAAATGAAACAAAAAAAGGACAGCAGTTTAAAAATAGAATGGCAATAAATACATATCTATCAATAATCACCTTAAATGCAAATGTTTTAAATGCTCCAGTCAGAAACTATAGGGCATCTGGATGGATAAGAAAACAAGACCCATATATATGCTGCCTCCTAAAGACCCACCTCAGAATGAAAGATACACACAGACTAAAAGTAAAGGGATGGAAAAAAGATATTTTGTGCAAATGGAAAGGAAAAAAAATGGTAGAGTAACAATACTTATATCCAACAAAATAGACTTTAAACCAAGGCTATAGCAAGAGGTGGGGCACTACATATTGACCAAGGGAACAACCCAACAACAGGGAACAATAAAAAGAACAACCCTAGTAAATATTTATGCACCCAACATAGGAGCACCTAAATCTGTAAAGCAAATCTTGACGGATATAAAAAGAGAATTTGACAGAGATACAGTCATAGTAGGGGATTTTAACACCTCATTGACTTCAATGGATAGATCATCCAGACTGAAAATCAGCAAAAAGACAGCCATTCTAAATGACACACTAGATCAAATAAATTTAATTGATATCTTCAGAGAATTTCATCCCAAAGCAGTAGAATATACATTCTCTTCAAGTGCACATGGAACGTTTTCTAAGATAGACTACATGTTAGGACACAAAACAAGTCTCATTAAATTTAAGAAGACTGAAGTGGTATCAAGCATCTTCTCTGGCCATAATGCTATGAAACTAGAAATTAATCACAAGAATGAAACTGGAAAATACACAAAGACATGGAAACTAAATAACATTCTATTAAACAATGAATGGGTCAAAATGAGATCAAAAAAGAAATCAAAAGATACTTTGAAACAAGTGAAAATGAAAATACAACAACCCAAAATCTGTAGGACACAAGAAAAACAGTTCTAAGAGGTAAATTCATAGCATTACAAGCCTACCTCAAGACGAGAAAAAGCTCAAATAAACAATTTAACTTTGCAACTTAAAGAACTTGAAAGAGAATGGCCAAGAAAGCCTAAAGTGAGTAGAAGGAAAGAAATAACAAATATCATAGCAGAAATAAATAAAATAAATCTAAAGAAGCAATACAAAAGACCAATGAATCCAAGAGCTGGCACTTTGAAAAGATAAACAAGATTGACAAACCCATTCATTTCAATTAGTTTCGCCTTCATATATTTGTCTAATTTGTCAGTATAATCAACCAGTTCTGTGAGGATCCTGATGACCAGTGTTTTAAACTGTGCATCTGAGAGTTTTGCTATTTCTTCATCGCTTAGATCTATGGGCTCTGGGGCTTTGAGATCTTGTGACATTTTTGGTCTGTTCTGGCCCTTTAAGTGTGAGAAGCGGTGCCTTGGACTCCCAGGTCGCTGGGTTGTGACGCTGTATGTGGGGGTGTGGTCAGAGCGGGGAAATGGCGACCCCCTCGGCTGTTTCTCACAGCTGGGTGAGGATTAGCATCTTAGGTGGTTCACCTGGGCCAGGCCACTCAGAGTCGCTGGGTTATGACGCTGTATGTGGAGGTGGGAAGGAACACACCAAGGCACATCATCATTACATTAGCCAAAATTAAAATGAAGGAGAGAATCCTAGAAAAAGCAAGAGCTAAGGGGACAGTCACCTACAAAGGAGTCCCCATCAGACTGTCAGCGGATTTCTCAAGAGACCTTACAGGCAAGAAGGGGCTGGAAAGAGATATTCCAAGTCATGAAATCCAAAGACCTACAACCAAGATTGCTCTATCCAGCAAAACTTTCATTTAGAATGGAAGGACAGATAAGGTGCTTCTCAGATAAGATCAAATTCAAGGGGTTCATCATCACCAAGCCCTTATTATATGAAATGTTAAAGGGACTTATCTAAGAAAAAGAAGTTAAAGAAACATGAACAGTGAAAGGACAACAAACTCACAGTTATTAACAACCACACCTAAAACAAAAGCAAACTAAAAGGACAGCTAGATCAGGAGTGTAAACATAGAAATGAAGATCTCAAGGAGGGTTAGCAACAGGGGAGTGGGAGGAGGAGAAGGGGGGAGAAGGTACAGAAAATAAGTAGCATAGACAGTAGATAGAAAATAGATGGGGGGCAAGAATAGCATGGGAAATATAGAATCTAAAGGAATTGAGACACATGGTCATAAACTAAAGGGGGGGTAATGGTGGGGATGGGGAGGTAGGGTAGAGGGGAATGAAGGGGGGAATAGAACAACTGTAACAGCATAATCAATAAAAAAAATTTAAAAAAAAAAGATTGACAAACCCTTAACCAGATTCATCAAGAAAAAAGAGAGAGGACCCAAATAAATAAAGTCAGAAATGAAAGGGAGACATAACAATTGACACTAAAAAACCCACAAAGAATTGTAAAAAAATATTATGAATAACTGTATACCAGCAAACTGGACAATGTGATGAAATGGATAAATTCCTAGAAACATACAGTCTTCCAGAAATAAATGAGAATCAAAGAATCTGAATAGAAGATTACACTCAGTGAAATTGAAGCAGTAACCAGTGAACTCCCAACAACAAAAGCCCTGCACCAGAAGCCTTCACAGTTGAATTTTACCAAAAATTAAAAAAAAACACTTACACACATGCTTCTCAAACTATTCCAAAACATTCAGTAGGAAGAAAGACTCCCAAGTTCATTTTAAGAGGCCAGCATTGTAGTAATTCTAAAACCAGATAAAGACTCTACACAAAAAGAGAAAATTATAGGCCAATATCCCTGATGAACATAGATCCTAAAATCCTCAACAAACTATTAGCAAACCCAATACAAAAATTCATCAAAAGATCACATACCACAATCAAGTGGGATTTATTCAAGGGATGCAAGTTTGTTACAACATTCCCAAATCAATAAATGGTATTCACTACATAAACAAAATGAAGGACAAAAACTACATGATCCTATAAATAGGTACAGAAAAGGCATTTGATAAAATCCAGCACCCATTTATGGTTTAAAAAAACAAACTTCTCAGTAAACTAGGAACACAGGGAATGTACCTAAACACAATAAAAGCCATATATGACAAATTCATACTCAAATTCAGCATCATACTCAATGGGAAAAAACTACAAGCATTCCCCTTAATATTGGGAACAAGATAGGGATATCTGCTTTCACCTCTCTTATTCAACATAGTACTGGAAGTCCTAGCCACAGCAATCAGAGAAGAAGAAATGAAAGGCATCCAAATTAGAAAAGAAGAAGTAAAACTGCCCTTATTTGCAGATGTCATGATACTGTGCATAGAGAACCCTGAAGGTTCTGCCAAGAAACCACTAGAACTGATAAATGAATTCAGCAAGACACTAAGTTAATATCCAGAAATCAGTTACATTTTTATGTGCCAAAAATGAACTATCAGAAAAGGAAATTAAGAAAACAATCCCATTCAAAATTGCTTCAAAAAGAATAAAATACTTAGCAAAGAATTTAACCAAGCCTGTAAAAGACCTGTACTCAGAAAATTATAAGACACTGAAGAAAGAAATTGAAGAAAATACAAATGAGTGGAAGCACATAGTGTGTTCACGGATAGGAAGAATTACTATCATTAAAATGTCCACACTACCCAAAGCAATCTATTGATTCAACACAGTTCCTATTAAGATACCAATGACATATTTCACAGAACTAGAACAAATATTTCAAAACTTTATATGGAACCACAAAAGACCCTGAATAGCAACAGTAATCTTGAAAAAGAAAAACAAAGTTGGAGAAATCATGCTACCTAATATCCAACTATAAGGCCACAGTAATCAAAATAGCGTGGTACTGGTATAAAAACAGACACACAGATCAATGGAATAGAATAGACAGCCAAGAAATAAACCCACATCTTTATAGCCAGTTAATATTCAACAGTGGAAGCAAACATATGCAATAGTCTAATGACAGTGTGTTCAGTGAATTGTGTTGGGAAAATTGGACAGATATGTGCAGAAAAATAAAACTAGACCACCTTCTTAGGTCACACACAAGATAAATTCAACATGGATTAAGACTTAAATGTTATACTTGAAACCATAAAAATCCTAAAAGAAAACATAGGCAGTAAGATCTCAGACATTAATTACACCAACACTTTTCTTTTTCTTTTTTTTTTTTTTAAGAATTTATTTATCTTTAGAGGGGAAGGGAAAGAGAGAGGGAGAGAAATATCAATATATGGTTGCCTCTCATGCGTCTCCTGTTGGGAACTGGCCTGCAACCCAGGCATGTGCCCTGACTGGGAATCAAACTGCAATCCCTTAGTATGCAGGCCCGCGCTCTGTCTACTGAGCTACACCAGCCAGGGCCAACATTTTTTTTTTGCAATATCTCCTCAGGCAAGGGAAACAAAAGAAAAAATAAACAAATGGGACTACCTCAAACTAAAAAGTACTTGCACAGCAAAGTAAACCATTCACAAAATAAAAAGACAACACATTGAATGGGAGAACATATTCACTAATACATCTGATAAAGAGTTAATATTTAAAATTTACATAGAACTTACAAAACTCAATACCAAAAAAAATGAACTATCCAATTAAAAAATGGCAGAGGACCTGTATAGACACTTCTCCAAAGAGGACACACAGATGGCCAACACACATATGAAAAGATAATCAATGTCACTAATCATCAGAGAAATGCAAATTAAAACTACAATGAGATATCACCTCATACCAGTCAGAATGACTATTACCAATAAATCAACAAACAAGTGCTGGTGAGGATGTGGAGAAAAGGAAACCCTTTTTCCCTCTTGATGGGAATGCAGACTGGTGCAGCCACTGTGGAAAGCAGTATGCAGAGACCTCAACAAATTAAAAATTGAACTTTTATGACCCAGTGATTCCACTTCTGTGAATTTATCTGGAAGAACCCGAAACACTAATTTGAAAGAACATAAGCACCTGCTATGTTCATTGCAGCATTATTTACAATAGCCAAGATTCAGAAGCAGCCTGAGTGTCCATCAGTAGATGAGTGGATAAAAAAGCTGTGATACATTTACACAATGGAATACTACTCTGCCATAAAAAAGAAGAAAATATTGCCCTTTATGACAGCATGGACAGAGCTGGAGAACAGTATACTAAGTGAAGTAAGCCAGTCAGAGACAGACAAGTACCATATGATCTCACTCGTGTGTGGAATCTAATGAACAAACTGAACTAATAAGCAAAACACAGACAGACTCGTAGATGGCAAGCAGACTGACGAGTTCTCTCAGGTGGGGGAGTTGGGGGTAGTAGGAAAGAAAGAGGACTCAAGGACAGGGACAACGGTGTGGTGATTGTGGAGGCTGGGGAGGGTGTGGGTGGAGGAGGAAGAGGGCATAAGTGGGATAAAAGGTAATGAAAAAAGTACAATAAAAAATAAAATAAAGTTACTTGAGAAACAACCAGTGCAAGGAAGACACTCTGACCTTCCTCTCCCCGTCTCCCTGGAAACAGAAATAAACCTCCCACGTGAAAAGTGCCCTCCCTGTACCAGGAGGTAGAGACACATCCCTGTCCCAGGGACAGGGAACTTAGAGCTGAGAAGAATGTGTGAATAAAACATGTTACTTCTTTACTAATTTACCACCCCAGGCTCAAACTTTTTATCTTGATAGTTCTTCACAAATGTATTGTTCTTTATCTTAAAAATATAAAGCTGCTTGCTTCGGTTATTTCATAGTTTCCATACCTATGAGACCTCTGTACACAGGAATTAAATTTTATTTTCTCCTGTTAATCTGTCTCATGTCAATTTAATTATTAGACCAGCCTGGAAAATTAGAAGGAAAATGTTCCCCCCCACCCCCGTCTGTCACTGATAAATGAATTAGCATTTTGAGACGAGCTGGCACCCACCACACAGGCAGATAGCCACTTTTCTAGGAATCCACTGTCTCTCTGGAGCATTGTATCTTTTATTGGTATTTATTGTAATAACCCAGTATTTTGATGGTTGCAAAATCTGGCTGGTCTGCACACTTTTGAAATCTGTTAACAGTGATAAGGATATTTAGACATTAAAGCCGCAGAAAACTGTGTGTTTTAGCTCTTGTTTACTTTACATAAAGCTCTAACTACCTCAGGGAAGTCACAGCAATGCATGTAAATGACAGCGAGTCTTCACGGTCAAAGGGGACATCCATTTTATTGAAGGCAAGCCTGTGACTCAGAGGATGATCCACACTCCCGTATCTGCTCTCAGATTTCTCTAGCACCACCCTTAGGAGGACCTCTCTGCTCTCGGCCGGGGAGTCTGTGATTAGGAGTCGAAGCCAGTCCATAAAATGGCATCTTGTACTATGTAAGCAAGAGCAAGTCGCCTTTCTGAATCTCAGTTTCCTCTTCTATGTGTGAGTTAAAGGGATTAGTGCAGGTTAAATCTGCAGCACATAGTAACTGCACCTTGTTAGGGTTGAATACTCATAGGTGTTACATGTTTCCTTCTGCTACCCCAAGCCATCCCGTATACGTATAGCTTCAAGCACCACAAGGTAAGTTGCTCATTTTTAAAACCTTAAAACTCACTCAACTGAAAACAGCCTCATAACATAACTGAGAAACATAGACACATTTCAGGAAGCAGATGAAAAGGAAGCTTCTGCAACACATATTGTACATAGTTTTCTCCAGTTATGGGTCAGAGAGGGAAGATTAATAGATACTCCAGAAGACCTTCACCAGACATCTCTTTGTTACTTTGGACAGAGATTTTGCTACTTTGCTTCCTTAAGCTAATAAGCTGCTTTCCCTTTTACCTTGTAAAACAAAAATATTACAACCACATGATGAATAACTAATGCTGGGCCCTCCATCTTTTTATTTGTCACTTTAGATTTATGTGATTGGCATGCTTGTCTTATGCTTAATATGTAGATGTTGGACATGGCGGACGCCTGAAGGACCTGTGGCTTTTCCCAGACAGTCCAGATCCAAAGCCTTGATTCAAATCAGCACTTCAACAGGCTGTACGCATGGTACTTATCAAGAATCTACAAGACACGGGATGAGATGATGAAGGACAATTGTCCTCGAATATGCCTTTATGCAGACTCACTTCTTAATTTCCCTGCAGATTACTCTCCTTCTCCTTACTTATGTTCTGAAGTTAGGAGAAAGATCTCAGACAATGAGGACGTTGTGCAAGATGTCCACCATGTGGACAGGGGCTTGCTCTATAGAAACACTTTATAAAATATTTCTCCTATCAGCTGTGTCTCAATAACCAGCACCTTTGTCCGTCACAAACCGATTTGAAGATCCTTCGGCTGGTGGCTCCACCACTGCTGCAAGCCAGGGAGCCTGAGGAGAATATGGTTTTGAGGGAGTGCATGTGTGCGGACACAGTTGACTACCTAAAAAGTGTTTGTGTTCCTTTCCCAGAGTGTAGAGTCGTTGATGAAAAAGGTTGCCCAGAACACGCCCTGCCTCCCTCACCCCCTGCATCTAGATGTAGCCATGAGACTTGTTCCTCCTAAGGGAACGGGGACAGAAAGAATACGTGTCACTTCCTGGCTGGGATGGTTAAGAAGATGGTGTGGGTGTGCTTGCCCTGCATCTCAAGGCTCAGGGTGACATTGGGAGCCACTTGTTGAGTCAGGTGGAGCCACAAAATGGAAAAATTCTGAATCCCTGAATCGCTTCTCAGATGTGAGGGGGCTCCCACTCTGCACTGTTCAGTGAGTGAGACATGGACTGTATCTACAGCTGAAGTTGACCTTACCTTAATTAATAGCATGAGTATTAACAATGAAAATGTGCTCGATACAATCCTATGTATTCTTTCCTAGGATAGCATCTGGTCATTGTAATGTACATAGCTAGAAGAAACAATAATTTTACTGCATTAAAATGTAGCTAGTTCACACACGCCTGGTGAGGGTATAAACTGGTACAACCAATGTAGAAAATTGGCATAATCTACCAAAGCTGAACCTTTGTACATTCTATGTCCCAACCACACACAATCCCATAAAGAATGTGGACATATGTTCATCAAAAACATGCACTAGAATGTGGTATATACATGGAATGAAATCTTACCCTTAAAAAGGAAGGAAACTCTGACAAGCTACAATGTGCCCTCAGTGGCCTTGAGGTCATCGTACTGAGTGAAATACGGCACTCCCCTAGAGACAAATATTGCATGACTCCACTCGTACGAGGTATCCAAAGGAGTCTAACTCATAAAAAAGGAAATTAGAATGGTGGCTGCCAGAGGCTGGCGGAAGAGGAAAATGAGGGATTGTTGTTTAGTGGGTAGAGAATTTCAGTTTTGCAAGATGAGAAGATTTCTGGAAAGCAGTTGCACAAAAAGGTGAATGTATTTAAAAATGGTTATGATGGCAAATCTTCTGTAATGTGTATTTTACCACAATTAAATATAAAAACAAAAACAAAATATGTACTAGCATGTTCAGAGTAGCACACTTCATAATAGCCAGAAAGCGGAAACTATCAAAAGGCCTCCAACAATAAAATGAATAATGTGTAGGCTATTCACCTACTGGAATATTACACAGTAATAAGAAATGCATGATCTATGACATAAAAAAATATGAATAAATCTTACAGATGTAATGTGAAGCAGAGGAAGCCGATCAAAAAAAATACACACTGTATGATTCCATTTACATAAATTACAAAAAAAGGCAAAAGTCTTGAATGTTGTTAGAAGTCAAGAGTGAGTGGTAAGCGAAAAGAAGTCAGTTGGGGCAGGTGTATACCTGTATTATTAGTAGTATATTTCAATCAAACCATGTGGTATGATAACTCCAAGCAGTTTGGCTCAGTTGGTGAGCACCATCCTGCAAAACAAAAGGTTGCTGGTTCAATGCCCGGTCAGGGTACATGCCTAGGTTGCAGGATCAGGTCCCGGTCAGGGTGCATCCGAGATTCAACCCATCGATGTTTTTCTTTCACATCAATGTTTCTCTCCCTATATTTCTCCCTCCTTTCCCCTCTCTGTAAAAATAAATAAAGAAAAAGCATTAAAATTTTTATGATAGAAATCAATAGTTAAAATACATTTCCAATTTATTTTATTTTCTCTCTCAAAAAAATCACAGACTAGAGGGAAAAATAAGACCACAAGTGCACCCTCTTACCTGAGGTCAGTACAACTTCTAAAACAGCTGGGGCAAATTTAGAAATTGTATGTGAATGGTCAGCCTGAATCAGGACACTTTAGAATTCCCTATTATTCCTTAAACTCATCACTGTATACAGATTACCTACCTCCTCATCAAATTACCATTCATCTACAAGTACCAACAAGAAATATGTTTAACAGTTAAAATTCTATGGTAATTTTACACCCAACAATGCCTTGTGTTCATAATTTCAATATTAGATCTGATTGAACATGATTAAATATGGTCTGTGCTTTCCAGAATGCGATGTGTGATGGATCTAAATGAACTCATTAGTAGCTAATGCTGTAGAGATCTTTCTAAATGCAAATGTTTAGCTGCCTTTGGCTCATTAATTAATTTAAAGATTGCATAATTATCAAAGTGATTCAAGTACATCTACCACTTTTTATTATTGGATAATGCTTATTTGCATGTGAGCATAAAAAATTAAATTATGTCATCCAAAGATATGGAGCATACTACCAAATGATCATACAGTTCTTATATTTATCTGGAGAAGAATAAAGAAAGGTCAGAGGGGGTGTTCACTTGAACCCATGAAGAGTTGACAACAAATACTTTTCACCGAAATAGGAGTGATAAAACCAAAAGTAGGGAGGGCAAGGAACTAAATGCTGGGAGAACCTAAGCACGATGCTAAAGTAAGCCTGGCGCACAGGAGAGAAGGAGAGCCTGGTTTAATTCGAAAACAGCCCCATCCTAAAAATCTGCTCAGGGAAAAACCAACGTGATAGGAACACCCTAAATTTCAAGTCATTCTTGTGGAATCTAATCATTGGAATCTTCTTTCACAGACCTTAAGATTACTCAAGGTTGTTTAAAAATTAGAAGTAGAAACACAATGATCCATTTTAGACACCTAATGATTTTATTTCACACTCAGGATGAGGATTATTAAGTGACAGTCACCTATAAAAAGGTACTTTAAGGTAGGTGTAATGGTATTTGTTCCAGATCACCATCATCACACGCTCTGGGGAGTCCCAACCAACAGAGTCTGATTAACGTCGTATCCTCAAAGGTAAGAACGAAGCGCTAGAGGTGCTCTGAGGACAAGGAGAAGTGAAACTGAGAAGTGCTTTGGTAGATCCCAAACGGGGAGCCCACTACTTCCCTAAGGTTTTCATCAGCGGGAAACCTCTTCACAAATAAGGGTAGTAGAGTGAGTGCAGAATTGTAACTAAGCACATATTTTCAGACCAAAACCTACTGCTCTGTGAGTGGTGGGCTGTACGGGTATCACCATACTATACGGCTCTCATGGGAAGACATGTGAGATGATTTTAACCAGAGAGCGAGCCAGCATCAGCAGGATTTTATGTGATGCTTTCTCACTAATCTTTGATATATTTTGGAGGCTTTGGGGGTTGAACGGGGATCTTTTCCATTATGCTTGCAAAATATTTAGATGTGCAGGAGAAATCACTGGGAACTAAATTAATCTGCATTTTGTCTATATCTAAAACTCTATCTCGAGTTTTCATGTGGACTTTCTAAATACAGTTTAAAGCATAATATCTGTCCCATCTATCCATTTAAAAAATTGACAATTAAAGCTCATTGTTGTATATTCTGATTATGCCTAATAAAATGTTTAATTCTTCTGTTAAATGTAAAAAGAACATCTCCGAAAATCTTTTCCTTTCCTCTGAAAGGAAAACACCAAGTCTGTGAAAGCTGCAGGAGGGGCAGTCCAGCCTGAAATCCAGAGCTGGGAAATAGTAGCAACCCGCCAAAGCCTGCCCCTCCAATAAGCCAAATATCTGTGTACAGCCTTTTCTTCCCTCACAGAGAACACACTACTCCCTCCTTAAAAGCAGTTACTGAGCTCTGGCTGGTGTGGCTCAGTGGGTTGAGCACTGGCCTGCCAACCAGAGGGTCACCAGTTCCATTCCCAGTCAAGGCACATGTCTGGGTTGGGGGCCAGGTCCCCTGTAGGGGGCATGTGAGAGGCAATCACACTTTGATGTTTCTCTCACTTTCTCCTTCCCTTCCCCTCTCTAAAATTAAATGAATAAATATATTTTTTAAATAAAAAAAAATAAAGTATTGAACCCACCTTAAAATCCAAGATATCTGGGCAAAGTGAAGTCTCCTCCACCACTCTGGATGTGTCTCCCAGTGGACAAGTAACCCATCCCCATCCCTATAGCCACAACATCGTCAATAACCAATGGTGAATAAGAGAAGATAGGCACAATGGAAATTTCTTTTCAGAAAAGAGAAGAATCAAAATATACAGCAGCCTCTGATCCTTAGCAATGATGGAATCTTGCTGGGCAGTAATTAAAGTCTTGCCCTAAAGGTGAAGTATTTCCCTAGTAAGACTGTGGTTCTGGTTTCTGGGAGCAATACCCTTGTTCATTGTCCCCAGAGCCTGTGGCTCTGCCTGGGTGGTTCTTCCTTGTCTATTGTCCCTCCTGACCACGTCTGAGTTTGGAGACATTTCTTTCCTGATCCCGCCTTCCAGGGCGCCCAGTTCTTTTCAGAGTGCTCCAGCCTGAGGTTCACATAGTGCTCAACAATCACAGGCCCATGATTTGTTTGACATTAAAATTTGCTCAGGTGGAAGGTTTCTGGTCTATTTGATCCTGGTCTGGTTTAACCTTCTGTGTCTGTAATCCTCCAGAATTCTTTACTGGGTATTACTTAAACTTGCCTTATTCCCTGGCTTCAGAGTTTAGTCTCTGCTCTTGCCCCACAGAAATGGCTGTCCCTTTGTGGCCATCTGACACAATAGACTTAATCTGATCTTTGTCACTAGCTCTTACTCCCTTTGTTTGGTTGAGAATCTTTTAAGGGCAAGGCTTTGAAAAACAGTCTTTCTTAGTAACACCTTATCTTCTGCCTTTGTGAGACTCTGAGCCATTGACTGTGTAGCCACACAGGGTTCTACTATCTGCCATTTCTTCTTGCAACTTGGCAGGTTCTTGCCTGGGCTTCTCCTCTTTTGCATAATAACCTGAGAAAAGCAGCGAGAGACAGAGAACATACAAATATCCTGGCTCTTTCCAACTGCTTTCTTTAGGGCTAATGATTCTGTAGACAAGGGGTCTGTCTTCCGACTCACTGCAGAAGACAATTGCACTAAATGTTGCCTTGACATTATGAAGTTCACCAACCATCCAACACCTGCAGTTTCTAATTTTTTTCATTGTCCATTTCCTAACAGCTAGGGCAATGCCACACATTTAAAGTTTTTATAATGATAAACACTAATACCTGTATTAGTTAGAATAAGAATTGCACTGTAAAAAAATGACTTTGAATAGATTGATTTTTCTTCCTCTCTCACCGAACATGCTGGTAGGCCAATGCGGGTCGGGTAGTGGCTCTTCAGGAGGTCATTCGAGGCTCAAGATCTTTTCATCCTGTTGCTCTGTATTCCACCAGGGCATTGACTTCCCTGGTTGAAGCTGAGTCAACACTACTCAATAAGCTAGTTTATAGAGACGGGAAAACAAAGTCCAGGGATAGAAGTCACTGGGGCTTTTTTTGCTTTTTTGTTTGTTTGGCTTTGTGGCAGAGTGCTTAGAAGTTACCCATAACAATCCTACTTATGTCCTTCTGGCTCAACTGTCATTTCGTGGCCACCCAGTGAGCGCTGAGCACTGGGGGAAGGAGAGGAAGAAACCCCAGGGGGGTCATTGGCTGCCAGTGCTGTGGGATGGAACCAGGAAAGCCGACTAAAGCCTGTGGGGAAGCTGTGCAACCCCACTAAAGGCATCGGTCAGAACATCCATCTTTACTAGCCTGGGGCAAGCAATTTAGTTCTCAAGTGTGCCAACTTGAAGACGCTGCCTGCACCGATTAGCAGAAAATTTGGTCATTTTCTTGGCCTCTTTTCCCATGTTCAAAACTCCACAGGACACTCCAAGTTATCTTAGCAGTACCCGTAACACCAGAATCCAAGGCACCCTCCCATGACCAGAAGACCTCACCGCCATTTCCCCAAGTCCTGGCTCTGGGAGAGGCTGCCCATCATCTCTCCTGTCGATAGTGTCGCTGTTGCCAGAAGGAAGGCTCGCTCTTCCTGAGCGAGCCAGGGGCAGCTCAATCCCACTCCTAAAACCACCTGAGGCTTCTTCAGGCCTGAGAATTTGGGTCCAAGGCACACCCAGTGCCAGGGAGTAAGGAAGTCCTTCCCTCACGCCACCTCCTACTGCCTCACCATCCCCTCTTCCCATGATGACTGACAGGGAAAACACCCAGTCCCTTAACGTGTCCCCACAGTGTGCATTGCAGTCAGGACCCTGGGGCACCAACACGACAAAGATAAAGAACACAGACCAGCATTGGCACACTTCCCAAAGTCTGAGCTGTTTCATCATATGTCAGATGGTTTTGCTACAAAAGCATTTTATCAGGTGAACTCAATGTCAGACTCGGGGGGAAATCTGTAAGTACAGGAAATTTCATTGACTCAGAATATGAATATGTGAATGCCGCACCTATGAGACCCACTTCTCAACATTTAAGTCAAACACAACTACGGCAGAACATGCCTTATTTATAACTACTGCGCCCTCAATAGATAATCTTAGATTGCTGAAGTGGTTGAATAAGTGACCATTAGTTGGGTGTTCTTAATTTATTGTACATTATTTATTATTAATTTATTATACAATTATTTGTTGAACAGCCATCTTAAGCATCATCATAAGACAAACTTTCTACCTCATTTGCATCCAGCAGGCACAAGGCCCAGCAGGAAGGAACTACTAAGCAGAGTCCTTAGTGCCATGACACCCAAGGGCCGAGGTCTCCAACACGTAGAAGGCATGCAACCCCCACTGAGAGTCAGCAAGGCTGCCAGTCCTAACGAAGCTGGATTGGCTTCCTACCAGCCTTGTCGGAAATGACTACAAACTGGGTGGCTTTAAATAACTAAAATGTATTCCCTCACAGCCCCAGAAGTCTGAAGTCCAAAGGTGGTCTTGCTGGACCAAAATCAAGTGCCCGTGGGGCTGGGCTCCCTCTGGAAGCTCTAGGGGAGAATGCTTCCTAGCCTCTTCCAGCCTCTGGTGACGGTCAGTAATCCTTGGCTTGTGGGCGCATCACTCCATTCGCTCCCTAACAGCCACCTTCCCCTCTTCCCTGTCAAGTCTCCTGTAGCCTCCCACTTACAAGGATAAGTGCGATGACATGTGCCCACCTGGACAGTCCAGGATGATCTCCCATTCTTAACCACATCCGCGAAGTTCTATGTTTGTCATACAAGGTAACATCCCCTAGTTCCAAGAGTTAGGACATGGGTATCTTCTGGGATGTCATTGTTTAGCCTACCCATAGCCATTTTTCAGGTAGGACTTTAGAAATCCTTAGGAGTTAGCCTGTGTATTCTTTCTCCCCACCTCTCTCTAGTCTGGAAGACCTGGTTTGGGCAAAGACACTTGTAGGGACAGGACATATGTGTATAACTAAGGTTTACGTGCACAGTATAAAAAAATTAAGTCATTTTTTAAACTGTAAATCCACTCTATACACTGTCTGTGTCCCCTCAAAATTCGTATGTTAAATAGGAATTTAAAGGTGGGGTTTTGGGGAGGTGATTAGGTCCCGAGGGTAGAGTCCTCGTAAACGGTAGTGACCCCAGGGAGCTGCCTTGCTGCTCCCACCACGGAGGACACAGCTGCGGACCAGGCAGCAGGCGCTCACCTGACGCTGAGTCTGTCGGTGTCTTGATCTTGGACTTCTCAGCTATCAGAACTGTGGAAAATAAATTTGTGTTTGTTCAAGCCACCCAGCCTATGGTATTTTTTCTAATGTCAGTCCAAACAAACTAAGACAGCCACCTAGCCCATTTAAAGAGAAAATGCATGGCCTTAAATTACAAGTCCAATCGTCTGATTAGTCAGGACCAGCACTCCATCAGCACAAGAGCTGGCGCTCCTGAGCGCAGGGATCCCAGCCCATCAGCAGCTGCACCGCAGCCACTGGGCACCGGCTGCGCCGCCTCCCAGGGGAGCAGGTGGTTTAATATGCACCTCCGCACGAGGATGCCCTGAAAAATCCATTCTTCCAGCCAAGCTTTCACAGTAATGAGGCCTGACGCTGCCTCTCCCCATGGATTGGAAGCTGTCCTCATCATCTTTTCCCAGGCTCGGTAAATTTGCATCTTGTCTAACTAATGAGTTTGCATACTTGTTTTTACTGCACAATCTGAATTCAGATCCATCCTTCTGGCTTCCGGATTGGAAACATGTTTATCATCACTACATTTTGTTTCTACTAAATACGGGATTTGCTGTGGCAATTATCCGGAGCCATAATCAGCTGAAGAGGTAGTGGAGTCAGAGTAGGAAAGCTGCAGAGTGGCATTGATATGCACGTGAGCGCGATGCCAGTGCCTGCCGAGGAGGTGCTCTGCCTCAGACGGCTGCCTGAGCAAGGCTGCCCGTGTGAACAGACAAATGAAGGACATTAAGTGATTATTATCTTTTCTCAAAAAAGCCGAAGTACTTTATATGCTGCAATACTGAACTTGATGCTTAAAAGCAACACAATGTGAAATTTAAAAAGAAATGCAACCTACTTTTAAGTGCATGCATTTATTGCTGTTTACTTTCTCCTCTCTGAAAAAACAGTAAAATAATAATACCCCCCCCCAAAAAAAAAGTGTAGAAAAAATACCCTCATTCCCAGTACCAGCTGAAATTACTCAAGGTCTTGATTTGTAAAACATTTTTCACAGACAAGGTAAATCAACCAATGCATACTTTTTAAATGACAGGAAAAAGGAACACAGTTTTGCTTTCCCGAGTGCCATTATTTTGAATACCGCAATTTGCTTTAACCAAATAGTTAAGTCTGGCGTACAGACATTTAAAGGATCTTGCGAAAAGCAGCCAGGGACATGAGCTGTCCAAAAATAAATGCTGGAGTAAAAGTAATGAATAATTATAGCATCATGTGACTCGCCCTAGGATTTGGGTGTGCGCAGGGCATGTTTAATTGCTTATTTACTCAGGCCTATTTCCCATGCTATGCTCAGCAGTGAGAGGCATACAGCCATGGCTGGGTAAAGTTTTGGGATATCAGGGGGCTATTTTCACCCCTCTATTTTTTTTCTCTATATTCTACCTTCAGATAGGTAGTCAGTTGTGTATTCATTGCCTCAGGAGCAGATTCTTCATTTTCCAAAAGGCTTAAGCCCCTTAGAGAATTTGCTAAGAAAGTAAAAGGTAGAAAAGAACATCCATAGATGTCCTTCAGTGGGTTGTGTTAGAGATACAGTGGAGGAGGAGCATCGGGACTCTCCACCATGCACTTACACCAGGCTCTCCTGGACTCGGGGGCGGGGGGGACGAGGGAGGGAGGACACTCTTGGGTGACAGGAGCACAGACCCTCGCCCTGTCCCCCCCCACCCCCCCGTGATGCTGGCAGGAGGCAAGAGCAGGGACAACGAGTCAGCCTTGTAGGGGAGAGACCTGTGTCCCTGGAGAGCACGGGAGAGTCAGGGAGAAGCGGGACCTGAAGGAACCACTCAGGCAGCAACAATAAGCTTCTCAAGGACCTGTGAGCACCAAGCACCAAGGACCTCGTGGCCCTGGACCTTCGCCCCACCAGCCCCACTTTCAGCTTTGAACTCTAGAACTGCGTCTGAACCCGGGGGGAGGGATGGGCTCCTGAGGATGGGTCTGGAAAGGCCCGAGGTGTTTTTCTTCTGGTTTGGTTGTATTAGAGCTCAAAGCCAGATATGATGTTGGATATTAAACAGGAAAGTTTTATTGGGTCCTTAGTTGAGGGATTGATATTTATACTTATTATATAATGAGAGCTGAACAATTATTACATTAATTTCTTGATTAATACAACAAAGCACATGGAAAGGACACCCAGAGAGGAATGTCTTTCCTGAGAAAATGTCAAGGTGTGGCCTGAAAGACGGTTGACAGCACGAGCAGGGCTGGAGATGTCATTCTCAGGAGAAGGCGCAGGCAAAGGTTACGGGACAAGCCCTGAGCCGAAGGACAGAAATTCTTGCTGTGCCTGATGCAGAATAGGTTTGGAGAGCAGGTGCCGCAGGACATAGGAGCTCAGGTCAGATCCCTGCCAGGCCACCAAGAGCTGTTTAAAGGAATTTGGGTCTTACCCTGAAGCCAGGGAAGAACTCTGCTTTGACATTAAACCACCGCTAGTCCAGGTTTCAGAGCTCTTTAGAACACAGGCCTCAGCCTCACCTTGACTGGGACCTGTGTGTGTGTGTAATCGACGGCCAGGCTCCCGGACCCATCAGCACCCCCAGCGCGGCCTGTGTGCTCCACCCGCTCCGCACCCCACCTCCCAGCCCAGCTCTAGCTCATGGCAGCAGCATCCTTTACCTGCTCTACTCTCTAAGCTCCCTGTTTTCGGACAAAGGGAAGCCCAGGAACTCTGTATCTGTGGCAGCGCTGCCAACAAATAGGGGAAAGGGAACTTTGTGATTTGCTTCCACACAAGCCCTTGGGAACCACTACGGATTATGAAAGCCTGACCCGGCCCTGCTTTCCTGAAAACGGTGGGATGTCAGCCTTTCTGCCATGGAAGAACCGAAGAGGTCGGTAGAAACTGTAACCATGTCTGCAGTTTTGCAGATGCCCCGTACTTCTCCTTCCAGAGAGGGCATCCGTGTGGACAACCACGCACATCTCTCCACAGAAGGAAACTAACATCCCCTGCACCGAGAGCTCCAAGGCGCATATTTAATCCTTACAGCAGCCCTGAAAGCGGCATCATCCCGACTTTGTACGTGGGAGAAAAGGGCATTAAAGAACCGACGACAAACTCGCTGAAGGTTGCCCAGCCAGAGAGAGGTCCGCCTGCATTTCGACCCCAGCTGTAATGTAAAACCAAAAGGCAGAAGCGCCCTGGGCCCTAAACACACAGTCACGGCAGAGCAGAGAACTCTGCAAAGCCCTGGGCTTTCTACTCAACAGTCCCGACTCTTCTTCAGAGGAAGACACACCTGGGAGTGCATGTGCCTGCTCTCACTGTGGGAGCGGGTTCTTCCCTCTGGGAGACTCCAGGCATGCTGTGAGTGAGACGCTAGTGTGAACCAACCAGTGTCACCTCAGCACCGTGACCCTGCATTTTCCCCAGTGCATCCAGGGGCAGGACAGGAGCTCCTTCTCCTGGGAGCCACGCTAATAAAAGTGAAAAGGAGAGAAAGATTCTGTTTATTACTGCTAAAATATCAAGATCAGCATGTCTTTTAAGTAGATCTTTCTTATAATCATTCAACTGAGACCAGCTTTTCCACCTGTGTTGTCGCCGAGCTGTCACGATAGGTGAATCGTCATTGTACAGTTTTGGGGGGGTCTGCCCAGGGACAGGAAATGAGAGCAGTGTCTCCACAGTTGGGGGGGTTGCTGGTATGGGGAGAAGGGTCGCAGATGACCGTCACCACGTCGCCGCCACCTCGACTCACGCATTGCAAAGCCACACGTGATGATGCCCCATGTGTTGGTTCACTGAAGGTCGTGATCACGTGGCCAGGCACCTGAGCAGCCTTCTAAGTAGGGTGTGGTTAATGCGAAAACTATGTTTGGGGCCTTAAGTTATTATTCTCTAAGTGATTCTGTGTACATCTTGTGATCACCAGATAGGTGATGCACATCATTTGTTTCTTCTTTGGACATTCAAAGGAAAACGCCCCAGAATTCAATGGACCACAAGACTTGCCTGAGGTTGTCCAAGTTGTTGTTTTCAGGGCCAGATTTCTACACCACCGTCAAGCGCTCAGTGAATAATGAATTTGAGAAACTATTGACTGGGACCAGGTATCAGTACGTGCGCCTTTCTCCACTAACTCAGTGTAAGAAGTAACAAAGCATTAGCACCTACGCCATCAGTCTAGTCCCGGCCCCCTAGAATACCCGTCTTGTCCTGTGCCACTGCTCAACTTCTGTTTAGCAGCTGTTAAATATTCACCTGTAGCTGTTAAACTCTGGGTAAACCTCACTTAACCTGTCATGGCCTCAGTCTTTCCATCAATTAAAACATACGCACACTCACGCACAGCAGTTAGGTTTAAAGGTTATCTTGCTATTCCCTCCAAATTCGAAGTTCTTGTGGCGGGATCATTAGAATATCACCTGTCATCTTCTCCTTCTTATCAAAACACTTCACAATTTTTAACATTAACTCTTCTCGGGTCTTTGATAATCTTGACATTTCATTTAGGTTCATAATCTCAAATATTTATGCAAAATGCATTTTTAATTTCATCCTTAATGTATTGTCATTATTTTGTAATTTACTGTTCTCATTGTCTTAGCAAATGCACAGAGAAGCTATTAAAGGAACCTGGTTTGAAGTCCTGCAGGCAATTATGTTAACCTATCTCGATGATAACCATGATTCATTTTCTCCCATTATTAAAGTTTTTAAGAAGTTAGCTAAATTACTTTGCATAAGAGATAGCTAAAGGTAATAAGGGAAGACTGATAATAATGTAGTTTGGAATTACAGGAACAAAGAATTCTCTAAATTTGCATAACAGTAACCCCTAGAACACATACCCTAGTAAATAAGTCAACTGATTCAAATGAATTAAACATCAGTTGCAAGAACAAAACCATTATGTACTTTCATACATTGTTTTTCTAGGAGGTCATTACCATAATCCCACAGCCTTTTCCTGACAAATAACACGTAGCATCTGCAGTGTGTCGCCCCCTTACATGCCTGTGGTTCTCCCTCACAGCAGCCTTGTTAAATTTGCACTGGTTCTCAGGGTGCAAGTGGGAAAGTGGTCTCCGAGAGTTGAGGTGAAGTGCACAAAGCTCCACCTCCACCGACTCCCGCCGACACTCCTTCCTCTCCTGCATGGAAAGGCCAGAGTGAAGGAAACCGGTGGAGAGTTGGCCCAGCCTAGGTGCTCAGTTGGAGCCGGTGTGAACGTGTAGCAATCTTGACCCTGGTAAGGCTAGCAAACACTGGCCCTTAGTAGGTCTGCAATACCATGATTGGTTCATTCATTGGTTTTTATCCTTCATCCAACCTAAATAGATGTTTCGGTACCAACCATGTGCCAGGGACTCTTTTAAATAAAAGTGATACAAAATAAATTAGTCCAACTCATTCATTCAGTCATTCAGGCAGCCCTTCATTCAAAACAGTTACCTGGTTGGGTCTAGAAATATAAAATGAAGAATGGCCTTACTAGGGTTTTAAATGGCTTCTCTAACAGTAGTTGGTTTAATACTGTAGCTAACGTGGCATCCAAACACTTCATCGCTTAGAAGTCCTTGCCTCCCGAGAGCACCTTCATCAGCTTACTTCCTTAATACTGAGTGAGGACGACGTGAGGATTTAAAAGGCATTCCTTTCGGATTTACTGGGATGTTTTATTTTCTTTCAGTTTGACTATTCAAAAAGCAAGTCTTCACTCTGAAGAACCCAATTTCATTTCGAAACGCAGTATTGAAAATGAAGCAACACCATTTCAAGCTATTTGTCTAAAATGCTGTCATTACCTGTCACGAAGCAATTTTAGTAAATTTCTTTTAAGGGGTAGTAAAGAATTTGCAAAAATGTTATCAAGTTACAATATTAGACGTTAGAGGGGAGTTTTTAAGCAGACTGAGATGAAATCCTCCCTGGGTCTGACGACAGCTGTTTGCCTGAAATGTCTCAGAACAAATTAATTGCTGAAGTATAATTTACATTTAGGCTTTTATTATATTCCCCAACTGAAGATTTCTAGTGTTTCACTTGTCATCGGATTGCTGAGAGAAGTACACGTGAAAATCAATCGCTTTCCTCCTCTTGCTCAGCACAGCTGAGCACGGAAGTTGTTCACTTTGTGAACACAGGCAGAGTAAATGGCTTTTGGGTAAATTAACTACGAAGCACCAGGCATGAATGCCACTCCATAAACTGTTGAAGAAATACAATTTCCTTTCTCTTTTTTTAAAATAAAACTTAGTTTCTGACTCTGAGTCCCCTTCCAGTCTACCCCCTTCCATGAAATCAGAGAGAAAACACCCTTAGTGCTTTATGGAGCTGCTCCCCCCACCCCCCATCTGCCAAATCTCGGAGAGGGATGTGTTTTTCAGATGATCCTTTCCTGGTGCAGGAGATTTGAACATTGTTGTTACATTGTTGGCCTCTTCAGAACTGGAGCGCGTTTGCTACTAGAATTCTAGGCTCTTCTTGGTCCTTGGAAATCCTTCATTTGGCTCTACAGGTCCCATCTGCAGAGACAACTTAATGCTGCTCCTCTCGGGACGTTTTGAACTGCGAGGGAGTGTTGTGTGGAAGCAGGAAATGGTCTCTGCTCTCGGAGTGCACAGGCTCTTCATTCTTTAGTCTCCCTGTCTGCTGCCCAGCCCCAGTATTTACTGTGTGAACTGGAGAAAAATCTCTTGTCCTTCATGTTTCCTACCAACACACACTCTTACTGTAACTGAAAAGTCTACCAAGTTGTCCTAAGAACCTGAGCCTTTGAGTAACAACAGCCGAAGATCTGGAGAACACTTCTGCTGCCTGCACTGCCTGCCATGCTCCTTTTCTGAGGCACTACACCCAGAGCTGGCCAAGCATCTCTCTCTAAATACCATGCAGCAATGACAAGCGCTGCTTAGGAAGAGTAGCAGGAGTGACTTCTGACCGTGTATTCTTGAACATTTCATCGTCTGTAAAGCAGATTTTATAGTGGTACATAGTGGGCAGAATACTGACATCCCAAAAGATGCCCACCTCCAGATCTCCAGAGCCTACGAATACAGTATGTTTTACTACAAGACAAAGAGAAATTAAGGTTGCAGACAGAATTAAATTTGCTGATCAGCTGACCTAAAAATAGATTACCCTGGATTGTCCAAGTAGGACCAGTGTAAAGTCCTGACCTGCGGCTCCTGAATCACTGGAGGCTCAGTGAGGAAAAAGTCTGAGTTAAAAACTCCAGTGAGACCCAGTCACAGGAGGTGGGAGGGGGGACAAACTTTTCTGAGTTTTCTCTACATGAGCTCCAAGTAGGTTCTCACAGTAAAAATCTGAGAAAAATCTCTCATGCTTCTGCAGACAGAGGGGAGAGGAACCATTCTGAATTGTGCCAGAGCACCTTGTTCTTGACGAGGCCTGTCCTCAGAAGCTGGGAAACTGCAACCCAACCTGCTAGGGTCTAACCTGAGCCTCACCAACCTGGGGGAAGCAAAATGCTCAACTGCCATTGGCTTTGGCCACCCTCTCTCTCCTAAGGAGGGAGGAAGAGATGGAAAACATTTGTGAAGATCCCAGTCCAGAGGTACAGCCTCACTGAAAGACTGAGACCTTATCACGGGACGGTACCTCCCACACCCTGCCACATTACCAAAGTCCCCTTCACCGCAGTCTCTTCACCCAGTACGTCATGTCTGGCCTGGCTGCATAGCTCATTTGTATGACATTTTGAATGAAAAGCAGACCAGTGATTGAGGGTTGCAGGAGGCAGGAGTTAGCTACAAAGTGGCCGTACGTGGGAATTATGGGGGGCGCGATGTAACTGTTTATGGTATTTTAGCAGTACAGAAATGGAAATGCTACACTTGGTGACTTCAAGAACCCTATCCTACACACCTCTTCACTTGGCTGACTTTAATTTGCTGTAATAAAACCGTAACTACAAGTAAAATGGCTTTGCTAAGTTCTGTAAGTCCTTCCAGTGAATTATGACACCTGAGTGCAGTCTCGGGGACCCCAAATTTGTAGTCAGAAGGGCGATCTTAGAGATGAGCAAACTTGGCACTAATATAAGTGATTCAACAAACCTGGGAAAAGGGCCAACTCTTTTTCACAGAATTCCAAATAACAAAGACGGGATGAGGGAAACAAAAAATCACCATTAAAGCACAACTGTCGTAACTGACGCAGGAAAGCCGCTGGTGACTGTGAAAACTAAGTGGGCGAAACCCAGAGGCAGCGCTTGACCTGCCCCCCGCCCCAAGGGTAGAATCGGTAACTGGCTTGCAATGGCTGGAGTGTGCACGAAGAAATCTATTCACTTTATTTACAGCACAGAAGCCTTGCAGACACTCTGCCAAATGGTGGAAGTTCCCATCGCCAATGGTAATCATGCTGATGAGGCGTACTCCTTATAACAATGCAGAGTCTTCCTCAAAATCCAAAATGTCAGTCGGACCGAGAAAACATTGACAAACCCTGCTTGAGAAGCATTCTGTCAAATACCTGGCCAGACTTCTTTAGAAAACGGTGAGGCCACGGAAACCAGGGAGACTGCAGGTGGCCAAGGAGACACGGCGACTGTGTGACGTGGTGGCCTTGACTGACCTGGGAGAGGGAAGGGAAGGGGTGTGGATGGGAAAACTGGGGACACCTGAATCAATTTCAGTTTTGTTTCCAGTATCACGCCTAGGTTAGCTTCTTTAAGTAATATACCACTCCCAGGGGAGGCTGGGTGAAAGATGTAAGGACATACTGCACTATGTTTGCAACGCTTCTGTAAATCTAAATGTATTCAAACCTTTTTTTTACAAAAGGACTGACCATTCCAGGCTGGCGAGGACACTGTGACCAGAACTCTCACACTGCTGGCTGAAATGTAAAACAATAAATAACGCAACCAGCTTAGAAAACAGTCTTGCAGTTTCTTAGGAAAATCAGCATGCACACAATTTTCCCAGACATCCATTTGTCATTATTTACCCAAGAGAAATGAAAGCATGTCTTAGACACAAAAAAAGTCTGCACATTATTCCAATAGTAACCACCAAGAGGTGGAGGAACCTAAATGTTCATCAACAGCTTATGGTTAAATAATTTATGGTACATCCATACAACAGAATATCACTAAACGATAAAAAATGAACTATTAATTTATAAAACATGGATGACTCTCCAAGTAATTATGCTGAAGGAGGCTAGACTGTACGCCCCACCAAAAAAGAATGATTCCATTTTTATAAAGTTCTAGAAAATAAGTACATAATTTACAGACAGAGAGCCAACAGGTGGCTGTCTGAGAACGACAGGAGCAGGGCAGGGAGGCGAGGAGAGAGGGGCACTGTGAAGAGAAAGCCTGGAGAGATGCTAGCTTCGCTCTGCGACTGTTTCAGTTGTATACATAGGTCGACACACCAACTTCTATGTCCATAAGAGCTCAATACTGTTTTTTTTTTCCTTAAAGAATGACATAGGTGCTTTACTATATTAAGAGAAATGAAATCGAGTCACACAAGAACAAGTAGAGCATAATCCCCTTTAAACACAAACCTGGTTTTGTTCGTGCACGCACAGCAGTGTGAGTACAATGTAAGTAGCAGAGGCACTAGAAGGGAACGTGCGGGTGGCCCAGCCGAAGCTGGCGGAGCGGCAGAGAGCCCCCTGGGCTCAGTGACCGGGGCAGACCTTTTCCTTTCTTGCTCATGCTGCAGGGTCCCAGAAATGGCTGAGGGGCCTATGATAAGCAGCACCTAAGAATCCTGCTTAAAATTAGATAAAATTCACACCTATGATTTCTCTTTATTTACACCTTTTTACTTCAAACATTTATAAAATTAGCATGTACTACCCGCATAAGGAAAAAAAATTACACAGAATAAAACGCCTGTGCCAGAAGACAACGCTTTGACTGAACATCCACGAAAGCAGAGGGCTACTCTGACCTTGATTAATGTCTCAAAATTAAAGTCCAAGTGAGGTAACTGAAATCAAAGCCAAAAGAGCGAAACGTGAAACACTATGCCTTCAGAACCTTGGTCTTAATATCGATGCAGTTTCTGATGTTTTTCTATAAATAATAGATTACAAAATGGATGCTTGGCACAGAGTTGCTTTTTAAAGTGCCTTTTCCAATTCCTGACAAGGCAAAAAATAAAACGTAGTACAGACTAAGGGAAAGACACCAGAAAATACCGATAACATGGCACAGGAACGGTGACCCTTGTCCCCGTCGTCCAACTGGGCTCCAGGCAGAAAACAATCACAGGATGGGACCTGTGAGGTCCCATCACAAGCAGTCCGTTCCATCAACTACTTCCACAGTCGTGCCAGTAACAGTCGTGCTTTGTGCCTCTAATTCAACCCATCATTTTCAACAAATGATCCTGTGAAACAAGTGTTTTTTTCTCTGGCATGTTTGTAACAGTAAAAGCAGTAACAATAATAACCATGCCACGTATGAATGCCTAATTATGCTGGTTATTGGGCTAAATTATGACTACTAATCCTTAAAACCTCCAAAGCAGGTTATTTCCTATAGACATTTCTTACAGACAAGACCTTGGTGCTCAGATGTAAAGCAACTGTTCAAACTCACATTCATAGGAAACACAGGTTTTGCCCTTCAGGAACTCCATCGAATGTCAGAGCTATAGGATGCAATTTTACAACCAGAACTATGTCTAGGTGCTGAGAGGGGCAAGAGGCACCCAACCTAAAGGCAGAAGTGGGCAATGAGTGGGTCAGTGGGTGGCCTGCCTTCCCAGACGCCCCTGACTTGATTGGATCTAGCAATTAAGAATTAAGTAAATAAGGGAGGGAAGAAAGCACTGCAGGAAGAATAAAGAAACCTGTCAGGAGGTACAGGTATTTGTGTGGCTAGATGAGAATGTGATTGAACACCGACAACAAAGTTCCCTCAGCCACTTCTATTCACAGCGACTCATCAGAACACCCCAGTTCCCTGACAGCCACTATTCCACAGCCCCCCCCCATCCCTAGGCACTGGCGCAAATTCTCAACGACAACCCTGAGCAGCCCTAACCATAACCCATCTGAAAGTCCCTCTCATTGTGGCCGGCTTCTAACCTCTCCCCAAAAGCCTACGTAAGCTGGCAAACACACCTCCTGGACATACTAAATGTTCAACAAGTATTTGCCAAAGAAACAAAAGGGGAACCAAGACTTGGGAAAGGTAAAATGTATAAAAAAATAGCATTTAAAAAAAGTCCTAAAAGAATGACTGTATGACATTCATTTGCACATGTACTAGAAATCTAGCTCCCAACGATATTGGTATATGCCACTAAGTATTAATTGAATATAACCTATATATTGTGCTCTGTGGTGAAAATATTTTCTCCCATGTTTACCAAAACTTACCCACATCTTTAACATTTAGTGACTAGTAACACAGGCTTAAACATAACTGTTTTCTGCTAACTTCTGCAAAATGGTTGTCATTTATGTTATTGTTTTTATTTGCATATGTAGTAAATATACAAAGCACTTTCCCCAAGAAATCTCCCTCTACTAATTCCTGAGTGACTTCTTTTGAAAGAACAGATCCACTTAATGCCAGAAAATAGGTGAGTTGCAAGTCTTTCAAGGTGCCTGTTGAACAGGTGTGCACATCAGAATCAATTGTGGAATTTGTCCTACAAATCCATCACTATGTTTGCTGCATCCCTGTTTATCACAGGTAACAATGATGAAGTAGATATGTATTACAGGGGCTAAAGTGTGCAACACAACACGAACATTCAAAATCAAAATGGTACCATACAGTGCGCTTTATACAACCAAGCACTAGTCCCTAAGGGCTTTAAATAATGGGTGTGGCAAAAGTAAAGGAGATTTGCAGTTGTTCGTATGGAAAATAATACAATAATGCATAACACAAAAATAAACGTTTTCATGTACTCAGAGCTGCAATCCTACTTTGGCCCCAGCCTACCTGTTAACAGTTTTAATCCTCCTACCTCATACCAAGAGTCAAATTTTACAGATAGGGAACCCAGGGCGGTAATTCCTTTGGCCAAATCCCTAGTAAATAGTGGAGTTGGGACTCACCCCAAGCGGCCAGGCAGAATTCATGCTCTTAGCTCCTATGGTACAGAGAAGTACTTAAGTATGTCCTTACAGGACAAAAGCCTCTGACAATCTCAGTGAAAAAGTGTTTCTGAAATCAATGAATATTACAATCCCATTTTAAAATGTATTAAAAATGCCTGGAAGGACAGACACCACAGTATTTTAACAGTTGTTACCACTGAGGAGGAATTGGTAGGGAGCTTGGAAATGAAATTTTATTATTTCCCAATTTCTTTATAAGCATGCACTTTATATATACAGTATTTGAACTGCACAACCCCTTCCTTTCCTGCCCTCCATCTGTGGCATATAAACAAGCATTAAAAAAAAAAGCACACATACTAGTACTATCTTATCAGCCAGTAGTAGGGTTAAGGGTAGGACCAGGTGTCTTATTTTAAAAAGGATTTTAATGGACTCTAGTTAATGAACATTGCTAAAAAAAAAAGTAAAGTTTACTTACCTCTCATTTAGTCTTGATTCATCTAACTTCAAACTTAAGTTTATTTCCATATGCTAAAATGTCAACCACTTCACGGACAGCATTCAAAAACCTATTACACAGGTACAGTTTTATGTCACATTAAACTCCATTCGAAGTACGTGATGACCGCAGGCCTTCATCAGGAGATCCAAGCCGCCCGCGTGGCTCTCTCTCCACATCTGCTGGGGGCTTGTGCTCCGGCCCGAGCTCCACTGGGGGATGCTGCTCGCCAGGCACCCGAGTTGGAAAATCAGGTATTAACCTAGGGTCAAGGAGTTCGTATGCCAACTTTCTTTTACTTTTAAAACATCTTTCCATGTATGTAAATTCAGTAAATAAAAGCTTATATGGAAAAGCTCTGGACAACGTGTAGATTTTTTTCAAAACTCCCTGATTTGAACATGTGAGATTCTGGAAGCTGTTTTCCAATGTCTGATCTCAGATTGAGTTCAGTGAGACTGGATTTGTAATGCAAGAGTTTCACCGTTTGAGGCATCCATTCAGTGCCTGAATGCAAAGTAGTCCTGCCCAGTAGCCTCTAACCCATGCTTTTGATATATCTGACAGAGGCCATTATACTTTAAAAAAAAAAAAAAAAAGGAACTGTGGTATCTTTTTCTTTGTAGAGTCCCCCCACTGGTGCTAGTTCTTAAAATGTGAATTGTTTGCACAACTGATCATACAAACCCAACAACCAAGAAACATTAATAATTGTCTTCTGTACTTTTACTAAACACTTTGTGTTTAATATATTTTAAATTATAAAGAAATTACAAGGAACTCCTAAAAAATTTAATACAAAAATATTACAAGTTAGGACAAATAGCATTGAGATATGACATTTAAGAAGAAACATGCAGAAAAAGTAGCACAGGCTTAACATTTCATTGTTGACAGAATGCTCTGGTACAGCAGAGAAAAAACACCATAAAACTACTGTCCATAGTGTCTTTTCCTCCACTGCGTTTGCAAAGGAATATACTGAGGAAACAGCAAACTTTAACCTGATCTGCTATGTATTTTCATAGGTAAGAAATCTGACCTATTGTATAAAGTATAAGACCTACAGAATTAAAAATAACCCTTTCTACGACTACTCAAATTGATTTAGGCTTTACCTCAAGCTTCTATGGATTATAATCTTTAGTAGACTGACACTTTTGAAAAAGTGTAAAATGCAGAATATTAACAATCTATGCCATGCAATAAGTCAACCCTTTGAAAATGAAAGGCTGTCAGAAAGTTCTAGCAATTGCAGTAGCTTATCGTTTAGTAAAACATGTCATGGTTATGCCTGTATTAGTTTCTGCTTAAAGAAATAGAAGGGAAAGGTAAAAGACCTGGAGAATACAAGTTCTTATAAAACAAAACAAAACAAAAAATGCAAACAATGATTCTTTTAAAAAAGACTCCTAAGTAACTCTAAAGGAGTTGGGATTAATTAAAACCAGATGGTGCCTAGTATCTTTCCTAATAGATTGTAAGGTCTTTTTCGCAACATAAGCAACTAGTTAAGAGAAAAATGATTAGTTAATAGGTTTATATGCAGAAAAAAATGTCATTAAGTTGAGCATCCTGCCCTAAAAATCTTCAACAACGCACTGTTTTGTGCTCAACTGCATGCTAACAAGCAAACGAATCTGAGGTCTCTTTCACTTTATGTGAACCGATGTCCTTTAATACGGTATTTTTCAAAATAATTCAAACATATTATTCCTTAGCTGATTAAATGCTCTATTTTTCTTTAATAAAAATAGTAAACAATCCCCTCATTTAAAAAATCTCATCTCCAGCGAGAAGTAATAAAATAGTAACATTTGTATTTTATCTATGGGCTTACTGTAACGAGTATATCTTGGAAAACTATTTATGAAAACAGTGGACTGGGTTCTTATGGCAGTTGTTGTAATTGGTAACACCAGTACGGGAGAGAACAGGCAGGTTGTATGTTTTGAAGACTAACTCAGAGCAAAAAAGTTTATTCTGTAATAGAACATTGGAGGAGTAAATGCAATTAAAATGTAAACAGGAAATTGTAAACAAGAAATAGCATCCCTCTCTCTTTACTTGACTGAACAGTCTATACAAACTACATAGATATCAAAGATTTTATATATGTACACAGCCAACATAATATCAAAATATATTTTATTCTGGACCTCTTTCGGATCTGATTCAAATTACAGTTGTCAAAGCAATACAATGCAAAGGGGAACTGCAACAACAACAAAAAATGTGCCTAGAAAGGATAAAGGGTCACAGGGGACAAATCATTGTGATGTGGAACCGAAATACATTGTGAGTGTAATTAACATGGTCCAGGACAGCATAGAACATCTATAATCAGTCTTCCTTACACAATAATCATGAAAACTGAACAATAAAGTTCTTTAACATGTACAAAAAACTGTCATGGGCTGGTTTACACTTTTACAACAGTTTTAAAGTTAACGGGATAACTAAAGAAATGATGCAGACATTTTAATCCAGTGCTATAGGTAGGCTCACAGAATTAGACCCAAAGGATTTGTAAAAATCAGAATCAGAACATTATAGCTACAATGTCAAAGTCAGGAAAGAAGAAAATTACTTCTGCATTTAGGGATTACACAGCTACAAAATGCAGTCTGTGGTTTTTGTTTTTAATGAGATGGGTAAGTACATCAGACTAGATACAACATGCAGAATGTTTTTTTAAACTTATCCAGAAACTCCAAAGAAAACATCATGAGATAGCTTACTAGGGGGGGAAAAAGCCTTAGTTATTCACCCTGCTTCAACACTGTCAACATAAAGGCAGAAATAAAGAATGCTGCTATTAATACTTCAGAACTACACGGATAAGACATCAAATTTCTAAATCAGTGTATTAAAAAAGGTGAACACTTCCTCTTTTCTCTCTCTCTTCTACGTTAGCTAGAGTCATGTTAAAAAAAGAAACAAACAAACGGATGCTGGGTGTGACACTTCAGAGCTACTACCGGAAGGAGTAATAATTCATAACTTTCCTACCTCTTTCCATCCCTGCTGATTCAGAGGGGAAAAAAAACAAATAAACCCACAAACCAACCAGGGTCTCTTGTAGATTTGCTGCTATTCCCCAAAATGCTGGCATTTGCTGCCATGCCACAATGTCGGTCCACTGAAACAGGACTTTCGTGGGAGCTGTCAACAGTAGTTCACCAAATCCAAGTACCATCCTTAGCATGTAAGAATAAATGCAGGTTCTATAGAAGTGTACAATGTGCTTAAGAAAATGAAAACTGTTTTGAGAAGAATAAATAGCACTGCGTTTGAAATTTATTTTTCTGCTTCTCTAGCAAAACTTTTTGCTGCCATAAAGATGGCCATTTGTGATTCCTTTAAGTAGCAAAAATGCATACTCCTTATTAGGCCTCTATTCAATAGTTTACATTACTCCTAATGAAATCATTCTACATAAACAGCTCCTTAAAAATAGTACTCTCTCATTAAATCTAATTTGACAGAAAGAAGTTTAAGGAAAAAAGGAGTGCTTTATAAGTTAAGTGAAAATGTACAAATCTTTGGCCTTTCTCTTGACATTTTTATATGTCAAAAAGCAAAACAAAACAAAACAAACCTTCATGTAATTCAATCTCATGATTACTTTTGCACCATAATTTGTTTTTTACACCACAAAAGGAGGCACTTTCAGTATCTGTAAAAGGTGTTTAATCCTAAAATATACTTACTTAGGAATAATTAATTAAAAGAGAATTCAACACACTCTAAGACCTATTAGGAGATTACACACTATCATTTCCAAAACTCGTTTGAAAGTCAATGATGGTACCTGATCAACAACAGGGAATGAGGACGGGAACAAACATGAGACCTGATGGGATTTCCTACATGAAGAAGAACAAAGATTTCCTTCACGATGTTTAAGGGCAACAGCTGCTCTTTAATTCTATTTTAATAAGTGAGTATTCTACTCATTCAAGTTTTCCTTTCTCTTTTTCCTTATGGTAAATTTCTTCCCTATACAACAATGATATATAATGAATACCACAGATAATCTACTGGAATCAGCTGAATTTCAGGAATATGTTCTCAGAAAAAACTAAACGAAAAAATGAGTAAGAACCTCAAATATAGAACTTAATGGGCTGTGGAATCTGGCCTCCTGCAATCATGTTACTGCCCAGATCAGAGGCGATCTGGGTGTTGTCTGTTGGAGCAGCATCGTGGCACATCAGCAGGCAATGAGGATGTTGAGAACAGCAGCAAAGACAAACAACTGTATGCTTGTAAAGAACCCAGGCCTACAAAATGGATACCTTCCAGATAAAGTCTACACTTAAAAGACCCAAGACATCAGGATAATAAAGCTCTGTATTTATAATCTTTCATATGTCCTATTGTGGCTACTACGCTTAAGTAAAATAGCTAAAAAACAAAACAAAACAAAAAAAAAACCAAAAAAACAGAAAAGATGACAATACCATAAAAATGTAGCTGTCTATTTTGGCAGCTATACTGCGCAACTTCTTGACTATCTTTTAATCAGCTGGGGAAAAAGTCAATAACTGTATGCAAATGAATAAATTGTCCATATCAAAATACAAAAGTACTATCATAATCACCTCTGACTTTCAGGTTTAAATTCAGTGCAATTGACAAATGCATCACTAAAGGAAAATGCAGCTTAAACATACTCAAAACATTTGTGTCTATTCCTGGGAGCACATTTAAAAATTATTGCACAGATTTTTTTTATTTTTATTTATTTTTTAAAACAACAACAGAGGTCAACCACAGGTGTGGACCTCCAGCAATAAAAGCAGGATTTCAAGTGCCAGATACTCAGCATATTAGGTTTCCTACGTAAGTCACAGGGTAACAGTTGTAAATATCTATAATGTGATCCAAAACCCTAAAAACAGCTGGCACAAAACCATCATGAATGACTGCCTGTTGGGATGTAGATTTTAAAATATTACAGTATCCTAGTCCCCACTAACAACAACTGGGGTACATATAACAATGTATCATGGAATTAAGTGTATTTATTTTCTTTAACAATAGCAAATGCTATCCTACCTTAGTAAAACCAAGACTTGCTTCAAGCAATGCTCTCTTGTAAAAATAGCAAAACAACGAATGCTGAAAATCAAAGCTGCATTATTACTTGGGCTAATCAGTTTCTACTTAAGACATAGGTTAAAATTTTAGTAGTACAGGCCTCAAAATAGCTAGTGATGGGAATAGTGTTATGAATTTGCTAAGCTTGATACTAAGCAACTCCTTAACTAAAATCTCTGAGATACAATTTGGCAGCTACCTCCTCCGCAGCTGCCTGCCCCGTCCCCGTCTGGCCCGACACGCCCTGTAAGTCACGCACGGCCCGGTGCTGCCACTGGCACATCTTGTGAATGTCTGCTCTTCCCAGCATGAGCGAGAGAGGTGGGATCTAGCATCTACGTCCCTAAGGAACTGCTTGATGTCATCAATAGAGTAAGAGACATGGTATAGTAGTGATTACTGGGGAAAAATAGCAGCTTAAATCTAACTATATATTTGAAAAAATGTAGTCACAAGTACCACAAATGCAGAATCAGAGCAGCAGGGAGGTTAGTGCAATTATATAAAAAAAAAGAAAAACTCTGAATCACTGCTATTTAAAAACACCTTGAAGCAAGTCTTTTGTTTTAAAGATTGTTTTTAAACTAAGGTAGCTAACATTTCGCCATGTAATGGCAGTGTTATATGCCGTTATCTTGCTTTGTATAAAAAATAATAATTGAGAGATTTTTAATACTGGAGTTTCATTACACTACATATTTAAGCTTCTACACAGAATGATGGACACTTGAAGAAGCTAATCCTTATCCAGAAACATTTTAATCTCTTAAAAAACAAAGCAAAAACAAACATATAAACAAACAACAAAACCCCCAAACCTACTTTGCTCCTCTTCACAATAGTGCACATTTTAACCATAATTTAGTTATGGCTACAAAACATCAGAAGATTTTTTATGCATCTTCTCTATGGTATTAAAAAAAAAAAACTTTTGTGCCCTTCTAGTCTCTCATTGGCAGAAATATGTCCCAAAAAAGAAACTACTGTATTTAAGCCACATCACAAAAAAAAAAAAAAACCCACAAAACAAAACAAACAAAAAACAGAGCATAATACCCTTTTACTGATGTGTCTTACCAACTGACATGACCAAAGTCATGTATTTTCATTCAATTTTGAATTTCCCCTTCCATAACATGCACCAATTGAATATATGCTCTGGGAGCCATAAAATGTACCAAACATTTACGTTTTCAAAAGAATGCATTAAAATATTTTTAAGAATTTTTTGTTTAAAAGGTGGAAAAAATATAAACAAGAAACTGATTCACTCCCTTACTTCATGCATCCATAAACTAAACCAAAAACAAAGTTTAAAAGCAAGGACAAACTACTGCTGCAGGTTTTTGTTAAGTCCATTATCTCTGTACATCCATACTCTCAACTGCTTAACTACTGAAGGGAAAAAAAGAATATAATCCATGGTGTCTGCTGAGTCAAAGGGGAGAAACAAGGCTGTCATTAGTATCCAAAAACCGGTACATGTATGGGCTGCTTTTATAATGCATATTTCTTTCTTCTGTTTTTCATATCCCAAACTTCTAAATGCTATTGTAGGGGCACAGCAGATTAGATTCCAGCACTTGGTGAACAGAATTCACAAGCTGTGACAAAACTCTGTCATCTTCAGGGTGCAGTTTTGTCTGTACACACTGTATGTATATATTCTGTTAGATTTGGCTGCAGTGGACTGGCCATGGTTCGAGTGGGACTATAGCAGTCACGGGTCAGGGACAGTCGTTTTGGCTATGTACACATTCATAGTCGGTCCATGGCTTCCAACTAGTAGCGCTATTTCCGAAGATCTAACACACAAACCTGCAAGAAATTTAAATAATCAACCAGTATGTTAAGAACTTCATTGTACATTTTCAGCTTAACTCTTCTGTAGTACAGTTTGAAATCTATTTCTTGGTTCCAAGTTCATGAAACCGGTAAAGCAATAGTAACCGCAGCAATGGACATTTAATGAACAGAAATCAGATAAATTGTTTAAGTGGCTAGAGAAAACAATGATGGGCTAACCTTACAGAGGAAGAAGTTATGTTAAAATTCTGAGGATTTACCGGTACTCTGTTAACTAAGAAGTAGAAAAATATACACTCGAAACATACCATTTCCAATCTCTTGGGTCTTAACAAGACACTACAGGTTGTATTTAGCTAAAGCTTCAGTAACTAGCTAATGACCATTCCCATTCCATCTTCCTTTTGCTTTTAGAGCTTCAGAAGCCATAACTGGCATTTCTGTAAACAGCTGGCCAATCTCATCCTGAAAGTCTCTCAGTATCACACGTCCTCAGACACAGAACTCAACTGCTTCTATTACCCCCTCCCTGGGCCACCAACACTCCTCCGCAGGGAAGGAAAAGTAGAAATAGGCACTGGAAATTCAAGTCTCGCAGAGTGGTATTCTGCTATACTTAACTTCACTAATAAATGTTTACTCTAAAAACAACTGTCCATTTCTTGAATATGAAGACACTCTTTTGGCGAAGGTAGCCTAAAATTTTGCTTACATTACTTGAATGAAATGAACATGAAAAGTATACAGCCTTCAGTAAAAAAAGATCAATACCATATCAAAAGATTCTGAAAATAACACTAACCCACATTTATTCACTGTGCACGCGTGTGTACACACACATGTGCCCAGCCCACCCATTTGGAAACGCTGTGTAACACTTACTGAGCCATCTGATGCACTGGCTCCGACCTTGTCTCCTGCTGCGTTCCAGCAAACTTCAAATATTCCACCTGTTCCCCTATAGCTGTGAACTAGAGCACCTGTCTAAAAGAATGAAAAACAGAATTTTATCAATATTAACATATTATAAGGCTTTATTTCCAGCAATCAAAGGGAGGACTTAGTTTCAACTCCAAAATAAATGCAAGTTCTAAAATACTAGAGCCCTGGCTGGGGTGGCTCAGTGGATTGCGCACCAACCTGCAAAGTGAAAAGTCACCAGTTCGATGCCCAGTCAGGGCATGTGCCTGGGTTACGGGCTAGGTCCCCACTAGGGGGGCATTAGAGAGGCAACTGATTGATGTTTCTCTCCCTCTCTTTCTCCCTCCCTCCCTTCCCCTCTCTCTAAAAGTAAATGAATAAAGTCTTTAAAAAATAAAAACAGAAAAAAATACTAGAAATGCGATTTGATGATCTTTGTATGAAAAGGCAACACCAGTCTGCTCTGAACAGACCATTCACAGGCACGTTCGGTCTCTCCAGTGCTGACCACCATTCTGGGCTGAGGGACCTTGGTCTCTCTGGCACAGTTAACAATGGCCAGAAGTGAACACTCAACGCATGACTCAAAATAAATTTTGATAATGTTATTGAAAGATGCGTAAGTTTGGTCAACATGCAAACAAACAAAATTAGGTCAAAATTTCTTTGTCAAACATCCTAAAGAGGAAGTATAATAAATTTAGTAAAGACAATTCCAGTGTGAGTCTGTTAAGTATTCCATATTAAACTGAGTAGCCTCCTAAGCTACAGGAGTTATAATAGAAGCTAAAAGAACATACATACATTATTCTTGAAAAATGACATAAAAATTGTAAAAGTATAACTAGGAACACAATTTCATCATCAATTTAGCTGAATCATAAGTATAACTAAATTACTTCATTCCTTCAGCAATTAAACCAAAACAATTCAACTGCCAGCGAATAATTAAAAACTCAATACAAAAATGCACTGTCCTAACAAACCAGTCATTAAGCAGGGCAAAGGTCAGAGGTTCTGCTGTGAGAAACTGGAAAACGATGAAGAATATCCCTCTGCTGTTCTGCCCTGACAAACCAGGAAATTATTTCTCAGCTTTAAAGTACTGTATTTTGTCATTTATAATGTGGTCCTAAGTTTTTGGCCCAAACTTTCAGGAAAAACAACTTTTTGTTTTAATTTTTTAATTCATGCTTTTATACTTATTTATATTTGGATAACTTTTTTTGGTATCACTGTATTCCAGTGTATTATTTTCCATATGGATATTGCTACTGCTTCTAGAGTTATACTTGCTGCACATAAGCATAAATAAAAAATTAAAACCAGTTATATAGATACAGAATTAGTACTACCCATGTATAACACGCATCCTTAGTTTCCCTTCAAAATGTGGGTAAAAAAGCGAGCATTACACACAGCAAAATACAGTAACCGAACAGGTCAAACTGCAGGTAGCAGGCCTACCTGAAACAACATGTCAGCCAGCCATGCACCTGGTAAATACCTTCCCAGACAGCCAACCCCAAGTATATCACTAAAGACTGATAACCAAAATAGAAAAGAAAAATTTGCACAGACTAGTGCTTCTTATTGAACATAAGAAAAATGACTATTTCAAAGGGGGCCAAATATATGGAGACAAAAGATGACCTGACTTCAGGTGGTGGGTAGAATGCAATATACAGCCCACGGGTCCTGGAAATGTACTCCTGAAACCAATACGACCCTATGAACCAGTAGCCCCAATAAATTTAATTAAAAATTAAAATAAGTAAAATAACTCGGACATACCTGTGTGTTCCAGATGTGTACACATTTGTCAAAAGAACCACTTGCCAGATACCTGCCATCAGGACTGAAAGCTACACTGTACACAGGCTCTTGGTGTTTCGTCAAAGTATGGATGCAAATTCCTCGGTCTACATCCCATAATCTAACAGTAGAGTCGAAGGATGCACTGACCGGAAGAAGGAAAAGATACAGTTCTATAAATAATGAAATACTCCCAGGTCCACCCCTGATGGACAACATTCAACCATTCCCAAGAGCTACCACCGATTCCTCCTGAGCCGCAGACTGGACTGCCAGGAAGAAGGTACTCTAGAAGCAACCCCACAGTGAGAAAAGGCAGCGTCAGGACATCTCCAAGTCCTGAGCTGGAAAACATAAATGAGCTAATTCACTGTATTCCTTTGCTCTTTAAATAATTCCTTTACATTGATCCATGGTTAAATAATTCCTCTATATTGATCCATGGTTTTGAATACTGTACTGATTGTATTTTTACCTTTATAGCTCTTTTTAATGTTGAAGAAATTTTATTGCACTGTGCCTCAATTACTTGAGTAGTCATCAGAAAATATTTGATATCTCCAGAGAAGAAAAAAAACCCTATTATAACCTGAAATAATAAAACTCCATTTAAAAACCCATTAAAAATATTCCTTGCAAGATGGATATATTCCCACTTCGTGGAACCTTCCCTAGTTTTCTGTCACATTTATTAGGAGTTCCATTTGTATAAGACTTTAAAATAAAGAACAAAGCATAAGTATTACCTTGCTAACATAAGGTTGGCGTTTGGATTATTTGTCCCCGGCCCTGTCGGACTCCACTTGATAGTATAAATTTCTTTATTATGTGCTTGCAAATCATGGACACAATTGTCTTGTTTCATACTCCATATCTAAGCAAAAAAGTTTTACATAATTATTTTTCCATACAAAAGATACACTTAAAATACAATCTTACCAATTCAAAATGTAAGTGCTATGACCAAAACAATGTTTATAGAAATCCAGGGAATATTTGCAAAGAAATTAAAACATAGAATAGATTTATCTTTTTAAAATGGCAGTCCTTTCCAAATATTCACTATTGTGAGGCTTCTGGACTAAATAAAGTGTAGTTTTAAGATTATTTTTAATAGCTTCAGGTGCTATAAACTCTAACATTCAATAAAGCTCCTTGGGTAACATTTCTAAAATGTTTAAGGCACTGATTTTTATGCTGTCCCTTAAATAGAGATCAATGTTATAAATTGCAATTAGAATTTAAAATCAAGAAATATTTTGCAAGAGACAACAGATAAGCAACTTACAAATAGGACGAGATTCATGTTGAAAACAAAACATAGGCAACAACAGTGAAAAGAAGCCGAGCAGGACTACACAAAACTGAAAAGCCTCTGCACAGCAAAGACATCAATAAATAAGACAAAAAGGCTGCCTACAACATGGGAGAAAATATTTGCACAACATATGTCCGGTATAGGGCTGATTTCCATGGAAATATAAGGAACTCTTCCTACAACTCAACAGCAAAAAACTTACAGTGGCTAGAAAAGCATTTTTACCAGGATTGTCCGCAAGAAAGCCCAGGCTTGAGAAAAACTACCTAACTAAAGACACAGCAGGATTTAAGGGAAATAAGCTACCAGGTTATTACCAAGGTCACATTTAGTCTGAGTCTGTTCATGGAAGCAGGGAAAGCAGTTTTCCTTAATGATTATGCCAGCTGTAAAGGTCGTGTCTGCACGATGCAAGTGCAAGTCACCGGCATTGCAAAGTCAAGAATAAAATTATTTTCAGTGGGTGTCTTGCAGGAAAGAGCTCCATTAATTTTGGAGGTTAGTATTAGGTTGCTCTTTATATAAAAATGTTTTCCCCCCTCTAACTGTGGTATATGATGTATAGAAGTGTTGGTTTTGCTTTTAGTCACACAACAAGAAAAACGTAAACTCATGCTGAGATGTGGATGCTGGCGTGTCGATTGGGCTCACCCACCCCGGAAGTGATTCTCTGCTACCTTCTCACTTTCTGGGCACGGGTGACACACACGAACACCACAGCAAGATCGAATTCATACAATGCACAGAATCTCAAAGGCATGAATGTTACAGAGATGCTTGTAACTTATCAGTCGAATCTTCACATGTGTGAATACACTTACTGCACCAACAGAAGACTTTCTAATAATAAGAACAACCAATAATAGCACATTTCTAGGTATCATAATTCCTATCTTGCAGCCATCCTTTTCATAGAATTTATTTACTATAGTCAAGCATTTGAAATATTTCATAAAAGGAAACGTAAAAAACAAGGTTTAAGCACTCAACGAACTGTAAGAGACATTTTAAACAGTGTTCAAATGGCCTGAGCAGTGACACCATCTGACATCTCCACCCCACTTCCCCCCAGTCTCCAAATTACCTTCAA
Source organism: Artibeus jamaicensis (assembly GCF_021234435.1). Lineage (NCBI taxonomy): Eukaryota > Metazoa > Chordata > Mammalia > Chiroptera > Phyllostomidae > Artibeus > Artibeus jamaicensis. The sequence continues at coordinate 12,126,318 of NW_026522046.1, read as the reverse complement.
AGTCATGTCATCAGAACAGGAGGCCAGAAGATTGCCAGTCGGGTCCCACTTGATAGCATTTACTTCATTCTAAACACAACAGTAAATATTCACATTTTCATTTGATAGACTGGGTTGCTCACACTTCAAAACCACTCTGAAATGTTACTTATTCATCACAATCACTTTAAAGGCAGAAAAAGGGTTTCTCACCGTGTGTCCCTGGAATGTTTTAATAGGTCTGTCTTGTCCTAATTTGCAGACGTGAATGCACATGTCTGTGCTACAGGAAGCAAAGGTGTTGTTGCTCTGCCAGTCAACGTCCAGTGCCGGTGCTGCGGAGGAAAGAAGGCCAGGTCTGCAGCCGTTCCACAGCAGGACGCGCTTTAAACCACGGGCGCACACCGTGTATGCTAACAGAACTACAACTCTGTACTTTAAAAAGCAGAGTTTTAAAGAACTCTAAGTATCAGAAATATTAATAAATTTCGGTGTAGTTGCCTCTATATTAGACACAGCCTAAGAGAAAGTACACTGGCCTGGTAATGAGGAGATTAGTTTCTGAGAGTGTGCCCTGTGAGTTACTGGCACTGGATTTTTGGTGTCTCATGTGGGAATGATAAAATTATACACGATGCTATACTTTGTTTCTAAAATTCTTTTGAATGTTCAATAAAAACAAAGCCTTGATTCTGCCACTCCCTAACTGGTTGTGGCCCTAAGCAAGTCACTGAACTTCTCATGAAATTTTCCTCATCTAAAAAGTGGGAATAAAATCTTTAAGCTTGTGAAAATCAAGTGAGATGATATATATGGAAAGTACTTCATAAATTACAAGTTAAATATTACACTAAATGCTTACCATTCTCAGTAGCTACTCAATAAATGGAATATGCACACAATTCACAACGTATTGTCTTCTAAGAGATTCCCATCAAATACCTTAGAATCTATGTCACTGAATTTTGAGCCTCTGAGGCTCAAAGAGTGGCTGACATTTAACGCTTACTTTAGCTTTACTATGATTAAAGATTCCTTTCATTTTCCCCTGCTGCAAGGTACAAAGACTCTATAATTAGTAACACAGATTAAGGCAATGATAGCAAGTAATCAGGGTAGGCAACAGGAAAATAGTAAAAACAATGGATTTAGAGCAGGAGTGGACACTCTAGGGCCCATGCCAAGAACAATTTTTGTATTTTAACTGGTTACAGGGAACAAAAAAAAATCAAAGTCTACATTTGATCAAAAGACGACCCATGAATGTGAAAATCACACGAAGTTCCAATTTTGGTGGCCAAACAGAAAGTTTCATTAAAACCCAGCCCAGCTCCTTAGGTTACATACTATCTATGGCTGCTTTTGCATTACAAGGGCAGATCTGACTAGTTGCAACAGAGATTGATTCTACAGCTTACAAAGACTAAAAGTTATTTTTCTGAACCTTTACAGAACAAGTTTACCATTTAGAGGAAAATGAAGAAAAACAGGAAGGTTTAAATTTAAGCTGTGTATCCTCATTATTAGCGATACAAAGCACTTAATAAAGAAGGTCAGAGCTGGCAGCGATGGGAAGGGAAAAACCAAGCCACCCTGTGTGTACCTAATTACAGTAGTAGTGGCGACGCTGAGACTAAATACTGTAAGTGGGTGTTCTGAGCACTGATAGACTGATAGCCAAAGAGTATGTCATGTGTGAGAGCTTGCAACTATGGAAAACAGCAGCTAAAAGAAAGAAAAGAAAGAATTAAAGCATTTATGACTCAAACTAATATTTAATCAGAATTTGCAGAACTATAACAAGACATTTTTTTAAAAATAAAGGACAACAGGTATCAGTGAAACTGATTTCATTAACTGGCTAGAGACAAACCAGGAAAAATACTAAAATCTAGAGTATGGCTCAAGGAAGCTAATGATAGTAATATGGCTAGACATTATTGAAGAACTAGCTTTGGGTAAATTTCCACAGTGAAAAACCAGGAATCAGGACACTACCTGGACTGAGTGAGTAAAGGAAAAATAATAAAAGATGGAAAAACACATGTTTAATACAAACTTACTATGCAGAGGTATGAAATATTAAATCCTCAACTCAAGCAACCTAATAAAAATACAGTGGCTGATATAAAATATTAGCATATGTCTTTTGTATAAAAATTTCAAATTGTAAGAATTCCCACCAGATTAAAAAAAAAAAAAAAGAATTTTAGAGCAGGCAAGCAAGGCGAACTTCAAAGACTATTACAGTCCCAAGGCATCGCTGCTCTGGGTGGTCCCGGCCCCCTCCCTCCCTGCAGAACTCTTCACCTCTGCTGCGGGTCCAGCTGCCAGCTTCTGCGTGCTTTGGGTGCTGAGGGCTCCCAGGGGAAAACTTCTTCAGAGAACCACCTGCTCTGCCATCTATTCCCCCCAAATGTGGCTAGCACCCAATAGCTGGTGTTGCAAGAGGAAGGAGACCAGGTTAAAAAACATGGCACCCATGGCCCAAAATGAGAACAGTTCTGAGCTGCAAACACACACTATAGAGCAGTGTCTGGATCAGCCTGAAAATGGGCCGGCAGAAACTCCTCCCTCCCAACCCATTTTGCTTCCACAGCTCTGCACTTGTTTCTCCTGGGAAGGTTCCTTTAATAAATCATTTCACTCAAATGCTTGGATCAAGGTCTGCTTCCAAGAGAATTCAACTTAAACCAGCCAGTAAATAAGGATACAGGCCAGCCCTGGCCTTGTGTTGATTCTCTACCAGGGCACATACTGGGGTTGTGGGTTCGACCCCTGGTCAGGGCATGTGCGGGAGGAAACCGACTGATGTTTCTCCCTCCCTAAGATCAATAAACATATCCTCGGATGAGGATTAAAAAAATTAAACAAAAATACAGGCTTACTTTGATCAGCACCGTGTGTGGACCCTGCTGCTGTCTGTGTGCATCATGACTTCCCAGAGCAACACAGGTGAGGGGACTGTCCTGTTCATCTGCCACCTTTGCTATCAGGCCCACTCCTGCCACACTCTGCCCGCCTGTGCGCTGCACCCAGCAGGCTGACTCTCCCAAATTACATATTCCAGCCTCCTTGGCCTCCGGTTTCCAGAAGGGCTCATGCAGAGGAAGACACTGTCAAGAGCCCAAGGTCAGGAGAAAGAAAGACAGGCGATTTTACTCCCATTTCTCTCTTTCAGGCCGATCCCTGGCAGAGGCTAGGTTTACTCCGCGGTGCCTGCTCTTGCCAGATAGCCTCTCTCCCAAGGTTCCAATTCACACTGCGTATTTGGATCCTGCCACCTTCTCTAAGTCTTAGGTTTCCGGCAGTTGTTAAACTCTGAGTCACCTCTTATTCCTCTGTTTTTCACTCTTTCAACATCTCTGCAACTATTTCCTTGTATTAAATTCTCTCTCCTGGATTACTTGGTTTAGGTTCTGTGCTCGTGCCTGGAATATGACTCAGTAACTACTTACACTACACTTCCATTCTGACATTAAATATATTACTTAAGCTATTTCAAAACCAATTTTAACAAAATGTTCCTTAGGTAAATAATTTGTTGGAGTGTTAAGAAGAGGCAAAAAAAGACCTAAAAAATCAAATTAATTTAGAAGACAAAGGTATAACAAAGTGCCATAAAGAAGGCCATGCATCTGTCATGACACGTAAGAGGACTAATTTCATTCGGGCTGTCTGCAAAACATTTGGTTGGAGAAAGTAAGAGGTGCAATTCCAACAAATACACCGTTAGGTTCAAAACAAAACAAAAACAAACCGTGTAACCAGGTAAAGATAACTGGAGGAAGCTGGGTCAACATGAGCTGCATGCTTAATGTTTCTGTGGTATGCCTGGCTCATAAGATGCAAAGGTTATAGATTGCTGTAATCAAAGAATTCCTCCTTACTTTGTATTTCATCCTAAACTAAAATGAAGCTAGGTAATACAAGTTCTTTAGGAGAGAAACAGACCTCTGACATAAAATGTACTTTTATGTACGCAATATGTTAGGGGTATGATCATTATTACTGGTCTCATTTTACTTATGATAAGAGTCTAAGAAAAGTTAATTTGCCCAGGGTTACACAAAATTTTAAAATCCTGGAACTAAGATCCAAATTTCTGTGTCCTTGGTAAGTTAAAAAGGTAATGAACAAACCTATGAGGACAGGGAAGAAAGACATTCATTACTTGTTTATTTTTTTAAACAGCTTTATTCATATAAAATTTACATACCATAAAGTTCATCCATGTAGAGTATATAATTTAATGGTTTGTGACATATTACATTATTAATTTAAAAATATTATGGTCATATGTCACATGAAACTTGTTATTTTTTAAGGGATTTCTAAGATTTTTATTTATTTTTAAAGAGAGAGGAAGGGAAGGAGAAAAAGAGGGAGAGAAACATCAGTATGTGATTGCCTCTTGTGCACCCCGTCCTGGGGACCTGGCCCGCAACCCAGGCATGTGCCCTGACTGGGAATCGAATCAGCAACCTTTTGTTTGTCAGGCCAGTACTCAATCTTCTGAGCCACACCAGCCAGGGTAAATTTGTCATTTTATTAAGTGTACAATTCAGTGGTCTTAATTACATTCATAATGTTGTCCAACCATCACCACTATTTCCAAAACTTTTTCACCACTCCAAACTAATACAGAAACTCTAAGCATTAAGCAATAACCATTAAGCAATAAGTCACCATTTCTCCCACTCCCAGCCCCTGCTAACCTCTAATCTTTACTTTTTGTCTCTATGAATTTGCTTATTGTAGTTGTTTCCTGTAAGTAGAATGTTTGTTCATTTGTGTCTAGGTTCCTTCATTTAGCGTAATGTGTACAAGGTTCATTGATAGTGCAGCATGTCTCAGAACCTCATTCCTTTTCAGGGCTGAATAATAATCCACTGTCCATACAGTCCACACTTTGCTTATCCATCCATGTGTTGATGGACACGGGATTGTTTCCACCTTCTGGCTACTGTGAACACTGACATACAAGAATTTGTTCAAGCCCGTTTCCATCCTTTTGGGAGTATACCTGGGAGTAGCACTGCTAGACTACATGGCAACTCTGTATTTAGCTTTCAGAGTTAGCCCTACTGTTTCCCAGTGAATGTACCATTTACATGACCACTGAAAGAGTGGAAGGGGTCCCAATCTCTCCACATCTTCATGAACGATGTTACGTTTCATAGCTGTCCTAAAGGGTATGAAGTGGTAACTCATTATAACTCACCTGTAATCATGATTTATGCTTAACACAAAAGTGTACACAGGAGAACATTTAGTACAGGAATTAAAATACAGTAATTTAAAAAGTGTGGTAGACTTCCATTTCTGGTCAAGATGGAATGACAGGGACCTTATTTATCTCCTGCCCCAAACAACCAAAAAAATTACAGAATACTCTCAGAAATTTCAGGAGAGAAGGGAAACCCAACAATTAATGTGCCTTCAGAATTGCCCAAGCTTACAATCTGAAAAAAAATGTCCAGGTCTTGGCACAGGAAATACTAAAATCCCTAGCCCAGGCGTGGCAAACTCATTTTCACCAGGGGCCACTTCAGCCTCACAGTTGTCTTCAAAGGGCCGAACATGTATAAATGTAACTACTACTTAGCAGTTATCAAGAGCTCGGCACTGCTGCCAGATAGAAACAAGGTGCTGGGCGGGATAAAACAAGGTGGTGAGCCAGATTCTGCAGATCACCGGATCCGGACCCCAGGCCTTGTGTTTGTCACCTGTGCCTTAGATAGACATCCATAAAATTTCTGTGTTGAATTGACAAAGCTGAGAATCTGGGGAAACAAAGGCAATTAGAACTCCCAGGACAGAGCACTGGAAAGGGGAGAGCTATGCAGAGAGCTCTGAAGATCTGCCATGGGTCCTACTCAATATTCTGCTGAGTACAATGAGCACAAGTGTGTGAGGATACTAGCTGAGACCAGGGAACGAAAAACTCAAAAAACATGCAGAAAAACAATGCCTGAAATGCAAGCCTGGGAATAGTGTCTATGTCTACCAGTCAGACTAGAAACCTCATGACTCATGGAATACTCATTAGAGTACACTTAAGGCTTGTGCCTCTCTGCTGGGAAAGAATCAGCACTGTTTCAGTCATTTAACAAGCTTATAAGCAAGACCCAAAAGGATCAAACCATTTACTGTGTTCCAAGTCAAATTTATGAATATTTTTATAAGAATACAAAAATATCCAGCAACCAACAAGGCAAAATTCAGAACATTTCACTTCCAAACAAAAGTAACAAGGCATGAAAATCTGAAGGAAAATGTGGCCCAAATAAAGAGAAAAATCATGGTGCAACTAGCAAAGACATCAAAGCAATTGAAACTACAGTTAGCCATTGAACAATGCAGACACCAACCCTCTTGTGCAATCAAACATCTGTGTGCAACTTCTGACTCTCCAAAAACTCAACTAAGAGTCTTCCTGTGGTATCTGGAGGGCACTGGTTCCAGAAACCCTGCAAATACTCAAAATCCCTGGATGCTCAAGTCCCTTGTATAGAGTGGTGTAGGAAAACACAGCTGGCCCTCTGCATCTGAGGGTGTTTGCACCCATGAATGTAAAACCTACGGCTATGGAGGGAACAAATATTTATTGAAAAAAGTCGGCATATACATGGACCCATGCAGTTCAAACCCATGTTCTTCAAGGGTCAACTATATATACCACATATTCAGGTAACTAAGTAGATACATGAAAGATTTATAAGAGACCAAAATCAAGCTTCTACAGAGAAAAACTGAAATGCGAAATGAAAATGCACTAGATAAGATAAACTGCAAATTAGAAATTACAGAAAAAAAGTATTAGTGGTCTGGGAAACAGCAAAGAAGTAATCCAATATTTAAAAACAGAACAGAAAGTCTAAAAAAACCCCAAACAGATCATCAGCAAATTGTAGGATGTTGAGCAGACTAATAAATATGTAATCAGAATCCCAGGTTTGGGGGAGGGGGTGTTGAAAAAAAGGGTCAATGTTTTTTTTTTAATTTGCAGAAAACTATGAAACAATAGATTTAACTAATTCCAAGGACAATAAACATGAAAACACTGCCAAGGTATGATACTCAAATTTGCCAAAACAAGTGATAAGAAGAAACTCTTGAAAACAAGACAGTTATGGACAGGTAGTAAAGATGAAATGGTAGCAATTTCAAATGAAAAATAAATAAAAAAAGAATGGAACATTTCCTTTAAAGTACTGAAAGAAACAAAACCCTATAAATCCCAGAATTATATACCCAACACAAACCTTTCAAAAATGACAGTAAAATAAAGATTTGTTCGGCTTACAAAAACTAAAAGAATTCATCAGCTTCAGATCTTCACTGTAAGAACTATTACAGTAGTTCAGGAAGAAAAAATGACATCAAATGAAAATACATATCTATGCAAAGGAATGGACTGTTATAAATGGCAGCTATAGGAGCAAAACCTATTTAATTATTTAATCCCTTTTAAATATTACTTGAAGGTAGCTGGTACCTTTAATAAAGATGTGTACTATAAATCCTAATGTAACCATTACAATAAAAAACAAGTTATTAACCCACCAAAGGAGGGAAAATATAATCATAAAAATATTTAATCCAAAAGGAGGCAGAAAAAGAGATACAGAAATATGATTAATTTAAATATATCAATGATCACATTAAATGTAACTATCCTCAATATCATTAAAAGACAAAGACTGACACTGAATAACAAGTATTATGTGTCATACCTACATAAAATATGCTTCAAATATAAAGACATCCATAGAATGAAAATAAAAGGATGGGATAATATATACTATGCCAGTACTAACTGAAAGAAAACTGGGAGACCTATATTAATATCAGATAAATTAGATTTCAGGGAACAGAAAATTAAAGGGGGAAAAAAAAGACACTCATTAACAAAATGATACAGGAGTCATTTCAACATGAGGATGTAACAACCCTAAACATTCATGTCTGTAATAACATTGTTTCAACATACATAAAGCAGAAACTGACACAGCTTCTAAGGAAACAAAAATCACTGTTTCCAACTTTGTTGAACATTTCAATACCCCTCTCTCACAATGGACTGTATGAACAGATGGAAAAACCAGTAGGGCTATAAAAGATATGAAAAGCACTATCAAACAACTTGACCTAAATGACACAGGAACAATGGAATTAAATTACAAATCAATATTACAAAGATATCAGGAAACTTCCCAAATACTCAGAAATTAACACTATTCTAAGATCAAAGGATAAATCAAAAGTGGAAAGTATTTTGAGATGTCACTAAGTAGTTAAGTAGTTAGAGGTAAATGTATAGCACTACATTCCCATATCAGAAAAGCAGAAAAGTCTCAAAAATCAGTGACCTCAACCTCTAAAAGCATGACAAATAAAGGAGTTAATAAATTATGGAATTCATCAACATTAATAACTTTTGATCTCCAAAGACACTGTCAAAAGAATGCACAGACAAGCCACAGACTACAAGACAATATCTGTAAATATTAGATAAAAGGCTTACATCCAGAATACGTAAGGAACTTGCAAAACTCAATCATAAGAAAAATTAAAGGTTCAAAAATTTAAACAGGTACTTCACCAAAGAAGACATAAAGATGGCAAGATGCTCAACATCATTAGTCATTAGGAAGTGCAAATTAAACCGCAGTGAAATACTAGTACACACACCTTAAAATGGCTCCAATTAAAAAAGACTGACCACATAAAAAAATGCTGGCAAGAATGCAGAGAGACTGGAATAAACACTGCTGGTGAGAACGTGACCCACTTTGGAAAATGTACTGCGGAAAACAGTCTGGCAGTTTAGTAACAAGTTAAATACACACCTAGCATATGATCTAGTTATTCCCCTTCTACGTATTCACACAGGAGAGAGGAAAGCACAAGTGTACATGAACGTTGACAGTGGTTTTGTTTGTAATAAGCAAAAACCTAAACAATCCAAATATGCTTCAGTAGGTGATGAATAAAGTGTGGTGCACACACACACACACACACACACACAGAAATACTACCCACCCATCAACTGAAAACAAAATAATTACAAAAAAGAATACATACTGTGTGATTCTGTTAACATTATGTAAACTAATTACCAGTGGTTGCCTGTGGATGGGGGTGAGGACCACAAAGGGGAGGAGGAAACTTCTGAAGCCAACAGATGTACTATATAGTTCAATGTCTTCAATGTGGTGATGGATTTAATACTATATACATAGGTCAAAACATATCAAACTGTACAATTTAAATACATATATAAGGTGGCACAAAAGTGGGTTTACAGTTGTTCATATGGAAAATAATACAATAATTAATCAATAATGTAAGAATAAACTGTCTTATGTACTTGCAACTGTAAACCTACTTCTCTCCCATCCTGTAGTTAATTTTTTGTTAATTATACCTGAATAAAGCTGTTCTAAAAACCAAAAGGCATGGCAAGAAAGACTGCTACTGGTAAAAAAAGCTATGTAACTTGTGAGATGACTTTAACCCCATCTACCTCATTGGGCCATCGCCCAGACTGAACAGGACAGTGAGCGCACAGAGCAGCACCTCCAGGGCACACGCAGCACACACCACACAGCAGCCAGTGACGGCACCGCACACACACTCATGTCGACATTCTACTACTTCTAGGAGGCAGGAGAGACTTTTACATGAAACTGACAGAGGCCTAACAGAATGATATTTGGGTGAAGACTAGAAGCAAAGATGAACAAAAACTGATGTGTAAATGTCTATTAATGTGGTAAGCTTTAATCAAGCTGAGTTTTTTTAAACATTATGCTTGCAAATTACTCAGACACTAAGAAAAATAATTTTGTGCCTTGATTGTTCAGTTACATTAAATACAGGCAAAAAAGCAAATTGCCAGAAGCTGTGCCACTCTCTGTGAAAAAATGTTACAAAGACTTGAAAATAACCATTTACTTTAGCCAGCCACCAAACGAAAGCTCTTCTGAACCAGACCAAAACCTTGAAAGAATTCAATCAGGTGCTGGAATACTAAAACTACGGTTCTAGTGGTTATTAGGCATCTTGTTCTAGTTTACCATCGGCTGCTGTCATCAGGAGACCCACTGAAGGCAAGTACAATCGTCCCAGCTGCCGAGGAGCACAGGCACTGAAGCGCACCTGTCTGCACGCATCGGCCTGCGCATCCCGGTGCGTGCCTACACACCACAACTGACGGGGCACACGAGTTTGTGGGGCAGATTTACCAGTGTAAGCACCAAATTATTTCCTAAAGGAAAAATCCATCTATGCACCAAAGTTTCAAGAACACTGGAAAAGCCTTTTATTTTATGTACATTGGTGGACTAATTTAGATGTATCAATCCCACATAAGAAATGTAACAATACTTAAATCTGTAGGAGCATATACAGTATTTTGATATACATTACTTAGTCTTATCCTCATAACAGACAGATATTATTACCCTTCATCTACAGGTAGAGAAAATGAGGCTCAGCAAGGTTGAGTGGCTTGCTCAGTCTTAAAGCTTGTTAAGGGGGGTGAAACTGACATTCAAACTTGGACCTCCTGATTCAAATATCTATGTCCTTACCATTAAGCAATACAAACCAGGCCTCAACTGCTTTATTATGGCACATTTCACAGGAAACTTTTGATGATCCTCTAACAACAAGCCATCTGAAAGTCACGGAACATCAGCACCTCAAAGAGCTAGTGACAAGATTGATGATATTGGTTGCGCTGAGGTTTTAAATGATTTTATGCTGTTACAGGTTTAATTAGAAAAACAGAAGAGAGTTCCAGCTCTTATGTGCATGGGAAGGACTTACCTGAGTGGAAAGGAAACTGCTGCTTGGCCTCACCAGTGTGTGCATCCCAAATAATTGTTGTCTGATATTAAAAAGGGGGAAAAAACACCACTAAGAATTACAGGGAACTTACTATAATGCATTAAGTTAGATTCCTAAAAATGGTAAAATAATATGAAATGTCAGAGTGAATTTAATGTTTAACATTTACTTTCCCCAAATTGTATAATGAGGCCACACTCCACTTCCAGGGCTGGCGAGGAAGATGGGGCTGGTAACAATTAAGCAGTTAAATTTTTCCCTAATGGTTTTTCATCAGTAAACTTAGTTGAAATAACAATTATTGGTTTGTCTACAAAGTACCAGGCATCATATTACATTGCTTTAAAAACTCCATAGCAATAGTGTATTAAAGGTTTTTTTATAGCTACTTAGCTATAAGGAAGAAAATTCTTAGTTGACAAAGTAGTCAGCCAACTCTCAGTATTAAGATTTTTAAAGCTCACATTTACATATAAGGCAGCTTGAATTTTGACAATATTTAAAACTGTCTTTTATATCAAAGTGTGACATATAAATCTGAATGGATATATTCACCCTTCCTTTCCATACTCCCTCATCACCGATTTCGTGATTCTGGGGATGGAGAGTACCATGTGGTGCAGTGACTATGAAGCCGGTTCTGCCTTCCAGTCCTGGCCACCTTCACTTTCCTTTTCACGATGCACCCAGTTACCTACAAGCCTGTGTTTTCCTAGATTCAAATAATCCTAAACCTGGATTCATTTTAGGAGGTGCAGTTAAGGGGAATGACCTAAGAAAATAAAAGAGAAAAAAAGACCGTATTTCCAACCTATACATATTCACCAACTTAATTAGGTGAAAAAGCTGGAAAGATCGTGCACTTTTTACATTTTCAATTAAGCACCGGGAGTTCGGCTCACACACTGGCTCTAAGACTTCCCGTGGAATCACTCCAGAGCCGCACTCACTGGTGAGATACACTAGGAACTTTAGAAGGCAGCAAAAAGCATGACGTTCGTTACGGCCCAGATGCCAGCACAAGGAGGAGGGCAGCCACCCAGACAAAGAATAAAAGGCGTTCTGATGAGCAGGTTCAGGAAGGAGCCGACTGAAAATCTAAGGAAGTATCTGTTACCATCACAAATTCATACCTGAATTTCCCAAATATGAATGTTTTACTGTTTACGTAAAGAGCAGCGAGCACGTTACTTCCAATTATGGTCTGTACCACAGTAATCTTTACAGGATGTAGCTTAATGTTCTTTACCTTATCTACTCCAGCACTTAGGATGAAATTTCCTTTCTTGTTCCACTTTAATGCAAATATAGGGCCTTTATGCTGCCCCAAGGTGCTAGCAAGGTTACCTAATATTTAAAAAAAACATTAAAATTAATTCACGCATTATAACTTAAACCAACAACAAAGGAAAAGAAAAATGCTTCACTTACCGTCTTTAGTCCATATTCTGGCAAACCCATCGTAGGAACCAGTTGCTAGAAGTGTACCTTCACTCTGTCAGAGAAACACATTTCTTTCAATTACGAAATCCAGAAATGGCATTTAACTTACTAAAATATTTTGCGTTTAAATGACATTCTCTGCTTCAAAACTTTCCAGTTTTGCCTATTTGGGAGTGCCACCAAGGCCTATGAAACACCCTTCACCACTGGGAAGCTCAAGTTTTGGCGGCACTTAGCCAGTGTGCAAGCCTGCGTCCTGACCTCAAAATGGCAGCAACTGCTTGGGAACAGAACCCGCCTCACTCCCTGGGCGCCGAGGACGCCCACAGCTAAAGCTGGGGGAGGCTGCAAGTCTGGGAAGGATGTCAAAAATCATAACTCTTAACAATTAAATAGAAGTAAAAAAGCAAAATCTTCCAAAATATTTCATTATGATTACAAGCTATGACCCTCTTTAAATCTTTTACTGTCTAAACAAAATGTGTTATATGATACAAATAATGCTGTTTCAGATGATCAAATTCTTAATATCATTGAATGTCTCTTTCTAATGCTTTCCAAATATAAAATCCTGACCGGTAAAAAATGCAACACAAGAAAAAGAGCCAGAAAGGAGTGCAGGTGACTTGACAGCAAAAAAGGTCGAGTACAACTGCCTGGAACAACTTGACAAGGGGGAGAAATCCATTCCGATTTCTCTGAGCTTGTATTCCCTTGTGTCCTTGTCTCGATGGATGGCACGGTGGAAGGGCGGATCTAACACGGTATGGACCAGCACGGTATGGACCACGGCAAGTCACAGAGTGGATTACGCAGACTACTGCTCGGATGAGTACACTGTACTGGAGACACAGAATGAAATCCTGCCTTACCTAGTTAGTACCTTCTGGCTGCTTTTTGTAAGGGCACTGAAACCACTGTCCTTTTCAGACCTCTCAAGCCATTGAGCTGTACAGGTAAGTGACAAACACACACCAGTTCTGGGGGTTGCAGATTCATCCTGCCAGGATTCAGACACCCTCTACGGCTCCACCTGAGGAAGCAGCAGCCATTGTGAAGCCAACCGCCCAAGTTCCAGACTCTGCACAATGGGTGGTTCCTTTTCAACTAAGAGTCCCCCCAAAATGTTCTAGTTCATGGACCACTAAGTTGGGAAAAAATACTTTAAATGCCAAAAATGCCAGGATCTTGCTTTAGGTGTGAAAAAGAAATATTAATCAAAGATAATGTTTGTGCTTTTTAGTGGAAGATTCAAGTACATAGTGAATAATGTATTTTTCAAAAAGTGCACCTTTTAAAAATGTAATTTGCAGTTCAGAATTACTAAGCTCAACAAATCAACATTTGTTTACCACCCCTTTCAGTGTAAACTGTAAATTTCATTAAATTAACACAGTCTGACCCAAATAGCTTAAGAATTCTATGAGGTTTTTGACCTAATATACAATAAGGTCCAATATTAAGAAGATGTAAGTACTGACATGCAATAACAGTACTGCAATGTGATAAACCTCCTTTTCATTTTACAATGGTCACCTTTATAAGGAGGAGGGTAAATACATTACTGGGAATTTTAGAAAAGAATGCTAAAAGAAAACAAAAAAGCCTAGCTATGAGTTCTGGAGGAATTCAAAACTTTAGCCATAGTAATTGTTTTTAAACATAGCTCTCATTTCTTGGATTTCGATGTGGAAGATCCTTTGGAAAATCCCACAAAATATTGTTAAGTAGAAGCCATAGGAGGAAGGGATGTTCACTTGCTGAGGAAAGAATAGCCAATCCCTAAAATTCTTGAAATAGTCTAAAAAAGCTGCTTTCTGGAGGGAGAAGGGAGGAGCAGAAAGGTAAAAAAAATGGATACAAAGTTACAAGAAAGGAAAAGAGCAACATGGAACAAAGGAAAATATATAGAAAAATTTAAAATATTAATTTTCCATATATTAATAATGGGCATAGAAAGAAACAAAGATATTAACCATGTACTTGGAACTAAAAAGCTGAAGCTTTATCAACAAACTTTCTAGTAAGTCAGAGTAGTCAAGTTAGCCCTTAAGAATGTTAAATCATGTATTTATAAAATTACTATAAAGCTTGGCAGTAGTCTAGACTAATGATCCCTAAAAGGCAGTTGGCAATGAAGTTTTCATCAGACCATAGCAAACTGAGAAAAACAAGAACATGTTTTTATTATACAGATTTCTCTTATCCCCCTGCAAAGGACTTACTGGTTAGAATTTCCTATGTGCCTGTTACTGATTTTCTTCTATTAGCTCATTTATGTAGGTGCCATTATCACACTCAATATCCGTGTTGAGTGAAATGAAGCACAGAGTGGCCGACCACCAATTTTACGAAGGCTCTGCTGTTAGATAAGGAGGAGCTGCAGGTTGAACCTTACTTAGTCTGACTGCTCAAGGGCCCATCTTTGTTTGTACCACCACACTTGGGAATGAAGACTCCCAGTTTGTTGTTCTCATTAGTTAGTGAAATCCAAAACTATCTGAACAAAGGGACAAACGCTGCCATCAGTCTAAGGCCCAGAGAATTCTATTAGTAAATAAATGCGCCACGGACAATGGAGCGATACTCACATTCCAATCTAGAGAGGTCACGTCCTTGTTGCTCGGGACGTCCTGCCCCCCCTCTCGGATGCAGTGTCTCAGCACTAACTGTGTGGAGCCGCTGGTGCTGTTTTCACTAAGGTTCCATATTCTTGCTGTTGAGTCTCCAGACCTACAAAGGATGCAATGCATTTTAAGCCCTCATAATATCTATATTTATATCTTAATATTAATAAGGCAAAACAAACGAGAGTATCAAAATTTCCACATCCAGTATATTTTTCTGTTGCCATTTTGAGGGCCCCAAGCACACCTGAAGTAGTAAGTTTAATGAAACTTCTAAGATTATTTTATAAAGGAATGAAGATTTACAGAGGCAAAATGACCACTAACAAACAACAGAAACCTGAAAACACAAATAATGTATTTATAAAATACAATAGGTTCAGTAAGAGATTTTAAAAAATTCACTTTTGTTTTTACTTTGGGAAACATACCCTGATGCCAAGAGATCACTAACAGGGTTCCAGGCACAGATGAACACTTCGGACTCATGGCCCCGCAACACGACTGCCTTATTAGGAGGGATTTCAACATCCCCATCCACTTCCATCATATCCGTGTGGTTGTCTGCAGCACACGAAACAAGTGGAAAATTCCAGTCAGGTAATATCACAACATGTTGGTAAAAATACCTACTTTATAACATACAGTGTAACTTGAACACACGGTACTTATCACACGGAAAAGAATTTCCTATCTTCAGTTAAATATGACCATACTATTTTCAAAAGATATATGTATCTATCTGGGTGTGTGTTTAGACCTGGGGGGTGAGGGAAGAGACGAAATGAGAAAGGTTAGACCCACAAAATGTAACTAAAATGGTAAGACAGTCCGAATTAAATATAACCCATGCCAATACTATTCTGAGTTCCCGCCAGTAGGGGTTGCTGATATCATTCATATAACATGAGAGTTGGAGAGTTGCCTTTATATCTCCACGTCAAGAGCTTCATTGTATTTGTTAACGACTAGTCTTACAAGTTTTATTTAAAAAACAAATGTGGATATGAAATTAATTTAACCATAGAAAAATGGTTTCTAAATTTTTTTTAAAACAACAAAAAAATCCGCGAATGTAAATCTGGCTTTTGGATCTTTAGCAATAAAAATCTGAATTGTGTGATACAAGTTAAGGGAACAAGTTGGCGTAAATGATAGAGATGATGTTACTTCAGCTTAGAAGAGGCAACATCCCTATAAAGCAAAACATTTCTTCTGAAAAGTAATTTTTAAAAAATTCTATCTCTGCTCACTTGCTATAGTATGTGCTCCATTCTCCTCTCCATTTGCTGTGTTTTCCCCATTTTTTGCAGATCCTTGTTGGTTTGTGGCAGCCGCGGCAGCTGCAGCAGCTGCTGCTTGTTGCTGTGCAAGCTTATCTCTGTAAGCTTGCTGTCTCGTCTGTACTACATCAGGCATTACGGCATCTATCAGCGACAGAGACTCTATTGGTCGGCCGTCAAACAAGGTGCCGTCCTGGATTTGGAAATTGTGAGAGAAGTCAAAAGTAACACATTTAGGAGACTTTGCACTCAAACAAGTCAACAACAGAAGTGAAAAGCTTCATTCCAAGGCAGAAGTACTTCTAGATAATTTTCTGAATACACGCAAGACAAAAGGGAGTCAGAGGAAAGAAAAAAAACTTCAAGAAGCAACTGCAAATAGCTGTTTAATTTTTCCTCCTCACCTGGTTCTTACTGTTATACACTGCACAGAGAAAGCTGACACATTGAAAGAAATAATAACAAGTAGACCCAGATAACAGAAAGTTTATTAATTAATTATATTCCAAAATTCTGTCAAAAGCAATGACCAATATGAAATCATTCAAACAGTAAGAGATTGGGAAATACTTCTCTAAAACTAAAAACCTTTAAATAGCTTTGTTGGACTCCAAAGTTTCCTGAGATTTGATGAAACATTGGAACAGGAATGCCTCGGATACTATGCTGTACAACATTTCATTTTATTAATGCTGGAAGGCAAGCGCAGTAAGGTTAAAGACTTGCTGAAAGCAACCACCTGGTCAACGGGGCTGGCATCTCATAAGCAGTGCTACTCAGAGTGTGATCCAAGGACCACTACCACCTGTTAGAAATGTAGGTTCAAACCTACAGAAGAGTCAGCATCTCTGAAGGGCTTAGGAAGTGTGTGTTTTAACAAGCTCTCTGGGTGTTTATGTGCACTAAAATTTGAAAAGCACCATCTTAACACACACGCTGGTGCTCTTTAATTTAATGGACATCCTTAAATTTTCCAAAGCTCCTCTCCTGGATGCTAGAAAGTTCACAATTAATAAAAGCTCTCCACGCAAGCACAAGAGGAGACATACACACAGCACAGAACAAGTCAGAAATAATGGGTTGGCCAAAAAGTCCTTTTAGTTTTATTCCTAAAATAAAAGACACATTTTTAATTCTCACCAATAACTTCATTGATGAGGTATTTTGAATCTGTCAGCTATCTCCTCCTATTGGCTTCTAGCGGGTAGAGGCCAGGGGTGCTGCTAAGTATCTTCCAATGCATACAAAGTCTGTCATGAAAAAGTCCAGCCAGTGAATATAATGAGAATGGTTTGCGCAACATCCATGTAACCTGCCAGCCAAGGAGAGTGCACTGGAATACATGTGCATGAACAACGATGACTTCACTGTACTAATTGGGGTCTGTTCAGTGAGCATGTGCACCGTGTGGCTGTTGTATTCAAAATGACTGAGCAAGTAAAGCAACGAGCTTGCATCAAATTTCACATTAACCTTGAACATTCCTCCACAGGAACTATTTGGATGATTCAGAAGGCCACAACTATTGGCAACTGGTGATTGGCAGCTTCATCTCAACAACACACCCACCTGTGTATCAAGTCTCATTGTAGAGTTTTTTTAGCCAAACATCAAATCACCCAGATGACTCAGCCCCCTTACAGCCCAGATCTGGCGCCTATGACTTGTGGCTTTTCCCAAAACTAAAATCACCTTTGAAAGGAAAGAGATTTCAACCTTCGAGGAGATTCAGGAAAATATGATGGGGCAGCTGATGGAGACTGGGAGAACTGTGTGAGGTCCCAAGGTGCCTGCTTTGAAGAGGACTGAGATGTCACTGTCCTATGTACAATGTTGCTTGTATCTTGTATCTTCTTCAATAAGTGTCTATTTTCATATTACATGGATGGATACCTTCTGGATAGGCCTCATTAAGATAGCCCCACAGCAAAGAATTAGTTAAAATGTTATTAGTAGCCCTGGCTGGTGTAGCTCAGTGGATTGAGCACGGACGGGCCGGCAAACCAAATAACCATGGTTCAATTCCCGGCAAGGGCACATGCCTGGGTTGCAGGCTAGTTCCCAGCAGGGGACGCACGACACGTACCCATACATTGGTATGTCTCGCCCACTCTCCTTCCCTTCCCCTCTGAAGATAAATAAATAATTTTTTAAAATGGCATTAGTACCAAAAATTTTCACAAACTGCTTTTGACACTTCTGATCAGTCACAGTACCTTCTCCAGACACTGTACAAATGTTTTCTGAGTTTCCGTTGCATTTTTACGTTCATCAAAATAATTAAGTATAATACACCAAAACTGCTGCAAGTCTTCTTCCATCTTCAATATTAAAATGGCTACACAAAAATTCACCAATTTTGATAAGTTTTTTTAAAAATGCATGCTGATATGAGACCTGTCACAATACAATCTAACAAAACTGTTTCAAATGAAGTTAAAGACAACTAAACACTACTAGAGCCACTGTTCAGGAAAAAAAACAAACTTTTTGGCCAACCCAACAGACACACTGCAAATTAGCTAACAACATGCGTGCGTGAAGCCTGGCCGCCCACGTAAGCCGATGAACAGGCACCACTGACAATCTGCAGTGGTGTGATGGGTGCTCTGAGCTATAGAAACAGACCATACCTTTTAAAGTTGCTGATCAGAATGGAGTATTTGAAGGGTAAGTGAAAGCATTTTAAATTGTAACTTAAAAATATTAAAACCAACACAGATACATTGTGGAGCACTATACTGAACCTACAAAAAGTTTTTCAGATAAAATGGGACTTCATCTCTGGCCACTGGTGGAAACTGTTTATTACACTCTGTAAAGGATACTTCTGGGAGTTAAGTGCTAAGACGGTGAGGACACATTTCATTTAATATTAATAGATTTTTCGGTTACAGAGATGAAACATAGCTAATAAAATCAATTTTAGTATACTATGTAATCATAGTAATAAATACTGATATGGAAACCATGGATGCTTCAGTTTTATAAACATATATAAAAATACTTGTGAAAGTATTTTCTCGCAGTATGTACTTGTGAAAGGGAAGGGGGACATGCTAATCTCTGAAATGAAAATAAGGTAAAAGCTACACATATCATTAATCCTGACCATGTGAAAATTTTCAGCTAGACCAGGGTGTGTGACCCTTTTCTGTAAAAGACCAGACAGTAAATATTTGAGGCTCTGCAGGCCGTGAGTTTTGTCACCACTACTCCACTCTGCCACAGTGACACAGAACCAGCCAGACAACTGTGTCAATGAACGAGCATGAATGTGTTCCAATCAAATTTCACAAAAACGAGCAGCAGTCAGGATGTGGTTCATGGGGCATAGCTGGCTGACCCCTGAGTTAAACTACCAATATATGGACCTTAAATAGGCAATAGTATCAAGAATTAGCTTTAATTATGAACTGTCTTCCAAATCAGGTATAACCAAATAAAATCTGAGATTTTCTGATTTTTTAGACCATCAGCTATGGGCTTAGCATTCCATAGTGCCATGCTGTTGTTTAACAGAAAATTGCTTCTTACTATTTAGTTATAAAACCATTTAAAGTGAAATAAGCTACAGATCACAACCCTTACAGCTGGCAGCCAACGTACTCTACCTGTGGGACCTGACTGTTACATTAAGAACAACAACCCTTCATTGTATTAGCACGAAGAAGCTGAAGTCAGATAATGAATGAGCAAACAAGATATCAGATTAAGAATATATTTAAGACTAAGAATATTTGAAATAAGTATCCCTTACCTCATTAATACTAACTTCTGCCTCTACATACTGCAGACCTTTCTGGATTATAGAAATCAACGCAGCAGGTGGGACGAGGGCACCGTTTATGTTTGATTGACTAATATGGCTTTCTATACCAAATGTAAATGCTGAATGAGAAAATCCTAAAAGCAAAAGAAAAGGTATAAGAAGTTATTCTCCTAGTGGCAACATGCTATAAGATACAAATGAAAAACCTGTAGTCTTTCAAAATCACACTCCACCCATTTGAAATCCCAGACTATTAGCTAAGGTCAAATACATGTTTTTAAACAAAAGAAATACTAAAATCCAAACATGTTAGTCTGTATCTATTTTCTTTTGCAATTTAATTACATAATGTCCTATTTTAAATTTCTAGGATATATAAAATTTAGCGGCGGCGTATCATTTCCCTCAACAAATAGTGTCAATCTTTAAACTTGGAAAAAGCATTTGGAAATCACGTGACTCAACTGCTTCACAAGATAATTTAGCCCAAGATAAATTAAGTGACATATAATATTTTTCTAGTATATTTAAATCTCTGCATACAAACTGCCCAATGACTTATAAATTCAATCTTTTGCAGGTTTTTAAAAACTACTTGGGAAATAAAAAGCAAACTAGAACTAATTTAAGAAATAAAAGTTGAAATTTAATAATGAAAAATAACTTGGCTCCAAAAAAATTTACTAATTCTTTTCCACTTAGTAATAAACCTAAATAAAAGCTATAAAAAATGAGATAGCAAGTGAAAATCCATTCTGTGTCCATTATCAATTCTTTAGTTTTTATTTGAAATATTTAAACCAAAACATTTATATAACAAAAATCTCTTTATGTTAGCCTTGCTTTTTATGCAAGCCAAGTTCAAAGTGAAAAGTAAAATTCTAGTAAACTGACGGACCCGAGGTATTTATCACAGTTGATTCTCCTCATGTCTCTTTCCCTCTTTGGGATACCCAACCATTCCACTCCTGTTACTTACCCATAGTGAGAAGTGAAAAGGTGTTAAATACCTTTACCCCTTTCATTTTAATCTCATGATTTTGCTAACAGACAAGATCATTATCAAACATACAAATGGGGGACAAACCCCATCGTTCTGCACACTGTCCTTATGAGGAAACCCACAACTACTTGAGTATGAGTAGGTTTCAGATCACCAGGGAAGAAAGCTGAGAATAAAAACTAGGGGAGATGGGGACAAAGGGTAAGAGATGTGGCCCAGAAATCTGTAAGCAGTGAGGTAGGAGATTTTGTTTTCAATTACATGTCCCTCTCTCAAAGAATTCTGCAATAAATTGTGACTAGGGAAAACAAAACTAAACAGCCAAGTGGCTTAGAATTTAAGATATTAAGATTTAAGTAAGATTTCAAGATAAACAATATCATTTATTAAGGGTCTTCACCATGTATGCATATACACTTGGATTATCTTATAATCTAAATTAGTTAATGGGAAAATAACCATTAAGAGAATAAGGATTCATTCAGAAACCAGAGCCACAACCACTATCCTCTCCTGTTCCCACTAAACAGTGAAAAATGGTAAAAAATAAAGCTGAGGCAGAGTAAGCCCTTGTTTACTAAGAGTAAAGAAAAAAACGGCACCACTGTTCTGTTTCAGCTTAAGGTGGTGTCAGTAGGGCATGAAATATTAGGGCACCTTATTAGCAAGGTTTTGAAAGTGTTTTGATTTTCATGACCTTTATAAACTGTAGCAAAGACCATGATTTCTCCACTCTCTAATTCATGAATCAACTTAAAAAATTAAAATTGTTACATGTAAACCTGCTTAATTAGATGATACAGTCCAAGCCCATGTCCCAAAATACCCTAAGAGTTGCACATGGATATTCAAAAGATGTCATTTTTTGGCTGGAACGTTACCTATATCCTTAATTTGTTCTATCAGATAAGGAGAGAAGCTATCACCAAGTGCTTACATCTATCAAGTTATTGCACATGCACTTAGATGTTCTTAAATAGTAAAAAAAAAAACCACCCTGAAGAGGTCATTAGCATTGTTTTGGCACATCTCATTAATGTTTACACTAAAGAAGGTTCACGCTTAAACACTCTGCATAATAAATAAATGTCGGATTCAACTACCATCTTTTTATTTCTAGTAATAGCACTACATGGCAGCTTAAAATCATTATGGCCAAAATTATTTTCTTCTTTCTTCCCTGCTTAAATCGTTTTTCTTTAGAAATTTCTGACCTTACTTCCTCATACCTGAGAGTCGCCCTCACTCCAGCTCTGCTGCGGACATCTCACCCAACTCTGTTAATGCCCCCTCTCTGGTCTCTGCCACCAGTGCTCCTGCTTCGCCAGAACCTGGAGTCTGGTCCCACCACCCTTTGTCCTGGACTATTTACTGCCATCAGTTCCTTTCCGGTCATCCCCAGCTCAGCCCATCTGCCACGCGACACAGCTAGAATCCTACTTGTAAAAAACAAAAACCAATACTTGGGTACTTGCAATGACCCCTTCAGCCTCATACTACAGACCAAACTCCCAAGTACACCCACTTTTACTTTTGTAATCTGACCCTACTTATCTGTCCAGGTTCACCCCCATCCCCAAACTTCTTCCCCTTGCACACTTAACTCAAGTGACTAACACTGCACACCTGTGGGCTTTCTGCGTCCCTATGTTCTCTTCTCCTACCTGGATAGAGGTGAAGTCCTTCCTTTTACTGCCCCAGGCTGATTATTTTCTTCTGCGCTAATCACTTAATTTGGATGGCACTTACCACAATGTGTGTCTATGGTTGTGTGAATGTGTGTGTTAGGCTGCCTGGGAAGGATTTGTGTCCAGTAATCTTTTAATTCTAGAAGAATAGAATATTACCTAACTTACCCAGTGCTCAATAAATATGTGTTAAATCAGAATGCAATTCTACTATGTCTTGAAACATCACAAAATCTATGAATCCAGAAAAAACATGACTTAAATCTTGGAAAAACAAAAATAAAACTTGAATCAGGGTTATGCTAGAAAATGTTTTCATTTATCTGTAAATATGTATGTAGGAAATTTTTTTTTCAGGGATACCTTTTGACTTAAAAGGTAGAAGACAAAGGGATCAACCTAAATCTCTGAAATACTGAAGTCTGGCCTCATTGCCTAAAATAGCATCCCTTCTTTTCAGGGGTGAGAACAAATCTCATATAAATAATACCTCTATAACGAAGTCTTCCACACATTCACGAGGGTGATTAAGGTTTGGGAGGTAGGAAAGAGAATCAAGAGAGGAATGAAGCTGAAAACCATGGATTTCAGTGTACTGTAATTCAGTGATAAAGACAAGCATGGCAGGAGTGTGTGTGGTTACTTAGGCCTGCGCACCATCCCACGTGAGAAAAGAGACCACACAACACCCGGTTTCTGAATGTTGCTCGTTTCAGAGTGTTCTCCCCTTCGGGTGATAGGGACAGTGTTCTCAAAGGGGCGTCCGTCCTCAGTCAGCCCCCGAGGGTTTCAGCCTCAGTCCTCACGGCTATGGTGCAGGGGGGTCTCAATAAGAAAATAAAGGCAAAGCTCAAGTACTATCACAACACAGTGCCACAGACTGGAAGGAAAATCTGACCTAGCCAAGGTCCTATTTAAGGTTCATGTCAAAAAACCCTAAAAAATCACGTTGCTACTAACATCATCACACACACCTTAACCCCAAATTCATTTCCAAGTCTGTTCTATAGACTCACGTTTCTGTTTAGTCTAAAAGTTCCACGATCACAGTCAATGATATTGTAGTAATTATGTATGGCACCACATGGGTACTAGACTTATTGGGGGGATTGCTTCACAAGTCACATAAATGTTTAATCATTTCGCTCTACACCTGAAACTAACACAAAGTGTCAACTGTAAGTAAAAAGTAAATAAAATAAATAAACCTAATATTGCAAAATGATCCATCAACCTCTCTCACAGGTATACTGCCAAAGAAAAATAAAAACACATTTGAACAATAACAAAAACTTCCACAACCAAATTCTCAAAAGGTTTAGAATGAGTAAAAAGAAGAAGGGGGAAAATACTATAAGAGACCATTGATGATGAAGAGTTAGGTCCAATACTTAGAGGGAAAAAAAAAAAAGAAAAATGTAAAGAAAAAATATTACAATACCAAAACCCAATGCAACTGTTAATGTTTTTCTTTTTTATTTTGCATATTGGTTTTTTTCCCAGCAAAATAAAACACACTGGCCATACAATTTTGTGCCCTAATTTTGCTCTTAAAAATATATACAACTATGAAAGTGTCATGTAAATTATATTTTCTAAAAAATGTATTATAATATTCAACCAACAAATGTATTCAGCTAGTAAATTATTCATTCCACAGCCAGACATTTGGGCTCTTCCAATGTTCACTATTTAAAAACAACCTTATCTCAGATACCTATGTGTATAGGTTTTGGTCAGTTATAATTCTTCCCCCTTAGGATGGATTCCCTTAAAAGTTTAAAGGGACATAAGCATTTTAAAAGGAGTTTTCATGATTACCAAATTGCTTTCCCATCAAACTGTGCAAATTTACATGGCATCAGCAAGTTAGATGTTTCCTTATACCCTCACTATGCTGGCTATTCCTAAGGAAAGAAAAGGATCACTATTAAGATTGAACAAGTTCTGCTTGACAACTATTTAAAGAACCTTTGTCGTTTTTTAAGAACAACAAGTGTCAGTAGGAATGAGTAACTGCAATTTCCTCTATTGGCAAAAAGTTGTCATTCAGGTGACAGAAAAAGGAGAACTGATTTGAAAGTGTAAATGTATGGTAATGACCAGCATTTGTAACTGCTTACTGTGCAGTTAACTGTGTTTGCAACAACTACATGTCAAATCAATGCCGATTCATACTTTATTTGATTATAAAGCAAAACACTGTGTATCTACACTTGTTCTTTTGTAGCTGATCATCCTAACTCATATAGATCAAAAGAAAGACTAAGGGTGGACATTCCAGATTCTGAGCTCGCCTCACTCTGGTTCTTCTTGGCTAGGGACACACTACTGATAGCCAGATTAACCTGACTTCATCCTGTCTGCTGTTAGTGTGTTTATACATGGCACCAGCAGAAGAATATATGCAAAGGAATGTTTATCTAGCCCAGTTACCTTTATCTGAGTCCACAGAAACTACAATCATTTGCTGACATTTTACTAGCCACTGTAGCAGTTAGTATAAAACCATTAAATTAAAAAAATGAATGAATGGGCCCTGGCTGGTGTGGCTCAGTGGATTAAGCGCTGGCCTGTGAACCAAAAGGTGGCTAAATCCATTCCTAATCAGGGCACATGCTGGGGTTGTGGGCCAGGTCCCCAGTGTAGGCCAGGCAAGAGGCAACCACACACTGGTATTTTGCCCCCTCTTTCTCTCTCCCTTCCCCTTCTAAAAAAATAAATAAATATTTTTTAAAAAATGAATGAGTGGGTTTTGGTGTCTGAAGTTACAATCTTCGATGTTATACATAAACATTCAGGTTACTTTGTGCCTACTATGATCACATTTACATTAAGTGTGTATGTACAGAGAGTTGTATTTGACGGGTGATCTTATAAACAAATAGAATGTGGGAAGTAAGCATTATCTCAGAGAAAGTGGTATGGTAAAAGACCTATATTTGGGAAATTCATCACCCCTTTGAAAACAGGTTAGAAAACAGAGGAGGGTGGGGTACAGGAGACAAGATGCTCTTTACTGAACCAAACCTTTCAAGACTACATGTATCATTACCTTCTCACAAATGGAGGCTATATGCGGAGATAAACTTCAGTTCTAAAAACATGAGGATTTAAAAAAAATAATACTATTCAGAATCACAATCTGGAAAGTCAATAATAATAACATATTGTTTTTGCATTTTCAAGTTAGTCTTCAATCATAAAATGCAAAATACAACTCATATGTTGGGTGTCTCATAACACCCAACGTTCAAGTACATTACAAATAAACATGCAATATATGACAGTTAAATCTACACTCAAGAATTCTCCCCCAGACCAAATACACAATTCAGGCAAAATGAAATTATGTATTACACAAAGGAACAAGGCAAATTAGTGCCACAAAGTTCACAAGTAACTGCCAGGAACAACTTCTCTTGAAAAAAAAATAAACTAAAACTGAATAACTACAGGAGAGTCCAAGGAAAATGGGAAAACTCAAAGGTGGGATGGGAGGATTAAAAATGTCCAAACCAGCCCAGCTCTTTGACAACTAACACTGCTATCAGGTTTAGTCATATTGATACAATTTAGCATGAGTTATTAGGGCAATCAATGTATTAATGTCCTTGGGTAAACGCTAATTAAAGGGAGCATAATGAATCAAGTCAATCATCACCGACAGTACTGAGTGTCAAATACATTCAATTTTCAAAAGAGAAAAAAAAACTAATTTTATTCCCTAGGATATATTTGTTAAATATGGAAGTCCAGTTCATAAAAGAACAAAATGGTGATGACCAAAGTAATTTGCTTACGGTGAACTTTCTAGAGATAAAATTGAGGGGAAAAAAGTCACAACCCTTAATAAAAATATCCTACAATAAATACACTTTCCTCTTAGTTTTAATGAATAGGGGAGGGTGGCTTATTTCATTTGAAACCAAGTATCACAATGTAATCAATCCCTTTTTAACAAGCAACAAAGTTTATGGATTTGGAAACTGAAGATCTGAGAAAATTAAGTAATTTGAAGGGAAACAGGATTTTTAACAGACTAATATATTCCAGTGCTGATAACATTCATAATAGAATGATCACCACAAAGAGTATTTAAGATGAAAACAATTCAAGTGATTTTATCCCCTCTGGAGATGGATACCATCTGGTCCAATCAACATTAAACACTGTTTGCAGAGAACAAATACTAGACATTCTTACTGAAAAACATTATTTCTAAATCATACATTTATCAAAACAGAACCAAACGGTTCATAAGGTGGTTTTTTGAATTTCTGACTAAGATATTTTACATAATGAGACAAGCAAGAAGGAAACTTTGTTTCCCTTTGTGTAAGTCTTTACGACCAGCTCTTTAATGGTTCTGCAGAGACACTTCGTCATCATTATGTCTTCCTATCTCCCAATTCAGTACTACTTCATGGGGAAAATAGCAGTATTAAGAAACTATTCTAGTTTCTTCTATTTTAACTTTTTGAAGAGAAAAATTTATGATCTAAAAGAGTAATAATTTACATCACATTTCTCAGACACTTAATGACTAATTCTCAATAAGTATTCCTTGTAAATTATGGTGATAAATTCACAGAATCCCAAAAGAAGGGATTTCTGGACTATGTGATTCCAAGATTGAACCAACTGCAAAAATGGCAATTTTTATGTACAAATGGAAATCAGAACCAAGAAAGGACCTTTGAAATAGTGGCTAGTGCTGAGATGAGTTAGAATCTGAGGTCTTCCGGAAACCTGTCTCTAGTTGACAGCTCATAAATTTCTTAAACTCTTTTCTATCTCCTCTCTAAGTAATTTCAAAAGAAATGTCTGATGAAGTCCCTTATGATAGAAACATGTCTCATCATTCCTGCAAAAGCTTACCTACAAACACAAATACACCACTTTTATTGGAGATATTCTCACACTCCAAATCTCAATGTACACATTTCATGCTTTCTACTTTCTCTCAAATAGTTTAATTAGATGCTTTTCTTTCAAGATTCTGTGAACATGCTACATACCTGATGCCAAATTCTAATTGTCCTACAACTAATGTAGATCATTGGCTTTCAAACTTTATTATGCCTAACTAAGAATCACCCGGAGCACTTGTGAAATGTGCATTCCTGAGCCCAGCCACTGTGCTCCAGGTGATTCTGATGCAGGTGATCAAAGGGTCAAAGTTTAGAATTCTGGTGTAGGTGATTCTTAAATCACGGCAGGCGGCAATCCTAGAACTGCCATTAAGTCAAAATGTCATCAGTTGAGTCTCACTTCCCCTATAAATTATAATGTAAATAGTTGAATTTTATGAAGGGACTGACTGGCATTCACGGTTTTAGAGATGTGACTTCACATCACACTTTATCACCAGTACACTGCTGGGTAAAGTATAAAGCTTTCTAAAGAATGCACAAGAAATAATAACTCAGTGAACAATTTTAAAGAACTTATGACAAATATCAGTCTACGATAGAAAAAAAAATTTAATATAATAATTCTTGCTTTATTTTTCCTGCAATGTAAGACACCTCAAGACTTGGAATTTAGAAGAGTTTTCTCTGAGAACATAACCAACATTAAGAAGACTTTTGGTAATATTTAATCACTTGGTACTCTTTCAGAAATTAATATTTTACTGACTCCTTTACTTGTTGTATTCTCTTGTAGCAACATAAAACACTGATCTGCAGACTCCTGTTTGGAAACAAGAAGACCTGAGTGTTCATTATCATCTCTAACTTCACCTTGCCCTATTTCACCTCAGCATAGGCTTGAACCACAGGATGCTGCTGAGCTATTTAACTGTTCCTGATCTCCAGAAATAGCGGTTTTATATTTGGTTCAACCTAAATAACTGCCTTTACAATACGTCTACAAGCCATTAAATATATTGACCATTCACTGATCCTTCATAATGTATTTTGCTTTCATGTCCAAGTCCTCAAAACTCTGGCTTAAATAGTAGTCAGAATTCTAAGGCAGAAAAAAGTTTGTTTCAGCCCAACAAATCCTTTCCGTTTTGTCCAAAAGTACTACATAACAATATCTAAACATGTGCATTATATGTCATATTTGTATCACTAGGTTTCTACTTTTTCTACTTTACTAATCATTTTATCTTATTCAAAATAGTCTATGGATGTCCTCTTCGGAAATGCCTTCACTACCAGTGTACCAGTTGAAAATGAAAACAAAACAAGATCTATTAATTTCAGAGCTTCCTAGCGAGTTATTCTGCATCGGTTGGTTACATTCATTTCTTCTCTCTCTTCTCCTCCCTGCCTTTGCTGGACACGTTTTCCCAGCCGTTCCAGGCCAGAGGGGAGCACTGAGGCTTGAGAACAGGAAACCTCCAGCAGGTGAGAAAACCTCAGCCAGCACTGGATCTAGGACCTAGCTCATGTTCCCAATTCCCTATGGAAGGGCAACCAGCTGGACCCTATAAGAACAATAACTGGAGCTTCAAAACCAAAATTAAGAGTTTGATGTCCTACTCTATTTCTTCTCTCTTCCCTTATACACAACTACCAAAATCTATTTTTTATACCACACACCTCACCTTACTACTAAAACATTCCAGTTAATTTAAGCTACGATCTCTAGAATTCGACCGCCCAGCATGGTCAGAGCACTAAATCACTCCACCTCGTGTCAACGACCTGCAGCCACGGCCATTGTCGACCTCCCTACCGTCTCTGCCCTGCGCAGCCCACGTCCAGCTGCTCACGCTGTTTCGTTTTGCTCAATCCATCTCACGTTTTCCTTGCAGTTTTTTTCCTTTTCTTTTATGATAACACTTCTGTCTAGAAAACTTGACCTCTCATTTATTCAATATTTTTAACAAATGACTTTCAGTAATTTGTATTTATGAATTACCCCCCAATAAAGACAGTAAGAATTCAGGTCATGGATACGCATAATCAACTTGGATAATACTTATAAAAACATTCAGAAAAAATACGGTTAATTCAGCTTTTGAAATGCTAACTATAATTAGGACTAACATTTAGCTAAGGATTCTGAACATACGTTATTAAGTTGATGATATCTGAGAGTTTATGTTCCTGTGTACAATAATCTCATTTCAGAACAAATCACAAAAATGATCTCTGAACAGTGAAACCCAAACCATCATTTACAAGTGTTTCCCTGAGATGATTCTAACATATTTGAAAGAGTCAGAGAGTTAAACCATGCAGTAACACATAGCTTTAAAATGGCAGTCCAGACATTTAAGGAAACATACAAAGTTCAACAGTTTGGACTGGTACAAATTTCAAATGCATAAAAGGTTATTTTGAGAATATTAAAATAATTTGAGGCCTATTTACTTTACGAAAGTACTCACCTGACTCTTGCAAGTATCTATATACCAAGAAGTTGACCTCATCACTGCTTATACTCATCTTTATTCCCACTTAAACCATGAGGTCACAACACAGGATATAACCCTAAAAACAAAACAAAGTTAATTAAGTATTTTCTCAATATAATATTTTAAACAAAATGTAAAACAATGTTGTAAAAAACCATTTGATTTTATTCAAGAAGGAAAAAATTCTATATTGCCTAATAATAAATCCTACAAATAAAGTTATTCCCAACAGTAATTGATTACATAACCCAAACATGGCTGGGTCTATTCTTCCGCAAGATAACATATAGACAAAAATGATTCAAAACTTATAGAAAGGCTTTAGCATCACACTTGAATGATTAAATCAAACAGCATAAAAAGTTGGTCCTTTTTCTCTTTAACTATAAAAACCATAAATTTTAAGAATCAAAATATTATTTGTTTAGGAAAGACTGATTTTAGACCAGTGGCTAAGAGGGAGGAAGGCGAGTTTGTTTGTCTCTACATAATTTTGTGAGTTCTGAAGTCTCTACATACTGAACATGTGACCTGTGATGTGCAAGTTTCCAAAAGCTCTAAGTATGGCAGGCAGAGAGGCTGGAATACAATTCTGAAAACTCAGAGGATACTGTCTTACTGGATACCCTTAAACCTTGACCTCGGAGGAAGGGAAAACAGTCAACTAAGGCATAACAAACATGTCTAACTATACTTATCCATTCTCCTGTCACAGAAGGGATTTAAAAAGCAGTTGTCAGCAAACACTTTTTGTGTTCCGGGCCAGAGCAAGAATGTGCTAATAAGACTTTGCCAACCACGGAGCCTCCGTCACTACTACTCAACTCTGCCACTGCAGCACAAAAGCAGCACCAAACAGTAAGTAAACAAATGAGTACGAATATGTTCCAATAAAACGTTATTTAGGGACACTGAAATTAGAATGTTACATGCATTTGTTGTGTCACATTTTTTTTTATTTCCAAGCACTTAAAAAACAAAACAAAACGAAACATGCTTAGGTCTGGCCTAATAAAAGACCATGTCCACTGACTACAGTTTCTTGGTCCCTTGTTTACAAAAGATGTCTTAACATCTCATACAAAAGGGTACCTAACATTATGGGTCTGTGCTGACTGTTCTGCCACCTCATGCAGCCTTTATGATGGAGAGTTCACAGGACACTTTAAAATCACAAATTAACAGCCCTGACCACCACTGGTGTGGCTCGGATGGGTATCCTGCAAAGCAAAAGGTCACCGGTTCAATTCCCAATCAGGGCACATGCCCAGGTTGAGGGTTCAGTCCTGGTTGGGGTGCACAGCAGAAGCAATGAGTGTTTCTCTCCCTCTTTTTCCTTCCCCTTTCCACTCTCTAAAGATAAATAAAATCTTTTTTAAAAAGTCACAAATTAACAAGCACTTGAGCAGGCTACTATGTGACAAGAACAGCTACTACCCTAAATTACGGAAAGAGTGGTGACTAAACACTCGTCAAGCTTGTATCTCAGAGAGGGGAAAAACAACAACAAGGAATTGCAACGATTTTCCAATGGACACACACAGAGGAAACCCTAACCAAATTTAGTAGTCTGGGAGTACAGCTTAGGGAAAGTGTCCCTGGTGTTTAGACCTGAAGGACAGGAGCAAAATGAGAACATGGAAGTTTGGGGGAGGAAGGCAGGGAATGGAAACAACTCGGTGAGCAGCAACAGCCAACGAAAGGGCGGGTGAGGAGAAAGTAACACACCATGAAGCAAGGCTTGAGACCCAGACAAAAACTGTGTTCTAAGGGGCCTTGAAAGGCAGCATCACCTAGAGAAAATTAATGGACTGACAAGGTTTAAGCGGCATAGGTGAATGACCTGATTGATTTACATTTTTAGAAGATCCTGGGTCCAATACGAAGAACAGACTGGATGGACACCGGACTGGAGAAGAGGAGTAGAGTCAGGAGGGTGTTGCAGAAATCCAGCAGCAGACTGGAAAACCTGGTCTGTGCCACTGGAGGTGGACAGGAGCGCAGGGATGCCAAAGATACTCAGGAAGTGGACTCAAGGGTGGTTGGATGCAGGGAGGAAAAGGAAGACTCAAAGTTCTTTTAGGACATCTGGATGGCTGGTATCTCCAGTTACTGAGATGAGAAACCATGGAGGAAGAGAAGCAACTATCTTGAGGTGAAGAAAAAAGCACCTCTCCCCCAAAATAATATTACCTCAAAGAGTACAGTTAATCACCTGAATGTTCAACATACAGTATCCCCGACCCATGAGGACACTCCAAGAGGTCAGTACAGTACCTGAAACCACAGACAGGACTAAATGTTGCACATACCATACACTATGATTGTTCCTATGTATAAATGCCTATGGTAAAGTCAATTTATCGATTAGGCACGGTAAGAGATTACCAACAATAACTACTAACAAAATGAAATGTTTATGACAATGTGCTCTACTGTTATCTCTCATTCTAGGAGATCCCTTGCTGAAATGTGTGTACAGACTCAATGCTTTCTAACACGTTACTTTCAATCGAAACACGTTCCTGCTCATGTCTTCCACCCAGAGTTAGTATGTTTTCTGCCTTTTTTCAATGAATATAAATTTATTGCGATCATTTCACAATGTGTGTGTACATACACGTACACACATACATCTCAAGTCATTATGTTGTATACCTGAATCTAACATAATGTTGTACGCTAATTATAGCTCAATAAACTGGGGGAAACCCACTTTACAGTTGTACTAGAAGACATAAAATAAAGGTTCAGGTTTATAAGAAAGAAGAAAATGAATTACCTGAAATACTACATAGCAAAATAACTTCCTCCCCCTCAGTTTAATATTTTAATCTAAATTAAAACTTAGAAACTACTTTAGTGGCTCCATAATCAGGTAGAACATGATTTTTTTACCTTTTTATTGAATATACTGGAATGACATTGGTTAATAAAATTATATAGGCTTCAGGTGTACAATTCTATAAAATGCATCATCTGTCTATTGTATTCTGCTCACCACCTCAAGTCGAGCCCCTTCCATCACCATTTATTCCCCCAATCCCCTCTTCTACCCCCTCCAATCCCTTCTTCTTCTGGTGACCACCATACTACTGTCTGTATCAGCGTTTTGGGGTGGTTTTGCTTCATCCCTTCACTTTTTTCACCCAGCCCCCCAACCACCCTCCCGTCTGACAGGCGTCAGTCTGTTCTCTATCAGGCTGTTTCTGTTCTGTGTGTTAGTTTATTTTGTTCATTCTGCATGAGTGAGATTATATGTTTTTTTTCCTCTGACTGGCTTCACTTAGCCATAATATTCTCCAGGTCCATCCATACTGTCACACGAGGTATAATTTCCTTCTTTTTTAAGACCAAGTATTGTTCTACTGTGTAAATGTACTGCATCTTTCTTATTCACTCAACTGCTGACCGACACCTGG
Source organism: Artibeus jamaicensis (assembly GCF_021234435.1). Classification (NCBI taxonomy): domain Eukaryota; kingdom Metazoa; phylum Chordata; class Mammalia; order Chiroptera; family Phyllostomidae; genus Artibeus; species Artibeus jamaicensis. The sequence goes on along the minus strand of NW_026522046.1, from coordinate 12,092,863 downwards.
ACTGCTCTCAGGTCTTAGCTATTGCAAATAACGCTGCAGTGAACACAGGAGTGCATCTACTCTTTCACATGAGTGCGTTGGGTTTCTGCAGCTGTATTTCCAGAAGTGGACCTGCTGGGTCACTACGGCACTTCTGTCTTTAATTTTCTGAGGTATCTCCTTACTGTTTTCCACAGTGGCTGCACCAGTCTGTGTTCCCACCGACTGTGCACAAGCCTTCCCTCCGCCCTAAACCTTGTTGTTTGATTTACTGATGATAACCATTATCACGGGCTGTGAGGTGATATCTCACTGTGGTTTTAACTTGCATTTCTCTGATGATTAGTGATGCTGAGCATCTTTTCAAATATTTTTGGTCATCTATATGTTCTCTTTGGATAAGTGTCTATTCAGGTTCTTTGTCCATTTTTTAATTGGAGTTTGTTTTTTGGTGTTGATTTTTGTAAACTCTATATAAATTTTGGACATTAACCCTTTTACCAGAGGTATCACTCCCATTCAGTGGGTGTACTTTTCATTTTGTTGATGTTTTCCTTTGCTCTAAAACTTTTTTAGTTTGAAACAGTCCTATTTGTTTATATTTTCTTTTGTTTCCCTTGCTCAAGGCAATATATCAGGAAAAATATTGCCATGAGAAATACCTGAGACTGTTTTCTTCTAGGATTTTTATGGTTTCAAGTCTAACATTTAATTCTTTAATCTACTTTGAGTTGATTCTTGTGTGTGGTGTAAGAAGGTGGTCTCGTTTCCTTTATTTGCTTAATTAAGCATTGACCACATACTGTGGCCGTAACTTTTGCAATGTGAGATACAACAGCAAAACTAGCAGAAATTTCCTTTCAAACCTCCTTTATAGAATCTTAAAGAGAAGCGATAGTCTTAAGAAAGACCTTAGCAACCTCAGCATATGATGTTTTTTCTTTCCTTATTACCTTAACAACTTTCACCTTTCACGTAAAGGCAGCACTTTACAACTTCTCATCGGCATTCTTGAACTGCCAGCTGCTCTCGAGGGTGATTATGAAGTGAAATAAGGGTCACTGGAAAACGAGCCCAGCTGTACTGTGACAGTGGATCTGACAAGCAAGATGGGCTACTAAAATGACTGCCGGGCAGGTGGCACACAGAGTGTGGAGATGCAGACAAAGGGAGGAGTCACGGCCCAGGCAGGACAGACACAGATGGCCTGAGATTTCGTCACGCTACTCAGAACGGCATGCACTTTAAAACTTGTCAACTGTTCACTTCTGGCATTTTCCATTTAACATTTATTGTAAGAGCAGTTTGACCATGGCTAACTCAAAGCACAGCAAGTGAACCCCGAGTAATTCGGGGACTGCTGCACTCCTATCACCTGGGGGGGGGGTGCGGGTAACGAACCAGCCCCCAAACACACACGTGAGGCAGGTGCGTTTGTGAGAAGGGAGGCAGTGACAGTGGGAAGTAAACACTACGATGGTCATGTAACATGTAAATAAAGGTTATGGGGAGGAAATGCACTACAGCACTTTTTCTGACCGACTTGTTCTATTCATGCAGTGAGCACTTTAAGCACTTCCCGGGTTCCAATGTGCCATGTACTCTGACAGATGCTAGAGACACGGCTAAACAAAGTAGACCAGGGCCAGACCTTGTGACTTTACAGGTTGTTGGGGAGAGAGATAACAATTAATTCCAACTCAGATAAGAAAAATTACATAAAATTATGAGAGCACACACCCTGAGTCTGAGTGTTCAGGCAGGCAAAGTATGTAAAATGTAAGTGACCTACATACAAGGTTTCTGTACTAGGCACAGCTGAAGGAGCTAACATTCCTTTTAATTCAAAATACCTGAAGTATATGACATTACCTTTGCTTCTACCTGTAGGCACATTGCTTTCTCATTGACTTGCATGTTAAAGAAAGTGAGGTGAAAGAATGTGCACGTTTACTGAGTGAATGCTCCATGCTATGGATGGAACTAGGTCCTATTAACATTCAGTTCCCTCTTCAGTGTCGTATTCCTCATTTTAAGGTAAGAGCACTGATATCAGAATAACACTTCTATACACAGATCTGTGTATGCAGAAATATTATTCAAATACTAAACTGTCCTCAGTGTAGGAAAAAATGAAAACCAGTATACAACATAAAATGTAGAACGATGCAATGACTATAAAGAAATGAAAATGCTCAGCACTGGAGGGTCCTTAAGGAGTTGCTAATTCCAAGTGGTAGCCTACCGTGCCAAGGCCCCATGCTGTGGCACTACACGGCTCACACTGCACGGCTCACAGTGCCCGTGATGCGAACAGCACTCCAGAATGGCCAGCCGGTCTCCACAGTCACAGACCACTGCAGTACCCTGCTAAACAACAGCTTCTAAACCTGCACAGAACCATGTAACAACATGAAGCAACAGCTTCTAAACCTGCACAGAACCACATAACATGAAACAACAGCTTCTAAACCCACACAGAACCATGTAACAACACTATTAGGTTTGTTGGGGGTGAGTTCTTAATCTCCCGGGAAGCTAAGTCGCAGTTCTGCTGTTGCCCTGCAACCCATTGAGTTATCGCAGAAAACTCTGTCAAAGTGTCTTATTAAAACCAAGACACACGGTTAAAACACCACATTATCATAACTAACAAAAAGAAAACAACAAAGTATGTATATGTGGAGGGGAACTGAAACACGAGGAGAGAGATCAAATCCATCTATCCATGAAGTCACAGTGTTTACTGTCACGTTGTGGGCTGCGGAGAATTCCTATGTTGAGCGCTTACTTCCAGTACCCCAGAATGTGTCTTTATTTGGTGATGGGAATCTTTAAAGAGGTGACTAAGTTAAAATGAAGCCAGTAGAGTGGACCTTTAATGACATGAACACAACCCAACAGGACTGGTGTCCTTGTAAGAGGAGGCAGAGACATCAAGATGGATGTGCACAGAGAGGCCATGTGAGGACATGGTGAGAAGGTGGCCACCTGCAAGTCACGGAAAGAGGCCTCAAAAGAAACCACACCTGCTGGCACCTTGATCTTTACCTTCCAACTTCCAGAACTGGAAGAAAATAAATTTCTGTTGTCTAAGCCATCTAATCTGTGATAACTGGTTATGGCAACCCCGGCAAACTGATACACACCTATCTTATACCACAAATTCTTAAAACCTTTCTGTTTGATTATTCATTAGAGATCTTTAAAATTAAGTTTACTATTGCTAGGATCTGCCTTCCTGAGAATTTGCCTCTTTCCATCTTTAGGAACCCGTCCTGTGATCTCCAAAGACTGTGAGATTAGCAGAATACATTAACATTTCAAAATCTTCTGCTCCCCACTGGCCCCTTCTTCTCCTGCCCCTCCCATGAATCATTCTCGGGAACAGGAGCAAAAAGTGTATTACTCTTAATTTTCCAAATTGAAAATAATAATTCAAATTCTACCAATGTTAGGTAATAACACTTTGGTGTGTATAAAATAGAGGGTACAATGAAGGAAGGTATACTTTAAGACTGAGCTTGAAGTCTTTGGCGATACAGCTTAAAACGTACATGAAGTACATTCTCAGTTGTGGCTATGCCAAATCTTATGAGGTTTCACAAAATTTTACTAAATGAAATCATGTTTACTAAATTAATTTTGCTAACTATAAGGTTATTAACATCAGGATTTAGAAACAATCTGATATTCTCACAAAGAAACACTAAACTAAATGAAACAGTTCGGCTTATTTTTTATATAATTCTAATCAAACTAAAAGCAAAAAACAGAATCAATTTGGCTGATTTCTTAAAGCATTAGTAATAAACAATGGTGTATTTATTTTTCTGTGTACTAGCTCTGAAGTACAACCATGATTTATCTGTCAAACATTTTAAGGATATCTTTTCATGGCTGCCTGTAACATTAAGTCCAAACAGAAGCCAAGTAGTGTATTTCCTTACAACAAACAGAAGTGCTACCACCATTTATAACATTAGGATAAATGCTGAGTTTAAACTGTATTTTTAAAGACCCAATCTCATTAGATAATTTTTACTCACACTATCAAAAAATAGACAATACCCTTTAAAAATAAATCAGTAAGTTTTTTTTAATTTTATTAATTTTTATTTTTATAGAGAGGGGAAGGAAAGGAGAGAGGGAAAGAAACATTAATGTGTGGATACCTCTTGTGCACCCCCTACTGGGTGGGGACCTGGCCCACAACCCAGGCATGTGCCCTGACTGGGAATCGAACTAGCAACCCTTTGCTTTGCAGGCCTGCTCTCAATCCACTGAGCTACACCAGCCAGGGCTAAATCAGTAAGTTTTTAAAGAGGATATCTTTAATAATTTGAATATCGTGTCCCAGTAAAAAGTCTGTAGCATTTCTCTCCCCAATCTCCCACCCCAAGAGAAATAAAGCAACTTTATATAAAAAGGTAGACAAGACAGTTTGCAAAGGTAAATGAGCAGACACTGGCACTGGTTTTACCTTCCAAGTTTGGCACACGGTCATCTTTAGCATAGTTTTCTTAAGAGTGTGCCTGGCAACGGGTGCATGTTCTATTAAAGGTAGTTTACTATTCTTTTTTTTTAATAGTTATGGCCAATTTTCGTGCCATGAGAATTTCTTCTTTTGGTTATTGTTGCTTCTTATGTTGTTATCAGATTAATGGTCACCAAAAATCCAATGCTGGCAAATCTTAAGAATTTAAAGTATGATTGTAATTCATTCTAATCCAGAGCTTTCAGATACAACGACAACATGACAGATGATTTCTTTCACTTCTAAACATCAATGATCCAAGTAAGTAAACATCTATAGGGTATTACGTGTGAATCTCGCAGGTCAACAGAGAGTACCAGGTCATGTAGTGATTTGAAAATAAAGCATTTTTAATAGGTTTGCTCACAAAAGGGCATTCAAAGATTTTAAAAACTATCAGAGCTCAGATGGATGTCTCCTGGAATTACGGGAAGGAAAAACAAATGAGCCCACCTCATTAAGAACCATTTAAGTAATTTAGGTATGATGCTTTTAAGAACCAACTATTACTTATAAGCACTGACACGTAAAGACACAGACAAATAGTGTACCAAATCATTCATTCAGTGGTAACGGACTTCTGAGGACGATGGACTGTTTCCACTGTGACCAAGGGATTTGCACATTCTGGCCAGTGTGTCAAATCCAACCCATCACCTATTTTTGTACAGCTCACCACACCTTGTGATTTTTACAAAACAAACAAAAAAAAAAGGTGTTGACAGAACATTTGATTTGATGCCAGGGGGCACTAATTTTGACTCAGTTAAACAATTTTAAGTCCCAGCAAAACTCTTAAGATTGAGAAGAGTAAACTAGCAACCAATCCGAATCACCGTTGATGTGAGTTCACCTGACATCAGCTGGAGCCCTGTGTCTTTTTATGCCCAAAGGCCTGAGGAGCTGCCTTCCGTGGTCCCTTTAAAAGGTAAGCCTACAGGATTCAATACACATGCTGAATGATTAAATAAAATTATAGTCAAGATATACTGACAGAGGAATGAAGGAGGACAAAACAAATTAAAGCACTAGGGAAACAGAGAGGCCATACTTCTGGTACTTTTTTTCAATTATTGAACAGAAATGAGTCATAAGACTTAAAGCAAACAATTATCGGTGTGGGAAGGAAATGTCTAGAAACTAAAGTTAGGTATGAAAATGAAAATCAAGAAGCTAGTGCCTTCCTACTCGAAAGAAAAGCTCTGAGTTTGTTTGAATGGGAACAAATATAAGAAAAGTAATAAAATTTCACAACTAAAACAAACTTCCTCTGGCTTTGGAACAGACTGGAGGATATGGAAGCCTGACACAGCTAAAACTTGAAAAGGACGATTACGTCAATGGGTGGGAATTTTGCTTAAAACTGAGAAATTACAAGCAAAATAAAGAGAAAAAGGTACCGAATGTAATAAACTCATAGAGTTATAACCTTTTTCTTTTGATTCCTCAAAAGAAAAGACAAAACTAAGCAGACAAAATTAAAACTACTGAACCCCAGTGAATCAAAACGAGTGTCCATAGACTGATTATACATATTTGGTAAATCCTTTATGAGAAGGGGAGAAGTAAAAATGTGCAGAGGATAGTTCTGCTGGCAGAAATGTGTGATTAACACAGATCAAGTGTCCAATGACGGGGAGAAAACTGTAAGGAAGAGATCAACCTTCATCCCCCCAATGGGCAATCGATGCTGTTCAAATCAGGTGAAGACAATTTCAACCAAGTTTAGTACTCAGATAACAGACCGATACATCCATGTATACATGGCAAACACATGCACACACACGCACACACACACACTAGCTATTGGAATATCTGAAAGATAAAAGCAAAAAGCAAATGGAATAGAAATTGATGATAGATGTGAACTGAAGTAGGCTTTCAAGTTTAGTTTATTTAAAAGGGGGGAAAATCCACCACAGGTCAATTTATTATCCTATTAGATTTTGTTTAAAAAACAAACTAAAACACAAGTAGGAACAAATCAAGTACATCACTCCATAACCACACTGAGATTCTGTTTCCTTCCTAAATAGTCTATAACCTGACTGGGTTGGATCAACTGCGAAGGCAGATTTTCAGCAGTATCTTATTAAAAGATACTTCTTTTCATAGTAAATACATTTCACTGCTAACAATGCCCCAAGTGCTCAAAACTAAAAACCAGATTTACTATCTTTATCAAGCCCATAACACAGACTGTGTTATTTTTATTAAAATAACCTTTATTTATTAAAATATTTATTAAAATAACCTTTATTTTTATTAAAATAACCTTTATTTAAAAGGTGACTGTGTCACCTTTTTATTTAGTACAGAAATTAGGTCTCAAAGTGAGGCCTGTAGATCCATGGGGTTCTCAAGATTTCTTAAAGGGTGAGGTCAAAATTATTTTTGTAATGTTATTAAGACATTACCTGCCTTTTTCATGGAAGTGACATTTACGATGATATTATAAAGTGGGTAAAATCAAGGCAAGAAGAACACCTTACTCTCTTAGTAGTCATATTCTTCACTACCATGCACTCAAAAAAAACCCACAAAAATTCTTCACTGAAGAATTTCCTTGATGCAAGAAAAAAGAAAATGCTTACCTTATTAATGTCTTAATCCTCAAATACACATACTTTCATATCCTATGTAACACAATGCTCACTACACATAAAAGCACTTTGTTGCACACTGAAATGATGAGTCTCAAAGAAAAGCACTGTGCTACGAGCTGGGCTGGCTACTTCTGATCATGGACTAGCACCTTCATGCAGAAGAACAACTGACAAAGGAGGGTTTTCCAGACTGAGAATTCTGCAGGCATTTTCTTGCAAATAAAGTGAAACTATCACTTTAAAGAAATTAACTAATAGTATGTGTTGGCAGGGATAAAACTTAAGCTTTTAAGAGAAAATTAGTACTTGGAAATTTTATCAGCCATCATGAGCTGGATTGAGAGCCTCCCAAACTGTATTCTAATGAGATCAATGGTGATATCAATTAGTCTGTTTTTTAATATTATGTAATGCACATATGGAAGGCCTGCATAACCCAGTGAACAAATATTTTCCCACTGACCAGTACAAAATTATGTATGAGAAACCATTCATTCAAAGTGCAAGAGAAACCAGTGGATTTTAATGAATAGAATATAAAATGTTGACTGACACAATTTCACATCTTACACTAGAACTAACCCTCAAGAAACTATCCACTTGTTGAAATTTGGTGCAGTATCAAAGGACATCATCCAAATGTATTGAAAAAATATGCAGTTTGATTTGAAATATTTACATTTATTTATCTGTGCAAGGCCAGTTTTCATATATTTTGACAACACTAATGTATCTCCACATGTGACTGCAGAGGCAAATGTGAGAACACAGATGTCTTCCATTAAGCCAGAGATTAACAGAGATTTGAAAAATGTAAAACAATGCCACTCTCCTCATGAAAATTTTTCATTTTGGAAAATAGCTGTTCTTCATAAAATGTATTAGGGATGGGTTTACTGTAATGTTAAAATGTGTTTATAGCAATATAAATTTCAGTTTAAATACAGCAAATATCAGTAGCTATAACCCACATAAACAAACATTCTTTAGAGTCACCATTACATAAAGAATGTACAAGGTACTAAAACCAAAATGTGTGAGACCTGAGAATCTAAAAAATTGATTTCCTCTTGGCAATATTGGCCCTAATCTTTTTGGAGAGGTTCAAGAATGTCCCTGAAGAACCAGACCTCTTAAACCACACCACTATTCATACTGCAGCATGACCTAAATCTTTAGTTTGACTTCTATTATATTCATGTTGGAATATATGTTAGGTGTTCAGTAAATTGACACCTAATATACAAAAAAAGTACTTAAAAGATATAACATCCTCATGAAAAAGTTCTACTTTTGGTAAAACATATGGAGTCTACCAACTAAAAGTTGCAGTGAAATGTACAAACTTTCTGAGACTGTGCCTCCATACATAGCCTTCTAGATAATCCCACTTGATTCAATAATTTTACTGAGATTTACTTTAGCATTTAATCAACAACATTTACTTAGTGTTAATATGCCTGGCACTGTTCCAGTTCCTGAACACTGTAGTAACACGGAACTCCATTAATACAGACAGTGATACTGAGAACAGGCTTCAGCAGCAATTTTCAGATTGCGTGCCATTTCCACTAAATCCTACTACATAAATTTAGCTGCAGAAACAGCATGGAGGCCAGGCCGTGCCACAAAGCACGGCCACCACTTCACATGTCCTCCCCTCACAGTGCAGCCCAGTGTCTGGCAGGTCTGCCCAGCCTCACCACCTGTGTTAACTGGTAAGGTTCCAAAGGGCTGCACTCTCTTTCCCACCAACTGAAACATGAAGCTGGTGTCTAACGGCCTTTATTTTCCAAAGAGAAGGCATTGAAAACTACACACAATGGCAGCCACCTTGACCACATATATGAAAATAAAGAATGCAGGCCTTGAGCACCACAAAATCCAGTCCGTACATATTCAATTTGTTTGCTACATCAGCAACACAGTGGAATGCTGAGCAACAAATCTGAAATTCTGTATAGCCAGATTCCCAGGTTACGCCTGGTACAAATTCCATACCTTTACACGCTGAGGACTCAAAAGAACAGAGGAGATGCAGGGAGTAGAGGACATCTAGGCAATAGAAGCACATCTGTGTTTAATAATGTCAACTAACTGTTCCACAGTAATTGTGCTACTCCTATCCCATACCAATAATTGTTGTGGCTGGGATTTGAAAAGGAAGAGAAGCCCCATTTTGAGTTTCCCCTAATACAGATTGGAAGAGTAAGGATTGGAAGAGTAGGATACTTGTTTTCCTCTGTATTAGAGGAAACTCAAAATGGGGCTTCTCTTCCTTTTCAAATCTTTGTATATAAGCTATTATTTGTCAGGTGGAGAGGCCTAAGCAGAATCGATGAGTAAGCGCAGCTCTTGCTAGGATGTCCCACCATCCCTTTCTCCAGACTCTTCCAGAGCCCTCCAATCAATATCAACATCACTGAAAAATGAAACAGCCATACGGTTTATGCCTCATGGTATGGTGCAAAAGGGAAAAAAAAGATGACTCACTGTGAAACCTAAAAGTGAATTTAACCAAGCTTCTAACTACCACTTTACAGAAATTATAGGAGTACAGTACAATGTGTTAACAATACCACAAAGATGCAATTAGACAAATCCATAATATGGGATATTCAACAGAATAAATGAGCAAATGTCTTCTACCAGTAAGTGAAAGAGACTTAAATTTAGCAACCAAAAGCAGTATGTAGACCTTACTTGGATTCTGATTAAAACTATGTGAAAATGTCATTTGGGAGACCAAAAAAAAATATATTTTTTTAATTTCCTTTACTGCATCCAGTTTCTCCTAAGGTTTGTATCTTTTCTGGACCATTGTAACACATGAAGTTGAGCCTGTTCTCTATAATAATGGGAAGCTATTTGTAAGGATGAGGATAGTGAGTGTAATGACAATACAGCAACTCCTATCTCATATTTAGCAAGTATCCTACTCTTCCAATCCTTACTTTGTGTAAAGATCTCCATTTGACTATGGAATACTGGAATACACAACTCTGTTTTCAACTCTGTTGAATATGGAATACTCAACTCTGTTTTCTCTGAAAAGTCAACAGCTCCAGAGTGATAACTCACTATGAGTTTATCTAGACATACTCCCAGAATTTTCATCAGAAACATACCATTTACTATCAAATCGCTGATTAATTTACTGTTTCCCAAGTACAGGAATTAGAAATGGCCTTATTCCTTCAATACAATGCAAACAGATGTCAGGGCTCCATAAAGAGCTTTAAACGAACAAAACCCGAAGACCAAACAATGGAACGTGCACGCAGGCACGTTGGAACTTCTCTTCTCACTCCTCTCAACCTCACGGCTTTCTCAGAGAAGGAAATTTAGAGAGAAGAGGATGCTGTATAGTCAACCTCAGAATCGGTTTGATACATGCTGAAAGTATTACATTAAGGAATTAGTAGTAAATTTCCTCTGAATACCATCTGGCAATCAGATATTTAATCTTTGGTTTATCTCATTCATGTAACTAAAAAGTGCTCTTTTCTGCACAACAAACAGAAGAAAAAAGTCTTTCAAAAGATATGAAGCTGTTTGGGCCACCAATCTAAAACACATTCAACCTCAATTAAAACACCTAATGTTGTAATAGCTTTAGTGTAATAAAATTTTATACATAAAATACGTTACAATGAAACAGAGGAGAACCTCCACTCCTGTGCTCCGTTCTGGTTACTTTATCAGGTATCACTGGGTGATTCAGTGTGAAAGGTTTTACATCTACTCATGACCAGCGGACAGGATCTGGAACTGCTATTTCTCTGCTAGAACTAAAAGAATTCCCCTTCCTTCCCATTATGCAGTAGGAATGGGCTCACAGTGGTTTTTTTTTTTTGGTTTTGGGTATTTTTTTTGGGGGGGGGGGCTGTCATCGCTCCTTATATTAGTGGTAAAGGAAGATTTCAGGGCATCACTTAGAACAAAAAAAGCACTTAGAGGTATGGCAACAAGTGAAAGCGTTCTTTTTCTAAATTAATTTTTTATTTATATAAACCATTACTCTAAAGAAACAATACCGAGGGACTTCCGCCAAGATGGAGGCATAGGTGGAGACTCCACGCTTTCTCCCACAACCAAGTTTAGAGACAACAAAATATTAGCAACAGAAAACACAGCCAGAACACAGAAAATTGAACTTTTCAGAAGTCTGATAACAACAAATTCTTCAGCCTGACCGGTAAGAGGGGCGAAGCCAGCAGCTGGCGGAGCGGGGTAGCACAGGAAAACTCGGTCAGACGGACTCAGGCGAGCGGATCCCAGGCGTGGGGCTGCAACGGGCAGTCCCAGTGAGCAACCCAGTGAGCAACCCGCAGACCCACATTCATGCGCAGATAGACCAGCGAGGGAGTGGGCAGTGAGACAGGACCGAGCAGTCCCCAGCGGCAAGAGGCAGCAGAGGGGGCCGCCATTTCCCCACTCTGACCCTGCCCCCACATACAGCGTCACAAATCAGTGACCTGAGAGGCCCCGCCCTGGTGAACATCTAAGGCTCTGCTCCTCATAATTAATGGGCGCTAACAGACCAAAAATGGCTCAAGAAGATCTCAAAGCCCCAGAGCCCATAAATCTAAGTGATGAAGAAATAGCAAAACTTTCAGATGCATAGTTTAAAACACTGGTGAGCAGGATGCTCACAGAACTGGTTGATTTTAGTCACAAATTAGAGGAACAAATGAAGGCTAAACTAATTGAAATGAAGGGAATTGCACAGGAAACCAATAGTGATGGAAAGAAAACTGGGACTCAAATCAAAGGAGTGGACCAGAAGGGAGAAAATATTGGCCAAACAGAAAAGAAGGAAGAAACAAGAATTCAAAAAAATGAGGAGAGACTTAGGAACCTCCAGGACACCTTTAAACACTCCAACATCCGAATTATAGGGGTACCAGAAGGGGGAAAGGAACAGCCACCAGTGGAAAACTTATTTGAACAAATAATAAAGGAGAATTTCCCCAATCTGGCAAATGCAACAGACTTCCAGGAAATCCAGGAAGCTCAGAGAGTCCCAAAGAAGTTGGACCCAAGAAGAAACACACCAAGGCACATCATCATTACATAGCCAAGATTAAAATGAAGGAGAGAATCCTGGAAGCAACAAGAGATAAGGGGACAGTCACCTACAAAGGAATTCCCATCAGACTGTCAGCAGATTTCTCAAAAGACACCTTACAGGCAAGAAGGGGCTGGAAAGAGGTATTCCAAGTCATGAAAACTAAAGACCTACTACCAAGATTACTCTATCCAGCAAAACTTTCATTTAGAATGGAAGAACAGATAAAGTGCTTCTCAGATAAGACCAAATTCAAGGAGTTCATCATCACCAAGCCCTTATTATATGAAATGTTAAAGGGACTTATCTAAGAAAAAGAAGATAAAAAATATGAGAAAAATAAAAATCGACTTGCCTTTTGACCCAGCAATTCCACTGCTAGGATTATATCCTAAGAATCCTACAAAGAACCTATGCACCCCAATGTTCATAGCAGCACAATTTACAATAGCTAAGAGTTGGAAGCAACCTAGGTGCCCATCAGTAAATGAATGGATCAAAAAATTGTGGTACATATACACAATGGAATTCTATGCAGCAGAGAGAAGGAGCTACTACCCTTTGCAACAACATGGATGGAACTGGAAAGCATTATGCTGAGTGAAATAGGCCAGGTGTTGAAAGACAACTACCATATGATCTCACCTTTAATAGGAAGCTAAACAACAAAACAAACAAACAAGCAGAATAAAAACAAGGACACTGAAATAAAGAACAAGGGAACAGTGACCATAGGGGAGAGGGAAGGGAATTTAAGGGAGAAAAAGGGGAGGGATTTGGAGGAACAAATAGGAAGGACACAAGGACAAGAACTAAGGGGGGTGGAAATGGGAGGGAGGTGGGGAGCACGGGATGGGAGGGGGGGCTGAGACGGGAGAAATAGACAAAACACTGTACTTGAAAAATAACTAAATAAAATTATTAAAAGAAAAAAAAGAAGATAAAAAATATGAACAGTGAAAGGACGGCAAACTCACAGTTATTAACAATCACACCTAAAACAAAAGCAAACTAAAAGGACAGGGAGATCAGGAGCAGAAACACAGAAATGAAGATCTCATGAAGGGTTAGCAACAGGGGAGTGGGAGGAGGAGAAGGGGGGAGAAGGTACAGAAAATAAGTAGCATAGACGGTAGGTAGAAAATAGGGGGGTAAGAATAGTATGGGAAATATATAATCTAAAGAACTTGAGACACATGGTCATAAACTAAAGGGGGGGAATGGTGGGGGGTGCAGGGTGGAGGGGAATGAAGGGGGGGAATAGAACAACTGTAATGGCATAATCAATAAAATAAAGTAGATAATACAGAAAAGAAACAATACTGGATTGTATAATATGTGGGATAGGTAAGATTTTTCAAACACTGTGGTGACTCAAATACTCTAGGAATGACAAGTTATTCACATTCATCAATAAAAAGGTACTTAAGAACAAGTGATCATTATTATTTACTATTGTACTTGTGTCTAGAATATAGACTGACTCACAAAAAGACTGACTCTATTATTACTTGCTGGATAAAACAAATAAACCTTTTTTTTAACTAGTCAGAAATATTCTGAAAGACCAAAAAATGATCTTCACTGATGACTAAAAGTCAGTAGTCTTTTTCATCCATTCCCATCTTGATCTCCATGACTGTCTTTATTTCAGTAAGTTCTACCTCCATATATCTTTGGCCAAACATTAAATACAAAGAAAAAGATCCACATTCCAGTTCTAGATGACCGGGTTCTTGCTTAGTGTGGTCTATCAAAATCACCTGGGGCATCTTTTTCAAACTAACATCATGAACTTTGTGACAACTTTAAATGGTCTTAATTAAGTTTTAGCAACTAAGAAATACAGAGCAAGCATGTGTATTTTTAAAAGTTCCTCAGGGCATACAAACCCTGCCTTGCATCCTGCCACATACTCTAAAATGTCTCTACCTTTTAAATCCTGTAACTGTGAAACAAAACAAAGTGTGCATACACTCTGCACATACATGTTTTAAGGTAAACTTCTTAAATCTCTGAGCTACTCAGTTCCTAACTGAACAGGTTTTCGTGATCACCTCAGTTACTCACACTTCTCAGCATCCTCAAATACAACATCCTCCTCCTGGACTACATCTGCTCTCCATCCAACTTCATGTGGATCTACTGATCAGACATTTCAACAACAGATGGGACAATCTTCCCATTCAGCCCAAGTAGTTCTGCCAATTCTCTCTGAGCATTTGTAATGTATGTAAACCCCAAACAATGGTGGCATCCAAAATCATTTTGTCCCTCTGAGCCACTTGGCATTTTATTATGTTTTTAACTTCCTTATCAAAATTTACATCATGGATTTTCAAAAATTTTAATTTTCCTCAAGGATCTCATCTCATTGAAAGCCCCTCAATCTAAGGTCACTTTGCTTCTTTGGTAAAAGTTATCAGAACCTCCTTGACTTTTTGCTCACTTCAAAATCTTTATTTTTTTATTCATCATACTATTTTTTAAGATTTTATTTATTTATTTTTAGAGAGATGGGACAGGAGAAAGAGAGGGAGAGAAACACAATGTGCAAGAGATACTCTGGTTGGTTGCCTCCTGCACACCCCCAACTGGGGAGTGAACCTGCAACCCAGGCAAGTGCCCTTACCAAGAAGCTGAACTAGCGACCTTTTGGTTTGCAGGCTGGCATTCAATCCACTGAGGCCAACCAGGCCAAAGCTATTCACCATATTTTGTGCTGACCTGCTGAAAAAGAAAAGACATGTATGAAAGAGAAAAAAACGATCTCATACAATCTACTGGGTCTTCTGGCTAAATCCCTAACCCTGTATAAAGGAACGGATATGACTAATGAAAACAATAGCATTTCTCTATTCCAGTAATAAGCACCTAAAAATACAGATGAGAAAATAAATATTCCATTTGTAAGAGAAAAAAACAATTAAATATTTACCAAAAAGTTAACAAAATAGGCACAGGATTCAAGTGAATAAACATAACATTCTACTGAAAGATACAAAACTTGACAAGGGAAAAGGATGGATGGCTGTGCAGCCTTTTGCTGTCACAAGTGACTATCCATCTGAAAGAAAATAAAAGTGGGCCCACATATTTTACTACAAGAAAAAATAAATCAGCCCTGGTTGATGTAGTTCAGTGGATTGAGCACGGGCCTATGAACCAAAGGACTGAGATTGGATTCCCAGTCAGGGCACATGCCTGGGTTGCAGGCCAGTTCCCAGCAGGGGACACATGAGAGGCAACCACACATTGATATTTCTCTCCCTCTCTCCTCCCCTTACCCTCTAAAGATAAATAAATAAAAATTTTTTTAAGTTTAAAAAAATAAATCTAGATGGACTTAGTACTTAAATATTTTGTACATGTATGAGTGTATACACGTACATATATACATACTGCAGATATACATCGTAATTCAGTATGTAATAATACATATTCAACATAGACAGCTAGGAAAAAATCTTTTTAACCAAGACTAGAAACTCAAAAAACTATACAAGAAAAAAAATATACCCATATCTGAATATATAAAGATTTACTAGCTATCAAGGAAATGACATATCTAAGTAACAAATACTAAAATTATACTTGTTAAAATATAAGAGATTTGATATTTCTGGCAGAAATATGAGGAAAGGTTATTCTCATTTACTGCAAATGGAAATGTGAAGCCCTTTTGAAAAACAACCTGACAACCTTTTCTTAAAAGTAAAAGCATTAGCCCCGTCTGGTGTGACTCAGTGGTTTGAGTGCCAGCCTGCAAACCGAAAGGTCACTGGTTCAACTCCCAGTCAGGGCACGTGCCTGGGTTGCAGCCCAGGTCTCTGAGAGGCAACGGATCTACATTATCTCTCTCGCACTGATGTTTCTCTCCCTGCCTTCCCCTCTCTCTAAAAAATAAATAAAATCTTGTTTTTAAAGAAGTAAAAATATTAGACTGGGTCACAGATTTGCTCCTTTTTGTCAGGTTCAAATAATTAAACATTTAAAACTGCTATGTACATAACTGTGCAACCTAGAGAAATAAAAGCACAAGTTCCTAAAGATGTGTTTTTTTTTAGCATCACTCTTTTTTAGTGTCAAAAAAAACGTCTATTAAAGGGAGAGCACCAAAATAAGATTGTGATACACTGATAACATTCATGGACTATAAGACTTAAAAATTAATAAACTGGTGGGGAGGAGTACACTATGAGAAGTATAATCACATTCATGCATTTACAGTAAAAGATGTGTTTCATATAAAAAAAATTTTGTTATTGTTAGTTTTGCTTTTGATCTTACAGACTCTTAAATAACTTTATTACTAATTACATCCAAATTCAAAGGGTTTTCCCACCTAACTCCCAGCCCTTGCCATTTCCAGCATTTGTAAAGACTGAAGAGTATAGTCTTTAAACTTCCAACATTTATTTGACTTCCTAACTCTGTCCTCTCTCCTCTCACGGACTTTTCTTCCTGCTCTAGTATGTGTACAGCTGACTTCTTTGAAGCCTTTTGATCTTCACTCTTCTCTCCCACTAGTGATTTCATCCACCCTGAAGAATTAGAAAATGATCATGTAACACCTCCCGACCTTTCCCTCCCCACTGATGGAGCCCTTCTGAAAAACAATCTGATGACCTTTATTCCAGCTTACTGGTGCACAAATCCTCTTTTCAGAATCTTATAAATTAGCATTCTCTAGAAATATTTATGCCCTAGGCCCCCAAATTTGTTTCTCTTCTTGCCCGTAACTATCACTGATTCTACCATTTACCAACTTTAGTCTCATGTTGGATTGAACTTCCTGTCTTAGCTCTTACCTGCCCTCTCTGATTCTGTTTTCTATTACCTATCCGAAACCACTTTTAGCCAGGCCTTTCCTTTCTACAGCTCCTGTCACCAGTACTACAATAGTGTCCAAGTCTCCTAGTCCTTTCCTTTTATCTTCTGACACCCAGACACAAAACATAACTCTGATTATGTCATATATATTTTATGGCTAACTATTAGCTTCCATATTCACTCTAAACCTTTTAGCCAAGTATTTAAGTTCTCCAGTCTATGGTCTCAAAGCATCTATCTAGCCATACAGCACCTTCCTTAAATGCACCCTTCAGATGAAGACATGTTCCTTGACTTTTGATGGGGGTTAGGACCTAAGAAACCCATCATGAGCTGAAAACACTATTACGTTGAAAGTGCTTTTCAATACACCCAACCTACTGAACATCATTATGTATTCAGGAAACTTACGTCAGTTTACAGCTGGGCAAAATCACCCCTCTGCCACTGCACAGCATCACAGGAGTTTCATGCCACACATTCATGGGAGAAGATCAAATTCAAAGTACGGTTTCTACTGAATGCTGTTTTTCTCACATCATTGTAAAGTTGAAAGTTTTTAACTTGAACAATCATAAATCAGGGCCATCTGTATATTTGTATCATTCTAATATGCAACAAATTTCCACACTCCTGCTTTTTAGCTCTTTGTTCCAACTATAAGTGCTGAAATTCCCCCGTTCTTCTTCAAATGCTGTCTCCTTACGAGGCCTACTCAAATGCTGACATTAAAGGATGGCTGCGCACTCTCCTTCTGTACCCCAAACGTAGTATTTCTACTTTTTAAAATAGGCAGAATGTTTATGTTTTCTTTCGAAGGCTACTGTTTTTTATAAATAAAATTCATTTTAAATTCCCCAAGCTCCAGTTTCTTGTTCTGTTAAAAAATAAAAAAATAAAAAAATAAAATCTAATCTACAAACCTCGTGGGTAGGCAGGATGCATGAAAAAGCTGTTTATAATCTAAGTGTTAAAAGTTGTTATTGTATAACCTTTTATTATGCATATTTGTTTTTTCAACCACTACCAAACTACTAAACATTTAAAAGGCAGACTGTTCTTTATAGCCTAATACCCAACACATAGAAGCTGTTCAAATATTTCTTTAAAACCTTCATAAGTCATAACTCTGTGCTCCAGCATAATAAATATAATCTAAGCACAATTTATATACCATTATGCCTTGATCAAAATAAAGCATCTAAAATAAGCCAGTCAGAGAAAGACAAATACCGTATGATCTCACTCATATGTGGAATCTAATTAACAAACTGAACTAACAAGCAAAACAGAGACCTACTCAGAGAAGGGTGGATGACAGCTAAGCAGAGGGGGTTGGGGAGAGCTGGGGGGAGTTGGAGGGGGTGAGCAAAAAGGAGAAAGGATTCGAGGACATGGATAACAGTGTGGTAATGGCAGAGGAGAGTATGAGGAGACTGAATGGTAATGGGAAAAATATATAATAAAATTTTTTAAAGAAAAAGCATCTACAACCCTTCTTCCCGCAGACATCTCTCTCTTCAGGAAAACGACTGTCACATAACGCATCTAGACCTCTGATTTAGTCCACCTGAAACACAGTCTACTGGTAGGTAAGAGGGACCCTTTCAAATGGCTGATAAATAACTAAGTAGTCAAAGTATCTGTTTGTGTGACTGTGATGGTGGTATTCTATCCAATCTAACAAATTTATCCAAGATCCATAGTTGAACATTATTAATGCTATAGTTTACAAAAAAATTCTAAAGGTTGACACCATGGCTATTTCAGTGACATAAAACAACATATTTTTTAAAAAGTAAATATATAAAAGTAGCATGTTAATTTTCATTAAGCTGAAAGATTTTTTTCTCATTCTTTTACAAAAGCAAAAATTAATTATGGACAATGTTTACAAACATTTTTTAAATGGAAGAGATAGTAGAAATTACTATTTGGTCCTACAGAAATCTGTAAATAATAATGTAAGAGAACTTGGAAGTCCATGAGTTAGCCTTGAAAACCATATAAGCGTATAATATCTTGTTAAGAAAGCAAGACAGTTACCTACACCTACTAGAGTGCTGTCTTTAAAGGACATGGAAACTACTTAAAGAGGCTACCACTAGCCAGAAATGGGCCAGTTTTTGAGAAAAATAGAGAAAAGTAACTCATCAATAGAAAAAATAACTCAATAACCTTAAACACAAATGCGTTTAAATCCATGAGGTTATAAGATAAACCATTGTTAGCGCAATTATGTCATGCCCCTGGCTAGTATTTCTCGGTATTTTATTTCACAAAAAAAATTACACGCATATGTAGTATCATATCTGCTCTTAGATCTCCTATCTATACTCTTGTTCTTACTTGTAATTCATTTATGAAATCTAAAATTACAACTCTGCAAATCATTCCTGTTATAAATTTTAGTCTACTATTGCTAACAGTGCCTGGAAAGGCTACTTTAGTCACTGCTAAGGAACCTTCTTACTGAAAATTTAACTAAAAAATAATGGTCAAATGCCCAGACGTAACAGCAAAATAAAAAGTCATGAGTAACTAGACTATGTTATGCATTAAAACAGATACCAGCAAAAAAGGAAAATGAAGAGTTTGACAGGAATGATGAACAGCAGCTGGTAAGAGAAGCAAACCACTTTGTGTGTTCATTTAACAACAACAAAAAAGCTCACCCTGTATGTGATGTTGCTGAGCTCCGTAAACAAACATCAGGCAGCATGATGCAATAGAAAGAGTCCTGGACTGAGTCAGGAGGCCTCTGTTCTAGCCACAGGCCTCAGTTTCCTCATCTGTAAAATGAGGGTGCTGAATTAGATAATGTGAAAGGGCTCCTCTAGCTTTAACATTGAGAGATTCTATGAATTTAGGAAAAAGCAATAAAATGTAGGACTTTTGTTAACAGTGAAGTTTAACTGTTAACCTTGGAAATAGCAGGTGGAAAAATAAAGAAAAGGAATTTTCATAAGATCCTGAAATGCAAAAAGCAATTACTTTGTGACTCGTAACTGCTGTAAAGGTTTTCATGCTATCCTGGACTTAGTACCATTCTCATCTAAACTGTATTAGTTATGAGTGACCAAATTATGATCTAAAAAAAATGTATTCACCTTTGGCCAGCCAGACTGCTCAAGTCAACAGCACAGGAAATAGTACAGGACACCTTTGGGCTAGCAATGACTTCACGTGATAATGTGTCTCAAAACTGTCCTTGGCTAAGTAACTAAAGAGTGAAAGGACACAAAAATGATTACGGTAAATTAAACAATCTAAAATATGTAGTAAAGCAGTAACTTTATTTGTGATACCCTTCTTTGTTAATGAGTGTATTTTCTCTATGCAATAATTTTTTTCTGGTGAGGTCTAAAAACAGAACCTGGCTTCTTCCAACAACGCAGCTAACTGAAACGAGTGACCCCTCCCCACCCCTGGTGAGATACAGAAACATGGGAAAGGGTGTCTGTGTCGAAGTTTCCATATTGACAGAAACCAAGCTTCTATCCGTAACAAACAACAGAAATGCTCTGGTGCCTCAGAAAAATGGTGATTTCCTAACTGTAATTTCCCAAATACAATTAACTGCCCGGTTCTAGCTATTCCTCCAAGGTCTAACTGAATTGTAAGTTTTAAGTTCGTAAGTCCGTTGATTTTTCTACTGTATACTTATTTTTTCCTTATGTTGACACTAAGGTTCTGACCTGGCAGACTTAAAATTCCAGGGACAAGAGAACCAACAAACACATCTTAATAACAAAAAAATCTATCAAAAGTCCATTCTATTAAAGGATGCAATACCTACATTTAAAAGACAAAGATATAATGAAACATTCAATAAAAAACTTTTTTAAAGCTTATATTATGCAAATTACCTAAGGGGTTATAAAGTAACTTTGCATCCACATAATTCCATTAATTATTCATTTGAACATTTCACCTTGGCAATATAGTACCTAATATATTATTCAGAATCACTAATAAAATTTCTCTGGTTGGTAGAAACAAAAGCAAAATAAAAGTCTTCATCGTAATGAAACTTGATCTTGGCTAGTCTAAAAATGTTTATGACATCCATGTGTGTCTGAGATACAAAATGAAACAAATTGTTTCTTCATATTAAATATATTTTCCATTTGAATTTGGGTATTTTGATTTATGATCCTAATGAACTGATTAAAATAACCTTAACGTTAATGGCAAAAAACAGAATCAGGATAGATATGCAAAGCATACTTTTGGGCTCTATTTTGAGCATCAGCTGTTCTTAGCAATTTTCTCCATGACTTTTTCAGAGAGGCTTAAACATTACTTTACTAACTAATAAAAATACTTATGGTAAGATAATATTAGTAGTGTTGTTTTCAGCCAATAATGCACAGTGTAAAACAAGTCCTGCAAAATGTAAGACTGAACTAGTCTTGGGTAAAATACTCTTCTCTAAGATGGCCTTGGCACTGAGATCAGCAGTTAAAGGAGAATGTGATGTTTAAAGTAACTAGTTGGTATGTCATGTGACACCCACTAGATTGTCCCTCACTGAATTTCTATCTATAGAACATAAGTACATTTGTAATTCTTTCCACCACTCATACAAGTCAGCACACAATTTTCTCAAAGGCTGAGATATCGTAATACAGAACTCCTGGAACAATACAAATGGCTCAAGCTGGGCACAACACAGCAGCCCATCTGCTTTGAGGAAGTTATAAAACTTAGAAAAGATGGTAATTCTTTTCATTAATGCAATACTACTGGAATATAAAAAAAAAAATCCAAAGACCAAAATAGGACCAAATCTGACTATCTTAGGTCATTAGAAAAATATGAAGCCATTAAGAAATCAAGTAATTACATATACATTTTACTTTCTAAAATATATTAACTGCTTAGTTTTGTTAGAAGTTCTCATTTCAGGACTGGGGAAAAATTGGCTAAAAAATTTTTAAGTGGTTGAAATAGCATGCCTCATAATTACAATTTATATTTTAATTTTATTTTTTCCTCATTCTCACCCACTTACAATGTATTCTGATGTGTACATTTTAAAATTTTAGTCTAGCAGAATAGATTTCCTCAGAGTAAATTAAATGAGAAAAAATGAATTACTGTTTTATAAAGGTTATACTTAATATCAGATATTTTACCAATGTTTTAATAGCACTGTGTTTGTGTCTCAGAACTTTATGAAAGAACCACAAAATTCTGGAACACTGATGTTTCACTTTTCAACCCAACACCTCAGTAATATACTGTTAACCATATTCCTAAAATACAGATTATTTTTCAAAACAAATTCTAATCATCTAATCTGGCTAACAATTCCAGTATAAAAAATAAGCAATCGTCCTCTGAAAAATGAATACATTACATTAAGAAAAAAGTGTGTCCAAATTTATACTTCATAAATGACAACTGGTCAACTAAAAGAATGGAAAGAGAATCCAGTAATTTTCTCTAACAGCATTTTCAAAACTTGTTCAAAATAAAGCAGCCCCAGGGATTCACCTCCCATTAATCATACTTGACTCTGAGCCTACTCTAATCATGTATCCATTCCCTCAGAATTTATGAATTATAAATTATCTTAATGAGTCTTCGCTATGTCACTTTGAAGTAATCAAATTATCGTGTGGATATGTTTTGTCTTACCCCTTTCATTGTTTATATTTCTGTATCTTTCTGCACCCTACACAGTTCAGAGCTCAGTGCACAGGCAGAAAAGTGGTAAACTCAAACTTATTTTCAAATTTAAAGAAATAATATCAAGTTTGATAAAAGCCACTAAAAACAACATATTAACAAGAGGAATTTGCTTTAGAGAAATACGACCTATTAGTATCTTTATAATATTTTATTACAAGAATTTGCAAATGGCCCTGGCTGGCATAGCTCAGTGGTGGATTGAGTGCGGGCTGCGAACCAAAAGGTCACAGGTTCAATTCCCAGTCAGGGCACATGCCTGGGTTGTGGGCCAGGTCCCCAGTGGGGGCCACACAAGAGGCAACCACACATTGATGCTTCTTTCTCTCTCTCTCCCCCTCCTTTCCCCTGTCTAAAAATAAATAAATAAAATTCTTTTAAAAATTGAAAATATACTTTAGAATTGAAAGAACTGTACTAAAAATATGAACCCAGCCACCACCAAAGACCTTAAAATTAACATTTCCTTATATTGGTTTTGCCACATCTGTTAATTGGTCTCAATTTTTGAAGCATTTCAAAAGCTGCTACAGACCTCAGTATACTTCTACCATGTATTTTTCAGCTTGCCTATCACTAACTGTAGCAAATTATTTAATGTGGTTTTTCTTTTAACGAAAAAAGAACTTCACACAAAATACAATGGATAATACTAGTTTTGCCATTCAATGAGTTCTGACAAATGAATATGCTCAAGTAACCAAACTCCCTAACAGAACACGGGATATCATCGTTGCCCGAGGAAGTTCCTACGTGCCCTTTCCCACTCAACCCCTGTCCCCAAAACCCAGGCACCGGTTTCTAAGCCATAATAACTACTGTTTGTTTGGTTTTTTTGGACAACATAAATTAGTTGTTTCCTCCACCCCGTATTTTGAGCAGATAAAATGTGCTTGTTGTTATTTTTAGGACATCATATAAATGGAATTATACATTAATGCCCTGTTTATTAGGATGGCTATGTTCACTCAGCATAGTATTTCAAAGTTCCTGCAGGCATCAATAAATATTTTGTTCCTCTCCATCCTCAGTAATATCCGGTAGTACAAACATAGCGCAGTTTACCTATTCTCATGCTGACAGACACTTCAACTGTTTCTGGGTTAGGGAACAACCCTAACCCAGAAACAGTACTTAGTACCCTACTCTGTGGTTCTAGGATTCCCTCCCTCTTCCTGCTGCTGACTCCTTCCTCTGCAACTACTGTGTAGTTAGTTAGTTCTGAACTCTGCCTCTGATTCCTCAAACCAGTGACTGCACATGAGCCAGCAGGAGACTGCCCTCAGGCAAAACCATGAGGATGCTCCCCTAAGCCGGTCCAGTTTCTACTCGTTTTTGCTTGTTCTACAGTGTCCTCATAATGGTTTTTGTTCATTTGTTATCCAGGGAGCATGGTCACGGTTTGTGTGTGGATTCATCCGACAGGAAGCACTACTCCATTTTTTTAACTCTACCTTCCTGTTATTCTTCTGAGCCACTTGCTTTATAAAGACTGTAACTGACATAACCTATCGGTGCAGGGGTCTCTCAGAGGCTTGATTAAGTCAGTCCTTTTGTTCCAAAAGAGCCAAACGAACCAGGAAAAGATGCCTCTGGGTGCTGCCAAGCATGAACGCTGAAGGAGGAGGCCCTGTACGTCTGTGTATGAACCAGCAAAGCCCCAAGTTCATCCTAAGGTGTCTATGCAGAACACACCCAAAGAAGCTAAACTTTCGAGAGCTAAAGATATAAGTAAGCCACTGTGTAGGTTCCCTGTAAGCCTGAGTGCTCCGTGTGAGGAGGAAAACCAAAGCAGCTTAGTAATGGCCTTGAAAAGTGACCTAACATTGTACCCGCTGCCCACACTAGAGTGAGACATAACTTGTAGTCTGAAACCAACCATGCTGATCACCTGCTTTAATCAGAAGGAAAAAATATTTCTCAAGAGAATATAATAAAAAAATTACTCAACATTACAACAATCAGATGCTAATCTGGATATGATCCAGGCATGAGATCCAGACATATAATTATCAAATACATTAAGGCAGCTACTTTAACCATCTTCCACAGGGTAAACGCATGCACTTGAAATGAAAGTATAAAAAGAAACAAGTGGAAAGTTTATAACTGAAAAGCTGGGGATGGGGGAATGATTTAACAAGTTAAATATAGACAAAGGAGAGCAAACACTGAATAACTATCTTTCTGAGGAAAAAAAAAATCTAATTTTAATTACATTTTTTCCTGATAGTTTTCTTCTTTAGTTCTTAACAGTAATGAAAAACACCTAGATATAGTCATCAAGATACTTTAATCCCATTATTCTGTCTCCTCTGGAGGTCCTGTGAAAACTCTCATGATTCACCTGGGAAGAATA
Source organism: Artibeus jamaicensis (assembly GCF_021234435.1). NCBI lineage: Eukaryota > Metazoa > Chordata > Mammalia > Chiroptera > Phyllostomidae > Artibeus > Artibeus jamaicensis. Next base: position 12,067,781 of record NW_026522046.1, on the reverse strand, counting down.
ATTCAGATTCTATATGATTTGCAGGACACAATTGTTTAAAATGCTGAACTGCAAATGAGGAGATCCGTTCAAGCCTTGCTCCTGTGACTATGACAAAGGACATGATATGACATCACTGTCTAAGCCTTAGTACCTCATTTGTAAAAGGAGGGCTTACTCAGTGAGTAACGACAACTTACTGAGCTTTGTACATGTGGCCCTGTGGTCTAATTTTAGGAACCCTCCAGGGTCGTTCTAGTTTTCCCAGATCTTGGCACTAGGCAAGTTTTCACTGTGCTAATTACTTGTTTCTGGCAAACAAGCAGAATATGAGTATACAGACTTGGTAGTTGGGACAGCGAGGTTTAGAACAATAGTGTTAATGCGTATACATTGTAAGCCATAATATAAACCTCATATCTAGTTTTACATTTTCTACAGATGTGGAAACTTTAAAAGACACACATAGCAACTGATTTTAATATATATTGTATTTAACTTATCAAACTATTACTTCTGATAATCAATATTTTGAAATCGAGATAGTACTTTTTAAAAATTTGAATCTTCACAGTGTGGCTATTACACTGCACAGCACAGGTCTAAACGTGGAGATAAAGGATGGGTGGGAGGAGACCATGGCAAACCAGGGCTAGGGGACCCCAATGAATGATCTGCTGTGTGCATACGCACACAACGTACACAGAGACACACACAGACACACAGACACACACACACACACACACACACACAGTGTGTTGGTGGTGGCAATGTGGTCCGCTCTGTTACATGGAAGGAAGATAGAGCAAAGTCTTTTTGAAATAAATATCCATCTTTACTATGGGTAGCAACAAAACAAAAAGGCAGACAGATGCTTATGAACTGTTTCAAAATAACTGCACTAACAAGTACTGATTTTTATGAAAGCCACTGTCAAAAAGACTCAGATGTCAACTCAAAAAGGCTTCTTGGGCCAACACAATGTAAGCATCCATAAAATAAAGAGTAAAAACTACAATGTAATAAACATAATACTTAAATCTACAAACTCACAATGACACCTTAAAAAGTTCTCATTGGTCTACTTTTCCAGGATTCTAGGGAACAACTGAGTATTTGAGAATTAGTAAATAAAGGAAAGAATCAAGTATTTCAGTGTGCCTCTCCTGTGGCAACTGTACCACAGGGCAAACCAAGCATCTAATGAGGGAATTTTCTGTTTGCTGGAAGGTTACAGATGATAAAGACTTGATACAACTAGGATGTCAACATTCTGTACACTCACGGAAATAATGCATCAGGGGAATGGCCCACAATGACCACGTAGTATAACAAACAGACAACCAAACATAATGTACTTCTTCATGGAATTAAATTACTTAGCACCACCCCAACCCTCCCTCCTAAATAAAGCAAAAAGTCCTGAATTAGATGAAACCTTTGGATATAAGTACCAATTTACCAAAACATACAAGGTAAAGGGAGCCATTTTACTACAGGAATGCCAATTAATAAACTACTGAATGAAAAAACCTTATGGGTTGGGTTTTCTCTAAAGGGGAAAATTATTAATAAACAAAGAGCTTAAACACATAAGCTGCGCATTCCAACCAAATGTAATATATGAATTGTTGTGATATAAAATTATTTAAAAGACAATGGGGAAACCAACTAAATGGATATATGGTGATATTAAGAGATTACTGCCATTACATCCCAACCATTAGGATGCCCATTATCTAATAAAATAAAACTAAACAATCCATAGAAGATGGCAAGTACTGGCAAGAGAGTAGAGAAATCAAAACCCTTGCCCACTACTGTTGGGAATATGCAATGGTGCAGCCCCTTTGAAAAACAGTATGGAGGTGCCTCAAAAAATGAGAACTGTTACCACATGGTCCAGCAACCTCACTTCTGGGTGGGTATATGACCAAAAGAATTGAAAGGAGGTACATGAAAGAGATCCATGCACAGCATTCCTCACCACAGTCAGAGGTGTAAGCAACCCAAATGTCCACTGACAAGGAATGAAGAAAACACGACACAGACATACAAAGTATTATTCGGCCTTTAGAAAGAGGAAAATGAAACCGTCACATGGTATAACATGCATGAACCTAGAGGACATTACATTAAGTTAAACAAGCCAGTCACAAAGGAAAAATATCGTGCGATTCCATTCATAGGAGGTAGCTAAAGTAGACTCGTGGCAACAAGAAGTGAACTGGTTGCTGCTAATGGCTGGGGGAGAAGGAGCATTTCGAGTTGTGGTTCAGTAGGTAGAGAGTTTCGGTTTTGCAAGATCAAAAAGTTCTAGCAATCTGTTGTATAATAATGTAAAGACAGTTAATACTACCCATATGTGTACTAACTACACACTAAAAACTGTTAAGATAAATTTTGTTGTATATTAAATTCCTTTTCAAATAAAAAGCGCTGCTAGTTTTTAAAGTGTGAAAATGGTCAGGTGGCACACATTTTTCCACGGCCCATACCTTCCACAGACACACACTAAAACATTTATGAATGAAATCATGCACTTCTAAGTGCTGGCTTCAAAATGATCAAGTGGGGCGGTGCCCCCCACAGGGGAATTATAGCCAGATGGTTAAATGAACCCAAATTGGTGACTACTGCAGCTAGGTGAGAGTTTACTAAGCTATTCTCTCTACTCTCACGTACAACTGAAATTTTTCGCAATATCAAATTAAAATAATAATACACTACTGTCGGCCAATGGGTTCTATTAATTCCATAAGGAAACTACAGAGAGTAGTATAAACCATTTATATAGGAATTAGCTGTAAATAATCATGATTTAAGGTGCAATTACAGTTAAAATAACTTGTACCTGGACAAGTGATGAGTGGGATAAAAAATGAATGTTATGGATCCCTCATGGTTATTTCATCAAGAGCGAAGGTGAGGGCGGGTGTGGGGGGTAGCAGGGTTCACGGTCCCCACACAGCACTCCTTTACGGCACGTTCAGAGAACACAGTACAGGCATAGCCATGAACGCTGCGGCATTTCTCGGGTCCACAGGAGAATCACCACTTTGGACCAGTGTCCATAAATTTACAAGCACTGCATGCCAATGTGTACAAATGTTTTTTGTGTCCTCAGCTGAACGTAAGCAAGTTTGTTGTTCATTTTGTCCTTCATCTCTAACATACACACATATATAGAACACTAACATGAATAAACAAATTTCTGTGGTCATAACTTAGAAATGATTTTCAGGTAAGTTCAGCAAAATTGTGAGATGATCTGATTTAAAACACAGTCTATGGGCTGTTTCCAAGACAAAACAGCACACAGCCTATGTGAGCAGCACATTTCAAACCTCACTTGAGGACAGCAGACACCAAAAGCCTGTGCAACTGATGTTCAGGGGAGACGTGTTACCGATAGGTAAGACTCCAGTAAAATGGTAAACTAACAGGTTTCAAATGTGAACTCCAAACACAACACCAGGGGCAGATATTCCAAAGAGCCAAAGATGGTTTACCATAGAGCTGCTTCTTACAATAGAAACTCAGTAGTGTTCCAAAAGGAAAAAAAAAAAGATATAATGAGTTAATGAGTCACCCAAGCACCCTAAAGAACCCAGCAGGTAATTCATAAATTAATGAAGAACGATGTAATACTTCAAGCTGGGTAAAGACAGGAAAAGTTTCCTATTTTCCCCAACATTCCCCATTAGCTGCAGGAGGGGGAGGGGAGTGAACCGAGGGGAGAGGGGGAAAGAGGGGATTGGAGGGGACAGAAGGGGAGGAGGCAGTGAGAGAGTGGTCATTCCCCACCCCCCCAATAAGAATTCAAAAGGTAGTTTAGACAAAGGAAACCGTCCCCTTAACAAGGTACTGACAAATCCATCTTTAAAATGAACCCTCTCCTAGGAATATTTCCACAGATAATTATCTCACCCTTGTATCCCACTCTTGTTCTTGTTAATTTTTAGTTTTTGTTTCATACTGATACATCTACTATTTTCGAAAAATTCTATAAACCTTAATCAGTTTCTATAGCTCCGTGGTTTAATTTTTAAAGCAAAAACGTGATTAAATAAAAATAATTAAAATTTTTGATGATGTACTATTTTGAAACAGATGTTGTTAAGTAATTAATTCTAAATAACAAAAAGTAAAATTATTTCTCCTGCTATTTACTGAGCTCCAAAATACACAGCAATACAATTTAGGTAAGGAGTTACTGTTTGTAAGGGAGAATCATTCTAATCTAAAATGAAGAGTGATGAGATCACTTAGCCTACAGCTGAAGTAAACTTAATTTATTCCAATTCCATCATTGGATTTTATGAGTACCCGCCAAAAGTCATCCAAGACACATGTAAGAAAGACACATGTAAGAAAGAAAGCAAATTCTAACTCCTACAGAGTCCAGTGGTCTTTCTGCTACATAACACAGTGGACAGATTTTCATTCCACAGAGAAAGGCTTCTAAATGGTGAAAAAGATAAAAATGTTTCTTCCAAAAATTATTCACTAGCTAAAAATAGGCAGAATTTCAGCCATTTAAATCCCCATTAAGTATAAATATTAAGATAAATGCAATATGCAAAATTATAGTAAGATGACAGACAAAAGCACAAGCGATTACTGCCGCTAAAAACATTAAGTTCATCATGAAAATTCTATGCACATATAGTCTACTCATTAAAATACAGGAGTAGCACTACACAATAATACTCTTCATCGGGAGAACCACAACCAAGAGGTTTTAAAACCTACAGATAATGGAAATATTCAAAGGACTTGCCTTTTCACTTTTTAATACTAAAGAATCGAAAAATACTGTAAGTACCTCAAATTGTATATTTTAAAGAAGTATTTCTTCGGTTTGGGAACACATGTATACTTTGTGAGAAACTTTCAAAATCCTTGACAGAGTCTTTAAATAAGTGAAGGCTAAAAGGAGCAACGCAGACACTTGAACACTTAGAGCGGGAGAGTTCTTACCATTGGCAGTGCATTGATGTGGGGACGTACAACGGAGTATCCGCGCCACCAATCACAAGCTGCGGCTGTTGCTGATGCTGAGAAAAAGGAAAGTAAAACAGTCAGTGTGCCCTAAGACAATTCAGTTTCAAAGACTCCTCATGCCAAAGTCTACATGTACGAAACACTCTTCATTTATGTCTGTGCGGTCTCCACCTAAGCAACAGTGCCTGTCTCTCTCCCCCTAAGCAACTGTTACAAACAGCAGCAGCAACTTCTGCGTGCGTAACATGCGGCAGGCACTGAATCTTTATCATATTCCTAAAAGAGTGACACAATGAACAAAATGAGACTCGAGATGAACTCGCACTAACTGACCCGCATTTAACTCAACTCGTGCAAATATTACTGTAAACGTGTCCAATATGTTAATAATCTAGAATTATGAACCATGAAGAATAGCATTCAACTTATATTCTCTATATTATTTAATAATACAGAGAAATACATGGCTGGTATCTAAAACCACTTCAATCAAAACTTATTAAACTTGAATCTCTTCAGAAGTTGCATTTTAGAGTTCATCCAGTCACAGCCCACGACTTCCCACGAAGCTTTTCTGTGAACGTGCATACAGCGCGGTCTTCCGCATGCCCCCCCCAGGTCAGCGTGGAGACCCTGGAGGGGGGGGACACAGCCCGCTGCAGGAGTCCACGGCGGGGCCAGAGCAGAGCACCGTCTTCTGTCAAGAACAGGCTGACACCACGGAAAGGAGCGCAGGAGCTTCTCCTCCGACACTCACATATGGCGCAGTAAAGTAAGTCAGGAAACACTAAGAAGATAACTAAGCAAATACACTGAATAACTGCAGACACAATTTAATCCCTTCAAGTTCGCTCCCTTCCAATTTTATCTTCACTGGAACTTTCACTGGTGCTGACTGCCAACTCGGTGGCCATACTAGAACTTCTGTGCTATTCTGTATCTTAAGTCATAAGGAAATCTGGAAATTAAAATAACATTTATTGACTCTATCACAGACTTAACTGAAACTACAGATGTCTGCAGCACCATATAAAATATCCCACCAGCCTTGGATGTTTCAAGAGAGAGGAAGGAGCCCCGCAGGGTTTTGTTAGAAGACACTCAGGAGGCGGCTGGCAGACCCTTTCTAACCTCCGACAGGCACTGAGGAAGGTTCTGCAGATATCTTCACTGAGTTCCAGTGCAAATTAGGTTACTGCTAGGCTGTTTACCTCACGGTCATTTGTTATAAACATCAATTATTTTACTACAAAATTTCCATCAGTTTTTAAGCCATAAACCAGACAGGGTAACATGTTACCCCAAAACTGGCAGATCACCCTTACCAGAAAAAAGTTTGGTCATACATTTACTCCACTCATTTATAAATAATTAACATGTGCTACTGAATTATGTGTATTGTACAATATACAAAACCAATTTTTAAATAAAGATTATTTATTTAGAAAGCTATAATATTGTTTTAAAACATTCTAGTTTCCTGACTCTTAAACATCTTTTATGTCATGATACTTTTGTATCATTATTAACTAAAATCCCCAAATACAAAATCTACTCTTTCAGCAAGGCTCGTCAATACCAATAATGAATGGATGCCTGTGTGTCGAGTATCTTTCCAGACAATCTCCGCATTTCTCATCCATTTTCTAAAATGACTAGAACATGGCGAGGGAAAATTCATTCCAGTGCTTTGTATCAGGTCTACCATTTTCTTGTTTCCTATTCTTATTGATGTTTCTTATATTCAGTTTCTTTGTAGGAATCTGTAAGTGATTAGTCTTATTTGTGCAGTTTGTTTAAAACTAGTTAATATAACCCATAAATCTACAAATTCAAGCACAAGTAAACTTACAGTGTAGTATAAGCTTAAATATGAGGAAGAACCTCCCAGAAAGCTGAATTTAGAAAATTGTGTATGTTTAAATTTCAGTCGCCTTCAAAGCATGCTCCATCTGATGCAATACACTCTTCAAGATGTTTTTCCACTGCTCAACAGTTTCTGAACTCAATGATTTTGATGCCTTTTAGGGCTTCTGCCGCTTTCACATCAACAAAATGTTTCCCTTTGAGGACTTTTTTCGTTGGGGGAAACAAAAAGGTTGCTGGGGCAAGATCAGGTGAATACGGAGGGTAGGGCATGGGGGTAAAGCTGGTTTTGGTCAGAAACTGAACACTCATCGTGGTTTGGGCAGGTGTGCTCGTGAATCGCCCACCATGAAATGGACAAATGTGTTCGAAGAGTCTTCAAAAAAATTCACTAAGGCCGAACGTGGCCTCTCACAACAACGCCAGGTAGTATATGCTGGCACAGATGTCTTCCTAGAACACTCACCTACCGGGGAAGCCTGTGCCACAAAGGGGCCAGCCTTCCAGAAGGTAAGTCTGGGGGTTTTGCCCCTGTCCCCAACCCCACCCCGTACACAGCAATTCCCGGAAATGGAACCAGTGAATGGGAGTGCCACTGTCACTTTGTGGAACACTCCTCCACCTTCTGAAAACCATTCTATACCCTACGTTATACACAGCTCTGGCATCCCAGGCAAATAAGGATATAAACGTGAACACCTACATTGCAATAAATAATTTTTAAACCTAAAATGAACATAAAGAGAGTAGCACAGGACTGTACCCCAACTGATACTTGTTTTCACTATTGGGATGTGTACATACACAGCACACAAACTCACACAGATCTACCTTTGAAAAAGATAAAATTAGATAATTCCAACTTTTAGATTTTTCCTCCTCTTCTTGGTTCTCTTCTCCTACTTTTCCACAGTCAGCGAATCTTTCTCTCATCATCCTCATATGTGTCTCAAATCTCATTTTCTCTGTATCTTCTCTACCCTTGTTTTCTTTATTCACTCACTTAACTTTTCCCAGTAGACTGTGGCCCTTAAGGGAAAATTCACAACAGTGGTTTCATAAATGTTTACGTAGTAAAATAAAAATTTGATTCTAGGATTTGAAGGGTGAATTAATCTGTGGAAAATAATGTGTTGACAGGTCTGCCCATTTGCACATACAATACAATCTGGAAAACTGGGGAGCTGCTAAACAATAAACACATGCAGGGCTGTATGTTGGATTTTGTATCACATGTTTTTCTACTCGACTCACATACCTCTGCCCAGCCACTGGGTGTGCATTTATAAAGCACACCCCACGATTCTTCATCTTATAAAATGAACATCTGAATTTTAAAAGGTATAGTTATGTATTTTACAAAAGAATTACCAAAACCTAAGGTGCACTTAAGATAATCTGACAGAAGGCACTGTATTTTTCGGACTGTAAGATGCACCCCCCTCCTGAATTTGGGAGGGAATGGGGGTTGGCCGTACAGTCCGAATGTAGCTTACCTGGCTCACTGTGGTGTGGGGGGCGGCCTGTGTCATTTACGTCATTAAGTATTTTATCACATTATTTGCTTCAAAATTTGCTTTCCTATTGTCCTCTTCTAAAACCTGGGTGCGTCTTACAGTCCGAAAAACTCAGTATATTAAAACCATTAGCACTAAAGTAATTCAAGTTGTCCAGAAGTCACAATCACGCATACCCTTTGCACCTGCCTTTGATCTCACTTGCTGAAACACCCTCGACTCTCACCAGAGCAGACCAGCCTCCCTCTCTGACCTCCACAGTCCGGCTGCCACGACAGTGCTCATTCCTCTGCCAGAAATGTGCTCCTACTGTGGTTCTGCCCTTCCAGACGCAGCCCGAATGTGCTTCCTCCCTTGACTGTTCGCTCCACTTTCTGCACAGAGAAATCTGAGCCTCCCTCACCACACACTTGCGGAGACCAGGGGCTGATCTGTTCATCGGCTGAACCATCACAGGACTAAACAGTACCTTAAACATACAGAGTTCTTAAGATATGTATGTTTATGAAGTGTTACAAAATTTCTATGTGTAGAAATAAGTACATACTTATTTGAAAATGAAACATAAGAGAGAATGAAGTATAGCACAAATAAATCATATTGGTTAGGAAGAAGCACAACTTTTTTTTTTTTAAACTTTAAAAGTGCTTAGGAGAGCCTAGCTACACCAATAATTTCAGTAACCCTCCTAGGAACTGACCAATAAAGACTGATCTTTTGCCATCAACACAAACAAACAAAAAAAACACCTCATTATCCTATAAAATCAGCATAAAACTATCAACTAACTTGTTCTACATACGTTAAAGCTATTTGCTTACTTGTAATAAAATAAATGTCTGTAGGTCTCGGTTTTAACTCCAACAAAAAGGTTTGCTTTTGGAATCAAAAGATTGCGGTTCGATTCCCAGTCAGGGCACATGCCTGGGTTGCAGGCTGCTTCCCTGCAGGCCAGTTCCCAGCAGGGGATGCATGAAAGGCAACCATACATTGATGTTTCTCTCCCTCTCTCCTTCCCCTCTATAAATAAACAAACAAACAAACAAACAAATAAATAAAATCTTTAAGAAAAAAAAGGTTTGCTTTTGGAATCTATATTTCAGAACATTTTACCTAAAATAAAAGAAGTTCTAATTTTAGAAAAAGCTTTAGGCATAAAACAGACACTGCTGACTCAGTAGACATTTTCTAAAATCTACCACCTACGCACAATTAGGATTTTTTAATATGCAAAAATCCTATAATAGTTCAATGGTATATTTTGACTGATCTTCAAAAATACTACCCTGAAGTCTTTAGGAATAAATTTATTTGATTTGTAGATTTCTTTGAAAAGCTAATGAATTATAGGCCCTTTTCCTGAGAAAAGTAAAAATAGAAAAGCTGCTTATAATTTACAGTTCCAACATAATCTAATCTAGAACCAAATTCAAGAAGATATACTTGGTATCCTTAAGAAATAAAAAGTTCAAATGAATTGTTTGAATTTGAAAAATCCTCCTCCCAAATTAAAAGAAAAACATACTGATCCTACCATAATTGATATGTGCGGAAGCATTTCTTAGTAAGTGAACTTGTGGACAAAAGCAGCGCCACAGGCAATGTCCAAACTGAATTGCTTAGCACACGATTAAAAGTAAAATAAACAAATAGTGGTTATCTTCAACTGGAACAACTGAAGAAAGAATGTATTGAAAATTGAAGTTTCAACGGAATTTTCTCGATTCCATTGATCCATTTCACAAGACTTTCATTAATGGCCTTCTTCAACATGGCGACCTCTAGTATCAGACTACGCATCCATCAAAGCCTCTAAACCTGAGTCTAAAAACATTGTATCCTGGACTCTCCTCAACCCCTTCTCAATTTCCATGGAATCACATACATGTAATATTCTAGACAGCCAGTGGGAAAGGGGAAGAGCTGTAACAGAAGGGATATCTGAAGGAAAGCCCCCCTGAGATCAGACTCAAAGGCAGAGTGGTCAGAGCAAACCCAAGTTCACCATCACTGGCTGATTTTCCCTTTCTTTCATTATTTAAGCAACTTAGGGAAAATGGACCTGAGTTGTACATTATAATTCCAATTTTCTAAAGATAGGATATACTCAAGACCACAAATCCAATTTAAAAACAATTTAAACATGCATTGTAAAATAAATATGCACTAATGTCTAATTATATAGTTACCACTTCAGCTGAGTTAATTTCATTGGTATCATCACATGTACTTGAATTTTGTCAGATTTATACAAAAAAAAAACTATTGTGTAGGAATAAGACAAAAAACTAGGAAGTGCCCCAAAATTTGCCTGTCAAAGAGTAAACAATACAATTAAAGACAATAACAATGACAAATTCTCTTATACTAAGCCACTAACTTTTTTAAATTAAAGTTTGATTTGGCCAGTTTCAAATGTTATTAAAGATCAAACTGATTTTTTTAGGCACTAACAGCTACCAATCAAATGTTTCCAGTTCACAAACTTTTGATGATAGATACCTAAAGCATGGGAAGTCTTAGACTCAAATGTCAGTTGTGATACTACAAAGACGAGCACTGTTTAAGCACTGTTGTCAGTTACTTAAAAAGTGGTATATCAACAAACTAATTTTTTTCTTCCGAAAAACTGTTACTAATTAATGGCGCACCTTATAATTTATGATGCCTTAGAAATGTGACAGATACAATGTTGTTTTCTTCTTAACACAAAGCTGAGAGCAGCCAGCCTTTTTTCTTTTTTTTTCCCAAGTAGTCTGGGAGGAAGAAACAAGTACTAGTGTGATGGGAGGCAGTAAAAACAGTGTAAGGATGTAAGAAATAATAGGATGGAAAAACAAACTCCGTTTTCTCCAAATTTGCTTGAGACCACATAAATAATGCCCTGCCACTTAACAAAAGAAAAACTGACATAATTCCTTCACTGTACTAGGTTTCTCACTCTTCCCAACTGCTGAACATTTGATTCAAGAAACCAAATTTTGAGTAGCTAATTAGGCTAGGACAAGGCAAAAACTGTCCTAGTGAACAAACATTCCTGGCAGAAGAGAAAACGGCCCCGCCAGGGACACTGGGTCTTTGGTTCAGTGCGTCCTACAGAAACGCCTTTCCAGATTGTAACCTAACTGTGCCACGCAGACTGAGTCAATCTAGGGTAGAAATCTGCACGTTGGACGCACTTTTAAAACTCCCCCATGTGATTCCAACAGGGTTCAGGGACCACTGGAACCGTGTGGCACAAAAGGGTTGGATGGGGAATTTTAATAGTCAGATTTAATTACTAATATATTGGGGTGAGGACACCCAAAACAATCACTTCTTTCAAATTCTAGCATTGCAAAGCGAGTGGATCTCAGAACTTGAGTGGAAAACATACAACTGCATATTAAGTAAGTTAAATGTTTTATTAATTTGAAGATTACCAATAAGAAACAAAAGATAAACTCAATCCTTCTTCCAAAAAATGAGTTAGAAAGGGAACAGCAGTAATAACGACGGTATCTGAGATGGAAAGAGACCTATGATAATGAAAGCACAAAAGGAGCATTGCTGGAACCTACGTGTAGATGAAGAGACACATAACTTGACCAAATGAGACTAAGCCGTGTGTGACAGAATGGTAAGTAGTAGGCAGCAATTACAGGAAGGTATTTTTTCCTGCTCAAAATCATAAAAATCTATTTAACAAACCAATGAAAGTGTTCAAACAAGACCCAGACCTATCGTGGGTGAGGAAGTGATCATCGTGTGACACACGGGGCTGTGTGCCGCCCCCATGTGGCTCCTTCCAGGTCGGCGCTCCGGTGCGCTATCTCAGTGGGGCCACCAGGGACATCTATGGTAACTTCCTGCAAACTAGACTCCAGAAGGACAAATGGCGGGGGAGGAGAGGGAAGGGGAGAGAGAGGATATACTACAGTACCCGAGGCGCTCACAGCCTGAACTGTGAAGCCACATAACTTGGGTTTCACCCCAAGACCTAAGACAAGCTATTTAACCTCTCACAAAGTACCTACGTTCTCTCATCTGTAAAGTAATTTTATGAAAGCCGAATAACAGTATTTATAATGTGCTAAACAGTGCCTGGCGTAGAATTCAAATGCAATCACTTTTAAATAATAATAATAATAGATGTGAAAAGGAGCCCTCTCCTCCAAGAAGACACAGTCCCATACCAGAGAAATGGCTTGGCTGACAGAGCACGGCCTGGGTGTCACACCCACTTGTCTCTCTGACTGTGCAGTGTCCATGCAGGACACAAACGGACCATTCGTATCCTGTTGTGCTGTGTGCTACTATGACTGTAGTGTCCACTTTTTCTTTTGTGAGTTAATATAACAGCATAACTACTCAAAGAAAAGATTAATCATTGATGCTTTTAAATTATATTTGGAGTGTACCTGAACAAGGTAATTACCTTGACTTAGTGTGACCACACAGAGTAACAAGGAACACTCCTCACCAATGTAACAACAGTGACAGTGAACACATCTGACCTCTCACTGAAGCAGAGAGCCTATCAATCACACTTAAAAAACGAAGTCTTCTGGACAGCTATGTGAAAAAAAAAATGAAACTCGAGCACCAACTTACACCACACACCAAAATAAATTCAAGGTGGATAAAAGACTTAAATATAAGCCATAACACCATCAAAGTCCTAGAGGAGAACATTGGCAGGAAAATCTGGTATTTCATGCAGCAACATTTTTCTGATATGTCCCCTAGAACAAGGGACATAATAAAGGAAAGAATAAACAAATGGGATCTCATCAAAATAAAAAGCTTCTGCACAGCTAAAGAAAACAATTTTAAAATGAGAGATCCAACTGTATGGGAAAACATATTTGCCAATGATACCTCAGACAAGGGTTTAATCTCCAAATTATATAAAGAAGTTACATGACTCCACTCTAAGATGACAAGCAACCCAATTAAAAAGTGGGCAAAGGACTTGGACACTTCTCTAAGGAGGACATACATAACATTCAGAGACACATGAAAAGATGCTCAGTATTGCTAGCTATCAGAGATGTAAATTAAAACCACAATGAGATACCACTTCACACTGGTCAGAATGGCCATCATAAACAAAGCAACAAAAACAAGTGTTGGAGAGGTTGTGGGGAAAAGGGGAACCTAGTTCATTGTTGGTGGGATTGAAGACTGGGACACCCACTATGGAAAACAGTATGAAGTTTTCTAAGTTTCTAAACTAAAAATGGATCTGCCTTTTGACTCAGCAATTCCACTGCTAGGATTATATCCTAAGAACCCTGAAACACCAATCCAAAAGAACCTATGCACCCCAACGCTCAGGGCAGCACAATTTACAATAGCCAAGTGCTGGAAGCAACCTAGGTGCCCGTCAGTAAATGAATGGATCCAAAAATTATGGTACATTTACACAATGAAATTCTATGCAGCAGAAAGAAAGAAGGAGCTCCTACCCTTTGCAATAGCATGGATGGAACTGGATGGCATTATGCCGAGTGAAATAAGCCACACAGTGAAAGACAAATACCATATGATCTCACCTTTAACAGGAACCTAAACAACAAAAGCAAACAAACAAACAAAGCAAAATATAACCAAAGACACTGAAATAGAGAACAGGCTGACAGTGACCAGAGGGGAGAGGGGAGGGAATTTCAGGAGAGAAGGAGAAGGGTTTACAGGAACAAGTATAAAGGACATGTGGACAAAAACTAAGGGGGGTGAAAATGGGAGGGAGGTGGGGAGCACTAGGGGGATGGGCTGGGATGGGAGTAAAAGACAGAAAACTGTACTTGAACAATTAAAATAAATAAATTTAAAATGAAAAAAACCTAAGTCTTCAATTTTCACTTGGTAATAGAAAGGAGTAAGCTTCTTACCCTCTTTTAAACTAAAAATATGCCAGCAGATGATTAATAAAATGAATAGTGTCATTCAGAAATACTTTGCACACAAAGAGAAAAAAATATTTACATCGAGCTAGGTGCTGGGTCCAGAATTTTAATGTGTTACACTATTTCTATCTACTAATGAAAGAGATGAGTCACTCTTGTGTGTCTTTACAAAGAGTATTTCTTTACATATTTTCACATAAAAAATAAAAACTGGCTGCTTTGACTTCATATTTTTTAAATTGGTATAATCTAGACACTACCAACAAATGTTTTAAAGTTTAAACACATTGCTCATTTAACTCTCACGTTTAAAGTGGCTGTCAGAGATACTACACTCTTTTACGAAATCAAGGATAGCCTGTCTTAACACAATTCACTCTAAGTATACAATAAAATATCTAGATAACATGTTCATAATTATAAAAAATGCCAAACTGTCACCTGATGGTGGATTGCCAAGTTGCTTTCAATTTAACTTTTCACCAAATTTAAAATGAAACATTTCAACCAGCCAATACAAAGTGTGCTGCCTGCCTGATTCACTCGGGGCACAAACACAGGGGACAGAGGCTCATTCTCCCTCCCATGCTCCTGTGACCCCACGCCCATTTCAGGGGTCATGATAAGAAAGAAGACAACCTTTCTTAAGTAATTATTTACTTCAATACAAAACACTACTCCTCTCCCTGCCCACCACCCAAATTATAATAAAGCACTCACCGAGACTAGATGAACACAACTATTATTCCTTCTTACTCGTCAGCCCCCACTATGCAATGATCTAAGGGTTGGCAAGCTATGGCTAGACAGCATGTTTGGTTTCACAGGCCATGTGGTCTCCACCGAAGAGACTCAACTCTGTATTATAGTGCAAAGCAGCCAGACACAATACATACCTGAACAGGCAGTACTGTTTCCAATAAAACTTTATTCACAAACACACAAAAATGGCAACAGACAGTACTTTTCTGGCCATGAAGTAATTCCCAAGACCACTCGAACTTCTAAAGATCCAAAATGAAATGCTTAGGTAAAATGAGGTGAAGATATTTAAAGAAAAAAGTAACAGACCAAGTTAAAAAAAATTACTCAAGCATTCTCTCCTAAAACCATATAACCATTCTTTGGGAATAAAATTCTCTAATGCATTCAAACATATTATGTGACACTATTTGTAACAATTAAATAAAAAAAGTATTAAAACATTATCATTTCTCTGCCATTGTCAAACACTTAAAAGACAGTGGAAGTAAAATGAAAAGAACAAAGGATTTGTACTCTTTCCATTTACAAACTCAGCTCTTTCACGCCATACCCATGTAATGATGAGGAAGTCCTCAGTGCCCTCTGTACAGTGAAGCTATTATATAATACTACACTCTGCAGAGATGCTACATTAGATGGCTCAGCAAGGAAAGAGTTAACTATTGTTTTTTTTAAAAAGAGAAGACTATGATAAAACTATGATGACTATGATAAAATTAAAAACAAAAAGTACCAATCTTTTTACATATCTAAAGATGTTTTCTTACAGAGTAAGTAGCAGCTAATTGTAATTGCTTACATAGCTTGAAAGTGTGCAAAGAGTTAATAATACAGTAGTGAAAGATAAAAAACTTAGGTTCTAAGCAAAAAATTGTTTACTTTCTATGAAATTATAAAAATAACAATGGGAAGTATTAAAAAAAAAAAAAAAAAAACACAGACAAGCAACAAAGAACAATGAAGGAGTAGAAATAACAAAGCAGTCCCGGAAATGAATCCTCTTGGCCAGAACAAATGGAAGCAACAAAAAAATGTTGGCCAGAAATTTTGCCCATACTAGCCAATGTTCACCAGTAGTGGGTGAAATCAGTTATTATACATATTTTAAGCTTTCTGAAGTGATTAGTAACAACTAGATACCAAAGTCACTTCTATAACGTAAAGTGTGATTGTAAAAGATGTTTTCACATTTTCTAACAATCCTAAATCATAATATAATTCACAGATATAGGAATGAGGAAGTGAATTATTTGTCATTCATTTTAAAAACAAATTTATGAATCTAGAGTCAGAATTACATTTAAAACAAAATGGTAATTTTCTTCTTTTCAGAGTTCTCTAATATGAAAGCAACCAAAGATTCCATCAACAACAAAGGACCTGCCTGGTATAAATGAACCATCTCCGTTAGCAATGCATTAGTTACTCAAGAAAATGAAAACCAAGAAGAAAGCCAGATTCTTCTTCAGGAAGCCAGGAAGCAATGTAATTTAAAGACTATGTTTATCTTGAAGCCAAGTTACTGTATGTAGTAGGGTTTTTTTTTTCTTTTTTTTTTTTTAACTCACTGCAAGATTTATCCTGCAATAGATAATAGATCTGTGGAGAGAAAGAAGAGAGAAGGAAGGAGGGGGGAAAAGGAAGTTTCATTAATCTATTAGACATTGTTAATATTAAAAGCCCTTTACCAACAATAGAAGAAAACTGACTAAAATACATCAGTAAATAAACACCCTTGCCCCCCTGGAGTTTAAATTCCCGCAAAATTTAGAATTAGGTAGCATGCAGATGGTGTCAAGTGCTATGAAAAGGAGAAGTCTGTATGGGGGGGCAGGCCCAGTTTGAGGGAAGAGGGAGGAGCTGGTGCCTCCAGGCTGCAGTGGTAAGGAGAACGGTCAGAGCTGGTTTTCAGCTGAGAGCTGGCACAGTATCAGGAAGCTACTGTATATTCTATGTTCTGTACTCGGGCAATCGTGCATGAAGATGTGCCTTATCTTGATTTTGTCACCTTAGTGTTTGGAAACCGTTCCTAGAACACCCACATTCATAAAACAGGTCACACATGTTTCAATGACTCAGTTTTTTTCTCTGAAATATCTGTTCTTGCCTATATCCTATATCTCCTGTATATGAGGCCATAATACCTAGGATAGATATTAACTATTACAGATGGCAGGTTTATTTAAGTGTTTAGCATTGTAATAATATGGAGGTCATCAGTAAAGTTATCAAATGTTAAAAGAGAGGATACGCTAAGTAAGAGAAACTTTCATAATTGTTGCCCAGAGCCTTTTCAGTCAAACTACTTTGCATACAAGCATTCTCACAAAAAGCTTTGAACTTTCAAGACACCTGATACTGAAAAGCAGAAAAATACAATGAAATGAAATGTCTGCTCACTTAAGCCCTACTAGACTCAATGATTAAATATCCAGCAAATGCTTATATTGTCTAGTAAATACATGTGTCTACATATATTTATCTACCATTACTATCTTAAAACACCTAGTTTTGTAAAACTAGGAAAACACAAATGCAGATACAGACCAACAATTCAAATACCTAAGAACCTCTGATCTTGTCTGTTTTTTCCAATTGTATATTCAATATTCTTCGGTAGAGCAAACATAAAGAGGAAGAAAAGTAAAACTAGTTTGTGAAAATACACAAAGCTAGAACTATAAATACTGGTTGAACTTTTTTCAATACCTTCAACTGCAAACTCTTAGAAAAAATTAAGAGTATCTTTATAACTTGTAAGCTCTGTCCCACCTACAGCGTAATTCTGGATCCCAATGAGCACCAAGTCACTCTGACAGAGGAGAGACCTGTGAAGGTAGGGGAGTGGCAGCAAACTCTTACCTCTTCCTTCTAGGAGGGGAAATACCCTGGGAAGTTTATCTGTTGTGATCTTTGTTTCCCATGAAAATCTGTTGATTGTTCACTGGGCTCTCAAGCTCAAGCCCAGCTTCATCAATCAGATGAAAAGTACTACTATTTTGATGAGTCAGACTCAACTAGGAGGACCCACAAAATTGAAGCAGGCCACACCTGTACCCTGTTTACTGAGAAGGATGTAGGACAGGAAGGCTACCAGGGCAGTTAGTAACAGGCCAGACAGGGCAGCGGAAGGTGCAATCCAGGAGCCTTCGCACACTTCCCTCCTACCACCACCACGTGATGACTAAGGTATAAGGAGGCAAGAACTCAGAGGGTGCAGAAGCTACCTTGGCTTAGAAACCCCAAGCTCCACAGAGGAACTACCATCTCGTAAGAGTGTCATGGGTGTAGCTTCCAGGGGACACGCCCAGTTATAAGAAAGCAGCAAAGCTTCCCACGAGGCATTCACTCCTACTCCACATGCAATTTATGCCCCATGTTGGCAGATAATATAAAATACAGCTAAAATTTAAATCAAGGTCATTTAACTATATACGGGGGATACATTTGCTGAACCCTTTCCTCAAAATACGCCTGGTTCCTCAGCCTACTCTGCTGCAAAGGTGCCAGTCTTAGGCCTGTGACTTTGGTTTCTGGTTCATCTTGTATAAGCAATAACTGGACTGACCTCTGATATTCCTTGAAGTCTTTTAAAAAATAAAAAGCAGGTTACCAAAAAACAGGCTCTCAAAAGAAAGAAAATATCTCCTGCTTTCTGAGAAATAAGGCAACAGAGACAAAAAAACCAAAGTAACTAAGTAGCATAGAAAACCTGTTTTGATGATCTAAACAGTTGAAGTTTAAAAAGAAAGGCTGTCCAGTCCTAAAGAAATTGAGTCCCAGAGGTTAGATATTCTTACCAGAAGTACTAACTACAATTCGGCATTGCTTGTACACTCGACATCATTTAGATCTCACAACAAGTATGTGCAGGAGGTATTACAGTCTCTGTTTCGAAACAAGTTAACTGAGGCTCAAAGAAGTTCCTAAAATCGACACGTGATAAAGGGCAGAAGTGGCCATTGCACACCATGTTAAATTCTTAACCACTCTCCAGTCTTTTGAGTTCCTCTTCAAAGCCTCTGTTTCCACCAAGTGTTTTCCTTTTCCAACATAAAAAATAAATTTTAATACAAATATCACTTGAAAGATTTTCATCTACATTCTCTTACTGTAACAGGTTAAGATGGAGTCTGTAATACAAGAGGGTTGTGAGCAACCCCAGAGAACAGTGTAAATCTACCAACCAATAAATGCTACTTTTGCTACCCACCCCTACCCAGCTTCCAAATAGCTTTCCATCTAAAGTATTTCATACAACTAACAATTTCTTCAAATACTATGCAGATTTAATTGGTTTTTTTTTAAAGATACATACAGAAATCAGGAACCTCATCTGATGGGAGTAAGGCTGAATTTATTCATTTGCATAATCATTATTCATAAGAAAGCCTGAGCCCTGGCTGGTGTAGCTCAGTGGATTGAGCGCGGGCTGTGAACCAAGGGGTCACAGGTTCGATTCCCAGTCAGGGCACATGCCTGGCTTGCGGGCCAGGTCCCCAGTGGGGCCCATGTGGGAGGCAACCACACAATGATGTTGCCCTCCCTCTCTTTCTCCCTCCCTTCCCCTCTGTCTAAAAATAAATAAATTAATTTTTTTTAAAAGCAAGCCTGAAATTTTGGAATGCATAAATCATCTTACTTTTGGAAGTTTACTCAGAAAAAAGTGTTGGAAAGCACAAAAACACAACAGCCATTTCTGGAGCAAATACAGTGCCACAAATGGCTTAATTAATATTCACTACCCAAGTCGAAAGCCTGAGAATCATCCCTGACTCTTCCCTCTGTCTTTGTCACCCATATCAACCACTAAATTCTGTCAATTCTTTTTCCTAAAAGCCCCCTGAATCCTTCCTCAATCTCCTTCCCCCCAATTTTGACAAAGTCCAAAGCCCATATTACTTGCAACAGCCATACATCCCAAAACTGACTATCTGAAAATTCAGCTTTTTAAAATTGTTAAGTGAGTGAGGCAATGGTGGGTTTCTTCGTTGGGTCACTGCTTGTTCATTTACGCAAAAACAGAAATCCCAATTCTGTTCAAAGCAACATGTCCAGACAAGTACTCCTTTTTCCAGCCCTTGTTTCGGAGAGAGGCAGCCCTAAGAAAAAAGACAGCGGAGAAGAGGTGGCTTTTGCTTTCCTGAGAAGGGAAGACAGGTTCAGGAGGAAGACTGCTTCCTCCTGCAGGCAGGACGCTCCTGCAGCAGCAGCTGTGTCCAACTGAGGTCCTAATACGCCTGATGGAATGCCCCACACCAAGGAACCTGGAATCAAACAGCAGCAACTTCTTGCCTCTGTTTCTTCAATTTCTTTAAAATAGTGGTTCTTCGTAACCTGGAGCCCAATGGACACCACTTTCCCCCTAGGAGTTCAGAACAGGCCTCTCCAAGAACTGCAACTTCAGCATATGGATTACTTTGAGTGGAAGGCGATCCAGACCCCAGGCCTCATGAAAAAGTTTTACCCCTTGAAGAATTTAAATTAGAGGTCTTACCCATATCTGTATGGCAGGATAAACTACTAATTACTGAATATCTGCTCTCCCTACATCTTGCAATGAAGGACCTTCCTCCCTTCTCAAGCCCCTTGATACCTTACTTCATTTCTTAGTTCAGAATGCCACATATACCTCATTTTTACTTCCTGTCTTTGAACCTCTCATGGATGTGGGGTTCCCGTGCAGATGTATGTAATGAAATTTAGTTATTTTATCTAGTTAACTTGTCTCATGTAGATTTGTTAGACCATCAGAAAGAACTTCGAAGGTAAAGAAAAGCTTTTTCCTCTCTGAAAACCCCTCAGAAGTCCCCAAAGCACTTTAAACTCACTGCGTATAAAAACTTAATTCATCTCCCACTCAAAACTTGTTCCTCTTCTTATGTTGATTGTCTACCTACGTGTATCTCTCCATTCTCCCACTCACCCAAGCTACAAATAATGGCTCTTTCTCCTCCTTCATTTCCTATAGCTATAGGAAATCAATTGCCAAAAACCATTCCAGTCCGTCTCTAGGGCGTGACCTCACTATGCTGTGTCCTCCGGAGCCCCCACACCTTCGTGACTTTGGAGATGCTATAAATCCTCCAGCTGGCCCTGGCTGGTGTAGCTCAGTGGACTGAGCGCGGGCCTGCGAACCAGAGTATCGCGCGGTTCGATTCCCAGTCAGGGCACATGCCTGGGTTGCAGGCCAGTTCCCAATAGGGGACCCATGAGAGGCAACCATACATTGATATTTCTTTCCCTCTCTCCTTCTCTTCCCCTCTAAAAGATAAATAAATAAATAAATAAAATTAAAAAATCCTCCAGCTGAACTGGAGACCAGTCACATCCTACCCTGAGCTCTGTCACCTGCAGACGTTCATTGGCTGCACATGCCTGTCCCCCCTCAACAAAAGGTGTGCATCTCAACAGAGTCCTTACTCGGCTTTACAATACCAGGTGTCTAGAACACCACGTGGCAAAATGTATCCCTCCCACGAAAAGGCTAGTGGTGAAAATATAGACCTTGTCCACACAGGTATCATCAAAATCCATGACAAACTGTTGGGTTGCTTTTCACTCCCTCAGAAAATCAATTTCAGGATGAACAATGACAAATGCAAACCATATCTGAAATTCAGAATACTGAAAGTGTACTTTTTGTTCAAAAGTAAATAAAAAGAGCTAAAAGTGATTATTTAACAACCATGCTTATCTCTGAAATACCACATGACCCCCAAACCCACTCTCATAACTATCACATCTTGGTAAAACACTTCTTTTTGTTGAAACATTTTAAAAGCATTTTAACACAGTGCTACTCTGTTACAAACACAGGTGCAAATTTAAAAATGTAATGGTTGCTTTTAAAAGGCATTTCCTTAGCTTTGCTCTTGTAGGGTATGCGGTTTGATTCTGATTCTACTGATTACCTCGGGCCAGAATAGAAGAACTGGGAAGGAAGGCAAAAACCTGCATCAAGAAGTATGAACAGCTTGTACTGAGAAAGGTCTGAGAGATATTTCTATTTTTGATATTTTCCTTCATTGTTCTAGACAAGAACTAAACAGACCATTCCTAAAACTCAGACAGTTTACAACAGGCAGAGACTCCTTTCCTCATCTGTTTCTGACCCCAAGATTCTGGGGGAAAAAAACAAGAAAAATTCGCTCTGCTAGGACTCTCAGACTAAAGGGAGTAACATCTGCAGCAACATGGATGTCCTGGGCACGTCTACTATCAGGAAGCTGGCTGTGCATTTTCAAATCTTACGGTTCACTGGCAGCCGCTGTGAAATTACATGCTTATCTCATGCCTCCTATCACTCTTCATCTCTTGCTTTCCCCTCTCCTAAAAATGTGAATAATTCATGCCCTTATTCTCCTTTAACCACACCGAATTCCTTACTCCTTCCCACAGGCATCTCATAATCCTGCCAGGCCACTTCACTGGTAAACCTTACAAAATGCAACTGCCAGAAACAAATGTCCGGTTCTTCACAACTTTTCAATTATATTAGCACAGTCACTTATTAATTGCCTTCCATCCAGTTTCATTCATTCTTTACCAAAGACTACACAGAATTAGAAGAGAACTTCAAGAATACTGCGAGTCGCTACCACACACTGAGCCTGAGACATTAGGCTGGTTATTCCAAACCTGCTTCCTCACCTGTAAAGTGAGGATAATAACACTTTCTCCCCAGAGCGGGCTGTTGTTAGGAGAGCTAAATGAGACGATGGTGAGCATGGAACAGTCACCGAGGTTTAAAAAGCAACCACGGCAGCCGTTGCTGTTTTACTGGATTTCATGTGTGACGGGACTCTGACCTGTCTTTTAACGGAACCACAGACAAACACACTGTTAAGCAACGTCTAGAATATTTTACTTTGTGTTTTCATGAATGTTTTTATTTCATAAAAATAAAAGTGCAACTTTGTTTTTAAACAGACTACTATTAGCATTCCGAAAATAAGGTATCATTTCTAGATTAAACAGTGTATACAAAATAAGAGAGAGAAAAAAGAAGATTACTGGAGAGGGAAGCAAGAGTGATTCAAAGATTTTTGGCCTCTGGGAAATGATAATCATTTTTAATTAACATCACAACCAATCTATATTGGGTATGGGATTAATCAAATGCCCATGTTTTAAAGGAATATCAGTCTACTGTTACTATTCCTATTCCCTGGCTAAGACAGCAACACTGAATTCCAGAAAAGGATTTCCTTTCAGCGATAGCAAATAATGGGTAAATTTAATAAGGCTTCATTAAGCCTTCTCCATAATTATACAGTATTTTAAAACAGTATCTTTGTTTTGGTTTTGAGTATCATGTAGATTACGGAATTATCTGTGTAGTCTGAAATTATTTTCCTTCTAAATAGAACATGGAAATAATTTTAAAATAGTGATGTGAAATAACTTGTGGTCTCGGGAACTTCCTTACCAACTGTGTGCTCCCTGATGTTTGCTACCTTGGACAACTTAATATGCTCTATAAATTCTATTATCCTGAACCTTCTCTGGTGTCATAACAAGATGTTAGCAATGTGATTCAGTCTAACTTCAAATGCCACTAGCACAGTGACTAATTTTCGAATTTGAAAGCAAGTCAGTAATCCCACTTGGAGCTTTAATAAATTCCACTTTATTTCCATGTCACTGATTAGAAAACACATAAAGTAAAAGTGAAAATTTCATTCAAAGGGCAGAGAAGCAATACTGAAGAACTAAAATGGGTTCAGTGTAAGATGAATGTCAACCAAGAACCACTGAACTCTGACCCCATCAATTTGCCAATTTTCATGCTGTGAAAGGTAGTGAGCTGTTAGCAACCAAGAATCTAGGGCCAATGGCCCTAGATTTTAACTTTTTTTCCTTTCCCATCCTTATTTTGTCCACTGTTCCTACCGAGATTCAGAACATAGCTGTAGAATGTTCAAGCCATGACTACTGTTAAGCCACATTCTAAGAAACTGGCTGCATTCCAAGACAATACAGAAGTTCTCTTTTTTTTCCAAAATCACTTCATTCATTCATTCATTCATTCACTCATCCACAGCCCATTTAAGAAACATGGACTTTTAGACTGAAAGAGGGAAGAATGGTCTAGTTACAACCACACTGCACATGCAAAAACTTCTGGATCTGTTTCAAGCTCCAAGACCCCAGGAAATTATCTTAATGGAGAGTGACTTGGCAGAGGCTGGTTTCTCCCTGAAGTCCAACTCCACATGGGCATTATTCTTAGACTGGTATTAAATCTACAAGGAGGACACAGGGAATACCAGACTTTCATTTAAAGTTTATCTAGAGTGACACCACTGGCTAATTCGGCCCATTGCTGCCACACACACATACGTATCCACAGCTCCTGGCACAGAGCTCCTAAAAACCCTTGTAATTTCCTAACAATAAGTGCACTGAGAGTATCTTTCATCTTTGACCCTGTTTTCTGACAAAGATCTTGGAATCTGCAGGGTGGCAGAGGAGAGTCTTTTTGTTCAGGTCGGGCAACTCCTGGTGGGCTCCTGGGCAACTGCCAGGAGAGTGGGGTGGGGGCTGCTCACCAAAGACCAAGCCATGATTGGAACCGAGGAATCTCCACTCAACCCCCACCCTCTAATGTCCAGGGAAGGGGAGAGGGCCTGGAGACTGGGCTAAGAACCGACCATGCCTACGTACTGAAGCCTCCGTTAAAATTCCGTTACATGTGGAGGGGGCAGTTCGGAGAGCTTCTGGATAACTAAACACATGGAGATACTGGGACAATGACCCACCCGGCTAGGGCATGGAAGCTTTGTCCCCTCACACCCTCCCTTCCCCCACACTTTGCCCTACACATCTCTTCTACCTGGATGTTCATCTGTGCCCTTGTCACATCCTTTCGTAAACTGGTAAGCGGTCCCGAGTTCTGTGAGCCATTCTAGCAAATTATCAAACCCAAGGAGGGAATTATGGAAACCCTGATTTGTAGCCAGTCACTTGAAGCAACAACCTAGAACTTGCCATTGGCATCTGAAGTGAGGGCAGCCTTGTGGAACAGACCCTGTAACTTGCAGGATCGGATGCTAACCCCAAGTAGATAGTCTTATGGGTAAAAATAAACTGACTTGTAGGACACCCAGATGGGGTTGCAGACACTTAATTGGTATGGGAAAAAATATCATCAATTTAGTGATCAGAGGTACTTTGCATGTGAGCAAAGGGAAACCCAGGAAGGCTTTGCCCTGGACAGTTAATAACATTTCTCCTGCCCAATAAACATCGCATTCCTGTGTTTTCTTTATGTCCGTCTACAACAATGTTCTTCCCCAGGGCATTGTTCAAAGAACACATATTTCACTAAGACATTACCAAAGGCATTTTAGTTAAGTTGAAGGAAGACAATAAATTGTGTCTTAAGCTAAGAGATCAAGGAGGATGTAAACATATAATGGTTAACCGCCAAAAACCCAAAGCACAACTTCTTAAGAGTATTGCAGTGCTATGCCGGGGGTAGGGCCAGTAAAGCAACCCCATTTTTTTCATTTTATTATATGCATTCACTACACCCATGGTATTAAAAAATGCTGAAATTTCTGATTTCCTAGGTCACCCCGGCCAGGAAACAAATTTCCTTTATGATTGTAATAAACATTAACCACATGTGCCTTTTGCACTTCATGGGGTATCTTCGTTAATTTTAAAAGGTTTAATGTAAGTTTAGATAGAAATGTTTTAAGTATGAAATTTTACTACATAAGATTTAAATTTTAGATAATCATTAGTATAAAATAAATTTTTAAACTGCTGGCTTTATTCTGTTAAAGGATGCTGTGTCCTTTCCAATTAATGGCTCAGAATCTGGCCATGGTATTTTTATCCAAAGGCATAAACCTTTGACTAGGTTTCTAGACAAACTGTGACTTGTCATACCCTGTCACTGATCAAAGCAAAACTCATAAACAAATGGGGAAGGAGAAAGGGAGTAAAAAAACTTTAAATGGTTCTGTTTGTGAATTCTTTTATTAGGCTTAATTGCGTGTTATGTGGCATGCATGTTATATGGCGAAACACCACAGTTCATTTGATTCCCATGCACTGAGTACCTACTATACATGCTGAGAGGCATTCCAGATACTAAGGGACAGAGCACAGAAAAAAAAAAAAAAAACTTCTTTAAGTTCAATTCCAGTGGGGGAGGATGCACAAAATGAGTACATTATCATCTATGGGTTCTCAATTTTTAAACCTAACTTTTATAAAACCAAGAGATACTCACTTATACTTTACCCCCACAACCATTCAGATTCATTGACTGCATACACCAGAAAGCAACTCCAGAAAATGGGATTTACTGAAAGCATTACTAGCTCAGAAAAACCTGGTTGGTTACTCAGGTTCTGAAAGAAAGTAAACGCAGAACTTGTATGGATCAAGAATACCCCTGCCTACCAAATTAAGTTTGTTCCTGGAACTGGTTTCAGCAACTTGTGGTCAAATACAGTCCCACCTCTCTTGCTTCTCCAACGAACGCTGGACTCATATTAATCAGGACTTCCACTAATGTTATTTATAGATAGGTAAACAAGTAGATACGAATGGAGGAAGGAAGGTTATAAACCCTGAAGCAGAGTGATCTACAAAGAATAGTTATTCATACACAGTTTTCTTTACTGCCACATGATAGGGTTGTTGAAATTTGCTCTGAATAAATAATAGTCATTCACTGCATTGTGATAAGCAGCAGGTCTAGATCCCAGGCACCGATTTTGTGGATTGTTTTAGTTTATATTTGCACAACCATTTATTGTTCCTCCAAGATCTGCTGCCATGCTTGCATGGCTGGGTCTGCAGAAGGTGCGGAATCAACTGGCACACAGAAACATTCTCAAGAATTCTAAGGCCTCTACAGTCCATCAGTGGCCTGTATTTTAACTTAAACCATTTTTAAATTTTTTTCTTAATTATTCAATTACAGCCCACATTCAATATTATATTAGTTGCAGGTGTATTGCATAGTGGTTAGACAGTTACATAACTTACAAAGTGACCCCTGATAAGTCTAGTACCCATCTGACACCAGCTCAACTCCTTCTGGGAAAAAGCCTTCACTACTCTGACCAATCAGTGATGTTTCTCCTCTCTAAAGAACACTAGTAATATACCAAGTCATTTTACACTGTTGGAAAATACAATTCTGGCAGGTTGAATACCTCACTCAAAATCATACAACTAGCCAATGGCAAAGGCTGGACTATAATCCTGACCATCATTTCAATCTCCAAGGTTATCTGTTCTTCCAATCTCCTCTAACATTTCCCATACTAATCTGACCACATCCCCTTCACATTCAAGTTTCCGATGGACTATCCACACCTAAAGACTTTATCCGGTCAACCCATCCTTCCCATCACAGGTCAAGTGCAATCTTATCCAATCAAATTTCTCTTTGATTTTCCTCTTTTCCACATTTACTCTATTTTAATCAAACTCACACAGTGTAGTGTCTTCTTACTTTGCATATATTATCTCAACCCCCAAAACAACCTGAAAAGACAAGAATATGTATATTTGCCCTATCTTATGAATGGTCCTAGATATTAACTTGCTTACAGTTACACAATTATTCCAGTAGTGGTGCCACAAGGGGCTGCATTTTAAAACTGTCACTATCTCCAAACTTTATGCTCTTTAAATATAGCCACTGTATTTTTTTCTTCTCAACACACACACACATAAAACTATGTGGAGATTACCGATAAGCAATTCTATATAACTAGACTTCAAAACTTTGACTCTTGCTCCAGAATTCTTTCAATTATAACCTATGGACTTTTTCTGTTACAGCAGTTATAACAGAAATTCATCCTTTCATCCCTTTAAAACCAGTTAACATAACTTGAATCTGTCCTGAGGAAACATACCCAAACTGAGAAACTTTCTTTAAAACTATCGATGTGAATGTAATAAAACAGAAAGGAAGGCTAAGAAACTGCCAGAATATTCATGCATGATTGAAACCCACAGTAGGGCAAAACAATTGCTAGTAATGTCATCGGGAGAACTGGCAGAAATTCAAACATGGGATATATTAAATAACAGTGTTGTATCAGTATTGTGACAATGCTGAATACAGTGGTGCCTCAGTACTCATCATTAATACATTCTGACAAGTGCTGAGCAAGTGACGACTGATAAGGCATTTTCTCTTGCGAGTAGCGACGTTGACTCATACAAGTTCCAGCAAGACAGGTGACTTTTTGTGTAACCGTTTTAATACTGAACGTGGAAGAAAACAGGCAACATTTCTGGCATATTATGCTTATTATTTCAAGGAAGGTAAAAACAACTGAAATGCAAAAAAAAAAAAAAGATTTGTGCAGTGCTTAGAGGTGCTGTGACTGACTGAGCGTGTCTGAAGTGGCTTGCTAAGTTTCGTGCTAGAGATTTCTTGCTGGGTGATGCTCCACAGTCAGGCAGACCAGCTGAAGTTAAAGCAATCAAATCGAGACATTAACTGAGAACAATCAACCTTCTACCATGCAGGAGATAGCTGACATACTGAAAATATACAAATCAATAAAGTTATTGGTGAAAATAAAAAATGAGTATTTTATGGAGAAAACCATATGGCCTTCTTGGCCAACCCAATATATTTAGAGGTAAAGGATAATGATGTACACAATTTATTTTCAAATGGCTCAAGTACAACAATGATGAGATAAAATAGTGGTAAAACAGAGGTTAATACTAATGTAAAGCAAATGTGCAAAAGTGTCAAAATTGGTGAATGTATGTAAAAGGTATGTGAGAGTTCAAATTTACAGAAAAATTTAAAAATGTATTGTTGAGAGAGGAATGGATAGGCATATAAATCAGAAATTGGCAAATATTTCCTGTGAAGCGCCAGACAGTAAACATTGATGGTTTGAAGGCCATATAATCCCTGCCACAACTACTCGGTGTTCAGTGTTGCTACTGTGGCACAAAGACAGCTGACAGACGATAATATAAACCAATGGGTCAGGTAGGTAGGTATGTTTCGATAAAACTTTACATACAAAAAGCAGGCCTTGGTTTGCCGAACCATGGTGCTGCCATGCTGGCAGTGTATTGGTAACTGTTGGACGCTCAGCAATGGGAACATGAAAATATTTCTATTGTTCTTTTACATACTATGAAATTTTGCATAATAAAGTTTAAAAATAAAATCTTTCACTGGGAAATCTTCCTATATGTCACTCTTCCTTTCCGGACTACCACCTCCAGAACGTCCCAATTTGACTTTATACATTGTTCTTCGTCCAATTATTATCCTCCCTTCCAAACAATGTGCAATTTTTCAGCAAGACTCAATTTACTTAGATTGCATGCTATATGCATTAACTTTCTCTTTAAACTCCCTGAGGAAAAAGGTCTTATCTGGGAATGTGAATAAATTTGGTGGACTAAGACGATGATGTAGCAAATTTCATCATTGGCTCTGAAGTCAAGTCTTGGGCACATGGGAAATGAAACTTTCACAACTCCACTGACCCTGTTTGTTGTGAGGTATAAGGAAGACAATCCTGCTTTTTTATCATATCGTGCTTTTAGATTTTACAAGGCTTTCCTTAGCTAAAGAAGTAAAATAAATGGACATAGCAACTAATTTAAGAACCACAGCTTACTGGAAACCTACAATGAGATAGGGCTTAAGGAAATCACAATATAAGAAGACCCTCATCCCCATCCCAGAGATGAAGAAATGAGGGTAATTCCAACATTTCAATGAATCAATATGAAGACAAAACCACAACATGCATTCAAAATAACTATAGTATTATTAATAAAGTGTTATTCTTTTAGAACTTAAATAACTACAGTATAACTGTACACGTCCACAGGTTCATCAAAATTCCGCTTCTGAGCACTGTCAAATTGAGTTATTCCACACTATTGTGTCCACTAAGTAAAACACATTCTCTTAGGTACTCTAGGGTATACAACAATTCAAGTATTTCCTCCTCCTCTAAAGTAAGATATATGAAGACAGGTAACTTCTATACAAGACAAATGTGAACACTATGAGCCGGTGTCAAAGCATCTAGGAATGCAGATAAGACTATTACTCCAGGTTGGGGTGATACAAGTGAGATAACAAAACAGTGAGAAAAGCAGGTCCCCTGAAAAGTGCAAAGTACTGACCCAAAGCCCTTACTATTGTTAGGAGATCTGCCTCTACACAGGTGTCCAACTTGGCTCTACACAGTCTGATGTGAACTCTTGTATACTTAAAGACAAGATCTCTTAAAGACCTGAAATGTTAGAACCTAAAATATGGCAAGTTCACCAACACTGAAGTCACATTACTGGAAATTCAGTTTTGCTGAGCTAGCTTTCACACAGCAATTACCGTCAAGTTTGAGAAAAAGCAGAGCTCTTGGATCAATGACTTGGGGCGGGCACAGCTAAATTTGGCAGTTGCAAAGAACAACAGGTTCTTTAAATACTGGTAATAGCTGCAAAACAAAGCACAGATTATCACTTATGTGCAGAAAGGACTGATGGTCACATACCATTCTTTTCCAGCTTATTCACAAATACCAAAAAATTAGTGTTAAGAATGTCTTTTTGTCTTCCAATTCCAGCAGCATTTATATACAGTACAACCAATTCCGACTGAATGAACCTCTCTCTAAATGTGACGAGCAGCGCCAGGCCAAGTGAGGCCTAGGAGAGCGTCCTGCTGTGCACTGTCTCCCCCATTCCCTCCTGTACTGCACACACGTGTCTACTGAGAGAAGTGAAATCTTCTAAGAACTTCTGCTAAGGTCATGGATGAAAAGAACCTGTGAAGAGCAGCAATCTTTACATGGTCCATTCAAAACCAAAAGGAAAGAATACCTTAATCATAAACTTTAATAATTTGTAATGTACAGTAACTTCAGGATAAAGGAATATACATATTTAAAAAATAATAATGTAAGCCTTAAATGGTTATAAAGACATCTTCGCTTTAATCTATTTGCACCAATTACCCATTGAGGCAATAACATCACAATAAGAAAGCTTTTGTTTGAAGCCAACTGTTCCCAACAAGACCTAGGCTTAACTGAAAATGAGATTTTTTAGAATACTTTTTTTCTTAAAGACTTTAGTGAGGGAGAGAAACATCTATGTGTGGTTGCCTCTCACCCACCCCCTCCTAGAGACCTGGCCTACAACCCAGGCATGTGTCCTGACTGGGAATCAAACCTGTGACCCTCCGCTTCACAGGCCAGTGCTCAATTCACTGAGCCACACCAACCAAGGCTAGAATAATCTTAAAATGAGGAAAAGCCCCTAAAACTGAGCAAACAAGAGATATACATATATTTAAAACCTGGAACAGGCTAAGCTCAGAAGTTTTTCCCTACACACTTTAAAGAAATAAGAAATCAAATTATTTCATGTTCCCAAATCTACTTTGAACAATACACTTTAAGAGCCTTATCAGCAAAACATCCTCAAATCGTTTGCCTCAATTAGCTTATAAATACAACCAGGTTTCTTCCAAACCTGGGAACACGTAATTGTAAAATACACCCAGTACAAAAGTACAAATGCAGCGGTACATTTTCTCCTTTAAATAATATATTCTTTTGACAAATCATTAACAAAGTACATAATTCCCTGAAGGTAATTTCCTTTTAGATTTTCCTGAAAGGATGACCATGAAATTTTATTTACACTATCACAATTTATATGTTCCTGTAATTTATGCAAGTGTTCTTTAATCCATAATCTACAAAACACAGCCATGTGCAGATGTGATACTTAGACTAAGACTTTAATTTTTCAGTTTCCAACAAGTTTCACTCTTATGACAGTGCCTCATCCCCATTGCTGAGTGTGTTTTCCAACAAAGTTAGAGAAGCCCAAAACAAAAGAACTAGCTCAAGCAATGGGACCAGTTTTCAGGATAATACATAATAATGTTAGCTAATCAAAAACTTAAGTACTTCCCTCTCTTTTAAGATTTTATTTATTTTTAGACAGAGGGGGAGGGAGGGAGAGAGGGAAAGAAACATCAGTGTGTAGCTGCTGTTCATGCGCCCCCTACTGGGGACCTGGCACACAACCCAGGAAAGTTCCCTGACTGGGAATGGAACCAGCAACCCTTTGTTTTGCAGACTGGCACTCAATCCACTGAGCCACATCAGCCAGGGCAAAAACTGAAGTACTTCCATGACTTGATCCTTCAAGACAAGAACCTCCTACTTTCACTCACATTCTGCTACTTGACAGAAGTCTGGAAAAGTATGAATCCTGAAGAGAAAACTCTTCACAAACATTAAAGCAAATTATAATAGGAGAATAGAAACCCTTCACCCCTTAGTTTTATGCAGAAACCCATTCTGTAATTATAATGACAAAATGATTCAACCTCAGCTTCAGCTCCTGCAATGATGAGTGTTTTCATGGGAGGAGAACCATTTTGCTAAATTATTAGCTCTAATTGTTTCAAAGTTCTCTCTTTTCTAGGATTCAAAGGTAACTTCTACTTAGGGCCCCTAGAACTACACAAAACAAACTTAACCTCTCCCAAATGAAAATCTGTAGATAATGCAATGACTTTCTCCCAGGGCTTTCATTCCCAAGTGTTCTATTTGCCATTTTAAAAATGTGTGACGTAACAATGGCAAACCTGCTCCAGTTTGTGTTCTGCTGAAGATACTACTCCTGACATGCAACACAGTGATTTATTCACAGCCATTATTATTCAATACTTAAGTTTTTCTTATTTTGGACAATGGGGTACAAGTAGTAAAATTCAAAATCTTTCAACCACTAACAACATCTAGAAAGTATAGATACAAAACTCATTAAAATTCTCACCATAACAAATGGGTGCTGGGACAACTGGGTAAGCACAGGCAAAAGAAAAAGGTTAAAACCCTATTCACTCCATATAAAAAAATTAATTCAAAATGGATCAAAGACCTACGTGACTTTCTATCAAACAATGTTCTCCTAGATATGATTCCTAAATATAAATGAACTAGCATAAGAAAAAACTGCCATTATAAAAATTTTAAACATTTTGCTTCAAAGATGACCCATCAAGAAAGTAAAAAAGCAACTCACAAAATGAACATTTTTTTACAAAATATATGATGAGACTTGTGTCTAGAATATATAAATATTATCACTCAATAGCAGAAAGGCAAATAACCCAACTTTTAATTTTTTTACAGTATAGTTTTATTGCATTTTTTCCATTACCATGTATTCCCTTATACCCTCTTCTACCGCCACCCACCCTCTGCCCCAACAGTCACTACACCACTATCCAAGTCAACTGAGTTTTTTCTTTTTTTGCTCGATCCTGCCACTCCAACTTCAGCGCCCCGGCTGTCAACTGTTCTGAGTCTGTCTCTAGTTTGCTTGTTAGTCAGTTTGTTCATTAGTTTCCACATATGAATGAAATCCTACGGTATTTGTCTTTCTCTGTATAACCCAATTTTAAATGGGCAAGGCATCTGAGTAGAGATTCCACAAAAGAAGACACAAAATGCACTCAACATCACTGCCACAAGAGAAATGGAAATCAAATCACAGATACACCACTTTAGACCCATTTAGCACGGTGACCAAAAAACCCATAAGAATCACTGCACGGGGTGTGAGCAAACGGCCCCCGGTACCCTGACAGGAGGAATAATACGAAGTGCAGCCTCTTTGGGAAAGACTGGCAGCTCCTGAACTGTTAGAATTTCATTAGAAATGATGAATTATTAGAACTTCAAAAAGGATTTACTGTAAAACCAACAGGTATTAAAAGATGTCATAAAAATGAAAACCTACATCAGGACATGTTTCCTTTCTATACATATATTAGCAATAACTACAATAAATGATTTTTAAATTCTAGTTGGCAATAATGCGGTCAGTATATTTGATGTACCAAGATGTACGAGCAATTTTCTTTATAATACCATTGCTTTTATTATTAAAATAGATCACTAAATTCTTCGATGTCTAGATTTTCAAATTATCAACTAAGAGAACCACCAAAGAAAGATTTTGTAGTCAAATACTATGTAAGAAAGCACTGATTTTTAATCAGTTATAGAATAAATGATTAGCCATTAATCGCTTCTAGAGAAAGACCATGTACAAAAAAGAAAGCTCTATCAAATAAAGCCAATACAGACACCACATTTTTTCAAAAGGTAATATAAACTATAAATGCCTGGACCTATGAAAATAAGAAAACAATTGTTAAAGCACAGACTGCTAGGTTCCACCACTAGACCTGCTGATTGACCTACCAGGTCTAGGACAGGACCAAGAAGTTACCTGGAGATGTTGATGCTGCCAGGGAGCACACTTTGAGAACCACTATATTCTACCATCATAAATCATTTTACAATACTTTCTTCAAAGCAAAAATTGCTAATATTAATGATCCCTCAATCACTTGTCAAATGTCATTTACCAAACATGATTATGTAATTAAATGATGACACATCAGAGAAGCCTTATTCTCTTCAGAATTTAACAAACGGTGTTTGCTCCAACTTCGGACATGCTTCTATGAACATGCCCACGAGGTATCTTCCAAGCCCCTAACCAGCTCTGCTGCAACAATGAAGCCTTTTCTGATCCCCTCGCTGGAAATACTGGATTGGCCAAAAAGTGTGTATGGTTCTTTCTGTAGAAGACATTTTTCTTTTTCTTCAATAACTTGATTGATTTGAGTATTTTGAGTATGTTGGCTATCTCCCACTACTGGCTTCTAGTAGGCAGGGCCGGGGGTGCTGCTAAACATCATCCAATGCATACGACAGCCCCACAGCAAAGAATTATTTGACTAAATATCATAACACCAAGAAACTTTGCAAACCACTGTTGACACGTTTAATCCATCACAGCGCCTTCTCCATATACTGCACGAATCTTTTTTTTTTTTTTTGCGTTTTGGTTGCATTTTTAACCTTTCTTGAAATAATAAAGCATAATACACTGAAAGGAGGCATATTTTCTTCCATATTAAAATGGTTGCAAAAAATTCACCAATTTTGGTAAATTTTTTAATGCACATTGATATGACAGCTGTCACAATATAATCAGCAAGATTGTTTCAAATGAAGTTAAAGACAACTAAACACTACTAGAGCCATCGTATGGAAAAAACTAAACAAACTTTCTGGACAACCCAGTAACTCCAATGAACCAAATTTCTCACTTGTATTACCCGTAAGAAAATGATTTGCCAGCTTGTAAGAAGTTTAATAGGTGGCAACAGAGGGACAAATGTTCACATTCCTCAAGGTTCTCAGCCCAGGCTCTCCAAACGGACTGCACGTGTGCTCAGTAAACAATCAGAATCAACATCTTTGACTACATCACTGGAAAAATTTTTTAAAAGGCACAATGAAGTAGGTCAAGATTTTATACAGAAATAATGTCAAAAGAAAGTCCTTTTAAAATGACTATAAGAAGTTTCACTATTTAACAATTTAGGTACAGGTTCAGGAATAAGAACACTGAATTGGGACGCTTAAAACCTAGCTTCAATACTAACTTACAATATAACCCCTCAAGTTGGTCAATCAACCTACTCTGCTCAAAAAAATTCATTCACCGTCCCAAATTAGGCCATTTGCTTTTAAAGATTAATCTTCCACGGAGAGATGACAAGCAGCATAGGACATGCTGCCAAGTATTAGTTATTCCTATGTTATTATTTATATTAAGAATATCTGCTTTATGGCATGTAACAACCATGCTGCCACCAGACTGATGTAAACAGCCTCAACTTGTACATATAGTTCCTACCAGTTTTCTTGACAAGAAGAATCACCCTTTTGTGGTATTTCCAACATTACAGAACACAGCAAAGAATTCAGCAACACTTTTAAAATGGTCGAAGTTACGTGAAATTTTCCATATCATGAACTGTAATTCTTCTATGATATTTCTGCATAACTCCATTATGTCACCTTTCATCTGCCTGCCTACCTTTAGTCAACTGTGAACTCCCTCAAGCAAAAAAAAGGGGGAGGAACCTAACCTTATTTATACCCCAATACCTGACAGTGTTCAAGAAATAAACAAGCCACTGTTGCCTTTCATGCTCTTACACCCTCTTCTTCCCTTAGCTCATGAGACTGGCAATTTAGGAAACTAATGAGACCCACAGCAGCTCAAGGAACTCAAGTCATAAATACAAGAAAAATGTAACATATTTGGAGTTCTAGTTAACCTACGGTGAAGTCTGAGGTCATTCACGACCATAAAGGGATTTCTTTCTGAAAAATCAGGTCAATTTAAGATGTTTCGGGGGATTTTTTGTTGTTGTTGTTTAAGCACACACAGAGGGAGTCCTCATTATTTTGAACAGTAGCCAGGAAAACAAAAATGATCAAGCAAAATAGCCTTAACCAGTCAGAATTTTTCCATACTTTAAAACTAGCAAAACATTAAAAACTGTGAGTTAAAAGTATATAAGAAAATAAAAATATAGTAAAACTAATATAGAAATGGGAACCCTTGTGAACTAAAGGGCTTTCTTTCTTTGTAAAGAACTTACCCAGTAATTTGAACAGCACTTGTCTCCTAGTGGTATAACTTATGATACAGAGTGATCGATCACCTTTTATATTTTATACGTCTTGGGGAATTGTTCTACTCTCAAGTTGGGACCAGCTTCTAAGATTTTTATCCCTTGAATTTTCAATGTCATAAAATATCTCTGTGACAGTTCCATTAGTGTGAAGTTTTCTGCCAGAGTCACTTCCTCTGGGACATTATTATCCTTTTCATCACACCACTTTCCTCATTTGTCCCAAAAGTTTGCCTTCATTAAGTTCCTCTGAGTGCATATACAGAGTCTCTTGAAAAGTGGCAATGATAACATTCTATTCTTCTAGAACTCCATTTACATTTTTATTTAAACTTCACTTTCAGAATTATCACTTTTAATTTCTTTATTGCACTTTCCCTTTTACTGACATTAAGGTGTGGTTTAATAAAAGTTATGTGATGCTCAGAAGACAGTAGGCCTATTGAGAAAACAAGTAATATAATAAGGGAAGCTTTTAATGGCCATAAATATTAATCGGATTACCTACTTTTTAAAATCTTCATGCAAGAACCATCATATGCAAAATCAAAAGGCACAGCAAACTGTAAAAAATAGCTATAACTCATAACCCAGGTAAAGAATTCACTCCCGTTATATACAAATAAATCCATAAGAAAATGATCTTCCATTCATGGATATAGGTAATAAAGAGCTTACAGAAAATAAAAATTTTGAAGGCAAACATGAAAAGATGCCTATAAAAATTTAAAGCTTGAAACATGGTAAGATTCTCTCTTTGTAAGAAAAATGCAAATTATGGTTTCACTGCAAACCATAACTTTTGACAGAAGCTGGATGAGTCTCAGATATCACACTAAGCAAAAGAACCCATATAAAAGGACACACTATGTGACTTGAAGAAACTATGGAAAAACGAGCTGATGACATGAAGTCAGGATAATGGCCTACCTCTCCAGAGGCTGGGGATAGAGCAACGACCGGGACAGTGGGTGCACAGCTGTGCTCTGTTTGGGAAACTCAGCAAGGTGTATGTTTTGTGCCTTTCAATGTATTGTGTATGTTCTATAATGAAACACAACTCATTAAAACACACAAGATAGTACCTTCCCACCTACCAGTGTGGTGAAGAAAGTGCCCTAACACTTTGCAGTGACACACTCTCCCCTCCGCTGGTGGGTGTCTCCGCTAGTACAACCACCACGAAGACAATCAGGCAATGCAAGTTAAAAATGCACGTATCCTCTCACACCCAAATCCCAATGAGGGGAATCTATCCTTCAAAATGTTTGCACACATGCAAAATACCTCACGTACAAAGTTACTCGTTGTAGCATTACCGATAGAAATTAAACAACCTGTTGTCCATCAATCACGGCCGGGTCAGTCAGAGAGAAAAGAGAATGAAGAAACCCTCCGGGTACTGATAAGGGCGTGATCATCAGGATATAGATTTAGACTAAAAGGGAAGGGAAAGAAAAACAAAACAATATGTATAACATATACTGGTTTTTTAAGTTGACGGAAAACATTATATATTTCTTTAAATATAACAGAATCACTTCTTGGAAAACTCCTAGGAAAATGATAATACTGGACACTGCAAGGAGAACCAAGCGGCAAGGGAGTAGATGTCAGATTTTTCAATGTATATACATTTGTACGTCTTGAACTTTGAGCTGTATAATAAGTTCCAATGTTTTAAATGATTAAGTTAAAAATAAGTACCTGAAAGGGAAGCAAAAATAGAGACCCCATAAAGAGATGGTCAGAACCTAGATTAAAGTATTGCTAACAACTCCTCAGAGAAGTACTATCTAGCAATGCTTTAAAAGAAAAGGGTACAATATTTGGGTTAAATGTACTGGGAAGTCAGTGAAGTTACTGAGACTTATTGTGAGGTCACTGACACAACAGCAAAAGGAAACTACATTTCAGAGAATAAAAAGAACTTACTTAGCAAAATAGGGGCATTCATTTCAACACATCTATTTGACTATTTCACATGAATCCAATTTAAAAAGGGTTGATGTTCTAAATACTTACACAGAGAAACAAACAAGACAAAACACCCTCCCCCCGAAGTTATGGTTAATGTCAGACGAGCTACCTGTAAGAGGCAGAAGTTTGAATATTTTCTTTACCTATATTCCCGTCGCGTGTTGAAAGGTTATGTTAGTGATTCACTATCAGGTTCTTGCCCATCTCCTGTTTCTGCTACATGGGACAGTGAGCAGAACTCTGGTTTTGGAGTCCACATGACCATCTAGGTCCAATCTACCTCTGCTGAGTGATTGCTAAGAAAAGCCCTGAGTGTAGTACTTAACTCTGAGCCTCAGATTACAGTTCTTCAAAAAAGCAACAGTACTGTCCACCCTGTAGTGTTCACATAAAATCAGAGATACTGTAAGTATAAAAAAAATTAACGTGCTGTTTGATGAATAAAAAGTACTTAAAGAAAGGGTAGCTATTATTGCTTCATCTGTTTATAAAAAATACTATATTTTTACAGGAGTCATTTCAGAGAATACAAAAGGAGGAACTTGCGTATTTGCCTCATCATGAAGACTGTTAAAGAGGAGTCAAGGGAAGATGAAGGAATAAGAATCACTCTCAGTTTCACACCCCTTCCTGCTTATCCTTCGCTGCCTCCTGACCTCGCCACCACATAAAGTGTCTGTCCCTTCCCACAATGCTTGCGTCCTAACCCTAAAAGTATGGGGGGGTGGCGGGGAACATACATGGAAGATACTTTTGGTCATTCTGAATATCCACCGTCAATCTGTAAACACAGTAACAAAATCACTCACAGACACATCTCCCAACACAGACACAAGTTCTGCAGTAGTAGACTTTATATTGTTGTAGAAAAAAAATAAAAACCTGAACAAAAAGCATGGCTGAGGGTTAATTCCAACAGGCTTCAAACTGGCCTGAGTATATTCCTGAAATAAGAGAAGTACCTAACACAGCAGTTATTCTTGATCAAAGCACAAAACATACTCATAAATTATATTGCTCTGAAACAAACCATGGGTCCAATGAGCTTAGGGCTGTTTGTACCAACACACCGTAAAGGCTGTGGGCTTAGAGAATAATGGCCAGGAAAGGAAGAAGGGAAGGCACAAATGAGTAGAATCCAAGCAACTGACACTCGAAGGTAAGGGAGTCCCAAGCAAGGGTATGGATGGGCTCAGAGGCGAGAACAAATTTGACTTGCATAAGAGCTAAGTGTGGCTAGAGCCCAAGGAAGCACCAGTACAAAATTAAATCAGTGGGGCAGAAGGGGCCACATCAGAGAGGGCCTTATAACGTTGGGTTTCAACTAACCTGACAGTTTTATTTTGGCCTTACATGGCCCTAAGCCCTCGCTCCCACCATAAAATGCCTTCAGATTAAACTTTCTAGAAGACAAATAAATTATATAATTTGACAGCTTAAAATAAATAAACCCAAAATCCTCAAGACGACATTACTTTGCTTGTTAACTTTCTCCTATCACTTATGGGGTTTTTTCGGGATATGCGTTTTTTAAAATATATTTTATTGATTATGTTATTACAGTTGTCCCATTGTTTTTCTCCCCTTTATTCCCCTCCACCGTGTATCCCCACTCCCAACACTATTTCCCCACCTTAGTTCATGTCCATGGGTCACACATACAAGTTCTTTGGCTTCTCCATTTCCCATTCTATTCTTAACCTACCTGTCTATTTTGTACCTACCATTTTGCTTCTTATTCCCTGTACCTTTTCCCACACTCTCCCCCGACCCCTTCCCCACTGGCAACCCTCCACGTGATACCTATTTCTGTGAATCTGTTCCTGCTCTAGGTGTTTTAGTTCTTCTTTTTTTTTTTTTAGGTTTGGTTGTTGATAGTTGTAATTTTGATTCTTTTACTGTTTACATTTTTTACCTTTTTCTTAGGTAAGTCCCTTTAACATTTTGTATAATAAGGGCTTGGTGATGATGAGCTCCTTTAACTTGACCTTCTTATCTGGAAAGCACTTCAGCTGCCCTTCCATTCTAAATGATAACTTTGCTGGATAGAGTAATCTTGGATGTAGGTCCCTGCTTTTCATGACTTCAAATACTTCTTTCCAGCCCCTTCTTGCCTGCAAGGTTTCTTTTGAGAAAATCAGTTTATAGTCTTATGGGAACTCCTTTGTAGGTAAGGGTCTCCTTTTCTCTTGCTGCTTTTAAGATTCTCTCCTCTTTAATCTTGGGTAATGTGATTATGATGTGCCTTGGTGTGTGCTTCCTTGGGCCCAACTTCTTTGGGGCTCTCTGAGCCTCCTAGACTTGCATGTCTATGTCCTTCGCCAGACTGGGGAAGTTTCCCTTCATTATTGTTCAAATTTTTCAACTTCTCACTCTTCCTCTTCCCCTTTGAGTACCCCTATGATTCAGATGTTGAAACATCTAAAGTAGTCACAGAAGTTCCTAAGCTTCTCTTTTTTTTTTTTTTTTTTGAATTGTTGTTTCTTTATTCTGTTCTGGTTGAATGTTTATTTCTTCCGTCTGCTCCAAACTGTTGACTTGAGCCCCAGTTTCCTTCCCTTCACTGTTGGTTCCCTGCACATTTTCTTTCATTCCACTTTGCATAGTCTTCACTTTTTCCTTTACTTTGCGACCTTACTCAACCATTTCTGTCAGCACCCTAATTACCAGTGTTTTGAACTCTGCATCTGATAGGCTGGCTATCTCTTCATCGCTTAGTTGTATTTTTTCTGGAGCTTTGTTATGTTATGTTTCATTGGGGGCACGTTTCTTTGTCTCACACACCTGTTACATAGTAAGGAGTAGAGCCTTAGGTGTTCCCCGGGGAGGGGCAGCCCACGTGGCTGCCTTGTGGTGCTGTATGTGGGGGAGGCGTCCGAGAGGAAACGATGCCACTTGCTCAGCTCTTCGCCAGCTTTCACTCACTTCCTCCACTACCCACAAGCAAACTGGGCCCTTCTGGTGCTGATTCCTGGGTGGGTGGGCCTGCATACATTCTAGGACCCTGTGGGTCTATCTAACAAACTGTCCCATAAGACCAGGAGTTTATCCTGCCTCTGTGACCCCCACAGGATTTATAGTCAGAAGTTTCGAGGCTTTATTTCCCCTCGCTGGAACCCTAGGTTGCACAGTCTGTCTCACTCCCCAGTTGTTTCTCCTGGTTTATCCACATGGAAAGGTGGGACTGCCAGGTCCTCCAGCCACCACCTTACCACAAGTCCTCTCTGACCCAGCGGCCTGTCTCCACCCCTCCTACCAGTCTGGACAAATGTTTCTTCTTTAATTCCTTGGTTGTCAGACTTCCATACAGTTCCATTTTCTGGCAGTTCTGGTTATTTTTTGTTTTTAAATTTGTTGTTGTCCTTTTGTGCAACCAGGCACAGTATATCTACCTACACCTCCAGCTAGGGATATATCCCCTAAGCCCAGTAACATATGCTCCAATAATTTGTTTACTTTTTACGCCAGATATGTGCCCAGTAAACACACCCTATACTGGATAACAATTAAGAGCTAGAAGTTCTTTGTGCTTTTTTGCACAAACCCAGGACCAACAAAGGGAGCCGCAAGCTGTGGGTTGCTGACAGCTCCAAACAGGTTGCTCCGGGCCAGTCACAGGCAGGCT
The DNA here is from genome assembly GCF_021234435.1 of Artibeus jamaicensis. NCBI lineage: Eukaryota > Metazoa > Chordata > Mammalia > Chiroptera > Phyllostomidae > Artibeus > Artibeus jamaicensis. The sequence goes on along the minus strand of NW_026522046.1, from coordinate 12,025,589 downwards.
CTGACTTAGGTCTGCACCAGAGTCTTACAGATCTACCTAGTACATAGAAAAAAACCACAAAGACGCAGCCAAAATGGGAAAACAAAGAAACAGGCCCCAAATGAAAGAACAAGAAAATTCTCCAGAAGAAGAACTAGATGAAATGGAGGCAAGCAATTTATCAGATGGAGAGTTTCCACTAAGGACTCTAAGGATACGCAACAGCATGAAAAAAGACATAGAAAAAATAAAAAGGACCAGTCAGAAATAAAGAATGCAGCATCTGAAATAATACACTGGAAGGAATAAACAGCATGTTCGATGAAGCAGAGGACTGAATCAGTGATTTGGAAGATAATATCGAAAACACACCAAGCAGAGTAGGGGAAAAAAAGAATTAAAAAAAATTGGGGGAGTTTAAAAAAACCTTTGGGCAACATCTGCATCATGGGAATACCAGAAGGAGAAGAGAGTGAACCAAGGATTGAGAACCTATTTGAAGGAATAATAACCCAAAATTTCCCCAAACTGGTGAAGGGGAAAAAAACACAAATTCAGAGAGCTCAGAGAATCCCAAATTAAATAGACCCAAAGAAGCCTACACCAAGACACATGTTAATTAAAATGACAAAGCTTTAAGACACAGAATTCTAAAAACCACAAGAGGAAAAAAAGTTAGCTACCTACAGGAGAGTACCAACTACACTGTCATCTGATTACACAACAGAAATAGTTCAGGCCAGAAGGGAGTGGCGTGAAATACTCAAGGTGATGAAAAGCAAGTGCCTACAACCAAGGCTACTACTTTACCCCAGTAAGGCTATCATTTAAAATTGAAGGGGAATAAGGAGCTAAAGCTGAAGGAGTTTGTTAACACTGAAATGGGATAGATCTTCCCGACAGAAAAATCAGCAAGGAGACAGCAGCCCTAAATGGCACACAAGAGTATATCAAATGTATTCAATTGATATCTTCAGAACATTTCATCCTAAAGCAGCTGCATAGACACTTCTCCAAGGAGGACATACAGGTGGCCAATAGACAAATGAAAGATGCTCAATGTCACTAATCATCAGAGAGATGCAAATTAAAACCACAATGAGATGCCATCTCACACCTGTCAGAATGGTATCGATGGTCATCAATAAATCAACAAACAAGTGCTGGTGAGGATGTAGACATAGGAGGACCCTTCTGCACTGCTGGTGGGAATGCAGATGGTGCAGCTGCTCTGGAAGCAGTATGAAGACACCTCAAAAAATGAAAAATGGATCTGCCTTTTGACCCAGAGGTCCCACTTCTGGGAATATATCCAAAGCCCCTCAAAACACTAACTCAAAAGAACATAAGCACCCCTACCTATGTTCATTGCAGCATTATTTACAATGACCAACATATGGAAGCAGCTCAAGTGTCCATCGGTAGATGAGTGGATAAAATGACTATGGGGCATTTACACAATGGAACACTACTGAGCTATAAAAAAAAAAAGAGAGAGAAAAGAAAACTTTACCTTTCATGACAGATGGACCTGGAGAACATTATGCTGAGTGAAATAAGCCAGTAAGAGAAAGACAAATACCGTATGATTTCATTCATATGTGGAATCTAATGAACAAACTGAACTAACAAGCAAAATAGACTCACAGCAGGATGACAGCTCGTGGGGAGGAGGATGGGGGCAGATGGAAGGATCGAGCAAAAAGGAAAAAGGACTCATGGACAACAGCGTGGTGACTGCACAGTGAAGTGGGGTATAAGAGGACCCAATGGGAAAAAAGAAAAAAAAAGTAATAATAAAAAAAGAACGACATTATCTTCTCTCTGAAGTTTGAATAAAATACTCTCTCTCGCGCTCACTCACTCACTCACTATTAATGGACGGACATCTGTTGTGTCCGGGTGCCAGCATCCAGTCTCCCTCTGGAGCAGCACCCTAGTTTTGTTTTAGAGGAACTACAGCTTCTGCTGCCGAGTCTTGATTAGAGTTTCAGTCAGAGTGTCCTCTCCTACCCTGGCCCAAGACAAATGAGGTTCTCTCCCAAATGTCTAAATGTACAGAGAGAGAAACTACAAAGAAAAATAACAGGAACTGATTACTAACCACTGTCAACTACTTTAAGCCCACTGATTTCTGTGACTAGATTTCTTGTTCTTCACTTTTTCTTTGCTTCAGTAAACGTATCTTTCCTCTTTTCTTGCTTCAGTTATCTAGAATCCATGTCTCTTGCTTACAACCAAAAAACCAGGAAGCAAGAAGCTAGGAGTGTACCAGAAATCAGATGTCACACTGCAGCAGAAATCATCCAGTGCAACACAGAACCGAGCTACAGTGGCAGAATACTGGAGCTGGAGCCTAGTACTGCTGCCACTGAAGGAAACATGAGAATCAGTCCCTAGACTGTTATAGTCTAGGAGATGTGCCAATTATCCATGAAGTCAAAAAATGAAAACAATCAGTTACGGTCAAAATAGTACTGTAATTCTCTGAAATGCCTAGTTTTGCAGTTTTAAAATGATTCCTGTTTTTCCTAACACCCCTAGTATCCCTGAACTAAAACTCCCTTTGGCTGGAGGTAATCTGAGAGACACTGTTCCTTAAAAGTCAAACAACAACAAAAAGGCACATCTGTCATTTCCCAACTCTGATTTCCGCTTGTAGGTTATTCTACCTCTTACACACTCTCCCTACTTCCACCTCAGCCTGTAGGGTACGCATGTCTATGTGTCACCTACCTCCCTAAAGACAAGAATGTTTGAATCTCAGTGCCTACTTATTGTTAACAGGTGACATATAGTAATAATACTGAAGATAAAAACCTCCCAATTGTTAAGTGTCTACCTCAGGGGTCCCCAAGCCCTAGGGCCACAGACAGTTAGTGGTCCATGGCCCATTAGGAACTGGACCACACAACCGGAGGTGAGTGGTGGGCAAGCGCGAAATGCTCTGCTCACCTTTCGCTTCAGCTTCACCTTCGGTCTCTAGCCCCGCCCTCCACCCATCTGGGGAAAAACTGTCTTCCACGAAACCAGTCCCTGGTGCCAAAAAGGTTGGGGAACGCTAACATCATTCCTAGCTCTGGTAGACACTTCACACTGATTTCTAATCCCCACAATCAAGCTAACAACATACCATTACTCCCAATTCAGTTGCAAAAACAGATTCAAAGAAGGAAAATCCAAGTCCAAGGAGCTAGAAGCACCCACCAACGTCAACCTGAATTCGAACCCCTCCATTTTCCTATTTTTCTAAAAGATCAGGGTCTAAATCTGGGTCTAGATCAACCAAGTAGTGCATCACGAAATCAAGTTACTGAGGCATATCCTGTTTGTTAATGAAGACGACATGAGTTTATCACATGGAAGGCAAATACTGTTTCATGAAATTCACAAATTTCAGCGTCGAACACACAGGCACGAGGCAGCAATGAAGATGTATGTCTTGCTGTGGACCACAAGACTACAGGAGTCTAAAAGCCACCAACAGAAGGCAACACTGTCTTTGTCACAGCTGTGTTCACACTGATACAGCCTGATTCTTTATCAAAGGCCTGGCAGTTTAAAACAGGTGGGCAGTAAAATCCTGTACCTAATAGCCTAAAGGCATTACAACAACAGTAACAAAAACGTTTACAAGGTGTTAAACCAAAGCTGTCTGGGGCCCTGTCTGTTGTGGCTCAGTAGACTGAGTGTCAGCCTGGAAACCTAAAGGTCGATTCCCAGTCAGGGCACAGGCCTGGGTTGAGAGCCAGGTCCCCAGCTGGGCGCGTGCAAGAGGCAACCTACTGATGTACCTCATGCCCCCCCCCCCAAATAAATACATAAAATCTTCAAAAAAATATTTGGGACATAAGTACCATACTTTTCCCCCTCCAGCAAAATACTAAATCTACCCTGCACATTCATACAAAACAGCAAAGAACAACAATAACCTGGCCAGTCTTTCCCTCTCTTCCCCAGACTTTTACTAAATCATTTTTTTTTTAAATGATTCCCCACACGCTGACCAGTGTTGGCTTAGTTGGTTGGGTGTCATGACACCAAGCAAAAGGTCTCTGGTTTGATTCCCGGTCAGAGCACATGGTCTGGGTTGCGGGTTCAGTTCCCAGTCCGGGTGCGTAGAGGAGGCAACTGATGTTTCTCTCTCTCATCAATGTTTCTCTGCCTCTCTAGCCCCCTCCATTCCTCTCTGTCTAAAAATAAATAAATAAAATCTTTTAAAAAAATCATTCTCTTCTTTGCTATGCATCACAGGAGTTTACAACCCAATTTTATCAGTTTTCTGACCATTTTTATGAGTGACTGAATCTTTTCCAATATATATTGTCTCAAAAAGATAACTTCACTCATATGTGTACCTTATATACCACCAAAAAAAAAAACCAACTTAAAAGCCCACTCAGAAGGCGCTGTCCAGCAGCTTCACTGCAACTGGGCATGTTTTCTTCCACAACAGGCCACATGCCCAGACAGAGCAGCAAGCGTTCTAGCAGAGACTGAAAATTAACACACTCTCACTGGGGGAGACCGAAGATTTGGTACTGTGTTTTGCCATGTATAATGTGTACCCACATTTTTGGCCCAAGCTTACAGAAAAAAAGCTTTCATTTTAATTTAATTCAATGTTGTTTATTTATATTTAGATATTTAATTTTTGAATTATAAGGAAATTTTGTAACAAATATTACAAAACGCAAGTATAGGAGACTGTTCTGAGTGGCATGGGCCCAGCTCCCACTCACAGATGTACAGGACCCACACCCATGGATAGGTTTTCCCATGGGGAATCAGGCCTGCAATGTGCCTAGACTTCTATGAGATTTGGTTTTGCTAAAACTCCCTCATCCTGAATAGAGGCAGTAAACATTCACTGCATATCTTTAAATTAACTTCCTAAAATCCATGCTAAACCTTCCAAGGACGAGTGCAACCACTTCAACCACTTTTCCCTTTGCATTTGCAAATACTTTTTCTGTGATGTGATTAGCAGCATGCATCCTCTCCTTTGTTTTCTATAACTTTTACAGAAAGTAAAACCACCTAAAGCAAACCTGTGCATTGCGAATGAGGACCATCATGTAATGTGCCCAGAAAAGCAATAAAAGCTTGTCAAGGCAAGGGCTGAGGCTTTTTCTCTTCTTGAGAGAGAAGCCAAGCCATGCCTTTTCCTCCACAGGACTCAGTGGTCCGTGTGAATTTCTCAAATCTCATCCACAGTGTCTCAGACCCCATAAACCAGGGTCCACATCACACAAGAACAGATACAGGGTATTGAAGGTACTACACGTGTGTAATGCACATCTTTATTTTTCTCTCAAAAATTCGGGCAAAAATATACACATTATATACACAGTGAAATATGGTAATTCTTCTAAGGTACAAAAGAGTCATTCATATTGAGAGACAGATGTGCTTGAGAATTTATCTACCTTTAAAATCGGTCTAAAATTAGTTACAGTTCAAAGCAGTGGGTTGAATAAATGTATTTACCTCTCTTCTCTTCCTTTCCCAAGGCTCCACTGAAATGTCAGGAACAAAATTTAAAACAAAACAAAATGACAGAACTCTTGCAAAACGATAAAAAAACTCACTGGATGATCATAAATTTTAAAGAACTCTGGGCAAATAGATAGAAGAGTCAATTCACTAAGGAAAAAGAAAGAAACCACATAGAAGACATCAAAGGCTTTCCAAAAACACCCTAGAGAAGTTCCAAGTTCTAATCAAACTAGTCACAACTACAAAGAGAAACAATCATGGTACTTCATCAGGGTGCTGCATTACCTGATTCTGGGCAGATCGCCCTCCCTCTCTCACTTCGTGAACAGAGATGCTGCTGGTGGTAGCTTTTGCCTTTAGTATAAAGCCAGAGAGCTGGTTTCTATTAAGTAGGCATTTCTACCTGGAAGCTTCCTATGAGTAGCCAGGCTTGAGAGAAAAACAGAACAGAAAGACCGAGGGCACATGAGTCCTCTAATGTGAAGAAAGAAATAAGGGGGATGGGAGTAGATGGGGGGATGGGAGTAGATGGGGTGATGGGGAACAGGGAACAAGCTCTTAAAACCAATGGGATGAAATATGCCAAAGCACTGCTCCCCATAAGTACTTAAAAGACTCTGGTTTTACAAGTGAGAATGGCACCACCTTGCCCATTCCTCACCCACCCTCCCTGGAAGGAGTCTGGATCTGCTGGTCTATACCTAATCTCACTTCATATAACCCATCACACCAAAACTACCATTCAAGATAGAGGCCCCAGGGAGAAAGAACTACGTATTGCATCAGACACATTTCAACTGCCAGTACTAACCCAGATACACCAAACATTTGGAGAAACATACCAGCTTCATTCATATAGGAGTTGCAATGCTGTTGGTCATGAGTGCAATGCTAATGAATCAACAATATACATTAAATACTGTGTCTTTAAACAGAAACACACAAAACAAGTTTATTACTGATCAGTTGACAAAAATGTGACCAGAGGCTCACAGGAACCTAACCCTGTATTTCCCCTAGGAGCAACAGTTCGGAATTTGTTAATTCAGTAGTCACAGCAACTTTATAAACAAGTACTGTGAATGAGAATTGACTACATTTATTTACAAGTTTTTAAGGAGGAGGAATATTATAGGCAAAAAAATACTGGTTTATGTTAGTCACTTCAATTATCTTTAATGTCATTTAACATATTCTAATAGCTAATGAAATTTTTAAAGCACATGAAGGGGAGGATGGGAAACATTTATTTCTAAAACAAGAAACAAACATTAGCTTCCCTCTATTGAATACATACTCATCAGGCACTGTACTTACCACTTCTTACATGTGAAAAGCACTTAGCTCAGTGCCTGCACATGGCAAATAAATAAATAAGTAAATTGACTGATGTTATTTATATTATTAAATTCCTATAATCACTCTGTGAGGGGATGAGCAAATCTTCAAGCTAAAGGAAATCTGAGCATGCTATATAATCTGGTTGGGTCTGAATGCAATGAAGACACAATTATATAAGATGAGCCTCTGGTAGTTCATTCAAGCTATGACAAACTCAATTATCAACTGCAGGCATCTGTAATGAGGTGCCGACCAAAAACAAGGTTTTGGGGTCCAACAAGAAAAGCTATGAAGGGCACAGGACAAGGACAGTGGAGCACAACTACTGCTTCTAACAGTACTGGAGAGTTTGGAAAAAGGACAGTGACATTCACAGTGTTGATTCTTCATTCAAAGCACTGATGAAGAACAAGGCAGTTACTAAATATGACAGAAGAGTTCTTCTCCAATCTCTAGACTGGGAATCAGCAAACTTTTTTCTACAAAAAGCCAGATGGCAATTTATTCCAAAGGCCAAAAGGTATCTGTTGCAACTACCCAACTCTGCTGTTGTGAAGAGCAGCCATAAACTATACATGAACAAATTAACAAGGCGGTGTTCCAACAAACCCCTACAGGTGAGAATGTGAATTTCACATAACATTTATTTGTTACAGAATAGTATCATTCTTTTCATTTTTTTCAATTACCTAAAAATGTGAAAACATATTTAGCTTGTGGGTCATAAAAACACACAGGCCATGTTTGGTCTGCAAGGCTGTAACTTGCCAAACGCCACTCAAGTCCTGTCAGGACCAAAATGCACAGTCCAACTTTGTTGACTGCATAATTGTAACATCAAGTGGCACCAAGCAAGGTTAAGGAAACAGGAACCTAGTGGTTATAAAAGTACTTTGTCTGGAACAATCTTGGGAAGTCCCTAAAACCATATTAGGACACCCAACCATAATCCTGTAAGACTGTACAAGATGTACACAAACTATAACCTGCAGTCCAAATTTGACCCACTGTGTTTTTGTAAATAAAGTTTTATGAAAACACAGATAGGCCATTTATTTACGTATTCCCTATGGCTACTTTAGCCCTGCAATGTCTGTGTTGGGTAGTTTTTGCAGAAACTATACAGCACATGTGGCCTAAAATATTTAATGCATGGACTCCTACAGACAGGGGTTGCCGATTCCTAATCTATACAAATAAACAACTCTAGGCATACAGAGAGGCCAAACTGAGGGGATGGAGCCGCCAACCCAGAAAATTACAGCCCCTCAGCTTCCAGACGCAGAGCCTCCAGAATAAAGGCACAGCAAAGTACCCGTCAGTGGGCTCTATGATTACGTCGTAAGTACTGTGATTTTCCTCTCGGTTTTCCACAAATGACCAACAGCTACTTATCAGGGTAATCATGCACTTGGGAAGGGGGAATAACCCAGCATTTCTGTGACTATAAAATCTAACTCTTACTTAAACTTACCTTTAAGAGCAAAGATAGCACTACTGTGATATGTCAGAATGAGGGATTATAGTAGTCAAAAAATACATGAAGCCCGCTTATCAGAGAGCAGATCACTCCTCCCATTTGATGGCTATTTCTCCAAATGCTGAATGTACAAGATGAAAAAGAGTAGTCTCAGATGACCACCAGCTGACAAAAATCCCACAGTGATGCCACTGAAGTGGAGTAGTAGGGTAGTACTGTGTCAGACAAGTCAGACAGAGACCCCTAGAGCTCTCCCTCCGAATAAAATAGTGCATTCCTAGGGAATTATCCTATCAAAGAATTGGAAGGGGCAAGATTACACTCCCTGAAAGATATTCATTTACTATGACTGTTTGGCTAATGCAAAACACACCAATGTTTTTAGAGAATGTCTGTATTTTAAACATAATGACTACAAGGATAGCTGGCAATCCAAATTTGATCTCCTTAGTGCAGTAGTTGGTATGAAGCCATAGTACTGGCAAATGATTTCTCTATATCTACAAAGAATTCCACAAGTAATGTGCTTTCATCTGGCTTGGAGAACAGTACATTGCCTCAGGCTAAGTCAAGTTTCTAGCTTTCATATGACCTCAGTTATTTCACCACACTGACACTACACTGATAAAATCAAGCCAATACGACCTAGAGAGAAGGAAAGGGCAGTATTCTAGCTGCCTTAATCAGACATGTATGCCAAAAGACAAAGTCCCAAGAAAATACAGGTTCCTGCCATCACTAGAAAGTTCTAGGAGCCGGTGGAGTGTGGCAAGTCAAGATATGCCCTTCAAATGAAAAACACATCACTATACCTTGTACTTCCCGAAACAAAAGAAGAAGTGGAAAACTTGCTAGGCTTCTTTGGATATTGGAAACGACATACACAATTTGGGTGTGCTGCTCCATTTACTGCGTGACTGGAAACCCATCAATTTAAGTGTGGCCCAGAGAAAGAGAAAACTGTCTAGCCAGTGCAGGATGTAGTACAAGTAAGTAGCTCTGCCACTCGACCATAATGACCCTCTGATTGTAATGAAGCTGAAAGTGTCAACAGATCAATGCTACAAGAAGCCACTGGCAAACCTGTCTAGGACAATCACAGCACAGACCCACTAAGAGCTTTTAGGGCAAAGTCATACTTTCTTTGTCGAACCTAAATTTTCTTTTGGAAATAACTCCTGTACCTCTGCCTGGTAGAGAATCAACATTCAGCCACAGGTAACTGTCCATCAGAAATTAACATCATCTGATCCACAAAGTCAAAGCTGATGGGACACAGACATTACCCGGCCAAGCAGTAAGGTACAGAGAAAGGATTCAGATGGCTGGGCAACATCGGCAGATGGATGGCTCGCGTCTTCAGTGTGCCTCCTCCAGACGCACTGCTGTTTCCTCCTCAAGCAAGGCCTGTCACTACACAGAGTGGATTCTCTACCACCATGCAACCTCCAAGGGAAAAATGACAGCCTGGATAACAGGTACCATCCAGCAATCGATTCTTTCAATCATTATCGATTGGGTGTAAATACAGGTTATCACCCCATTCTGGAATAGTTCTTAAGAAAAGTTAAAGGCAGAAATCCTTCTACTGGACAGTACATTGTGGGCCACACTGTCAAGAAAGGAAAACAGGGTGAGGGTCATACCAATTCTTGAAAGGGGAATAGACATGTGGCTAGACTTCCAAGTCAGGTCTTCAGAAGGAAAAGGCATGGAGAATAACATGAGGCAGACATACGCAGATGCATCCGTTAGAATGACCAGGAGTGGAAATATTTCTGTCCCGTGTCTTTAGGCTCACCAAAAAGCCCAGCTGCGGAGACTTCTGTAACTGTGTGTACTCATGTGGATAATCCGGTCCTGGAGAGCCTGTCAACACCTTTCCCAGCAACCTCAAGGCCTAATCAACAGCCTCACAAAAAACAGCCACAGTAACAAAACAGAGGCTCGGCAAATGGTACCAGCTTGTACTTCTCAACAAAACTGGCTTATTTACATTGCCAATGTGCCATCTTTCTCTAGATTTTGATGTTGAAGGGAGCAAATAATCCTAAAGACAGTAATAATTTACAACAATGGTTCTTGAAAATTTTGGGTCTATAACCCCTTTATATTCTTAAAAACAGAGGCTCTCAAAAAAAAAACTTGTTCATATATAGTTATCATTACTATATTAGAAATTAAAATGAAGGAATTTATTCTATGTCTAACATAAAAACTTTCGAGACTTTGATTTGGAAAGGAAAAGCAGAATTTCCATTTTTGCTCCAGCACAAGACAGCAGACACATTTGGCTCATGATGACGGTGGCTGTAGCAGCAGTGACATGAACGTTTCCCAGTGGTTACAACACGAAGTTCCTACCGCTGCAAAGAGCACAAGAACTAACAGTGGTAGCTTCTGCAATCAACTTGAGAACCTGACATTTAGTGCTCAGCACGAGTGGCTTTCTCAAACCTCGTTCTGTGGTGTGGTTTTGGGAAACATTCCCAAACGCTTGGACTAAGTCTCTGTCTCTGGCTCTCTAGCACTCTCCAATGACTTTCTGAGCTACCTAATATTCTTTATTTCCCTACTCTGCTCACAACAGCCAGGGCAGGTTGTTATTTATAATAAGGAACTATAATTTGTCCTGACTGGTGTGGCTCAGTGGATTGAATGCCAGGCTGCAAAGCAAGGGGTCACTGGTTCAATTCTCAGTCAGGACACACACCTGGTTGCGGGCGGGTCCCAAGTGGGGGCTGTGCAAGAGGCAACCAGTGATGTTCCTCTCCCTCTCTTTCTCCCTCCCTTCCCCTCTAAAAATAAAATTTTTAAAATCTTTAAAAAAATTTTTAAAACAAAGAACTATAATTTACAATACTTGTTTTATTCCTATTCTACATATAAGGAAACTGAGTTTGGAGGTGACTATGTAATCTGCTGGTATCAGGGGTTTTTTAAAACTTAAAAGCTTATTTTGCTAGTTTTACACTCTACAATTAATTACTCAAATAGCACAGGACTATATCATCATTGCTCTAAACAGGAGTTGGCAAACTATGGCCCACAGGCCAAATCCAACCTGCTTCTTACATTTTTAAATGGTGAGGTGGCAGAAAATGTAAAAATTATGCAACCTTCAAATATCAGTGTCTCTCTCATAAATATAATTTTATTGGAACACGGCCATGTCTATTCATTTACATATTGGCTAGGGCGGGTTTCCCACTACAACAAGCCAACTTGAATGGTTGCCTAAAATATTTACTACTTGTGTCTTTACAGAAACAGTATGCCAATCTACGCTCTAAAATTATTCTAAAATCAGTGAGGAAATGCCAGTGTAAATGAATCTTAAAGCAGGTAGGTATCTATGTGCTTCTATCATCCTTGATTACCTACACTGAGAGCATGAGACGTGCAACAGAGCACAATCTTCTGCATAAAGTTAGACCAGAAAGTCCCATTTTCCTCTCACCCACCTGTGCGTCCACAGCAAGGGTAAGCGTGTCAAACTAAAAGTGTTAAAAAGGGTAATTTTCAGGACAATCAGGATGTTGGTGTACAAGAGCCAAATGTACCTGACTGTTCATCATCTCTAGAAATTGAAAAAGTCATGAATAAGATATTTTATAAAACAGCTGGCACTGAATTTTTTTTCGGGGGGGGGGTGCGGTGCAGTGAAGAATACAAAGGAGGAGGGACAAATAAGTGTAATGTCAATCAAAGGAGTTGACGTTTTAGCAGGAGATAAGAGTCCTCAATTCCTTAACACTAAACAAAATAGACCCAAAGAAAAGCAAATGTACCCGCTAAGAAGCACCCAGGGTACCTTCTATGCACACCTAAATCCAGAGCACGTTAGTCACCAGGTCACTGCAACTGAAAACTGACCAGTCCCTGATTCTTTCCTCCCCTTTCAGAAACTGCAGACTGAGTTAGCTGACCAAAAAATAAAATCAATTATCCTTTTGAAATACTGAGATTCAAACAATGTTTTTCCCTATCATATAGTTTAATACTGTTCTATGAATTTTATTCCATTGTTGGTGGTATCCTCAGTTATCTCCAAACCCCAAAATGACTTTTCTATGGGGAAAAATGATGTCACACATAACCTTTGTTCAAGGGCCATGAAGAAGGCCACGAACAGAAATGATCTAAAAATTCTGTGACATAATCCAGTTAAGGCAGGCCGAGAACAGAGTAGAGGGAGGCATTCCTAAATAAGGAAAAATAGTCACAAAGGCTTTTTTAACCTTCTTTCCACAGAAGTATGACACGGAATAGGATTGCAGCATATGACAGGTCCTGAATAAAGATGCCGTCCCACGGCTCCAGTTTACAGAGTGACGCAGCTCTGGTGAGGATCGCTGGCTTACTTGCCCAGTATCACCAAAGTATGTAAAATCACATCTCAGAAGAGAACCACATCTATGACCCCTTTAAACCACATGTTTTCAGATTGCCCCATCCCTACTTATTAAGTATCTTTTAAGTATATATGCCCAAATATAGCTTAATTTTATCGGTCTGTATCAGAAGCAGTATTAACAAACAGTTTCACTGGACTCTGCCAGCTGGCGGTGGCTTACGTAATGAAGTGGTGAATGGGCCAAGTGTGAAACCAGCTGTATTCCAGGACACCTGCATTACAGTCCGTGTCTCAGCTGGTGAACTTGGAGGGATTTTTTACCACCAAAGAAAGGAGCTTGCTCAGTAGATACAGTACTCTTCTTGTCCTAAACACTGCTAAATACAATTTGTTCCAAATTGATTCCCACTGATAACAGTGAGAAGAAATTTCAGGAATAAACTAAATGCAACTATAACAAATTAAAAGTTTTGTTTAGACTACTCAGATTGGCCTGGCTGTACTGCCAAACTTCAAAGATGCTCCCAGCTAACACCTTTCTTATTCAGTCCACAAGAGTTTCCTTTTTTTAAGTCACTACCTCCGCTCTGTACGTTGCACCTTACTTTTCACTTCCAGAACTCTGTCGCTCCTCTCTGGTTTCTACAGAGCCAATGACTAATTTGAGGGCCACTCTAAGCTTTTGCAGAAAGCTGCTGTATTCATATTTACTTCCCTCACCTACTCAGGCAATGTTCTACATATTTCTTTTTATATATCTTTTTATTTTCTAGGTAGATCTCTCTAACCCTCGTTAGAGCTTAGCCCTAACTGAACTTACAGCTTTCTATCTTCCTCTGCTTTTTTTTTCTATTTTCCATACAGCTTTCCTAAAAATCTCTTTAGCTCTTACTATTCAAAATTCCTGCTTTCACATTCCTATTCAGCAATGCTACCGTGCAGAACCACCCCTCTTTAAGAGTGGTTTGCCACAAAGACATGTGTCATTATTATGTTTTGTGGATCCAGAGAAAACTACACTAACCCGCCCAGTGCCTCCTATTTCATTAACAGCAGGTGGAGATTTAATACAGTAGAGAAATTCACCAGCCAAGAATTCATCTTATCTAGAATTATTTTTTAATTGTTTAAAAATAACTTAAAGGCATGTTAAGAATGAGTAGAGCAATGTGAACTATTATAAAATTTTAAAACTAATCCATAATACAAATATGAACAAAAAACTAAATGAAAGCTGCAATAAAGCTAGTGCTTTATTATTTTATGTTAATATAGGTACACGTTAAAAATCTTAAGCTTTCCCAAAGATAGTATACAAACTGCCAACAAGCACATAAAAAACACTCAACTTCTTTAGGTGTTAGAGAACTGCAGATCAAAACCAGTCATATACCACTTCACACCCATTAGGATGACAAATCATCAAATATATGAGAAAATAAATCTGTGTTAAAGCACACAATTAACAGAGTAAAAAATGTCCTAAGGAATGGGAGAAAAATCATTGCAAAGTATTTTTCTAAACCAAAATAATATTTATAATACATCAAGAACTCCTACAACACAAAACTGATTTTAAAATGGGCAGAGACATTTCCCCAAATAAGATATACGAATGATCTACAAGCATACAAATGACCTACAAGCATATGAAAAGATGTTCAACGCTAGCCATTAGAGAACTGCTAATCAAAACCACACTATCGCCTCATATTCCTTATGATGTCTGTTATCTTTTTTAAAAGCAGGAAAGAAAAGAAAGGGGAGTGGAGGTAAGAGGTGGGGACACAAAAAGCATAATTAGCAAATGAAAATAATAATCTAGATTTGATAAAAATTTAAACTTCTACCCAAAAAAGTATGAAAAAGTCACATAGTAGAAAAATCATTTTCTATGTAATTATGACAGACATACCTAGCATATATAAAGGTACAACCACCATAAAATATTTGAACAGTATTCCAAAATATATGAATGACATTAACAAAACAAAAACTAAAACACAAGGAGATATTATTACATTTTCACTAGAATGAGTAAAATTTTAAAGGGAAAGAACTGCTGTTGGGAATACAAACTGGTACAACCACTTTGGAAAAGTTTGGCAGTTTCTTATAAAATTTAACACATACCTTGACCTAATAACCTGTTAACTTTTAACAAAAAGTTAAACTTAAGAGTATGTCCATTATGTCCACACAAAAACTCGTACACATCCCCGCTGGTGTGGCTCAGTGGACTGAGCACAGGCCTGCAAACCAAAGAGTCACTAGTTTGATTCCCAGTCAGGGTACACATCTGGGTTATGGGTGAGGTTGCCGTTAGGGGCATGCAAGAGTCAACCACATATTGATGTTTCCATCTTTTTCTCCCTCTCTTCCCCTCTCTCTAAAAATAAAATAAAAATCTTAAAATTTTCAAAAAAAAACCCTCATACACAAATATTCATTCACGGTAGCTTAAGTTTTAATAGCTCAATTTGAAAAAGATACAATGTCCATCAAGTGGTACATCCCATCCCATACAATGAAATGGTACTACAAATAAAAATGAACTAAATTAGTGAAACAGCTACATAAATGACTCTTTAAAAAGGAAAGCAAAGATCAAAAGAAAACAGTTGAATGCTGCTGTCAAAAATTACAATTTTAGTATCTTATAACAACAAACTTATTATCTTAGTTCCATCAGTTAGCAGTCTGGCCCAGGTCTCACTAGGCTGACGTTAAGGTAGAATAGCAGGGCCACATTGCTCTCTACAGGTTTATAGGGGAGAGATCCATTTTTTTATTTTTGTAGCTTCTAAGTCAGACTTTACTCCTTGGTTTATGGTCCCTCTTCTTTCCTGTTCAAAACTAGCTTTGCCAAATTGTATCTCTGACCATTCTTTAGAAGTCATCTTTCAGAATACAGTTGTTATAATCAGCTATACCCTCCTGTATAATCCAGGCTAATCTCCTCAACTCAAGGCATTAATTTAATGTCATCTGCAAAACACCTTTTGCTAGGTAAGGTAAAATATAGTCACAGGTTCCTAGGAATGAACTGTGGACATCTTTATTCTGCCTATCAACCAGAAAAAAAGAAAATTTCACTTCCGTAGATTTTAAAAGAAGCAATACTACCATGTAGCATCAGAAAGCAGATCAGTGGTTGCCTGGGGTGGAGGTGGAGAGTGGTGCTGAAGGCAGCCGGGATGAAGGAACCTTTAGGCAATGAGCATATGAGCTTTGACTTGAATTGTGGTGTTTATACAGGTACACGTATTTGTCAAAATTCAACGAAGTATGTATTTCACTATGTGTAAAGTATACCTCAGCAGAGTTTATTTTAAAAGTCATAAATAGTATCTTCAGTAGGTATTTTACTTTTTTAGTTGTTTTTTCCCCAAAGGCTCTAAGGCATTTGCTCATAACCTCAATTCTCCAGCCTATCTTTCTCATATATCTTAAGTTCCCAGCACCACAGTTTTCAGAAAAACAATCTATGACTAGGGAGGAAATAATATTTACCACCGAAACACTAATCACTTTTTGTAACATTATTGCTAAAGAAACACCTGTTGGAAACTCCAGTTAAAATATGGGGATTCAGAACAGGGCCACAATTCTGGCAGTGTTACATTCCTAAATCCCACGTTGTATATGAAGAACAGAAAACCCTGTGTGTTGCTATGGTATTTGCTTCTAGGAGATCGTTCAGAAGCAGTAGTAACTAAGAGGCGGTAAGAAGAGGCTGACCGACCTGCATGCGGAAGTGATCAGGAAATCATGAAGTACTTTGCACACCTTGGCTGAGTACCACTAGCTTCAAGAAAACTGAACCACCACTAACCAACAACCTTAATGTTATACAAGCCCAGAAATTTAACCTAACTTTCCTGCAGTAATACTAAATAAATGTCATTCTTCTACACACCACTCAATATAAGTCAAGAACAGGAATATCCATCCTACAAGACACATTTAAACTACTGCCTCTCCCCACCTCCAAAGCTAAAGCTATAAAAAATATGGTATAGTCTTTAAAATCATTAACATTCAAAGGCCTCAATGTAGAGATATCTTGTTAGAGTTTTAGATCAATTGTGCTAAATTAAAAACCAATTCCTGCAGTGACAAGGGTGTTTTTTGCTTATATGGCACAGAGTTGGATTTTCTCAATGAGGGGGAAAAAGGAGAAATAAGTTTCCAAAATGGGTTTAAAATGCTGGGCCTGCTTCCTGCTGCTGGAGAACATAAAGCACCACTTCCAAACTGAACGAACAAGCTTCTCAAAATTATATCCATTCTCTCTAATGCTAAAACGATTCCCTCAAAAATGGTAAGTAAATTACCACTTATGGCACGATTTAGAGGATCACTTTATGACAATAAGGACTCTCTATTTTAAAATTAAGCATGTTCGATGTTATGAGAATTGGGAGATTAAAAAGAACTATATAAAAGTCAGTATGTATAATTTACACACACACATAAATGACAAGTCTGATCAAAATAACTGCTTGAAAACATGAATACATAAAATTCTCATCACATTTTTGCCAGCACCAGTTCTTACATTTATTCTCCCATTCTCTCCTTTCTTAAACATCTCTTCCAAACACTAAAGGTACGTAAATCTTTAACATTCTAGAGAGAAAAAGAGGAGGAAAAATCGCCTAAGAAAATGTATAATAATCAGTGGTAAATGTTATGAAATAGTACCAGCTCCTATGATGCCAAGGAAGTCCTTTCAAAGCCAATAACACTACTGCAGCCACCTGAATACGGGAAGACTTGGAGAAGTCTGATGACAACCACTCAAGTTTTTAAGACAAGCGCTATTGGCCCCAAAGTTAACTGGCTATGCTGCTGAGTTTCAAAAATATTAGTTATACATTTTCATAAGGACCCATCATTTTATTTGTTTAAAAATTTTAAAAGATAACTTAGTGGGTTGAGGTCACTGATACCACCACACTCAGGTATCTGACCTCATAACCTAATACTATTAAGTAGTGGTTAAGACATGGCTAGAAAGCCGATTTGCATTTGATACTGAGAATATTAGTCTACAGAAGAGAGGTAAAAAATGGAGAAGAAGGAACAACTGTAAGACCATTTTCTCTAGGAGTCTGGATAATAACGTACAAATTAAATAGCTGCTGGAAGCCCTGTTTCACTGACTTTCAGACCAGATAAGAGCATCAGATATGCAGAGAGAAAGAAGAATCAAGGAATGTCCTTAACAGTCTCCACTGACTCCATAGTCCCCACTGTTGCCAATTCTAAAACATATCCCACATCAAGTTTCATGAGATACTTTCCAAAATATTCTTTTTCATTAAGGTCTCAATTACTGGGTTTTGTTATTTAAAAGTCAAAGAGCCCTAAATCACTTTAAAAAAATCTAAAGACTAAATAAAACACAGACACTTAAAAAACAAGTTATAAACATATAATTAAATATTAAGCAATCAAAGCCCGTTAAACAACAATCTTATATACAGTAAGTACACAAAAGCATCTAGGTTTATTTTAATATGGCAATTGCTTAACAACAATTTTCCATTTCTGTCATAATCTAAGTTGTGCTTTGCTGTTTTTCTGATAGTTTTATCTACCTATTACCTCAGATATATCAAGCTGGTTCTTGCCTTCTTCACTTTGCATGTGGTTATTTTACCTAGTCTCTGTTACCTTTAAGTTTTCTTTTCCCCAAAACCCCACTAAACAAGGTAATTTCTACAAGTAGTAGATTTCTACCGATTTTTTTTGCCTATACCTATCTCACATTTTTTATGTACCTCATGAACCTGTTAACTCCATCTGAAATTAATAAAGCTCAAGCCGAAGACTTTGAACTCAGCAGTAAGCATGCACAATCTTACGTACCAGATAATTACTGTAAAACAGCCACATGCACCAGACTGACTCCCCTCAGCAGCACTGGCCAAAGGCCATGAATCCTGGAAGGCAGGAAATAGCCCAGCAATGTATGTATTGGGTTGACTGCAAAGTCTGTTCAGTTTTTTTCCACAAGTAAAAGCTACTGATACAGTTATTGATTTTAAAGTTATTGATACAGATATTCTGAGTACGTCGGCTATCTCCCACAATTCACTTCCAGTGGGTAGCTGCCAGGGGTGCTGGCTCAACACCTTTCATGGCCTGAGACAGCATCACCTCATACTGATACATGTAGCAGGTCCAGGGGGAGGGAGGGATCTCAGGAAATGTCCCAGACAGATGAGGTGAAACCAAGGACAGATTCTGCCCCCACCCTAGGCTGTGCAGGAAGAATTTGCACAAGGCTAGAGCATAAAAAGCTCTCCTACCCGCTTCCGGTTCCTGTTTGAAGAGGAAACCATAGGTCGCAGAGGCACAGGTACCTAAAGGTTATTTAACGTGATGGCAGGGGGAGGTGCTGACCTGCTAGTCTAGCCTGGGAAAGGAATGGGGACTGGGTGGGGAAGCTGGACCAATCTGAAGCACACAGAAGTCCGGTCCCAGAAATTTAAATGCGGGGCGGGTGGAGACTCGCCACTTCTTCCCCTGGCTTGCCCAGTCAAGGCCCAGAGCCTTCTGGACCAGCGGGCCGTGGTAGTACCTGGAAACTGTGTGGTCTGTCAGTGGCGGGGGCCAGAGGCACAGAAAGCAGCAGCAGTGGCAGTGCTATGGCTGTGCGGGCAGCACGTACACAAACGCCAGAAAGGCGAGTGAAGCCAACTGCAACTGGGAACAAGCTAAGCCACCTAGAAGGTCATGCTACAGTCATCTGCATTTCCAAAAGGATGATAATTAAATGGGAGAATGAACTCTAGATGCAGCCTTGAACTAATCTGGCAAAGGATGGGGGGCTGTCTCTTTGGGCATTTTAGAAAGGATATGTTTTGAGGCAGAAGCCTGCCATTCTTCCAAAATTGTGTAGCTTTTGAATAAAAGACTCCGTTCCTTTCTCACCAAACCTCTGCCTCCAGAATTCTGCCTAGAGTGGCAGCAGGCAGCAGAATCCATTACTGTTCTGTAACAGTATCTGTCTTTGTTATCTCCCACATGGTACAATGTGGATTATCCTCTATTAATGTCTCGGTTTGATTATATCAACTTCAACCGGCCTACCTGACCATGGACCATCATCTAGCAAGAAATCTCCACATGAAACCTCTCAAATCACTTCTGACACGCTCAATCAGTCGCAGCACCTTCTCCACACACTGCCCAAAACTTTTTTGCATTTCAGCTGCATGTTTACCTTTCTTGACATAATAAAGCATAGTATCACAAAGCATAATCACAAAAGTGCTGTATATTTCTTCTATCTTCAATATTAAAATGGCTGCACAAAACTCACTAACTTTGTTTTTTTTTTAATGCACACTGATAAGACAGCTATCACAATACAACCTAACAAAAGTGTTTCCAATGAAGTTAAAGACAACTAAGCACTAGAAGAGCCATCTTAGGGGAAAAAACCAAATGAATTTTTTGGCCAACCCAATACTAAAGTTAAAAGATACATACTTACACCCTATAAGCCCATGAATATATTTCTAATACACCAAGAAGAGGGAAGCACTTAAGTCTACCAAAAGACATATATAAGAATATTCACCCCAGTTTTAGTCAAAATAGGCCAAAGTTGAAAAACCTTCAAATGTCTCTCCATCCACAGTAAAATAATAGTGTAATGTTCACATACATAGCAGTAAAAAACAAACAGCTTCTGCATAATACAACAGAGATGATGACTCTCAGATCTATTAATGAATCTATAGCAGAGACACAGCATTAGTCATCACCTTTGGTGGAGGAGATATTGATGGGGTAGATAAAGTGAAAGGAATGAACGTGCACAATGGCAGAAAATGTTCTGTATCTGCATCTTGTTAGAAGTTACATGGGTGTATAACACAATAAAAATGAATGAACACAGCCCTGGCCGGAAGATCAGCTGGCCGGAGCCTTGTCCACACGCCAATCTTGTGGGTTTGATCCCCGGTTGGGGCGCATATGGGAATCAACCAATGAATGCCTAAATAAGTAGAACAACAAATTGATGCTTCTTTCTCCTCTCTTCCTGAAGTCAATAAATGTAAATTTTAAAAAGTAGAAAGCACTCTTGCAAAAAAAAAAAAAAAGGAAAAGAAAATTAATGCACACAACTAACTCATGGTAAGAGAAATTAGAAAAGTGATTACCTAAGGCAGGAGATGGGAAAACTGAATGAAAAGATGGCCTGAGGGAACTTCTTTGTGGGGATGGAAATTTCCTAAATCTTGATTATGATGGGTTATGTGGTCATATAAAGATGTCAAAATTGTACACTTAAAATCTAGTTATTTTATTGGAAGTAAATTATACCTCAATTAAGTTTACTGAGTTATACGTTTAAAATATCTGTACTTCAGCGACAAGTCACTATCAAAAATGACTAACATAAAAGATGCTCAACCTCACTCAAATGAAAGAACAAATTAGAAGGAAATTAAATACCATCTTTACTATGAGATTAGCAAAGAGCAAAACATTTGGTAACACTATGTTAGCAAGAGAGTGGGCAAAGATATTGGCAATGGGATCAGGAATATAAACAGAGTCTCAGTGATGTCATTCTGAAGTAACTACCCCACTTACACAGTTCCAGTGCTAGTAATTTATCACAGAGATACCCTGGAATGTATAGGAAGTGATATACTCGTACATACCAAGGTATTTACTGAAATACTGTGATAGCAACAGACTTAAACAACCAAAATAACTATCCATTAACTACGGAACCAGTTAAATATAGCATATCCATTAAATAAAACACCACCCCTAAAAAAATAAATAAATAAAGCTCCACCTACACATGCTGATATAAGTGGCACAAAAATTAGCAAAAAAAAAAAAAAGGAAGACACAGCAAAGTGACTTTATCCTATCAAATCTAGGAAAAGGGTGTTAATTATATACACCTACTGGCTTTAATATGTGTAGTATTAATCTGAACAGATATGGAAGAAATCACTAACCGTGGTCGACTATAAATCAGTGGCGTGGGGGTTTGGGAAACATGAGGACAAAGAACACATCTGATGTTCTAACTGTGAATGTATGACATAGATAATTTTTGAGGCAGTTATCAGCCTTACTTCCTACACATTACTTGCTATACACACAAATATACACGTCTATAAATGTCTGAAGTATATAATAATCATAATTCCCTCTAAAAAATACCTAAATGTAGATTTAAATTGTTTTGCTTTCTTTTGATCCTTAAAAAGCTGGAACAGTGTGAATTAAGTTCTTATAACTGAATAGTGAATATTCACTGCATGACTTTTTCCAAGCCCAAAAAAAGGTGTATGAGGCCTGTACAGAAGGTATCCAGCCATGTAACATAGAAAATAGACATTTATTGAAGAAGATATAAGAAACATTGTATATAGGACAATGACACCTCAGTCCCCTTCAAAGTAGGCATCTTGGGACCTCACACAGTTCTCCCAGTTGCCATCAGCTGCCCCATCTCATTTGCCTGAATGTCACTGATGGTCTGAAATCTCTTCCCTTTCAAAGGTGATTTTAATTTTGAGAAAAGTCAAAAGTCACAGGCACCAAATCTGAGCTGTAGTGAGTCACCTGGGTGATTTGATGCTTCGCCAAAAAAACCTCTGCACAAGACGTGATGCATGAGCAGGCGCATTGTTGTGATGAAAGTGCCAATCACCAGGAGCCTTCTGAATCATTCCAATAGTTTTTGTCAAGCTTAGCAGAAAATCTGATGCAGATTTGTTGCTCTACTCACTCAGCTCAGTCATCTTAAATGTGATGGCCACACGGTACACCTGCTCATTCAACGGTGTCTACCACCCCCACTGACTAGTACAGTGAAGTCACCAATGTTCACACATGCCCATTCCAGTCCATTCTCCTTGGCTACCAGGTTAGATTGATGTCACATAAACTGTTCTCATTATATTAACTATGGCTGGGCTGTTTCCCAGACACACCCCATATACCTCTTCTCACCTCAAGTATACTACCAATATATTCCTAAAAAGGAAACACTGTTCTTCAACCAGAGAACTAAGAACAAAAAACTGACTATAGCAAAAGGCCAAGTAAATTATTTACTCAACACCAACCAACACTCAGCAACATCTTGAAATGATAACTAAAATAACATTTCCAAATCCTTCCTCCATAGCTGAGTAAAATTCACTGTGGCTTGGTCAATCATGGCTTTTTGACTCGATACTAAAAAAATGTGCCCCTGTTTAGAATTACTACAATGCTTGCTATTTCTTTTTATAATCTTTTTAAATTTCTCAGAATGACAAAAACATCAATGATATACTATAACTTTACTTACCTTAATGATTTCCTCCTCTTAATATCTAAAACTTGGTTATAGGGCAAAAACTCTAAGTTTTTGTTTTTACTGCTTTGGACTTTCAAAACTGTAAAATAGGAAATAATCCACAACTTCCAATATCTTTCTTTACAGTTAAGCTAAATTCTTAAGATGTGACAACATAAATATATGAACACATGAGATGTTAGGTACATTATATAATGAAAATCTGGCTTCTGTCACAGGTAAATTAAAATAAGTTATCAATCTAACTTCTTAATTATATTGGAGAGTGTTCACCTGGCTACATCCAGCTACACAAAGTTTTAAGAGAAGGGTCCTGGCTGGTGTGGCTCAGTAGGTTGAGTGACGACCTGCAAATCAAGGGGTCACCAATTTGATTCCCAGTCAGGGCACATGCCTTGGTTGCAGGCAAGGTCTCCAGTAGGGGGCACACAAGAGTCAACCATACACTGATGTTTCTCTCCCTCTCTTCCTCCCTCCCTCCCCCTCTCTAAAAATAAGTACATAAAATCTTTTTTAAACGTTTCAAGACCAGGGAGGAACCCCCCCAGGAAATGGAACTATCCTCTGGAGGGCAGGCCCCTTGTACTCCAGGACTCCTCCCACTAGGCGAGTGTTCTTGAACTCATCTGTATCAGCCAGTGTTCCTGCTGGCACTGTGGTGAGAGGCTGCTTTCGGCTCCAGTGAATTTTTTTTTTTGAAGACTCTTTAAACACGTTGCTATTTCACGATGGGTGATTTACGAGGCCACCTGCCCACACCGACTAAGTGTTCAGCAATTTCTGACCAAAACCAGCACTGACCCCCTGCATGCCCCACCCTCCATATTCACATGATCCAGCCCCAAGAGATTTTTTTTGTTTCTCTGGATGAGAAAAGTCCTTGAAGGGAAACATTTTGCCCCCATGGAAGAAGTGAAACAAAAAAAATGGCAGCAGCACTAAACAAATTCAAGATCAATGAGATCAAAGACTGTTTTGAGCAGAGGGAAAAAAGTCTCCATACATGTATTGCATCAAATGGAGGTACTCTGAAGGTGACTGAAATTTACACATAATAGATAATAAGAATAAGCACATAATTTTCTGTAAATAAATTTCAAGGATTTCTTAGGTCCTCCTTCATGTTACTGCTTCTAGCAAAAAGAACCACTATGAAGAAACTACATAATTACAATACAGTTTCTAAATGTTCCAAATTAACATATTTCACAATTGCTGCTACTTCACTTGGTGTTCATGAATGAACAAACATACACTGAAGTTTTCTCATTCTAAAGGCTGTGTATATTTCATACTGAAATACCAACACCTACTTTAAAAAATATATATAACTTCAAAATAACCCTTTATTTATAAAGTATATTTACCTTTAAACCTAAAAGCTCCATTACTTGATTTACAATTTAAAACTTAGATTTAGGCACTTTATTGTTTTCTCTAGTAGAAAAATGTGGCTGGGATGGTGGGGGTTAAAATATTAACCTACTTTCTCTGCCTTTGCTTTACCAAACGTATCTGAAAAAATAATGAAGAACTTCACTAATCTGGCAAAAGAAATAGACTTCCAGGAAGTCCAGGAAGCTCAGAGTCCCAAAGAAGGTAGGCCCAAGGAGGAACACACCAAGGCACATCATAATCACATTACCCAAGATTAAAGATAAGGACAGAATCTTAAAACCAGAAAGAGAAAAGGAGACGGTTACTTACAAAGGAGTTACTTACAAAGGAGTTCCCATTAGACTGTCAGCTGATTTCTCAAAAGCAATCTTGCAGGCAAGAAGGGGCTGGAAAGAAGTATTGGAAGTCATGAAAGACAAAGGACCTATATCCATGATTACTTTATCTAGCAAAGCTTTCATTTAGAATGGAAGGGCAGATAAAGTGCTTCCCAGGTAAGGTCAAGTTAAAGGAGTTCATCATCACCAAACCCTTATTATATGAAATGTTAAAGGGACTTATCCAAGAAAAAGATGATGATCAAAAATATGAACAGTAAAATGACAACAAACTCACAACTATCAACAACTGAACCTTAAAAAAAAAAGTAAGCAAACAACCAGAATAGGAACAGAATCACAGAAACGGAGATCACATGGAGGGTGATCAGTGGGGAGGAGGAAGGGGGAGGGAGGAGGATGTGGTGAAAGGTACAGGAAATTAAAAGCATAAATGGTAGATACAAAATAGACAGGGGGAGATTAAAAACAGTATAGGAAATGGAAAAGCCAAAGAACTTATATGTATGACCCATGGACATGAACAAAAAAGGGGAATACAGGTTGGAGGTGGGGTGCAGGGCAGAGGAGAATAAAGAAGAGGGAAAAAATGGGACAACTGTAATAGGATAATCAATAAAACATATTTTAAAAAATAAAAATGTCATTCAAAAAAAAAAAATCTTAGGACAAATAATAATGAAGACACAATGACCCCAAAATCTATGAGACAAGCCAAAGCAGTTCTAGAAGAGAAATTCATAGCAATATAGAGGCCCATCTCAAGAATCAAGAAAATGTTCAAATAATCTAACCTTACACCAAAAGTAACTAGAAAAAGAACAATGCTCAGAGTGAGTAGAAGGAAGAAAATAATAAAGATCAAAATGTAATCAAACAAAATACAGTCTAAAAAAGTACAGAAGATCAATGAAACCAAGACTAAGAGCTGGTTCAGCTGGTTCCTGGAAAGATAAACAAGACAGATAAACCTTTAACCAGACTCATTAAAAAAGAAAAAAGGACCCAAGTAAATAAAATCAGAAATGAAAGAGATGTGAGGACTGACACCACAGAAACACAATTATAGTATTCATATAATTTTAATCAAACAGTGCTTGAGATTAACTTTACAACCTTCTCAAACTGAGAGTCTAATGACTTTCCTATGAACGTACAATCTTTAGAAAAGTTTTAAAATAACAAAAAACTAGCCTAGAATATAAATTATACCCACTAGAAACCTCATTAACAAGTTACACTGTATCAGTCTATTTTTCTTGTGACTATTCTCAAATAAATACCTAATTTAATTATCACATGGTTTAGGTATTACAGTGACAAGTGAACTCCTTATTCCCAGCAGCAATTCCCCACTCCTCAGATTGTCCTTCTACTTTGGTCCATGAGCTATTGAAATCAAATTCATTCTCCACCCCCACAAACTCCCGATCTTCATACCCCTGTGCACCCCAAAAAGAGCAGCACTAAGCCAAAAAGAAGAAAACCTGGATTCTTAGTTCTTTACAATGTCCTTCTTTCCTGATTTTCCAATTGCTTTTTATTTTTCAGAATTCAGTTTGCAATACTCTAACAATCACATAATGTCATTCTCACCTATCACACTACCAGCTCAGCTCTGTCCGCTCTGTCCAGAGCTAAGCCCCCTTCCATCCCAAACCACCATCTCATCCATCACACGCTACATCCACAAGCGAAACACAATCCTGTTGTTCTGAGTCCTTCACTAGTTCCCTGTCACAGACAAATGCCCCAACTCCCTAGCACAGCAAAAAAAAAAGGTGGCTTTGTGTCATGATCCCTTCTCACCTTTCCTGTCCACTGGCACTCTCCAACTTACAAACTGTACGCTACACATACTGGAAGAGACCAACCTGTTTGCCATCTTTATGCCCTAATACATATCCTCTCCTTCTGTTATACCATACACATATCTATTTTTATTGTAAATTATTTTACAGATTCTCAGTAACTAAGGGCAACACTTGTGATTTATTTTAGCATTTAAAAAATTATGAATGTGAAAAGCATTTTTAATAGGACTTAAAAAATAATTTCAGTACAATTTCCAAAAATGTGCAGTACACGTAGCAAAGTAATACCTAAAATACTAACGTTATTGACTTTGAGATTCAACAACCATACAATTAAAATAAGGGCATTAAAAAATTCTCAAAAATGTGTTTGATGTTTCTTTCAATTTTCTCTAAAATGCACCCAAACTTAGAGATTAATGAATAGCAGACATTTTTTAAGATATCTAAATAATATTTCCTGTTTAGCTAACCTGTTCAAAATCAAGATGTCAGAGAAATGCAAATGTTGTCTTTAGGAAAAACCAGTTCAGGTAATGATAAGCTGAAGGGATCAGTATATTTTCCACTTAATTTGGCTGAACACTGACTTAATTTTTAAATTATCTATGCAGCCATAAGGTCAAAGAGCATTAAATCAAGAAAAGACCTCAGAGGGCCAGTTCAATATTTTGGTTTTTTGTAATCCTCACCTGGGGATGTTTATGGGAGGGAGGGAGGGAGGGAGGGCAGAGGGAAATGTCGGCTGGTTGTCTTCTGTATGCACCCAGACGGGGGCTTGAACCCAGACCAGGGATTGAACCCACAATCTAGGTTTGTGCCCTGACTGCGGGTGGAACCTACAAACGTTTGGTGCTATTGGTTGATGATCCAACCAAATGAAATCACCTTGGTCAGGGCCCAGTTCGATGTTTTAAAGACAGAGCAACTGATATCCAGAAAGATCACTATGTCAAGTCACAAAAGGCTTTTTCTTCACAGCTATTTTCTTACTTTAGTGGGCTGATGATACACTGCTCAAAATAGTAACTTGCTAATTTTTGTTACATGCTAAAAAATATTTAATCTCTGGTTAGGATAAAGGTAGTTGTTATCTTCCTCAGATATTAAAATAGCTCCTATATCCGTGTAATTAACCTGTTGATAATTTTCTAACAGCTGCCTCAAATACTGGTTTCCATTATCTGTTAAATTAGCAGAAGTAATATTAAAAACAGAACCAAAATAAATAGCATGTATTTTTTTTTTTTTACTATATAACTCATTTTGAGAAGTTGAATTCATTTCAATACACATATTAGCAATAGGCAGGGTACATAAAATTACAATTACTATCATGAGGGACCTCAATTTTTCATTTTAAAAATGGATCTGTATTTGAAAAGGTTAGGAACCACAGAGCAAAAAATAAAATTTAGAAAAGTGCCAGTTCTATGTAGTTTAAAGAGAATTTTCAGTTGGCTTTCTATCATGGACTAAACTCACAACCTGCCCCAGTATAAATGAACACACATTTCAGGCGGAGGGGCGGGGGAGGGAGGAAAGACTGTTCCCCAGCAGCTTCCTCATGTGCTCCCCACCCACTCCCACCAGGTATTCCGGAGCAGCCACAGTTTACATGTGGCCTCTGGCCACAGCAAGCACCTTCCCAAACCAAGCTGATCGGTGCTTCAAGAACTTTCCAAACCATACAGAGAAACAGGAGTCCCGACTCTAAAGCAGGAGAAAATACTAAACTCTGGCAATGGCAAGTTATGTTTTCCTCCGTGTCAAGAAAGCCAATCTACTATGAGAAAACAAAACTAACCCACCAAAAAAAAAAGCTGTTCACAGAAATTTCCGGTAGCATTTAAACGGCCTAAAGCCTAGCTGACTCGGTGCCCTTCATATAGTTCAGTCATTCCATCCGTTTTTGGATTCCATATGCCAATAAATTCTCTTTTTCGGGTTAAGCTAATGTGAATTGAGTTTCTACTGCACAACTACATGAGTTCTGACTCATATACCAACTTTCAGAAATTGACTATGATTATTCCAGACAGTATCACAGGTAAATGTAAGTAAAGACAAATTACGAAATCTCCAGAATCTATATTACCATAAATATGGGCAATCTAGTCCTCTATTACTTGAAATATTTATCTTTAACTTAAGGAAAATGAAGTATCAAGCTCTCTAAATCTAGCAGTTATGATTAGCACAAGCACATTTTCAAATTTCAACAATCATCCATTCATTATCTCCAGATTGATCCAAATACCATCTGTGAGTACATTCCTCCAAGGAAAGTGGATGGGGGTCACTCCCATATGTTCCCCAGGCCTCCAAATGTACATATCAATGTAAAAAAAAAGCCTCTTTGACCCTCCCCAAATGCTGACCTTTTAATGGGTTTTCAGTGTTCTACTGTAAAGATGAACCAATCTTTAAGGCTATCAGTTACTCATGAAAACCATTCTGAGAGAACAATTTCACTAAAATATTTACTGAACACATACCAGGTCCTGTTTCAAGTCCTAAAGTTACATGACAGAGCCCATACCTGTTCTCGTGGAGTTTTAACTATACAAGTATGTATACCCGCATGTATCTACATGTATACATTTGAGTTACTTGTGCTCTCAGAAATGTTTTCATGACCAGCTGATAGTCTTAAACTGGTTCATCCTTACAAAAGAACACTGGAAATAAATGACATATATCAATAATCAAGGCTATTTCAGAGAAAAGTAAGTGCAAAGAGAAAAATAAGAGAGTCTTGTTACTGAAAACGGCTAAGGAGTGGGCAGCTATAGTTCAGTGAGATCTTTCTATGTGACCTCTCTGAGGTGATGGCAATGGAACTGAAATCTAAGTGACATAAAAGGATTAGCTATATCACAACCTCAGGGCCAGGCCTGAGGCATGGAGCAAAGCAATTAAGGCACTGAGATAGGAACAAACTTGTACAGTGGGTGTGGCACTGGTGTGGCTCCTCCCAGCGAACAAGGGGGAGGGCGCTGTGAACTATGATAAGGTTTGTGAGGCGGTCAAGAGCAGGATCTTGTGGTGGGGGGACCCTCAGAGGCCACGGAAAGGCATTTGAATTTTGTACTGAGTATGATAGAAAACCCACAGAGGAAGGGTTAACAGGAAGAAAACTGACATTTATTGAGCATCTTATGTTATGTAATTCCAAACAAAATAGTATGTATAAATGTTTTTACTGTGCACTCTATCAAGCCATATATGTATTCATGTAAATTATTCCACGTGTATGTACCATAATATTTATTTAAAAAATCAGTTTGCTGCTATGCTCAAACTTTAAAAAAAGCCACTTTTCCTGTTACTACTAGTTCTCACTTGTAGGAAGTCACTTACATGTTGATTTGTCAGACCAAAGGAATCAATCAACCAATGTTATCTACTAGCAACATACATGAGTCATCGGGAAGAAGAGGCAAGAAAAGCAAATGAGACTAGACGAAATAAGGCAGCAAGCTACTCATGAGAGGATATGACCCGGTAAAATGAAACAAACCAAGTAGAGAAGCAACAAATTAGAATCCATACCCACTAAAAGCAGAGCACCTAGGAATACAAAAGATTAAATTATCTACTTAAACAAAAATACACTCCTGCAGACAAGTAAACAAAAGGTAAAAAACACAAAAGCCTCTAAAATAGACTCTCTGTTCATACCCCTATTTAATAGCACCTTGTCTGTTTTAACAACATTCCGAAGAAAATGAAAATTAATGCTTTAAATGTACTATGCTTGATAATTTTTACATCTGAATTTATTTTTTAATTTTTATTTATAAGTATAAATATTTATTAAAACATCACTGAAATACTGTGGCAATGATTTTAGTTCAAAGCTCTAAAACTGAAAATCTCCCCTTATGGCAAACTCTGGTTTCCAGAACACAGCTCAACTATCCCCCTTCTGACAACTAGCTCCCTCTATCTAACAGAGGATCTTCAATAAAAATGAAAGAAATTAAAAAACGTATTTTTTCCCAGCTATTCTGGAAAGCTCCAAATGATACTAACAAAACTTCTTAGCTCCAAACCTCCACTCCAAAACCCAACAGCTCAATTTTTCCTGGATATTTTCACCAGGAGCCGTAACTAGATGTTGTTGCCCCAGTTCACCCTAACAGTGTTACCATGACCTGCTCCTATTTCTTCCAGTTCTGACCATCTATCTTCCAACTCTGTCTCATCACCACTTACCATTCAGTGAAAAGTTAATGCCACTGCCAGCCTGCATTCAACAGTCAAACACAGGAAGAAAGTAACAGGATGTTCACACTCTAGAATGTGGGCAGTAGCAGATCAGAAGAGGAGGTCAGAATGCAGAGCCAATCTAGGCCACAGAAACACTTGTACAATAAGGGCTGCTTTAAGAGACAAAGGACATGGAGTGTGTCCATGCTCTGAGCCCTGAGGGAAGGCCAAGATCAAAAGGGGGAGGACTGGTAGGTGTATAGACTGACCACACAGGCTAAGATCAAAGACCAGAGTAAAAGTCTGCCAAGAATGGCATTATTAGTATCAGGTAAAGGCCAGGGATCTAATTGGGGGAGGAAAAAAGGACAAGGGGAAATAAGTTAGAAAGAGCACGTGTGGACAAGTCCACGCAACAATCCAATTCAGACTTAACCAAGCCCTGGAGCACATTCATTGTCCCCGCAGACGCCAAAAGCTGTACAGCAGGATGCTAGGTTATCAAGCAGCCCCTCACAATTCTTAGAGTATGAACACAGTGAGTCTAAGGGTCCATGAATTTGTAAAAACGAATGAACCCCGTCTATTTTGTGTATTTGAATCACCCTGCTTCAAATGTTTTTAAATGAGAAGAGAGTATTTGTACCACATATTGAAGCCAAGTAGCATTTCCTGAAAACTTACTTTAGTATTTATGCACATATACACATCCTGTGTTATGTCATTCGCATTTCCTAGTGAGAAGACAAGCCACAGTTTGCAGTGTGTAGCACGCCTATCTGAAATGACTGGTCTGTCCACACACAGTATCCAGTGAGAGCCAGGGCAGTGTATCATCTCCCTGAGACTGAACAGATTCCATTCCAGAAAGCAAAAAGACTATTTTTCAAGAAAGGTAGCAACCTTTTTTTAAAAAAAGATCACATCGAGATATTACCAAATTCATTCCTGGCTGGTGTGGCTCAGAGTGCTGGCCTGCCAACTGAAAGGTCACTGGTTCAATTCCAAGTCAGGTACATGCCTGGGTTGCAGGCCAGTTCCCCAGTGGGAGAGGCAACCAATAGATGAATCTCTCGCACATCGATGTTTCTCTCCTTCTCTCTCCCTTCCCCTCTCTGTATAAATAAATAAGTCTTTTTTATAAAGGTGACCAAATTCAATATAAAACATTACTGTAAAACAATGTATGCATCAGAGACATAACAAAGCTTCCCAGCACACACTGTCATTTTAGAGTGAAGGACAGAAGCTCAGTCACCAAGTATATTAGTCTGAGACCTCTAACTTGGGAATCCCAACCATTCTGCAGTTGCCAGGAAGTCATGACAGGTTTACAGGAGAGGTGTCACTTTTCTGGCTGTCTCTACAGCTGTTCCGCTGCAGCTAACGAAGGCACCGAATAGTAGCAAACATTTATTTAGTGTGGTGTTTTTTGGACTATAAGACGCACCCCACCCTAATTTGGGGGGCATAATGGTTGTTAATGCTGCTGTTGAGTTCTGTTTACATTTACATTGGTGAAGTATTATGTTGTTTATTATTAAATATTTTACATTTTTTGCTTCAAAAATTTTTTCCTATTTTCCTCCTCTAAACCTTAGGTGTGTCTAGTACCTAGTACTTCCTTCATGCACCCTCGAATTATTACACCCTGGAATAACTGCTTTACATGCATTCCACTTCAATCCCCACAAATGTTCTATGAAGAAAATTATCATTTTTTTAAAGATTTTACTTATTCATTTTTACAGAGAGGTGAAGAGAAGGAGAATGAGAGGGAAAGGATTGCCAATGTGTGGTTGCCTCTCACACACCCTGTACCAGGGCCTTGTACCAGGGACCTGGCCCACAACCCAGACATGTGCCCTGACTGGGAATCGAACTGGCAACCCATTGGTTCGAAGCTCATGCTCAATCCACTGAGCCACGCCAGCCAGGGCAAAAAGTTATTAATTATTCTTTATTCCCATTTTCCAGAGTGGAAACGAATGGAAACAGTTCCACAATTCCTCAAAGCCACATAACTCGTAAGTCAGGGTGACAGGCGTCAGAGGTGAGCACTTCGCCACACTGACCCCGTTCAGTTAGGAGTTTCTGCCCAAGAGCAGACACAGACCCCACCTACTCCTTTTATCGCTGAAGAGAGGCCCTGCTCTCAGGAAAGGCTACAGTCACGTTACGGCTGCAGAATGAACCGCACGCAACAGGTGCTACCTTTTGGAGGTCCTTCCAGCTTAAGTTAAAACTGATGAGCACAACTAGAAGACAAGATTCTTTGGGCAAACTAAACAGCCAATGTACCATCACAAATGACACCAAATGCAACCAAAAACGGAATCAGAGTCTAATGTATCTGTCCTTGTGTCCTTGGAATCAATAATACACGTACCTAAATTCACAAGTTATGTTAGGATCCATGAAATATCGGAATATATCAATAGTTCCACAAATCCCATTTTATCAAAGATTATTATAAAATCAACTACTAAACTATAAAAACTCCAATTTTCACCTGGTTTCCAAATCCTTGGCAAAACAGCACAACCGCAATCTCTAAAAGTTTACATTAAATTAATTTCTAATTATCAACCTTGAATAGAATTCAAAATCACCAGTTCACTATTACTATATTTCCACTGGTCTGATGATATAATCGTGAAACAGAACCAACATTTTTTTTACTTATTCTTTTTTTCCATATTTTTTTACTGTCATTTAAGTACAGTTGTCTCCCTTTTCCTCCTCACCACTCATCCCTGCCCCACCCTCAATCCTACCCTCCTTTGCCTTTGTCTTCATGACCTTTGTATACATTCCTTACTCAGTAGCTCTAATTCCACCAACAAATCTGAGAAACAAGATTAAGTGCACAAAGAAATATAGTTTCAGCTCTTTAAGAACTGATTGAAAAGCACGGAGAGAATCAGCAGTTTTCTTGTTTTTTTGACTGTCTACACTGAAATGAGTAGAAAAGATTAAGAATTCTTAACTGGAAGCCTTGATTTTTCACAAACTTTTTTTTTTTGAAATGGCTAAAACTAACACAAGATTCAAAGGTTATGCACCAAAATAAGTTTTTCCCACATGTGACCTCATGATCTCCCCATCCCCCCCGCCCCAAAAACCACCGTTACTAGACCTTGTGTATCTTTCTGGAGTCCCTTTAAACACTCGAAACAAGAACACATACACACACTACATCATATTTAAGTCCTTTCCAACTCCTCTTCCCCTTTCTAAATTAAAATGGCAGCAAACTATATAAGACCTTTGCCTCCTTGTTCTTTCATTCAAATGTAATTTTGAGAAGAAATACTCAAATACTAACAAGTCATAAATACTAACAAGAAAGTCATAAACACCAAATCTAAACAAATCTGTAAAAGACCCATTCAATTCACAAAAAACACCTCCCACTAGGTGTTAAAACTGGTGACCTCTGCTGGCAGGACACAAGGAAATCCAAGGTCAAAAAATAATTCTTGCACAACAGGAAAACTATTTCCCTGATACAATAGTAGACTGCACCCCTAACCTGTCCATGATCTCACAAATCTACAGGACTTAGTAAGAAAAACAGAGAAAGGTGACAACAGATAAAACCTGTAACTTTAGTGGAGGAAAATTATTTTAAGTATTATTACATTTTTACATTAAAAGGTGCCAAAGAACCTTGCCACAGCTACAAACAGCATCTAAAAATTCACACATCTATTATGAACTCTGTCCCACAAAAGGATAATTATATAGAAGAAGAAAAAAAAATGTTAAGGAAATTCATTTATTATTCCTACTACCTTATTTCAAAAACCCAAGGTAGATGACCCAATTGCCTTATACTGTGAGTTAATGACATATAATAGCAGCAAAATAGAGATGGAACAAAATTAGTATACACTCTACACGATTACCTTGTTCAAATTAAGGAGAAAGCATAAAACACCTTTCCCTAAGCCATAATCTGTTTTTTATTAGCAGTTAAAGGTAACCACCAAAATAGGCTGTAACTTCTCTAGCAAGGGGTTTGCTTATGCTAATGTCAAGTACTTTCTGTCTATTAAGAAAATACTATGACAGAATGTGAGAATTTTAATACAAGAATTGACCCCGTAAGTATTGGTTGAATGAGTGAGCAAATTTTAGGTATTTCACACAATCCCCTTATAGTATACATTTCTACAAGCTAAATCATTTACCCACATAACTATGGCTTTACAAAAACTGATAAAAATTAATTTGCTGAATAATGAACCTATGTTAGAATTTGAAATGCTACGCACCATTCAAGTAGATAAACAGAAAGAACAAAACCAGTCACTGATTACCTCATTATAATGTCCTATCATTCAGTGTTGAAAAGGACACAATGCAAGAAAATGTTGAAAAGAAAAGCTCAGATACCACCTTTGTTCTCAGACAAAATAAAGAAGTATCAAGGAGATTGAAATCTAGTTCTTGAAAAGTAAAAATTCTTCACTGTTCTAATGCAATGTAAAATTTTTAACATCTTTATTTTAAAAGA
This sequence comes from Artibeus jamaicensis, assembly GCF_021234435.1. Classification (NCBI taxonomy): domain Eukaryota; kingdom Metazoa; phylum Chordata; class Mammalia; order Chiroptera; family Phyllostomidae; genus Artibeus; species Artibeus jamaicensis. The sequence continues at coordinate 11,990,292 of NW_026522046.1, read as the reverse complement.
AAGTTTGAGACCACAGTGTACCATTTCATATGAAGAATTTTTCTATTAAGATACTGGAATGACCACTTCTGACCTGTACTCCTCATGTTCTGTTTTTTAAATTCTACCTCCTAAAAGAAACTTTCACAGCTACGGAAGGAAAAAAGTGGCAAACTCCCAGTTTAAACATTCAATACCTATTCTTCCTCATGCCTCAAACTATTCATTACACGCAAATCTTTTCCATAATCAGAATACTCCATGTTTACTACAATTTAATTGTTGAACTCTCAGCATGACCCTTATAGTTTGGTTATATTAATTCTGAGCCAAGAATCTAAGCCCTCAGAAAGCAAGGTAACATAGCACTCATTCTGAGACAAATAAAAATCATGCTAAAGATTGTACTTTAAAACTCTAAATATTAAAAATTTCAGAAAGATATAACCAAATTTGTGGCAGTTAGAATAAATTACTCAGGTTGTTTGTAAATAACACAGCACAGCATTACCATAAAAACCTACTGGTCACGATGGCATTCTTCTAGTAGATCAAACCCACTTACATGGTATAACAGATACACCTCACACTGAACGTCAATACAGTCATGGCAATGGCTCAAATGGGACTCCAATGTCCTCAGACTGCTGTTAAACATACTGAGAGCTTAAAAAAATTTTATTTAGGCACACTACTGAGAAAATAATAAGAAAAATGGCCTGAGAAGTTAAAAATAAGTAAAATCTAAAATCTGAAATTATAATTGACACAAAGATAACCAGATAAAGCCAACTTAGTGTGACATGATTCCCAACTAGAGTAGGTTTTTCACCAATACTGGAACTACCATTCCTGAATTAAGAAGACAAAATTAATTTTCATTTCACTCTAAGTTTTGAGTAGGTTTAAAAAAAAACAGACTAGCCCTGGCTAGTGTAGCTCAGTGGACGGAGTGCGGGCTTGCGGGCCTTCGGGCCTTCAAACCAGCGGACTGTGGTTCGATTCCCAGGCAGGGCACATGCCTGGGATGCAGGCCAGTTCCCAGCAGGGGATCCACGAGAGGCAACCATACATTGATATTCTCTCCTTCCCTCCCCCCTCTAAAAATAAGTAAATAAAATTTAAAAAAAAAAAACAGACTAACAGTTAAGTGTGACTACAGTAGCCCTAAACCTTGAAGGCCTAATTCAAAAAGAGGCTCCCGCCACATTAAAGTGACTGTCACTGTCATTTTAGCATTGGCCCTTTATACATGACGATGTTATGGAAGAAAGTCAAGAATTCTGCTAAATATTATTTTTTCAAAAGGTCCAAAAAATATGACATGTAGTTGGGGTGATGTGACACCCCACACACATAAAACAATGAATAATGACAGAGTTTGTGATATTCACTAAGTCAGTGGAATCTCAGAGAAGGAACATCCTGAGTCAGGATGGCCAGAAAAGCTTCCTGGAAGAAGTGGGACCGAAATCCGGCCATAAAAAGGGCAGAGGGAAGGAACAGCATGAGCAAGAGCAACAGAGTAACGAGTATGGAAAACCGCAGTATTTGATAAGCAGGCAAGAATCCCTGTTGGAAAAGAATGGGAAATGAAGCTGAATAGGTAGAATCGAGACTTAAAAGCCAGACTGAAGCACATGAACTTGATCCAGTTGGCAAAGGGAAGCCATAATGGGTTCTCCAGCAGGGAAACTGTGATGAAATCGGTATTTTAAATAAACACACTGTCAGTGGTCACAGGAGACAGGTGGAGAAAGGCTGCCCTGCTCCGAGCGACCTGCTAGAAAATTAATGCGAACATCCAGACCAAAAGCCCTTCACCCATTCCTTTCTTTCACTCATTCACTCATTCACTCAGAAAACAACAGACTGCTAAAAGATACACATGCCCCTTACTATCTGAGCCTTGGTCAAAATCAGGGTATCACCCACAAGACTGTCACAAGTACCTGTCAAAGCATCTGTGTAGTCCTGACACATAGAACTCTACTAGCAGTTGTTAACATTATTGCTGAATTAAAAACGGTAAAAAGTGGGAAGTAACAAGGCTCACAGATATTATAGAGGAACAGAACTTCCAAGTAGAGCAGTCTTGACAGCAGCTGAAATATGGAGCAAGAACACAAATGAAAGGTCAAGGCCGGAGAAACAGTAACACATTGAAGTAATCACTCCAATCTAAAAAGCAGATCCTAGGTACTGCCAAACTTGGCCTTGGAAAAACAACAACAAAAAAATTTAAGTTGGAAAATATTTCAAATGGTGCAAGTGGATTTAAAAAGTCCAAGATGCGCCACTGTACCTACACCAACCAGGTAACCTGATACTATTAAAGCCCAATTTAATTCTTCAAGGTAAGACTTAAACCACAACTTCAAAAGTAAACAAGTTAAGCCCAGTTTATTTTAAACACTTTGACAAGGAACTCAGGAAATAAAGCTGCCAAATGCTTTCTATGACAGTATGCCCCCACTCAGAATAAGTAACAAGCAACTAAAATGTAATACAAAGAATCAAACTTCAAGTCCAAACCTATCATCATCATCATCATCCTAAACACCTTACATTTGCATGATGCTTGCTGTACGTCAAGTACTGCTCTCAGCGCTTTACAAACACACTTTTCTCAATCCTCTCAACTCTACAAAGTCTACTGTCCCTATGACACAGTGGAGAAACCTGAGATACAGCCGGAGTTATTCCCCCAAGGTCACATACAGTAAGGGATGGTACCTGAGTTTGAACCCAGGCAGCTGGCCTCAAGGATCTCAGATGGAATCAACTATACTACACCAGACACAGGATGTTTCTTATTCAAGGAGTAAGTACTGTGAGAAAAGTTGGGTATGGTCTAATGTGCTTTTCCTTCTTAACTGAAGGCACAGAACCACATTTTCTTACTTCTGCAGGCAATACACTTGGAGAGGCCACTTCACCGCTGTCAATCTTAAGGTAGAAAACACAGCAATTGACAAGATTGCATCTTATCAAACAAACAGTTCTAGAAATGTAAGCACAATGATGTTTGAATCCCACGAATTTCATTTATCCATAGTCACCTGACCCAGTTGGTAGAGAAAGACAAGTACAGAATTGTAAGCCTGATTAGAAACACTAGTTTTTGCAAGCACAGCTACGGAGAAGACTGACAAAACAGCTGGAAAAACATGGCACAACTACAACCACCTAGAAAGAACATGAATGGGGGCTCAGACAGGCCCAGGTTTGGGTTCTAGTGCATCATTTGATCATGTTCTGGCCTTGGACAAGTGAATTAACTTCTGTGGGCCTCTGTTTCATATCCACAAAAAAAAAAGCCCAGTACTACCCACCCATCTCATAGGATTAGCCTGTGGGATGAAGGGCACAGAAAGCAATTCTCACCTTTCCTAGAGTGTAGTCCAAGCAGAGTCCCTTTCTTATGGCTCTCCAAACAGGGCAATTCACTGTCCTCCAGCAGAGTCCAATACCAGAGGTGGTGAATAGCAAACTTCTCCACACAGCTTTCTTTCACACACAAAATTTTTTTTTTCAAGTTTCTGCTGGTGATAGAGCAGGAGATACCGCCATGGTGGTCTCCAAACTGGACACACTCTTACTAATTCTTTATACAGACCTAGGAGCCTGGCCCTTCTGTTTTATGGGAATGCACAAATATCTGAATGTTAACTGCTTTCCTTTTTTGCATTTCAGTGACCTACTAAAATGTTATTTGTGAAATGAGTCAAATTCACTTGTACTAGAAAATACAAAGTCCCGGACAGTGGCAATATTTCTGCCATCTCTCTCCCGACTTACTACCAATCACATTCCTCTCAATTCCTTTTATATATTAGCAAATACAGAAACTGAATGAAACCAACAAATTCTTCTACTAACTTCATCAAAATGTGTCAAGTTGGAAATCCTTCATAGTAATGATGCTGTAGTAAATTGTAGGACGATTCCTTGGTCGGCTTCTCATTTGACAAGACTGCACTTATCATTGCAATATGCAAACAGATGTATTTATTCAACAGGTTGTTGTCCAAAATGTCCATTACTCACATCTCTTTTCAACAGTAACCCCTATGTTTACATTAAGCTTCTACCCTTTCTGCGTATTACCTTCAAAGGCTCCCAGTACACAGGAAGCAGTTACTTTTTGTTCTCTTGGAAGGCAAGGCAAGCATCATGGCAATCATGATAAAACTTAATTAGATGTTGAGAATGCAAGTAACAAAAAGATTCCCAGACATATGTAAAAACTTACTTAAATGTTTAACACGCCCTTGAAGCAACCAATGCAAAAATACAACCTCCACAAGAGGCCACTTCATTACAATGTGTCTCCACCACATGAATTATCAAACATCCCTCTGTTAACTGAGGGTGAGCTTAACAGTTTTTAAGCCACTTAATGAAGTTCTTTAATAGTAAGAAAAACTTCTATGTAAACATTGTCTTCACCCTGATACAGGTTAGTGTTTTTCCCTAGAGGTCGTTTCCAACTACTCAAATGGCAAAAACAGTAGTTATTTATGGGTTTAATGGCTGTGATTACACAGTCATCAGACAGTGAGTGCTTGATAAAAGAACTGGAAAAAAATATAATACTCAAAACAAGCAAGAAAACCTCAATTTAACAGCAAAAAAAAGTATAAACAACTCATCACATGCCTAACCCACTCTCAGGCATATTTTCTCTCTACCACTGCCCCTCCTCCACAGGTAAATGCTAACTATTTCTGGAACCCTCAATGATAATTTCCGAAGCTTGCTTGCCATGAACTCCCATGATACAACCCAACATACTCACCATTTTCATGGAGAAAAAGCTGCTCTGTTTCCCTAGACTATAAACTTATTAAAATGGTGAGAACACACAGTCACAAGAAGTCAGAATTACTGAAATACACCAATGCAGCGTGAGTCTGATTTAACAAAAAATGAAAATGAATCGTTCTGGGATAGCCAAAAAGTCACTCACTGTATCTTCAATGTGTAACCACGATATTTATTTCAATTTGTTTTAGGTAGGCAGATGAAAACACCACCGGGGCCTTATATTTTCCAATCTGATACAGGAGTGTTTAGGAAAAAAGGGGAGGAAGATAATTACTTAATTACATGAGGTAGGGGGACCATTTTAGACTAAAAATAACCGACCAACTCACTCACTATATTTTATTAACAAGCTTGTTTTAATCAACATAAGGTTCTGGTTTGGAAAACAAGAAAACCAATAGTTAACTTTCCTAAGTCAATTGTAAATTACATAGGTACTAAAACTACTCACCTTGGTGCCTGCACCGTCCAAGGTTTTAAGTAAACTCCAGCCCCCAAGAAAACCTAGTTTTCAACTAGGTACCCACCCTTGTCATTTACAATCACCAAAATATTTTAGAAAATGTTATTAGATATCCGAATAGGATCAATTTTAAAGAGCCGTTACAACCCAAATTTTACATGAAACACACCATTTTCACAACCTAAATTTAATCTCGGCTGCCACTGCAAACTGATGCCTGTTTCAGCAAATTAGGAACTTCCCAAAATACTGACCATGTTAACACATGCATGGCTTCCCTCAAGCTGCCATTTAAGATTAATATTTCACTTAAATAAAAGTCTGTTGCTGTTCAAAAATGACATCGATTGCAAAGAGGAAGTTACCAAGAAACCACCCTCACAACGTGGCCTTTACACAGTCAGAAAATAATGTGACTATGTGCCACCCCAAACTTACCAGGAAACTGGCAATAACTTTGCCATTTCTACACTTCTGAACCCAACTTCAAAGAGACTCATAATACCTTCTCAGGATGATAAAAAGAACCAAGTTACAAGTAAACACGTCCAGAAGTGCAGCCCCGCGGCCGCGCGCCCCTCCCCCGCCGGCGCCCTCGCATGGGACCCGCGGCCCCAACAGCCGCCGGCAACCCCCAGCAAGCCGGACGGGGTCGTGGACGCGCCCAAGGAGGAAAGCAGATTTCCATTGCCGACTGAGGTTTAACTAAATAACGTGCAGCAAAAAGATCCCTCTCCTCGGCTAAAAATAGGCTATAAAGGAGTCGGCCTCATGATGGCTCCTTGATTCAATTTGCTGCAAATTCTTCCCTGAAAGCCTACCCCCAAAGACACACATAAAAAGGGGGGTGTAAATGCATGAAGGGTGGAAGAGGGGGAGAAGGCCAAGGTGCACATTTTCGGGGACAACATAATAAGGGTAAGGATCCCCTGAGATCAGGAAAGCGTAGGGATTGGGCAGGCACGTGAGCATTTCAAAGAAGCCTCAGAGAGGAAAAAGGGGGGATGGGACACCCTAAATGCCTTCCCCTCCTGCCCCTCCCCCACCCGTGCCCCAGCTCCCCAAAGGGCCAAGTTGGAGAAATGCTTGTTCCAGTTGCGCCCATTTCCCTGCGGCCCGGCGCCCCCAGGCCGCCTGCGCCCTCGCCCCCCACCCCGACCCGCGGTCGCCCCCACCCGGGGGTCGGGCCCCCAGCGCTTACCTGGAAACGATGGCCTCGGACGCGGCTCCCCCCCTCCCGGGAATGGAGGCACAAGGAAATTCCCCTCCTCGCCGCCGCCGCCGCCTCCAACCACCCCCAAAATAACCCCTCCGGGGGGTGAGAAGCAATTATAACCCCGGCGAGCGAAGGGCGCGGGGGATGGGCGCCGGGCGGGCGGGGGCGGGGAGCGCGGCGCGGGTCCCCAGGTGGCTAGCGGAGGTGCTCCCGCCGCGGGGGGAGGGGCGGGGGCGCACGCGGCCGCCGGCAGGGGGAGCGGCGCGCGGGGGAAGGGCGCGAGCTGGGAGAGGAATTGAGGCAGAAGGTAAAAGCTGTTACTAAGGGAAAGAGCCAAACGGTTCGGAGCAGCCAACGGCTCAGACACTCAACACTGGGGAGAGAGGAATGGGGACCAGCCAGGCACAAATGAGCTCGCGAGGCCCGCGGCGGCGGCGGCGGCGGCCGCGCAGCAAAACAAACCCGAGCGGCCTGCGCCGGGCAGGCGCGCGGGGGAGGGGCCGGCGGGGGAGGGGCGCCGCGGACGCTCGGAGGAGGCGGTGGCGGCGGCGGCGCGCGGCTCGGGAGGGGGGAGGGGAGGGGGTGCGCCTCCGCCGGTCTCGTTCCTCTCGCTCCCTCCCGCCCGCCGCGGCGGCAATGGGGGCTGGGCTCGTGCGGCGCAGTCTCTTAAAAATAAAGACCCGCTGGCGCTCCGAGGCGCCTCTAGGGCACTGGCCGCCCCGCCCCCACCGCCGCGCTGCCCAGTGATGAACCGCTTGGGTGGGTGTGGGCCCCGCGGCCCGAGCCCCATTGGAGGCGGGGAAGCTCGCGCCACTGCCAGGGTGGCCACGAGGGTCAACTTGGCTGAGGAGGGCGGTCGGGCTCCCGCGTGTTCGGGGGCAGCCGGTCCCTTCCAGGACCCGGTGCGCTTGTGAGCAGGCACATGCGGTGGGCATGTGCAGGGAGCGCGGCTCAGGCATCATACGGACTTGTGTGTGTGAAAAGATGTGCACACACCTTTGTGTACGTAAATAAATATGTTTCTCGGAAGCGTACCTGGAAATGTGCTTTATCTGTGGTAAGCATTCTTTAAAATGTAATCCAGAGCACGGGATTTGTAAAGAAAACACACGCACACAAGGAAAGGTTTTTGATACTAAACACAAAGCTGTAATTGAAGTGTTTATGCCCAAATGTACTGTGAATCAAACATATGGTGGTATTTATCGTCTGGTGGGTCTGTTTGAAAGGTTTGGTCCATCAGTTCTCGTTTCACAAAAATAAAATAATGTAATTAGGTGATTACTAAATACAGGGGTGGACAAATGTAGGTTTCCAGTTGCTTTGTGACATTCTTTTGAGTTAGTAAAGCTATGGTAATAATCGTAACCACTCACACAACTGTAAAGCTACTTTTGCCCACCCTTGTATATACTTCTAGGGCAGCATCCACAAAAGTTTACCCACTTCAGGTACTTTTTGCATGTGAGTAGCACATCAAGGCTGTTTATAAAGTGTAACTTAGGTGAGTGATGATCTGACAATATGATTGAGGATGAGGGTGCAGCACCTTGTTTTTAAGCACCTCACAGGTGTTAAGACAAACGAGATAACCTTCCTAAGGCCTTCACGAAGCAGGGATTGGAGGTCTTTTAAGACTTGTATAAGCCTAGGACATAAGCAGCTACCCCTTTAAGATATGACCAAAAAATATGTTTGTTGTCGTAATTAATTATTACTGTCTTCAAAGTAAATTACTATTTCTGCAGCCTTTTTACATGAAGAGTTCTGTTTTCATCACAGTATTTGAAAATAGGTGTAGTCATTATTTCAAAGCAACAGTCTTTTGCTCTCAATATCAAAGACCTAAATTTTCACACACAAACACCCAGAAAAGTTCATTTGAAGTAACTTTGCATCTGGACTCTGGGAGGCCTAATGAGCTCAGTGATTAGACAGGTGCTTTGATAGCCAAGGTCAATGCCTCTTTCCCCTGATGAGCCCTTGCTTGGGGGTGAGGGGAAGCTGGCACAGGCTCCCCTGACCAGGGTGGGAGAAGGGGGGGGGGGACAGGAAAACCATCAGATAAAAAGGATTTCTCTGAAAAAAGTATTGGAAACTCTCCCAACCACCAAGAAATGAGTTTAAAGAACTTCCGTGGATTGGTGGATCATCCTTGGAGCTATTTTCATATATGAAAGAGGGAATGTCAGATTAAACAATGTCACCCGATGGGAATTTAGATAACTGCTGGTTTCCAAAACACTGTGTTGAGTGTACAGGGAAACAGCGCAAGGAAAGCGAGTTTGCATTTCAGTAGGAGTCTGAAGCCAAGGCTTAGTTACTGCAGAACTAGCACCTTTGCAAAAACTTTATTTCAGAAGCAATGAGAATACAGGAGTTTCCTCTGTTTTTAAATTGCTTAAAGAGTTGATTAATGACATATGTAGGTTACTAAACATAACCCTCTCTTCAATAACTAAACTATTTCAGTACAATTAGAGTTCATTTATCTGATTCACCCAATAAAACAAATCTATTAGAAGTTTCACATTGCACACATGGGCCTTCTCCAGGCAGCAGGTACTATTAAACCCCTCTTCCAGTTAATATGGACTTCTCAACTACATGATTCTTAAATAGGGTCATCTTCAATCCAGGGACCCCCACTACTCACTCTCAAAAAGACCCCTTTCTATCCTTCTGCAAGGGTGGGCCCACACTTCTTCAGGGCTTCCAGCCTGAAGTTCTTATATATCCCAAGCTACCTTTTTCCTAACAGAAGTTATCACAATGATAATAATCTATGTGTTTTTTACATACTTGTACTTTTCAAAGTATTTCTGCGCATAAATTACTTCATTTGAATGGTGTGATGAAAATCACCAAAAGAGAGACCTGTTGCCATAAACTACTTCCAGTAAAGGGCACCTCACCTTCCATACTCACTGAAAAGAAACTTTATCTTTGGACACACACACACACCCCCCAGCACTAAATGTGAAAAAGCCTTGATTCTCTCTGCTAAGGATTTTTAAATGAAACTGTATTTTGATCCCTTTGCTATATACTGGAACCTATCTGAAACGATGGTGTGACTGCTATGTGACATCTTCCAATAAGTGAGCCCCCATATAAAGGTGGCACGAATAGTCACCCTGCCCTTCTGTCACCCTAACATATCCACTGTGCAAGATGAGGGGCCTCACCAAACTTCAATAATTAGGCACAAGAGTGAGGAACAGGACAAAGAAGTAACTATTCTTACTAATTTTCAGTGCTTTTCCCTAATCTAAAATCTTCCCTTATGCTTCCAATGTGTTGGAATGTTTCTAGAAAGGAGAAATTATTTTGTTACTGAGAAATTCTCAAGCAAAGAGGCACATTATTAAGAAAGCTGCCCTGAACTTTCTAGTTAATTTACTCAACGAAGAGAAACCTCATACTAGTAACTGTTACCAGAAGTTACATCTATATTATAAAATGACTAAACAAATCTGGACTTGTTTTATTTCAGTAATATTACACACAGGGGTGTGGTGTGCTAGGATAGCTTGCACGTTTGCAACTTTCATCACTCAGGAAATGGAATGTTTTAAACTTTAAAGTGGCTTAATCCCAGGCCCACAGGATTTCATCCCTGTGTGTGTTTTTAAAGCCACCATGATGGCTTAAATTGTTTGCATTGGTTGATCTATGTAATTAAGGTGTTCAAAACAAACTTAATAGCATGAAAAAGATATTTTATACCAAAAATGTTACTCTGGCACTATAAATCTTTTTATAGTGTTACTCATCCAGGAACTCAGTGGCTTTATGTCTGCAGCATTTACCCCCAAGCTTCTTGCTAATATGATGCCCTGTGATATGTCTCCGTTTCATTTTGACTCAGCTTGTACAATTCTTTGTGGTTCTTTCAGCTATCAGCTTTTGCCATCCCCACTGATGCACACATCTTGGCCACACATCTCAAGATCTTAGCACACAAACTCCTTTTCTCCATCTGTGCTTAGCATGCGACTTGTGACCTTTCCTCATCGGTGTGAAACTTGTCACAGTTTTCCATGACTTCGTGACCCAATATCACTACAACTCTGAACTCTACCTGGGAGTCTTCTACATTTAAATTACAAAAGAAACACACAACCATCTTACAAGTATTTATACCCCTCAGATAATGAAAATAGCAGGTTGTATCCTGCCTTTGTGATTCAGTCAGAACAGAAACCAACACACACAGATTGCTAAGTGCTGCACCAGTCACTTATACTGACCAGCCACGGGCTTCCTCAGGGCAACACTCAAGGCCTTCCATTATGTTGATGGTTTTGCCATTCAGTCATTCAATAAACATTTACCTAATGCTTAGTGTACTAGGCACTGTTCAAGAAGCAGTTTATAGTGGACCGAACAGAGCTTCCACTAGCATGGAATTTACATTCCAGTCCATTTCAGGTAGCTCAGGCAGACTTTCAAAAAATTTGTGCCTGTGTTAGTCTTTAGTTTCACTTACGTAACAAAGGTAATATGAAAATGACATAAACAACATAAAAAAAAAAAGTTTATTCTCTTAGGAGGCCATTCAAATGTAAGCATTCCAGAGCTGACAAGGTATTAAGGGCCCAGATTTCTCTACTGCCTCAACACACATCTTCCTTCTGGTTTTCTAAGGTGGCTTTTCTAGCTCCTGCCCTCACATTCAAATTCCAGCCACTGGGCTAGAAAGGCGGAGAAATGGGGGGCTTATACTTTCTCTTTCAGGACTTGCCCTGGCATTCACTCTCATTGCTTCCACTCATACTCCATCAGCCAAAACTTGGGCACGGGACTATACCTAGTTGCTAGCAAGTCAGGTAAAGGACAGGTACCAAGCCTATGTAGAATAAAGTCGAGGGCAGGGTGCTAAACATGTATATTATTTTAGAGAAGACTGTTCAGTTAAGGTAACATGTAAGCAGAAAAATAACGTGAGTGGGTGAGTGTGCTGATATCACAAAATGGAGCAGTCCAGGCAGAGAGAATATCAAGCCCAAAGGAACAGAAATAAAAACAAGTATGCTGTATTCTAGGAATAAAAATAATGCCAGTTGACTGGCATGAAGTTAAGCAAAGGAATGGCAGGAACGGAAGCCAGGAACCCAAAGTGAAAGGCCTTTTTCTTCTCGTGAGATGGAAAGCCAATGGAAGGTTTTGAAAGCGGAAAAGTGACGTGATGCAACCTGCATGGTAAAAGGGCTCTACTGTGCAGAGGACCCCGTGCAGCCACGCAAGGAGGACAACCGGCCAGGGGACAGTGCAGACACCCCAAGGAGAGGACAGTGGCCTGGGTGATGGTGGCAGGAGCTGGCTCGAAAAAGCTACAGTCTGTACATTTTAAACAATGATTCCAAGATTTTAGACCAAATAAGTGGAAGAATGGAATTGCCATTTATTGAGATAAGAAAGTCTGGGAGGAGAAAGCTGGTGAGGGAAAAATCAAGGGTTTTTGTTTTCGAGTTTGATGGGCCTGTTACACATCTGCATGAAGATACAGAGCGGGCACCTAGATCAACAAACCTTGCGTTCAGAGGCAGCATCAGAGCTGGAGATATACTTTGGGGTTGCATCAGTAAAGATATCTGAAATCATAGATTGAGATGCAATGATCTATAGAGTATAGGTAAAGAATTCTTTATTACCTCAAATTATCTGCTGCCCCGAATGTTTTATTTCCAATGCTCCTCTACCTTCAACGTGGTCAGAAACCTAAAACACATTTTATCACAGGTGAGCGTACAGTGAAACACTGTCCATGCAAAGACATACCACCTCACACCTGGGCTACATGGAACAGTCTATTGCTCCTGGGCTACAAACCCGCACAGCACGTACTGCAGGCAGTCGTAACACAGTGGTGATTACTTTTGTATCTAAACATAGAAAAGGTAAAAATACAGTAAAAAGATAAAAACTGGTACAACTTTATAGGAGCTTCAGGACTGAAAGTCTCGCCCTGGGTAAGTCCGTGAGCAGTCAGTGCATGTAAAGGCCTCGGACATTACTGTGCACCACTGTCGATCCTATAAACACTGTACACGTAGGCCACACTAACTTTATAAAACATGCACTTAAGCACATGAGAAAATGATGCAACCCAGAAATTCAGTAAACACGAGAAGTATGAGGCTGCTGCCAGTGTAACATGGCATATTGTTTTATAGCCAACTTTTTTGTAGTAAGTAGAGAACTCTCTAAATAATGATTGAAATGATAATATAGTGAATACCTAAACCAGTAACAGTCATTTGGGGTCATTACAAGGGTTTCGTACTGTACATATTGTATTGCTGTACTGTTGGCAGTGCAGTAGATTGTTTAACCAGCATCACTACAAACATGTGAGTGATGGTTACAGCATCACTAGGTGAGAGCAATTTTTCAGTTCCATTATAATCTTATGAGATGGGCATCATCTTACATGGGGCCCGTCTGCTGATGGAAACATCATTATGTGACGATGTAGCCAATAGAAAGTGAGGCAGCCTCACTTCATAAGAATAATGCCCCACACATCTTCTGATAAAGCCTTTTTTCTTTTCTTTTTCCTTTCTTTCTTTTTTCTTTTTTTTAACAACTACTATTCTGTCCTTATGTCAAGATTTATCAAGCTATGTTCCATTTCTCATAGGCACATCACCTCTGTACTTTTGAAATTAAAAGGTTCCAACATTAAAGAAGTGGGAAATCTCACATATTAAATCCACCTTCTAGAGATTGCAGTGTTTGTTAGCATATTAACAGACTGAGAAACCATGCACTATGATAGTCTCATGAACCCACTGAAACCTCTTTTTAAAGACTTAACTTTCAGACCCTGGCTGGTGTAGCTCAGTGGATTGAGCACAGGCCTGCGAACCAATGGTTCACCAGTTCGATTCCCAGTCAGAGCACAGGCCTGGGTTGCAGGCCAGGTCCCAGCACGGGATGCATGAGAGGCAACCGTACATTGATACTTCTCTCCTTCCCTTCCCCTCTAAGGATAAATAAATTAAACTAAAAATAAGTAAATAAATTTATTTTTAAAAAGACTTAACTTTCAAAATTTTGCAAAGCTAATATTCTGTGGAACACTGTTTGGTATATTGTGTTTATATTTGGTAAAGTGTTTATATGTCTTGATCTTTTATTTTTTAGTTTTGGAGATGAAAAGGTAGATAAACAACTAGTGGGTTCCTAAAATTTCCCCTCCCCTAAACTTATCTCAACAAGCCTCAGGCAGAACTGAACAGTCACAGCCTTTCCCTGCAGGGGCAACCACTCACGCAGGGGCAAAGGGCGTTTGCGCCCTGAGGCCAGTCCCCTCCAGCAGAGAAGGGCTGTCACCAGAGCATCTGGTGCTCATTCACTTCTTTCCCACAATGGAGTAAGTCACTGGTCCAGTGGGACAAAGGGGGCCCTGCAGGGACTGCAGAGAACTCCCCTTATCAGCCTTCTGATACCAAGATCTCCATAAACAAAGAGCTGGGAAGCCTGTGCCTGTCAGTACCCAGGTTATTATCAAAATCTAACAAAACAAACTTGATTTTATGCATATTTAGTAGTAGGCATATCAGCCGCAGGGCTAGTTTAGAGGCCATAGGATCGGGGTTCTAGATGTAGCTCTACTATTGTTGCTGTGTGATCTTGGACAAAGTATCAGCCAGCTCGGAAACTCGGCATCCTCACTGATAGAATAGGAATCACATCAACTAATTGTTTCAGAGTGGCTAATCAAAATACTTACCGACCAGTTGCGCAAGGCCACGGACTGGTCAGCCATGCTGGATCATTCTGCCTGCTGGCAGGCTCACAGCTCATCTCCCTCACTCAGTCGACATTTATGGATGCCTACCATGTGCCAGCATGGGTTGTTGTATGCAGTAAATTAAATAATGTTTCAGATAGCACATTACAACTTGCACACAAAAGCAAGGTATTTTTAGCCATTATTACTGTTTATGGTAAAAAGAATAGAGAATATAGGAGTAAAAAAATCTTCTAAACACATTTCAAAACAAAACCTACACACACACATGTGACCTGTTCCGCAGTGTTGCCCTATCTTCTGGGGGTGGCCTGGCCCACGTTTGCAAGCAGACGTCACTTGAGCAATAGCCTGAGAAAGTGGAGACCGAGGCCAAGACCAGCCTTCACACACAACTTAACCTCAGAACATCAAACAGGAGTAAAAGCTAGCATGTTATTGAGTATTTACCATGTGTTAGGCCTCGTTCAAGACAACTTTATGCAGATTAACTCATTTAATCCTCGCCACAGCCGGATGAGGGAGGGACTATTATTACCCCCTGTCCACAGATGAGGAAACCAAATCACAGGCTGATTACGTGACTTACTGGAGGTTCCTTGGCTAGTCAATGTCGCAGCTGGGGTTTCATCTAGGTGGATGAGTTCATGCCCTTAACCACCATTCCATCCAGCAAACAGATCTGAGTTTGGTGTGTTGGGAAGGGCGGGGGAGGGGTGTGCTCCTGAGAGGCGGGCAGCTGCAGAGCATTGCAGGTCACAATCTGAGCCAAGTCCTGGGAAGCCTCTCTTGGGACCACAGGTCTTATATAACCCAAAAGAGTCCCAAGGAGCAGACCTCTTTCCTGCTCTTGCAGAGGCTACCCAAGACCAGAGTCTCCAGAAGCTCCTGGCCGCCACAACCCTGGCCCTGGGGCATTGAGAGCTGGAGCACCAACAGCCTGAGGAGCAGCAGCAGCTCCATTTCAAAGTGCACAGTGGAAGCAGGGGGAGGGAAAGTGGGAGGAGGGGGGAAGAAGAGAAGGAAGCAGAACTGCCGCCCGCCCTCCAGCTGAGAAAAGGCAGCCAGTTCAAAGGCAGCCAGCTCTTTGCCTGGGGTAGGAGGATTAGCTCTAATTGTTGGGTAAATAAACCTGGAGCTGAGGGCTGGGCCCAGACTTCTTTGTATTAAGGAGTCAAAGAGGACTCTGAGCAGTGAGGGCTGAGAAAGAGAGATGGAAGCTCTGAAGCCGAATGGGCGAACTTTTACTGTAAAGGTTGGAATATATTTCAGGTTTTGCAGGCCATAGTCATCGTCCTTGTTGTTCCCTCCAATCCTTTAAAAATGCATTTGAAGCCCCAGGCTGTGGCTGGATTTAGTCTGTGGGTTAGCTTGCCAACTTCTGCCCTAACAAATAATCTTTAAACTTTAGCATTTACCTGAGTCTGACCCTCTCCTCCATTTGGCAGTGTTAACTCAAATTAGCGTCCCCTCCACCCCCACAGCTCCCGTTCCCCTCAGCCAAGAAGTCAGAAGGGCACTGCGGTGAGGAAAGGGCATAAAGTTTTGATTCTG
Source organism: Artibeus jamaicensis (assembly GCF_021234435.1). Taxonomy (NCBI): domain Eukaryota; kingdom Metazoa; phylum Chordata; class Mammalia; order Chiroptera; family Phyllostomidae; genus Artibeus; species Artibeus jamaicensis. The sequence goes on along the minus strand of NW_026522046.1, from coordinate 11,974,488 downwards.
GTGATGCTCTGTGAATCTGAGCAAACACAGAGGTGCTTCAGGACTAACTCTGTTTGGCAACCCGAAGGTCTGCCCTGGGGAATTTTATGCCATGCACAGCCGCACACATGAGCAACTCTGCAAGAATTATGTTTCATGCCACATTCCATTTGGGAACTGGTGCCTAAAACAATATTGCAGACCAATGACACTCAGTATTCCTGTGTTTCAGGGAAAATGGAGTAGAGCTTTTCCCTCTTGGCACCCCGAAATGGAATGTTTCAGGGTATTCAGGGGGACCTTAACCTGCCCTCAGCAGTAAGAAATGGTACCTGTTAGTAAACTTGACTCTCAGTTACTGTCTCCTTTAAAGAGCTCAGCTATGCAATAAGGAAGTTCATCTGTAAAACCAAGCAATTTCCCATATTTAGTTATTAGAGGGACAGCTGATTGTCCTACCAAATGCCTCAAACTCTCTGTCTCATAACCAGATAGAAAATCTTCTCATCCCACCTTTAGCATGAACTACTAGTCACTGTAATCACTAAAGCTATTGCTTTAAAAAAATTTTTCTTAATTGATTTTTTTAGAGTGGGAGAACAGAAAGACAGAGAGAGAGAGACATTGACTTGTTGTCCATGCACCCATTGGCTGATTCCTGCTCACCCCCTGACCGGGGACTGGAACCCCAACCCTGGCGCGTCAGCTAGAAACTCCAACCAACTGAGCTATGTGGCCAGGCCACCAAAGCTTCTCTTAAATGATATAATTTAAGAAGAAGGAGAGGAGTAAATGTATAAAACACCTTTTTAAAAAAACTTAAGTATTGCCCTGACTGGTGTAGCTCAGTGGATTGAGGGCGGGCCTGTGAACCAGAGGATCACGGTTCAATTCCCAGTCAGGGCACATGCCTGAGTTGCAGGCCAGTTCTCAGCAGGGGACACACAAGAAGCAACCACACATTGATGTTTCTCTCCCTCTCTTTGGCCCTTCCACTCTAAAGATAAATAAATAAATTTTTTCAAAAAACTGAAGTATTGACAGGATGCCATGAGCTCCAGATAACTTTTAGAACTTTTCAATACAATGCACATGAATTCATGTGTCAGCCAAATACAGGGAAGGTTTTAGGTTTGGGACAAAGGACAGACAAGTTTTCAGTAGGAATGTGAAGTCTGAGGGGAGAAACAGCAGAGGATAGAGGTGAAGACAAATGCTGAGGTAGAAAGCTTTGGTCCACCATGGCTTAGAGGCCAGGAAGGGGCTGCTGGCTGGGGCGGAAAGGTCCTGGGGACACTGCCACCTATTCCACAAACTCTGCCTAGGCTGTGCTTACGGGCCACTGTAGGAAGCACCTGCTGAACTCACCGCATTGCCCTGAGCAGCCCTCTGCGATCTCCCCGGCTCCTGTGTTAACCCAAGGCGTGCCAGCGAGACTGCCTATTAACTGAGACACAGTAAGAAGAGAATGCCCCGCAGTACATTTTAGGAGCATGCTGTGTGGAGATGTGAAATTATACAATTATCTTCTTGAGTAGTCTAGGTAAATACTTGAAAGCTTTGAAATAAATTTTATCTTAGAAATCTCTTTAAATCCTATGAATTGATTAAATATTCTATGCACATTTAGAATGAGACCAAGAAGCAGTATCACTTCCCACTTTCCTCTGTGTTTGAACAAAGCAGCTGAGAAACCTCGAATGCCCAAACTTCTCTGAAGCCCCAGGTGCATGTGCCCCTCTGGCCCGGGGGTGGGGCGGGGGGATCTGTGCTGCAGCCACATTGAGCTTCTGCCTGTTCATCACATGCCCAGTGCTTCCTCCCATCACAAAGCCTTAGCCACTGAGCCAGCCTTGGCCTGGACACCCTCCTGTCCCCATGCCAACGTCCGCCTCCTCCCCCTCCCTAGTTATCCCTGCACTTGCACTTGTCCTCCAGGGCTCAGTTCAAGGCATCACATCCCTGGGAAGACTTTCCCGACTCCTGGGTGAGATCGCCTCTCCCTGTTAGTCACGTGGTCTCGGTAATGGGACTACTCTTTCTCAGCACTTATCATGGTGGCTATTTTCTCTGTTTTCATCTGATTATGTGATCTACAGTCTGTCTCATCCACTAGACTATGAGCTTATTGATGGCAAAGCTTATGTTTGTTTTATTTATTAATTTGTTTCTATAAAGACACAAAGCATTTCAAGGTGAGCTGTCATTATTATATACATTTGGAACAGATCAACTTTTTGTATGGAGTCTTTTAGAATGCTATCTACAAATTTACTGCTTAACGAATTTGACCCCCCCCCAAATTAACCAGTCCATAAGGATGATGCCCAGTTATTCAATCTGATAAATTAATAGGAATAAAGCTATTAGATAAACATGACATACTGTTCTGAAAGGTCCATTTATTCATGAGGTAGTTTGTGTTGGAGACAGCAGGCATTTTTATAGCATAACAAAAACGTAGTATGGAATTTTAAGATAAAAGAATTTTCACAGAACTTTTGAACTATGGGTAGAGCATTCAGGGCACACTCCTCACCAGGGTCAGTCTACAGAGGCACAAGTGCCACCATTAAGTGTAGTGTGGTGGGAACATGAGGAGCGCTTAGGAAACATTATACAACATACCCTAGCCCTGACTGGCTGATTTAGTTGGTTAGGGCGTCATCCCAATATGCCAAGGCTGTGGGTTCAATCCCTGGTCAGGGCACATACAAGAATCAACCAATGAATGCATAACTAAGTGGAACAAATCAATGTTTTGTTCCTCTCCCTCTCTAAAATCAACAAATAAAAAAAAGTAAAATATATCCTAAATATGTAAAAAGTATTTCTATTTCTCTATTTTTTCATTAAATGTGAGATTAGAATATTAGTAATAATATACATGCCTACCCCTTAGCAATTTCTTGAACCTAAATACGTATGTAACAAACCATTGTGTTCTGTTACATAACCTTAAAATATATGCTATATATTTTCCTGACTTACAGAAGAAATATTTGAGCTAGTAGAGTGTTATAGAAATCCCAGTATTATCATTGATCAAGCTTGCATTTGGTAGACACTGTAAATGAGCTGCCCCAGCTTGATTTAATGTAAAATAGTTACATAATAACAAAGTGTACAAAAGGCCCACTCTAACCAAAAATTTTAATACATGGGATTTCATTATTTTTCACACATATGTGCCAGAGTAAGTGGAAAATGCCAAGAAAAGCAGGAATGGTATTTAGGGCTCTAGTTCAAGTTTTGGACCTGAAAGCTCCTCAAAACTTGAGCTCTACAGATAACATCAAGGCCGATATCTGGAGCAGCCACTCCAATCAACACACGCACGCACGCAGGCAGAGCGAGGGAGGAAGAGAAGAGTTTAGGGAGCAGATTAGGGCTTCTTTTCTTCTAGGTGGCAGTTATTTTCTTTAACCATTGTCCTGTGATTCAGCATTCATAAAATAAATCATCTACAATTGGAGCAAAGTTACATCAGGATCCTGTGGAGCTATGGAAAATGACTTGTGGGGGCTAGTAAGAAAGAGGGGACAGAACAACTGCATGTATGGAAGCTTTGTTCTGTTCCAAGGGGTTGACAGTCCTTTGAAGGCTTATAAACCACTGTTTATGACTCACTCCCTTCACCCACACTTCCTTTTCAAGCTCTTAATGCCAGTTAGGGTTTCTTGTGTTATTCTGGGTTTCTAATTCTACCACTCCCCACTGTTCTTCAGTCACCTGCCTTCTGTTTGTGGAGACCCTGAGAAAGACTGGCTAAGGCATTGTGGACCACGGTGTTTTTCACCAAAACTGACCTAGATTCTCCTAAGTGACTTAACTACTTCACTGTTATTGGGGTACCGATTCTCTCCACTGGCCTTGTGTACCCCAACTTTACCTGGTCTCTGCTACCTCGGAGCAAGCTCGTACCTTGGTGCAGGCTGTGTTCTCTCCTCCAAACAATCGAGGAAACAACAGAATTTGTGGAAGTTTGTTTTAGTTGTTCCCCATCTAAATATTTCCTTCGGTCTATCCAGTGGCACTGACTTCATTCAGCTGAATTTCATTGCAAGTTTGTAGAAAGGAGGCCAGGCCACCAACCTACGTTCCTCTGCCCGGGTCTCCTGATCACAGCACTCCCGGGTGCTGTGGCCCTTCCATCAGTCCCGGATACGAGCACAGGGCGGGTGGAAGCATTGACTTGTATCCCAACCACTAGACTAAAGCTCACTGCTCAGCTGGATCCCGCCACCCCGATTTTTCTGGAAGCACAGCTCTGTTTCATCCCTTCTAGAGCAGATATCTCAGCAGGTGTGCACGCCTTCCCTTCAGTCCTAGTCCTTCAACTCCCTCTCCCAGGTTCTCACTGAGTTTGCAGTCCCTCTGTTTGGTCATTAGCTTTGATTTTCAGCACTGACTTGTATCCCTTACCTGAGTCTGCTTTGGCTTGAGAGGTTGCCAGATTCCTACTTGCCCTTATTTGCTCACCTCCTGTTACTCTAGCCTTGCACCTCCCCCAAACCTTCCATATGTGTGCACACACACACACACTACAAAGGAAGTATTCAGACCGCTTGTAGCTCAGTGGCTAGAGTGTGCAGATTTCTTTTTTGTTAACAGGAACTAACACTGATGTCCGTGGACTAGTAATGTGATATAGTGATGGCAGGGCTGTGCTCACAGACAGCTCCAGGGATGGTTGTGAAAAACAAGGTGTTGGATGGCAGGCTTGCATTCCACCACCGTATAGCTCTCCCTGGCGCCGCAACTTCCTGACTTCCACCCATTCCAAATCACTCCAACACTGGGCCGTTCAACTAACAAGTATGCACAATGCCACTTCCTCTGAGCAGAAAAGGAACCTAGCCTCTGCCCTGTTTCTTCCTCATATGACTACCTTCCCCACCAGCCCCCCACCCCTCCGCCCCTCCCCCACCCCACCACACAAGGCAGGCCTAGTCATTGCAGTGACTGGTTTCAGTTCTTTAGGGGGGAGACCAGCATTTACTATGCAATATTCCTAAATGCCACCTTCTTGGGAAGACTCTTTCAGCAGAAACTAAGCCTTACTGGACACTGAAATGAACTAGGGAGGTTTGGACTCTCACCCCCTGGAGGTCTGTAAAAGCAGATGGACTCTCCTCTGTCTGAGATGATTATGCGGGAGACTGGCAGTAGACCGGGGATAGACCAGCTCATCATCCACAAATAATATTTGTTAAACTCCTGGGCATTCGTGATACTGTGCTGCATTCTGTATACATTAAAAGATCCTCTAAAAGACACAGCTCCTACTCTCAAAGAAGTTTTTCATCAGCAAAATAAAAGGTTCATATGAGACACAAATAATGTAATGAATATGAACAGTGCTGTAAGTTTTAAGTGTTGAAAGCATCTAGGTTTCTCGTGTCCTGTCTGTCTCTCTACACACTCTTTGGTTTTGGTTTGGGACTAGGCAAATTTTTCCAGCTCATGTTTTCTAGGAGTTGTGAATGATGTAAAATGTGAGCAGGTATCAGGAGAATTAAGTAGGGCAGAAAGTGGTTTCAGTTTTATCATGAGGGAGGCAAGAGGCTGCTGGGTTTGATCTCCAAGAATCCATCACTTTCTGCCACCCTGGATTATAGGTCAGGGAGTAAGTGATTAGGGTCGAGGGGAGACAAGACGATGAGGAGGGGGGAAGAGAGCAAAGTATTGAATATTTTTCCCATTAGAGACATAAAAGTATATTGGCCAAGTGTCTATTTGAGACCAGATTTTCAGCAGACAAGTACGATTATGTGCCCCGAGAACACCAAGATCATATAAATCCCCTCTGGCTGAGAAGTGCGTGTTGTGTGCAGGAGCAGGCAATGCCACTCCCTCCCCCAAAGCACCCTGATGTGGCCCTGTGCCCTGTCGGCTCACATCCGTGCTGCCCTATCGCAGAAGTGCCAAGTTGAAGTTGCATTTATACGTTTATTCCCACGTCTCCGTAACAATGTCTTCTCTAAGCTACTTCCTTTGTCATTCTTACTCATGGGAGCCTGGCCATTGTGAGCCTCAGCCAGCACACCTAGGTCCTTTGTGCCCCTTGAGTGGACCAACTAGAAGTGGGTGCACCTTTCTCCACTGAGGCCTGGCACTGTGCGAGGTAAAGGCCTGGCCAGGGGAGCAGGTCAGATGCTAACAGCCACTCCTGCAGCTCCCGCTGGGCCTGCTACCATGACAGCCCTGTAGGTCAGAAGTTGATTTTGAAACACCCCTATACAATCATGTCTCTGTATAACACAAAGAACTGATGAAATGTGCTTTGTGATTTTTTCTCCAATTTCTCTGCATTAAAGAGATGTGAGTAAATCAGATTTCATCATTACTTCCTTATAAATATACTCCTTATTTTGCCACTGAAGAAGAGCTTGGACAACTTTCCCCTCAACTTTCAGGAAAGCTGGTGTGTACACTAAAAGTTGTTGTAATGTAAATGTCACATTCAGTTCATTGGGATACTTTTCCCCTTCCAGGAATATACAGGAAAAGGGTGTGGTTAGTTATTTGGCTCTTTCAATTCAATGCAGTTCTTGGGCTGAAAGTGCCTCTTGTTGCTGGTATTTTAACCAGAGTCAATGAGCGTCTGAAGACTTAACTCTTTGACAACTCACATCTAGTGACGTCATTGGTTTTCTTATTTTTAACTAAAATATGTAAGTTGAATTTACATAGGTAAATAAATGTGCAGTATAAATTTAATTTCCCAATAATTCAGTCAAGGATTAACTGCAATAAAGAAGCAACTGAGTGTTTAGCTTGTTTCACTCAAACTGAAATATATATATACATGCCAGAATAGGTGGTATATAATTGGTCAAGTCTTCAGCTTTATGTAGTCAACCATTCAATCTATATATAATTCACCAAAGTAAAGTTTAAAGTAAAACTCTTATGCTATAATTTTATCCACTTCCTAACATTTTAGGTTTCTAAACACATGGCACAACCAAGTTATTTTCAACATTAAAGAGTTGATCTATTTTTTAAAACATGTAATTTCTCTTAGAATGCTTGATAAATCTTTTTTTTAATGCATTCTGTCATTAAGCAGTTGTATTTTAAGTGCTGATTTATCCAAGTTCCTGACAGTTTAGGAGAATGATTTTAAAGATCGGAGGATTGATGGTGGTCTTCCATTCAAGGAATGCAGTCTACTAGAAGTTTAGCACATATTCCAATTTCAAAGATGGAACACATTTTATTCCTTTGTAATCAGGTGTTGAAGGCTACTAGTTTTAGGGGCCAAAGTCATGCAAATGACTTCTTGGTGTTCTTGAATGGCAGTGGGAGAAGGTGCAAGAGAGCAAAGCTTCCTTCTGCCTCATCAGGTGGGCCCCTGGGACCAAGTACCTCCAATAAATGCAGGAGGTGCAGGGCTTTCCTCCTGGGCTGTGGCTCAGAGCAATTTATTTAAACGATCTCAACATTTAGTCCCTTTGTTAACTGAGGCTAGTGTCTACCTTGCAGAGCATTTGTAAATACTTTAAATATTACATGTAAATTATTAATCAGATTGTTTTTCACAGTAGATGTTCAATAAATGGTCGCCATGCATTTGCATGCTTATCTCAGTTTTCTCCTACACAGACTGTACATTCTTGGAGGGTAAGAATCACTGCTCTTAGCACTGGCTGTCCCATGTTGCTGGTGATCAATAAACGTGCAATGAGTTAAAAATTTCATTTTTGAAAGGCTTTCAAAATAATCTTTCCTTAAGTATTTTAGGCCTTTGCATCTGACTTAGCTTTCTCTTCGGCTTCTTAAAAATCTCATTTCCTGAGGTTTAGAAGCACATTTGATGTCTTTGGATATCACACAATCTAAGGCGACCTGGGTACTTACTCCTCAGTCTCCACATCCATTTCACAACTAGTTTCTCTCTCTCTCTCTCTCTCTCTCTCTCTCTCTGGCTTGCTGTCTCTTTGGTTGCTGGTTCTCTGGCTCTCGCTCTGGAATTCAATACAAAGTAGCAGTTCATCCGGTCCTCTCCTTTGCCCTATGAGAGATGAAATTGTCAGAAAAACAAGTTATTAATTTATTAGATGCTTTGCTGTTAGGCCGCTCACAGATGCCCTGGTAGCTGAAGCCCCGTTTTCTATCACACGCTGCTCTTGCCTTCTGCCTTACTCTGTGTTTTACTTCTTGTTCGCCTCTCCACACTGCCATGCAGGCTTCCCAGATGCCTTTTGTTGTCAGTGTTGTTGATTTAACTTTGAAATCCTCAGACCCTGGCACAGAGTAGCTACTCAGTAACTATTTGTTGACTGAAGAGCATGTGAGTGAGTGAGTGAGTGAGTGAATGAATGAAAGGTAAGATTTGCCTGACAGGAGCATTGTCCCAGTGGCCTTGGAGTAGAAAATGCAGTTAGTTGTAAGAATGTTGGATTTGAGACAAGACAGTTGGAGTTCTTTAGTCAATGGGAGAGGGAACATGATGAAATTCCTCAGTCATCTTACTTCATATTTCCATATTTAATGTAACTACTCCAAAGAAACTAAAAAAGGAGATAAAAACGTAGAAGCAGTCCTGGCTGGTGTAGTTCAGTGGATTGAAGCATGGGCTTGTGAACCAAAGGGTCACCAGTTCTATTCCCAGTCAGGGCACAAGCCTGGGCTAAGGGCCAGGTCCTCAAATGGGGGCACGTGAGGGGCAACTACACATTGATATTTCTCTTCCTCTCTTTCTCCTTTCCTTCCCCTCTTTCTAAAAATTAAATAAATGAAATCTTTTTTAAATGTAGAAGCAAGCCTGGATCCTTTCTTTGAAAAGGGTGATTTGCTAATGGGCTGGCCCTCCCAGTCTGCTGGCTGCCCCTTCAGCAGATGGGGGTGGTTACGCACATCAGTCAGGTGGTAAACTGCTGTCGCTTGACACTGGTGTATTTTTGGAAACAGTTCTCTTCCTGGACCCAGGGACCTTGTCTCTCACATGTGGCCTTTTTGTCTCTATTCTCCCCACTTTTATCCTAATCCACAAAGTCCATAACCTCATTTGTGGATTGCTAAAATTGCCTCTTAAGAGGTTTCCCTTCTTCAAGTCTCTACCTTCCTCCCTTCTTTCTTTCTACTCCCACACCAAACGCAAAGTCCTTCCTATCACATCAGTGACATCACTGTCCTGAGGGCGACTTTAGTGTTGTGACCTTCCTTGTTAAGGACCATAACAGAGCTCTAGTAAAGATCCAACTAACCCATTTCATCTTTAGTTCTAGCTTTCTTTCCTTTCCCTTCCTCCTCTCCACTCTCTTCAACCAGTAATCTGTCTTCTCTATACATGTTCAATGTTTCTATTCTAGTTAAGCAGGGCCGCTCATATTAATTTGGTAACATACCAGTGGGCCCCATATTGTCTATAGGTATCTGGTCCCTTATGCTCTTCTCTCTCCTATTTTGCAGGGGCTGGAAACTGGGGAACAACATTTTTCATATGGCATTGCCAACATGGTTTCAGATAAAATCTGGGCCCTACTGATCAGATGTGTTGGTGAGAGCTGTGGAAGGGAGGAGAGAGAAGGCAGCTACCCTTGGCTCTTTCCTCTGTTAGTAGTGATGGGCAGCTTTTGTCATTTTTACCTCCCTGGGGCTCCAGACTGTGAAGTCAGCAGGGTTCCCAGCAGCCCCCAGGCTCATTCACGCTTTGTAGAAGGGTCTGCCACCCACCGTCCTGCTCCCCAGGGTAGACACAGAGCACAGAGGGAACAAATAATAAATCAGAGTAGAAATAAGCTTTCACTAACACACTTTTATGCCTCTACTGGCCCTTCATTTTAATTTTTGATTGGAAACAGTGTAGCACAGGAACTTAGAGGACATCAAGGTTTTTAAAATAGTAAGTAGGTGTGGACTATCTGACCAAGAGTTGTTTTGTTTAAATCCACCACTTTTACCTATGATCCAAGACAATTAGCATTTCAGTAAAGATAATAATATATTGTAATTGAGACTTAACAGGTAATTATGTTGAATAACCAAATACTTTTGAAATCATCTTAGGGTGATGTTTTTGTTCTATTTTTCTCCTTTGGTTTTTCTTCAATATCATCTTATAGGGATTTCGACACATTGATCTGAATTAAGAAAATTAAAGAGGAATACTTTGTTTTCTTTGTAGGGCTCTACCAGGAAACATTTATAAAATGAGTTGGACTTCAAGAACGATTCTACTCTACACACCTAAAATGGAAAGTAGAAAGAACTTTCCAGATAATCAGCTTTAAACTGCACTGACAGGTATACCTAGATATTCAGATAGGTCTTTGAGGGCTTTCAAAAATTATTCTCACATTTTGATGTCTTCTTAGAACACTAAAGTTAAAGATTGAAATTTATTGTTAGTATACAAAAAACATAGGTACGTATTTATGTTTCAGAAATGTGAAAGGGTGCCGCCCCGGCAGAGTGTCTCCCTCCTCTGACAAGTAAGGGTGCTCGCACCCTGGCCTGGCCGCCTGCGGCTCCCCAGCTCCTTCAACGGCCACTGTTATTTTTATCGTAACATTGTTAGAGTTGGTAACAATGTTTTATTGGTAACTTCTTGAATATTTTATAACCTTAATTAAATATTTAATGCTTTGTAGGTTGATCCTACAGGATGAAAAGAAGTAAATAGCAGTTAAATTAGCATGACTGTGGAGATGGTGCTCACAGCAGAGATGAACAGGGCGATGCATCCCCTCTACCGTTCAGTGTCCCGGGGCTGCGTAGCAGCGGACGGTTACAACGCGTTCTTCACGCGTCATCTGCCAGTCGCTCAGAACCATGCCACACTTCAAAATATTAGCGCATACCTTTCCTTCTGGAGTTTTGTTTTCCTTTTTCCTGGCGTTTCTAATTCCCTTCATCTCACTCTTTGGTACTGCTGCATGTAGTCATTCTATGGCATATATGCACTATAATTTACTTCACACTTCAATATTGTTGAATATTTGCTAAGTTGTTTTCAATTTTTTTGCACCACAGACAGTGCTTTAATGAACATCTTGCCAGTGCACTTTTGTATACATCCACATTTCTGTAGGATAAGACCTAGAGGTCGAGTTGCTGGGTTTAAGGGAATGCGCATTTTAATAACGACTACAGAATAGCTTTCAAAAAGGTATCGCTGTCTACATTCTCACCAACATTATATAGAAAGGTATAACTTTTATAGAATGTTTCTAAGGCTTTTATTAATTGTGTTAATTTTTTGGCCAATCAGATGAGTTAAAAGTATCTTGTTTTAATTTGCTTTTCCTTAATTATTACTGAGGTAAAGCATCTTTCTATCAGCTTATTGGCATTTGGTATTTCATCTTCAATGCTTTGATTTTTTTCAATCTTTTTTATGTTTAGGATTTTGTATATATTTTGATTATGAATTCTTTTTTCTGTCACACAGGTTGAAAATATATTCTACTGCTATATTAATTTTTGTTCAAATTTGTCGTGTCTTCTGTCAAAAAGAAGCTTTAAATTTCATGTAGTTAAAAATGTCTTATTCTTCTATAGGTTTTGTACTGTCTTGCTTAAGATGGGCTTCCTTAGCCAAAGGAAATAATCTTACTCTCCTGTGTGTTTGCAAATACTTCTACAGATTTTCTTTTTACAGTTAGCTGTTTAACTCAATTCACTGAGCATGTTTTGCTTGTTTATGGTGAGGTAATTTTCCTCATTCTCTATGTGTGTATGACAAACCGTGTACAAATTCTTCAACTCACGAGCAGAAAGGAAACATGGTAACATCCCCTCCCTGCACCTTTTTAATTACACCTCCCCGCTCCTTCCTTTTCTCCTACCCTTGACACAACATGGGTCAGTGTGACACATTTCAACAGGCCTTTCAAGTGTTCTGAGCAATTCCAGCTCCTACTGTACACCCATTATTCTCTTCTCTCTACGGAAGACATTACTAGGGCCCATCAATATCCAGTTCTCTCCTGGGTCCAGAGAAGACTGCACTTATTGATACTATGTGTGCAGTAAGTTAGGGCTGTGTACCTCCTCCTGGCCAACAACTTCTGAGTGGAAGGGGCATGTCATTTACATTGTCACTGCAAGTGTAAAGCCCTGTTTGACCTTGCAGCTAATTCTCCTGAGCCCTACATTGGAATGATGGGGCCATAGGAAAGCGGCCTGTGCAGCAGGGAGACACTATATGGAGGACAGATGCCTGCTGACTTGATCAACCCACAGCGGACATGTTGTCAGTGAGTAATACACTCTTACGTGTTAAGTCACAGAGATATTTGGGCTTGTTCGTTATGACATCAAGAGGCAAATGAATTAAGAATGACACCATTTCTCATGGTGTCATGAGACACCTTGATTCTGCTTTACTTTTTTTTTCTGAAGTAGACAGTTTGAAACTTTGGTACTTTATCATTTGAAACAAGTCATTACCAAAATACCTTGTAACTGATTTGCGAAACAATATCATTATTTTTTCATTATTTAGGTGCATTTATTGCATACATGACCAGAACCAGGCTCTGAATAAAATGAGAATAAAAAGAGATGCCATCTCTGTCCTCATTGGGCTTGGCATTGACCCTATGGAGGGGCCATGCAGGGAATTGTTAAGGGTGTTCTTCTAGGTGAGATGCCCTAAATTTGAATGCTGGCTCTGCCTCTCACTAGCTTAGCAACCTTAGGCAAGTTGATTAATCTTTCAGTGCTTTATTTCCTCATCAACAAAACTAAGAGTAAATGAGTTAATGCCCGTAAAATTTATAGCACAGGGCTTGACAACCAGTGAGCACTCAACCAATAATTAGATATTATCACTATTGGGAACATGGGCCTGGAATACACCCAGACGCTTTAAGGGCGTGTACAACTGTCCTCTGAAAACATGGAGCCAACGCCACCAGCTCACACCCGCGGCTCGGCATTTTGCCTCATGCCTCAGCGGGGTGCGCTCACCATTAGAAAACTCGGAAGAAGTCCAAAGGCAGTAGGAAGCAGGGGCTATGAAAAGCACCTGCGCTGTCATCCCTCTATTTTTAATGTTTAATATTTAATGTTCCAGAGCACCTGACTTCACAAAAGATAATAATCTATTTTTAAATGGCCTATAAAAGAGTGATAAGTCTAGTTTATGGACTCTGAAATTCTTAGCTTAAAAGCATAAGAACTATGTATATTTAGTGTATGGATACATTGCATATTTAAACATATGCTTGCACTCGTTTGGATATACACATACATGAAAATGGGGTACTTTCTGTAGAGGGTGTCATGTTTGTTTTGAACCCTGAACTTAAGGTTTATCTGTTACCCAAGATCACAGAACAACTCCGTAGCAGAGATAAGATTAGAATCATGAAATCAGCAAATGCTCTTTCCATCACAACCCTGTCTCATAAAAGAAATAACCACCTTTGACTTACTAGAGCTACAGTCAACACGGAAAAGATAGTAATATATTACACATGCACACATTTTTATGGCTAGACCATATAACCTTATCTTCAACGGAGGTTTCAGTATTTTCTCTGTAAATACACACCACTTCCTTTGTAAACCACTATAGCTAAATTATTAATAAACACTGTAGAAGGCAAGGTCTTTGGTAGAACTGTAGATCTAGTAGTAAGTCAATTACAGAATCCTCCTTTCCTCCTATAAAAACTGCTACACATTTGTATTATTAGAGCCCCTTCTAAACCACCAGTCACCTCCCTAACGCGTAGGGAAACTAACATTTATTGGACGCAAACATTTATGTGCTGGGAACTATGGAAGAGTCTTCACTTAGCCTCATAACTTCCACAAGTACACAAGTATTTAATTTAAATATGCATATTATGTATAATTTTATATCAGTTTTATGGGATACACCCAGAAAGCACACAGAAAAGTGTGTCAAGGAAAGAACCTGCAACCTTCTCATTACCTTTACTCTTGTTTAGGCTCAACCTTGGTTCAACAGAATCACTGAACTATAACATGTTGCCTCCAAAGCCATAACACCTCTGGATTTGTATGCTGAGTGTGTTGTAATATATGTTGATTATAATCAATATGTGACTATTGCCAAAATATGTGAACTTTGGTTTGCAAACTTTTGAAAAGATTCCAAGGATCTCACTGCCACTGAGTGAGAAAAAGCATGCATTGAGAAAACCACTATCAGGGTTGTGATGTATAGTCTTCATATTTTTTTCTGTGTATGTATGTGTATTGGGAATATATTTCCATGGCTAAAGTATACATCTATATCATCTTTGTTAAAGGTCACACATTTTCTTCTTGTGCTGTAACTATGTATTATAATGTATGCATTCTTTTCGCTAATAAGTTGTTTCCAGCTTTCCAGTACCATAATGCTAGTGGGATTGAACAGGTGCCAAGAACATCCAGGGCAAAATCATGTAGCTAGGCCCTTTGTTCTCAGTGTTCAGCCCAGGATTCCTTCATCCTCCTCTTCCTCAAGGACAGTCACATGAAAGAAACCTGGATATGGGAATCCATGGGATGTGGATTCCAATCTCAATTCTGGCTACTAATTAGAATAATTACTTATTATACATATGATATGGATAGTTGTATTTAAGCTCAATTCTGATTATTAATTAATTTTGTCAAAGCCATTTTCAGATACCTTGCAAAATGAAGGGTCTGGGCAAATGTAAAATGAGAGGTGCAATCGGTCAGCCAACCATCTGAATTACCTGAGAAGTTTATATATATATATTTAATACACACACACACACACACACACACATATATATATATATATATATATATATATTCATTCCTAGGTTTTGAATTACAACTACTGAATCTAGATCTTTAGGGTAAGACTTGGGAATCTGCATTTTCAAAAACTCCCCAAATGCTGCTGATGCACTGCAGGCTGGGATGCAGAGGCCGGGTCAGCCTCTCTCTCCGGCTGCAGCTCCTTCACTCACCCTCTCTGGCCCCCTTCGCATCACCTCAGGCCCCCTTGCCATTTTCCCTGCGGCCCAGGCAGTTTCTGTATAATAAATAGCACAGGGAAAACAAAGGGGATTACGTTAAAAACAAAACTCTTGAATCATCTTTGAAAAGCAAATTAAAGAAAGATAAGAAAAGATCTCACTTCTGCTATTTCTTATTAGCTTACCTACTGTTCAGTTTATTAAAAAGTTGGCTTTTAAAAGTTACATTTTACTCTCCTTCAAGGCCTGATTAAGATTTTTCTTGTTTAAACACGTGCCATCTGACAAATGGCAAGTGGGCCGTTTAGGTTATAATGGAAGAGTCCAGAGTCGCTGGCAGTTCTGAAAATCTATGATTTTATTTCAGATAGTTTTATAGATGCTAGAAAAATATACACACAGTTGGCAGGTCCAACTCTCTATCTCTGTGGGGAGCGCGATAACATCAAAGATATATCGAGTTGCAGCTGTTTCTGGGAGAGTAAAACATACTGATTCAAAGATACAGTCAGTCAACCACTTATAATTTAGAACACAGGGTTTACATGAGATCCGTTTCAGCTGTTTTTGAATATCAGTTCAACGGAGTTAAGATAGAAGGCTTAGAAATCATGTGGTATTTTTATTTTTCATTCTTAAATAAGTACAAAAAATATTTTTAATGCACCTCAGTTTTTATTCATCTTTACATCTTCCATAGAAAAGGAATAAAGTTAGTGATTCAGAGAGGAAAATTAGAGTCTATATTATATTTTAAAAGTAAATGGTAATGGAATTTAACTTTTTTTATGACTACGGTAAAATGAAGGTTATCTCTATTAATGTTTAAATGATAAAAAGGAAAACAAGGATTTTGAGACCTAAAAATGTATCATCTTAAGTGAAAAAAGCTTTATCATATCAATTTATCAATTAAGATACATTTAGCTATGAGAGATTCTAATAAAAATATGAGCCTTTTATTCAGAGATCATGCTACTACGATAGTATCTGCATTTCCAGTGGATACTGAATACAAATACATTAATTTTTTTCTATCAAATATCAGCCCTGCAGTGGATGATTGCAGTTGCTCAATATTCTCTTCTGCACTCTCACTCCAATTTATATCACTGATGCATTAAACCATTTGGCCCATAATCAGTAACATGGTGAAATCAAACTATCCTAGACTTTCAAGGTGCTGTGTTGTTTTCTGCATTGTGCTGTATGTAATAGCCCAGAGATTGCAGCACCAAAGGTTACTATTACTGAGAGTCATCTATCTATAGCTTCAATAACGAAGCTAGTATTAAATATAAAAACCATTCATAGTACTGTTCAGCAAAGAAAGTATCATTAAAGTAACTCCAGGGCTCCAATTTAAGCTCACATAACAAAAAGAAACCTTGAATTGTAATTGTTTTTATAGCTTCAATTTACTATTTGAGAGGTTGGAGTGGAGAGGTTGGATTTAATTCTGTCTCCATGGGGAGAGAGAAGATTCTCATGAAGTTAAAAAGCTGTAGACCAAAGGTCCTTAGTTTTTTTTAAAGATTTTATTTATTTATCTTTAGAGGGGAAGGGAAGGAGAAAGGGAGAGAATATCAATGTATGGTTGCCCCTCGTGGAACCGCGATCCTCTGGTTCACAGGCCCACATTCAATCCACTGTGCTACACCAGCCAGGGCTAAAGGTCCTTAGTTTAATTCCCCTGAGGTTCAGAGATCTTTGTTAATGAATGGACTGTAGAGGAACCATGCGTGCCAGCTTTTCTCCTTTCTCTCAGAGTCCTGTGGGACATGAGAGAAGTAGCCTGGTTAGTGAAATATAATAATCTATTCTGATTTATAATCGTTTGTGTAGTTGTCTTATCTCTTCCGTGGGACTATACATTTCCATGGGACCAAATTGTGTATTTTTTTGCACCTTTGTGAAAAGGATCCTGAAACACGAGGAGCCCTCTTGCATGAAAGATGATCTTAATGGATTTAGCAAAGATGGGCCTGGAAGTGAGTTTGGGTATAGGAGTAAATTTTATTAAGTTAAAACTGCTGAGTTACCTACTATAGGGAGAAAAATCTGGTGTTCTCAAGTAAGAGGCAGTCTAAGGCAAAGGGTTAAGAAGGAAAACTTTCAAAGAGGTTGAAGATTAATCTCTTGTAGTTTTTATTGGGTAGAATACAGGTGAAGGACTTCTAAGAAAAAAAAATGTCTGCTGTTCTCTTTGAAGTTCAAGGTGCAAAGTAAATACCACCAAGTTGTGTCACTCAACTCCCACAGTCAGTAAAGTCAACCAAATGACAAAAGCTTTGTGAGAGTGGAATTTGCAGGGGGAGGGAGGTGGAAATTGTGTAGATGTTGTGTTTCATATTTAGTTGATGCTGCTGGGAATAGAGAAACCACTTGAGAAATGGCATGAACGAGCTCTTCTAGTTCTCCAGAACCAAGAGATCAGTGCCAGAGGTGAGCATAAGAATACAGATGTTACAGTAATTGTGGGAGAGGACGTAAGACCTGAACAGGATATCTGGGTTACAGTGGACGTGGAAACTTTGGCTGAAGCTGAGTTACATAAATTGGTCAGAGTTCCTGACCCAGGCCTTGGGTGTTATTCATGGTAAGCCAACTGCCAGCACAAGTGGCCCCCACATGTCACTGGGTAACATAATTTCTTGCTCACATGACAGTCTAAAACAAACCTACAGCTTCAATAGCAAAGCTAGTTTTAAATTTAAAACCATTTATCAATCTTCTTGGTAATGAGGCCTCATTGAAATAGCTCTTAGGCCCCAACTTCAACTCCAGAGCAGAGAGGAACCTTGGATTGAATTTAAGGGAGGAAGGGGAAGCTCTGCTCTGTGCCGGATGTCACTGTCCCCCAGCAGATCCTCAGATAAGGGGCAACGCAGAGCGGAACGCCTGCTTTTAACTGCCATGGTCTGAAAGTGCCACCGGTCGGTCTGTCCTCAACCCACAGAGTTCTTCATGCTCCTTTCCTAGATGCCAGAGGCCTGGGCCATGCAGGCCTCAGTGCACCGTGGAGGGAAAGAGCCGGCACGGGTAGTGAGGACTCGCTAGCTGGCTCTGTCATTCACAGTGAAGACTGGCTCGATTAAATGAACCGTTTTTCTCCAGCCTCTGTTTATTATGATAAAATGAATCATTCCAGGCCTTGTACATGCAGCTTAGTTCTGGAGAACTAAGAAGACTGGACGTGGTAAAATAGCTCCCTGTTTACGGTTCCTGGAAGACATCTGTGATAACAAGAAACTCCTGAGTGGCACGATTCCTTAACCTGAAGCAATGCGGTGGGGATGGTGAGACGGGGGCAGATCTGACCTCTGTCCTCTGAAGCTGCATTTATATTTGACTGTTGTGATTGGTACCAGGTTTTTACCTCTCTGGGAACAGCATATCCCATGTAAGGTGTTTTACCTACAAATACTTATCTAGCTCTTGTCCCCTGTCGGGCACTCATCTAAGCACTTTGCTAACTTATTGAATCTTTATAGGCCTATGAGGATACAAAAGTATAGAAAGGATGCAAAACTGCCTATAAGTAATAGCTCATAAGTGATGGAACAGAGATTCAAAACCAGAGAGTCTGCGGGGAAGCCTGAGCTCGTAGCCACCACACCATGCCACCACTCCTTCCGCAGGCCTCTCCCCACTTGAGTACGCACCCTGGAACAGTATACACGTAAATAGGGCTTTGCCTAAAATTTCCACCAGGGGCATTGCTCTTTCACGTTGTTTCCAGTTGGTAATTACAGGTGGAAGTAGAACCTGATAAGCATATCTTTCAGGCTCAACAATCTAATTCTAGAAACCCTTAATAAATTTCCCAGCCCAGGTTTTGTTAGATTAAACAATAGAGAATTCCAGGCCCTAATAACAAGCTGATGGGGAAGGTACAGAAGGGTGCCTTTCACCTTTACCCTACCAATTATCTCACATTTATTACTCTTATTCGACCAATACTTATTAAGTCTATGAAGTGCCCCCCCCCCCAGTAGGACATGAGGTACAATGGCATGCAGAATAGACGTGGTCCTTGCTCTTGTGAGCCTTGTGGCCAATAAAGGAGATACATTTGACTCAAGTATGTTTACAAATATACAGATAATCAATTATACCTAAGTTATATGAAAAAGTATAATATAAATATATAGAATGCAGAATGTGAATAAGTCTGAAGATTCAGGCAAGGTTTGCTTTTCTAAAAAATGTCATGTTTTGAGTAGTAAGTAAGTGAGGGAGGCATAAGGGCAGAAGACTATTTCAAGCAAAAGGAACAACTTGCATGAAGGCTCCTGGGGGAAGGAGATGGTGCTTCGGAGGGAAGTGAAGGAAAAAGCAAATGTGGTTGTCACGCAGGGAGCCAGGGAGAGGGAGGCATGTGTGGGATAGCAGCAAGCAGAGGATTCTAAGGGGCTTGCAAGCCACACTGAGGATTTTGATGTTTATCCCAAGAGCAATGAGAATCTGGTGACTATGTTTGAGCAGGGAAAGTGACATGATCAGACTTTCATTTTGGAAAGATCATTTTGGCACACAGACTTCAGGTTCCTAGTGGAAGTAGGTCGTTCAGTTAGAGGGCTACTCCAATCAGCGACAGGCGGGAGGTTTTCTTTGACAATGCCCCTTGAAGCCCAAGATACATAAGATCTGTCTATACTAACTTGAAGTTTGCTTGCTTTGGCAAGGATATCCTATCTCTTAAGGTGAGGACATGTTTAGGACTTAAAAAAAAAAACCTCATAAGAAGGTATTTTGCAGTTACATCCTTTTTCCTCATTATAATTTAAGATTGATAATATGGAAGCACTGGGTCTTATAGAGGACATCTAGATAACTGGATAATAAAAAATTGAAAGGTTATATAAATAGATCATTGAGTATAATAAATATTTATGGCACCCATGAGTGAAAGGAAAAAGCATATAAGAAATCATAAGTGAAACGACAGGCAATTCTAGAGTTTTTTCTTTGGTGAGACGGGTAGTATTGTTCAAGCGGCGTGGGGTCTGGCAATCTAATCTGAAGTTTCAGTCCAAGAATGTCATTCCAGGACTGGTGTGAAGTGGCCCAGAGTGAGGGGTACTTGTCCCTGCCTTACTGATCCTCTGTCTCTACAGTTTTGATCTCAGTTAGTTTTACGTTGACTTATTAGCCAGCAGGACGGTGAAAGGAGAAGTGAAGACAAACCTCCTGTTTCCTTTAAGAAGAACCACACAACTCATTGCACATGTTCTCTCTGCTCACACCCCATTGGCCAGAATGCAGCCTCATAGCCAAGGGAGACCGGAAAATCTAGTCCAGTTACTAGACAAGTAGAGGACAAATACTGGCGACAGACAGCATTCTCGCCCACAGAGCTGTAGGTAAAATGAAACTACATTTACAGAGTTTACCACCTATTAGGAATAAAAGACATTCAATAAATAATTATACATGTATAGGTATATTTATAGCTGTACAATACAATTACTATAATTATAAGTAAAAGTACAGGTGCTTTTAAGGTCAATAACAAAGGAGTCAAACTGAATCTGATGGAGGGGCAGGGATGGGAATGGAGGTTCCGGAAATACTTTTCTCAGGAAATAATATCAAGACTAAGAAAGACGTGAGGGAAGACGAGGAATGAGCCAGGGGCAGAGCATCCCCAGGAGAGGTAACAGGAAAGCGTTCTAAAGACTCAGAGTCTCTGGTGGCCCAGAGAGAAATGGGAGGGAAGGGGGGCTCTCAGGAGGTAAGAAGGAGCTGTGGGGGCAGGAGAATGACTAGAGGTGAGTGTGGAGGAGACATTCAGTGAAGGGTCTCACTAAACAAGTAAACGATGAGATTTGCTTTTAAAAAAGATCACTCCGCCTGCAAAGTGAGGAAGGGTGCGGGGTGGGAGCAAGACCAGAGGCAGAGGGACTAGGCTGCAGGAAACCAAGCAGAGGCGGAAATCAATGGCGAAGCCTCAGGAGGATGAGTTTTCTGAGCTCTTGTATGTCTGAAAATATTTTTTCTACCTTCACGAGTGAATGCTCGTTTGACTTGGTTCAAATTTTAGACTACAAATGGCTTTTTTCTCTTAGAATACTAAGGATGTTCTATTACCTTCTAACAATCAGTGTTGCTAATGTAAAATCTGATTCTAATCAATCCTGTTTATTTGTAGGTTGTTTTGTGTCTAAAAGATTTTAGAATATTTTTGCTTTACTGAGAGCCTGAAATTTCACCAGTATTTAAAAATTTGTCTAGTTTTATTTTGTTTATTTGTCTCGATTTCTCTGCAGCCAGTGGTACTTGTGGTGGGAGGCCCCTTGACTGTCTTCACCTCTGGGAAATTGGATTTTTCATCTAGAAAATTCCTTATTCATCCTATTTCCTTTTTTTAAATTTTTACTTATTTACTTATCTATCTTTAGAGGGGAAGGGAAGGAGAGAAGGAGAGAAATATCAATGTATGGTTGCCCCTCGTGTGTCCCCTACTGGGAACTGGCCTGCAACCCAGGCATGTGCCCTGGATGGGAATTGACCCACCATCCTTTGGTTCACAGACCCGTGCTCAATCCACTGAGCTACATCAGCCAGGGCTATTTTCTTTTTTTAAAGATGTATTTATTTATGTATTTATTTTTACAAGGAGAGGAAGGGTGGGAGAAAAGGAGGGAGAGAAATATCAATGTGTGGTTGCCTCTTGCACCTCTTCCCAGCTCCCCCCCCACCGCACCAGGGACCCAGACTACAACCCACGCATGAGCCCTGACTGGGAATCAAACCAGTGACCCTTTGGTTCATGAGCCAGCACTCAATCCACTGAACCATGCCAGCCGGAGCACATCCTATTTCTTCTTTATAGAGCTTTTGATGGCTGCTGAAGTCTTTTAATTATGCATCATATCCAGCTATTCAATAATAGTTGATATTGCTATGTTCTTTTGGGCTAAGAGACATTTTTGATCTTTTAGCTCACTGTTTTGATGATTGAATCTTCTATACTTAGTCCACCTATTGAACTTTTAAAAGATAAAGGGTTTTTTAAATGTTTATTCTTCATTTATTTATCATTTACTGTATTTTTTCCATGATCATTTATCCACTTATACCCCTCCCTCCCACACTGTTGCCCTTGTCCATGCGTCCTTTTTCTTTTTGCTCAGTCCTCCACCTCCGAACCCCATTGCCCCCCAGCTGTCATCCTGCTCTCTCTCTATCCTGTCTCTGTTTTGTTAATTCAGTTTGTTCATTAGTTCAGTTCACTTTTTAAAATAACTTATTATAGGTATAATGTACATACAACAAAATGGTCATATTTTAAGTAGTTAGATGGGCTTTCGCAAATGCATGCACTGTGTATATAGAAAATATGCCATTCCAGTTTGGACATTTTCATCACCTCCCTGTTTCCTTGGTTTCAATTCGATCAATACTACCCATTCTCCTCACACCAGGCAACTATTGACATAAAATTTATCATTGTAGATTAGTTTTGCACATCCTAGAATGTTATATAAGTAGAATTACATACTATGTAGTCATTTATGTTGGGCTTTTTTGTTAACTCTAGTGTCTTTATGATTCAGCCATGTTGTTGCATATAATAGTAGTTTGTTTTTGTTTCCGAGTAGTGTTCCAGTACATGAATATATAACAATTTATTTATCATGTCAACGGTTGACACATATTGACTTATCTCCCATTTCAGGATAATATGAATGAAGCCACTGTGAATATTTGCTTACAAGTCTTTTTGTGGGCACATAGTTTTACACCTACTGGGTAAATACCATGGAGTAGAATTGCTAGGTGGTGTGGGAAATATATGTTTAATTTCCTATGTTCTACCAAACGGTGCTCTAAATCAGCAAGGTATAAGTGTTTCATTTGCTCTATACCTTTATTATTTACTGTTGCCAGGTTTTAGCATTTTAGCTGTTCTATTGGTATTTATAGTGGTGTTTCATTATGGCTTTAAGATACATGTTCCTAATGTGTAATGATGTGCATTCTTCCACGCACATTGTGGCCATTCATAGTTTTCCTCGGGATGTATGTTCAAAACTTTTGCCCATTTTTAAATTGAGTCATTTCTCTTCTTACTGATTTGTAAATATTCTGGTTACATGTCCTTTATGTGTGTTACTAATAATAGTTACTTTCTTTTCCCCTACTGGTGGTTTGACTTTTTATTTTCTTAATAGTGTTTTTTTTTTTTGAAAAGTACTGCCTTTGGAAGAACACAAAATTTTAATTTTGGGGAAGTACAATTTATAATATTTTCTTTTTTGGTTAGTGCTTTCTATGCATAATGCAAAGAATTATTCAAGGATCTTTTTTCCCAGTTACTTGGTAACATTATTCAGAGATCATAATCTTAATCTTTCAGGCCTTTTGCCTCATGTCTGAAACAGTTGTTTCATACACATTTCCAGTTTTCTAGTTGTCTCCTGCAGGAGGGTTTTTCTGGTGCTACTGATTCTATCATGACTGAGAGTGGAAACTATCCATCTGTGGTAGATTCGACACGCTCACAAATCCTTTGCTATTCCTCCCATTGAGAAGTGGAATGCCATTCTCTATCTTTGAATCTAGTTGGCCTTAGTTTTGCTTGACCACTAGACTGTAAGCAGAAAAGATATTCTTGGATTTCTAGGATTCGGTCCTAAGACTCTTTGTAGTTTCCACTTGGGTTTCTTGGACTCTTTATTCTGGAGAAGGAAGCCACTATGTATTGACTTTCCTGAGACAGCCATGCCGAAGGCAACTTGTAGGTGCTTTAGTTGGCAGTTCCAACTAAGTCCATTCCTCCAGCCATCCCAAGGCACCCAGCATGAGAATGTATCAGTCTTGGAAACTCTACGGCAGTTTATCTGCCAGCTCCGTTGATGACACAAGGAATAGAAAAATCACCCAGCTGAGACCTGCCCAATTCCAGGACCCACAAAATGGTGAAATATGAGGTATTTCAACATAGTAGTAAAATGGTTGTGGATAGCCAGAAGAGAGGTAGTTTATGTAGCAATAGATATCTAGAACATTACTAGTCACATATTGTAACTTGCAAGATTTTTTAGTTGTTTGAATAGCAATTTTCCTTAAGTTGATTTTTAGTAACAATTTCCCCAAATGTTTAGTGATTCTTGGTTCTCTTTGGGGGTTGGGTAGGACCTGTGGCTAAACAGGGTTTAGGAATAGATTGAGTTTGAATGTGAGGGCAGGGTTCCCTCTTGTTCCTTGGGAATCTTAAATTATCTGTCATTTTTTACTGCTTTTTTTTTTTGGTCCCAGAAAACTGGAGAGAACAGTATCTTCAAATTTTGTACCAGAGAGAGTAGCTGACTTATCTGTTCCCTTTTTCCCCTCTCCCTCTCTCCTGTGAAATGGAGGTTTGGAGTCACTTCATTGCTCTTCCTTCTCCAGCTCTGACACCCCTCACACTAACACTCCAGGCAGATGGTTTGCCTCGGGGAAGGGGCGCAGACAGCAGTCGCTACCCTTTATGATTTCCAGGGGGAGAGGAAAAGCTTCGACTCGTGTAGCTTCTTCAAAGGCCACAGTGGAATGAATTACCCTGACAGCTGTGCCAAAGCTGCTCGACTTTTCTTTTATGTTGACGCTCCTCTTAGTGTGTATCTGGAATGCCTCTTATTTTTGCAGCGGGGTTATATTATATTCACACTTAATTTTTCAGAATTTAATTATGTGATAGGGAGAACATAAGAAAATGCAGTTTTTGGAATATGGCTGCTGACTTTGCCTATCATTCTATTTAATACATTTTGTCCCAGAATGCGCAAATCGGGGATGGGGGATGTAGATCTGCCGTTCTTTCCATCAGATTTGGTGTCCATGTGGCCCTTGTAGTAAAAGTATTCACCATATTTAGTATGACAATAATGATTAAAGACACAGCTTTGTCCCATAGAGCATAGCTTCTAAATGTAAGCCAAGCATTTTTTCAGGTGTTTAACCAAAGAAATAGTATTCTAGACCACTGTTAAAGGAAAATCATTTGTGCTAGACGCTTAACCAGTATTTCAATTGTCTGCCTTCTAAAACGCTTTTTAAGGATAATTTTTATTGACTTATATATTTTTAAAAAGTAGGTAATCTGCAGTTTTTATAAAGACGGTCCTGTGGAGCAGAACACAATAAAGCTTCAGGTATATAACACAACTACCTTAGATGGAAGTGGAAAGCATCCAAGTCGCTACATCTCGACAGCTCTGCAGGGCAAACTGTGAACAGTAATACCCCTGTTGCTGGGGAAGCTCACCTGGCTGTCAGTCCCACAAGGGTGTTGTGCCCCTGGTAACACTACCTGTGGACAGAGAGAACTCAAGGTTTTTACTTCTTTTTGCCAGTGCTCCCCACTTTTTATTCCCTCTTGACCACTTTCTATGTTTCTGGAGACTTTGGTTAGGTTTCTAAAGTTCACCAGATGCAAACGAACTCGTGATCACCCCCCACGCATGTTCCTGAGTGCTTATGGAAAGAATAGGTCAATTGCAGATCAATTGCCCAGGGCTGTTTTAACCAGTGTTCTAAGGCCCTAGCAGGCCCTAGCCTCCTGAACACTGTTCCCCAAGCAAAACAATGCATAATGTGTCACATTTTACATTAAAAAAGAGTACAGTGAAAATAAAGCCCATTTCAATGGTAATTTTGATTATAAATATTTTTTGCTTATAAAATACAAATCTCCTCAAGTATTTTTCTCCTGATTATGTTTTAGGCTGGGTGAAGTTTTTATTTATTGGCTCTTATTTCCATTCAATTACCCATACTCTTTTTTTTCTTCCTCAAACTTTTGGTCAGGTGATAACAAAATTTTTGTTTTCTTAGCACAGTTATCCTTTATAAGTGAAACTTCCAGATTTTTTTGGAGAGGTTAAGGAATTCGGGAGAGAGTTTGTGTCCAGGCTGTCGTATTTAGCTGAGGGTCAGCTTTGTCTTCGGTGTTGATGATTATATGTCTACACTCACAATTTTGGGACTTCCAGGAGGCAGTTCGGCTTCCCTGCCCCTCTCGCCCTGCATTTTACAGTTTCAGGAAGAATTCCTGCACTAGCTGTTCTCTCAAAACCTACTGGGTTGGCCAAAAAGTCTGTTAATGTTTTTTCATACAACAGCTTTAGTAGTACTTAACTTTAGTTGTCTTTAACTTCACTCGAAACAATTTTGTTAGGTTCTTTTGTGACAGCTGTCATATCAGCATGCACATAAAAAATTATCATAATTGGAGAATTTTTGTGCAGCCATTTTAAAATTGAAGATGGAAGAAAATATACAACATTTTGGCATATTTTGCTTTATTATTTCAAGAAAGATAAAATTGCAACTGGAATGCAAAAAGAAAGGTTTGTGCAGTGTATGGACAAGGTGCTGTGACTGATCAAATGTGTCAAAAGTGGTTTGCAAAGCTTCTTGGTATATTGACATTTTGGACAAATAATTCTTTGCTGTGGGGCTACCTTATGCATTAAAAGGTGTTTAGCAGCACCCCTGGCCTCTACCCACTAGAAGCCAATAGTGGGAGATAGCCAATATACTCAAAATAGCCAAATTGATAGTTATTAGTGAAAATGTATCTTTTATTTTACAGAAAAAACTAAACAGACTTCTTGGCCAACCCAGTAATTTCTGTTCCTGGTGTTCGGTTTAAAGTTGTTCCTGCCTTACCCAGTCTCCCAGGACGGGGAGAGTCCCTGGGCCAGGCCTCCCTCCTGTTCCTGTCCGCAGGGCCTGTGGTGGAGGCAGCTGCCTCTGGAGTTGACTGTGGTCCCACATCCCCTTGCTTTCAGCCTCAGCCACACAGGTCTCCTTTCAGTGCTTTGAACTGAAATTCATGCCCAGTTTTGCTTCATAGTCATACGCATGCTTTTTTTTCTATGTCTAGAGCAGCCTGTTCTCTCACACTAACTCCCATAGTTATTGTTTTGCCATTTTCAGGTGTCTGCTCAAATACCACTTTCTCCCAGAGCTCTTCCCTGACTCCCTGTGTAACCTCGGTCCCAGAGCATCATATACATTTCCTTCATAGCACTGTTTACAGTTTGCAACTGTATATTTCCTTGTATTGATCATTTTATTACTGCATTACCTTTTGAGGCCACTAGGACTATGCCCCTAGGATCTTGTCTGTTTTGCTGATCCTTGTTTTCTGAGCTACTAGCCTAGTGTGCATATGAAATGGTGAATGAGTAATTAGACTACTGGTAAGTATTCTGTGATAATTTGACTGATGACCCTGGAATGATGAAGAAGAATGATATTTCTTTTTTGGGGGGTTTCTGACATTAGTAGTAATATAGTGCAACTACTTATATCTATAGCACTGAACAATCTGTATATGGCTATATGAGTATAAAATGACATTAAAATTAGATGACAATTTTAACATGGAGGACACTGAGTTAAAGATTTCTTAAAGCGGATATTCTGTCCTAGTAACATTGCATTTAACAACCTCAACTCACCTATATGTCTGTGAACCACCATATATAAATGACAAGATGCTTTGTTTCCATTCCTTGGGCTTTGTTAATGATAAATAATATCAGTGTGAGTCACGGTTCTTTAGGCAACAAGAATATGGCTGCATGAAGTCAATTAATATTGATATAATAGGGTCTATGAATTTGAATGAATCTGAATTTGCTTTATAAATTGTACAATTAATCATTCTCCCCTGTGTTATAGGCACAGTATAGTACAAAGGGTCCACTTATGTTAACTAATTTTATAATCCTACAAATCCAATGGTATTTTGGTTAGGGATTTTAGCAAAAACAAAAAAACAAGTAAGTCTACTCTGATTAATTTAAGCAGCAAAGTGAATTAAAGTAAATCACAGTGTCAGAGTTGCTATGTGTCCCATCTGTTCAGTACAGTTCTAGTTTATCCTTGACATTATTAATAGCATCCCCTTTCACTCCCAAATGTGTCTTCGTTCAAATGATAAACTGTGTGGTCCCCTACACAGGACCATTGGGAAAGCTGGAGAAACAGATTAAGCTTCCCAAAACAGCACCTTGTGACACATCACAGGAGTGCAGTAACAAGGGGGTTATCATTTGTCACCACCATGAACCCCAGAAACACTCCACAGATCTGTCCTGTGAAGGAAGCTGCCACTGACTCCAAAACCGTATTTCATGGGCTGGAGAGGAAGCCTCCGTCACGGCCTCTTCCTCTGGTGACTTTCACACCAGCAAAAAGTGAATTTCCCATGCAGACCCTGTTTTCCCACATGGCAAAAATCAGGTGACTTCTTGCACTATTTGTAGAAAAGATTCCACCTGGGAAAAAGAAGCTTTAGAAAATAGGAAACAATCAAAAGCCAGAAAAATATTTAAAATACTTATGAGCAGTCACAAAACATAGATGTAAACCCTTTATCTGGACATACATTCATTTTCCAAACTTAAAACAAAAATAGCAACTAAAACTATTGTTCCCACCAAATAAGTGACAATCTTCAAACAAACAAACAAACAAACAACCCCCCCCCTCCACAGATGAGGAGACTCTAAGACTATTTAGTGCAATCTTTTCTAGGTCTAATGTGTGGAGTGATGATTATGTTTCCTCAAACTACCCCTACCGTCCTCTGTTTACTGGGACAGAGAGGAAGGCAGTGATCGAATCCATAGATAGATTCCAGCAGCAATCCAGGGGCTAGCTTGATTCTTCTCTCCTACATGACAGCATCCTTATGATGTGAAACTCAACTGAATGTGAAACAATTCTTTGTCGTTCTGCAAGGCCCATCTATCTCTCTCCCATGTGGCCACATGGGGGGCAGAGGCCACATGGGTGAATTAGATGAGAATATCATAATTACCAGTGGTGCATCTTTAAGTCTTTAGTAATGGTGCTGATCTCTAAGTGTACCAGAGGCGTGGCACTGCTTTTGATTTAACATTTTGGGAGCGCAGGCAGCCCTAGAGACTTAACATTTGGCTATTTCTATCATTATTTAAACTTTGATTCTAGGGGTCAAGGGCCAGCGTGGAGGCTTTGCCAGTTGCTAAGTATTTCTATTCACACTCTATTTTGAGAACTGGGAAGACAAGGTGGTTTTGTGGAAGCACAGGGTCCACTCTAAGACTGACTAGGCTGTCAAAACCCTCTTTTTACATGGCCCACACGCCCCCGTTGTAAAAGCCTGGGTTTCCGTAAACTGACTGCAGCTCCTGGCCAGCGTTCAGGGACCCCCCAGGGAGTTGCCTGTCGTGGCGGGGCACAGTCATCCTGCGAAATGGCTGCAGATCCCACTGGAGGAGGCCGGGAGAAGGGCTGAGGCATGACTTACGTGCGGTGTCACCTGAGGGCCTTTCCTGAAGGGTTTTCTGGGCTCCCTTGTTCACTGAAGGGCTTTAGGGGCTGTGAACTGGCCCCTATTTGGTTGTGGGGGTTTTGACTCCATCATAGCAGCTCGCTGTAAACCTCTGGCCTTTAGAAACAGGGGTTTGTTTTGCTTGGTTCTTGTTTATTTTGTCTTGTTTTTAGATCAAAAGGGGTTTTAGTGGGTTGCCCCTATATCTTTGGACTGGGGAATCCCAGGATCAGTTCCCACTATCAAAGGTCACTTTGTTAACATCGAATGATGATTGTGCTGGCCCGATGACCTGTTACCATAACCATGTCTGCTTTGTCTCTTGAAGTTAAGAACTGCTGCCAGCCTTCCATCAGCCAAAGGTCTGCCCCTCAGAGAGCCCATTTCCCTGGCAATGCCCGTGCCCACAGCACACAGCACTTTTCCCAGATGCTGGCCCACTCCTCACTGAAGGGTGTGTTCACAGTGTGGTGGAAGGGGTTTCTCCTGGACTCTTTTGAGGGTCACAGTGTGAGTGTGTGTATCTGGATGTGTATGAGTGCTTTACACATTATAAATAGGCACCAGCGTTTTCTTATTTATCCCAAACCTTGGTATTTTTTCCCCTTCATAACATCAGGCAGCTTTTTTACATCTTCATTTAGGGAAGACCACTGCTGATTGATTGCAGGTTGCAGTAAACTAACTGAGCCAAATTTTAAACTCTAATGATTTGACCTAGCGTGTTGGCTCCCAAACCTGTAAGAAGCACACTCCTGTCAGTAACTCAGACCAATGTAGATTTATGGTCACTGACCTAAGTACTATCTCAGGAGCTGATGCTGTGGAACCGGCTATCTCAAATTCAGTGCCATAAATTTGTTTTGGTTAGGCTCCTGGACTCTGGGAATTAGGAATTCACAAAGGGAACAATGGCGACAGCTTGTCTTTGTTCCATAACATTTGAGGCCTCAGCTGGAAAGATTTGAAACTGAGGTGAGAAGATGACTGGCCTGCCTCCTCACCTGTCTGGAGATTGATGCTGGCTGTTACCTGGGATCACAGCTGAGGCCACGGGCTGGGAGCCCTCTGTGTGGCCTCTTCGTGTGGGAGTTGGGGATACCACAGCATGGTGTCCAGATTAGGGATGAACATCCCAAAGACAGCCAGGCAGAAACTATTACATGTTATGACCCAGTCTCAAAGTCGTGTAACTTTACTTTTGCCAGTCACAAGCCCCCTTGAATTCGAGAGGAAGGGACAAGAGACCTGAGTTCTTGCTGGGAGGATCAGCAAAGAGGAGTCTTCCCCTGGGAGATGTTGTTCTGTCATCATAGAAAATCTATGCAACAAGCATCCTCCAAATCCATTCCCACTTATATTCCCCAGGTTTTTGCTGATATAAGTCAGCAAGATCTTGCTTACTGTGTGCCTGAGTGCATCTATACTTTCAGGTGTGTAAGCTTTCTTGTTCTCGGTTCACCTTTGTAATAGGCCGCTGGAAATGTCTAATTAGGAGCCTCTAGGCAACATGGACTCCCCAGGGAAGGGGTTGAGGAGAAGTAGCTTTCTCTTACAAAGTAATTGCCTCTGTCTAGGCCATTACATGGAATTGAAGAAAGGCAAGAACAGCCTCATCAACAGATCAGGAAGGACTGCTTCAGCTGGCACAGGAAGGCTCGGTGAAGTTAGGAAATTTGGAGCAGGACGAATCAGACTCCTCCCATATGCCCATTCTAATTAGGAGACAGAGTGCTGAGGCTACTACTCCCTAAACAATACCTTCATTTTCATGTAAGAGAAGAGACTGTGAAATAAGCTGATACAATTCAACAATGCATAGGCTAACACTGTGTGTATTTTTTCAGTTGCTACAGCCTTGTGACCACATAAGGCGCTCTTTAAAAAAAGTTAAGTTTATCGGGGCAACAACAGTTAATAATATTATGTAGGTTTCAAATGTACAATTTTACAATACATCATCTGTATATTCTTCCACTGTGTGCTCCTAAGTCCAGTTTCCTCTGTCACCATATCTCCGAGCCCCTCTACCTTCTTAACCATCCCCCATCTCCCTTCCCCTTTGGTCACCACCATGCGGTCAGACATTCTTTTTAGGACATGCATAGTTCTGGCTGTAATTTGATCCAGGTCATGGTCAAACTTTAAGATCTGTCTGTAGTAGAGTTCTCCAGGAAAACAGAACCAATACTATGTGTGTGTGTGTGTGCACTTATGCATACATGTATATACGTGTACACTGACTATATACCTGGGTACCATGGCCTAGCCAAGCTGACCCACACAATTAACCTGTAACAATTAGAATCACCCAGACTGATCTTCAGTCTTTTCTTCCACATGCCTTCCTACTCTTGTACAACTGCAATCACTTGGTCCCTTAGAGTCTTGCCATTGCTAGGGTTCTCATTCCATGTGACCAAATGATCATTTATGTGACTCTCTCTCCACGCTGCCATGGTCTGGATTCTCACTGCCTCTTCACCTGACCACGTCAGACCAGCAGCCACACAGTCTCACTTCCTGAAAGTCTGTTGTCCGTTACCACATCGGCCATCAATCCCTATCTTGGTTAGTGTTCTTGTTTGCAAATAACACCAATTACTCAGAGTAGTTTTAGCTGAAATAGATTAAATAAAGGATATTAGGTAGCCGAGGGGATAATTGGTAAGGTCAGAGAAACCTGCTTACTTTCTGTAAGTAAAGTCTAGAGATGCTAAAGAACTATTGAGGAAATGGCCACTACTGCTGCCAGTTCTACAGCCATGCAGCAGAACCAGCCTGGGAGAAAACTCCCAGGGGCCAAACCCCTGTGCAGAAGTCTGCAAGTGCATCACTTATGACATACATACAAAAGAATGGAACAGGAACAGTTGCTCTCTTTTTCATGCTGGTTCGAAGAAATAGTCATCCTAACGTGTTGAATACCTGATTCAAAAACAGTGGTGATAGTGCAGCACTGACTGATGTTTTTAGATAATTAGGAAAGATAATTAGGTAAGCCTCCCTCCTCAGAGCTGTGAATTAAAAGTAACTATTGTAACTACTTCTTCAAGTAACAAAAGACTCCAGATTGTTGTGGCAGGAAGGATCCTGGGATGGCCCCAAGATTCTGTCTCCTGGTATACATGCCCCCTAAAATTCCCTCCCTTGGAGAGAGAGAGAGAGAGAGAGAGAGAGAGAGAGAGAGAGAGAGAGAGAGAGAGGGGTGTGTGTGTGTGTGTGTGTGTGTGTGTGTGTAGGGAGGATAGTGAATATGATAGTGCATCATTACCATGATTGGGTTACTAACTGACCCTGAATAAATCAAATGGGAGATTATTCTGGGTGGGCCTGGCTTAATCAGATGAACTGTCTAAAAGAAGGCAAAGCATCAGTAAAAAGTTTTCCTGCTGGCCTGGGAGATGAGCAAAGAACTAAGTTGTGAGAGGAGGAGGGCAGGAGAGCCCTGGCCAACAGCCAACAAGAAAATGGGAACCTCAGGTCTATACTGCAAAGACCTGGATTTTACCAGCAATCTGGGTGAGCACGGAGGAGGGTCCTGAGCGACAGACGAGAATGTGGCATGACTGACGTGTTGATTTGAGCCGTGGGAGAACCAGAGCAGATAACCCAGTATGCCCTACTGGGCTTTGGACCTGTGGAAGCGTAGGGTGATAAATGGGTTTTAAGTGCGTGGTAATTTGTTAGGTAGCAGTAGAAAACGACTATGGTTGTGGTTAGTCACTATCACTGAGAGAAGTTTTAATTACATAAAACGCCTCTCCAAAGCTCTTCACTTTGTGTTTGCATTGGGAATGGAGACTTTCTCAGAGGTATGGGACAAAAGAAAAATAAATTCAAAATTATGTGCATGAATCCACTAAATACCTCTTTTCTTCAGGTAAAAGATCTACTACAGAAATTGACCCATTACCGGTACATTTTAAATAGTAGGTATCACATATATATAGAAAAAGACTCATTAATTTTCATACTTTTTAAGATTCTACAATTTAGAGGTTTCTGTTGCTTCCATTGTTAAAGCTGAAAGTCCATTTGTCTTTGTGAACAATGCTATGTACAGGCATATTTTTTAGTATAAGAATTCTTCATGTTAAGAAACTCAAAGCTTTATGTACTTCCTGTCAGTTTCATAATTTGAAAATCATAGTGTATGTCTTCTTTTGTATGTCCAAATCTAATTTACTGAAATAAATGGAGAGCGAGTGGTAGCACAGGTATTTTTTCATAATAACTGGATCATATTTTTAAATGATTGATCTGATTTACCAACAGGTGATTGTATTTCAAGTGTTGTTTGAAAATACCTAATGGGAAACTTTGATCAAGAGGGTGGCATAGGTAAACACAGCATGCCTGCTTACACAACCACATCAAAATTACAACTACAACAGAGAACAACCATCACTCAGAACCATCAGAAATGAAGTTGAATGGAAGTTTGACAACTATGGAATTAAAGAAACCACATCCATCCAGACTGGTAGGGGGGGTGGAGTGGAGGAACAGGCTGGTCCCACATTCATGTGTGGTGGATAAGAATTCAGGAGGGATATCCTGACAGCCAGGAGTCCTGGTCCCACACCAGGCACCTCAGTCTAGAGTTCTAGTGCCAGGATGATAAGTCCCCACAACTTCTGGTTGCAAAAACCAGTGAACATTAACTCGGAGGAAGAATCTCCTAGAGTCCCTAGCAGTTCCCTTTAAAGAACCCACATAAGGGCTTACTCAGACTCACTCCCTCTGAGCTCCAGCACTGGGGGAGCAGCGTGAAATACACCAGTGGCGTATAGGGAGGAATCAAAGTGTCTGGCATCAGGGCAGGAGCTGGGGGGAAGTTTTCTCCCAGACAAAAAAGCAGGCAGAGGCCACTGTCCTTTTTCTGAGCCCTCCCCCAATAGAGCCACAGAGCCACCAGGTAGTGACGTATCGGAGACTCCATCAGCCTCACTAACACTGTTTGCCCTGCCCTGGAGATCCTCTAGAATCCATCCCACCCAATTTATGGGCCCAACCAAACTTTTAACTGTGACTTTTCCATATGAATGGCTGGTCTTGGCTTATGCTTTACAAATTTCTAAATCCTATCAAACAAGCAACAGCTGGCCTAAGTAAGTCCCCAGCCCCCATACCTCTTGCTAAGTGTCTCCAGGCCTGCCAGTAGCAGCAGCCAGTCTTGATTCACAGCTACCCTTGGCCCGGGAATCACAAAGCCCAGAAAATATAGCAGCCACCTCAGATTGCTTTATATCTAATGCATGGTGGCCCTGGGCAGAACCCAGGTGGGGGCTGACCTTGGTCTGTACCACCCAGAATAACCCAGAGCCTGTGCGTTCAGTGGACAGCTACAGACCACATCACAGCACCGTGACCCTGTACCTGCACAGCTGATCCTCCACGGAGGGCAGAGGTTTGTGGTCAGTGGTCACAGCCAATCCCTGCCACTGACTGGCCTGGGTAAATCCCTCCCATTGGCCTGCCAAAAACAAACAAGGCTCAGCTACAAGATAAGGGTGTACTCAGCCCACACAAAGGACACAACTTGTGTACCTAGCTTGGGTGATACAGGAGGCTGTGTCACTAGACCCTACAGGACACCTAATGTATCAGGCCACGCTACCAAGACACAGAGTCATAGCGACTCTACCTAATACATAGAAACAAACACAAGGAGAGTGCCCAAATGAGGAACCAAAAAAAAACACCATGGAGACTTCCACCAAGATGGAGGCGTAGGTGGAAGCACTGTGCCTCCTCACACAACCAAGTTTAAAAACAATAAAGTTTTAGCAACAAAAACACAGCCAAACAGCAGAAAATTGAACTATATGGAAGTCTGACAACAACGAACCCTTCAGCCAAACTGGTAACGAGGGGCAGAGCCAGCAGCAGAGCGGGGTCGGGCAGGAAAGATCCACCAGACCGATCCGGGCACGGGACCCAGGCACACCTGTAGGCAGATCCCAGGTGTGGAGTAGCAGCGGGCGGACCCACTGAGGGCGCAAAGCGGTGGACTCACTGAGAACTGACCCCGGTTACACATTCGCGCGCAGATAAAACAGTGAAGGAGCGAGCGGTGAGACAGACCATGCAGGCCCCAGTGGCGGGAAGTGGCAGAGGGGACCACCATTGTCCCTCTCTGACCCGCCCGCACATACAGTATCACAAATCAGTGACCTGGGTGGCCTCCCTCTGGTGAACATCTAAGGCTCTGCTCCTCATATGTAACAGGCACGAACAGATCAAAAGATGGCTCAAGAAAAACTTAGAGCCCCAGAGCTGATAAATCTAAGTGATGAAGAAATAGCCAAACTTTCAGATGCACAGTTCAAAACATTGGTGATCAGGATGCTCACAGAACTGGTTGATTTTACTCACAAATTAGAGGAACATACGAAGGCTAAACTAATTGAAATGAATGGAAATGCACAGGAAACCAATAGTAATGGAAAGGAAACTGGGTCTCAGATCAAAGGAGTGGACCAGAAAGAGGAAAAAAATGACTAAACAGAAAAGGATGAAGAAACAAGAATTCAAAAAAATGAGGAGAGGCTTAGGAACCTTCAGGACATCTTTAAACATTCCAATATCCGAATTATAGGGGTACCAGAAGGGGAAGAGGAACAGTCATGAGTGGAAAACTTATTTGAACAAATAATAAAGGAGAATTTCCACAATCTGGCAAAGGCAATAGACTTCCAGGAAATCCAGGAAGCTCAGAGAGTCTCAAAGAAGTTGGACCCAAGAAGGAACACACCAAGGCACATCAGAATTATATTAGCCAAGATTAAAATGAAGGAGAGAATCCTAGAAGCAGCAAGAGCTAAGGGGACAGTCACCTACAAAAGAGTTCCCATCAGACTGTCAGCTGGTTTCTCAAAAGAGACCTTACAGGCAAGAAGGGGCTGGAAAGAAGTATTCCAAGTCATGAAATCCAAAGACCTACATCCAAGATTACTCTATCCAGCAAAGCTTTCATTTAGAATGGAAGGGCAGATAAAGTGCTTCTCAGATAAGATCAAATTCAAGGAGTTCATCATCACCAAGCCCTTACTATATGAAATGTTAAAGGGACTTACCTAAGAAAAAGAAGATAAAAAAGATGAACAGTGAAAGGACAGCAAACTCACAGTTAGTAAGAACCACACCTAAAACAAAAGCAAACTAAGAGGATAGCTAGATCAGGAGCAGAACCATAGAAATGAAAATCACATGGAGAGTTAGCAACAGGGGAGTGGGAGGAGGAGAAGGGGGGAGAAGGTACAGAAAATAAGTAGCATAGACGGTAGGTAGAAAATAGATAGGGGGGAGGGCAAGAATAGTAGGGGAAATACAGAATCCATAGAACTTGAGACATGTGGTCATAAACTAAAGGGGGGAATGGTGGAGGAGGGGGTGTGCAGGGTGGAGGGGAATGAAGGGGGAATAGAACAACTGTAATGGCATAATCAATAAAATATACTTAAAAAAAAAGAAAAAAAAACCACCATGGCCCAAAGGAAAGAATATATCAAAATTCCAGAAAAAGAACTAAATAAAAGGGAGATAAGCAATCTGTCAGATTCAGAGTTCAAAAGAGTTCACTGGTTATAAGGATGCTCGAGGAATTTAGTGAGGACCTCAACAACATAGAAAAAATCTAGTTGGAAACAAATGATATACTAATTGATATGAAGAATAATTTACAGGGAAACAATGGTAGAGTGGATAAAGCTGAGAAGCAAATCGATTACTTGGAACATAAGGAAGCAAAAAAAACACACAATAAAAAAAAAGAATTAAAAAATGAGGATAGTGTAAGAAGCCACTAGGACAACTTCAAGAGATCCAACATTCACATCATAAGGGTGCCAGAAGAAGAAAAGAAAGAGCATGGAATTGGAAATGTATTTGAAAAATAATGAAAGAAAACTTCCCTAATTTGGTGAAGGAAATAGATATGCAAGTCCAGGAAGCAAGAGAATCTGAAACAAGATGGATGCAAAAAGTCCTACTCCACACACATCATAATTAAAATGCCATAGGTTAGAGATAAAGAGAGAATCTTAAAAGCAGCAAGAGAAAATCAGTTAGTTACCTATAAGGGAGCTCCCATAAGACTGTGACATGATTTCTCAAAAGAAACCTTGCAAACTAGAAGGGATTGGCAAGAAATATTCAAAGTCCTGGAAGGAAGGGACCTACAGCCAAGATTGCTCTACCCAGTGGAGATATCATTTAGAATTGAAGGGCAGATAAAGAGCTTCCCAGACAAGAAAATACTAAAGGAGTTCATCATCACCAAACCAGTATTATATGGTATGTTAAAGGGAATTATTTAAGGAAAAGAAGATCAAAACAATGAACAATAGTAATAAATACATATCTATCAACATTTGAATCTAAAAAGCAAACTAAGCAAACAAGAAAAACAGAGAGAGAATCATGGACACAAAGCATTCTGATGGTTGCCAGAAGGGAGGGGAGTAGGGAAATGGGTGAAGAGCTGAAGGGATTAAGAGGTACAAACAGGTAGTTAAAGAATAGCCATGGGGATGTAAAGTACAGCATAGGAAATGGAGTAGCCGAAGAACTTACATGCATAATTTATAGACATGAACAATGGTGTGGGGCTTGCCTGAGGGAGTGTGGTGTGCCGGGTGGAAGTGGAAAAGGGGGAAAATACTGGGACAACTGTACTAACATAATCAATTAAAAATGTGCATAAAAATACCTAATGGCTGTATAATAGAATGTTTAATCATGCTTTGTAGACCTATCCCAATTCGAAGGCTTCAATGTGGTAAACCTCTATATCCTCTGCGAATGTTTATCTGATCACTTAAAAGTTAGAAATTGCACTTGGCTGTGAGTAACAGAAACCAGGAAAACAGAAGCTTAAACAAATAAAGGCTTTTATTTTCTTTTCACTATGTGATGCCTGGAGCTAGGCACTACAGGGCCGTTACCTGCCATGAACATAAGCCAGGTTTTTTCTGTCTTTCCGTCCAGCCATCATCAGTGGATGCTTCTTGCCTCACAAGCCCAAGCTCATTGCAGCACTCCTAGCATCACATCTACTTTCCAGGAAGAAAGTAGAGAAAAGGCAAGAGAAAATAATTGTTGATTGAATGTGCACTGCTTCTAAATAGGTTTCCTAACGTTCTCACCCACTGATATTCACCACATTTCATTGGTCAGAACACACGGTCACTTCTCTCTGCAGGGGGATGTTGTTATGAGATTTAGTTATGTTGTTGTTGTTGTTTTAGACAATCACTTTTGTGTCTCAAATGGAAGGAGGTAAGAATAGAAAAAAATATGTATTTTTGCCACAGATAGTATAGACAAAATTTAGTATTACTTAAGTAAGAAAAGCAATTTGGTTTATCCAACTTTGCACTGGCAAGCAAAAAACGATTTCAAAATTTCAATGGTAGATGGGGTACTATAAAATAATATGACAATGTAACACAATAGTATTGTCTTGATATTAGAAAGTTTTTTAAATCTTTGGAATTATTCAAAGAAAACAGGGAGTTATAAATAAATTCCATAGGAAGAGCTAACTCATGATTGCATGGTCAAAAATCCAATGTACCTTTTTTTGTTAACTGATGATTCTCATTAAGTACAATTTTGAATCGTAAATAATAATTTTTTACAGTTTTGAATTATAATCACTTTTATTTCTAAAATAAAAATTAATATTAATATTCCAGTTTTTATGGACATTTATATGGTAATAAACCAGGTGTTCTAAGGAAAAAAACCTGTGGAGTGATAACAAACAGATGAACAATACGATGAAAAATTCTAATACTGAGCCCTGGCTGGTGTAGCTCAGTGGATTGAGCATGGGCCTGCAAACTGAAGGATCACAGTTCAATTCCCAGTCAAGGCACATGCCTGGGTTTTGGGCCAGTTCCCAGTGGGGGATGCACCAGAAGTAACCATACATTGATATTTCTCTCTCTCTCCTCCTCTTCCCTTCTAAAGATAAATAAAATGTTAAAAAATTGTAACACTGAGATGTGCTCTATAAATAATGAAGATGCCATTTTCTTGAACAGTTGAATAACTGTTTCAATACCATTTTCTTGAACAGTAGAATAACAGTTGATTCAGCTGAGATTGACTGAGTTTTAGGTACAGGCTCGGTACAGTCGGGTAATTTATTTTTGCCTGCTGAGGAAGCAGGTTAGTTTCAGTGGAGTTTGATTTTGGGTGGGAAGGAAAATGTGCATGCTCATACTTACTTCATCAACTATCATTCAGCATACCAGCAAAAAAAATATCTCTAGAAGATAGCTTTTTTCACATCTACTCAAATATATTTAGTCTACTAACAAGTATGGAAGATATATCTGTGCCTTTGGTTTTCTTGTCTGTAAAATGGGAAAAAGAATTATACCTACTTTCTAGAGTTGAAGAATTCATACAATTGATCTGTGAAAATTGCATAGAATGGTGCTGGTATACAGTAAGTGTTATAAGTTTGCTATCATTAGTCATCAGGAAAAATCCAAACAAGGTTAAGAACATCCATTCTTGGGTGGAGTTAGTATGAGGTTGTTAAGTGGTGATTTAGTCCTCTCGGTGAGGATGAGGAATGGTGGTTTAAGATTAAATTTCTTCCTTGCATTGTTTTTGTTGCCCTGATGAGGCCAATTCACTCGTTTACACATGGGTCTTAGCAAGACTGTTGGAGAAGGACTGAGTCAACAGGAACTGGATCTCATTATTTGAACCCTGCGTTTCCTGTGCTTAGTTGTAAAGCCTCTTTCATCCTTATCGGTTATAAGTTTTCTGCCTTTACCTCTCACAGCTATAAATTCCCCGCTGAACATACTAAAGAGAAAGAAACCAGCGCTTCCAGAAAGTGCGTTAACCATTAAGCTCCCCGTGGAGGCGGAATTAAAGGGCCTGGAGCATACGCTCAATCGTTTTAAGGGCAAAACTTAAAAAAAAAAGGCACATGTCACCTTCTCACATTCCCTTGGCTAGCACAGTGGTCACACGGCTTCCTCTAGCTATAGGAATGGCTAGGTAAGGTGGTGGTCTTTAACTAAGTAACCTGTGCCCAGCTAAAACTCTATTATTATGGAAAGGGAGAATGGATATTGAGAGATAACTGGCAATACGTCTTACTGACCCCACTACATCATGGCATTTGGGAGAGGAGAAAATTGTAACTCAATACAAAAGGCACAGGACGGTTTTAATCCCATTCGTGGGGGCTGCTGAAATGCTCCATGAGCAGAGCTCAGCCTGATTGCTGTGGGTGAAATGCAGGGCTTGCAGAAGGGAGGTTGGGCTAATGAAGTCTATAATTCCTCTGTATAATTGTATAAAAGGCTATTTTTCTCTTGGGTTGGAAAATTTTACAGATGAGATTGGCTTTAGGAAAGCGAATTTTTGTTTCTTCTTGGATGTGTGTATGTGAATGCACGTGTGTGTGTGTTTTTTAAAAAGGCCCAGGAACAGGCAGGAATGGAGATAGAGGATGAAGGGGTATAGCCTCACTTTACATTTGCAGAGGGACCCTGAGATGGACAGGGTGTGGAGCCCTGGAGCCTGCCATAAACTGTCCTCTTGTCCCCTGCTCCCCACTGTGGGCCATAGTCTCAGAGTGCTGCTATGGATTGCTTATACTATGGATCATCCTGTGTGTGTGTGTGTTGGGGAGGAACAATATGGGTGTGGTTGGGACAAATTCTAGGGTAAATATAATTTACCTACGGAGTAGTGTGTACTTATTGGTGCAGCGAAGGGTTGTGGAGGGGCCCTCTCTAAAGACCTCAAGAGACCGAAGCAAGGCTAGTAACCAGAGTTTGTCCATAGAAAGCCCCTTTCATGGGTTTAAAAATCTCTTTTTCTTAGACTCTGGAAATAATTATAGTCAGCATCTGGCTGTAGGTATAGCCCCTAAACTTTGTTACAGTCTGTTCACAGAGTGGCCTTGGGAATTAGGGATGATGTGACACTGGAAGGCCCTGTGTTCTCTGTGACTCCATCCTTTGAGACCAGCACCACCAGTGGTGCAGCCTTGTTGCAAAGGAAAAGAGTGGCCCTGGAGTTCTAGGATCAGCAGAAAAGCCAATGGGGAGCAAGACAGAGGGTTTTGGAGTCAAGTTTAGTGGACAGACAGGTCATAGCCACATGTTTTCCAGAAAGAAAATAAGACAGGCTCCAGATTTTGAAAGATAAATATTTAAATGCTTATTTTTCCTAATGCAAAGTGGAAAAATATCTTAGATATCAGTGGGTAGGGGGAGGGACAGGATGGTACCAGCAGACAAGAGGGCTGGGGTACCAGGGAGCAGAAACCGGGTCTCACACGTTGTTAATGAAGACAGGATGGCCAGTCTAGAGTGGTTAGGTGAGTGTCGTGTGGATACAGCTGACCCTGGAGTCCAGGCTGCACTGGGGAGACCAACGTGTTGGATGAAGCACACTTACGATTTGGGAAGGAGACAGGGACCTGGAGGGTGCCCTGTGGGCACAGAGCAACTGGCGTGGGAGTGCTGAAGCAGAAGTGGATGGTCAGAGGTGGTGGTCAGCGAGGGAGCAGTGGTCACATCATGAAGTCTGCCTTGGACTTAAGTAAATCAGGCATGACCTTATGAGCAGCACATCTTCAAAAAGTTGTGGTCACAACAGTGAATGGGAGTAATATGTTTTGGTAGAAAATATTTCTTTATGCTCAAGACCTGACATTCCTTCATTATGGAGAAGAGAGAAAACTTTCCTGACAATACACAGATTGGCGCTGGCTTACAGGTGATGAATGGCCCACTTGGGTGAACTCTTTGCTTTCCCTATAAGAGGATATCCTTGGGCCATTTCATCCAAGAAGTGTTTCTCGGACTCGGTGATCAAAAGAATCACCTGGGTTTCATTCCAAGCCAGTTGAATTACAATCTGCAGAAGAAGAGGATCTAAAAACCTGCATTCTTAACAGGGGCTCCTGTTAACTCTTTGACCAGGCACATCGGGAAGCATGATGTTCTCTAAGCTGTGGCCACAGAGTTAGAACCTGGGGTGGTGCTGTGGGCAGTAAGCAGGCAAAGTGGCTGGACTTAAGACGTAGGAGGAGACTGGCACCTGGCCAGGAATGGAAGTTAGACTGAGATGAGGAACATAGAAATCCAAAGAGGAGCAGAAACTCGTTGGTGGAATTGAAAATTCTTTACTTTCATCGTTTTGCTGTCAGGGCCTCACTTACTCGAATGTAAAACAATGGGTTACCCTGCTTTTAGGACCCCTGGGGGAAGGCTCATCGCTCACAGGCTTATCACAATTTACTCTTCAGCCAAAGCAAATCTACTTGGATTTACTTGCTCTTTGGGCTTCTCTATTAGATTTCATTTAAATAGAATGTCCAGTACCATTTTTTCCCAAAGTTTGAAAATTACTGCATTAAATGATTTCCCAGGTCCTGATAGCTCTAGGGTATTAAATGTGTCTGCAGCAGCAAAGCCAACAACACAGGTCATTAGCACAGAAAAGAGCACCAGGGGCCTTAGGAAGCAGGCCACATCTTGAGGCCTAGTTGTTGTTTTTTTCTATGGACTCCTGCTGTTCAAGCCTGCTGGCTTCCTTGTTATGGGCTGACATTTAACTGGAGAGGAAATAATTGTGGTATCTCCATGAATATTGCAACTGAAATAGAAGACATAAATATACCCCAAAGGTTGTTTGTCATTGTGTAGACAAAATAATTATCTGGATTTGCCCCCTTTTCACTAGCTATTTTAGTATCAAGTAGCTATAGTCAAATGTAAGTCCTGTTGAGTGACCTGGTGTAAGACCAGCTGTGCATTCAAAAGTGGCTGTAGCCAGCAGCAAGCCAGGTGCCTGGTGCTAGAGCTTGTCAGAGTTTAGAGAGACCACTTCCTGTATTTGGACACTGCACACTAGTACATCTTCAGAAACAAGTGCCTGTTTACAAATGGACATAACCTTTGCCTTCCTACTCACCCTTCAACCCAGAGAAAAGACTACTAAGTTTATGTGACAAAACTTGGGTTCAAGTTCAGCTCTCAGCTTACGAACGTACCTTGGACAAATCACCTATCTTATCTGAAGTGGGGGATGATAGTACTACTTTGCAGCACTGCTGTGA
The DNA here is from genome assembly GCF_021234435.1 of Artibeus jamaicensis. Taxonomy (NCBI): domain Eukaryota; kingdom Metazoa; phylum Chordata; class Mammalia; order Chiroptera; family Phyllostomidae; genus Artibeus; species Artibeus jamaicensis. The sequence continues at coordinate 11,931,155 of NW_026522046.1, read as the reverse complement.
GGATTAAGTAAGATAATGCATATGAAAGCATTTTATAAATAGCATAAAATCTTACAAATATAAAGGTGCATTTATCATAATATGAATAATGGCACCATATTCAAGCAAACAACATTAGGAGAAAAACACTGTCACATTCATAAGCCATACAAATGCTTTTATGCATAATCAGACAGTATGCATTCACAAACATATCCGTTCATTCATTTGTTTACTCACTAGTTCCTGCCCATATAGCACCAGTCCCTGTGGGAGATAAGAGGTACATGAAGGGAAAATGGTTGGATAAAAAGTACATTTATGGTTTGATGACCATATAGTTCAATGTCTACTGAGCCAGGGCTATGTTCCAGGAAAGAGTCTCTTCCCCGTGGGAACATAGACAGTGCCAGCACTGTTTCTCCTGTGGAGGGGCTCAGAGTTACAGGGGGAGATAGTGGCTCCGTACACCTGATGACCCGGGGGGCATCCAGAGTTGGCCACTCAGTTGGCAAATGGGTGCTGACAGATTTGACCTGTAAGGCTACTCTCCAGAATGTTCATTGCTCCCTGTTCCTTATTTAATCCTACTAGTCATATCTTGCTTGGATGCTCAAGAGGCGCCCAAATGTCCTGCATACATTGCACAGGATCTCTTCAGGGCCGAGCCCAGTTCCGATGCCCCGTAGACTGCCGGACTAATAGAGTGATGATCGTCAGAGCCTCTCTAGCCTAGTACTGAAGGCAAAATGACTTTGTAACTAAAAAGTGAAGTCTGTGTGCCTCCATTGAACATGCTTTTTTAAATTGAAGTAGAGAACACAAGTGATTTAGCATGTACATGTATGATTATGTTGAGATGATGTACAAAATGATACAGCTTTAAGGAGCAGAAATAGGTGGCTCCAGGCTGCCTGCTGGAGAGACTGCTGGACCACCAGGCCCTTTGGTTTACCTGTGTTACATAGCATCATGGCGCACGAGCCGTTAGTCTCCCACTACCACTCTTTTACATCACCGCTGTTACTTATGGGGAGTTAATTACAAACTTACTTTTCTTGCTTTTAATAAAGAAAAATAGAAACAAATGTAAACTTGGACATCTAATCCCTTATAGGAAGGCTGCATCGGATGGCAGCCTAGTAGTTACTAGAGTTTTCCAGTCCAGGCGAGCTCTTTCCTTTGATCTCCCTCACTTCTGTCAGATATGGTAACAATGAACATAAAAGTATTTTTCCCTATTGAGTGCTCCTCTCCCCACCCCCTTTCTCTCTTTCTCAAAGGTTCTTAGGTCACACAAGAGCACTGCATATATTTTGCAATCCAAAGACATCAAGCAAGGATAAAGGGCAGGGTTTCCTGCTGGGGAACCATCAGAGGCCAGAGGCCTTCCCTCTGAGCCTCTGTAAGATGCTCCCTGCCCTGCCCTGACATTCTCTGTGCCTTTGACTTTGATTAGGTCCAGAGATTCCTATTGAGCCAGGCAGCTGGTGTGTACTATTGCTCTGGGTGTTAGAAATACTTTTAGGCACCGTGTAGTATTGAAGTGGGTGCTTCGTGCTGTTAGTGAATGATTCTATTTTCTCTTCCACAGTTTTGGGAGGTGAAAGTCCTCTTGCTCTGGACACAGTTTTGCCCAGGCCTGTGGTGACACTTGTGCCTTGTCCCATGATGCTTTGTAATCTCTGTTTATCTAGTTGACTTTTACAACTCTTGGATATAGATGAAATGTGTGTGCCCTTTGCTGTTCTTTAACACTGTGACATTATTATAGTGTGTGTACTACTCTCTTTAAAATATATATATTTTAATAGATTCGGTAGTAATGGATAAACTTATAGTTACATAAAAGTTATGTAAAAAACTTTTGGAACTTGTGTAGTTTGTGCATTTCTTATGACCAAAGAGCATCACAAATTAGTGATCTTGTAATAAATCTTGTAATAGTTCTAAAACCAATGTCATCCTAAACAAACTGTGATCACCTCCCTACCTCAATCCCCTAAAAATAATGGCAATTAATATTTGCCCAAGGCACAGAATTTTGGAAAGTACTTTCCTGTAAATTGCCCATTACGTTCCTTATACCATTATCAATGTCCTTTTAGAGATGGAAACTCGAGGCTTGGAGAAGACAATAGATTTGCCCAGGGTCACTCAAGGGGTACGTGAGAAGGAGGATTTGAGGCCAGGCTTTTGACCATAGAGCCACAGAGGCTGCTCAGCCTATTCAAGTTGCCTACGTTTCTCTGAGAGTCATGGGAGCCAGCCCCAATGGTGTGACATCAGGCGTGGAGTAGGCATGGAGGGACTGTGGTTTGGTTGTCATTTTCTGCCTGTAATTGTGTCACCATGAGTAAATCTCTTAATTCATGTAGACCCGAAGTTCCTCAGTTCTAGTGGGAAGAGCTTGATCACACCGAGGTCTGTCCGTGGTTGGTGGCTGCGTGCAGACCGTCCGCAGGTTCTGTAAATGCTGGACTGATTTCATGGAGGCGGAGGCTGACCTTTGATGCTTGAGTCCCGCTTTCCAACTTCTTAGTTCCAGTAATCTCTGAATTTGAATGTTATGAACATATTATAGGAAAAAACACATTGCTGTATAGAACCAAGAGAACAGATGTTAAAAACCAGTTTTGTAACCTTTCGCCTTCACCCACTGTGGAATACAAAAGGATTCAAGTTGAAGAGGCCATGAATGGGTGGTAGTTGGAGGATTTCTTTAGAGACAGAGGTCAGTATGCTGTTAGAATCCTTTATCCATCATCAGTGAACAGGCCTTCAAGGAGGCCACTTGGAGTACTCGATTGGTACCCCTGCAGTTTGAGGAGATTCTGAATCTGTATCCGACTCTGCCTTGAGAGATCTAGACCAAGCCCCTGGCTGAACCACTCCCCCTGGAGTGGAGGACTGTGGTTTAGGAAGTAACTGCATTCCTTTCGAATGACCGGTCAAGGCCCATGCTTCTTGTGGACCGGTGCAGGCCAAGAAAGACAGAGCTAGTTTGTGGTTCCTTAGATTCTACCTGGGAGAACTACCTAGGTTATTGATGAGATCTCAGTAGAAAAAGGCTGGAGGTAGAACTGATGGAAGATACATTAGAAACCGATTTGAAGATATTCATACATTTTTGTCACAGAAACAGCAAGTAAAAGTCCGCAGAAGTGGGAGAGTTTCCCCGTGACAACACTCCCTGAGAGAAAGAGGCAACACTTGCCTGGCCCAGTGAGCACCTGCGCCACCCATGACGGCACCTGGTGAAGAGAACTTTTCTTGCCTCTTTGCCTTCCTCTTCCTCCTGAACTTCCCATTTTTGAATGTTTGCCAGTTTACTATAAAGGATGTTATAAGTGATCCTGATGGATAGCCAGATAAAGGGGTACGTAGGTCAAGGCCCAGAAAGGTCCCTAGCGCAGCAGCTCTGTTTCTGTGGAACTGGGGTGCACCTCTCTCCTAGCGCGTGGGCGCATTCACCACTTTGAAGGCTCTCCAGACTCCATCCTTTTGGGGTTTTATGGTGGCTTGATTGCATAGGTGATGGATTCAATAATTGCTCATTGGTGATTGATTCAACCTTCAGCTCTCCTGACCCTTTAATCCTGGAGGTGTCAGAAACTCCATTAATTAGCTGGGGCAAAACAGAGAAGAAGGTGGGATGCTAAACCCCAGGTGGCTCAAAGCCCTTTCCCCGCTGCTAGGGCCCAGCCTAAAGCAGTCCCATTGGGAAGGGGAGAAGCACCCACTTTGGAAGGAGCTCAGACTAATAACTGAATTGAAGTTGTTTGGAGGAATGCAGTGAGCAAAGGACATTTTATTCTCTTGGTTAAATCTGAGAAAGACCAGAAAAGGCTGGCACTAAGTTGCATGCAAAGGAAAAAAGAACACTATCCCCCAAAATGGGCATGCAGGGGCAGTGGGAAGAAAGAATATTTATTTTCTGTTACCCTTCCTGGGTCCTGAATATTGAACATGATGGTTACATCTAAAATAATACTATTTTCCCTTATCCTTGATGAGTGATTTGAAAAAGAGTTTTTCAATTTCAAAAGCTTGAAAATCACTAAAAGTCAATGATGTCAAAAGCCACTTTTGACATTGGCATCCATACCAGGTAACAGAGTTAAAAAAAAAAAAGTGGCAGAATCACCCCCCCCCCCCCACCGTTGTGTTCACATTCATTTAGATCTTATGGCATGAAATTAAAGGAACCGAAAGTATTTCCTTCTCTAAGAAGAGAGGACACAACTGTAACCCTGGTCCCTCCCACTCCCCACCCCTCAACACACAGACACTCATAAACCTTCCATTTGGATTAGGGGAATGGTGGAAGAGGAAATAAAGAAAACAAGAGGAGGGGGGAACAAAAATGAGGTTAAGGATCAGAAAAGGAAAGAGGAACTGGGGGGAAGGTTACTGTGGGCGCAGAGGCAGCCATCCTGGTCAGAAGAGAAAGGGGACCAGAGCCTCCTTGGGAAGGACCAGGACGGCCTATTTGTTTGTTTATTCCCACAGCACTGCTTTCCCGGCTCTGTTCCCTGCTCGCACTCCCGGGGACGAGCCTGCCAACAAATGCGAACATGTACTCTGGCCTTGCATAGTCGCTTTGGTGCTCACCAACCACACTCTCGGTGTCTCTCCTCTCTCTGCCTTTCTCCTTGAGCTCTCTCTCACCAGTGCCCCTTCGCCTGGCAGCACCAGGGGCCACAGGGCCATCCACAGACACAGGCTATTGATGTGGGGCCTCTTCTTACAGCTTCCATTCTATCTGCTGCCAAGCAATTCAGAAATTTTATATTAAAGTGGACTTGGGCACCTTATCGTGTAGGATGTAAAAATTTGTATGGTTGCTAAGTCCAACAGGAGACTTGATATCAATGTTGAGATTTCTGCTCCTTCGGGCTTAATTCACTCAGATCCTTGGGGTTCTTAGTTCATCCTGCTTTGCCATTACAAGGGCTTTTCTGGAAAGGCTTGAGGAATTTTGGCCTAATTTGTTTCTGTTCTCAGGAACATCTGTAGAGGGAGATTATTTAAGAACCAAAGAAATGGCACTTTCATGATAGAAATGAAGGTGGTTTGATGGGAGGTAGAACAGATCTTTTGGGGGGTGTGCGAAGCAACTCTAATTCCCTATATTCTGCCAACTGATGAGGCCAGCTCTGTTTGGACATCTCTCTATAACCAGGCAATAAACATAGGGATGATATGATGAGAGTTTATCATACCAACTTCCCCCAAAGAATGTTTAATACTTGTCATGTAAAATGCCCCAGGAGCAAAGAGTTCACAGTCAAGTAAGTTTGGGAGACACCTGCTTGGAGAGTCACAGAATTCGGAAATGTTCAAGGCTCTGTGCAATCATGCAGGAAAACAAACAAGTTTGTTTGAGCCAGTGTTGCCCCAAATAGTGGGCCTTGTATTTAAAAAAACTCTTTTTTTAATAAGTCTATTATAATACCTCAGAACTGGCATTCTGGGGGACACATCTAAGGAAAACTCTGTGTTGGATTGTATTATATTTCAGAAGTTACCATTTTTTTTTACCAAGGGTCCCCCCTTTTATCTGTTTTGAACATGTTTTCTATTAAATAAAATCAAACTTATCTCACTCATGGTTATGTCAAATAAAATTATGTAAGCATAGGAATGTCTAAGCAATATTCATTGCTGCAGATTCCTTAATTTTGGCTGTCATTCTCCATTTGTCTGTAGGTGCATTCTGCTATGAGTATTTAGTTTGGATATTACAACCTGATAATGATTTGACCACCCAACTTCATCATAGGAGTGCCTATGATATCATCAACAGCCAATCAGAATGTTTGAGCAACATGAGCTAGTCAGTTGCCAGATTGAATTGCTATAATTCTAGCCCAAAACAAAGAAAGAAGATACTATGATTAACTTGTGTAAATCAACATATGGTGCATGTACAATTGTCTTTAGCAGTTTAAAAATCTTTAAAATAGCCCCAGGGTGTCTCACTAACTTCACAGGCCCCTAAGCATGCAGGTAGCATAGAGTGGGTGTACCACATCTCATTTGACAAATGCTGTCACTGTGCTTACCTGGCAAACGTTGCTTTTGTATTCAAAGTTGTATTAATCTAAAGATGACTTTATATTGGGTACCTCTAAAGGTCACAATGAGTAATAACATATTACAGAAGGTATGAAAAAGTAAGAAGATTCTGAAGCATGACAAAACTTTTGGTCTTTAAGTAGAAAATTTTATTCCCAGTTAATTGACTACAAGGACTTTAGAAGAATTGTACTCATACACCATGTTTTACAGGTGACAAAGCACTCTACGTTAATCATATACTTAAATTTCCCAGCAATCAGGTGAGGCTGTCGTCAGTACAATGTATAATATTAAAAAGTGCTGCATTGTACAATTTTTAGGATCTTTCCGTTGCAAATGATAACAACCTAACATAATTTACCTTATTCAAGAAAGGTCATTAATTAGAAGGATATTGTGGTTTTTGTTTTTTTCACAGACTTCTAGGAAGTGTTGAATAACCAGACACAGGAAGAGCAGAGGTATAGCTGGGCTATTGATATGTCAAGCCAGGGACTAGAAGTTTGTCAGGGTTCTTCTCAGTCTCATGTTCCTCTCTGGATGTTGGCATTACTCTCTCATTTCTGACTGGCTTTTTCTACTGGGTGGAGTACATGCTTTCCAGAAGCACCTGAGATTTATACCTAAGCTTGAAGCCACTGGGGAGACGTGTACTTCAACTTGCATTTTGATTCCAAGGCCATAGCCACAAAGAAGAACTGTGGCTCAACTTAGGGTTCATGCTAACCTGTGGATGAATTAACAATAAGCCAGGCACGTGGGCCCTAACGTATGTATACAGTGGCTCCCGTGGCAGAAATGTAGGTGAGGAAGAGCTGCGAGAGCATGGGTGGAGAAGAAATTAATTCTTAGAACTAAGATGTGCTGGGCAGATAATTGTGTAGGTGTGCATTCCATATCCTGCACTGGTGACTGCCAGCAGAACCCCCAAGCCCACTGTAGCAGGATTCATGCGCAGTTACATCAGGAGAATGATTGCGTGCTCATGGAATCTCCATGGGTCATTACTTTCAGGGTGGCCAAATCTTCCCCATCACACACCAAAAGAAATGTAAGCATGGCAGAGAATTGTTCCTGAGCTCCTGTCGTTTTAAGGTAGAACTTGCTAGAAAAGAACTATGAGAAATAACTGGAGACCTGGAGAAAGAGTGGGCATCTCTGTGTCTGGACTCTTTCCTGATGTGACAACGGACAGTGAGGTAAGGATGGGCGTCTGGCTACACGTTAAACTTCAGCTACCTAGCCTTCCTAGGAAGGGCTGCCTGCAAATGTGTCAACCCCAATTCCGGGAGGGAGGAGGAGTGAACAAAAGGTGGGGGAAGAAAAAGACACAATCGCATAAATTAAAGAGAGGAATTGTTTGGTTCCCAGGCAGCTGTCAGGTATAGCCAGGCCTACACAACTGCAAAAGAATATGCAATTGTGGAACCAGAAGTCTCTTCTGTGGGAATGCAGCAACTTGCGCTGTTTGATTTTTTGGTAGTTATTTCCTTTTACTTCTCTTAGTATTACTCTCACCACCTGGTTTATTTTACTTACCATTATTCTTAGTATTACTCTCGAAAGCAAGGATATATCTCAGCTGTGCTAAGGGGAACCTCTACCCTACCCTTTCCCTCATACCCTCTGCTTTTCTGTGTCCACATTTTATGGGAGAAGCTTAATATCCATGGGACTAGTTTTAGTGCTGGCTCTAGAATAAAAGTAAGAAAATTCCAAGAGTCAAGAGAAACTCCCTTTTTGTGGTTGGTAATGGTTGTAGTGGGAGGAGGCTATACTGGTTTTTTAGAAGCTGTGATGGTTAATTTTCTGTGTCCACTTGGCTGGACCACAATGCCCAGATAGTTGGTAAAACATTGTGGACGTTTTTTGAAGGTGTTTTTTGGATGAGATTAACATTTAAATCGGTGAACTTTGAGTAAAGCAGATTACCTTCTATAATGTGGGTAGGCCTTCTCCAATCCGTAAAAGGCTCAAATAAAACAAAGACTGATTCCTCTGAGCTAGAAGAAATTCTACCAGCAGAGAAGTCTTTGCACGCTTTCCTGGACCTTCAGCCTGATTTTGGATTTACCAAGTCCCCACAATTTCATGAGCCAATTTCTTGAATTCCCCCCTCTCTCTTCTTCTTCTTCTCTCTCCATATACCCTGTTGATTCTGTTTCTGTGGACAACTCTAATGCAGAAGCTATTCCTGTAATGAAACTTTACAGAAAGATTGCCCAAGCTCTTCCTAAATTCTGGAGGCTGTTACTGTATATTGTCCTGTACCTGGAGAGTATAATAAGAAAGAAGAAATTAATTTCCCAAATATCCATGACTGCTTACTGTTTATTGAGGGCCTCTTTCTGCTAGATCTTAAAACCCAGCAAGGCAGAATTTGGATGTGTAGGGATGGGGGTGATAGAGGTTCCAGGTAGCCGAACAACTTGCCCTGGGAGCATGCAGGGGTGTGGGGTGATGTGAGCAGAGAGTGGGCAAGTTTCATAAGTACCCAGGAAATGTGAAGGGAATTGTGGAAATACCATACTGGAAAAAGTTTGCATGGCCTTGATAGAGGCCTTTTCTCTAGAGGCAAATAGAAGCCAACGAGGATTTCTGGATGAGGACTGAAATATTTGTGGGGGAGAAAGCTGGTAATGCAACATTTAAGTGTCTTGGGAAAAAAAGGTTGGAGGTAAGGAATCCATTTGGAAAGTTGTAATTCTCTCCACAGCAATTCATTTATTCCCTGGATATTTACTGAGCCCCCGTTAGGGCCTGGCATTGCACAGTTTAAAGAGAAATAAAACAGAGACTGTTGCCTTCTGGAAGAGCCCACCATTCAGGAAGATGTGTGCAGAGGATGAAAAGTACGAAATGCTGTGGAAGTCGTTCCTAGCCTTTAGTATTGGGTTGGCCAAAATGTTCATTTAGTTTTTTTCATATGGTGGTTCTACTAGAGCTTAGTTGTCTTTAACTTCATTTGAAACAATTTTGTTAGATTATATTGTGACAGCTGTCATGTCAGTGTGCATTTAAAAACTAATAAAAATTGGTGGATTAAAAAATATATTTTATTTATTTATTTTTAGAGAGAAGGGAACAGAAGAAGAAAGAGAGGGAGGGAAACATTGGTTGCTTCTTCTACACACCCAACTGGGGACCTGGCCTGCAACCCAAGCAAATGCCTTGATCTGGAATCAAACTGGTGACCTTTTGGTTTGCCAGCCTGCAAACCCAATCTACTGGACCACATCAGCCAGGGAAAAATTGGTGAATTTTTGTGAAGCAATTTTAATATTGAAGATGGAAGATAATATGCAACATTTTCAGCATATTGTGCTATATTATTTCAAGAAAGGTAAAAATGCAACTGAAACACAAAAGAAGATTTCTGCGGTGTATGGAGAAGGTGCTGTGACTGATCAAATGTGTCAAAAGTGGTTTGCGAAGTTTCTAGTACTATTGACATTTTGGCCAAATAATTCTTTGCCGTGGGGCTGTCTTATGCATCAGATGTTTAGAAACACTGCTGGCCTCTACCCACTAGAGGCCGGTAGCAGGAGATAGCCAACACACTCAACATATCCAAATCAACAAAGTTACTGTTGAAAATGAAAAATGTATCTTTTATTTTATAGAAAAAGCTAAATGAATTTTTTGGCTAACCTAATACAAAACTGAGTCCAAATTTTTTCAGGGCACCTAATAAGGTGCTTTTGTACTTTGTTCGTACATTGTCTCATAATAACAGAAGACAAAGATCCAAATTCATGGGAGAAAAATAATTACAGTAGTTATTGACCTATGAGGTCTGTCCAGAAAAAGTCCAGCCATTCTTAATATAATGAGAATGGTTTGTATGACATGAATGTAACCTGGCAGCCGAGGAGAGTGGACTGGAATGTGCATGTGTGAACAATGACCACTTCACTGTATTAGTCTGTGGGTGGGATAGACACCATTGTGTGAGCATGTGTACTGTGTGGCTGTCACATTCAAAATGACTGAGCAAGTAGAACAACAAATCTGCATCAAATTTTGTGTTAAGCTTGAACATTCCTCTGCGGAAACTACCGGGATGATTCAGAAGGCCACAGCTGTGGGCAACTGGTGATCAGCAGCTTCATCACAACAACGAGTCTGCTCGTGCATCACGTCTCATACAGAGTTTTTTTGTGAAATGTTGAATCACTCAGCTGCCCAGTTTTGGTGCCCAGCAACTTCTTGCTTTTCCCAAAACTAAAATCACCTTGAAAGGGAAGAGATTTCAGACCATTGATGAGATTCGGGAAAATACGACGGGGCAGCTGGTAGCTTTGGGAGAACTGTGTGACGTCCTGAGGTGCCCGCTTTGAAGGGGACTGAGGCATCACTGTCCTATGCACAATGTGTCTTATAGCTTGTACCTTCTTCAATAAATGTCTCCATTTTTCGTACAACATGGCTGGGTACCTTCTGGACAGATCTCATGTATACATGCATGTATGTGTAAAACAGTCAAATTCTGGGGGAGGGGAGTTTGTTCTCTCTCTCTTGAAAAATTTTATTTATTTATTTTTAGAAGGAGTGGAAGAGAGGGAAAAGGAGAGGGAGAGAAACATAGATGTGCTAGAGGGACTGGGGGCCTGGCCTGCATCTGAGGCGTGTGCACTGACCTGGAACCATACAGGCCACCTTTTGGTTTGTGGGACAACATCCAACCCACTGAGCCACACCAGTCAGGGCAGGTTTGCCCTCTGGGCTGTTCCAGGATTCGGCCCTGAGCTGAGAGAATGCTCTCACACCTGGTAAACGGGGTACTGATGACTCAGGATGGGCTCTATGAGCATGAGAGATTGGACTTCGACCTGTAACCAGAACACACTATTGTCTTTTCTTTAATCTCCACAAAGTGTGTGTTTATTCTTTCCTCACAAAAGCCAAGCCTAAGGTGCACTGCCTATTTTATTAAGGAATTATTCCTCTTTGGACAACCGCGTGCCCTAGAAACGCCCTCCTGAGAAGGAGGCACAGCAGAGAAGTGCACGCCCTGAAGCTGGGCGGCGGAGCACTTCTCCAGCAGGGGATGCAGGCAGCTGCACCCTGGGGGGCCATGGCTCAGTGACGCGCTGGGAGGGCTTTCATTTTAGTCCTTCATTCACTCAGAAAGGCTCAGCACTACTGCACCAGCCTGGTTTCTGAGAAATCAGACAACCTGATTGCACTTTACAACTTGGCAAATGATATATTATTCTAAGGGCCCATAAAAATTAATCTAGATACTTGCTACAAAGCTGATACCATGAAATGAATGAATGAACTGAAGCCTCCTTTCTGTTCGAGTCCAGGGTGGGCCAAGCTGTGATTGGGTCCACACAGTGCCAAGGAGGAAAGAGGCGTCTTCCTTGTGGGAACTGTTGTGGGAACTGGCCATGCTCAGCGACCCTGAGAGGGGCCCTCACACCCCTGCCACAGACACGAATAACTTAATAGATGCCACAGAAGGTTTTTGGAGTGTTCCCTAATTTGGTTTTTCCTCCAATCTCTCCTTTGAATTAAATTAAATTAAATTACAAATTATTTTTAAAATTACAATAGCTACCAGTCACTGAAGACCTACTATGTGCCTGTTTATTTACACGTTTGTTTAATTCTTACTGTCATGTATCACATTCAGTAGTGATCCCTCAAAATTGGAAAAATAATTTGCCAAGGTCACACAACTAGAAAACGAGAGAGTCTTTATACAGACCTAGGACTGCCTGCCGCCACTTCCCACACTTGTATGAAGTCTACCTATTCGAAGGCAATATCTGGGTAACTTTTACTTATTTACTTTGGAGGCGCAATGCAGGTGCTGCAGTCGTGTATGTTTCAAGTGGAAGGGAGTAAGAGGTCTACTTTTCCTTCTTCTAAAGATCCTCCAGTTTTCCCCATTGGGAGAAAGTGCAGGGAAAGCTACATGAAAATAATTTTAAGCACTGTGTCAATTTTTTAATAGCAAGACAATAGCTAGGGAGCAATTTTATATATTTAGAAATTGAAAATTTAGTTAAAAAATAGAGGAAAGAATAGTTGGGTATATTCCTATAATGTTAAGATCTTTGCCTATTATTTTTCAAAGAAAAATTGCTTTATTATTTTTAAAGTTATTCAGATTATTTAGGAAAGTAAAAATGAAAAGTAAGAGTGAATTACCCAGAAATTGCCACAGTTAACGCTGGATGGATGGTATGCATCCTTCTATGCGCAGGCAACTAAACATACCTTATAAAAATAGCATCGTGATGTAAGTGTTATTCTCAATTTTAAAAAAATTTTGTATTTAATGGAAGAAAAATAAAGCAAAACACAACTGGGAGAATTGGTGAACTTCAAGTAAATGTTTCCTCTCTGCTACGTATATTTTCTAAGTAAAGTTATAAAAGAGGTAATGAACATTTAAAAGAAATTTTAACCCACATTTACATGGTATACGATGACCATATTAACATTGTCATTTTCCATCTCCCTTTTGCCCATCTCTCGAGTATTGTTAACTATATTATCATTTCTACATTATTCTGATGTATAACATTTGCATTCCGTAATTACAATTTCACTGTTCTAGCGTAACTTCCTTGTTTAAATGGAAGTGTTGTTCTCGGCCAGTCTGTGTGCTGTGGCTCCTGTCGTCTTTACTTTGGTTTGTCTCTCAGTGATTCCTGCCTTCTCAGGGACTGTTTCCAAGGGGCACAGAGACCGTTCAAAGAAGGCACTGTGTGCCCTGGCCTTTCACGTTTGGAAATACCTGTTGTCGTCTTTATACTAGAAAGATATCATGACTAAATCAATGCTCCTGGTTGGTTCCTTTTCACTAGAATTTTGTGGCTGTTTCTCTAGTCTTCTGCCATTGTATGTTACTGTGAAGACCGGGGAGATCAGGCCAGTTTGACTTTTTTCATCTTTGTAGGCATATCAGAGTTCTCCTGAGAAACAGAACCATTAGGATATATATCCTATACATAAGAGGCATATAGTAATTTGTTATGAGAAACCGCCTCATGAGATTATGAAGTCTGAAAAGTCCTAATGTAACAAGGTAGCAGCTGGGGGGGGAGGCGGGAAGGGATTTGGAATGGGGTCCAGAACTCAAGGTGTCTAGAAAATATTAGAAAGACATATAAGATGTCCTCACCCTTTACCCTGCCCCCCCGCCACAGATGTCAGTTGGGGGAAGGGACACATGGAGCAGGGCCATTGAGAGCTGTTTTGCATAGCAACAGCTTTGCAGCTAAATTCTGGTGTGGTTATTTGACATATCTATAACCTTTAACTGGTTGCATAGATATGTTAAATAGCTGTGGCCACGCTCTGAGCCAGGGGGGTGGAAGTGACTTCCACCCAAGACATAACTGGAGGGCAGGTCCCCTGAGTTACAGCACCTGCGTGAGAGCTTGGAGCTGATTGGCTCCACGCCATGGGACCACACCTGCCCGGACTCACTATGGCAGCCCAGTAAAGCTGGGAGGATATAGGAGTCCTGGCAGGTGTGACCGATTGTAGGAGGAGTCGGAAATGGGGCTGCAAAGGAGGACTGGCACGGGGATTTAAATCCAGACACAGCAGCCACTGAGGGGAGAGTTACGAGGTTTTGGCAGGGTGTAGACCCCTCTTGCCCAGGTGAAGAGGAGAGCTATGTGGGTTTTTTTTTGGCAGAGTGAGGACCCCCTCTTGCCCATGTGGGAGAGCCATGTAGTTGGCCAGAGTGCAGACCCCTGCAGCTCTGGTAGAAGAGGCCCACACAGCTTTGGGGTGCTCCCTTTGGCCGTGTGGCCTGGGAAGCAGGAGAGACTTTGCCTGGAAGAAGGGTGAAAGAACTCTTTGCCAGTAGACCATGAGAAGGTGCCGCATGGCTTTGGAGTAATTAGAGATCCTGCCTGGACAGCAACACAGCTGATGGTGCCAGCAGCCTGAAACACAGATGTGTGCTTCTTTTCCTGAGATACGGTACCCTGAATTAGGGCAGGGGGGAAAGAAGCACTTTGGGTGTCTGTGGTCATCTTAAAGGACCTTGATATATTAATGGGGACATTGGGTCACTACTCTAAGTCTGTATAGCTTTAAATAAACCTTTCCTTTCCTCTTTACAAATCTTTGGCATTGAGAGATGTCTTTCCTCTGGCAGTGGACAGATGAGCCCAGTAGGTATTAGTATACTATCTTTGGGAGGGGCCCCTGTTGTTCTGTAACAGTTTTTGGCATCCCTGGGTGGGCCAAATATTGCCCCCCCTTGGACCTCTGTTCTGTAAAACTAAGACCTGCACTTGGTCAGCTGGAGACCCAGGAGAATGGATGGGTAGTTTCAGTCTGAATCCATAGCCCTGAGAAGTAGGGGGATTGATGTTCTGCTCAGAGAGCTGGCAGGCTCAAGGCCCAAGAAGGGCTAGTATTTCAGTCCCAGTCTAATGCTGGAGAACATAAATGTCACAGCTCAATCCGTCAGGCTGGAGGGGTTCCCTCTTACTCAACCTTTTTGTTCTATGCAGGTCTTCAATTGGTTGGATGCGAGCCATCCACATTGGAAAAGGCAATCTGCTCTACTCAGTGTACCCATTCAAATGTTAATCTCATCCAGAAACAGCCTCACAGATACACCCAGAACAATGTTTAGCCAAATGTCGGGGCACCCTGTGGCCCAGACAAGGTGATACATACACTAAGCCATCATAGTAGTTATATGCTTTCCTGGGCCGGTAAAGAATTCTTTTTTTGTCCTTGCTGTTCAATAGCTACCTGAGGCAGTGTCTACAGTGAGCCTTCTCTATCAAATTTTCCTGGAATTGGTCTGCATATCCAGTGTTTTCCTTCACTTGGGGTGAGGGGTGGGGGTCTTCGTTTGCTGTTATATTTTTCGCCGCAGCTTCTGCTTCATTTGTAGTTTCTCTAGCATGGAGACAACAATTTCTATTACTTGGGATTTTAAACTTTTCTTTCTCTGTATTTATTAGTGTTATTCTAACTGCATTGGTATTGTGTCTTCTAAAATTTCATAATCAGCAGTGTCTATTCCTTGCCAGTCTCTAGTTTGGTGAGTTCTATGATATAGTTCCCGTTAGATCTTTCTTTTACTCTCATTCTGTTGTTTTATCATCGTATCTTTGAACTCATACTCTATCGAATTCATGTTCTTATTAACGTATGCAATGGCATGAAGCAAATGTTAATGGTTTCCTTCTAGATCTTTCCTGTCCTTTATCTCTCCTGCCTTTCCTCCCCCTCTTTCTTCTCCTCCTGTGTTATGCTTTCAGAGTTTCAATTACCTCTCTGTTCATTCTGTTCTTGCTTGGTCAGTTCTGTCCGGGTCCACCTCCATCATGGTGTAGAAGACTATGTGATTCCCACCAAATCCAGAGTGATTTCCTCTCTGGGCGAGGGTTGAAGCTGAGTATTTCTTCTATCTATTTTCTGAAGCTAGTATGACTTTTGGGGTCTGATTTTAGGGTTAAAGGCTGAATTAGATCAGCTTTTCTTTGAATTTCTCTTTCTCTAGCCATTTATTTTTGAAATACAGCATTGTGTTACACCACTCCCTTGCTTGGTTTCCTTTGGTGAATCTAAGCCTAAGGGTGTTTTTAAATCTATATTTTGCTTAAATTTTATGTGTTGAGGCAGATAAATTTCTTCCTCTTGTTTCCTTTCATGTTTTTAGAAGTCTTAACTCAGAAGTTGGGACAATATAAGAGGAACGAAATAAAGAAGTTGACTTGTACTTAAGTCAGAACAACTTTTTTTTTTTGATTAGGAAAGCCCATCTCAGGGGACAGGGCACTGTATTGTCCCCAGGACAGAGAACTGAACTGAGACTCAGAGAACCGGCATTTCTGTTCTAGTCCCCAGCACCAGCATGTAAGGATGAAACTTTTCTCTTCTAGGGAAAGCCCTTCTCTTCCCTGACCCTTATTTTCCTCAGCTGCAAAACAGGTTGACAGCAGCTACCATCTGCTTCATAGAGTTGTTGTGAGGTTCAAATGAGATCATTGAATACAAGGGCTTTGTACATAGTGAAGTGACATTTAATATGAGATATTGTCATTATATTATTATTATTATTGATTCTATTTGTAGAACTTGTCATAAAGATGGTTAGATGTGGGTGCTTAGGAAGGGAATATATTAAGGGAGGGGACTATCTGATTAAGCTCGGGAATTTTTCTAAGCATTCCTATCTCTCCACTCCTATTGTGATAGGGTAAGGGAATGTGCATAGTTTTGAAAGATGTTTTTTAGCTTATTTTATATTGCACCACCCGTCTCCATTTGGGGAGGTAATAGGTTTAGACACTTCTAGTCTACCTGAACACAGGTAGAATAAATTTCTCTTATGTCTCTATGGAGAGGGATGGGCAAAATTGGTCTACAGTTGTGAATATGTGAAACATAGTTAATAAATTGATTATAATAATCATAACCTACATGTCCTTTTCCATAAAACAACTGTAAACCTACTTTTGCCTACCCTCGAATTTGTAAATATTAATAGAATGTTCAATCAATATTTGCACTAAAGAGTTAGTGCAAAATTATCCCACTAATCCCACTTAAATACTTTTTAAAATTCCTTTTGGATTTTAAGAGATGTGTGGTGTTGTTGTTAATCTAAAGGTAGTTTAAAAATGTTTATTTAAGTTCATTTTTAGACAGAGGGGAAGGGAGGGAGAAAGAGGTAGAGAAGCATCAGTGTGTGACTACCTCTCACACATCCCCCACCAGGGACCTGGCCTGCAACCCAGACATGGGCCCTGACTGGGAATTGAACCAGCACCCCCCACCTCACCCCCTACCACAGTTCACGGGCTGGCACTCAGTCCACCGAGCTACACAAGCCAGGGCAAGATTCTTGTAAAAGCATAGGCCTGAGAAACATGTTATCTGCTGACATGAAGAAGAGCTGTGAAAGCTTCAACAAGTTAAAGATTGAGTAATAAGCCTTGTTTATAATAATATAAACTTGAACCGTGCAAATAAATGGGTTATTTGCTTATGAGTTTTATTTCGAAACTAAAATGTTATTCATTCAAATTATAGCATTATAAATTTAAACAATTTTTCTTTCCAATGTGCACATTTAAAGAAAAACCAATACACGGGACCAGGTTTAATACTCTCACATGCTGGAAAGGAAAGGAAGCTCACGTCTCTGTTAATAAGCTGACGTCTTTGATTTTGCACTCTACTGCACTCATACTTTCAAAGGCATCTTCATTTGGGCAGAAGCAGTTGTAAATTGAGGAGTTTTGAAAGAAATCCTTTGTATAATAATTCTGATTTATAATTTTAGTTTAAAAAGTTGATAGCATTTCTTTTGCATTCATTTAGTCTACTCTTATTAAAAAATCTAATAAAATATCTCTTGTTCTGTAACTCTGGAACTCAGTGGCAGCCACAGAAACGGAGTAGCAAAATACCAAGTAGGGGAGCGAGTTTAGTGAGTCTCAGTTGAGCTGAAACGCTGAAGCTGTCAGAACCTGGTTGCTCCCGTGTTTAGAGAATGGCAACTCCACTGTACATAGGACTGGCTCCAATACCCCATCCTAAGTCATACCTGTGTTTGGGAAATGGTCCTCTCAACACTCAAATATTTACCATAGAAACATTGTTTGTACTGCTATATTTCAGGGAACCATCCACTGAATTTATAGCCAAGTTCTACAGTATATTGTGTCTGCATTTGTTTTTAGGATTCATGTTATTCTGAAATAAATCCATCGTGTTATTTGGAAGCAGGCCCCTTATAGAACTTTCTTTACTACTTACCAGCATAATCATTTCAAATCTGAAGCAAAGTTTAGAAACGAAGCACTTTATTTCAATGTACTATAAGGAAGACCATTTTCACAACATTTATTATACCATCTTTGTACCATTAGAACAAAAAGAAAAAAGGGAGGAAGAGATCTGTTCAGAGGAATTAGATATTCCCCCAGTCTGCAGCTGATTTGGCAGGACAGGCAGGATGCCGTATGTTTATTCACTGAAACTAATAAATTGTTTATACTTTCAATGTAGCATATGTATCTGAAATTCATTTCCTGGGTTGCCTTTATGTATTACAAATCCATAAATGGTCAATATGGATTGCAGAAAACAAATACTTAGGAACATTATGGAAATTTCAGGTCAAATACCCAATATATGCTTTCATTTGGGTAAAAAATTTGATTACCAGTTAGGCTTGTCAAGATATACACACTATGCTTTTCTTCACACTTTTCATCTGATTTAACAATTGATATTTTGGGTTTGCATTTTACATTCTTTTTTAAAAGATTTTATTTATTTATTTTTAGAGAGAAGAGACAGGAGGGAGAAAGAGAGGAAGAGAAACATCAATGTGTGAGAGAAACATCATCAATCAACTACCTCCTGCACGCCCCCAACTGGGGGCCTGACCTGCAACCCAGGTGCATGTGCCCTGAGGAGGAACCGAACCAGTGACCTCTTGTTCACAGGCTGATGCTCCATCCATTGAGCCGCAGGGCTACATCCTTCTATTCTCAGGATCATAGTGGAGTTAGTTGTGAGCCAGGAGATCCAGGGTTCAGTTAGAGGTCAGTAACTTGTGTGTGTCCCTTAGTCTTTTCGTGCTCAGTTCCCCACCAGGGAAGGAGAAATTCTGGGGTGAGAGTACGTCACACAGGCTTGCTCGCAGGAACCACCCAGGGGGCGTGAGCAGGTGGGAACCCAGGCTTTCCCGCTGCCACCTGAACCGAAGCAGCATTACTTTTATTTGTTTATCATATTCAGTTCACCAGAAGATTCTGGACAGAAAAGAGATTCTACTGAGAAAAAAAATTAGCAAACCTCGAAACCCACTGTTTTGGTTATTATGTATTTGGTGATTAACAAACCACCCCCAAAATTAGTGAGTTAAAAAATGAGTGGCTCATAGTTCCGTGGGTTGGGCAGGCCAGGCTCGGCTCCGCCCCACTCACCGTGGGACTCACAGTTGTGAGTGAGGCGGGAGTCGTCTGAAGGCTTGCCCGGTCGGACGTTCACTCTCACATTTGACACTTCGGTAACTCAGTGACTGTGATCATGGAGATCTGCTAGAAGCTTTTTTTTTAAAAAAAAAAGCAGCTCTATTGATGTATAATTGACATATAATAAACTGCACATAATCATCTCATCTGCTTCTGTCACTATAGATTGTGTTTTCTAGAATTTTTTGGCTGGCTTATTTCCCTTAGCATAATTATTTTAATATTCACCCATGTTTATTGCCTATGTCAACATGTTTTTTGTTTGTTTGTTTTTCTGAGTAGTAGTATTATATGAATACACCACAATTTGTTTATCTATTTACCTATTGATAGACATTTGGGTTGTTTCCAGTTAACAGTTTTTAGCTATTACAAATAGAGCTGCTCTAAACATCCATATAGGAGGCTTTGTATGAATGTTTGCTATCATTTCTTTTTGGTAAATACTTGGGAGTAGAATGGCCAGGTCAATGGTGTATGTATTTCGAACATTTCAGAAAATGGTCAAATTGTTTTCCAAGGTTGTTGTATAATTCTGCACTCCAGAAAGCAGTGTATGAGAGGCCCCTTGTTCCACACCCTGCCAACAGCTGGATTCGTGAGCCTTTTTAATGTTAGCCTCCCTAGGGAGTGTGAAGTGATATCTTATTAGGGCTTTAATTTGCATTTCCCTAATGACTAATTATTATCTTCTTTGGTCAAGCGTGTGTGCCAAATCTTCTGAGGATTTTTAAATTGGTTGTTTTCTTATTAGTGAGTTTTTTAAGTTCTTCCAATCAAGAAACATGATATATTTCATTATTTAAAATTCTTTAACTTCTCTCAGCAATATTTTGTAGTTTCAGTACATGTGTTGTGCCTCTTTTGTCAAATTTATCTTTATGACACTATCAATTATAGTGTTCTTTTCTGGTGGTTGCTAGGATATAGAAATACAACTGAAACTTGCATATTGATTGCACATCCTACAGTCTTGATAGACTCACTTTTTAGTTTTAGTCACATTTGTGTAGATTCCACTGTAGTTTCTACATAGATGATGTGCTAATAATGACAATTTTATGTATATCTTTTTAATCTGGATGCCTTGTATTTCTTTTTCTTGTCTTAAACAAGACAAGAAAACTTTTGGCTAAAGCCATCAGTACAATGAATGAAAGTGGGAAGGAGAAGACATTTTCAGTTTGTTCCTGATCTTAGGGGGCACATATTTAATTTTTATCATTAAATACGCTATTAACTGTAGGTTTTCACAGATGCTCTCATTATGTTGAGAGAGTTCCTTTTTGTTCCAATTTAACAAAAAATTGTTATCATTAATGAATATTGGGTTTTTATAAAATGATCTATGTTTATTGAAATGATATTATTTATCTCTGTTTCTCTGCTAAATTACACTGATTGATTTTCAAATGTTAAACCAACCTTGCATTCCTAGGATAAACTCTACTGAGTTATCCTTGTATATTTTTTGTTTCAATTTGCTACATTTTGTTTAAAATTTTTGTCCATGAAAGATTTTAGTAATTTCTTTCCTGTAATGTCTTTTTCTGATTTTCCGGAATAATGCTGACCTCATAGAAGAAGTTGAGAACCATTTCCTCTTCTTAAGTTTCCTGAGACATTGTGTGTAGAATTGATATAATTTCTTTAAATGTTTAGGAGAATTAACTTATGAGGTCACCTGGACCTGAGTTTTCTTTTTGGAAAAGTTTTTAAATGTGAATTTAATTTCCTTAATAGTTAAAAGAATAGTCAGGCTATCTATTTCTTCTTGAGTGACCTTTCTTTGCTTGTGTCTTTCAAGGAATCTCTTTAGTTCATTTAAGCTGCCACATTTATCATTCAGGTATTCTTTTGCTTATTATTTAATACCTAGTTAGTGGTGTCATTTCTTTTATTTCTGGTACTGGTAATTTGTTTCATTTCTCTTTATTTCTTGATTAATATTGCTAGATGATTATCAATTTTATTGATCTTCTCAAAGAACCAGCTTTAGTTTTATAATTTTCTCCCTCTTTATCTCTTAAGAGCTTTCCATTGTGATTTTTTTATTATTTATTTTCTATTTACTTTTGGTTTAATTCTTCTTTTCAAATAGCTTAGGGGAAAGCTGGGGTTATTAGGATGAGACCTTTCTTCTTTGCTAATGTACATATTTAATGTATAAATTTCCTCCTACATACCACTTTGGCGGCATCTCATATTTTTGACGCTGCATTTTTTATTTTCTTATTCAGAATACTTTCCCTTTTGATTTCTTCTTTGACCCATGGGACAGTTATCAGTATATTTAGTTTCTAAATATTTTATTTTCCAAAAAGCTTTTTGTTCTTGGTGTCTAGTTTAATTCCACTGCAGTAAAAAAAATATTTTTTATGACCTGAATTCTTTTAAACTCAGTGAGTCTTGTTTTATAGCTCAGAATATGGATGATGGCAAAATCAGGTGCACTTATACAGGTGTTTTGTTTTTGGGTGGAGCATTCTGTAAAACTTTGTTAGGCAGGACCAGGCAATATTTAGTCTAGGTGTAGTTTTTTCCCCCATTACTGGGGCAAAACCCTACTGAATACTCTAATGTTCCCTTGAATTATGAGGTTTTCTAATTTGGAAACATGCACTTTGTATAGCCCCTGAGATTGTGTGTTGTTCCCCTTAATATTTTCTGTGGTTTTTTTTAACCTGGCCTCAGGTAGTTTCATCACCTGGGTGTGGTGATCAACAAGGAGCTGAACAACAATGGTTACTCTCTGCAGAAATCCAGCTCTTTTCCTCTGGTAATCTTCTCTGTGAGTGCTTTTGTTTCCTCACACAGTCCTGTCTCCTCGACTCAGACAGAAGGTCAGATGCTACTTGGTTTCCCCTTCCCTGTGCCAAGCCTGAAAACTCTTTCTAGGTAGAAATCCAGGGCAGTGCAGGGCTTACCTTTTTGGTTTCCTATCTCTCAGGGATCACTGT
Organism: Artibeus jamaicensis; assembly: GCF_021234435.1. Taxonomy (NCBI): domain Eukaryota; kingdom Metazoa; phylum Chordata; class Mammalia; order Chiroptera; family Phyllostomidae; genus Artibeus; species Artibeus jamaicensis. The sequence continues at coordinate 11,909,146 of NW_026522046.1, read as the reverse complement.
ACATGATTGCCCAATGACTAAAGGTTTGTGAATCATTGTTTCATATACTTGTTCAGTTTTTCAGTTGTTTTAAGAGGAGAGGTAAATTCAGTTATTGCTATTTCTTCTTGGCCAGAAACAGAATTCAGCTCAGAGTCCTTTAAAATATTCTTGAGAGGAAAGGATGACCTGAATAGAACAAAGCCATTGAAAATAGAATAGAATATATAAAGCTGAGATGTTTCTTCAGCTGTCTGCGACTTGGTGCCTAATTAAGCCCTGGCAGTAAGAGAAAATGTCCAACCTTCACAACCATGAGACTGTGTGGATGGTAATGCCACTTCCTCAGGTTAGGAGTCCTGCGAGAAGAAGTGGGTCAGGAGAAGGGTGAGGAGAGTGACCTCTAGGTGTGTATGTGACCTGTGTAGGTCATCTAAATGAAGACAGGGCATGGCTGGAGCTGTAGATTCTGGAGCAATTCTCCTAGAAAGGCTAGTGCCTAGATGAAAAGAACTGTCTCAAGTTTTGTGAATAGAAATAAAACGTGAACAACTTGGTAATGGATGTAATCATTCCGCTCTAAAAGAATGTGTTGACGTTGCCACTGGGTTCTACTCACTGCACTGTGTGTGCATTCATTTTCAGTTCCCCAGTGAATTTTAGGTTGGCAGGAAACAAAAACTTCAACCCTAAAGAATTATGTTTCGTAGTAGCCTATCCTACAGACTAGCATCTCCAGCTCTATGTTTAAATTTATTACTGTAAAAAAGAGTAGGCTAAATGTTTTGCTTTTCTCCTTGTTTCTAAAATTGCATGTACTCATGCCAATAGAACATTATCAAAAGTTTTGTAAGGATACTGAAAAAATGACAGTTTGTTAGGTTCTTTGATATATCTTGTAGCTCTTGAATTCACTGGAATTAAATGAATAAACGATAGTATTATTAATATAAGTCTTAAGGTATTAGTCAAAACTTGGCTCAAGTTGAAACTTTCAGTATGACTAATTTTTACTTTCGATATTATACATTTCTCCAGCCAGTGGTTTGGAACCTTTGTTACAAGAATGAGAAAACATAGGGTGAAACCTATTCATCTGAAAAAGCAGTTTAATAATTCATGTGGAAATTAGATACATTTCACTTAGATTGTATGAGAATTTGAACCAGTGTATTTCTATCTTTAGAAGAAAAGTGTAGAATATGGAATCATACAACTGTCAGGTCATGTCAGTGAAGGGTCATCTCATATTGATTGAGTCCACCTCAGTCAGGTGGGAAATGAGTATTTGGAATATACTTTTGTATTTTCAGGGATGCAAAACACTAAATATAGGAGGAAGGTCAATAGTCAAAGCTAAATAATATATCTGCCTATCATTTTAGCCTACAGGCCAATTGGCTGTCATTAGGCTACCTGCCCTCTGGGGTCACCATAGTCTTGATGCGACATGGGGGGTTGTAATTTTTGCACGAGGGCAGTGACTGTGCATGCTGTTCCTCCAGCTCAATACTATCTCCAAAGCTTATTTCTAAAGTTAATTACAAAACTGTAACTTGTCTCAGAGAATAACCTTTTGTAAACAAGTTTATACCTACCATGCAAATTTAATAATCAGGCTGCACATAAACCAGATCCACTCACGGAGAGAAGCCCAATCTAATTTATGAATGAAACGGAAGCATCAGGCTTAATGACAGAATTTCAGAAAAAGATGCAGTTTAGGAGGATGCTTCATTTCCTTTTTGTTTACTTCATTTTTTTTGTCTTTTCGGTTCTTCAGAACTATGAGTGCATGGTGCATTCAATAATTGGATTTTTAGTAACATTGTTCAGCATAAAGCTTAATTCTCTTTCCTAATAATTCATTTATTATTTGTCTAAGAAAATTATGGGCTGATCTCATACTTTTGCAAAGTAGCATCTCATGAGGTACTACATTGGGGGGGAAGGGAAGCTATCCCTTTTATTGCATTTTTAACAACATAATTTACTTTGGATACAAATCATTCTAAAACATACATAGTTTCTTGTTCTTTATAAAAACATTACAAAAATTAAAAGAAAATTTCTTTATCTCCTGCCATATAAAAACTGATTCCATTTTTGTATTTTCTTAGACGTTGTGCCACATGTATGAGTTGTAAAATAGTTCATTTTGTTCATTAAATTCTACACGAGTAAAATCATATGGCATTTATCTTTTTCTGACTGGCTTATTTCACTTAGCATAATACTCTCCAGGTCCATCCATGCTGTCACAAAAGGTAAGATTTCCTTCTTTTTTATGACCAAGTAGTATTCTATTGTGTAAATGTACCACAGCTTTTTAATCCACTCATCTACTAATGAACAGTTGGGCTGCTTCTAAATGTTGTCTATTGTCAGATTCATAGATAGAGAGCAGACTGACACCTGGGGATGGGGAATTAGAGGTCTGGAGAGGTGGGGGGATTGAGCAAAAAAGAAAAAAAGAAAGAGAAAGCTCATGACAGCAGTGTGGTGATTGCCAGGGGTTGGAGGTTGGGGAAGAGCTGAAGGAAGCTAGAGGGAGATAAGTAGTGATGGAAGGAGACTTGACTCGGGATGGTGAACACACAATATACCACAAAGGTGATGTGTTGTGGAACTGTGCACCTGAAACCTATATAATTTTGTTAACCGATGTCCCCCCCCAATAAATCAATAAAAAGAAAAAAGGAACTATTTAAAAATATAATTTACGTAATTATATCATGGTAATTTGAAGTGTTTAATATGAACACTATTTTTCAAAAGCGTTTTGATTTTTATTCCCATAATATTATTACATCGGTTAAACTACAAACACTATGGATATCGATTCCAACAAGGCATTTGACAAAGTCTCTTAAGGTTTGGGCAACATGGAAGATGTTGGGAAGATGAGAATTTATTTAGGTGTATTTGTAACAGAAAAAGTGATCCTAAGAGTTCCAAATTAAAAAAAATAATATTGTGTGCTTTTTCCTTATTAAAAAAGTAATGTGTTATCTTTAGACATTTTAAAGAATTCAGCTAAGTATAAGGAAGAAATTAAAGATCACAAACAAACCCAAACCCACATATAACCACTCTTTACATTTTAGTTCATAAATTAATATAAAATGAAATCACACCTTAATCTTTTAAGAAAACATTTTAGGCCTGGTTGGTGTGGCTCCGTGGATTGAGAGCTGGACTGTGAAACAGTGTCACCAGTTCGATTCCCAGTCAGGGCGCACGCCTGGGTTGCAGGCCAGGTCCCCAGTGGGGGTCGTGCTAGAGGAAACCACATATTGCAGTTCTCTCCCTCTCTTTTTCCCCTCCCTTCCCCTCTCTCCAAAAATAAATAAATACATATTTTTTAAAAAGAAAACATTTTACTTAGCATATTATGAGCATATTTTCATGTCACTAGTTATTCTCCTACAACATTATTTTTTAAAGAAATGTGTGGTATTTTATCAGGTGAAGATACCATCATACATTTAACATATACTCTGTTGTTCCCAATATTTTTGTTATTAAAATTAAAACTATATATTAAGTTGCTGAAATGATTTTTTTCCTTTAACTTATTCTCGTAATAAAATATTTTTAATGTCAAATTGTTTTTGCATTTCTGGAAACCCCCTAATTTGATTATAGTGTTTATTTTTATTTCATTTTAGGTATGGAAATTTCCAAATAAGCTCCAAAGTATAGAGAATGATATAATAAATCCTCATATAACCTACACTCAAATTCTATAATTATCAACATTCTTATTTCATCTATTCTATCTTCCTCCTCTTTTTGATGGAGTGTTTTAGAGTGAATTCTAGGACAATCAACTGTTTTACCCATGAATACTTTAATATGGCTGTCTAATAGGCAAGGGTTTTAAAACCATAAACACAATGCCATTATGACATCTAACAAAAGTACCAATTAATACTCATTTCCTAGAGTCATTTAACAACCTATCCAAATTCAGTTTCTTCAATTGCCTCAAATATTGGGTTTTCATGAATTGCTGGTTTAAGAAGTCTCTTTACAACAGCCATCCCTTTTATTTATTTATTTATTTATTTATTTATTTTTATGTGCTTTGATGAAGCAATGGGATCATTTGTTTTTGAAACTCCTGCATTCAAGATGTGATTGATTGCATCTTTGTGGTTGTGAACACAGTCTCCTTCCCCTTGCATTTTCTTTAACTGGTAATTAGACCTAAAGGCTTAATTAGACTACAGTCCAAATTTTAGGCAAGAATATTTCAGAAGTGGTGCTGTACCCTTGATTTTCTTCTGCAGTAGGAGGCCCATGAAACCGAGTCTTCCTACTTTTAGTGGTGTCCGTGTTCGGGTGCTGCTGTCTGGTCCAGCTGTATAAAGCTCCCCATTATCTGTGTATCCTTTCAACCTGGGGCTGGATTTGATTCACCACTGTTTTATTTAGGGTTTTTTTTTAAATCTATAGTTCATAAGTGAGCTACTTCTCTTGATTTCTTTCTGTGTATTATCCTTGACAGGTACAGGCAACAGGATCAAAGAGCAGGGAATCCAAAGAGAATGGTACTTTGATGTCAGGCAAGCTGGTTACCATCTCATAAGGCTGTAATCACCTGTCTGAGATAGGCACAAAACCCAAATGCCTGAGGGAGCAACTGGCAAGGGTATGATCAGAACCAAAGCAGATGTCTGTCCTGAGAAAAGGGAACATAATTTGGAGTGATCTCAAATGCTCAGGCCGCACTCCAGTCTCCCGCCAGTCACTGGGGTCTTCATTTCCAGAGCCGGTTCATATCAGGAGGCTCCGAGGGGAACAGTGCAAGGGACCCCCTCCAGTCTGGCTAGGATAGTGCCCCTCATATCCAAAACAGGGGAAGGGCATTTCTTTCTTCCTAGATAATAAACAGTCAATCATTTTGAATAGATGTTGTTTGTATTAGGACTTCAACTAGTCACCATTTTTTCCCCTCACTGTTTGCTGCCTGGAGTTTCTTTGTTTTGTTTTTGTTTTTATACTTTAAAAAACATTTTTTTTATTGTCAGGAGACGTTACATTTTGCACAAATGTCTGTGTGTGCATATAATCATGCATTTGAGTTATCTTAGCAGTTGACATCCTAAGACTCAAAGGGCAGAGAATAGAAGACAGCTTTCAGAGGTAAAGTCTTAGGGGTTATAAGACACATGAAGTCAGCAGAAAGCCCCGCCCTCTATCTTCCCCTTTCATTGAGTTCTTGACCTGGAATCTTTAACATCCTTATCATTCCTTATTGCTAAAATCCTGAAACTTTGGGTAATGTGCTTTAAGAATGTTCTAAACTGATCTCTGCCAACAATTTCATTCTGAATATCCAGGCAGCTTCATTACAGAGGTTAATTTAAGACCTAGTTTCCAAGCATGCCTCCTTTTTTCAGTCATTACTTGATAAACATTCCCCGAGCCATCTTGTGCCAGGCACTGGCTAACACTTGGCCTACACCAAGATGAATAAGCCACGTTTCCTGCCTTCCAGCAAAGAGACAGATCTAAGCAAATAGTTACAACAGATGTGAACGTGGGAGGACAGAGAAGGGGAAACTGATGCTCCCTGGAGGAAGTGATATTTCTATTGGGTTCCAATAATTCTTTGGGTTCTCCCAAATTCATTTCACTCTCAGTGGGGCAATTCATTCTGTCCCTGTGGTTTGGGGCAAAATCTAGGCAAAGTACCTCTAGAAAGACTAGCCCCGTGGGAAAGAAGAGGACCCTTTCTCAGTATTCCTCTGCTGTGTCCTCATGCAGAAAATGTTTCTTCTACCTCATCTGTAGGGCGATAGCCAAAATGGCCATTCTTAAAATAAACAGCAGTTCATATTCAAAATGATACCACTGTTCCTCCCCCCTCCCCCCTTTTTTTTTTTTGCTTTTCAAAATATTTTTAAGTGGCTGGATTTTTTTCCCTCTCTACTTTTTTTCTGTAGCCTGACAATTATTCAAGTTGGCATGACTAGTAAGATGACTCAAATTAAAGGAGAGTCAAGATCTCTTTCCAAATAAGAACGCTTTTGGACATAGGCTAACGGAGGCCCAGGATGACAGTGTGGGAGGTCGCATTATCTTGAAGCAGACATGATGTTAAACCCAAGCCCTTGTCTTTTGGGAAGGGGAACATTCCCTTCTCCACCTGTGCAGGAGGAACTGCACAGAAAAGCATGTTTCTAAAAGTTTGCCGTTGCTTGTTTATCCATTGGAATTATAGCAGCTCCACTAGTTGGGGTAGCGGGAGCCCTCATTTTCTTCTAGAGGCTCTCGTTCACCTCAGTTTACAAAGGAGCCGCAAATGGCAAACTACTTCATGTTTTCATGTAGAGATATGGATGGGGGGGCCAGTTGTCACACACAAAGTGGAAAGCGAAGGAGGAACACATTGTTCTGCTCACTGTTTCATTGAAATTACCTCCATTGTAGAGAACTTTGAGGAAGCCTGTAAATGTTATCATGTTCTCTGGGAAGACAGGTTTTCTTGGGAGCCAGTCCTTGAGAAAATTTCTTCCAAGAAGCATTGGCACACGCATCTGCTTAAATCCCCATTGTCGTCCTGACATTTGATAGAACTGGGAAGTTCCCATGTCAGACTAAAGACTGACCCACGTTGACCCCTCTACCCAGGGACAGGAAGTGGATCACTGTGTTTTTATAGCACATGAACTGAGAAGTGGAAAGCATTCTGTGTAATGGGCACATGCTGAGACTGCAATTTTGGGGAAAAAAAAGGTTGTTTTGACTTCCTCACTCTCACCGCTAAACAATGCTTTTGGTCTTTGCTCTCAGCACTCTAGGGGGGCAGACATCCTGTTCCTCTCTTTGTGGGAAGAAGACTCAAAGCCGAGCAAAGCGCCATTTACTGGACTGACACAGAGTTATGTGACCCCAACGGAAAGTGAAGTTTCACACTGTCCAGGGACAGAAAGAGGATGAAATCTAGAGATTTAATTCTTTAAAAGTCAGAATAGTCAAAGATGTTCATAATATTAAATATTTTCATTTTGGCTAGATGTTACCATATTTTTTAGTATCAACTTAAAAAATATATGCCGGTAAAAAATTTTTTAAAAGGTCAGTATCTGTCAGAACTCAGGAAAACAGAAACCATGCTAGGTATGTCAGACAGAGGCAATATAATACGAGGAATGGATAGCCTGAAAGGAAAGAAAAGAAATAGAATGGTGAACCCAGAGATTAGTACATTGGAAGCAACTACCACCACTGGGGCTGGGAATGCAAAAGAGAGAGAGGCAGACAGGCCAGAACCAGGGAGAAGAGGTCAGGAACAGCTGCCGCAGAGTGGGCTGTGGGGGAGAGGCCACTGCTTAGCAGTAAGTGCCAAGTTGGCGGACAGGGGCCATGCAGCTGTGCTCGGACCACTGTGCACACTGCTCAGCTGGCTCAAATCTTTGAGGCTGCCTCATGTCTAGTGCTTGGACTGGGGCAACTCCTGAGATGGAACTGCACCGCTGTCCTGGGGTGCCAAGAGATGCTAGAGTCTTTGCCATCTGTTTGTGGTACAGAAGCTAACAGCTGCTGGAGGGAGGGGATAAAATCTCCTCCTGTTTTCCAATCAACCTCCCCCATGTCTCTCACTGGCAGAATCTAACCGAACAAGCTGTCAAGAGTGTCTTAGAAATGTGGTTTCCATATCCCCCACCCAAGTGTCACTGCGCACAGTGCAAAAGGCTGAGACACAGTCGGTGGATAAGCTGCCACAGATCCTCCCTTTGACTACCAAGTATGCACATGTGCTTTTCTATCTGTTGTAAACCTTCTACAGTAGGAGCAACCCCGTGCTTCCATCTAGCAACTTGTCACTTCCCTTCATGCAAACATGCCTTCACCTTCTCACTCCCAAGTGGAAACACAAATCTCTAATACTCTCCCTGTCTATCTCTGAGTGATAATTATTTTTGGATTATTCATTGAAGATTACATATTGTAAAGTTAATTGTCATCAACACTGTTTATGTAAAATATTAGGAGAGTAGGAGAAAGTAAATGAATGGACCCAAATGAGGAAGAAACTGTTCATATTTGCTACTTTCTTTCTTTCTGGAACTGGCGACAAAGCCACAGCTGATATTTATAAAGTCCTTATTTTGCCACCTATTCTTCATTTCCCTTGTCTTCAGCCAGCTGGTCAGTGTTTTAAAGTGGTGCGGTGACCCAAACCTTCATTTTTGTAAGAGTATGAATTCTTTTCCAGTCCTGTGGTTTTGTGCATTACAAATGACTTAGAGTTGCCTTCGAGAATTCTCTCAGTTTTAGACCTAGTTTTTCCTGCCACTGTTGTTGTGTAGCAACCGATACAGGTCAGCAGAATTAATCACCCCAACCAAGTACAGTAACCCTTTCCTTTGTCTGTTGGTTCAGTGACATGAGAAGCCCAAAATGCCAGATGGTAATCCTTTAACTTCCAATTCAATAGAACAATTGTTTTTCTTTCTTTAGGAACTAAGCTCTCTAACAAGTGCCCATTACACAAAGTTGTGGGAGTAGGAAGCAGAAATGCTCTAAGTGGATTATTAGGGGCAACAGAGGAACTACTATTATTTTCACCCTTTAGTTACAGTTCCATAGATTCTGGCTCTGGGAGAAAAAGCACCCTATGTTGGTCATTTATTGACAGCATATACTGCACCAGGGATTTCACCTCACAGTGTGTTCTCTCAGAACCCTAACTGAATCCTGGGAGGCTACCTTTCTCTCAGGCTGGATGCTACTAGGTGTTTGTGGTGAGACCCGGGAGTTCCACTGGCATAAGCAAATTGCTAAACTTTTTTTTTTTTTTTTTTGCTGTGAGATGAGTTGCTTAGTCTGAAGAGGTTTGTATGGGGCACCATGAAGGTGGATAAGGCAATCCGTAAGTCCATGGTGTGTGTGTTGCCATCAGAGAAGACAAATCACCATCCAGAATAAGTGCTTATTCCAGTGAAGAGCATCTTGGCCCCTCCTTTATGGAAGGGGTTCCGTGCAACTGGTGGCTGGATTGTGCCCATCCCCCACCAAATGGTGTTATAACAGGGGCCAGCATGAGCTTCTGCTACTGCCAGCTTCAGCACTTAGTGGGAGTATCCAGATTACAATTGGGGTGGGAGGTCCATGCTGCTGGGCCCATACATAGCCTCCATCTTGCTATTATGTCTTGTGTACACTAACCTATAAGGCAAGTACCTTACCTGGGTATTGGGAGAAAGAAACTGACAGGTGCTCATTTAATATTTCTTTTTCACCTGACTTAAGAGCTTTGCCTGCAGCAGGTGCCTTCATGAGCACTCACATAGCACTTAACATTAAACTAAATATCCTTATGCTCTGAGTCATTTTATGAGGTCAGTCTTCTGTTCTTTTCTTTCCAAATCCCTAATGACCCAGCCAAACCATTGTCCATTACCCATTTTGCAGTATAGGTCCATTCATATCTTGGCCGTCTCTCAGACCACTCAAACTGGACAGTGCAATATATTGCCTAAAGTTCTGCTCACAGAAGGGATTTCCCTTCCCCGGTGTTTTTGTCGTAGTTGTTGTTTTAGCACACTTCTGATTGTGGCTGCAATGCTCTGTTCTTGATTTGCCAGTGCAATGAGGAAAAACATCTGTAGACAGGACTGTCTCAGTTACTTGTTCACAGGGAGTTCTCTCTAAAAACCTATCCCTGAATGAAGGAGGGATGGCCATGCAGCAGGAGCAGGTGCCACAGGAGCCTGAGCTGTTGGCACATGTGACAAGATTGTTCCTTTGGGATCTGCCTGAGTATGATTTCACACACACCATTTCCACGTGGTCGTGAAGGATTTCTGTGCATGCCTAATTGTGTGGTCTAATAATAACACCCAGTCAGTCAGTTATAGACAGCTCCTGTCCTAGGGCCAGGGATCCATTCTCTAGGCCCTAGAGACAAGAATCCAGATCACAACTGGGGGTGGGAAGTTCATGTTGCTGGGCCCATACACTGCGTCCATCTTGCTATCATGTCTTGTGTACACTAACCTATAAGACAAGTAGGTTAGTGTACAGTTCAGAATCACAAATAAATGATTCAGCATGTTTTCTGTTAGTGTCTATGAGGTCCACTAGCAAGTCAGGATCAGTTTCTCAAAGAAAGAACAGTTATCTGGAAAGGAGGGCTCTGATTTACTATAAACCCTCAGGAAATGTGTTGTGGTCATTCTCTTGGGGTTTGCCATGGGCTCCGTGCAACATCCCTATTTGCCATAGAAACATCAGGTGCTACTGGATCTCCCGGGTCACCAGGCCCATGTGGCAGCATAACCTGCACTGGATTAGTCAGTAGTCTACAATCTGGACTAGCTGTAGAGCCTTCTTTCCCTCGGCTGTCACTCGGAACTGCTGCATTATGGGCTACACACAGAATTGATCAGAGTGGCACACTCAATCAAGTGTGTCACTGTTGCCTCCAAAATCCAGATGCCCATCAAATGGTGGAAAATATTCTTGGCTATCCTTGGTGGAGGGTTCAATGACTTATCTTTCACTCTGGTGGGAATATCACAGTCTGATCCAGAATATGGGGCCCTTAGAAACCTTGTTTTGATGGCCGGTTCCTGGATTTCGTGGACTGTAAATTCTGCCCTCTGACAGAATGCATGTATCTTAGGCATCTAACTGACATGATACCTATTGTTTGTCAGATTCAAACATTATGATGTCTTCTATGTGGTGGATGTATTTGATGTCTTGTGAGATCAAGGTCCCTGCAGACTAGATTATGACAAGAGACTTGACTTAGCCCTAAAACAAGATGATGAAGTTGTTTTCTGGTAGTCTTTTTAAATGTTCAATTGATAATAGAGGAAAAATTGTTACACAGGGTGGGAAAAATAGGTTTATAGTTGTTCATATGGAAAATAATACAATAATTAATAAATAATAATATAAGAATAAACTGTGTTTCCTATACAACTGTAAACTTACTTTTGCCCTACCCTATATTAATAGCTGCCCAAATATAGGGTTGTCATGTAGAAAATTGGGCTTGGACTTGAAAGATAACAGGAAGGTAATTAAAATAAAGTGGTTTATAATGAATAGAATATGGAAATATGTGGTATATAATGTGGTGGTTGGGACAAGCATGGAAGAAACTTTTAAAATGATATCAAACTATGATTACTGGGTCTTCATTTTGAAATTATAAGAGTATATAACTTTTGTGCCATTCTTTGCTCATTATAAAACACTGTCACATCTTTAAAGGATTATATAGAAGATATATGAATTAATAATGGAAAGCAGACTCTGTAAATGATACAAGATCATTGCTGTTTAGTCCTCAGGATAGACTTATAAAATAGTTGGACTACAGTTTATCCTATTTTATAGATGAGGAAAGTGAGGTTTTCTGCAATCAGGTAACTTGTCTGAGTTCTAACAGCTGATCAGTAATAGAGTTTCAAATCAAAACCAGCTATATTGAGTAATATATTGATATTGGTTATATTTTTATGATATGTAAATATGTTTGTATAAATAAGATTATATTCTTATTTTGTAATATTCTCATTTTTAATTATACTTACCTAATAATATTCTTATTTTACTTTTCTCTCTTTTCTTCCCCCTTCCCCAAACTATACCCCAAGGAAGATAAAAACAGACAGCAGGAGAGAGTCATCCAGGAACTAGCCTCCTAGACTGAGAAAGAATGGTGGTCTTCAATTTGTTCTTCATGTAGCAGACACCCATGGTCCTGGAAGCATCCTGGGGGAGAACTTGGAGAGGAATGACTCTATGGTGTAGCTAGAGAGGCTATATACTCTGGCTCTGGGGCTTTTAGTCCTGGCAAAGATATCCGTGCCAGACTTGGCAGAAATCAGCAGAGCCATCTGAACTTACAGGAGCAGGAGAACTTGGACAGTCAGCATGCGGGTGATGATTGGTATGGATTGAAGATGAGAAGGATTGATCTAAATGAAGTAAGTCAATCTAGGTAAGCTCCCAGGGGCTTTTGCACACTGCTGGGAGGCCCAGGGAGATGAGCTCAAATGTATTGTGATTTTGGAACAAAATGAGTATTGTGATATTTCTTATAAACCCTTGTTTGTGGAGTTAGTCATACCTCATATATTTGTTTTGGGGCACAGAAAGGGAAAGCAGGGCAGCAATGGTGATGGACTATAACTGGTTATCAAAGAGCTTGGGAATTTGCTTCATATCATCAAGGGTGGGAAAGAATGGCCTTCTGTGCACTTTAGTATCACTATCAACCCAACGTGTTTTCTGTTTATTATTGTTATGTGCCAGCGGCTGATTCACTTAGCTGTTTGGAAGACAGTGCTACTGAGGCCAAGGTCAGGGTTCTTATTTTCACAGAGTCAAGTACATTTAGTGAGAGAGAACTTCAGTTTCAGTTACCACAGATTAAATAAATTCCTAACCCTCACCTACTGCGTTGCAAATATGTGGGCTGGTTTATGGGGGGCCAGGTGAGAGTGTGCGGATTAGTCAGCACAAAGCTCACCACCTCCGAGGGCAAAATCTCAAGTCATGTCCTGTTGCTGTCCTTGCAATCTGTGAGTGCTTATGAAGGAGAGAACACACTGCTGCTATGTGAACTCATTCACAAAAAAGAAAAACACTGAACAAAGTTCTGCTACTTTTTGAGTGGGGTTTGATTGGGTGAAAGGCTCTATCATTAGTTTAGTGACACATCTTATCTGCACTAAATATTTTATCCATAAATAGTGTACAATATTGTGGGATAACATACAAAAATAATACAGATTAAAAGAAGCATGCTCAAAAATCTGCAAAATGAAGATGAGGATTCTAAGATTACATTTTAAATAAAAATTCTGAAACTAAACCAATTATTGGAACATAAGCAGTATTCTTGTGTGTATGTGTATAGATATAGATAGATAGATAGATAGAAAGAATAATTGACAAATAGTGCACTGGGTTTAAGGATTCAGTTCGGTGAATTTTGACAATCGTATGCATCCACGATCACTGTGCAAAATGAGACACAGTGCATTCGATCATCCCAGAAAGTTCCCTTCTGTTCTGTCCCAGTCATTTCCTCCCCCACCTCCCCCAGTGACCACTGTTGCATCATCATGGATTAGTTTTATCTTTTCCTGAAGGTTATACAGATTTGAGCAATCCAGTAGGTACTCATTTATGTCTGGCATTTTTCATTCAACATTTTTTTGAGTTTCATTCATATTGCTACATTATACCAGAAGTTTACTTCTTTTTATTTTGGTATGTAGATACTATAATGCATCCATCATCCTGTTGGTGGATATTTGGGGTTTTTTTTCTACTACTATGACTAAGGCTACTATACAAATTTCCTAAAATTATTAAAATTCATGTTTAAATTCTCATTTTTCATTCTAATGCTTTGAGCGCAGAAGAAGTTCTTTACAGCAGCTCATGCAAATTGTTTCCTAGTCCTTTACTTTGCTTCAAATTTTTAAATTATTATCAAGATTCAGGAGTTGCAAAGGTTGGATTTTCCCAAGTGACTGGTAAGTTGTAGGCAGAGTATTGAGAAGGATACAATAAAGAAGCAGGTTTCCTGCACTCAGTTATACATCAATTTCAACTTCCGGAGTCATGCCCAGTTAAACCCAAAGGTGTAGGTTTTTATTCTCCTTTCCAACTTCTCTCCTGTTTGTCAGTACAAATCCCTTCAGTCACTTATTATTTGTATATTCAAATCCTATTACATGTTTGCTGGGCTTGTGCTGGGCTCTGCATACAGAATGACAAGGGTTCCTTTTGGATCAGAAACCAGGTGATGTTTGCTGCGCCGAGCACAATGCCCAGCACACAGAGGAAACTGCACGTGTATTTATGAACCAAGGGAGGGACTCTCATTTTAGTGTGGAGAGTGCTCTGAATACCACTACACCGGTGTGGGAGAAGTATGGAGGAAGTGCCGTGGAGGCATCAGAAGGACAAACGCACGTTCCTGTTTTGACTTGGAGCCCACTTGATTAACCAGCTCTGTTGGACTGCAGTTTGTCTAATTATGGCTTTCTCCCATTTCAGGGGTGGAACTCAGTCTGTCTCATTTTATTCTTGGTATCTCTAGCACTGAGTCCATGACCTGGCACTCAAGGGAGTGACTAACTCTGTCCAGGTTTGCCAAAAAAAAAAAAAAGGAAGAAAGAAAAAGCAGGAAAGGGACCTTTGAGACAGCCAGTGGAATGGAGAGGAGATTCAGGTGGTGGTAGTAGTGAGGGGTATAGTATTTCAAATAAAAAACTGTGATCAGTGGAGGTCCTGTGGGTACTAGTTGTTTTCTCTTTTGAAAAAGGTTTCCATTTAGTATTCCCGAATCACCATCATGATATTAAATCCCTTTTAGCAATTCAGTTTTTAATTAACTTTTTAAAAGCCCTTTCTATACATATATCTACATGGCAAATGGTCCTGAGCCAAGATTTTTTTTCTTACAAAAGATTATATTCTTGTCATTAAAAAAAACCATTTACTCTGTTGCATGCCTTAACTACAAAAGAAGAGTATGACAAAAACAAAATAGTTGGCTAACATTTCAACAAAGGCTTTTATCTGGAATAGAATGAATAAAAGGAATTGTTATTATTATGATTTTTAGCCGTTCCAGGTGGAAGAATGATCTGTTTTTCAAATAATTAAAAAAATTAAATGGTTTCTTCTTCATAATTGATAATCAAGTCTAGCCAATTTAGTTTATTATTGAAGACTATGCATTCCATTTGTTTGAGAAGAATATTATTAACAAAGAAATTAGAATCTCTTTATTTCACATTCATCATATGAGTGGAAACTTACATAAGGATTTAGGAAAAGTATTTTAGCATTACTTCCCCCTCCGTCCCTTTATTATGCTTATAGGCATTGAGTAAATTGCATATAAAATTCTTTGATTGAGTGTTGGAGGTCATCTTTTGGCAAGCATGGCGTACAATGATTCTAGGCATTATGAATTCTAAGATGAAAATTACAGGAGGTTTGAAGATAGGAATTATTCTTTTAGGCAATGCATTGCACAAAGGAGCAGAGTGGAAATTTCATCATTTACTTTTTATTGTGGAGATGATCATCTCCTCAGTTCTTCCCTTCCCTACTGTGAGCTAGTAGGTTTTAAAATAAAAGAAACCTCATCCTCTGTGTAGGTATAATGTGGAAGGCCAATATATTAGAACTCAGAATAAAAAAGTTTTCCATGCCTTTAATAAGATCTTGACCATTTGAGAAGCACTAATTAAGCTTTACAAAAGCAACTCTAAGGTGATTTGATAAATTCAAAAACATAATTGTAAAGTCTGTACTCAACTTTCAATTATTGTATGTCCTGGTAGAGAAAAAGCATAGATAATAGAAACCACAGATAATGCCCAAACCATTTCTACTCAGTGAACAATGGCATGATACTTTTAAAGATGCAGCTAATCCAACATCTTTTACATTTGACCTTAGAATGCATTAGATGACTTTTTTACGAAACCATATGGAAATTTGCCATCATAATTAGGCTTTTTGCTTGTGTATATGCTGTTTACTAAAAGGAAAGAATCTATATATGTGAGCCTATATGTCAGAAGTGGTCCAGTAATACGTGTTTTTGCTTGTCTGCAGTCTGAAAAGTGAATCACCTACATGTGGTTGCATTTCATTAAACTTTAGAGATGAGAGAGTTCTTCTAGATAAACTATGTAAGCATAGTTTAATAAATATGATAAATAACAATGAGGCCCACTAGTGTGACAAATGATTTGCTAGGACTAGTTAATAACATTTTTATTTACAATAGGAGGGGGGGGCTTTAAATTTCTTCCAACTGAAGGGTGTTTGAGTAAATTATGGCCAGTCAGCCTCGTGTTACTCAGCTACCATTATAAAAGATGTAACTAGGTAGCAGCAGCCTCAACTGAGATATTTCTCTTCTAGTCTAGACCCTTCTCTGTTTCCTAAATCTGGGTTGGATACTCGTCCTGGATTCTACCTTTGACGCTGAATATACCCCGTTGCATTTGTATGCTGTTCTTTGAAGGCTGAAATCATGGCAATCTTGTTTATCATTTCATTTGCAGATCCTAGCCAAGTACCTGACTCACTATCATCATTCATTAAATATTATTTAAAATTGAATAGAATGTTATTAATACAAACAGGAAAACCAAGAAAAAAATGTATTCACAACTCTACCTACACACGGTCACACACTCGCAGGCTCTCTCCCTTTCTGTACCATTCCCTTCCATAGTTAGCCCTAATTCTCTCCTACCTGGTGTCCCTGCTTGTTGTTCAGGAACCAGAGTGGATGACTTAGAGTGGCAAGATGCTGGGATGTCACGGATAATCTACAAACAAAAAAAGTCTCAGAATCTCATAATTAAGTTCAGGTGAGGTCATTGTGATCCAGTGGAGCTGGATTTGATATAACAATGATGAGGCCAGAATTCGTAAGGGGGTGGTTCCTACTAGACCTCCAGGGTGAGGTCTAGTTGCAGAGCAAGAATACCTTACAAGTATGAGGAATGCAAGAATGGAGACACTGAGAGTGGGTATGTCTGGAAGTCCAGGAAGGTAGGCAGTTGACATCTGGAGCGCTTATCTTCAGACACCAGGTCCGTCTCTACCATGTGACTGGGGCTTCAGGGCTCTTAGAGCATCTTGACTTTTCCCTTGCCAACACTTGCAAGAGATTGTAATTATATACCTGCTGTATGATTGTTTTTGACACTATCTTTCATTCGGCAAACACCATGCATTTTTGTCTCGTTTTGTTCTTGCTACTCTATCCTCAGGCTTAGCACAGTGTTTGGTACAAAATAAGCATACATATATATTTCTTGGCTGGATTAGTAATTGAGTAAATGAATTAATTTGAGTTAATTGCATGTATTTTCTGAAGGACTGAGTTAGCAAGTATAGTAGTTATACAGAGCTATATTAATGGAGAAGAAGGCAAAAACACAGATATCAAATGTGCTGGGACCAGAAGAGTAATCCCTATAATCTTAGGCTCAGAATCCAGGGTCTAAACTATTTGTCTCTCCTGCCTAAGGTCATATTGGGTCCTGGGGCTTTGGGATCAGGACCAAGCATAGGAGTTCATAGGTGCTCTCAGCAGCTTGGAGAGGTCTGGAAGCAATGCAGGGATAGGGCTGTGCCATGAGTTTTGAACATATTTGGTTTAATTTATCCTTTTAAGCTCAGAAGGAAATCACAGATCTCCCTCACAAGATTCTTTTTTCTCTCTTTCCCTACCTAAAGTCTTTCATCCAGTCTGAATTATGATATTTGAAGTCAAGGAAACACCAGTGATGTTCTGAAAACATGCCACCATCACCCGCATTTCTGCTTCTCCAAACAACGTGAGAGTTCTGGCCCAACAGGCGCACACACACACTCAGTCTGTGGATGCAAGCATATGGGTTTGTGCACAGCCCCTGAAACACATTGGAAAAGCAACATTCAGGGTCCTTGCCCCTTCCTGGAGTAGGTCTTCATAAAAGAGTGGCTTTTCTTCTAACTACAGAAAGTCGTGGAGGGGGAGGCCGCAGTAGGATTCTTCTGTACAGCAATGGGTCCTGTACGTATTTGTACATTCAGTGGAGGAGGGGGCTCACGTTGTCCTCTGTACCCTTACCCTCACCAGTGCTCAGCCGTCTCTCATTCACAGGAGGGCCGGTGCCATCTCGCAATCAAGTTCTCTCTCCAATAAACCACACTGCTTAGTGCTCACCCTTGTGAGATAAAACTGTGGCAGGCTAATAATAGAAACCACAAATCCTGCCTGCCAATCCTGCATTCTAACCTCTAATCCACTTGTAGCAAGGGCAAATGTTTTCAGGAAAATAAAACGACTGCAAAGAGCACAGTGATGCACTGCTCCTATCGTCAGATCTTCCACCCTAGAAATGAGGGGCTGGATTTCTCCCCTCCCCACCTGAATCATAAACTTACTTTTAAACGTCCTCTAATTTCTAAGCCAATCTCAATTACAAAGGCAATTAAAAAAAGAGAGAGAACACAGGCAGGAGAGGGAGTGAGACATAAATTTCATCACTGTTACAACAATTGTAATGATGGAAATTTGTCTTTTGTGTTTTGGTGCAATGCAAAGAGCCTAATAGTAGTTCAGTATTAGATTGATAGGACTCTTAGGTTTGTCAGAGCAAAAGTTGGCTAAGTGGGAGAATTACTTAATCAAGTGACTGGATTTGAGGACCCAAGGCAGTCTGCTTAGTGGAAAGTGCTCTCAGAAAACCTAAGTGTGAGCCCCAGCTCACCAGTTGCCAACAGTATCTGGTTCAAAGGGACGAACTATTTCATCTCCTGAGCCTTGGAGCTCTTATCTCTAAAGCAGCACAGAGCTGCTTGAGGCTCAGTGAGGGAGAATGTATAGGGCATGTTGAAGAAGCTGTAAATCTACCTATAACTACGAGGAATTATTATCACTGGACACAAATCCATTTATTGTTCCTGATTTCATTGGCCCAAGCCTTCATTTCCAGCTGTGTGGTATGCTGCTTCCAAACATGTCTACTGAAACCTTGCCTCTTCACCTTTAGTCCTGAGGGTCTACACGGAGCTCTGGGGCTCCATGAACTTTTCCATCTCAGGCCAGCTGCGGGGCAGGAATTTCTGACTCCATCTGTGTTTCAAAACACACAGGTAAGACCTTTCTGCCTCTTGGTCATGAAGACGTGCTTTCACAAAGACGGAAACCAGAGTGGAATCGAACAGGAACTTTGGTGAGGGATGAGTTCTGGGGGAGTTTGATTTCAGAAACGAGGCGCACGTAAACAGGACTCAGAAAGCTGTGGCTACAGATTTTCCTTGTGAGGCTTCACATCCTCAGCTTTGAAACACCACGCTTGCTTTGCTGAGTGGTCAATGTCTGTGAGTTGAGATACGTTGAGATTTCTCCACTGGAGGTGTGGTAAACTTAAAATATTGTACCCACACAGTATCACTTTTGAATCTTCATGGCACTCAGGAAACTAATGAGAAACAACCACATGTTGTTGGGGAGAGTGTGAGTGTATTTGAAGTCTGAGGTTTGGCTAGTTCAGTCTTTATAACTGAATGCATGACAACAGATTTATTATTGAAACTATGAAGAAAGAGGTCAGATAAAACTAGCATTGGTCATTAGCGGCTACTCAGTCATCCACTCTTTTTTTCTCCCAAGGAGCCAAGTTTTTAGTTTCTCGTGTATCCCTCCAAAGTTTTTTTTTTTTTTACCAATACAAATACAAATAAATATTTATATTTTTCTCTTTACATCACATAAATAGGTCAACTACTCTTTTATGCCAGAAATCTTATAGCTGTGTTTAAATAGTAATAATAAACCATAGCTAGCTATAAGAGGATAGATGTTTTAGGCCTAGACTTTTGCTAGCCAGTAACATCTAACTGTTAGGGCCTGGTAGTTAACAAATACATGCCTGGCTATAGTAACCTCTAGTCAGTGTTTCCTTGATTTCCAAAGTCTACCAAATAGTAATGCCTTCACTCTGGCCTGCAGTGAAAATAAAATCAGAAGAGAAAGAAGATATGAAGTGGAACAATGTGGCTAACAAATTCCTATGGCTTTACTCTTGAAAGAAAGCAAGGAAGGAAAGAAAAGAGAAGCAAGAAAGGCCAGAAGAAAGAGAAATCCTCTTGTACGTAAAACCAAAGGGAATATTAAATGCACACAGTATAAGTCAAAGAAAATAATATTAACATTTTTTTCATCAAAGCAGATCGTTGGTCTTGGCCTCATATCTGAAACTGAACGGCGGTAGCCTGGGCTCTGTGTCCGTGCGTCCGAGTCGCACCACAGTGTCTGAGTCCTTATTGCTTAAGTGTTCAGTTTCTAAGGTGTTTTGTTTCCGTGTGTGTGTTTTTTTAATTTTCCTTTTCTTTTTTTGGCCCTTGAATATCCAAAGAATGAATTTGTTAACAAAAAATAAGACTAGCCAATAAATGAAGAAAAAATAAGAAAACGCAGTTCAAGACAAAATTGGATTTTTTTATTCTTTTCTTTTCTCCAAGAAGATTTAATTTAGAAGTGTGAACCAAGAAATATTACAAAATCATAGCCTGACCAGCTTGCCATAGACAATGGCTTATGTGACCAATGAAAGTCATGGGGGAAGGGAAATTCAGAGAGCAATGAGGAACTTCTCTGTCATCTCAGAGTTTCACAATACACACAGGAAGCATTTGTAGCTGGCCCTCTGTTAGCCCGAAAGATTAGCTAATCTCTTGTTTCACCATAAAATGCATTTTCAGCACGCGGTCCTGAACTGCAAGCAAAGACTCACTGTGGCAGGCTCACAGTCTTCCTGAGTTACAGTTGAGATATCCTTCACATTGTCACGTTGACTTGGGCAATCAGGAAACGAGGGTGGTTTCTGGGTATGTGCTGGGTTACGCATGGGTGGGCTCTCCATAGTCCACCAGCAGAGCAGACCAGTTCCCAGGTCCAGCGTGCCCTGTGAATTCTGCAACAGTGCTCTTAGAGTAGAATCAGATTTCTGAAGCTAAGAGATGGATTAACTGTCCGGGTGCCTCAGCCAACTTCCAACTCAGATGAATACATCCTGTCTGTACAACCCTTCACCTCTGTGTAGTGGAACGGAGACTCCTGTTGTTCACAGAGTGAAGAAAAGCAGCTACTTTTCCCCGTGATGGTTTCTGAGTGCCTTTACTACCCACGTGCTTCGCCGTTTGGGAGCTGCCTTCTAGCCCTTTTTTTCTAGATGTACTCATTTATTTCTAAAACGCTTGGAGGAATTTTTGAAATTATAATTATTTTAACTTTATGAAGAATTCACACATTTATTGTGCTAGAAAAGGCTTTAGAGATTATCCAATTCAATGGTCCAATCCCTTTTCTTTCACAAAGAAAAGACAGGAGTAGCCCAGAGAGGTTAAGTGCCTGCTCAAGGTCGCTCAGCTAATTAGCCCCTGTAGGTTTGCAGTGCAAGCACATGGTTAATTCCTAAACTATTCCCACAGCTCCTCATTAAGTAGAGGCCCTGGGAGAGCAGTCTGGTCACACGTTCTACACCCAGCACTTCCCACCTCTGAGACTTTGTGGGGACAGCACCCAGAATGCCATTGTTCTGAGATCAGCCTGGAGGGGCAGCTGTTTGGAGGGTTTCCTGTGCACTGAGGCAGCCTGACAGCTGGGGAGTATCTGTCATGTTTGTTTTTCTGAATAACCCCCATAACTAAGCTGAAATTTAGCACAGATTCCACTTTGCAAATATGATGAAATTCATGTAATTTACCCATCTTGTCCCACAAGGTTCTCTCTCTATATATAAAACACAAATTGTAAAATAAACAATAGGAACAATTAGGGTGAAGGGAAAATGGTTTTGTTTTTGATAGGAAAATAGTAAAGATGGGTGAACTTTGTACACAGAAATAAACATTGTCAAGTCCCTGCTCAGTGTCTGGAAAAGGGTGTCAGCTTTGGATCTGAGCTTGTTGGTGGCCTCAGCAAAGTGGAATAGGTGATATATTATAAGATTCAGAGTATTTATAAGATTTTAAAAAACTAATTCAAGAGAAGCATAGCATTTACTGATGCCAACACCAGAGAGAAATTTCTTCCCTTAATAAAGTCCTCTCAGTAGATACAGCAGTGAATTTCATACAGCTAATTCTCATTATATTTCTCCATGCAAGCTGAAGGTACAACTAATGCAAATCAGAAAAGGTGTTTCCAGGATACTGGGGGGTGGGTGCAAAACAATGGCTGTAAGTACACAGCACAGTTTCTAAAAGAAGTGGATTATATGTCCTTTACAAAATCTTCAGTGGAGAAGGGATTAAATAGAGAGCCCAGTAAAGATACTGGTCCTGAAGCAAAGGCTGCTAATGCCCCCCGATACCCCTGTTCTCTGCCAGACCACACTTCTCAGTCGCCTTCGCAGTTAGCTGCCACCATGCTCCTGAATTTGGGCCTATGGAGAGCGAACAGGCCCCGTCCTCTGGTGCATCCTTCCACTCTCTTCCCATCCACCCTCCGAACTCTGAGGACTCCAAGGATCAAGAGGAGGCCCAAGTTATAGGATAGAAAGAATCCGGGTCCCTCAATGACTGTGTCCTCAGTGGCCTCTGACATGCATAAGAAATAAACTTTTATTGTATTTATTGAGCTCCATGGGTTCCTTTGTTCCAGCAGGCAGCATTATAGTAATGTAACCTTCAAACTTTTCAAACTGGAAGTCCCATCGATGGGGCAGATAGATTCAGTAGCTACCTAATCCAATCACTCCTCTTTACATCGAGAAAACAACCACCAAAATTGCTACCATTTCAAGGCTATGCCATTTGACATCCAGTATTCTCCGAGAATCAGACCGTCTGGGCCTGAACCTTAACTTCGCCATCTGTGGGCTGTGGGCAAGTTACCTCACCTATCTAAGGTCAGATCCCCCCGCCCCCAGAGGGGAACAACAATGGGGCCTGCTTTCAGAGCTGTTGGCAGGAGGAGGGGCTCGGCCTGGGGTTTGGCATGTGGCAAGCACCTGAGTGATATTAGGTAGTAATCGTACCATCCTTAGAAATGTATACTCGCACATGTGGCTTCCATGGCGAAGGCCGGAGGCAGGATCAGCTGAGTCATGCAAAGCTGGCTGAGTTTCTAGCACTAAAGCAGTTCAGAGTAAGCTGGCTCTTCCCTCCCCTCCCCTCCCCTCCCCCTCCCATCTCCCTCCCCTTCCCCTCTCCCCTCCCCTCCCCCTTCCATTTCCCTCCTCTGCCCCTCCCCCTCCCCATCTGTGTCCATCCAAGCAATAGCCCACTCAACCTTCAGACCGAAGTGGGCTGCCACAATCTGACACCTGTTCGATCTCTCTGAAATTTTTGAATGACTTTCATATGACCCTTCTGGGGAAAAGAGGATGAAATAACATCAACAACAATAATAATTTCTGAAAATAAGTACTAGGTTTTAAATGTAAGAAATTTTGATGTTGTTGTTGTTGTGTGGGGTTTTTTTCTATTCAAAAAGCCTGTGATGATTCTACCAAAGCATTTTTTTTATGTCAGAAAGTGCTACAATATTCTTTGATAAGACATGTTTCTGGAAAGATCATTTCACAAAAATAGATATTTTTGTATTGAGGCGGGAAAGAACTCAGTTTCTGAGTGAAAGGTTATGCGCTAGGTAAATCTTTCTTGAAGAATTTAGAGTCTTCTTTCCTCTCCCCTTACTGGAAATGCGAACATAGCTGGAGCCTTGGCTAATAATAACATCGCCATGTGTGCGGACCTGGCCTTCCTCAACAGCTTGCTGAGTTATTTGTGTCCGAGAGGATTTTATCATAAGCACATTTCTTTTCTTGCTATCACATGATGCACCATTGAATTTCCCATCATACAAACATTCTAATCTCATTTACAGTCACAGAGGTTGAAAATAGAAAATTAATCAGCATGTAAGTACCCTATAATCTGTAAAGTAAACCAGATATGGCTAGACTAGAAGCAATGGGGAGCAATGCTGGGCCTCCGGTCTGGGGCCCTTGCTTCTAGTTAGCTCTTAATGAGCCCTATGTCTTCCCACAACTCCCTGATTTCTTTGTGACCCGGTTTCCATATGTAAAAGTTGAGTTTGTTTCTCTCAGGATCTCTCCAATCTCATACAGCAGAATGAGCATCATAGTTCTAAGTTTATTGTCTTCACTCCTGGTGTGGGACGGACCAGCCTCACACAGGACTGCTGTGGCTTTTCGTGAACCCAGGAAATACGAGCAGGCAGACCTGCCAGTTTCCTTGTTCTTAATGCTCTTCAGTTCTGTGAAATGACAAGTGACTCGTTATATAGGAGTTTATCTGGGCTGCTTTCCTCCCCTTCCTTCCCCTCTGCTTCCATTCATCCATTTGTTTTTACGTTTAGTTCCCATAGCACCAAAGGAAGCTTCTGAGAAATGTCTGCTGAGCGAGTAGCAAACTGACCAAGTGAAAGATATAACTTCAAGGTCTGACTTGACCTGAACTCTTCACCCTTTAGCAGTTCCTGAAATGTATTTAGAATTTAGCCATTTAGTTCATCTGGCTGGTTCACAATTGACTAATTCATACTTACTCTTTGTCATAGGATTCCCCTCCATTCACCAAAGATTCTGTGCTTGAGAATGGGTCTAGAGAATGGCAGTTACCTTTAAATTTGCAAGATACTCACAGACAGGAACATGCAAACAGAAGAAAAATGGGGTGATTTAGAAGTTGAATTTCTTTGACTCAAAGAAGATGAGACTTTACCAAAGAAGGTAGAAGGGCAGAGTTCTGTTTCCTGTTCAAGAATTGGCTGACTAGTGTCGTCTCTGTGCCATCTGAAAAAATGTTTTACAACAGGACTGCATTTCATGCAAGACCCAACCTGACCCCATAGTACGTGATGTCCCTAGACTCTTATTGAAGTCTGTGTAAACCTCAGTTGCAACTTGGCCTTCAGTAAGTTTGATTCTTGCAATATCAGTGTGATATGTATGTCGTTGGCTAATTTTGTTATTTTTGGAGAACGGGAAGTGAATGATAGCCAATTGCTAAGGAAAGCCACATACCTCCCATTTAGTTTGGTGAGTCATGGAAGGTGTGTGGTGTCCCGAGGAAGCAGCAAAATTGCAAGGGTTTAACACTCAGATGCTTTTGTACTCTAGGTTTTGAGGATACTGGGATACTGTTGTTGTCCTCATTTCTGTTTTGCCATGAATGGTGGCAGAGGTTATTGGATAGGCCTTGGCCAGCTCTCCAGGGCCGCTGCTCTGCCCAGTGACTCTGTCTTTCCTGTCAGCATGCTGATCATACTTGGAAATTATGAGTCAGTGAAATGTAGCCTCTAGCAGTGGGGGTGGGTAGATTACGAGGGAAAGTGCAGCCAAGACTTCCTGTACCAACTCAGGGTCATTATCTTCGGGGGAAGATAGGGACTCCGAAGGCAGTAGGAACACTCTATTCACTTGGCATTTGCTGTGTACAAAACGCATTTAGAGAAAGTATGAGGAACAAATTAAAAAGCAAACAGATTTAAACCTCTTGTGGATGTCAGGTTGGAGCTTTGAGAGCCATGTTATAATATCACTGTTATTGACACTTTCAACTTGCTATTACTTGGTGAGACTCATTAACTATTCACATGTGTCTGCCCTCATTCAACTCCTAGCAAGTGCAGCTACAGTCCTATTTAAAATAATAGAGTGAAATTGGTAACATTACTGATTTAACAGGAAATTAGAAGACTTACATCCACAGAGCTTAGGTAATTGACACCAACAGCACTTTTCTTGTAATTTATGCACTCTGATTGATTTAATTCTCCAGTTAGCCCTAAAAGATTCTCTGAAGCATATTTAGCCATCAGATTACTGTGTGAAGGAATTAAATGAGTATTACCCTGTTTGCTATGTATTCCAGAGCTGGCAAAAAGTTTCTGCTTTTGGTTTGGAGCTCAGGAGTCAGTCTAAAATTATAATGTTCAAAGGTGTTTGGCCTCAGAACACACCTCTCTGCTAAGTGATGACTATGAATTTATAGGAAGAAATCTTCTTGGTAACAAGGACACAATTACAAATGGGGCATTTATTTATGCTTTAGCAGTACTTTTAGTGCTCACTCCAGCAGCACACATACTAAAATTGGAGCGATACCGAGAAGGCTAGCACGACCCCTGTGCAAGGACGACACACAAACTCGTGAAGTGTTCCATATTTTCCTAATTTTATACCTTATATAGAGATGTTTCCCTAGAATACCCTAAAAATATTCACTTCCCTTTAATAGTGCTGTTTAAATGACCCCTTTCCAGGTGTTCATTTAGTGTGGTATTTGCATCATAATTATGACCCTGATTTGTGCTCCCAGCTCCCCTTCCCAACTTAATTAACAGAGTACGGGAGGTGTAATGATGAGGAAGAAACATTAAATGTACGTCTTCTGCCCTAGACATCTCATAAAACAATGGCAAAGAGGAGGCAGTAAACCTGTAGTATTCAAGTGAATCAAGAGTGTTGGTTTTGGCTGTTTACTCAGAGGAGGAGGCGTGGTCCCGATCAACCTGCCCGTTGTTCTAGCTTCACACACCACCACGTTCCCTAGGATGACTTTTATCCAATCTGTGGAACAGGCCAGAGTGCCTCATGCTCATCACCCTGTTCACACACCGGGGCTTCTGTGCTGGCTTTCTTCTTCCTGGCTCGTCCTTGAAAAGTCAGTTCAAGGGTCACCGCCTCCCAAATCTCCGTGATTCCACAGTCTCTTTCCAATCTTCCTCCTCAGTGTCCCCTTAGCAGCCTGTGACTGGGCCCATCTGAATCTTTCTCATGCAGCATTATTCATGTGATTCTCTGGTTTATCACCCCATCAGACTGTAAGTTCCCTGAGGGCAGATTAACCATGAATTGCAGCATCTATAACTACAAGACTCTGAATAGAGTTGACAAGTCTTTCCCAAATGGTCTGTGAATGCAGAGCAGAACTCTTTGAAATCCCAAATTTGTGTGATGCCACTATTTTCAAGTTAAACCTAAAATTGAATCTTAAACATTTTTAGTCAGAGTCAGAATTCTTGTATTCCCACGGTGGCAGGGACCCCAAGCACACCCTGGGCTCCAGATCCCTCACTGTGAAGACCGGGGAACAGGGTGGCCTACAGCCTGGTGGGAGTATTGGCTGGCACAACACCATTCATCTATCCTCATTCTAAAGTCCTCCCTGCTTGCGGAGGCTAGAAAGCTACAAACATTGCAGGTAGGGTTTCAAGAATCAGATAAACTTGAGAGACTTCCATTTGAAGTGAGAGGTGCAGGTCTGTGGTGGAGGTGGCCTGGTTCTGGAGCCAGCGGCTCAGCTGTGGCTTCCTGAGCCGACAGAACACCTGACTCAGCAGCTTCTGCTCCAGTGGAAACAGGCTGCTCCCTGGTTAGGCAGAGGGAGCTGGGTCTAGGGTCTGGGAGTTGTGCCTGGACGATCGCAGCCTAGAGCAATGAGGAATTGCTCTACAGGTAGTAAAATCTGTTTAGTGAATTGGCACAAGCATGAAAAATTAAACAAATAAGCAAAAAAAAATAGAGTAGTATAGAATAAAATGGAATAGGAAAAAATTTGAGAGCATTGCCCCTAGTAAAGGTGAATTTGTTTTATGCGGCTGTTTTTTAGTTCTATATGTGTGTGCATACATTTATGTATGCATATTCTGAGTCATAATAGAAAATGTATGTCTAGCCATGAGTTTCAATTACAAAAGTTCAAGAACATCTGGCCCAGGGCCGTCCCTTCATCATTTTCAATAATCTTCTTAATCCTTTCCTGTTTAAACTATCCAGAGGGGTGTGTTGTTTTGTTTTTAATCTTCAGAACATCTGTTCTGTGGCCCATCAGGCAGCATATATACGTAAACCAGACTCTTTTTCTAAGTAGCAAGTTGCAGGGAGGTGCGTGGAGCTTATTTCAACTAACAGCTTCCTCCTCTGGTTTCTTCACACACTCCCCAATACCTTTTTAAATAAGGACAAGATAAAAGTGTAAGATATAAGTGTATGTTTGGAGGCTTCTAACTTTTTCTGTTTCCATAGCACATTCTGGTAACCACAAGGAGAAATCTGTACTTGAAGGATCCGAAGAAACACATAGAGAACTCTTCCTTCCTCTCCTGGCCCTCGTTGGTGAGAGGGGACCTGGACTTGGCCCGAGGAGACCAGTCCACACCCACATGCTTCCCCAGCTCCGGGCCTGCCACAGCCCAGCTCAGGAGGGGACCCGCCCAGAAACAGAAGGGTTCCTCACATCCCAGGAGGGATGCACCCAAGGTGACCTAAAGGTCATAGTAGGTGTTGGGTGTAGTGGCGTGGTACAATATTTTTTAAATAATTATTTTATTGTTGTTCAATACTGTTGTCTGCATTTCTCCCCACCACTCCTCCTGTACAATATTTTTAATATGTAAAGAAGCAGCATAAAGATAAAGAAGCAATGTGTAGAAAAGTAAAATTTTGTGATGATGGAGACAGGAACAGATTTATAAATTGATGCTCTGGGCAAAAGGTCAGTGGACAGCCCAGTATCAAGCAATTTAGGTACCCTAACAATTCTTAGTCTCTTAATGAACTTCATGCTGCCTTTATGCCTTTCTTAACAGAAGACCCTTGTCCCAAGAAGGGGACTAGATAGCTGGTGGACAGAGGCAGAAGTGAGATTTTTCTTTTGTCCTTTTACATTGCTTGTATTCAATATCATATACAACTATTACCTATTCAAAATCAAGTTAAATATCTCCAGCACTTCCTCCCCAGTCCATACTCTCAGCTGATGGCTTTGTCTTTCACTTCAGTGAGAAAACTGAACCATCAAAAGATTTCCCTCAGATGCTCATCATCAGCCAGGGCCTAAAACAGTGCCTGAAATACAGTCATCAACTCCCCAAGTGTCTGCTGAATGTCAGGCTTTCTGCAGCCTCCCAGGGGTCCATCCTTGGCCTGTGTTGTAAGATGTCCTAGGACTACACACCATCCTGACTACCCAATGTCCATTTGTATAGCTGGGCTGAGACACCCTGTGCCTACTCCCAACCCTAGCCATCGGCATCCTAACCATTCTTCAACAGGGTTTCTTCCTCATCTCTCTGTCAATCCTTTTGTATCCTTTCCAAGCCCTCAGTCACTTCTTCCCCTCTTAATACGTAGACATTACTTGGGACTCACAGTGACCTCGGTAAAATGAATGAGACTTGGGACTTTGTTTCACACCGTTTTGCAGCTCCCTCAACACTTTAGACACACTGCCTACACGTCGCAGATGCTCCATAAATGCCTTTTGACTGGCTGAGGACATCTTTATAAATTCATGTGAAATTCGGCTCCTGGGAATCCTGAGAGAGAAGTGGGGCCTAAGTTCCCCTCCCCCCATCACCCTCATGGAAATCTGAATTTCTTAAATGAAATTTAAGAGAGCCTCAGGCTTCTTTGGCTTATTTCTGCCAAGCGTTAATTATGTGTGGAGTCTAAGGGGACTTCCACATATGGATTACAAGGGGCATTATGAAGGGACATTAAAAAAGACAGCTGTGCAGCAGGCAGACATGCTTTCCTAAACTCTCCAAGACCTATATTTTCTCTAATTTGCTTTTGGGAGAGATGTCTTTTCTTTCATACATTTCACTTGCGCTTATTGAAAATGGAGAACATATTTCCGAGAAAAACGCTTCGTCTGATTAGCGCTTGGCGTTATCAGGATTCCAAAAGACAATGGAAAATTCTCAATCATTTTCTCTAAGCTGCAACTGCTAATATATTATAGCTCTTGACTTTGTTGTCTAAATCTTTATCCAGCCCAAACTAACCAGTGTGTAAGAGTATCTTATTCCAAAATACTCCTAAACACATCGATTATTTTAAAAACACTGCAACATGCATGTGATCGTGAAGTAACAGAATAAGCCAGACAGAGTACAGTAGAGTCTATCCTGTGCAGCTGCTTGACGGGCTACTTTTTCCAACTTAAACAGTGATTCCAGCTTTGCTGTCCATGCCCCAGGTGAGACTGGGTCGTCCGTCTTTGAAGTCACTTTGCCAGCTTTATTAAAAAAAAAACTCTTGTTTTTCTATAATCACAATTTTTAAAAAATGTAAACTGTATTAGCTTGTTCAGGTACCTAATTCACCAGATTTGGTACCAGATGATTTTGGGCTGTTTCCCAGAACTCGAATCAAACAATGAACATTTGCCAACATTAAAACTACTTCAGAAAGGAAAGTGATACAGGCCTTAAGGCAATTTCAAAAGAGGAGACGCAAAGGAGTTTTGAGTAATGGAATGAGTGCATCGTTGCCTGGGGTAGCGTTTCTATTTGGGACAGCACTAGTTTTGAAGTGGAAGAGTTCCTATCTTTCTTTAAAATCAATCTCCTCATCTTACATTCACATTTAATATTTGAAAACTCACTTCCAACTGAGAAAATGGTCTTGTGGATGAAGACATTGGGTCATTTCTTAAAATGTTTGGGAGAAATCACATCCTGCCGAATTAAAACAAAACAAAACTAAACTAAACTAAAAACGAATAGCAAGGAAAACATCATTAAAAAATGCCAGATGGTGGAAAGTATTAGAACCATGTACACCTCGAGTCAAGTCCTTGCTTAACCAGTACTTGTTTACTGCTTTGGGTAGTTGAATCTTTCTAAGATTCTGTTTCCTTGTCTATACCATGATAGTTTACTAAATGGCCCCTTATGTAAATGATTTAGTACAGAGTATGGCAAATATTAGGGTATTAGGTGCTCAAACAATGTTATTTTTTTTCCCCTTGGAGAACAAAACATAGTTTATTAGAAAGAGATCGTTCTAGGACTTAGAAGTTTTGAGTCCTAATTCCAGCTAATCTTATAATAAGGTGACCTTGACTAGATAATTCAAATTTTCTGGAAGCCAGTTTTCAAATTTCATTTATAAAATTTTGGTATTACCTACTGTGGAAATTAACTTTATGTGTCAACTTGGCTGGACCACAATGACCAGATATTTTCTCAAACATTGTTCTGGTCCTGGCTGGTGTGGCTCAGTTGGTTAAAGCTTGTCCCAGACACCAAAAGGTCACAGGTTTGACTCCTGATCAGGGCACATATCTAGATTGTGGGTTTGGTCTCCAGCCAGGGAGCCTATAAGAGGCAACCAATTGACGTTTCTCTCTCACATCCATGTTTCTCTGTTTCTCTCTCACCCCCCTTCCTTTCTTTCTAAAAAAAGCAATGAAAAAATGTCACTGGGTTAGGATTAAAAACAAAACAAAACAACACAACCACATTATTCTGTATGTTTCTGTGGGGTGTTTTAGATGAGAATAACATTTAAATAGATGGACTCAGAGTAAAACAGCATGCTCTCCATAATGTGGGTGGGCTTCATCCTCTAAGCTGAAGCCCTGAATAGAAAAAAGACTGACCTCCTCTAAATGATAAAGAATTCTGCTACCAGATGGCCTCTTTGGACTTGAACAGCATCAGCTCTTCCTTGAGTCTCCAGTCTGGCAGCCCACCCTGTAGGTTCTGGACTTGCCAGTCTCCATAGTTGTATGAGCCAGTTCCTGAAATAGATCTCTCTCTCTCTCTCTTCCCCTTTCTCTCCCTT
This sequence comes from Artibeus jamaicensis, assembly GCF_021234435.1. NCBI lineage: Eukaryota > Metazoa > Chordata > Mammalia > Chiroptera > Phyllostomidae > Artibeus > Artibeus jamaicensis. Next base: position 11,878,043 of record NW_026522046.1, on the reverse strand, counting down.
AAATATAATACATATCCTATTGGTTCTGTTTCTCTGGAGAACTCTGACTACCACATCCTCCTCAAAGAAATGAAGGAAGTCACGTATGGAATGCTGCTTGCTATAGGCCTGGGTCATGACATCTGTGCAGGAAGTATGTTTTCTTTCCTTTTTCCTTCCCTTTGCTCTTCGAACCTTGGTTTTCTCATCTGGAAAATTAAGCGGTTAGATTCATGGGATCATTTCTAAAGCTGCTTCCAGCTTTGAAACTCTGTGGATGTATGTGAAACTAATTGCTTGGACTGTAACTTTCAAATATAGTCATGGTTAAATTGGGTATCTGCAAAGGGAGACAGCCATGGGAGTGTACCAAGACTATTTATGTAGAAACAGATCCTTTCAGCGGTGTGCAAAGAGTTAGGGGGACTAACGGGGAACTCCTGGTAGCCCTATATATATTCTTATAAGCCTGAATGCTTTCTCAGTGGTTGGGGGAAGCAAAGTACAATCTCTTATTCTATGTAAAAGTAACAGGGGAAAGTACCTACTTTACCTGTGAAGATTTTTACATGCATCTCTGTGCGCATGCTGTAGAGAGAAGAGTCATTTGATGGATTCTACAGAATCTTTGGCTGGTGTGGCTCAGTGGATTGGGTGCTGGCCTGTGAACCAACAGGTCACAGGTTCAATTCCCAGTCATAGCACATGCCTGGGTTTCAGCCCTGGTTACCCAGCTGGGGTTATGTGAGAGGCAACCAATTGATGTGTCTCTTGCACACTGATTTTTCTCTCCTCCTTCTCTCTCCCTTTGGCTCTCTCTGAAAAGTAAATGAATAAAATCTTTAAAAGAAAGAACCTTTGGGATCAGGTTGAACACTACCATTAACAGTCAATCTCTGAATGTAAGGTCCGATATGTATTCTTTACAAGGAGGAAAGAAGTACCCTAGATTGTGTTTCAACTATATTCTCAGCAATTCACCAGAAAAGTTCCCTAGTGTATTTTAGGACATAAGTGTTATTTCCTTTCTTAACTGGTGAAGTGGCAAGATACTTAAACGTACTGGCTAGAGTACTTTGGGGTCTTTGAGTTTTTAGATGAAATAGTGAGAAAATACCCTTTGCAAGCTCTCTGGTATTATATAAGCATAAGTGATTACTATTCTTACAATACATACTCAAGTGATAGCAGCAGTTTGAGATTCAAGTGAAAGAAGTCTGGCTAAGAGGGCCTCCTCCCCAACATTTTGATCCGTGTATTCGTTCTGGCACACATCGGGAGCCTTTGTCAGGAAGGCCAATGAGTAAAGTTAGCAACTGCTCACACAGCTTGAATTGCAAGGCTCAGACAAGGCTCCCTGCTTCTCAGTCCAACTGCCCACAGCCTGCCACCAGGGCTTGGGCCCACCAAGGCTCTATCCTATGCAAATCCATGATGCATCAGCGCCACTTTAGGCACAGTCACTGTCACAAGAGTTCACTGCTTAAAGATTCAATGCTAATCTGTTGCCTGTAAGATAAAATTCAAACAATTTAGTACAGCATACAAAGCCATTGAAAAGCAATGGTTTTATTTTTTTCTGTAGTTTCATTTCTGCTGTGACTGTTGACCAGTCTTCTATGGTTCAATTTTAGGTTCCAGTCTGCAAACTTTCATTCTCAAATTTGGTATTTATTCTGCAAATGTTTAATACATGCCTACAAATGAGTGTCAGGTACTGTTCTCAGCACTGGTGATATATCAGTAAATAAATCAGAGCTTATATTGTATGGGGAGACAGGTGACAGACACTATACAACATGTTAGAAAGTGATGAAGACTGTGCAAAAAAATAAGTGTGCGTGTGTTTGCTTTGCCAGCAGAGCCCCTCCCAACCCCCTGCCACTGAGGATGAGAATAAATGTACCAAGACATGATCTGCTTGAAGATTAAAGGTGACCAATCTCTCAGAGGAAAAGGGCCTTGAGTCTGCTCCTCAGTGGGCTTTTATTGGGTTTAATTTGCATAGGAAATACAAGGTGTATATGTAAAGCTCATCAATCATCGTCAGGCAGTAAGGATCAAACACTAGAAGAACTACAACATTCAAAGAACTATGAGGGCTTATTCTGAGTCAGGGCCAGATAGATATAATGACACCAAAGGGCCATAAAACTTTGGGAAACAAATTCATTTTATGCTGGGACCCTTATCATTTAAGTTGAGTGTATTCTTATCAAAGCAGTTTTCACAGGATTTTATGCATTCTTTCTTGGGCCCGATTGCCCTGGGGAACCTCCCTTTTTAGCACACGGCCGCACCACCCTCCAGCAGGGTTTCAGGCTTAAGTCAGATGGGGGATGTGGGCAGACAAGAGATTAGGAGATTTTTTATAGATAGAATGAAGACTCAGGCTATGACGAAGCAAAGGGGTGAGGGCCCATCACCCCTTTTCTGTAGCCCCCTAAGTCGTTCCCTGATGACCTCTTCGTGACCGTTCCTGTTTTAGGTCGTCCCTCCCTGGAGGAATCTTACCCATCCTTGACTATCCAGCCATCCTCCAGGGGCCAATCAGGGTGAAGTAAAGGGGGCAGAGGCTGTGCCCCTGCTGGGAGAATAAGCTTTGTCTCCTTAATGGTTTATGGTCCCAAGGTCTTTTTACTCAGCCTTAGCCATAGCAGGGTTACAGCTTCTGAAACCAGGCAGGGCAGTTCCTAACAAATAAGAGCCTTACTTGTGTCTGAATGGGAATGGGGTACTTTATAGAAGGGCGTCAGGGTAGGCCTCCCTGAGAAGGCAAGGGAATGTTTCAGTTATGCAGCACTGCTGTAACAATAGCTAGCTGATATACGGACCACGCAAGCATCTTGGAGAATAGTTTTCCAAGCAAAGGCAAGGGCTGCTTCATAGATCTTGAGACAGGAGGTGGCTGTTGTGTTTGGGAAATAGCAAAGAGGCTTGTGTGCGGGAATGCAGTGAAAGCAAAAGAGTAGAAGGAAACCAGGTGGGCAGTGGAACCAGATGTGGTAGTTCTTGGGTGCTGCTCTAAGGACTTTGACTTGGAAATGGAAAACCATTGGAGGATTTTGGGCATGGGAGTGGCATGATCTACATATGTTTTCAAACAACCCTTTGGCTACTGTGCTGTGAATAGACTGAAGTGTTGAAGTGGGTGGACCAATGGAGAAGCCATTGCGATAGGTGAGAAAGGATGATGTTTCAGGCACAGCAGTAGAGGTGGTTCGAGGCAGTCAGATTAGGTATTTATTTTTAAAAGTAAAGCCCATAGGATTTGGATATGGAGTGCTTTACCCTCAGAGGACCAAAGATGGGTAGAGTGGAGGAATCAGTAAGGAGATTGGGATGGTGCTTTCAGTTGGTAAGAAGAAAAAACAGTAAAGGCTAGTGTCCTAGATGTCCACTGAGGAAAGTATTTGCAGAAGGAACCAATAATCAATTTTATCAAATGCTGCTGATAACTTCACCATGCTGAACCTCAGAACTGACAGCTGAATGTAGCAATATAGAGATTAATGGTAAACTGGAGAAGAGCAGTTTTGGTAGAGTGGTTTGGGGCAAATGCCTAATAGATGATCAGTATGAATGAACAGGAGAAGAGAAATGGAAAACAGTGAGTCAAGACAAACCTCTGAGCATTGTTTAGCAATAAAAGGAACAGAATAATAAGCAATAGCTGGAAGGGAAGGTGGAGTCAAGAGAGGGCTCCTTAACACTGAGTAGTCTCATGCTTCCGTGCCTTTTTGAGATTCCTTTTTTTCTTAAGTCTACCTAATGAACTTCTTTTTCTTGAGGAGCTAACTTAGCTATGTCTATACTGAGCTTTCTCTGCTGTCTGCACTCATTCATCAAAAAGGACTTATTGTGTGCCTACTATAACACAGACATTGGTCAATGAACACCTCAATGAACAATGAGCAAACCTGATAAGATCTCTGCCTTCCTGGAGAACATTATGCTAAGTGAAATAAGCCAGTCAGAGAAAGACAAATACCATATGATTTCACTCACGTGTGGACTCTAATGAACAAACTGAACTAACAAGGAAAATGGGACAGACTCATAGATGGAGAGCAGGTTGACAGTTGAAGGTGGAGGGGGGGAGATTAGAGGGTGAAGGGATTGAGCAAACAGGAAAAAGGATCATGGACATGACAACAGTGTGGATATTGCCGGGGGAGGGGGTATAAAGGGACCAAATGGTAATGGAAAAAAATACAATAAAGATTAAATTTAAAAAAATGAAAATAAAATCTAGCTCTGACCAAAAAAAAAAAAATTCTCTGCCTCCCTAGAAGTTATGTTCCAATGGGGAGACAGAGAATACAGAAGCATACAAATAAAGAAATAAGGTAATTGATCACTACAGGTCATGGTAAGTGTTGTATAGGCCATAAACTGGGTCATGTCAGAGAAAGGGTTGTGGAAAAACTTTCTAGGGAGGTGCCCACTGAACTGAAACCTGAAGGATACTGCTATGGGCTGAATGTTTCTGACTACCACCGCGCCCCCCAATTCATATGCTGAAATCCTAGTTCCCAACATAATGGTCTATACAGGTGGGACCTTTGGGAGGTGACTACGTCATGAGCGTGGAGCCCTCAGGAAAGAAATTAGTGCTTTTATCAGAAGATACATGAGAGATGATCTCTTTCTAAACCACGTGAGGAGGATGCACCAAGAAGTTCTGCAAACTAGGGAGAGAGCTATATCACCAGACACTGAATCTGCTGGCACCTTGATCTTGGACTTCCAGCTGCCAGAACTGTGACAAATAAATTTCTGTTGTGTAAGCCATTCACTCTGTGGCATTTTTGTTAGAGCAGCCAGAATGGACCAAGACAAATCCGGAGGAGCCAGTTCTACAAAGGACCAGAGGGTCTTCCAGGCATAGGGAATCAACATCAAGAGTAGAGGCCTCAAGGTGAAGAAGGGGGGGGGGGTGGTAGAAGAAGAAAAAGTGGTCTAGTGTGGCTGGAGTGGTGAGAGCTGGGGGGAGGGGTATGAATGCACAAGGGGCCCAGATTATGGAAGGCCTAGGAGGCTAGAGTGGCAGGGTGGCAAGGTGGAGGTGAGATGTGCAGCAGTAGAGACATCTTTTGGAGGTAAACAAGTTGATGGATTGAATGTGGTAAATGAGAGAAAAGAACACATCGGGCTTGCTTCTTTAACGTAAACAGCCAGGGGGTTGTGGTACTGTCATCTAGAAGGGAATGTATTTAGAAGAGAGATGAGCTGGAATATGATGTGGGGGTGGGAAGCAGAGAACTGGTTGGGAAACGAGAGTGGCATTAAGGAAGCCTCAAGAGAAAGTGTTTCAAGGTGGAAAACGACCAGAGAAATGCTGCTGAGAGAGGGAAATGTCATTAGTCTGAGCGCTAACTTGCTCTTCCAAAGCCCTCAAAGCTCCTCTAACAGTGATTCTTCTCTGCCTTTCTCCTTTATTATTTGACAAATTGCTAGAGGTTTGGGGCCTCCTTTCATGTTTACTTTTGTATCCTTGAGCTCAACTGGGTGCCTTAGAAACAAGGTAGATGCATGAAGAGTTCCAGATTGAAAATAACCCTGGGAAGGAACCACCCCAAGGTGCTATCAGTTGAGAGATCAGCTACCAGATGCCAGAGGGTGATGGGAGGGCCCAGCACGACTCCCGTAAGAGCCCTACCCAGAAGTTGTGCGCAACAGGTTCCACTCAGCCTTACTGGATGAAAAGCGTTCTGTCTTCTTGGAGCTAGAAAGGGTGTTCCTGATAAGGCAGGGCCGGGAACCTGACTCACAGACACACAATTAGCCAGCTTTTGTCTTTGGATCTGACTGGAAATGACTCATGGACTGGAAAAAAACCTTTTGGAAACAAATGAGGGGGGAAAAAAGAGGTTAGGTCATTACAGCATTTCATTCTCAGAGAAAATGTGGATCCACTGTCCCATAAACGTTGCTGAATACTGTACATTTCTTCAGCCTCTCTCCAACACAATCCCAAGGGGAATTATTAAGCCTGACAATTCACTCATTTTCTCCAAGATTTTTATTACAAGCAATTTAAAGGGGATAAAGTTTCTTCTCTTTTCTCTTTCTATTCACTTGAATAAACCCTGATTACCAGTAGGGCTTTTAGAAGACTGCAGCAATAGGTAATGTTTCCCCTTTAACCAGTTGAAGGCGCCTGATCTGGCCACCAGGGCACTTCCTGTCCACTGAATCCTTGCTCAATTAAATTTGAAGAGAATTTTCAGAGCACTTGGTTAAGAGGCACTGCAGCATACTCTTGGGGGAGGGGCTAAAAGACAAAGCTCTGTCCCCCGGGGGCTTATAGTTGGGGTAGGCAGCTAGTCTTGAACTCAAGATATTGTACAAGTTAGACTAATAAATGCCATGTTCATATATTAATTAGGACTTTTTTGGTTGCATATAAACAATAAGGAGATTTTGTTATAAGAAAAACACTGGATTGCCACATGCAATCTGGGGCAGATACCAGGGACACAGGAACCAGCACCGCCAACATTAGGTCAGAGGCCCATTCCCACCCCCACCCCATCCTATCCCTCAACTCTGCGCTCCGGTCTCCACCTCTGCCTCAATGCCTCTCTACCTCTATCCCTGTCCCTGTCGTCTGCTAGGCCTCTCCTCCACAGGATGGGAACCATGGTTATGCAGAAGAGACCCAAATTTATATTTTGCAGTTTTGCCCTGGGGAAAAATTGACCTTTTCACTCCCAGTTTAAAAATTCCCCAAGGCTTATGATTGGACTAAAATATGTCAGCAAGGCGGGGGAGGAGCAGAGTTACAGGGGGAAGAGAATTTGGGAAGCTGCAGTGAACGGTTGACTTGAGGTCAGAGGCACATTCCCCGCCCCCACCCTGGCAAGAAACCCGCTCAGTCCGAAACCCAGTGGGGGTGGGGCTGTGGGGGCGGATCCGGAGAGGCCTCCACCAAGCCAGGAGTGGGGGAAGGGATGGGTTTAGAAAACAATAGGTTCAGCTCCTCTGCAGAGTCGGCCTAACAACTGGAACTCTTCTAATGTGGGTGAAAGGCTGGAATATTTTAAAAAGAGAGTCAGTCCCTTCCTAAACCAGGCTTTGTTTTAATCCTCACAACAGTTATGAGGGGATTACTGCTGCCCCCGTTTTACAGATGAAGGATACGGAGAGGTCAAGCACTTGGCCCATAGTCACACCGCTGAAACGGCAGAGTAGGATCCGGAGCCGGACCTCTGTGCGGTTTGCAGCTCACGGTGCTTCCACAAACCCAAAGCAGGGGGGGACACAGCTGCAGGAGTCCCGTAGGCCCTAACAGTGCGCCGGGCCTGGGCCTCCTGGGTTTCAACAGGTCTAGGGGACGGAGGACGGTGCTCCACCTTCAGGCAGGCCTCTGGGCGCCTAGTCCCAAAGGTGCGACCAGCCCGGGAGGTGGACGGAGGGGGCGGGGCGGGGGCCAGTGGCCAGGTCTGGGCCCGGAGGGGAATGCCACACCCCAGTTTGGAGTGCTTTCCTCCAGATCCCGGTCTCTGCGTGCAATTCCTTTTAAGGGCAACTCAGCCTGGTTCCCACCTAGGCTGGAGGATGACAGATTGCCCCGTGGTCTATTTGCCGGGTGACAACGGGAGCCTATAACTCTGCACCTGCGCTGCCAGCGCTATAAAGGAAGCCAGTCACGTCCCATAAAATGTCACCACTGCTGAGGTGCGATTTCCAAGGGGGGGCTTCTGCAGCGTGTAGTTTACCACAGTAAACGACCCCCGGATTTGCACATTGATTGCAGCCGGGGGAAGGGAGCAGGGAGGGGCCCCCCATTCTTGTTTTCCGCTCCCCGCTTTGGAACCCGGCTCTGCCCTGTGGCAAAAGCTTCGGGAGGTCGGGGGGCGGCTTCAGTTGTTTCTGCTTGAAGAGTTGGGCCAAACGTAAACAGCAGAAAAGCAGGAACCAGGAGGCGCGCCTGGACTTGGCTGCACGACCCCGACGCCGCCGCGGCGGAGCCTGAGAGTGGAGCCGCCGCCCCTCCCCCGCCGGGCCCGCGAGCCCATTTTCGCTTGGCCGGTCTCCGCGCAGCCGGATGGATTGCGCCCCACCCCCGCTCCTCTGCTCAGTCATTCAGACTTGGAAAGTCAATAACACGCTGACATCATCAGGGGTTTGTGTATTATTACAAGGCTACTTTCCAGAGTACCTGGCATTATCTAAGAGAGGAGCACTCTGGCTGCCCAAGAAAGGGCCTGGATGCGGGGCCGGGCGGCCTCGGGGTGGGGCGGCCCCGTGAGCCAGGTCTTTTCCTTGGTGGGGAGGATCTTCGGGCACCATTTAGAAACAGATCATGAGCTTTTGCTGCACTAAATGCAGAGGCACTTTAGATATCGATACATAACTTCATTTTGGCTTGGGGTGCACTTATAAATCATTCTTAAGTGACCTCCATTTCTACCAAAGACATTCACTTGGTCTTTAAGAAGCATTTTTAGTGATCCTCACAAAGGAAAAGAAGAAAAAGGGCATCTTTTTATGACAGGAAGCTAAAGGCTGATTCTTTGGAGACTCTTGGGGCTTGTGTATGAGATTCTCGATTATGTAATCGCCATCACGGGCGATTAGGTCTTCTCTTTCTCTCCAGGGCTGGACTGGGTGGTTTGGTTGCTGTGTTTTTCTTAAGCTTCATGCAGAGCAAACACACACATAAAAACACGTCCCAGATTTATGGCGCAAAACTGCTCTCCAAAGCAAATTGCCTTAGAAGAGTGTCTCATTTGGAAGAAGGGAAACAGATGAATTTGTTGTTAATTAAGACTCCTTATCTTTCTACTCTGGCATTTCCTTTTTCTAGAATGGGTTTTTATAAATAATTTTTTATGCATTTTGGGTGTTCTGTTCCCTCCCCCTTACTATAATAGCTTGTAATAGTTTAACTAATTGTATAGATTACTGTTCTTTTGCTGTGAACACACACACATTAAAAAAACTGGAAGTCAGTAATATACAACATGGTACTTTTTCTTTTTTGGCCAGACAGGCCATTTCTTTCTTTACACACACAGGGCTGATCTCATTTAAAATCTCTCAGTGTCTTAAATTGCTAAACAACAACAAAAACCCCAAACCCAAAACAAATAAAAAAACAGCAGCCAGCCCAACTACTTGGAGAACGATAAGGGGAGAGCAGTTCTTCACTGGTCTGGTTTCCTCCCTCTGTACCTCAGGCAGAAGAGGTCACTGATTGATGTGAAAGTCTTCAGAGCTCCCCAGCAAAAAGCAAAGCAGCCATGTTGCTCACAATGTAGCAGTTTCCCTGTGTGTACTTGATCATTTCAGGAGAATTTGTGGTAGATTATAACCACTTCCCTCCAGATGGTGTGAAGAAAAACTCCCTACCAGGTTTGCACTTCTAAAATCACCTCGGGCCTGTCCTACACCCCTTCCCCCACCCCCAGTCTGCCCCGGGAAATTCCCCTTTTGAGGTGTAGGCAGCTGGCGAGGCCTAGTGCACCAGCCCTCCAAGATAGATCAGTAGCTGTTCTGTGGGTCAGTGGAGCTTGAAGCTGCTGAAGGGAGGGAAGAGCGAGGGGTGGTGGAGGATGGGACTCCACCAATCTACGCACAATTTACTTAGGGGTTTTCCCTTAGCTCATTAGAGAGGAGTGTGCAGACCTGAGAGTGTGTCCCTTTGATGGTTAAGGTGAAGAGGTCTTTAAGTCGCTAAACACTTCCTTGCCTGTTGGCCCTCTGCCCTTTGCCTGAGCCACCCTAGCTGTGACTGACCTATATAGGCATCCTTTGCTAGGCAAAGAAATCAGCCACATCACTCTGGGTGTTGAACTTGGATAACTGGCAACTGACTTCCTATCCTGGAGGTTCATCCCAAGCAGGGGAGGACAAAAGTCAGAGGGTTGCTTGGGCAGAAGCTCCAGGATAGGAACTTGGTTGCCAGCTATGAAGGCTCCAAGAACTAGGTGGCTGACGCTTTTGCCTAACAAGGAGCCCTACCCTGGCCAGGAAGAGGAGAGCATTCAGTGGAAAAGAACCATATTGGGGAGATGGAGAACCCAGAGGCTTGGTCTAGTAAGAGCTCAGTATGTGTTCAAAGAGGCACACGCACAAACAGCAGGAGAATGCTGTTTGCCCCAAGGTGAGGGTCTTACCTGGGTTGGTCCTTATGTACTGGTGGAAGATGAAAAACTTCCAGGTGACCAGTGGTATCAGGCCACTCCTCCCACAGCTAGCCATGGAGGAAAGTTGGTGTTTCAAGAGTGACATGAAATTTCCCTATTTTCTGGGGGAAAGAGTTGCTACCTTCTGGGTCTTTACTGTTAAATATTTGTCATTTGATTAGAACCGCATGCATTTTAATTCCTAGGCTTGTGTCTCTTCAGGTTGTCAATGTGAAGATTCCAGAGACTGACATTCAGTTATCAGCCCTAATTTTGGTTTAGAAAAGGCAGCATCTTCAAGTAGACCCTGTACTTTGATGAAGACCATGGCAATGCTTTTAAGCTCTCTGTGGACAAGATTTCCAATCCATTGCCTGCTGAAATTTTGGTTTTAAAACATTGAGAAATAAATTTAAAAACGTAATAATATAACCTCAATTTTTTTTTATTATTAGAGTCAGAAAATTATGTTCACCAAAATAATCTGTCAGATTACTATCAATGTTTTGCAGTGTTCTCAGTTGCCCCGTGGATTTCATTGTGGAATATAACAAGCAGTTCTTGGATCTGGGACCTATTTTGAGTAGCTCTGGAGCCGAAGTTGCATACTGAAGGTCCAAGGGCTAAAATCAGCTCACATTTGTGTTTAGGTTGGCCCAAACCAATATTTAAAAAAAAATTGGATTGAAAATTCAGAGGTTTCACATAAAGATCCAGCTTTTCCTGAAAAGTGAAAAGCCTCTACAACACAAGCCCAATTGGGTGGTGCCGAGTAGCGGCTTCCCCTTTAAGCCACACATCTCTAGGCAGGTTCACTAATTTCAGCTGCCTGCTGGGCTGCAAAGGGTATTTGACTCTGTGTGCCCTTTCCCAAGGTGCCCCTTTGAGAAGGGCTTCCTGGGTATTTTCCCAGTTGTCTTCTCTCAGGGGAAGACCATTCAGCAAAGGTCAAACCAACCAGGGTGGAGTGACTTTGAGACTACTGTTAGCACAGGATTTCTGTGGGTCCTTGGATACCCCCAATATTCTCTTTAGATTATAGTGGATAATATGTTTCAAATGTATATGAGTTAAAGTTGTCAGACGTACGCAGAGGACATTTTAATGAATATAAAAATTCATTTAATGATTTTATAAGTGTTACTACTAGATTTTCATTACTTAATTCTCTACCTGAGAAAGTAAAGAGAAAAATAAAACTACAACTACCTTAAAAAAATGTTCAAGAGGTGATGCTCCTCATGACAATGCTGGGCACTGCTGTGCTACAACACTTACCATTGAAGACTCTTATCATCTTCAGACATGTACGACACCCCCTAAAAAACCCCTAAAAGAATGTTGAAACACGATGTGTCCTCAGTTCTTTTAAAAAATCACAGCTGCAGTTTTGCATTATAAGTTAAAGTTGTTGCAAAGGATATAATATCCAGTGTGCTGCAATAATTGACATTGAAGAGTAAAACTGTAGAATAGTGTTACATCACTCTTTTTAATGGACCCAGTGAGATGCCAATATCACAACAGTCAGACACCCATCACCATTCACTTAAAAATACATGAACAAGGTGTTTTTTAACACTGGCGGGTTTTACATGGATTTTCTCCTTGAATTAATTAGTATAGCTATCCCGATTGGGTCAACAAAATAAATATTAATTTTAATTTTAAAAAATTCTGTGAGATTATATGGCTTTAAGTTAATTTTTATTGACTATAAATTATAATGAGGCGAATATGGCTTTTCTTCCAATTACCTTATGGATTCATGGATGAGTGTTAATTCTCTTTCTAACTTTTTGTTCACACACTTGCGTACAAACAGGAAAACAGGTAGATGGAAATAGAAGTCATTTTTTTAATAGTAATTCATCTCCAAAATCTCCATTTGCCATGCTTTCATTTTTCATCTTCTTCAGAATCATTTACCATAGATTTCATGATTTGCCCCAAATCACCGGTGATCAGATTCTACTTCGGTCTTGCAGGGAGCGAGAATAAGAAGGCACTTGCTGCAGGCCAAACATGTGTGTTCCCCCCACACTTATACGTTGAAACCTAATTCTCAGTGTGACAGTATTTGGAGCTGGGGCTTTGGGGAGTTGATTAGGTCAGGAGCGTGGAACTCTCGTGAATAGGATTAGTGTCACCACAAAAGAGACTCTGGCAAGATCCCTTTTCCTTTCTGCCACGTGAGGACGCTGTGAAAAGCCTGCCTGTCACTCAGTCATCTGTGGACCAAAGCAGGCCCTGAATCTGCTGGTCCCTTCTTCTTAGACTTGTAGCTTCCAGAACTGTGAGAAAAAAACTTCTGTTGTTTATAAGCCACTGTGATACTTATTATAGCAGCCCAACCTGACTAACAGTAGCTGATGAGCAAAGGTTTTATTTCAAGTTACGATCATCGATCATCATTTGCTTTCACTACACCTTTGCTCAGCCCCAGGGCGTGGACTACAGTACGACTGGGTGTGGATATAAGGTATTCGTGTCTTCAGTAAAGTCGCCCACCAGATAAAGCAGTCAGCTTGACAAACAGCTCTTTATCAGATAAATAATACTCATAAAAAATTGAGGGAATTGATTCACTTTAAAATATCTTTTTTTGTGTACCCCTTGAAAAGTCTTCATGTACCCCAATTTGAAGATGGCAGCCTGAGAAAAATGTCAGGCCCTCAAGTTCCTGGGGTAAAAGGGAGGCACTGGGAGGTCAGCGCTGTTTACACTGATAACATATTCCTTCTGTTTGGATTGCAGGCCCAGTTATTATCTTGTGTCCCGTTCTAGGGAAGCTCCCTGCAGGGCTTCACTAAAGAAATTGTGAAGCAAAGATTTGCTGAGAGCCTCGGGCTCCCTGTGAAGGTTCCTGGTGGTTTGCAGCAACCTGGGCTTTTTATAGTTACACTCAGCATGTCATTAGCTTTATTCCGCCCTTGTCACTGGGATTCTAGTGAGAATGTGCTTCACTCCACATTCTCACCCTCTGACCCCTTAGACTGATTTAAAGAAAATTCCTATTCTCCCCTAGGTGTGGTCAGCTGTTCCTCCCCTGAATCCCTTCCTCATCCCCCATTGCTCAAAGCATCTCCCCCTTTTGCTGTTGTTTTAAAGAAGGTGGCTCTTAAGTTAGCCAATAATTTTTAGAGCTGATAATTTTCAGAGATTCTCCTTTGTTCCCCTTTTAGTTCTGGGGCTTTGAGAGACTTTCATAGCGAAAGTTGCTCCTGGAGGGTAAGCAGGTGTTCACTGCTCCTGACCACTTAATCCAGTCTCACCAAAGAGGATTCTGAGGGCCTCAGAAGGTCCTCGGAAGGACCGCTCTGGAAGTACCTTAGGGGTGTGGGTCCATTAAGAAGTACACCTGAGAAATTCAGTCCAGGATTGTGAAGCACCTGAAGTAATTTAAAAACAAATGTAATCTTCTACAGGTCTACCAGAACACTTCAGATCTGGGATCATGTTAGATTTTTTTCTAGGTATATTTCATTCTTCATCAGACTCAACATTGAGGGAAAGAAAAGAGGATGGTGGGGAGATTTTTTAAAATAAGATTTTGTTTGAAATTTATAAGCACCCAGAATGCCAAGCATTCTGCACACATTATCTCATTAAATCCTTTCAATATCCAGGTGAGTGGGAGTTATTGTTATCTCAGAAACAATAGATGCTGAACACTTCCACCAGCCTTTACTCTGGGTTTGCCTCTCTGACCACTGCAATACTTATTACTCAACTGCAATTTCCCAATATATAAGGAAGAGCAGAAATTGGGCATGGATCTACTTTAGAAAATAGTGTGTATGTAATTATATATGAATACATTTTTCCAAGGTAATGCCAAAGTATCTCAAATAGGGGGTCTGTCTAATCCTCCTGATCCCTGAAAGCTTGATTTACATTTCTAGTGGCACTTTAATGAGAGATTGAAGACTATGAAATATTTCTTAAGTTATTTTGTTTAAACCATTTAAGCTAGTTATATATCTTCCAAAGTAGATAAGGAGACATTTTATTTTTCTAACACAATTGACATTTAAAGTTACACAAACAATAGGAAGAAAATAATGAATCTGGACTAATCGAATCAGAATAGTGATAAATAAGAGCAGAGCTTAGGACCTAAGATGTCTATCACTTGGCCTACACTGGCATCAGTATCCTTCAGAGGACCAAAGCTAGGTAGCTTGTGACATTACCCAATGAGAGAATAAGTGTGAGCAGGAAAATGAGCCTAGCCTGAGCTGAGTAGCTCAGTTTGTTGGAGTATCATGGTGATATGGCAGGGTTGGGTGTTTGATCTCTGGTCAGAGCACGTATAGGAAGCAACCTACGGATGCATCAATAAGTGGAAGAACAAATCCAAGTTTCTCTCTCCCTGCCACCCTCCCTCCCTCTCTCTCCCTCTCTTTCTCAAATCCATAAGTAAATAAAAAATAAAAAAAGATGAGTCTGTGTTTTAGACATACTGAGCGTGAGGAGCTTCTGCAACAGCCAAGTGGTGATGCCCATTGGATTCATGGTTCTGAAACTTAGAAGGAGAGCTAGACGGTGGCAGTTGCTCACACGCTGGTGGCGGTTGAAGCTACTGGAGGGAGGAGAGCCCTGGGAGAACAATATAAGGAGAATGGAAGAGAGCCAGAACACAAACCTAGGGAGCAGATAAACTAAGACCTGAAAATATAAGGCAGCAGAAGAGATGGAGAAGTAGCCAGAAAAGAGTTAAAACTAGAACATTTGTTGTTTTTGCAAGGAAGTTAAGGGTAGTGGGAGAATTCGGCAGCATTAAAAGCACCCAAGGGATCGGGGAAATAAAGACCACTGGAACTGTCCCAAGGAGATTACTAGCCATCGTGGCAAGAGCAGTTCAGGTGGGAGTGGACTATGGGCTAAGGAGGCAGTGATCAGACGTGACTTTGTAATGACGTTGGCGCTGTGAAGGGCACTGGTTATAGGAGGAATTTATTTTTTAAGGAAGGGGACTACATCAGCACGTTTACAATGCTGGTGGTGGCAAGGAACCAGCAGAGAAGGGGCACTGGAAGGTGGGAAGAGAGTGGGAACAAATCACAGATTTGAGGTGGGAGGAAATGTCAGAAAGGATGAGATCAGGAGGGCAGTACAATTTATGATGCATCGAAGGTCTTCCTTCTTTTTACATGCTGGAGAAATATCTGAGTGTGGAAACTATGTCTCTATCACAGATGGCTGGTCTGTCTAGTCTACTCACTAATGTTGGACCACTGCACATAGTAGGTCTGTATTTCTACTTCTTAACTCACTTTTGGTACTTAGTGATTATTTATACCAGCCAAAATGTTAATATAGTATATATTTTAGGCAAAAGGGTAGAGCATTAGGCTACAATTGTAATTGCAGAAAATAAATATCCTCCAGAGGATGGAGGATAAAGGAGAGCAGTTGCTACCAAGTGTCAGGGCTGCCTGTTAATGTATCCAGATGCAGCACAGTTGAGTCAATCGATCAGGAAACAGCCCAGGTGTATCATTAACTGGCTGCGCTTTCCAGGTCAGCTGTGCTGGTGTGGCTTCAACCAAACATGATTTAAAATGTGTTTCCATGGAGAAATCTAAAGATGGGCAATTTCTATATTCAGAAACTTCAATTATATACACACAACCCAAAATACACTATTGAGATATTAAAAAATAATGGCTAACAAGAGCAATAAGAAATGTTTAGATGTTCTTCACAAAATTCTTTAGTTTGTTGACTATTGTTTGCCAAATGGCATTATGACCAAAGAACAATTTTATGTGTCTCCTTCTACAAAATGTGGTCTAGTTATCAATCTGCCATAAAGAATATGGGCAGTGATATAAACTGTGTCTAAGCGAGAACTCCCTGATCCACAGGACTGTTGGGACTTTAATTGAATCCATTTATTAGCCTCTCTTGTCAGCACAAGCTCCTAAAGACTATCTACCAGAATATGAATATATACCCAGGGCTAGAAAGTTCATGACTCTGTTTATTAAAAGAAAGTTCACTATTTTAAATCTTGCTGACAGAATTCCATCCAAAATATTTTGCTACAGTTACTGAACGACTAGCAGGATGCTTTCGTTAAAATTGATTTTATTGGTCAAATTTTCAATGGAAGTCAATAAGAAATTTGCTTAATGGAGAGTAAAAACTCAGGCTCCATCCCAACATGTAACCTAGAAGTATCCTGACTGTTATTGTTTGTGGGGAAGCTCTTCAGCTGGTAAACAGGCCTGTCCAATTTTACTTTATTTATTTTTTTTAAGAATTTATTTTTATTTATTTATCTTTAGAGGGGAAGGGAAGGAGAGAGGGAGAGAAATATCAATGTATGGTTGCCTCTCGTGTGTCCCCTGCTGGGAAATGGCCTGCAATCCAGGCATGTGCCCTGACTGGGAATCAAACCATGATATTCTGGTTCACAGGCCCACCCTCAATCCACTGAGCTACACCAGCCAGGGCTCAATTTTATTTTAAAATGCCTCTTGCACCTATGTCAGTTTCTCCTCTGTTACCACCTGGATCAAGTCTTCACATCTTGCCTGCCAGTCGCTCTCACCACTGTCCAGGGGTCCCACTGTTCCTGGTTCCTCCCAACCTCAACCCAACTATGTCAAGGGGAGGTTTTACAAATCACCACTAAACCTGAGTCATTTTCTTGTCTATAAACCTAAGTGCCTTGATATTGCTTCCTGAATGAAGTAGAAACTTTCATTTTAATAAAAGTTATTTATTAGCATATCTAAGATTATGCGATTTGATGAAACATCCCTCTTAATGACATTATATAGAGTGAGACTGGGTTCTTACCTAGGGAATGCCTAGGTAAGAAAGGCATTAAGGAACTGGAAGAAACAAAAGATTTTAGTTCAAACCAGGGTCATTCAGAGCCTGGTGCATACATGGCTTGGGGATTCTCTTTAAAAAAAACAGAATAGTTTCTAACCAAGATAGAGGCATAGAACTTTGCTTTCTCACACAACCAACAGGAGGATAACAACCAATTAAAAAACAAAAAACAACCATAACTGTCAGAAAATTGAACTGTGTGGAAGTCCAACAACCAAGGAGTTAAAGAAGAAACATTCATTCAGATCAGTAGGTGGATATGGGCAGCTGGGTGGTGAGGTCTGGGTTGGCGAGGTGGTAGCTAGTGGACCACGCAGTTCCACATTCTTGTGCAGATAAACTGGGAGGAACAACTGGGGAGTGAGACAGACTGTGCAACCTAGGGTTCTAGCACAGGGAAATAAAACCTCAAACTGCTGGCTGTAAAAATCTGTAGGGGCTGCAGCAGTGGGAGAAACTCCCATCCTCACAGGAGAGTCTGTTGGAGACACCCACAGGATCCTGGAATACACATAAGCTCACCCACCTGGGAATCAACACCTAAAAGGGCACCATCGACTTGTGGGAAGCAAGGGAAGTGACTGAAAGTGTGTGAGAGCCAAGCAAGTGGCATCGTTCCCTCTCTGACTCCTTCCTGACAACGTGGCAAAGTGGGTTGTTCTGCCCTGGTGAATACCTAAAACTCTGCCCCTTACAATGTAACAAGTGTGCTGAGACAAAGAAATATAGCCCAAATGAAAGAACAGATCAAAATTTCAGTAAAAGAACTAAGTGATGAGGAGATAGCCAACCTATCAGATGCAGAGTTAAAAACACTCATAATCAAGATGCTCAGAGAAATGATTGAGTACGGTCGTAACTTAAAGGAAGAGGTGAAGGCTATGCAAAGTGAAATAAAGAAAAATATACAGGGAACCAACAATGAAGGGAAGGAAATCAGGACTCAAATCATTGATTTAGAATAAAAGGGTAGAATAAACATTCAACTGGAACAGAATGAAGAAATAAGAATTCAAAAAAAATGAGGAGAGGCTTAGGAACCTCTGGGACAACATTAAATGTTCCAACATCTGAATTATAAGGGTGCCAAAAGGAGAAGAACAAGAGCAAGAAATTGAAAACTTATTTGAACAAATAATGAAGGAAAACTTCCCCAATATGGTGAAGAAACTAGCCATGCAATTACAGGACGCTCAAGAGTCTGAAAGAAATTGAACCCAAGGAGGAACACACCAAGACACAACATAATCATATTACCCAAGATTAAAGAGAAGGAAAGAATCTTAAAAGCAGCAAGAGAAAAGGAGACAGTTACCCACAAAGGAGTTCCTATAAGACTATCAGCTGATTTCTCAAAAGAAAACTTGCAGGCAAGAAGGGGCTGGGAAGAAGTATTCAAAGTCATGAAAGGCAAGGACCTACATCCCAGATTACTCTATCCAGCAAAGCTATCATTTAGAATGGAAGGACAGATAAAATGCTTCCCAGATAAGGTCAAGTTAAAGGAGTTCATCATCACCAAGCCCTTATTATATGAAATGTTAAAGGGGCTTATCTAAGAAAAATGATGATCAAAACTATAAACAGTAAAATGACAACAAATTCACAACTATCACAAACTGAACCTAAAAAACCAAAAACTAAAGCAGATTATGCAAACAACTAGAACAGAAACAGAATCACAGAAATGGAGGTCACATGGAGGGTTAGCAGTGGGAAAGGACAGGGGAGAGAATGGGAGAAAAGGTACAGGGAATAAGAAGCATAATTGGTAGGCACAAAATAGACAGGGGGAGGTTAAATATAGTATAGGAAATGAAGAAGCCAAAGAACTTATATGTATGACTCAGGGAATACTGGAGAGAGGGGGAGTGCAGGGTGGAGAGAGACAAAGGTGAGAAAAAAAATAGGATGACTGTAATAATAGGATGACTCAATAAAATATGCTTAAAATAATAGAAAATATATAATTACAAAATTAGATAGATTATAAATCTTGGAAGGGGGCCAATGCAAGTGAGCCGCCTTGAAGCTGAAGCTTTATTCATGGTAAACGTGCGTTTGGGTCAAACAAACGTGGCCTAATAACTGCCTTTATTTATCTTGCATTTTCAAGACAGTATTCTCTGATCCCCATCTTTCCTCACCCTTAGTTCCATTCCCAGAAACAAGCTATTTCAACTTTATCTTTCCTCTGGTATTTACTCTAGAAGGCCCAATAATATATGTTTATACTTTTTCCTTAATTAATCTAATTTAAATCACGTCTATTGGCTCCTTGCTATGAGAGATGAAGGTTTAGCTTATTTTATTCCACATTCTCTCAGTGCTTGGTAAGTAATTATCATTGTTTTCGGTTCTAGCATTTAGTAAGTTAGAGCAGTGACTAACTTTTGCTTTAGTCTCGTGTAATTTAGAAATTACTCCCTAAAGTTATTCCTCTATCACTCACTGTGAAGCTGGTTTCTTTGTTGTTTCCTTTAAACAGCAGTCATAATAACTCTCCCTTCCAGCCCTACCTCCCTTTGCGTATTTCAGTCTTTTTCATCCTTCAAAGCACAGATCAATTCTTACCTCATCCATACATCTCAGCTGTTCTAGTGCATTTTGGAATCTCTTTCTGAATGCTTCTCACTTGACTTGTGCAACACACAATTTAGCACTTAATTACAAAGCTTATTGTTTGTTTTAGAGCCCAGCTCCTGCCTGCTCCCCAGAGCCAATCACTGCATCTCTTGCAAGGTTGGCTCTTAATAACTGTTTATTGAACTGAATCATTCTATTCTCTAATTGTTTCAGGTTTGTGCATCTTACCTACATCACTAGATTAAAAACTTCATATACTTTTGTATTTTCCCACAGTGTTAAACACAGAGTAGGCAGAAAATAATAAACAGCTGAATAATTCTGATTTTTCTCTCCCAGTTATCTTGCAGCATTTCTCCTGCATTTACTGGATGATAACACAGGTTAGAAGAAAAGTCCTAGTTAGTGTTAACTCTCAGCATATAAAGTACATATTTTTTTCCTGCCTTTTCTTTTGAGGATAATTCTATCTCCTCATTCACCCCCTAAGCTCCCAACAATGTTGTTAAATGTGGCTTTAAAAAAATACCCTCTAAGACAGTCTTTGTGTGCAGAAACGATTACTCAGAGGCTTAAAAAATTGATAATCAATTATTTGGTACAACTTGACAAATGTAGCTTTTTTTTAATAAAGCTTTTAAGTTCAGTTTCAAAATCTTCTTTTTCTATTTATATATCTAGCACATTTTAATAACTTCTAAGGAGACTTTGATGAAAACTTGGTCCCATTTGCAAACATAACTAAACAGCCTGGAACATTTGAAATTTCATTGATAATTTAAACATGCTTGATTTTTAAAATAGACTCTGATTGTTATAACTGACAAAACTCTTCCTAAATACTTAAAAAGCTACTGTAAATCTAATAAATCTAACTCACAGATATGGGAATACTAAAACGCTCTTAAATCTTTCCATATTCTAGCATTTTACATCACAATTGTAAATCAATGACTTAATTATATATTTTAAATTGGGATTACAAGACTGGACTGTTACCTGAAGAGGCCAAATTCCTGTATGACTATTTAAAATTCCAATATACATATATCCCTTTATACAACATTGTAAATATTACAAGTTTGATTTTATTAAACATTTATTAACTTAAAATTTAAAATTCCCAGGGAATAGATATGCTTATACATTATGGAAAAATGTGTTACCCCAATAAATTTTGGGCCTCACCTTGTCAGCTCGCAGGTGCTAAATGCCTGAAGTTGTTGGCTTGAAGGGTCTGGTGGTGCCGCTCTTCACAGTTGCTGGATAAATAACCTCCATTTTGAGTCATCTCATAGCTGATGTCCACTGGCCTCAGTTAAATATTCTCTTAGCTCATCTGTGCAGTAAGTCTGCTGTTTAACTGACTGTTGCATCAATGGATATAATCCGCAATATCTAGTCACACCAAGTAGAGGCCGGGGCTCAGGTAGCACCTTGCTTGATTGGATTTTCCATTTCTTTGGCTGTTGAGATACATTAAATATCATTGTGTCTAACGCTAAAGACCTTTGAACTGGAGAGAATCATGCCTTCTTCTAATATATTTCTTATCTATAAAATCCATTATTTTTAATATTTAATGTCTAAATATTATTCAGTTGAATTAGAGACATGTCTTTGGGCATTGACTGACTTTGTGGTCACAATGTTTGAGGACACTGTATTACCAGATGCGAGCTGTGCATAGATTTGTAAACTAAAGTCTAGAGGAGTGGCCACTTCGCACAAACCAGTGATTTCACTCGGCCGGATTCTCCCATGCTGCAGGGGGGAACAGACAGCTGATGATGGAGAATGTAGTTCCAACAAAGCTGTTTACAGCCATAAAAATGTCTGTAAAAGGACACAGCTATGATGGTTTGGAAACTTTCTGTGGAGGTCAGGAAAGGGGCTAGTGTCTTAACGGGTAATTTTTGTAAAATGGAATGTGAATCTGCATTGCTTAGGATGATATCTTCAAGGTCCAGGATAATACATTGTAGGTTATTAATGAAAATGTTTTGCATGGATGGATGAACGAATGGGTACAAGGGAGGGTACACCAGGCAAGTCCTTTCTTGTGCATGTAAACGACATGTGTAGGAGACTGTTCATCTGGCTGTCATTTAGCCTGAAACTAGGTTCCAATAAACTGCAAAACTCATGAGTGGAACAGAAGAAGCTGATTCACTTAGGAAAGAATCAAGGTATTTTTATAAAAACTCAGGGTAAGGCAACAGAACAACAAAGACAGGAAAGTAAAAGCAGTAGAACCATGTGCAAGGAGGACCTTAACGGTGCTCTTGATATAATGCATATGATGTGTGAATTACACAGGGTGAGGCAAAAGTAGGTTGACAGTTGCATGGAAAATAATACAGTAATTAATAATTAATAATACAATAATGAACTCTGCTTCATGTACTCATAACTATAAACCTACTTTTGCCCTACTTTGTATTTAAAAAAAAACTGATTCTGGTTTTCTTCAGTCATTTCCTGTTATTTTGTTATGGGTGTAAATGAGTGTAACCTATGCCTATCACACCAATGAGGACAGACAGGCAGGCAGGCAGAACACCTTGGTCTTGCTGGCAATTACTGAGACAGCAAATATTCCATCTGCACTTTCTCCCTAGACTCTCTTAAGTGCCCGACCAGGCAACACTGTAGACAGGGCGCTAAACTGGCTATGGGGATTCTCGCCCAGCAGATGGGGTTCTGTATAGTGTGGGGAAAAACAATTGAAGAATAAGGAACAAACACAGGAACCAAAACCTTGGTTAACCACAGATAAAGTACATTAATTTCGTGGGGTGTTGTAAAATGAGGCATTATAGGAATTACACGATGAAGCGTGTGTAGAGGGGACATGAAAAGGCATGATTTTTTCAGAGGACATAGGATTTCAGGAGCTGCTAAATGAAGTATGCGATCTAATCAGAAAGAAAATGATACCGTAGTTATAGGGTTGGACCTGAAAGGGTTGTAGAAGGATTGAATGAATGGGAGCTTGGAAGGTACCGAGGGAACTGCTAGGGAACGAGAAAAATTATTTTTGTTAGGAAGTGGTGACCTTTAATTATTGGGGCAATTGAAACACCTTGGATTTGAAATCATATTAAAGATCAAGTCAACAAGTATTTTTTGAGTACCAGTTGTGTGCAAGGCACTGGCACAATCTGTGTTTTCTCCTTATGTTTCATGGTTGTTTCTCCTGAAATGAATGAACATGGATGACAAAAGAAGTTACACTGTGTCTGCATTTTTGTCCAGGGAGCTCAGAGAATCAAAGACTGAGCCCGCCTTGAAAAGGCAATGCAATGCATTTGTGGACTCTCCTTCATTACTATTTTTATTCTTATAAACGAAAACTTAAGTATCACAAGACAGTAACTCTAACACCACAGCTCCTCACAATATGGCAATTACTGAAATGGTTTCTTTCCCATTATGCAGCCAAAAAGCAGTGAGGTCATGAGGTAGGCAGTAAGAGAAAACAATATTTAATTTGTTCTAGAAGGGTGCCGTGGGAATAAAAATATTCACCTTTTCCCCTGAGGTTTAAATACATGGACACAACCAAAAAATGCAGGAGTGATGCCGTACACCCAACAAGCCCACACTTCACAGCCTAATTAAATCATTTTAATGTAATGAATATAAGCAACAAAATAAATTGGCATAGCAGTGAGTCAGGGAGCGAATCCAATTGAGGCAACTGCAGAGCTGGCGCTGCCTTGTCGGGACATGCAGAGCCTTTCCGCTCTCTTTCAAGTGACGCCCTATCTGCACTTTGGCCCCAGATGAGTAGGCCTGAGAAAACGGCTTTGTCTGGCAGTCTCCCAAAGGGGACTGGACCTCCTACGCACCTTCACCTTTTGCCTGGTGAAACCTGGGTTTTAGCAGCCAGAGAATGCTGTGAATGTTCGCCGGGTTAAGTGTGTTTCTCCAGGCTGTGGGTGTAGGGGTTTGCACCAGCCGCCCTGGAGTTTGGTGCTACTAACAGGCTATTTGTAAAGGCGAATGCCAGGTTCCCTGATCTTGGTAGTGGTAGATGGAAAACAGTTCATGGTATTATTCTGTGTTGTTTTGACATGAGATCAAAGATGAGCTGCATTCCTTCTCAAGACAGTGCGGGCTATTTTGGAAATATTTCAAGAATAATTGTTTTGGCTTCTCCTATTTCATTTGCACTTCCTTTAGAACTAGCTTCTTTGCTTCCTGCTCCTGCTATAGGAATAAGAAAGAGAGATAGAGATAAAAATACTAAAATAAGTTAACAAGGATAGGCTAGTGCATTTTGACATGGAAAAAAAATAAATTTAGAATAATTCTGATGATTACGGGCTGACAATTGGGTTCTGCTTCTTGGTGATTTGGGCAAGCACAGTTTCTCATCTGTACTATAGGGATAATCTGACTCCGTGAGATAGCTTATGAAAAATGCAAATTGAGCTGATCTTCAAGGAAGATCAGTTTCCTGGGCTGAGAGGTACCTACTCCTTCTGTGATGGACACCTCTTACTTTCTAGATGTCTCTGTGGCAGGGGATTCCCATCCTGCCCCTGAGGCAGGAAAGTCCCTTATTATTATGTGGGTTGCAGGGGTGTGGGAAGATTTCTCTTCTTGTTGCTGCAGCAGTGAGGGTTAGGGGAGTCCCTTTTCACCCCTTTTAATACTGATAGAAAAGGGGGAAATGTGCAAAAAGTCACTTCAGGACAGTGTGGTTCAGAGGATGATGGGAGTGGAGACAAGCTATTGTTGCCCTCAGTTTTGTGCTTCTGGAGGTGGGAGTGGTGGTCTATTTCTAACACATATTTCACTATGGGCCGACCCCCACCCCTCTTCACTGTCTTCCCAGGAATCTTTTGAAATCAGTAATGTCCACACTGTGCTGGGCTCTTGCTCCTATTCCTCTGTTCTACCTTTTGGCCATGGCTCTTAAATTTTACTTGCAGGATATGCCAATAATGTGGAAACCCATCTTTAGCTAAGGGGGATTTGAGAAGCTCTGCTTCGGTCTTCTCATACAGCAAGCAGAGTGGTTACAACTCATCATCTTCGTGGAGATTGCTGCTTAGTGGGAAGAATTGGATCTTGTGGACACAACTGTGATGGAGGAAAAGCCTTTGGGCAGCCTTGGTACTTCTGGGAGGAGATGCAGAGTGCGCTGTTGGATTCAAATTGTTAACGTTTAGAAGTTAACTGTAGGCAAGATATACAGCTTTTGAGGCTGTTGGCATAGATTTAGTGATTGAATCCGAAGGAGCTAATGATATCACCTGGGGAGAAAGTGGAGCACCATGGCTCTCAACCTTGGCTGCAAGTAAAAAAGCTTTGGGAATCCTACCTCCAGAGTTTGTGATTTAAAAATAGGGATAGGTTGCAATCTGGGCATCGGAATCTTAAAAAGCTCCTTAGGTGATTTTCATATGCAGCCAGGTTGAGAATCACGGTTCTCCCCTTCCCTCTCTCCCCCCTTTCTCCTCTCACTTTACCTCAGTGCTTCTCAACTTGAGCTGTGCATTGAGGTCTCCTGGGGAGATTTTAAAAGTCTAGTTGTCCATGCTATACCCAAGACCAATCAAATAGGAATTTCTAGGGATGGAACTCAGGCATCAGTAAATTTCGAGACTGGGTGATTCCACTGTGCAGCCCAGGCTGAGAGATGCTCCAGAAGGAGAGAGTGTGGGTATCACGTAGAGACTAAGTTAGCAAAGCCAATGGAGAGGAAGGCTGAGGCAGATGTGCTTCGTTCGGCATTTGGTATCATTGGAAACTCTGATACAAGGTTGACAAAAGTTAAGGATAGTGTCTCCTTCCTGATTTTAAAGAGAATGTCTCCAACATTTCATGATAATGGATACTATGCTTCTAGTCTGTCCTGATTTCACCGAGTGTTTATATTATGTTGAGTTTTATCAGATGCATCTACTAAAATGGTCACATTGTTTTCTTTTTTAAATCTGTTAATGTACTGAATTACATTAGATTTTCAAGTATTGAACTATCCCCACATTCCTTAAAATGCAGGGTTAAAGGCAACTTTATCACGGTGGATTGTCTTTTTTCTATAGGGTTCCATTTAACTTTGCTAGTGTTTTGTTTAAGGTTTTTGCATCTTTATTCATGAATTAGAAACCCAAAAGTTACCCTTCTCCTAATGTCTGAGTGGTTTTAGTATTAGGACAATTTTGTTTGTGTAAAATGGACTTCGTAGTGTTTTTCTTCTTTTTCTATTTCCTGGAAGATATTGTATAAAACAGATGACTTTGTTTCTTTTAAAGTTTGGGAGAATTTTTGTGTAAAGTCATCTGAGCCTAGTGTTTGCATTGTGGGCATATTTAAAAATATTGCTTTAATTTTCTTAAGAGTTATAACACTATTCATGCTTTGCATTTTTGCTTAAAACAGTTTCAGAGAGTTGTATTTTTCTACTTCCAAACCTCCCTTATTCCCGCGTCTATTTCAGAAATCTTTTCAGCAAGTTGCTTGCTAACTCCATTCTTCCAATTAACACCGACTCTCAACACACTGAAAAGTGGCTTCTGCTTCCTCTGCAGTTGTTTTGACACCGGTGGAAATAGGTCTCCATGGTGCCAGCTCAGAATGGTTCTTTTTAGTTCCTTGTTTCTTTTGACCTTTCTGTTTTATTTTGAGACTGTTTACTAGTCATTTCTTTCTGAAACTTTCTCCTCTTTGTCCTCCGTGATGACATTCTTTTCTCATGTCGTCCTACCTCTTTGGTTGTCTTCTAAAAATCTTATTCACAAGTTCCTTCCTCTTTGTCTCCCTTATCCTTTCATTCTATACAACCTTCTCAGATAATCTTAACTACTCTTATGTTTTAAACAGCACCCAAGGGGTAGATCCAGGTTTTTTGGGGTCTGAAGCTTATCCAATTTTGGGGTCTCTGTTTAAGAAAAAGAATAAAAAATTATTAGGTACAGGGCCTCACCTTGGAAGTATGGGGCATGAGACTTAAACTTCATTAAAATAACAGTAAATATGCTTGTCTTTATGTATAGATAGATACTCCCAATTGGCGTATCTTCTTTGATTTCCTTCCTAACTTAATATTCGTAAGTTAAATTACTTATAGGACTTACCTGTCCTACCATGGAACTTAAGTTGTCTTACAGTGTGGACATCTTAAGTCAAGATTTAAAACATGGCCCCAAAATTATTTTGCACCCTTTCCATTGAGAAGTGAGGTTTATGTCCCTTTCTTTGAATCCAGGATTTGTGACTGCTCAACCAACAGAATTCAGTGAAAGTGGCCTAGTGCCAAGTTCTGGGCTCAGGCCTTAGGAAGCCGACAGCTTCCACTTGTCTGTCATGTTTTAGAATATTTGCTTTTGGAGCTCAGTTACCTTCTTGTGAAAAATCAAGCAACAACATGAGAGCTCACAGAGGCCCCAGCAGGCAGCTGGCACCAACTTGCAGGCATGTGAGGGAGCCACCTTGGAAGTGCATCCTCCTGCTCCCAGTCAGGTTGTCCGTTTGACACCACGTGGCACGCAGATGAAGCTTCCCCACTGAGCTCTTTCCAAATGGTAGATTGCTGAGGTAAAAAAAGGATCATGACTTTAAAACCTTTGGTTTGGGGGTGGTTTTGTACACAGCAGTAGGTAGCTGGAGCACACCGACTCCTTCCCCTGTATGCTCAATCTTAATTAGCAATGGTATTGGTGATACTGTCACCCATACATGACATGAACATTAATTCTAAGTTTTCCATATTCCCTCTTCCCTTCTATCCACTTAATCACTAGGCTATGGAGTTTCAGAGTAGACCTCTCAGCTATTTCTTTCACCTACTTCCTTCTTTCCATCCCTTTGTTTGTAATGCCCTCTACCCCTTGATGTTTTGCAGGAGACTGTAAATCTATTTTCCAGTCTCCATCTTTGCCCTGCTCAGAATCCATTCCTGTACCACCACAGAAACTTTCACAAAAGAAGGTCTAACCATGATGCTTCTCTGCTTAACCTTTTGATGCAATAAACAGAGGATAATTCAAGACAGGGTGAAATTATTATATCTTTCAATTTAAGAGAGCCTTGAGTTTGCAGATTTAAAAATCACAACACTAACTATAGATATATTCTTATTAAATTTCCTTCAGGCATCTTAACCTCCATCCTGCCCTCAACCCTATCTCCATCAAACAGCTACAACAATAACAATATTTTACTTACACTGGATTAAAAGACAAGCTTCCTTGGATTTCCAATCTGCCATTGGAAGAAAAGGAAAAACAATAGAACAATGTCTGTGGGAGTTTAGGGGTATAATAGTTAGTCCAAAAACATTTTTTAAAAAGATTTTATTTATTGATTTTTTAGAGAAAGGGGAAGGGAGGGAGGGAGAAAGAGAGTAACATTGATGTGAGAGAGAAACATTGATCGGTTGCCTCTTGTATGCATCCTTCTGGGGTACTGAACATATAACCCACGCTCGTGCCCTGACTGGGAATTGAATAGGCAATGTTTTGCTTTGCAGGATGATACCCAACCAGCTGAGCTACATCAGTCAGGTCTTGTTAGTCAAAAATATTTTTTAAATTACAGTTTATTGTTTATGGTATCACAGTTGTCCCAGTTTTTCCTCCTTTACCCTCCTCTACCCGGCCCCCCTACCCTGCTCCGTCAGGCAGTCCGTACACCATTGTCCAAGTCCACGGATCATGAATATCTGTTCTTTGACTGCTCTATTTCCTACACTGTACTTTACATCGCCATGACTATTCTGTAAATACCAATTTGTACTTCTTTATCCCTTCACCCTTTTTTTCCAACTCCCCAACCTCCCTTCCCATTTGGCAACCATCAAAACATTCTCCGTATCTGTGATTCTGTTTCTGTTCTGCTTGTTTGTTTATATATTTTTAGAATCAATTGTTAACAGATACACACATATATATATATATATATATATAGCCACTTTATGTTCATATTTTTTATCTTCTTCTGAAAGAAAACCCTTTGACATTTTATATAATATTGGTTTGGTGATGATGAACTCCATTATCTTTTTCTTTTCTGGGAAGCTTGCTATTTGGCCTTTGTTTCTAAATGATACCTGTGCTGGGTAGAGTAATCTTGGTTGTAGATCCTTCCTTTTCATCACTTTGAATATTTCTGGCCAATCCCTTCTAGCCTGCAGAGTTTCTTCAGAAAGGTTAGTTGACAGTCTTACAGGAGCTCCCTTGTAGTTAACTGCTTTTCTCTTGCTGCTTTTAATATTCTCTTTGTCTTTAAACTTTTGCATTTATGTCGTGTCTTGGTGTGACCTCTTTGGGTTCATCTTTTTTGGGACTCTCTGTGCTTCCTGCACTTACATGTTATTTCCTTCACCAAGTTAGGGAAGTTTTCTGTCATTATTTTTTTTTCAAATGCATTTCAGATTTCTTGCTCTCTTTCTTCTTCTATCACCCTCATAATGCAAATTTTGGTAGGCTTGAAGTTGTCCCTGCACCTCCCTACATTATCCTCACTTTTTGGATTCCTTTTCTTCTTGTTGTTCTGATTGATTGATTTTGCTTTCTTATATTCCAAATTGATGATTTGATTCTTGATTTCATCCACTCTACCGTTGATTCCCTGTAAATTGTTCTTTATTTCATTTATGGTATCATTTGTTTCTGACTAGATTTTTTTAAATGCTATTGAGGTCCCAGGTTTTTTGAGAATCCTTATAACCAGTGTTTTGAACTCTGCATCTGGTAGATTGCGTATCTCCCCTTTGTTAATTCTTTTTTAGAGTTTTGTTCTGTTCTTTCACTTAGGACATGTCTTTTTGTCTCCTCATTTTGGCAGCCTTCTTGTGTTTGTTTTTATGTATTTGGTAGAGCTGCTTCGTCTTCCAGGCTTGGTAGGGTGGCCTAATGTGGTAGGTGGCCTGTAAAGTTCAGTGGCACAGCCTCTCTTATCACCCAAGCTTGGTGTTCAACGTGCGTCCACCATGTGGGCTGTGTACACTCTCCTGTTGCAGTTGAGCCTTGAATGCTATTGGCGCATTCAGCGTCAGCCACTGACTGTGTTCTGTCTGAGGGTCACACAACATAAGCTACAAAGTGATCTACAGGTGGCCGCTATTTGTGCTGGGCTTGGAGGTACCCAGAGAGGTCAAGCTGTGAACCAAGGTTGGCTGCTGCCAGTGCTGGGCCTGTGGCAACTTACACTGAGAAGTACAGGGCTCGCTGAAACCAGATGCTGCTTGTGTCAGAGAATTTAGGAAAATCTCAGGCGTGGGGTAAGGCAGCCATTCATATGGAGAAGCCCCTAGAAACAGCTTGGGTGGGCCCCAAAATTGAGTGGAGCAAGGCCTCAGGGAATCACCAGGGTGGGGTAAACCATGTGAGTTGGGGTGATAGAGTCTCAGACATGGTGCCCACCTGCTAGCTCTGTGGCTCTATGAGGGTGTGGGAGAAGAAAGGGCTCAGAAAAGGAACAGTGGCCTCTCCCAGCACTTCTCTCTGGGAGAAAGCTACCCCCCAGCTCTCGACCCGATGCCGAACAATTCCACTTCTCCCCATAGGTCTCTGATGTCTTTCAGTCTGCTGCCCCAATACTGGAGCTCAGAGGGAGTGAGTACAAGTAAATCTGTGTGCTGCAGCTTTAGGAAGAACTACCCGGCACTCCAGAAGTCTGCCTTCCACAGCCTCAATCCCCCACTGGTTTCTATAGCCAGAAATTATGGGGAATTTTCTTCCTGGCATTGGGGCTCTGGGCTGCAGGGCCTGGTGTGGGGCCTCTTCTTCCTCAGACATCCCTCCTGATTTTTACCTGCCACCCGTGGGTGTGGGAGCAGCCTGTTCTGTGTTTCCACCCCTCCTGACAGTGTCGACGGTTTCTTCTTTAATTCTGTAACTGGTTTCTCCTTTAATTTTGTAGTTGTAGGACTTCCATTCATCTTGATTTCTGATGGTTCTGAATGATGGTTTTTCTACAGCTTAGTTGTAATTTTGATGTGGTTGTGTGAGGAGGTGAGCCAAGTTTACCTATGCAGCTATATGATACTCAATATTATTTGTAGTCTATTGTGTCCTATTCACAGTGAAACTTTCCATGCCCGGTTATGCCAAGAGATTGGATAATACTGCAGTAGCTGCTCCACTATTGTAATGATAAATAGAGTAGCATTAACTACTACTTTTCAAATATCTAATAGTTCAGCAATATTACAAGATCAATTAACTTCTGAAGGCTAGTTTGAGGGAACTAAGTACCATTTTAAAATCTTTTTTCAATTTATGTCCAACTTCTGTGCACTTAATTTAACAAACAATTTTTGGAGAATAATGTGAAAATATCTGAAGTAATTTGTCTTTCTCTCACACAAATGATTGCTTGACTTCGAACATCTTTTAGCCAAAGTTCCTGGTTCTGATATTTAAAGGATACACCTATTTATAAGAATGCTGATTGATGTTTTTCTGGAAAACATGCCTTTTATTCCTTGCTACTTCTTGAACTCAGTAAAATATTTGAAGATCAGATTATAAGTCTGTTTCCAAAGTGGCACCCAAGAATTGGCTTTAGTTTGACATCAACTGGCATTTTTTTTTTCTTTTTAGGTTGCCTTGGGTCTGAGTTATTATAGCAGATGACTCTCCTAAATCAACAGGAGGTAGGCATGGAGATTTAGAAAATGATAAATTTAATATTCTAGTATTTGATAAAGACTTTAATACCTGGAGTACAAAATAACAGGGATGTATGGTACCAATGACTTTTCTAGTATCACATTTAATTACAGGGATATTTGGGTATTACACTTTCAGAGTAGCTTGCAAGTAATTGCAATACTTAAATAATTTTACTTTGGGGGATATTTTAGATGATTTGCTTTTTTTCACAGGTTGTTACTGCAGAAGGGGTTAGGTTGAAGTGAGTGTGTGTGTTCACAGGTGATGTAATTCTAACACAAATTCCACATCTAAAATGGTAATTTTAATCCAGAAATAATTTTACCACCTAATCTGGTAACAAGTTTAACAGGCAGGAGCTCCTGGAGGTAGGAAGGTAGATATTCTCCCCCACATGGTAAGAATTATCGTATGTAAATGGGTCATAGATTGGACTTTGCTTTTTATCATTATTTTCTGTTTTAAAATTCTTCCTTTTCATAAGTCTGGGAGAAAGAAAAAAGGAAAACAAGTTGTTTCTTGCTGTACATCCTTTAAAAAAATATGGGAAGTTGTGAAAGCCAGTGTATGCTTTTCTAAAGAGTTGAGTTACTAGAAAACTTGAGAAAGTTTGGTTTTTGGATCACTTTGTGTTTATTCTCCATTGAACAGATGAAAGAAGAGAAAGGTTGAAAGAACTCTGTCAACTATCAAATGATCATGTTGTTCAGGTGTTGGGTTGAAAGTGGCTGGAAGGACTATGTATTCAGCAACACAGCTCCTGAGTTAGGCACTGGTCCAATTCTCTCCCCCCGCCCCCCACCTTTTTAGTCCCAAGTCTTAGAAGGGGAGGACAGAAATATGGGCAAGGAGACACCAGGCACAATAGATTATGCAAATAAAGAAAGGTCTCATCCCACAACTTAATTTGGTTTCAACATAACCGCAATAAAACCTCAAGACTTAGAAAACCTGAGATTTCTCATCAGGCCTGAGGCCTGTGGTCCCTGTTTCTGAGCAACCTGGAGAAAATCCTGAAGTTCTAACATTATTTTGGCAAGTCCCCATGGTCATCTTTGTATCACGGTGTAGCTGAATAAAAGATGAATATCAGAGAGCGCTCTGGGTCTGTCAGCTGTGGCTTCTCATTACTCATCATCATTATCACCTAGCTGACTCTTTTTAGGTCTTCCAGAACCAAGGCACACACAAAGTAGCTTATAGTTGAAAACTACGAAGCCAGTAGGGTATTTATATGAATCCCACTTCCTTTAACCTCAGCTAATTATGTCAGCAAATATTTTGCTTAGCTGTTTGTTAACGCAGTCTAGGGTTACCTTTGAAGGTTATCTAACATCTGCCAAATTTTAAGGTTAATCTGATATCATCATCTTGGAGCTTTGGCCCAAATCCTACCCGATGACCTTGTGCTGATAATATTTCTGCTCACACTGGACTTTCCAAGTCTAGAAGGTTTAAGTAACTGATTAGAAAATCTCAAAAAGTTTCTTGACCAAGAGGTACTTCCTAAAACTATTGAATGGATCAAGTAAAATTGATTAGATAAAATTCCTCTGGTTGTAATTTTATTGATACAGAGTTCACAATTATCCAGAGAAGTGCTGAGCAAATTTGTGTTTCACTGTGTTTACTTTCACAAAAAGACGTACTGAAGTCAGCAGTGGCTTGAACTCTCTTTCAAGCAGCATAGTAAATGGGGCTCTGCTTGGCTGGGGAAATGTAACACAGCGGTAGGCAGGGAGTTAAAATTTTGGATATCCAGTTATCCGGGTGAGGGGGAACCTGTAGTGTGAACTATCACAATGCATTTTCCTTATTTAAAGAGGCAACATTCTTTTAAATTGGGCTAGAGAGTGCCAGGAGTGTCCCGGATCTAGGTCAGGGTGAAGGGGGCGTGGTCTGTAAAAGCTGCCGATTTCCATTTGGGGCACATACTCTGGACCTTGGCATTATGAGATTTACAAATATTTCCTCTAAAATCTCTACCAATGCAGGCACAATTAGCCTTATTTTACAGATCAAGATGCTTCCTGGAAAAGAATGGGGGAAGGACAGAGTCCTGGATGTATCAAATCACTTCCTAAAATGACTGTGAAAAAAATTACTGAGTTAACTGGAAGCCACGTGCTAGCAATGACTAGATCACATTTCCTGCACCGAAAGGTATGGGGCTTGACATAAAGGGAAAAAAATGTTTTTTTGTTTGTTTGTTTTTGTATACCACTGGTTGAGATTTGTGAAATTAGCACCTACTACATATGTCCCTTTATATCCCTTTACCTTGTCTAGTAAGCTCATTAATACTCATTGAGTATCTACCGTGCACATAGCATCTTCCTAAAGTAAGGGCTTCCATTACTTGTTCATAATCAAATAATTCTCAGGTTCTTTCTCTTGCTACTGCTGTCTGGGAACTGCTATTCATGCTTCATCTCCTTTTTGTCACCTTCCCTGTGTGCAAGAACCAGACATTAATCAACCCTGCTGTAAAATTTTGTCTGTAGTACACGTATCATAAAACTTACCCCACCAACTGTGTGTGTTTGTTAGGATGCTGATCCCTTCCTGCTGGGCTGTGAGACTGAGTTCCACGCTGCAGGGACTGGTTCCTCTTTCCCCCTTCCCTATTCCCCACCGCCACCCACCACTCCTTGACACTCATTCCCTGGTGGGGTTACATCAGCCTGGCTCTCAGTAGCCCTTTATTAAGTTTGCTCAGTACATGTATTACGGTGTGCCAGTGAAGCAGAAAGCTATTCTTCAAAGTCTCTCACAATGACAAGAAGTGTGACTGACCAAGCACTTGCTACTGCGCACTTTACATGCATTATCTAATTTAATCTTATTGCAAATCTGCTAGGTCGGCATTATTTCATTGGATCTTTTTTTTACAAGACCATGCTCAGAGATATTAGGTACCAAACCCAGTATCACTGAGTTAGTAGGTAGTGGAGTAGGAAACAGAACCTATTCTGCCTGACTCTGAAGTCATGTTTATTCCACTAAGTTATACAGAGTCTCATTTAAGATGCAAAACAAAACAAAACAAAAAATATACCAAAATCTACATCTTACAATGTCATGTGTTTGCTTCTTTACATTTCTTTTAACAATATATGATAGAGTATTGTACAAACATTGACATTCCCAGCTCTGGGTGCCTGCTGCCTGTTAATATTCAGGTGGAGAGAAATTTCCTCAATAACCTTCCAGTGGAATGATACATTCAGCATCCACCAAGCTTAGCATGCTAAAGAGGAGAGCACAAAGCAGAATGAGTCAGAGAAAGACAAGATTTCACTGATACATGGAATCTAATGAACACAGTAAATGAATAAACAAAAAAAGTAACACAGATACAAAGAGCAAATGGCTGGTTGCCAGATTTGGGGCGTGGGGTGGGGACTGGGTGACAATGGTGAAGGAATTAACATGTACAAATTGGCAGTTACAAAATAGTCAATGGAGATGTCAAGTACAGAACAGGGAATATAGTCAGTAATATTGTAACAACTATAACAGTGTCAGTTGGGTAAAAGACTTACTGGGATAAATACTTTGTAATTTATATAAATGCCTAATTGCTATGTTGTACACTTGAAACTAATATAATATTCTATGTTGACTGTAATTTAAAAAATTAAAAAATAAATGAAAAAGAGGAGCGCATCGTCATGTCTGAAATGTCCTTAGAGCTTGAGACTTCAGGCTCAAGAGAGTCCAGGAAATGCCCAAGTGCCTGGGGCACAACAGCAGGCAGAACAACTAGGTTTATTCTGATAAACTGCATCCTTGAAAAATCTGAGGTACTGCTCAATCTCTCAATAGACGGAGATAGGCAACCTGGAAGATAAACACAGAAGACAGAGTGCCTGTGTGTGAGAATTCCTTCAGATGGAGGATATTAACTCAAGGAGATTGTGAGCTCCCCTTTAAATAAAAAGTCTCTCCGGGGCAGGAATGGTGTGTCTCCAGGTAATCCTTGGCTCAAAGTACAGAGCGTTCACTGGATCTGCTCAGTAAGTTTTTGTTGATGAAGCACTATCCACTGTCATATGGATCAGCTGGAGCTATATCCCCAAAGGAAATAATGTCATAAAAATAGATTACCCCATATTCAAAAATAAGGTGTACTGCTCGGCAAGGTTGAGGGAAAGGAGAATCTGATTCCCATGAGGTTGTGGGAATCAGAATATCTGCATAAAAATCTAGACATCATCTGTTAAAGAGACTGACGATATGGAGGGGAAGCAGCATGCCTCTATTAATAGTTAGCGAAATGGCAGGGCATGCACACTGTAGAATTGCTCCATATGGTGTGAGGGGAGCCGGCATCTTTTATCACCACAGCTTCCCCAATAACTCAGCTGATAGCCTTGTAGCAAAGGGCTGCCAACAGCATGCTGCAAAGTGACTAAAGCCTCACAGCACAGTGAACTGCTAGGTTGTATTCATGCTCTGCCCAGAGAGCAGGAAAGTCTCACTTCTAATGTCATTGCATCCATGCGTTGTCCCGTGTGTGTGTGTGTGTGTGTGTGTGTGTGTGTGTGTGACGTGTAGTCTACCACCTGAGTTCACAGCTGAAATCGAAGGGAACTGGTTATACATCTGAAGGCAGGGAGGAAAATACAAAAAGAACCACAATTTCTCCTAGGCCAGCCATAAAAGATCACTTGCTTGTCAAACTCATTAATCTATGCAGCTTAACACATTCTCTGAACAATAACAACAAAAAGCTTAAGAATCTTGGAAGCACTGAGTAGAGGATCAGCTTTTTTAAATTCAAGAATGCGAAGGTCATTGCAGATACAACACAGTGTTAAATGTTAGTTTTGCTTCAGTAGCTATACATAGTAATAACAGAAATCATTTGGAAAAAAGACAACAAGTTTTTTTGTTTTTTTAAAATTTTATTTAGTTATTTTTCAAGTACAGTTTTTTGTCTATTTCTCCCATCCCAGCCTCCCCCACCCCCTGCTCCCCACCTCCCTCCCATTTCCACCCCCTTAGTTCTCGTCCCTGTGTCCTTCCTATTTGTTCCTCCAAATCCTTCCCCTTTTTCCCCTTAAATTCCCTTCCCTCTCCCCTCTGGTCACTGTCCCCTTGTTCTCTGTTTCAGTGTCTTTGTTTTTATTCTGCTTGCTTGTTTGCTTTGTTGTTTAGCTTCCTGTTAAAGGTGAGATCATATGGTATTTGTCTTTCAATGCCTGGCCTATTTCACTCAGCATAATGCTTTCTAGTTCCATCCATGTTGTTGCAAAGGGTAGTAGCTCCTTCTTTCTCTCTGCTGCATAGAATTCCATTGACAACAAGTTTTAAGCATTATTGATATTCTCACTCCTGATAGATAATTTCTGTCAATAATTTGGTGAATATATTTGTGGACTCGTGAAAATGGACTCATGCTGTGAATAATGTTTTATAACATCATTTTTCACTTATAAACATATTGGAAACAATTCTCTGTGACTGTATTTTTAAATCAATTATTTAAATAAAGTTACATATGAAAGTACACATATTATATCACATCAAGGCATATATTTTAACATAATTTTTAATGTCCATATAATATTCCATTCTATGGGCATATCAGAATTATTTAATGAGTATTTTATTTTTAGAAGTACAAGATTTCCCCACATTTCACCTCACTATTATAAACTGCAAAATACTATCAATGGACATGTTTCTTGACAGCAAACTATTTTTATATCTAATTTATTCCTTTAAGATGACTTACTAAAATTGGAATTACTGGGTTAAATGAGAAGAGCTTTCTAAAGCCTAGTCTCACGGTTTCTGGGGTGGTATGTCCAACTCTACTCCTACCATGGGTGTGAGCATGTATACAGGAGGTGGGGTGTTTCATTTAGAAGTTGCAACAGGTTTCTTTCTCCAGAAATTATGTATATTTCTGCAAGCATAAATTGCCTGAATAAGTCCTTTGCTTTTTTCTATTGGGATATTTGCCTTTGCTTCAATTTACAAAACCTCCTTATCTAGTAATTACTACATCTTTTATCTGACGCAGGGGAAGGAATTTTCATGTTGTCATTTGCCTTCGAAATGTGTGTGTGTGTGTGTGTGTGTGTGTGTGTGTGTGTGCAGTCAATCTTACCCTTTGTGGGTTCTGTACACTTGCTATTCACCAAAATTTACTTGTGGGGTTTTGCGGGCACTTGTGGACATGCACAGAGTAGTGAAAATTTGAATAGTGTGACATGATCATTACCAGCTGAGGTCCAAAAAGGTAATCCTCTGTGTTCTGTAAATAAGTATCCTTTTTAGAGTTTATTTAGTGTCCTGTTTTTCACATTTTATGTGCTTTTTGGTGGTGATTTTACTCTTTAAAATACTTCCCAAATATAGTGCTGAAGGGCTGTCTAGTGTTCCCAAGCACAAGAAGACTGATGTGCCTCACCTAGAAAATATGTGCTAGGTAAGCTGCTGTCGGGCATGAGGTATAGTAGTTGTTGGCTCTAAGTTTAATGTTGATGAATCAACATTAGAGTTAAATTCAGAGTCTTCAAAGAGAAATACATAAAATAAGGTTATGTATTGGCTAGTTGACAAAAATGCTGGGGTCAGGGGCTTGCAGAAACCCTGGGGCTGGTGTCTCCCAGGAGCAACGCTTCAGTATTTGCTAACCGGGTGTTCAGGTGCTGTCACAGAACATAACTACAGCACGTAATAAGAATTGAGTACATATATATGTATAATATTTCTGTGTATATATATTTTTGTTTTTATATTGCTATTTTCATTTTTATTGAATTTATTGGGGTGACATTGGTTAAAAATTAAGTTGGTTTCAAGCATACGATTCCATAATACATTGTCTGTAGGTTGTACTGTGTGTTCACTACCCCAAATCAAGTCACCAGTTATCCCCCTTTACCCTCTTCTACCTGCCCCCACTCCTCTTCCCCTCTGGTAATCATCCTGCTGTTGTCTGTGTCTATAAGTATTTTTTTGCTTAGTCCTTTCACCTATTTCATCCAGCCCCCAAATGTTCTCCCCACTGACAGCTATCAGGCTGTTCCCTGTATCTATGAGTCTGTTTCTATTTTGTTTGTTTGTTTATTTTGTTAATTAGATTCCACATATAAGTGAAATCTTATGGTATTTATCTTTCTCTGATTGGCTTACTTTACTTTGCTGTCACAAAAGGTAGGATTTCCTTCATTTTTTATGACCGAGTAGTATTGCCCTGTGTACATGCACCACAGTTTTTTATCCATCCATCTACTGATGGACACTCAGGCTGCTTCCAAATGTTGGCTATTGTAAATAGTGCTGTGATGAACACAGTGATGCATTTATTTTTTTGAACTAGTGTTTCAGGTTTCTCTGGCTATATTCTCAGAAGTGGAATCACTGGGCCACAAGGCAGTCCCATTTTTTATTTTTTAAGAAGTATTTTATTGTTATTTTATTATAGCTGTCCCAATTTTTCCTCCTTTGTCCTCCTCTGCCCAGCCCACCCCCTGCTCCACAGTCATTTCCCATCCTGTTGTCCATGTCCCTTGGTCATTCACACATGTTCCTTGTCCATTTTTAATTTTTGAGAAAACTCTATATCTATATTGTTTTCCACAGTGGCTACACCAATCCACATTTCCACCAACAGTGCATGAGGGTTTCCTTTTCTCCTTATCTTCATATCCCCCCAACACTTCTTTGTTGATTTATTGAGGATAACCATTCTGATGTATCATTGGTGAATATGTTCTCAATCAGTGTTTTTTTCTCATTTTGCTGATGTTTTCCTTTGCTGTGCAAACCCTTTTTAATTTAATGTAGTCCGATTTGTTTACTTTTTCTTTTGTTTCCCTTGCTCCAGGGATATATCAGAAAAAATATTTCTATGAGAAATGTTTGAGATTTTACTGCCTATGTTTACTTATAGGATTTTTACAGTTTTAAGGTTTTTAAAAAAATATTTTATTTATTTATGTTTCGAGAGAGGGGCAGGGAAGGAGAAAGAGTGGGAGAGAAATATCAATGTGTGGTTGCCTCTCATGAGTCCCCTGCTGGGAACCGGCCTACAACCCAGGCATGTGCCCTGACTGGGAATCAAACTGTGATACTCTGGTTCACAGGCCCATGCTCAATCCACTGAGCTACGCCAGCCAGGGCTATAGTTTTGAGTTTTACATTTAAGCCTTTAATCCACTTCTAGTTTATTCTTGTGTGTGGCATAAGAAGGTGATCTAGTTTCATTTTTTGCACATATCTGTTCAATTTTCCAAATATTATTTATTGAATACATTGCCTTGCCTCCTTTGTTAAATATTAATTGACCATAAAGGCATGACTTTATTTCTGGGTTCTTTATTCTGTGCCATTGATCTGTGTGTCTGTTTTTAAGACAGTAACATGCTGTTTTGATACTATGGCCTTGTACTATAGTTTGATATCAGGTAGTGGGATTCCTTCAACTTTGTCCTTCTTTCTCAAGATTGCTATGACTATTTGGGGTCTTTTGTGGTTCAGTATATATTTTTTAAACATTTGTTCTAATTCTGTGAAATATGCCATTGGTATTTTGATAGGCATTGCATTGAATCTACAGATTGCTATGGGTAGTATGGACATTTTAATGATGTTAATTCTTCTTATCCATAAACACTATATGTACTTTCATTTATTTGCATCTCTTCCAATTTCTTCCTTCAGTGTTTTAAAATTTTCCAAATAGAAGTCTTTTTATCCTTAGTTATATTTATTCTTAGGTATTTTATTTTTTAAATGCAATTGTAAATGGGATTGTTTTCTTACTTTCCTTTTCTGATAGTTCATTACTGGTATATAAAAATGCTACAGAAAAATTATAGGTGAATATCCCTGATGAACATAGATGCTAAAATCCTTAATAAAATATCAGCAATTTAGATCCAGCAATATATCGAAAAGATCATACACCATGATCAAGTGGGATTTATTCCAGGGATGCAAGATTGCTACAATATCTGCAAATCAGTAAATATGATGTATAACATAAATAAAATAAAGGATAAAAATCTCATGATCATATCAATAGAGGTAGAAAAAATTTGATAAAATCAGCACCCGTTTATGATTAGAACTCTCAGTGAAGTGGGAATAGAGGAACATACTTCGACATAACAGAGGCCATATTTGATAAACTCACAGGCCATAAACTCACAACCAACATTATACTCAACATCATATTCAACTTAAGGGAAACTAAAAGTGTTTTCCTTAATATCAGAAATAAGACAGTGGGCAGCGACCAGAGGGGAGAGGGAAGGGAACTTAAGGGGAAAAAGGGGGAGGGATTTTGAGGAACAAGTATGAAAGACACAGAGATGAGGACTGGGGGGGGGGGAATGGGAGGAAGGGGGGAGACCGGGCGGGGGGGTGGGGTGGGATGGGAGAAATAGATAAAAAAAAATGTACTTGAAAAGTAACTAAATAAAATTTATATTAAAAAAAAACCAAAAACAAAAACAAAAAACAAACAAAAAACAAAAAAAAGAAATAAGACAGGGATGTCTACTTTCACCACTCTTATTCAACATAGTACTGGAAGTCCTAGCCATAACAATCAGACAAGAAGAAGAAATAAAAGGCATCCACATTGGAAAGGAAAAAAGTAAAACTCTCATTATTTGCAGACAACATAATACCGTATATAGAGAACCTTACAGATTCCACCAAAAAACTACTAGAATTGATACAGAAATTCAGTAAAGTAGCAGGATACAAAAATAAATATCCAGGAATCAGTAGCATTTTTTCTTCTTTATAGTTAGATATTTATGGGTTTTATTAAGTCAAATATTTTAATCTGTTCTTTATAGAATATGCCTTGGTGTTGTGCTTCATATTGGGAGAATATTATTTACTCTTCATATTTTCCATGGGGGGGACTTCCACTGGAGTAACAGCCTTGACCTCTCTTTGAACTTACACCTACCTGAGTGGTAAATTTGGGAGAAGGAATAGCCCCTTCATCCTTCTCCTTGAATCTGTCCCCTTTCTGAAAAAGCACACATCCTCTGATCTTTGTTATCTAGGGTGGTCCTCCAAAGGGAAGGCTTGTACCAGGTTATCAGTGCCTGTAACAGAGAAAGTCAATTTCTGGGATACCCTATTAGCAGATCCATTGTCACTGTTGACTTAAGCTATGTTTCTGATATCTGCTTTATCATTGAAAATATTCATTGTCTCTCTGACTTGTGGGTCTATCTCTCAATGGGTTACAAACTAAGGAAGCAAAAGAAGGGTTGTTTTTAAAGTAGCCATTTTTACTTAAAAAGACCCTTTTCACTTTAAAAATTATATGAATATTCATATATGGCTTCTTCTAGTTCTTCTTTGCCTTATATTATTTACTCTCAACTTTTTGTTTTAAGGTAGATGACATTCCTATTGGATATACCAGTTTCTTAGTAAGGCATGTCACCTGGGCAAAAAGGAGCAGACCCTCTCAGTCCCTCACATATCTGGGGGCAGTGAGGGCAGTTCTTCTGTTCCTACCAGCCCTTTATTCTGAGATCTGAGCCCAGTGCTTGTTTACTTTGGCTTGTTATCAGACAGAAATTTAACTCTTGATTCTTGAAGCATTTGACACCCATCCTGTTTTGACACGGCCGCTGTCTCTTATTCCCATTGGCTCTGTTCTTTGAAAGTCATGTTCTTCACTCTTCTTTCCTTTAACAATACTCCTTAGATCTTAGATGGTTGACTCAGCTTTGAGCCCAAATGTAGTGATTTTGTTCAAACTTAGTCTCGGGGTTCCAGATATTCATTTTCAAAGACCCTGTTATGGTAACATTGATTTTTTTAGCCTTAAGTGTCACCATTCATTGCCATGTGTGTGCTGGGTGGCCGCCTAATACAAGCTTCGTGTATAAATTCTCTTGCTTATTAAATCTGCCACTGACCTAACCAAAAAAAAAAAATCGGAATGGGTAAATCAAACAATTAAAATCAGAACTTTTCATTTCTTACCAGCTGTGTAAACTGCCATATTAACCTTTAAGACTGAACTTCCTCATCTATACAATGGTGACAATAATAATAATAATAAAAATTGTCTCAGTGAATGAAAGAATATTTGCAGTGTAGCTAGTACAGTGCTTGGAGATAGGAGAAGCTTGATAAATGTTGGTTAATTGTGTGTTTTATTCTGTTTCCTTCCTTTTTACAGTGGGTGAGGTGTGAGGTATAATCTTTTGACATGTTCATAGAGTAAACAATCTCTGTCTTATTCTGTTCTTTAAACCACTAAAAGGAGCAAGAAAAAACTATGACTCTTCCAGGGATCCAGTAAGAAACAGTTGAACCTTGATCACCTGGTTTCAGACGGTGTGTGATCTCATGTCATCAACTCTAAAAGTTCTCAGTGCCTTTGGTCAAGACTCTCCTTTGGCTTGATGAGGGGTGTCCAACGTTTTGGTGGCTCTGGGCCACACTCGAAGAAGAAGAGTTGTCTTGGGCCACACATTAAATATGAAGACACAAATGAAAACTGATGAGCAAAAAAAAGATTTTAAGTAAATTTATGATTTTGTATTGGGCCATATAAATAGCTATCCTGGGCCACATGTGGCCTGTGGGCTGCAGGTTGGATGCCCTTGCTTCCCTGACACTCCCTACCTGCCATATCCCAGTGTGGTGCCTGAGATATAGCCTTTAAGACCCAGTTTCAGCAGCATCTTTATACAGCCATTCCTTCTTTTCTCCCTTAAGTAGATGGGCTACTTCCTCCTCTGTGCCCCCTTGGCACCCCATAGTGTGTCTCACATAGGACCAGCTATATGTATGGCCCAAGGTCCTTATTTGTTGTTGTAATCTTTCCTTTCTTCAGTGCCCCAGGATCTAGTACAGCATTGGGCATTTAGTAAGTGTTTAATAAATGTCTGGTGACGGTATGAGTAGTGAATGGTGAAGAAGAGTAGTTGTGATGGATGTCACCGCCACAGAAAATGTCCCACATGCTGTCTATGGGGTGCTGTCGGGTGCCAAATGGGACCTTCAGATAAGGGTTTGAACACCTGCCTCTTCATTTTCTGCAGAGATAATCATGTGACCGAGTGAGGTTGAGAGGTGACTGGAATATTTGCTAAACTAAAATGCTTCAGCTGAGGTTTCAAGTGGCTGCTTGTCTTCAGAAACAGATTGGGATAAATAAACCTAATCTGTGTAATATACACGAAGCTCTCAGTAGTGCAAGAGTGGGTACATGACCTCGTGTGTGCATTTCCCCCTGGACATTATTAAGTGAATATTAAACTTGGTTTATTGAAAAGGCCTCAGAAACATTGATATGTCTTTGAAAATTAAAACCCCTAAAGTATTTCCTTAGTGTTTTGTGTAGTTAAGATGTTCATCATTTCAATGATCTGTCTCATTTTAAAATGAAGGAAAGCAACTGATTGAATAAATACATAAACTGGGAAAAAGAAACAAATCTCTTTTAGTCTAATTCCTGGATATTCCTTCTCTGTGTAATATATGTAGACACTTCCCTGTCCAGGACATTCCCATCCGCCACCTCACTTGAGTGTGGGTTGAACTTAGTAGCCCTCTTCCAAAGAATAAATAAGGGAACGGGGAGAATTGTAAACCTAGAGAGGAGAAACTTGGAAAGCACTACCTTAGCTAAGGATGAAGGCTAATGTCATTGTTGGCATTGTGGGGATATCAGATACCCCAGATATGAAGTGACTAGAAGAGCACTTTGGGCACTTTACCTCTGTGTTATATGTTCCAAAAACATACAACCTTAGTTTAATCTCAAGAAAAACAAGAGAGAAACTCCAACTGGAGGACATGCAACAGGGTATTGACTAGTACTTAAGATAGTCAAGGTTGTGAAAAACAAGGGAAGACTGAGAAATGCCACAGCCCAGAGGAGACTGGGGAGACATTCAATGCACTGTGCCACCATAGGTTGGAGCCTGGAACAAGACAGAGGACAGTCATGCAAAAACTGGTGGAATTCTGATACAGTCTGGAGGTTAGTCAATAGCCATCTATCAAAATCAGTTTCTTAGTTTTGACAAATGTACCATAGTCAAGTAA
Organism: Artibeus jamaicensis; assembly: GCF_021234435.1. Classification (NCBI taxonomy): domain Eukaryota; kingdom Metazoa; phylum Chordata; class Mammalia; order Chiroptera; family Phyllostomidae; genus Artibeus; species Artibeus jamaicensis. Next base: position 11,833,795 of record NW_026522046.1, on the reverse strand, counting down.
GATGTAAAACATGGAGAAGCTGGGTAAGGAGCATAATGGGAACTCTGTTACCTTGGCTTCTTTTCTGTAGGTCAGAAATTATCCCAAAACAGTTTATTTAAAAATAATAAGGGAAGCAGATCTTGCGATCACTTTATTTCTTGCTTAAACCCATAGCCAAATGACAGAAGCACTTACAGAGGCACATAGGGACAAATGAGCCTGTGTGAATTGCTTTGTACTAGGAATTCCCTGCTGTATTACAAATTAACTCCTATTGTACCAAAAACTTTCCAAGGGAAAGCATTCAATTAGGGAAAAAGAGTGAGAAGAAAATACACACATTTTCCAGGTTATGTAACCTATACTGGCACTTTTACAAGATAAAGGTAAATTTCTCTAAGTGGTAAGGCACAAGACAAGGGTTGGTAGGGCTGTCCTGCCTTTCAAAGCGCTGTCATCTGGCTTTTGAAAAGGCTTTAGTTATTACTTTCCTTGATCTAACAATACAGGCTTTGGTAATCTGTAAGGACAATAGGTTAAATGGCCCCTTTATTAGTCAACAAGTGCCATATATTTTTTGGCAAACGTTAACATTTTTTATATGTATTGTGGGGGAAAAAGGAATGGTAGACAATTCTCTGGCAATCTACCATGGCTTGAAGAGACAAAAGGTGAATTTTCCTGTGTACAGACTAAAAAATTCCTTGCCCAAATCACCATTCTTGAACTGTGATTAGGCAGAGAATGAAATTTTACAATGTTTACCTCTTTGATTTTTTCATTTTCAGTGCAGCACCAGCTCAGTCTACGTATCAGTTTTCATCCTTAAATGTGCGTGAAGCCAAACCCGGGGCTTTGCAGAGAGCTCTAATTGCTGTATGATTTGATGTTACTGTGCAGTGAAGCTGTGCTAGTTAATTGTTTTCCTGACTGAATTTCCATCTCTTTTTTCCCCCTGCCCCCATTCTGCCTGAAGGAGCCCATAAAGCAAAAAACAAATAAACAAAAATCTCTCGGAAGCATAGTTTGCAAGGGTAGCAGCCTCGTCATAACATGGGCGATAATGATGATGGATAATTGTAATCCTTAAGTGGTTTCAGCTTATGATTATTAGGGAAGGAAGCAGAGTGAGGATGGGTGTGTGGAAGAAAAATATGGTTTACTCTGCTTGAATTGCCTTTTCCAGCATTTCAAACAATAGAATGAGAAAGTCATCTCTCTGCTTCCCTTGCTAGATTCTGTTCCAGTGTTGGTATGCAGCTCTGGGTTATAGTCCATTAGCACCTTGTACGAGCATGATTCCTGGAGGAAAATTCATGGAAGCAAATGAGATATTTGATTAAGCACTTTAAATAATGATTGATTAATATGACTTCCTCTACACTGCCTTTTTCATACTAATCAATAGCTTAGGTGATACATAAACAACAACTTTCTGTAATGAATAATTGCATTATATAATGCTAGTTACATTTAGAAATTGCTATTTTATTGCATATTTCACTCATAAAATGTAGTGCCAAATAGTAATTGAGACTGAGTTAGAGTCACGTAATGCTTTGTTTCCCAAGCCAGTCCAGGAGTTGTTTTCCTCTGAACACCTTCAGAAAGAGACCCTCTGGGTAATAATGGATGAGTGAGGAAGACCAGGGTGTGGTGGTAGCAAAGTGGGGAGAAAAGAAAAAGGGTCCAAATGAGGTTGGAGGAGGTGAGGGGGAGGAAAGAAAATAAAAAGCTTGGCGTGGCAGGTTTGCTCTTCTGGATCCCAGTAAACCAGTTTAATAGAAATGGGCGGGAGTCAAAGAAGAGCCAATTGGAAAGTCTGATAAGCAGGCCCTGTGTCCCCAGGAGAGCAAAATGTCTCAGACAATAAGATGGGAGATTTATTTTGAAGAAACAAAATGTGCCGTTTCCCTCTCCCCTGTGTTTCTAAAGCCCTCACTCAGCTTGACAGGGGAATGTAAGCTCCAGTTAGCTCTAGTCACTTCAGGAACATCACCAGCTGCTTTGAGACTACATGTCTACTGGCTATGAATCAATTATCTCGATGCCCTCATCCCCAAGGATAAACACATTCCCCCCGTTCCTCAGATAATTCCATCATCTGCACGAAAAATGAAGATCTCCCAGGTGGCTAGAAGCAGACAGGGGAAAATGGAGCTGCATTCCATTAGTTTTATAATTGGAAGGTGTAGCCTCATCCCAAAGCAGAGAGTGATAAACAATACTTCTTGCAGTACAGTTATCTGGAAGGGCAATATTTTCTGTTGAAAAATACGTAGTGACTGTATTTTGAGTCTTATTTAGAAGCTCCAGTAAACGCGATTTCAAAATTGTAGCTCAAAATATAAATGGGAAAATAAGATTTACGCAGAAGAGGAAAGAATCAAATAAAGTCCAACTGGTAGACAAGGAAAATAAAACCTGGAGCTGCTTCTGCAAAATTTTAATTTGTGTGGTGTTGGAAGAATTGCTCTTCCTTCCCTGGAGTATCTGAAAGTATCTTGAAAGCCAACCAGAGTGACAGGAGGACTCCAATTCCAGCTCAACATTACTATGGCTAGTTTTGCCTACAATTTTTCTTTCCCCTAACTTGGAATGAACTCTCCTTTTTTGTTCTTCATTAAATTTGCCTGCTGTTCACTGTCAGCTCAAATCCCACCTCTGCTTTACCAAACTCCACCCTCATGTTTTCTTTCTTCCTTTGAACTTTGATCATTAATGCCAAATGCTTTGATTATAAGTGTTCTTTGATTTTTAGTAAGTGGGTCGTCTTTCCAACTAAAGAGTAAGTTCTTTGAGGACAGTGATCAGGTCATGGTTTCCTTCATGGATTCACCAATTGTCACAGTGATGAACTCATGGGTGATGATTAGTTAATAGGTGTTAGTTCATTGATTGATTCATAAACATGAAGATCTTCTCCAGATATTTACAATCTAGCATAGGACATTTTGTTTTTTTTCTTTTTTTTTTAAATTTGAAAATCTAATTGTCTTCATTTTTTAATATTCCTATATTTTTATTTATTTATATAATTTTATTTTTAAGCTATACTTGACATACAATATTATATTAGTTTCAGTTGTACACCCCAGTGATTAGACATTATATAACTTACTATCCCAATAAATCTTATGTCCATCTGACACTATACACAATTATTGGAATATTAGTGACTATATTCCCTGTGCTGTACTTTATGTCCCCATGACTATTCTGTAACAATCAATTTGTACTTCTTAATCCCTTCACCTTTTTCACCCACCCTCCAATCCTCCTCTCATCTGGCAACTGACAAAATTTTTTTCTGTATCCATCAGTCTGTTTCTGTTCTGCTTGTTCACTTTTTTTGTTTTTAAATTTACTTGTTGATAGATATGTATTTATTGCCATTTTATTGATCATATTTTTAATCTTTTTTTTCTTCTTAGAGAAGACCCTTTAATGTTTCATATAATACTGGTTTGGTGCTGATGAACTCCTTTACCTTTTTCTTGTCTGGAAAGCTCCATCTGTCCTTCTATTGTAAATGATAGCTTTGCTGGGTAATCTTGGTTTTAGATCCTTGCTTTTCATCACTTTGAATATTTCTTGCCCCTTCTTCATAGCCTATAAAGTTTCTGTTGAGAAATCAGCTGACAGGCTTATGGGAGGTGCCCTGTATATAACTGCTTTTCTCTTGCTGCTTTTAAGAGTCTCTCTTTATCACCTTTGGCATTTTAATTATAGTGCATCTCGGTGTGGACCTCTCTAGGCTCATACTGTTTGGGATTGTTTGAGCTTACTGGACTTTGTATGTCTATTTCCTACCATAGGTAAGAGAAGTTTTCTGTCATTATTGTTTTTTCAAATAGGTTTTTAATTTCTTGTGTTCTCTCTTCTCCTTCCAGTATCCCCATGATATGAAGGTTGCATGAGAAACTCTTTATACTATTCTTATTTTGGGGGGTTCTTTTTTTTGCCATTCTGGTTAGGTGTTTTTTTATTTCCTTATATTCCAAATCACTGCTTTGATCCCTGCTTCATCCATTCTGCTGTTGATTCTCTATAATGTATTCTTCATTTCACTTAGTGCATTCTTCATTTCTGACCTGGTTCTTTATGTTTTTTAGTTCCATTTTTATGATTCCTATCTCTTTGTTGATGTTCTCATTGAAATCATTGAGGATCCTTATATCCAGTGTTTTGAACTCTGAATCTGATAGATTGCATGTCTCCATCTTGTTTAGTGCCTTCTCTGGAGTTCATTCTGTTCTTTCATTTGGTACACATCTCTTTGTCTCCTCATTTTGGCAGCCTCCCTGTGTTGGTTTCTATGTATTCGGTGGAGAGGTTATGTTTCCTGGGATTGGTAGAGTAGCCTTATGTAGTAAGTTTCCCATAGGGCTCAGTGGCACAGACTCCTCAGTTCTGTGAGCACCTCAGTTCCAGGTGCATCCCCCAACCCTTGTGTGGGCTGTGTACACCCTTCTGTTGTAGTGGGGTCTTGATTGTTGTTGGCACATTGACGAAAAGGATTTACCCCCCAGGCAGATCGGATCACCCGTGTAGGGGGGGACCCCCGAAGCAGGACTTACTTTGGTAGGTATTCGTTGCTTGCTGAGTCTGCCATTTGGATGTGTTGCTTGTGGAGGTGGTTGGGTGGTGCTTCAATGTAATCTGAAGGTATCTACAGGGTGCACTGGCTTTGGGGCCTCCCAGGAGTTGTAGGCCAAGGTATGCCACCTGTGTTCTACTGTGGTCATCTGGCATGAGCTACAAAGTGATCTTCAGATGCTTGCTACTTGTGCTGGGCTTGGAGATATCCAGAAGAGGCCAAGTTGCAAATCAAGGCTAGCTGCTGCTAGTGCTAGGCTTGGGGCCACTTAGCGATAGGTATGAAGCATGCTGAGGCCAGATGCTGCTTCTTTGAGAGATTTTAGGAAACTCTGAAGCATGAGCCAAGACAGTCCATTTGTATGGAAAAGCTTCTGGAAACAGCTTGAGTGGGCTCGAAGGCTGGATGAGATGGGGGCATGGTCTCACAGAATCACCAAGGTGGGGCAAACAGTATGAGCCATGTTAATGAAGACTCAGATATGGCACCCACCTGCTAGCTCTGTTGGAGAGCGTGGCTCAGAAGGGGAACAACGGCCTCTGCCGACATTTTTGTCTGGCAGCAAGCTGTCTCCCCAGCTCTCACCCGGATGCCAGACAGTTTAGTTCCTCCTTGTGTGTCCCTGGTTCATTTTAACCTGCTGCCCATGCTGGAGCTCAGAGGGAGTGAATCCAAGTAAGTGTGTGCATGGACCCTTAAGTCTAATTGTTTTCATTTTTTAAGATGAACTGTCTGGGACTCCAGAAGTCCTCTGTCTCACTCAGCAATAGTCCTAGCTGCTTTTCATAGTTAGAAGTTATGGGGATTTCTCTTCCTGGTACTGGACTCCTGGGCTGGAGGGTCTGGTGTGGGTTTGGGACCCGTTGCTCCTTAAGGGGGACCTCAACAGCTAAGATATCCCTCCAGGTTTTTATCTGCCACATGTGGGTGTAAGACCAGCCTATTCCATTCTCTGCCCTTCCTACCAGTCTCGATATGGCTTCTTTAAATATCTATGCCCTGGCTGGTGTAGCTCAGTGGATTGAGCGCGGGCCTGCGAACCAGACAATCATGGTTCGATTCCCAGTCAGGGCACATACCGGGGTTGCAGGCAGGTTCCCTGCAGGCCAGTTCCCAGCAGGGGACGCATGAAAGGCAACCATACATTGATGTTTCTCTCTCTCTCTCCTTCCCTTCCCCTCTAAAGATAAATAAATAAAATCTTTAAAAAAATCTAGTTGTAGGGCTTTAGTTCAGGTAGATTTCAGGTGACTATGAATGATGGTTCTGTAGTTTAGTTGTAATTTTGATGTGGTTGTGTGAAGGATTTGAGTAGGGTATTTACCTATGTCACCATTTTGACTGGAAGCCTTAATTGTTTTCATTAAGCAGTTCATGAATTGAGTAGCATTCCATCTAGGAAGTAGAAGGGTGGTCTAAGCATAAGACATTTTCTTCTGAGAGGTATAGTCACTTAGGAAAAGTGTTGAAATGATCATGCATTATTAAGTTCCAGATCCTTGCCCAGGTGAGGGGCAATGTGTTTAATCAGTCTGTCAATCAGGATCCAACAGGGAGAACCTGAAACAGAATTTAGAGTGTCTTTGCTCTTACAGCCTGAGTAAGGTCCTCTCATATGATTCCTCTTCAGCCAAATTACCTTCCTCTTGGACATTCCTCTCCTCACGGGCCATTTGGAACAGACTAATTAACCTGGCTTTGCTAGGGCTTTATTATTGGGTCAACGAGTAAAGGTTTGAATGACTTGAATAGGGGTAACTTTGGGAACATTCAGGGGGTCCTTGAAAGTAAAAAAAACAATGATCTGTAAACCTGGGATAAAACTTGGTACCCAAAATTATAATTATGGTTTGGAGCTACCAATGAAGCAAACCAATGCAAAAACATGGCTCAGTCTTGCATATATATAATCATGTCTCACAGGACACTGAAGCCCAGAATTATGGATTCAGAAGTGTCTGGGTTATGCTAATAGGAGTTTCAGGTTTAAGCCTTTACCAGTCTCACAAGTATAAACCTAGTCCTCCGAAGTTCTCATTAACAGCATTCCCAGGGTGGTTTAAATGCCTTTGGGGGAGCACTATTGTTCCTCTTTTTACTGACATGAGGTCATCATTCAACCTTTTCACCCAAACCATCACTTTGCTAGTTGCTGTGTTGGTACCACCTCTATTGATTGTAGGGTCCCCACAGGCACTACCTTGTTGATCAAGTCTTTCAAGTCCTCTGATTTGGGATTTAGGGACTTGAGTAGGTGTCATGAATCTTTTTCAATTCATTAAAAAAAGACACCTGAGTCCTGGCTGGGTGGCTCAGTTGGTTAGAGCATTGTTCCAAGATGTGCCAAAGTGTGGGTCAGGGCACATACAAGAAGGAACCAATGAATGCATAAATAAGTGGAACAACAAAATCGAAGTTTTTCTCTCTCTCTCTCTTAAATCAATTTTAAAAAGATAACTGATTTATTGACTATTATTCATTCAACATTTCATTTCTGAAGAGATTAGAGACACTGTACTAAGTGAAGGAAAGGATATAAAATAAAGAGCTGTGAAAATCACGACCAAAGGAGAATATAGGTAGGAAACTAATAAAGCAAAGAATGAGCAATGTATACCAAAGGCATATTATAGGTATATGGTCCTGGAGAGTTTCTGGATGAGGGATATAAATTTGGTTTACCAATTCCTAGAAGCCATAACAAAGATGGAAACCAAAGAGGAACAGAATTTACTGTGTTCATATTTGTAAACAAAGTGACTAGGAGAATACAGCTTTTGCTGATACTGAGAGTAACAGGAAATGTTTTCCCATGGGTATGGGTAAAAAGGATACTGTGTCAAGGTAGTGGATGATGCCTTCAACAGCATCTTTGTGTTAGATTTGTTTTGTCCTTCGGTGTTAGATTATAATGTCCTTCAATGTCAAGCTGATGGCTAGACAGCTCACTAGTGTTCTTACTTGGTCCAAGGCTAAAATTTGAAATGTCTGGGGGAATTGACAGATTTGCATACTCTCCAGACACCCTTCCATCAATATTATTTTGGGCAAGTGCTTCCTACCTCTCTTAACTCCTAAGAGTCTAGTGAGTGGTTAAGCATGCAGACTCTGGAATCATTCAGACTCTCTGGATTCAAATCCCAGCTTTACTACTATGACCCTCAGTTTCTTCATCATGGAAAAAGGATAATGCCTTCTTTGTAGAGATGTTATCAGTACGATATGAGATAATGTATATAAAGTGCTGAGCATTGGGAGTGCTCAATAAGTATGGCCCATTAAGATTAGACCACAGAATGGCTTTAAAGTCTCAGCTCAGAGCATTTCAGGGAGATATATTTCACTCTTTTTATTTGCCTCTCTTTTTTCCCCTCAGGCATAAGAAGAGAATCAGGATGCCACTGTAAGATACTGACTCCTCTCGATGACTTCCTAATAGGATCCCTAGACTGAACTCATGGGCTTTGACCCTTTATCCCCCCACGATGGACACCTTCTACATTTGGCACCCACAGCGGCATTTAAGGGACAGCCCTGTTTCCCTCTTTCTTTGGAGAATTTCAGACTTGAGTTTTTCAGTTCCAATGTACCTCTTCATTTTGCATGAAGTTTACCAATTCCTTTTGTAAAGAAATCTCTGGTTAGTCTGCCTTGACCTACCAATATTCCTGAGAGGGGCACTAAGAGTAAGTCTTCTTTTGAGACACTTGATATTTGTGAATTGGTAGACTACACTAGGGCCAGGGATGGCATGTCGCCCCCTGTGTTCAGTGCACACAGCACTGTACAGTATAATGAATGCGACTATTCTCCAGTCCTGTGCTCTCTGAGTCCCACTGTTCCCACCATGGGTTGCGTTCACGCCATTGGCAAGAGCAGAGTCATAGTAGAATTGTGGCATAAGGAAAAGTCAATATAACACTGAGCCTGTCTTTATAGAAGGTTTTGCTCAAAATAGATAGATTGGTACACTGGTTTTGCCTTATTAAAATATTATTTATCTTGATGACTGAGTTTTTTTGTCATCCCCTTAAGTTTTATATCCGAGGCCAACACCTCACTCTCCTCAGCCTACCTCCTGGCCTTCTGTGCCGATCCAGTGATTTGTTACTGGCCTGGCTCTTGAAGACATTTGACCTCTGAACTCTAGGGCTGTTGTTCTCAGATGCAGGCCCATGATAAAAATTTCACACAACTGAGGAGAAATAAGAAAATGAAGAACAATGTATTAAGTCTTTTGACAAGCTAATTTGAAATAACAACATGCCTTTCTTAGTCTTTTTGAATTAAAATACAAATTATTTAAAAACCTAGAACCTGCAAAAATGATCATTTATTAAAAGTAATGATGCTAATAGATTAGTAGTTTTTAAACATATACTTATTGAACAATATAAAAATATGGTGACTCAATGTAGAAAAACCTACATGTACGTGGACCTCTGCTATAGGACCTTGGTTTTCCCTTGAGCCGTAGGACAGGCTAGAAATATTGACTGGTGTGATAACCAGAAGTCTGTAGTAGTAAGTAAGAGGTGAGGAAGGTGGCTGAAAGGAAACTAGGCCCATGCTACGGATTATGGATGCAGTTGGATTACAGCCTCCTATGTGTTCAACTAGACTAGGCTCGGAAGCAGGTGCCAGGAAATAAAAGCAGGCCGAAACCCAGAACACATATGGGAGTGCAGTAGTGCAGGGGAGCATGTGTGCGCATGCACGTGGGCTCAGAGAATTCCGTTAGAGGTCTGGTTGTTTTCTGATTGACTTGTGTATTCTTGCTCTTTCTTCATTGTGCTTCCAAAGCACCAAGCTGCAACCTCAGAGGGATTTTTCTTGGGAGAAGAAAGGTATTTTCTAGTTTATCTAGTGAACTGGTAAAACCAAGAAGAATAAGAATGCATTGAATATGGAACTGTTCCTGAAAATCTAGAGCTACAGGCTTCCATTAGAGTCATGAAAAGAAGCCCACCTTCCCGTAGTAGGTAGCAGACACATGGTACTCACTAGGGAGCACGATAGTCTGCAATGTAGATTAGTTTAGCTTTGGAAAAGTAGAGATTTTGTTTTTATTATAGCTGCTTATTATCTTTTTTCTTTTTCTTTTTTAGTTCAAGAGGAGTTTCAAGTTGGAATCAGACAACTCAAGTGTAAGTTTTGGCTTTTTCATTTGCTTTGGTGGTTGCCCTACTTTGGTGAAGTCACTATTTTCCCTGAGGGCTTGTCTTCCTCATCTGCAAAAACAAGGAGTTGAACTGTATTAGATTTTTTTGAATTGCAAAATGTTATGATTTATTATCATTTTTATGATGACCTGGAGGGAACACATACTTGCTCCTACAAAGCATTTCTTGTCGCCCCTTTTCAAGTTCAGAGAAATGCCCTGGCTGGGCACTGCCTGCATGGGAATTCCCACCTCAGTCTGGAAACATTTCCCTGCCGAGTCTGTGACAGTGTGGTGTTCTTTGAGACTATAAGGAGGCTATTGAACTTCGGGCCTTCTTCTGCTACGCCTGTAAGACACTGTGTTTTTATTCCTGTATCACAATCTTAACATTCTCCAGATGAAAAAATTAACAATTTGTTTTATTTGCTAACACGAATGCTGACAAAGAAATAGAGCTAGGGACTGTAGAAATAGGATTCACTTAGCAGGCGAGACACAACAGTATCACTCCTCCCGGGCAAATCGTGTTCACTCCATGAACCGAGGCACCTGGAATTACACTATTTATTCTTTGGATGAGGTGTTTCTCTGTCTCTTTGGGCTGTCCTTTGACCAGGTATATCCTGATGTTTTTGTTTCTCTCCCTTCACCAGTCAGGGTGGGCTTACTCCCGCATGTATCCGATCACCCGTGCATGGCACTCTTTTTCCGACATGCTCCTGCTCTCTGGCATGTCCAGCCGACTCTACTGAGCAGTGAGGCAGCTTCCAGCTGACCCAGAAACCCAGCTCTGAGACTATGGAAATTTTATATTGAAGAGTCTCAAAAGTTCCAAGGGCCATAAAAGTTTTCAAATAAAAAGGACTCTCAAGAGGGGGTATTTAGGCAGCATATAATTTTTTCATTTGATTCCGACGTGATCACTAACATTTGAATAGGTCTGCTCTAGTTGCTTTGGAAAAGAGAATCAACAACATATAGTCTTCGCCCACCTTGAGCTGACACCTTAGAAAACAGAATTCCCAGCACTTACTTTATATCATATTGCTGTTTTTATTTTTAAAGAAGCTATCTATTTTAAGATTATATTTTCTCTACTCAGTCTTTTTCTCAGTGATAAGATGGGGGTGGAAAAAATAGTTACACTTGAACATAATATCTTATTTCCTAGAGACAGTTGATTGCCAATTAAGCAGAAGTACTGTGAAATAGCAGGTGGGTATTTACCCACAAACAATAGGGAACTGAAGAGCGTAGAAGGGCCCTGGGTAAGAAGTTGTTATTGTCAATAAAACAATGATTAGTAACTTGGGTTGTCTTCACACAATGATTTTCTCCCCATATTTAGCTGAAAAGTCCTGACCTGTCCTTTTCCAACTCTTCCTGTATTTAAAGTAAAACTACTCACCTTTCTTCTGATACTTGCATTTACCTTGGATGCTTGGGAAGAGCTGGTGGGTTGGAATATCTCTGATATTTTCATCCTTTGTTGATCCCAGGTGACTTCCTCTCTGAGCCATCTCTGACTCTCCAGGCAGAGTTTGCCATTTCATTTCTCTGCTACCTCACTCTGCACTTATTGCTATCATGGTGCTGATTTTAGCACGTGGTAATTATTTGTGTGTGTGTGTGTGTGTGTGTGTGTGTGTGTGTGTGTGTATCTCCTTGATTGTTATATCTTTAGGAGTAGAGAACCTTTCAAATGGAAGTTTCTCAATAAATGTTTGTTGGATGAATGAATCAATACATGAAAGATGAATGAATGATGGAAGAGAGCAATCTCTTTATTAGCAGTTGCCATTCTGAGTCATTGTCCATCACCATCGGAGCCCCCAAATTTGGTGCCACGGTGATCACTCCAGCTTGGCATTGCCAAAGAGCTGCTCTGTCTCATGTTCTACACTGAGGTTTTAGTTGCAAAGCTTTAGTTGCAAGCCTTTTCTTTTTCCAAAGAGATGGGAGGGTAAACACCCCACCAGCCCTCCCATTTAGCAATCCACGGGACCCGGCCAGCTGGCTTGACACATCCGCCTTTATTGAGGCTTGGTCACATCTGTGCTGTGGCTGCAGGCAGAACATTCATGAAAGTTGCTCACCTTGAGCTCTTAAGCCATGGATGAGGGAGGTGGCTTTGGGAGAAGAAAGAGCTGGCTTTTGCAGCTGGCCCCAAGGAAGTTTGAAGCTCATAATTAAAATAGTACCTAACAGACACTCATTAAATATTTTAGGATGAGAGATCGAATGAATCCCAAAACCAGACAACTGACCTCCTCCTACACGAAAGCAAACTTTCATACTCTCCCACATAGCACTTCAGGCAAAGAGGCATCATGTTGCCCTTTGCTGGCTTCTTTGCTGCTGTTATTAACTAAACATAAGTAAATAAATATGTAAACAAATAAACAATAACAAAAACAACAAAAACTGCTTCCCAATTTGTTTCAGATAATATAGGCTTCAATGTAGCTGACATGATTAAAGATATTGGATAAGGAGGTGGGCTGCGGAGCCTGAGTTTACTATGTAATTTCCCCAAAGCCACACTCTCTTGAATGCTTCTTTTCGGACTTGACTCCTGGGCAGGTAAATCTTAGAGAAGGTTAGCTTCACACCCGTGAATGGGTTTAGAGAGTGAGTGATGCGGAGATGGTTGTTCCTTGTCTCATGTCTCACTGGATAAGGATAATGTGCAGGTAAGAAGGAAACACAGAGGAAGCATCACTAACAAGAGGCAGGCTTAGCCCAGGTCCTGGAATGGCTTTAGATTTTGGAACAGCGCTTCTGTTCCGAGTTCTATTTTCTGCAGAAAACAACTCCTGTAAACATGAGTGTCCTCTGGCTATTTTCAACTTAAGGTTTAAGAATTTTCTTAAATTTGATATTTTTAAAAAAAGAGATTCTCTTTACTATTTGATGAGAATGGCATGTTTAATTAAGAAATAAAAAAGCTTGTCTTATTTGTGTTAGGCCCTGAAGATCACCAAATGAGAGGGAGAAAATGTGGCCTTGGGATTAGTAACTTTGCAGATTTTGACATTAGGTTGACTTGTTGATTGATTGGCTCATTTATTGAGAGCCTGTGTACAAAGGACTAGTCAGGAAATGAGGGCAGAGAGAGGGGCTGGACTTGGACTTAGCCCTCAAGGAGCCTATTGTTTAGTACGGCCGGTGGAACATGGATGTAAGTGGATATTTTAGCAAGATACAGAATATAACTCACCATGGAGTTTACATATTTATTTACATATTTATCTGTATCAAAGATACAGATATAACTCACCATGGAGTTGGAGTGAGAGGGGGCAGAGCTCTGAGCTGGGAAAGCCAGGGATTGATCATAGAAGATGTGGGCCTTGAAGAATGGGTAGGGATGGTGGGGAAGATCCTCCATGACAAAGTGAGGGAGCAAGGAGTCATGTTTTCATCTGGCTTGAGTACAGAATGTTTGATGAGTGTGCGTGTGGGGAGAGAGAAAGAGAGAGAAACAGAGAAAGAGAGAGAAGAACAGAAAGAGAGAGAGAATCCCGGGTCATGGAATCAGAACCACTAGATTAAGTTACCTCAAAGCCCATTCTATTTCTGTCCTTTTAGTTATATGAGAAAATAAATATGTTTTTCATTTATGTCGGTTCGCATTGGGATTTCTGCTAGTTGTTTCAGAAATTATCCTAACTGATGATAAAATTTTATTGGGAAGAGGGGTTGGAGCCAGGCTGGTAAGGAATTTAGACAATATTTCAAAGGCAATATGGAGCCATTTAAGGTTTTTCAGCTGAGGAATGAAGTAATTAAAACTTTAAGAAGATTCCACACAGCAGTATCTTTACCAATATATCTTCTGGGGCAAAGGATATAAAGGAAAGAATAAACAAATGGGATTACATCAAATTAAAAAGCTTCTGCAAGTCTAAAAGAAAGTCAGCAAAATGAAAAGGGAACCAACCGTATGGAAAAGCATATCTACCAATGATACCTTGCACAAGGATTTGATCTCCAAAATATATAAAGAACTCATACAACAACACCAGGAAGACAAACAGCCCAATTAAAAAATGGGAAGGATCTAAATAGATGCTCTTCCAAGGGGGACATATAGAGGGCCCATAGATATACAAAAGGATGCTCAACATCACTAGCTATCAGAGAGATTTACATTAAAACCACAATGAAATACTACTTCACACCAGTCAGAATGGCCATCATAAACAAATCAACAAACAAGTGCTGGCAAGGTTGTGGAGAAAAGGGAACCCTAGTGCACTGTTGGTGGGAATGCAGACTGGTGCAGCCACTGTGGAAAACAGTATGGAATTTCCTCAGAAAACTAAAAATGGGACTGCCTTTTGATCTGGCGAAACAACAACTCAGAAAAACCTATGCTCCCCAATGTTCATAGCAGTGTTTTTTACAATAGCTAAGTGCTGGAAACAGCCTAAGTGCCCGTCAGTAAATGAGTAGATCAAAAAACTGTGGTATATTTATACAATGGAATACTACAAAACGGAAAGAAAGAAGGAACTCCTACCCTTTGCAACAGCACAGATGGAACTGAAGAATATTATGCTAAGTGAAATAAGCCAGGTGGTGAAAGACAAATACTGAATGATCTCACTTATGAGTGGAACCTAATGAACAAAACAAATGAGCAAAACAGAACTAGAGACATGGAAATAAAGAACAAACTGACAGTGACCAGAGGAGAGGGATAATGGGGGAAAGAAGGGGAAGATTCTAGTCAAGGAACATGTATAAAGGACCCATGGTAATGGACAACAGGGTGGGAACTGAGTGGGGGGGGACGAGGCAGGGGGAGAGCAATGGAAGGGTGGGGAAGAATTGGAACAACTGTAACAGAACAACAATTTAAAAAAAAAGAAAAAATAGTCTAACGATGTTGAATTTCCAGAAATTGATAACTCTTCTGTAGTTATGTACTGCACTGTTTTTTGTCCTCTGGAAATACAGACTGAAATGTTCAAGGGTAACAGTACCTGATTTAAATAACTTACTTTTAAATGGTTTAGAAATAAACATGTGTGTGTGTATGTGTGCATAAAGAGAGGAGAGGCTGACACTATCAATGTTAAAGAAAATGAGGCAAAATTAACAATTGGCAGACATAAATAAAGAGTGTAAGATAGTTTATTTTGTACTATTCTTACAAAAATATAAAACTTTAAGATTAATCTTCTGTATATAGTGGTGTCTCTTGTGTATATAGGTGTATATAGAATGGTAGAGGAGAGGAAAGGGTACCCATAAGGAGGTCATATATTCACTGTAGTAAAAGTCTCAACATGTGGAATTACAGTGATTAGGTGACTCAGTGTTCATCTTAAGTCAACTGAACATCTGCATATTAAAATGTAAAATCAATCTCTGTATAGCTAAAGAGAAATTCTAGATAAGCAAGCAAGCTCCTATTTGGTCCTTAAATTGATTTCGATGGTATAGATTTTGTTTGCCCCGTTCTAATCAGATCTACATATTTTTAGTTAGCCTATGAAAAGTAGAAAGAATGAACTATGCTAGCAGGCTACTATGTGCAATACACATCCTTTCTTAAACCAGCAGCTTGGGATTTACAGAAGTTTCTAGGCAGACCTCTAATACCTGTGGTATTCATCATTGAATATTCACAAGAGTATTGAAAACACAAATGATAAATCACAGAGTATCTGACAACTGGGGCCCAATTCTGCCACTTACTCTGTGACATAAAAAAATAATTTATTTTCTTAAGCCTCAGTTTTCTTAACTGTAAAATGGAGATGGTGTCATATCTATTAAGAAGGTTTTTGTGAGGATTAGTGAGACAATACATGTAAACATAGCAAACTTTAAAAAATGTAGTTGCTACTTGTTTTAGTTGCCAAGAGACTTGAAATAAGAGTAAACATGTGTTCCCTTAGGAGGCACGAGGTCTATTAGCCTGTCTAGATTGGTGATTTTTGTTGTGTATTAGATACCAATTTAACAGGCATTGAGGAAACAAACATTTCATATCTAATTTTAAAATGGCAAACAAAAAAATAGGCAATTATAAAGATACATTTTGGATATTTAAAATTCAAAGGACTTTGACCTTTAATTTTTGTTGACTCACAGATATGACATGAAAAAAGTTATTGAGATTTTAAAAAATTGTACTAATGAATTGGAGTGGGGAAACTATGGCTTTTGAAGATTGACAATTCAAAAGATAAATATTGAATCTTGATAATATCTGTGAATGTTCTCTGTGGTTATATGCTAGAAAGTGATATGCAATATTCTCCAAGTTTGTTTTAACCTAACAAGTTGTAAAAGTAATATTTTCACTCAAGTATGAGAAAGAGATGTAGGACAGAGACCATTCCTGGCTGGGCCATCTTGAGGGCTTTGCCAATAATGCCTAACTCCAAGTATCTGGGCTTGTTCAGTCTGGCTTTGTGTTTAAACTTTTTATTTTAAAATAATTTTGACATAGAAAAATTACAAAAATAATAGAGAGTTCTCATATACTTTCTATTCAGCTTCCCCTAATGCTATGTCTATCACAACCACTTACAACGATCAAAGCTAAGAAATTAATAGTGGGGCAATTCTATAAGCTAATCTGCTGACTTTATCTGCATTTCCCCAGTTCCTCCTGTAGTGTCCTTTTGTTGCTTTAGGACCCAGTCCAGGATACCACATGATACTTAGTGTCATGTCTTCTTTGTTTCTTCTAATCTGTGACAGTTTCTTGGACCTTCCTTGTCTTCCATGCCCTTGAAACTCTTGAGGATAATTTGTCAGTATTTTATAGACTGTCATTCAATTTGAATTTGTAGGATGTATTTTCATGGTGAGATGAAAGTTCTGCTTTTGGGGGGCAAGAATACCACAAAGGTATTCTTCTCACACAGGGCATCATGTCAGCGGGTCCACGATGTTGATGCGTCTCTTTGCTGGTAATGGTAATAACCTTGGTCCAGACATCTTCATTGTAAAGGTGCTATTTCCCCTTTGGTAAGTAATAATCAGCTTGAGGGAGTTTTTTTTTGAGACTATCCAAATATTCTCCTCCTCGGACTTTGACCCATAAATTTTAGCATCATTGGTGGGTCTTGACAGCAATGATTTTCTATTCCCCTCACCCCTGTACATTATGTGAGGGATCATCTTGACTTTTCATAATCACCTGGTAAAATTTACCTATGACTTCCCAAGGAGAATTCACACTTTAAAACTGACCTCACCATGAATTTTTTTCTTTTTGCTTATTGTAAGCACAATACAGATTCAGTATAAAAGCCAAAGATAATAGAAGTTAAAAAATCTATAACTCTCTTAGAGACAACCATCTTACTATCTTAGAGTCTGTGTGTGTTTCCATGTATCTTTCTCTGCAGATATATGCAAACATAAAGAAAAAGTGGCTCGTGCTGTGCATGCTCGTTTGTCAATCTGCTTCTTTGGCTTACAAACACATGGTGAACAATTTTCTATAGCAATAGATACATTTCCATAACATTTTTAAGGGACAGCATAACAGTCATTTCATGGATGTGTCAAAATTTATGAACCATTTGTTATTAGATATTTTCATTGCATTTTAGCTTTTCCGTTTTTCAGACAATGGTGTGGTGACCACCCGTGCGCCATCATCTTTATGCAGAGAACGCAGTGTGGATCAAGGACAGCAGCAACGTTTACTGACCTCGCACATCTTGCCAGGTGTGCTGGTGCTGAGCATTTACATGCCTGAGCTCATTTTATCCTCACAACAACCTTCTGTGATAGTTCTTATTACAACCCTCATTTAACATCCTGGGGAGTTGAAGTTCACATTCAGTAATTTGTCCCAAGTTTCATTCAGCTGGTCAGTGTTATTAGGACCTGGACTCAGGTTCTGTGGACACAAAGGGGAGGCTCTCCAACACGATGCTGCATTGATTAAATTCTGTCTTGCAATGTAGTGTACAGGTGATGCAATGCAGTGTACACTGTCTTGCAATGCAGTGTATAGGTGATCTATGTACAGGTGATCTAATGTAACCCTAATAAATTCACAATAAATAAGTAAGTAAATGAATAAAAATGACCATGGTGGTAAGTACATTCTAAAACTGGAATTTCTGGTTAAGAAGATTCACATTTTAAAGGCTTTTGGTACATAGCCTCTAACTGCCTTTCAGAAAAAGCAGCTTAAGTTCACATTTTACTCTCAATGCCTGGTAGGTATGTGCTCATTTCCCTGGCACAATGGCAGTACTGATGCTCCCCGATTCACACCGGGATTACTTCCTGAAAAAACCCACAGTAAATTGAAATTGCCATGAAGTAAAAAATGCATTTGATACACCTAGCCTACCGAACACCTAGCCTAGCCTGGACCACTTTGAACATGGTCGGACGCTTACCCTTAACCACAGTTGGCCCAGTCATCTCACCGCCCAGCCTTCCAGGGGAGCCCTGCATTGCTTATACCCACAAAAGGTCAAATTTCAAAATTTGAACTATGGTTTCTAGTAAATGCGTACCATGTTGGCACCATTGTAAAGTCAAAAAAAGTTTAAGTCAAACCAGTGTAAGACCATCTGTACCTGGTTTTATAATTTAAAACACACATACACACACACACACACACATGCACACACACACGCACACACCTCTTTGTTCAGCAAGTTTGTAATGGGGGCAGTCTCCCTGAAGAAAAATCTGGTGTAGTTTTTCTTGGCTTCTCACACTTCCCCTTGGCTCCATGATCCAGAAATTTCAGGGTGTGGAGCACAAAGCAAATAGTTATGGAATATGTGAGTGAACAAATGAATAGATACACCTGCCTCTGCTGGCGCCCTTGGCTTGGCCACCTCCCACTTCAGTAGCTTTGGAAGAAGACCTTGGGGAGTGGCCACTGCCTTTGTCCTGACCTCAGTGAAAGGAGGGACTGCGCCCAAGTGAGAGGGAGAGAATAAACAAAGCCTGAGAGACCACTCTGTAGTTCCCAACTTCTTACTCGGATGTGCAAAACCGTCTTCTGATCTTCTTACAATAAATGTAATTTCCGACTCAGCAGAAAGTTTTGAATTTAGTCATTTCCAAGTAAACTCGGTCCAACTCAGAATTTTCTCAGCCAGTTTGGGTTTATAATTCAGTCACTTAAAAGTTAAAATTTCCCCTGAGATATTTCCCTTCCCCTCTCCTCCTCCCAGGGGTGAATTCTATAATCTTTTAGATGTTTATATAACTGCTTTAGTGTCTTCTTAGGAGGACACTGTCTGCCTCTTCATTTTGACTTGTCTGGGACTTTTGCCCTTTGTCTCCAGACGCACCCTCGGATGGCCCCTGGGCAGTCTGCAGGACAGCCATGGGCCTCCCGGGGCTGGCTGTTCCACTGTAACCTCATGTGCACCTCCATGCTGTGTGAACTGAACCTCACGCCCTCTTCAGATACAGGTCCCTTGTTCCAGCGTTAGCACTTCCTGTCAGCACTGTGGTTTTTTGTTTTTGTTTTTTGTTTGTAGCTTGTTCCCCTTTATCCTCTTTGGAGCCCTTCTTTATAAATACATTTACGACTCAGAATTTTTTTCCCAAATCACTTGCCCTGATATTAATTCGGAAAAATTCTTTATTATACCCATCTCTGACTTAGAAAATGGGGGGGGGCTGTAGAAATATTGTTTCATAGATTCAGTGGGTAGATTTTTTATCTATCCTATTTACACATAAATGCAACAGCACATTTCTCTCCCTCGGACTCGTGTTGTCTGCACAAATGTTCATTTTGATGTATGAACGCACCCTTGGCATTTACGGATTTAACATTCCTGGTTTCAGCTATTTGCAGATGACCCAGAAGATTTATGACCTGTGGCAATTTGTTCCTCTGTTGGAGCACAGATTTGAATCACATGCTGTCTGCTCTCGGTGGCCCAGAAGTGGCCCAGCTGGTGTGTAAACCTAGGCGACCGCCCAGCCTCCCTCCCTTGCTCGTTTACTACTTCCATTCCTCTTTACATATTCCATTATTTTCATTAAGCACTTGATTGCAGTATTTTAGTTCATTTCACCGAATTTAATGGGGGAAATTTTATCATGTGCTGTGGCAGAATTCATGCATTCAGGCTCTTGACAAGTACTCACATGCATTCCTTGGGGATACATCGAGAATCTACTGGACTCGGGGGCTTTCCCCCACTGTCAGCACAGGCCCCCTGTCACCCTCTTGTCAGAGATGAGGGTGTGCTTGTCGAAATGCTCCCAGGAATGCAGGAATGTAGGAATTCGGGAGTGGCAACTCAAGCATCTGGGAGAGGCCAGAGATCACTCAGCCCCATTTGTGCAAGGTGAGCGGCTCTCCTGGGAAGACTGCAGCCACGGTTTCACCCCTCTGAAGGCAAGACAGTGACCACGCGCCTGGGCAGGAAGGTGGAGAGCTGGGGTGTGCAGCCTGTGGCCTCCAGCCCGTCTACTCTTGCCAACCAGCAAAGTCTCTGTAGCCTGTGGTCAAGGCCAGTTTCTGTTCAGGAAGACTCCACCTGTGACTCTCAACCTCCTAGAATCACACAAGGAACTTGTTTAAAAACAGAGTTGCTGGTGCCTCATTAAATCAAAACGTCTTGGGGTGAGGCCTGGACTTAATTTAGAATATTTCACGTGATTCTAACTTGCAGCTGGATTGAGGATCTATAGGCCAGAACCATGATTATTCTGGGCACTTAAGGGACCGGTAAGAGCACGGTCAAGTGATCTTTCATGCCAGGGACACTTTGCAGCCACGTCTTGCGCCAGACATCCCCCCAAAACTTAGGTATGACCGTGCCTTCGCCTTGGGTGTCTGCTCAGCTGGCGATCATTTCCTTCTCCAGGAGCCTAACTTCCATTCATCCCTCGCTCAGCACAAGGGCCTCCTTCGAGAAGCCTTTGCGGAGACTTTCCCTCCCAGCCTTCCACGGGCACAGCCGATTCCTGGTGGGTAGCCAGCCCTTCCTGCATCCCCAGAGCTCCTTGGACAGCCTGAATGTTAGCATTTTTTATATTGTAGTTTGTTTGGACTGTATTCTTCAACTTCTCTCCTCTGGTTCTGCACATGGTGCTGACACATGCGTGCTGTGCACACACGCACTGGCTGTTCTATTAATGGATCGGGTTTGCATTATAAAGTCCAGACCTTGGAGGATGCATTAGACGGAAGGAAAATAGGGGCTGCTTAATTGTTAAATGCAGATGTCTACTTAGATCAAGGAGAGGGAAAAAGTCTACTTTTCTGTTGAAATGGAGGGAGTCTGTTCTTCTCGGTGGAACGTTAAGGGATCAGTGGGGCTGGGACACTGGTTCTCAAGTTTGGTGGCCCATTGGGATCATCTGGTGAGTGTGACAAACTGTGGATGCCCAAGCCTACCCCACAGATACTCTGCTTTCATTGGCTTAAGGTCCAGATGATTCTAGGAACAGAAAAGTTTAAGAACTCGTCATCCAGCCTGTGTCTCCAGTTGTCCTAGGATCTACCTGTGGAGCTGTTGTTGGTGGGGCAGAGTATTGGGTCCGGCCGTAGAGAGTCTGATTCAGCAGGTGTGAGGACCGGCTGCTCTGATTTTTAGCAAACATTCCAGGTTGCTCTGAGGGGGCGGCTCTTCCAACCACACTTAGAAAAACCCTGACGTAGGCAGTTGGCTAGGAAACCACCTTTCACCAGAGCACTCTGTCAGCTGAGGGACGGTTCATTTGGGTGTTATCCCGACTCAGCTTTCAGGCTGCACAGCCTGGACTTCTCAGCAGATTTACGCTAGAGATGTACACATACCCATACGGTTTCTCCCCAGTATTAAATATTTGTCATTTTTAATCATTTATAGCTCTCCTCCTGAACTGCAGTATCTCTCTGGGGCTGAGGCTTTATTTTATTCATTTTGTTTCCTTCCACATATACTTGGCACAGTGCCTTGCATCCAATAAGTGCTTAATAAATGTAGAATGAAAGACTAGAAAAACAATTAGGAATTGTTCTGAATTAGCAGCTTACCTAATTCAACTGAAAACAAAGACGACTGAGAAAGGAGGATGGAAAAGTGACATTGGTGAGAATTTATATCAATTTCTAGTATTTTCGGTTAAAAGGAGAAACTGAAAGAATGGCTTAAAACAATTCCTTGAGGCATGTAGTTTAATTGCCAAATCATGTTTATCCACCTCCCCAAACATCTAAACTAAACTGCTCTCTCAGAATATAATTTCAGAGGAGCATCGACACACTCAGGATACAGAGTCCACTCCCCTCAGAAGGCCCGCTGGGTTAGAACTCTTCTCAGTGGTCTTCTCGCAGGTCCAGAAAGCAATCTGGAGGGGCCACTCTCCCTGTTGTCATTCTCCCGTTTTTTACTGCAGATGTCGTTTTGCCTTCTCCATTTCCACAACTCTGTGGCAAGGAGGAAGGAGGGCTTTCCGTGGCTGGCAGCTGGGGACGCCTTTCTCCATCTGGGATGGTCCACCGCCTCCCCTCCATGCTCGTCTTCTGTATTTAGATAGGTCGTTACCGTGAAACAGGTAGAGGATGCAGGCCTGGGACTCGTCCAGTTCCTCTATGCTTTTCTTGTGCAGGTTTTCCTTTCTGTTCCATTGTTCTTCCAAGTCCTTACGTGGCCTAGGAGCTGTCTAGCCAGGAAGATTTGCCTAGGCAGTGGCACTCTCCCCACTTAGGCCAAGAAGACTTGAGACTAGGGCTCGATCTACCTCCAACTGGGCTCTTGGTTTACTAATAAAGAATGTCACACTTCTTCCTAAATATCATCAATCACCTCTTTCTCCACACGAACAAAGCAAGGGTCAGAAAATGTTTTCTGTGAAGGACCAGCTAATAAGTGCTTTAGATGTTGTGGACCACGGGGTCTCTGTTGCTACCATTCAACGCCTCCACTGTGGGGAAAGCAGCGAGAGGTCATGCGAGGAAACAAATGGTCATGGTTCTTCCAATAACACTATTTGTGGGCAGTAGATTTTTAAATTTCACGTTATTTTTATGTGTCACGAAATATCATTCTTGTATTGATTCTTTCAACCATTTGAACAAATGTAGAAACCATCTTAGCTCAAGGGCCATACAAAAATCTGTAGCAGGCTGGGCTCGGCCTGTGGCCTGCAGAAATGAGGAGATAGGAGTGGGGAGGTGGTTGTTTTCATAAAGTCTACTGTGGTTTTCACTGTAGACCCATGTATATGGGTTCAGCCTGCAAAAGGGTGTACAGGGATCTAGAAACACAGTAGTTGGAGCACTTTTTATCTGGAAACATCCCCGATCTGTGTCTGGTGAGATACACATTTCAGAACATGGTATATGGTACATTCCCTAAATCTCTAAATCAAGCATTAATTTGTCTGCGCTCCCCCTCACTTGACTGACAGAAGACTCAGGCTTTGATTGCTCTTTCTTTGGAATTTGCAAAACATTGGGCGTATTTGATGCTCGTGGGCACAACGAAGGAGATCCCATCACTAGTCCGTGGCACTGCCATCTTGGGCTTTTTACATGGTGCGGGTGTTGGGGCTGATCTCTTAGCTACGCTGGCAGTTTAGTCAGACATTTGCTCCCCACGGATTGCTCAGGGCCCCACTACCTGCTGGTTCTCAGATTGTCCAGTTGTTAGAGGCTGTGCTGTGGCGTTTGGAGCGATGCAGGAAAGAAGGGCCTGTCTCTGCACCACGCAGGAACTCCCCACTCACTAAAATACTCACATCCGAGGAAAAAAGCCTTCCCACGGTGATGTTTCTCAGATCTTGTCCCCTCAGAGCTTCAGCCTAATGCGTTCCAAGCACTTTTATCTCCAAATCCCGTCTATCTTCAAGGGTGGTCCCAGAGCATTTCCCCCCACTGGTTGAAGTACACAGGACCTGAGACATTCAGAAGTACAATGCTCCCTCTTTGGGGTCCTGGGACTGGGTGCGTGGGGTTGGGGAAAAGGGCCCGGTATCAGTTAGATATCTTTCATAACACTGCACTCTTTTATTTCCTCTGTACCAGACCCTGTAGGGACATGCCCTGCTGCTCCCTGGCTGCAGGACTCGATCCTTCTTTAGAAGTTAGTTCTTGCTGGAGGCAAAAGTGAGGAAGTGATGAACGCTATCGACACCGCCCATGGTCACATTCCACTGGAAGGACAACACTGGGATCCTTAGTCTTTCCGAGTGGAATCACTTTTCTCTCCCATTGTTCCCCAGAGTGTCATCTGAATATGGAAAGGGAGTTTCAGACCAAATTGAAGGAGTTTGTACTGCATTTGGACTATATTTTCTAAGCAATGGAGAGCTTTATGCAGGAAAGTGGAATGAGTGGAGGATGGGTGAGAAGAGGAGTCTGGGGGCGGGGGAGTCTATAATTAGGCTTCTGCAACAGTTCACACAGTCCTGTTTCAGATTCTCGGCACTCATACCTGCCCCTCTCTCTAGGTTGTGATCTCCTCCAGGGGGGGCAATTTTCATCCTCTCCTCCCCTAACCCCAGGGTCTCAGATATACTAGCTTTTACATGTTTGATACTTTAAATAGTGATTGAATTACATTGGCCCAAAATGGACTCTTAGAATAAAAACACTAAAAAACAGAGAGTCTCTATTTTCACAAGATTTTCACTGTGGTATACTGTTAGGGTGGAAGCAGGGACCTTTATTTTGGCAGTAACACTGTTGACGGTGTTGGGTAAACCCTTGTTCCCCTCCTTTTCCTATTAACACCAAAGGCTAATTTTCTCCTCTGTTTTATAATTTGTATTCATGACAATAGACTATTATAACCATATTCTCAAGTTGTAAATATTATAAACTATGTTTTTTACATGGTATTGCATAGCCAGTGTCTTTTGCAACAATTTGGCATGGAATTACAAGTAGTGTGCATTAAATTTCATATGCTCTTTAATTTTTTATCTCTTCATTTGCATGCATGTATTTTATAATCATTCATTTTGGTAATAAAACTCATAGGATTTTAAATTGAACTGAAGTCCCAGATGCCTTAAAATAATTTATGTTGCATAATTGTACTGGTTTTCCTAAAAACAACAATAATGTATGACTTAAATATTCTACCCAGGAGAGGAGTCAAACTCTTCCTTAAAGCTTTCTGGCTTCTATGGACTTGTGAGAGAAAGATTTCAAAAACTATAGTGAGTGTAAAAATGACAGAGCAAAGGGAAGAAAGATAGGAGCAGCTTTCCAAAGATTTTACTGCCTAGAACCCCACACGTATTTCAAGTGAAAATATTTGTGAATTAACTATGGAGCTTACTCCCTAGCCAGAGAGGGGGAGTAAGTATACTGACACAAATCATTTGTTTATGGAAGGCAAGGAGGAGAATTGCTCTTCCCTCAATGGGATCAATCTGAATTGGCCAAGGTAAGAGAAATATTTAGTAATTGGAGGAAAGTCTTAGGGTTTCAATTTGTTATCCATTGCTGCATAACAAGTAACATCCAAGCATAGGAGCATAAAACAAATATATTTTCTTCTGTGGATCAGGAATCTGGGAGCAGTTTAAGTGGGTGGTTCTGGTCCAAGGTCTCTCATACCATGAGGTTTCACACAGCTATTTGCTGGGGCTTCAGTCTCATCTGAACAGTCACCTGGGGAATGGTTGTTTTCTAAGCCCATTCACATGGTTGTTAGGCTCTAGTTCCTCATTATATGAGTCTCTCTGTAGGCTACCCAAGTATTCTCAGGAGAGAGAGAGAGAGAGAGAGAGAGAGAGAGAGAGAGAGAGACTAAAGGCAGAAGGTACATTTTTAAAATAATCTGCTCCCAGAAGTTATGCATAATCACTTCCTTCATATGCTGTTGGTTATCCAGACCAACCCAGGTACAATGAGGGAGAGTACAACATAAGAGTGTGAATACTAGCAGGTGGGGATTACTGGCACCCACCTTAGTGGCTGTCTACCCCAGTCCTGGACTTGGTAGGGGCAATGGCTCAGAACCACAGCAACCTGAAAATGGCTTCTAAATCAGGTCCTATTTGATGAAGGCCAAAGAAGAAGATTGGAAAGGCTTGGGGAAATGAGAGTGCTCTCAGCTGCCCCAGGGTCTCGTTATCTAGCCAGTGCCGCATCTCTACACCTTTTCTACTGAGCTATTGCCAGATAACTACAGAGTAATAGTTGCATGGAGTTTGGAATTGTGTGTTTTGGACTTAAGTGTGCTTTGACTCCTAAAAATTTGGAGGTATAAGGATGTATTAATACATGAGTATACATGTTGGAGTTTAATAAATTTCACTCAAAGCCAGGCCTCAGTTCTAACTGATTATGTGATCTTTGGTAAACCATCAGCAAGCCTTTCAAATCTCAGTTTCCTTTGATGGAAAATGTAGATGACATTTTGTCTTTTAGGGCAGTTGAAAAGATTAAATAAAATATTATTCTGCTTACTTCTTTTCTGTGTGACATTAAATTGTCATCTGACCTACCTGGATTGTGTCCAAATGGAAGAATGACAGGGGTGAGGAGTTTTACCCAGTGGAGTCCTGGTGCACTCTCTGTGCGACCCTGGCACTGTGGTCCCGGGCTGTGCCTTACCTGGGTGCACGATTTGGGCAGGGGACTTACTGGGCTGGGGCTGGACACATAATGAAACCTAGAGTATAGTGAAGATGGGGATGAGCAAATGCATGGGTCTGGAGAGGGGCTGAGAGCTGGGTTTTTTCTTATGCATGAAAAATATTTTTGCATGGTGTTTATTAATAAAAAAATCATTTCATGAAAGAAAAGATATATGTGCTCCAAAGAAATGCAAAGAACAAACTCTCAGACTATAGGGGAGTCCTTTATATTGAATCAGTTGGCCTTATGAGAAACCAAGTATATTGTTCTTCCTTTTTTCCTCTCACTGTTTGCAAAATCTTGAAAATTTCATCTCAGGCTGACTCTAGTGATGGGTTGGTATTCATTGGCTGACTTGTGTTTGGGAGCTGTTGCTAAACAGGAATACATAAGTCATAGGCTAGAGCAAGTCATCTAGCGATAGGATGAGAAAAATGAGTATCGTTTGACCATTCATTCATTAGTTTATTCATTCTTTGAACAAATATTTGGTGAACACCAATATATAGTTCATAGATACCTAACAACTCATTCAAGATTACTAATCAATTTTAGTTAGCGAATGGCTGAATGGGTTTAAAAATCAGTAACCTTTTTTACTTATGTATACTCTTTGCCTTCCAAATTAGGCAGATTGCGGGAGATTTAAACTCAATTATTAAACTTGTACAGGACTTTTAAATTGAAATTTTTAAACAAGGAGTCATGGCCAAATTAAACCTTTAGGAAAAAAAAGTTGAACAAGCTATTGCTATTCAAATTTTAAGAAATTGCATTTGCCAGTGTACTAAAATATAAAAACCTGAATCATTTTGATTAAATTAAAACTTTAATTTAACATTCCTTTTCATGTTTTTCTTCTTGATAGGCATTAATTTTATAAATGCATATAGGTGGAAAACGCTTTTAATTCAAGGGATGCTGCTTAGATAGCTATGTTTTTGTTCAGAATAATTTTCCTCCTAATTCTTCAAGGCATTGTTTCATTTATGTGAGTGTCTGGAAATTTTCAAATTCTTAAGATTTCCAGTCGTGACCACATTTCATTCAGGTGCTGCTCCTCTTCAAATAGAAAAGTTCAAATAAAACCTTTATCTTGGTTTGACAGAGAGAAAAAGTAAAGGGAGACATGTCCCAGTTCTCTCAGTTTCCATTAACTTTAAGCAGAAACTTTGCCTGTGGAAAAGAAGATATTCTGATGGTAAAGAGACGGAGGAGATTAAGTGTAGGATGCCATTCACTGGATGTACAGATAACCTGACTTCCGGATGCACCCTGAGCGCTGCGCTCCATTCTGTGCCATCAGGAAGGGCACTCATTCACTCTGGGTCCCTTCCCCATGTTCCAGTTGCCTTACAGTGCAGATGGCTTGCACTTCAGTGGAGCTGCAGAGTCTGAACTCCATTCCGTGAATTCCATTCCCATTGCCCCTCACTGATGTTTACTGTTTGTCTGTATGTGTGTTGTTAATGTGTTTCTGAGTCATTGACCCCCCTCCTTTAAATCCGTTTATGGGATTGAAGAGTTTACAGGAAGCTGTGTTCGGCTTTAAGTTATAAAAATTTTTAGTAAATATAGAAGAGAACGTAAGTAAAGATAAAAATTACCAGTAATTCCATTTCCTGGAGAAAACCACTGTTACATTTGGGCACATGGCTTTTCCTTCACCCCTCTGCAAAGCTGAAAGAAAATACACGCTATTTGGAAACACTGACTGTAGAAGCTTCTGAATTTTAGAGGAATGGCAAAATTTAGCTCAGGTGAGGTGTTTTTGTTTTTGTTTTTAATGAAGGCCAGCCTTAGTTTAGGAATAATTCCAAAATTCTGAATTTGGACAATAGAAATCAAATAAGCCTCATATTTCAAAAACCAAATTTGAATTGTTACATACATCAAAAAGTAACTATTAGTCCATGAACAATTTGCAAGAAGTAAAATTTACCACTCTGTATGAGGGACAGAAAGGAAAAACACTGATTCATTCAAATTGCAGTACTGTGTCTGTTTAGATAGAATATTCCTCCGACAGTGACCTCTGTTACTGTCATGCCGTGCGGGTTATAGCAGTGTTACTGCTCTTTGGTCTTGCATATTGACATTCCGTGTTTTTCACTGTGATCGGGAACTGGGGGTGGGGTGGAGAAGCAGAGAGCTAGGAAGCTGTGACACAGTTGAGATTTTACATGGTAACGTCTCTGGTTTGTTGTGTTTTGTCAAAGATGTGTCTGCTATCTATTGTTTTTATCATTTCCAGCTGTCCTAATTATTTCACTCGTGTGATTTTAACTCAGCTTTCAAAGAGGAGCTGGCTTGCCAGGTGGTTATTATTTTTCTAAACTCTTTCAGCTCTAATTTAAAAAGATGTCCAGAGAAAGTCATTATTTCAGCATTTACTTGTAATATGTTTATGACCCCATTAAAGAGAGAAATCACGTGTTCCTAATGCTGATTTCTATTGTTGGCCCAGCCACCCACGTCCAGGGAGGTTAGAAACAGCCACAATCTTTCAGAATGTGTTTGTTTTTCTTCTTAAAAAATACAGTATTAAATTAGCAAGACAACCAACTGCATGGGAAAACATATTTGCCAATGATACCTCAGACAAAGGTTTAATCTCCAAAATATACAAAGAACTTACACGACTCCACTCTAAGAAGACACCCAACCCAATTAAAAAATGGGAAAAGGACTTGAACAGACACTTCTCCAAGGAGGACATACAGAACATTCAGAGACACATGAAGAGATGCTCAATATCGTTAGCTATCAGAGAGATGCAAATTAAAACCACAATGAGATACCACTTTACACCAGTCAGGATGGCTATCATAAACAAAGCAACAAACAACAAATGTTGGAGAGGTTGTGGGGAAAAGGGGTCCTTAGTTCACTGTTGGTGGGATTGCAGACTGGTACAACCATTATGGAAAACAGTATGGAATTTTCTCAGAAAAATAAAAATCGACCTGCCTTTTGACCCAGCAATTCCACTGCTGGGATTATATCCTAAGAATCCTAAAACATCAATATCAAAGAACCTATGCACCACAATGTTCATAGCAGCACAATTTACAATAGCCAAGAGTTGGAAGCAACCTAGGTGCCCATCAGTAAATGAATGGATCAAAAAATTGTGGTACATATACACAACGGAATTCTATGCTGCAGAGAGAAAGAAGGAGCTACTACCTTTTGCAACAACATGGATGGAACTGGAAAGCATTATGCTGAGTGAAATAGGCCAGGCGTTGAAAGACAAATACCATATGATCTCACCTTTAACAGGAAGCTAAACAACAAAACAAACAAGC
Organism: Artibeus jamaicensis; assembly: GCF_021234435.1. Lineage (NCBI taxonomy): Eukaryota > Metazoa > Chordata > Mammalia > Chiroptera > Phyllostomidae > Artibeus > Artibeus jamaicensis. Next base: position 11,804,189 of record NW_026522046.1, on the reverse strand, counting down.
AAGCAGGAAAAAAAAAACAAAAAAAAACAAAGACACTGAAATAGAGAACAAGGGGATAGTGACCAGAGGGGAGAAGGAAGGGAAGTTAAGGGGAAAAAGGGGGAGGGATTTGGAGGAACAAATAGGAAGGACACAGGGATGAGAACTAAGGGGGGTGGAAATGGGAGGGAGGTGGGGAGCAAGGGGCGGGGGAGGCTGGGATGGGAAAAATAGACAAAAAAACTGTACTTGAAAAATAACTAAATAAAATTAAAAAAGAAAAAAAAATTAATGTGCCCTGGTGGGTGTAGCTCAGTGCATTGAGTGTGGGCCTGCAAAATCAAAGGATGACCAGTTCGATTCCCAGTCAGGGCACAGGCCTAGGTTGAGGGCCAGGTCCCCAATAGGGGGCGTGGGAGGGGCAACCACATATTGATGTTTCTCTTTCTCTTTCTCCTTCCCTTCCCCTGTCTCTAAAAAATGAATAAATAAAATCTTTTAAAAAATTAAAAAAAAATACTGTGTTCTTAACTGGAAATAAAATGCTGAAGTAATACAAATGTTGCATTTGAATACACTTAAAAAAACCCAGTAATCCTAACTAACATTCATTGCTTGCTAATACTTTTAGTTTTCATAAGTTAGGTTTTCTTTGGGTTACATTTTAATAACCAACATATTAAAGTTAGTGAAAAAAGAATAAAAGACTGGATTCAGAAGCAAAGAGGATATGAGGCCAAGTTCAGCAACATGGGGTTTTATGGATCAGTTATTTATTTATCTTAGAAAGTGAAACAAATAAATGGTTATTTTTATTATTGTCATAATCAAAATCCACTCTGCAGTATTTCTTTGGAAAACTTGGCTCCATCAACCTTTTCCCAAATTTGCCCCATTGGCAGAAGGGACCTAGGTGACCTCACTGTCATGTGGAGCCATCTTCTACATTCTGCGCCTTGTGCCCTCGATGCCCCTTTACCTAATGCCCTTCACCAACTTCCCTGGGCCACCCAGGTCACTTCTCAATCTAGGTCACTTCTACCTTTCACTCTTCCTTCAAGAGATTTCCAAAGCTGATTGCTTAATGGTGGGTGGGTACCCTCGGAAAACACAAGTGTTACTCCTTTGAAAGCCAGGCTACGGCCTTCCTTTGTGTATGCAAACATTTCGCAATATGGTCAACAGCCCCTTCCGCTCCAGAGAAGGCAGGCTCTCCGGGCCATGTCGGCACTGCTTCTGTGAACCTCATTAGAAATGTCTGCCATCTATGCTGAACACGTGAAAGAGCAGATCCCGTTTCTTAATGATCCCTGCCTGCCTTTCTTAATGCACATATAGTAAAATTATTTAGCAACAGGGAGTCATGTGAAGGCAGAAGCCCCTGACCTTGGTGTGCTTCTCCATAAATGGGGACCCCACTCAGAGGGGTGGGCATGAAAGTTCAGTGGTACCTGCGAAAGTGCCAGGCATAAAGCAGGTGTCAATAAATAGGAGTTCCCTTTCCTTCTTCCCTCAGGTAAGCATTCCAGCCCCAAACTGTTTTTCGGGGGGAGGTTGAGGGGTGGGCCAGTACGTAGGGTCTGGATTTATGGCAGTGTTGATACATAACGTCCTGCTAGACTTATCCTTGGAAGTGGAAATCATGACTGAAAACTAATCTGCAAAAGGAATAATTTCCTAGGAAAGCTTGTCCTATAATGGCCATTTTATTCTTCTAAAAATGAACCTTAAGGGTGGAATTATGGACATGCCCTTTTATCTTTTCTTTGAGGAATAGGAGAGTAATTTTTGGAAGTTATTGCAGGAAGCATAAAAACTCTCCTGGACCCAGAACGGTAAAATATATTTTAGAACTAGACTAGATGTAGCTTTCGATCCATACTCCCAACACAGAGTTCCATCTTCCTTCTCTTCACACATGAGCCACCGGGACGTACCGGGTTCGGGCTCAGCAACCCCACGTGTCCCGCACATTTGGGCTTCCTGCCCAGCATAGTCTGTTGTAGGCTGCCCATCAGGAGTGGTGGCCGAAGCCAACTACCTCATCTGCTCCCTTTACTCCATCATGACCAAGACTGGCTCCATTCTGACTCATCGAACCTCTTCTTACCCACAGGACTAGGAATCCAGCCTGCCCTCCCTCAGTGAGCCCCAGCTAGTAGTTAGAGGAAAGGTCCGAGGTGGGTGGTTTCCTGTTATTCTCTGTTTATGGGAGAACTCGTCTGTATCAACAACCTGAAAACCCTTCCTCCCCAGCTCCCCAGGTTGCATCATTTCAGACCGAGGGCTTCCTTACCGGAATCTCCCAGGTCCTGGTGTGGCCACATATGGATGATTCTCAGAGAATGTCTCTGCAGCTTAGTCTAAGTAGAAAGGGTCACGTAATCCTGAATTTACATAAAAAGATGATTCTGTACTCCACTAGGATTGCTAAAATAAATTTTCAAATGCATACTTAAAGTTAAGTTAAAGTTAAGTATTTGTATGTGATAAGAGTATGATAGCCTTGTGGATAAAAGTAAAGTGTAATTGTTTGGTAACGGACCTGGAGCAGCTTCCCCAGCTCTGTGCCTGCTGAGCTCCTGCTCATCTTCAGGTCTTAATAATGTCCTGTTCTCAGGGCAGTCTTCCCGACACCTGCACCAGCTTCCTTCCCTTTGCAACACTTATTATTATTAAAGACTTCCTTGTGACAAAGGATCTGCAAAGAGGCTCCAGAGTCTATGGCTTACGTTTGAATCTTGGTTCTGCCTCTGATTTGTTTTGGGACATTGGGTAATTTATTTGACTTTTCTATATCTCTGTCTCAGTCCATTTGTGCTGATGTAGCAAAGTATCACAGCCTGGGTAGCTTAAGCAACAAACATTCATTTTCCACAGTCCTGGAGGCTGGGCGTTCAATATCAGAATGCCAGCATGGTCAGGTTCTGGTGGGGACCCTCTCCCGGGCAGCAGGCTGCCCACTTGTCCTTCCACGTGGGCTGCTTTTATAAGGGCGCTAATCTCGTTCATGAGGGGTTCACCCTGATCACCTAAAGACCTTCCAAAGGCCCTGCTTGCTAATGCCATCGCACTGGGGATTAGGGTTTCAACAGATGAATTTGGGGGACATAAACATTCATTCTGTAGCTACAGGCAGTGTTTCATCTTGTTACTTCATTATTTAGTTGTGATTCTATAACATATGTCATATAAGACTGAGCTCCCTGGCCTGGCCGGAATCACAAACAAATAGACAAAAAAGGATGACGTGAGTTTACATTTTTAAAAATGTGGGTTTATCACTATGTATAGATTTTCTTTTTAAGAATCTGGCAGTATGAATATATCATGTCTTAGATTTTCATTGGACATTCTCTTTTTTTCACTCATATCATGACCAAGATTTTCACATTTTAAAGGCCATGCTCTTTGCCTCTGATTTATTTGTTTATTTTCAGTTTTACTTTCCACACCTTTGGAAAGGCACTTTGCTGTTAGTCTTTACTTTCTTCAGTTACTTTCCAGGTCTTCTTAAGAATTCTGTTTGTTTTAAATGCAACCGTGTCTTCTTTTCCCCCTTCTTGACTCCTATTACTCTTCCTGGCCACAGCTCTTGAGCCCGATGTGCCATCTGCCTCCTCCTCTCACGTTAGCCATCTCAGACATTTTATACGCTCGCAGCCCCAACATGTTAGAGTCGAATGGGACCTTCGGGGCCAAGGCCAACTCCATCACTTTACAGGTGAGAAAATTGGGCCTCAGGAAGAGAAATCCTCTGCCCAGCACGACAGAGCCAGTTAGTGGAGGGGCTGGAGCAGACCCCCAGGCTCCTGTCCAGCACTGCTACACCCACAGGGCACACCCTACCCCCTGGCACTGACATCAATCAATTTTTAGACTTTGACACATCATAAACTTTCTTTGACTGAGAGTAGTAAATTTTCCTCCAAGAAATCTAAGACTAGTCAGAGTTTCCTGACTGCTTTCTCTCATTTTCCCTTACTTAGGGAATGTAGTTATATTTCTCTTTGAATCTGAATTGGATCTGCAGACCTGAATTGTTGGGTGAAATCAGACTAATATTCAGCTAGAAAAATAACCAAAGCACCCCTGGCCAGTGTGGCTCAGCTGGTTGGAGTGTAGCCCCGTAGTCTGAACATTCATGGGTTAAATTCCCCATTAGGGCACATACCCAGGTTGCAGGTTCAATTCTCAGTTGGGACATGTACAAGAAGGCAACCAATCAATGTTCTCTCTCACGCTGATGTTTCTCTCTCTCTCTCTCATCTCTTCTTCTCTCAAAATCAATGAAAAAATGTCCTCAGGTGATGATAAAAATAACCAAAGCAAATTGGGCAATATTCTGCCCAGACAGTTAGCAGTGGTGCCCCAAATTCCCAGACTAGATGGAAACACTGAGATTCAACATTTGGCCTTCCTGAAATTAATTTTCGATAACCTTCCCCTGGACTATTCTCTCAAAGATAGTTATATCAGAGAAAAAAAGGTATGATGTTACTGATTTTAAATGGAAGATGGAATAAAAATCTGAAGAGCCATCACGTCTTTTAGCAGGCCAGCTCACAAATGGAGTGAGTTTGCAAATAGAACTGATTGAAATGGGTGAGAAACTTTCATGACCTTTGATCAGAGCATGCCGTGGAATAAAACGCTAGGCTGCCTTTTAGAGAAGCCATATATTTCAGCCCCAAGCAGGGTCATCCACCCTGCCCGCAGGCCACACACTGGCTGACTCAGAAGGGACAGGTGATCCTTAGCTCACTCAAACAATGTACCAAAAAGACATTATGTTTCTTAGTCAACTGAAAATAAGATGTCACTAAAAAACAAAACAAAAACAAAAACCCAACAATGAAACACCAATGATGTAAAAAAAAGAGAACTTTATGTTAAAAGCTTAAGATACTCTACAAGTCATATATTGCTAAATTTATGGAGTCGCTTTTTTAAAAAAAAGCATCTAAATGTCACAGCAGAAACTAATCTTCTCCATGCAAAATGTGACATCATCTGTAAAGGTCTCTGCTGTTAGAGGCACTTGCTGATATTGTGGGTTTGTTCTTAAAGGCTAATCAAAAACTTTCAGCCTTTAGATTGTAACACTACAGCTTTGCTGCAGCAAAATGAGATGAGGAAACTTAAGTCTGAGGCACCATGCCAGATGCCAAGGGGAAAAATTCCAAGCTTTCTGGTAATTTGACACATCCAATATTTATTACAGAGATGTGGGAGTTTATTATTTCATCAATAGGCTGAGAGATTGGGTGATTGTTTTCAGGTGAACTTGTTTACAATAATGCAATTCTTTATCAGGTGTAGAGCAACCCAGTGGATCCTTCTCTTTTTATAATTTCAGTTGTCTTTGTAAACAAGGGCCCAAACTATGTGATGAATGAGATGGAAAGAGCATGACCTTTTTATGGCTTCCAACAGTGGTTTAGCGAATTACTTGAAACTATTAAGCAAGCATTTAAAAGGCTACCCTTTGTCAGAAGTCTTATTCTTACATGGCTAGAATTTACAGCTATGGAAAAGAAAATTAAGGCAGCTAAAGGGGTGGGTCTGTTGCTTTCTTCAGAGTAATTTAGACATTTTCTACATATTACCTGAATAATTTGGGCGTAACAAGCTGCAAATATTGCCTCCCGTAAGTATAATTAAAGTGTGTATAAAATTGACACTCTGGTACCTTCAGGATCTCCCAATAAGCAGGAATGATATTCAAAATATATAACACCCAGTAGAACACAGGTTCTAACCAATCAGATCGGACCCTGCATGGGATGCTTTGCCTGCAGGCTGAATCAAAGTGTCTTCTGTTAAGCTATCTTGGCACTGTTGGAGGACCGTCCGTGGTTAATGTCTCAGAGTCCTTATCTCTAGGTCCCCATAATTTATGAAGGTTCTCAGATGGTTCAGAATCTGTGGATTTAGAGTTACATATTAATCTGGTATATTTTTGTGTTATGGATTAAAAAATCATGGACAGTATGGCATGTTGGCTAGAGCTCTAGTTTAAATGACCCAAAGAATCTGTATTCACACCCCAATTCTGCTACTTACCAACCACATGGCCATGAATAATACAGACGATCTCCCACTTAACCAGAGGATGAAAGCACTGGGCCAAATCCCTTTCTGTTCCATGGTTCATTTAGGCCTAACACTCATGCCTGCTCATCGGTTGTTAACAACCCTTCCAGCCTTTTTGTGAAAGTGCATCGTCTTCCTTCAGTGGAAATTTGCAGTTGTTATGCAATGTTACCCCAGAGCTGTGACTTTCTCCTGTCTTCCTGAGACTATATTTTTGGTGGTTGAGAACTATTAAGTAAAAAATTTTGTCATTCTGGTATTTAGTGTTCTCTTCTATCTCAGTCTTCAATGTTGCACCACATGAAACTGGCACATTTTCGTAAATGGAAAGAAAATGTTGTAAGTCTGGGTTTCAGACTGTATTCTAGAGTGGAAATGCCACACAGGCAGAAAGTTTTGAAGCTAGCATGCTGGGGTGAGGTATCTTTTTTACATGCTGCTATCCTTATTCGGAAGATAGTGAAAGAGGAATAAGTAGACTATGTACCTTTTCGTGTCTTTTAAAAATGTTTAGCACAAAAAAGTTGGCTTGGATTTATCCATTACTATAAGGAGAGGTAAGCAAGACTTGTATTAATGCCCCTGACCCCAGTGCCATGCCGACCACCAGCACCCACCTCCCCTGCCCCTTCCTGCCATTGCATTTTACTAAGATGTCCATTTCCTAAAAATTGTGACCCAAAAGAATCATTGTCTCTGCCTTCCTCACAGGACAGTGAGTAGACAGGGCTTGCTTGCCCAGTCCAAATCTTCTTGTGCAGTGTATTAGTCCTTATACGCATCACAAAGTAAGCATCTGACATTTCTTGCAAAGGCTCTGCTGCTTCATGCAGAATTAGCCAGCCAAAAAAACATTGTGTTTAAAATCTAAATATTTGAAGCAAAAGCCAAAAGTGGGTGGGAGGAAGTCTGTCTTTCTCTGTATTTTCACAGGGATGTGTCCCATAAATGTTGATTGTGATAATAATAAATAGTCAAAAAATAACCTGTTGAGGGGGAACATGTGAGGAATTATGGATGGTAAATTATATTAGGTATGAAAATTATGCAAAGAAAAAAGTGAAAAGATGCCTCCTGACTACTTATCCCACTGAAGACATGCTCTTGGTTGTGGGATCCAGAGGACACATTTCATTCTGAGACAGGTGGGAATGTGAAGACTCACTCAAGGGCCGAGGCTGGAAATTTACTCAGGAGGTTCGAAGCTTCCTGAAGGTCTAATGGGCCTCACGTTCGGTCTAGGAGCAGATTCAGATCCCAAGCACTGTCTCTAGAATCAGAAAGACTTAGTTTGGATCTAGGTTCTTCTACGTGATCTCCCAGCCCACTTCTTCAACTAGGAAACAAGGTTACTAAAGGCTTTTATGAGTGCTGAATGAGCCACACACTGAAAGTACTTGGCATGACCCTTGAACACAGTAAGCACTTAAAAATGCACCTATGACGGTGATGGTCACTGGAATTTCCCTCTTTTAACTGATAGCTGCAGGGGGTCATGCTGCTCAGGGCACAGTGCCCTGGGCAGGCGTCTGTCACATCTTCACTCCTGCTTAGGGACGCCTGCTGCCTTCCTGGACTATATGTCTGGTTTTTCTGAGACAGTTGCAGTTTCAGATATTCTGACCCATTGTCTCCACATAGCAATCAAATAACTGAGAAATCCTAGTGTCTGATAAGTAGTAACTGAATGACTCAGGGCAGAAGTACAGTAAGGCATACGTGTCACAGAAATTGAGTCACAGGCTGAAGGAATTCAGGGATTAATGTGGACACATATGTGCATGTATATGTATGTGCTGTTGTTTTCATTTTAAAGTTGGAGAATATTATACTTTAAGATCCTGCTACCTCAGAGGCAATAAGAAGGTGATGGACTGAACAGGGGGTGGGAGGCTGTGAATCTTCCCCAGGGGTATGAATGTAATTAGGTAGTTAGAAAATAGTTTAAAAGTCAATCAGAATTATTGTCCTTTACATTTCCATTTTATTGTAACATCAAAATAAATTTTAAGGAATGGCCAACATTTGACCAGATAAGACATTTTACAAGCGATCATGAAGTTAGTCCAAATTTCATCTTAGAAACTGTCTAGAGTTTTGATTTGAACATTATGGTTAACCTACCAATAATCAAAATTCTTGAAGCAGAAGACTTTGTTAATACTGAAGACATACAAAGGAAGGTGCAATGCGTTTATTCTTGGAATGATGGCCACAAAGCTTGTGAGACTCCTGTTCAATAGAAAGGTAACGGAATTGGGTTCTTAAGCCTGTGACTAATAAGCCTTGGGAAGGTACTTAAAAATCTATGCCTTGTTTATAGTGCTTATTTCTTTAATTTTTTTCCCAATTGCACACCTCTCCCACAGCACATGTTCAAATTATCAATACATTATTTATATAGAAAATAAACTAGAATAGCATCTAAATAATACTACAAGCAAATAGTTACCTTAGTACAAACCCACTGCAGAAAATCAAGTAGAAAAGAAGATGCTGACTTTGTGCTCATACCTGATAATACAACTGATAGCCGCAGGCGTTGTGCTTTGGTACTCCTCTGGGGGTTGGGATGGAAAGTTCACTAGTGATGACTGACTGAGACTTAACCAAGACATTGACCAGTCTCCACACATGGGGTCATCATCTGGAAACCTGTGAGGACAGAAAAAGTGGATAGGATGTTTTCTTACTGTAGGGCAATGGAATTGGAACTGGGTGGCTTAAACCAAGCTGACCACATTTCATCATCTGAAGAACTGATGTGTTAATAGGCCTGTGGTGAGCCAAAGAGTCGAAAAGAGGGAGAGAGGTCTGGGCTGCAGTGTGAGCACTCGCAGCTGTGTGGACCCATTAGACTGGACGGTTTGAAGACCCTGTAGGTTGCATCTTTCCACTAGATCCTCTTGCACTTACTTCACATTTGCTGAGCACTTTCTCCTTATAAACAACTTCCCTGTTTACATTTTTTAAACAGGGAAAATCTGTGCTGACCAATGTTTGGAGCATCTGATCATCTTGGCAGTTATAGTTCTCAATGTAAATTAATTAACTGTCTGTGTGAAGGGGAGAATGAAGTGCTTATTCTGTGCCAAAGAGAAGCAGAGTGAAAAACTAGTTTTGGAGAGCTCAGGACTCCCAGGCAGGCAGCTGTCTTGCCGACCCATGGCTTCCTCCCGTTGGCCTGTAGAAGCTTGACAGATGCATCACACGTCTTCTGGCTTCTTGGTGTGCATTATGTTTCAGTGTGAAAGCCCATGCATGTGTGCATGCTGGGAGGAAATCCCCCATCCCTCCCCCTAGCAGTTTATTTCCCCTCTTCAGGTCTTCATTAGCAGGCCCAGTTCCCATGGACCATGTACAAAAGTGGGCTACCAAGGTGTGGAGATGGGTCATGGAGTCCAAAACAGGCCTCAGGCACCGATTACTGTGTTCACTTTACATGGTAATCTAATTCCCAGAAGACAAATCATCTTGGAGGATTAACTGTAGACCCTACTTATATTCTTTCAAAACATTTATTTACTGATGAGGAGACAATTTATTTTCTTACCAGAAAAAAAGACATCGACCAACCTGATTAAACCAAAGCCCCCCCATACTGCCATTTTGGACCTCAGCTCTACAGATTCTGGAGAACCATAGGCTTTCTAGCTAAAAGGGACCTTAAAGGTCTCCTATTCCAAATGAGAACCAAAAGAAATATGCTTTACATCGCAGCCCAGTTCATGCACACGTATGCATAGACACGGACAGACACATAACTGAAATGAAAGGTTAACTAAATACTACTTTGCCTACTGCATGAAGTGTGTACTGATATTTTCTATTCTATTTCATGAAAAATATTGTAAGTCACTAAATTGATTTTACAGTCAATAATGAAGTGTGTATGTGTGTGACTTGCCCAGCTCTACACTTAGCTTCTGCTGCAGTCTCATCTCCTAGTCTCCCTCTCCTCCCATTAGGAGCAGTGACATAATGAGAGTTATCCAACTTCTCTGTCACCGAACTGGGGTGTTGTAATAATTCTTGCAAGCGGGAAATGAAGTAATTTAGGAAGACAACCACGGGAACAGAGAGGAATGGAATAAGTGCCGGAGGGCAGAAAAGAGCTTGGTAGGCTGTAATGCAGCCCTGGGCAGAGCTAGGAAGAATGTTTTAAGCTTCCTTAGAAGTCTTCAATGCTGTCAGTTCTGTGCATGTCTTTGAGGTCCAATTCCCTCATCCTGGGCATAGCAGGACCCTCTAGGAGAAACTACTGCTACAGCCTGAATGTCACAGCCAAAACTATGGTGTGCCTCATGGTCATATTCTTTCTGATTTATTAGTAATACTAGAAGTAGATATAACAATGATAAGAAAAATAACAACCACCACCATTATGTATGGGTTATTACTATGTACTAGCATAATATGTGTATTATCTTACTTAATTTTTGCATGAATCCTGTGAAGTAGGCAGTATTTTCTCCATTTTATAAAGAAAGAAATGCCCAAGGTCACACCACCAGTAAGAGGCAGGGCTGGGATTCAAACTTCAGTCTGCACGATCCGGCTTGTGTACTCAACCACAATACACTTCCGTCTCGCAGACTCAGCCACCGACCTTTATTGATCTGAGTGAATGTGTCCCTAGATGTTGCTTCTGCCCCTCACTTCAGAGTTTCCTGTGTTTTCTGAGTACTGCTCCTGAAACTGATTTCTATATAGCATTATTCCAGAAATGTGCAGAGAAACCAGACTAAAATAGTAACCTTTCTTTCAAAGAATATTTTTGAAGATAATAGGAAAGTACAAAATTCTCTAAATTGGAAGCACTGATATTTCTATTGGCATGCCGCCAGCAAAGGCTGGATACAAGCTCATGTTTATAGAGGGTAAAAATTCATGTGTCATATACATGTTTGTGCTTCTATCTTCAGAAGACATTATTTAGAAAAATCTGTAGTGAATCAAAGTGTGAGCAAAACCTAGCTTTTATATTAGAAAATGTGAAGCGGGACATAAAAATATAATTGTGAAAAGCAGATGTATTTAGTTAGTATCATATAATAATCACTGTGATTTAGACCAAGAGCTTTACTTAAATAGTAGAAACCTGGAATACGAGTTTAAGTCCAACTCTTTAATTTGCTAATTATGCTTCTTGGTGATGAAATGAGGCTTATCATCTGTGTGGGTGGTGTTTTATGTGATTTTATTAATATGAGAAGAAACTATAAAAATGGTACAATATTTCTGTTTAATCCACAGATATTTTAAGCCTTAAGTTAGTAATTATGAATAAAATTAAAATACAGTGCATGTTAGTTATAGAAAAATCATACACAAACTTAATCACAAATATCTTCTAGGTAGCAGTTAATTCTATTCCATACTATTCATCATTAGAGAAATAAAATACTTGACAAAGGGGTAAATATGAAAAGATGGTAATAGAATATAGACTTTTAAGAGCTAGGCTGGAGCATCTTAAAGGCCACATAATCATTGTTGTTGTTGTTTTATGAACAGGGAATCCAGGGCTCAGAGCACTGCGGTAATGACACAACCCTCACAGGGAACAGGGAGGTGGGAAGCCCTGGTTGGAAAACCCAACATTTCGTTGTTCCCAACTCATCAGGGGCTTGTTTTTCAATCAAACAAAGAGCTCACCAGACTCTGCATCATTAAGCAAAAAGGGACCTCTGTAATTGCAATCAAGAGACCAAAAAGTAAAAATCACAAGCCTTTCCTGGTGGAATCACAAGAAAATATTTTCTTCTGTGTTTCAGTTTACATGGCTTTTGGCACTGCATAAATTTAATATATCTAGGGAACCTAGAGGTGTTTACTGTGCAGCATAGCACAATAATGCCTCCTAGGCCTGGGAATTAACGGTGAAAGGATCGCTGACCGCAGGACGGCTCGGCAATAAGCACCATTAAGCACCCAGACTCTTTGTAGTTCTGCGCACCAGCCTGGAGTGAAAATACAGTCCTCTCCCAGTAGATGACCTTTCCGTGAATAAACAGAATCTCTGACAGTGCGCCTCAGCACATGGTTTTCTAGACACGTGAGCCACTTGTTTTTGAAATAAAGCAACATGCTGAAAGCCTCAGGGAAAAATAGCACTTGAAACATAAAAACACAGCAATTCCTATTGAGCAATCCATCCCTATTCTTGTACCAGAGCCGGAACCATATGTGTTAATGGCCTACAACGTGCTCATGGGGTTATGATGGATGAATACTGAATACAAGTACCTCTGAAAGAAATTAAAGAATAGCAAGCCGATCTTTGTCCTCCCAAGAAACCCAAACCTTCATTCCCCTGTGACTCTTTTCCCTTTTCCACAAACACCTCCAAACAACAGTTCCCCTTCACTGAATGGCCTTCACTGTGTACCAGACCTTGGGCCAAGGGACGGATCTTAAGTGACATTTGTGATGACCCAGTGAGAATGTCCTTACCGGACTTGTGGACATGAACAACAGTGAGGTGATTGCCAGGGGAGGGGGTATAGGGAAGTTAAATGGTAATGGAAAAAAGAAAAAAGAAAAATAGAAAGTCCTTATTATTTCCATTTTATAGATGAGGCTTGGAGAGATTAATTTGCTGCAATGTTCTAGAGTTGAATGTATACATGAGTTTGTTAAAAAACAAAATCATCCTCTTAACTACTACACAAATAAAAAATAGCATTGTTGCCATGATTATGGCCCTTTAGAAAGAGTCCGTTTTCACACTGAGTTAGCAAGTGTTTTTGCTGACCTCCGATCACCAACCTGGCCGGCAGCAGAGGACCCGATGGCCCCTGGGAAGCTCATATGAATTCCAGGCCTTTTTCTGAGTAGAAAAATATTGAGAATCAAGTGGCAACCTTTATATAGCCCCTTAGGATGAGTGTACTGTTATTTTATAATAAAATGTTTATGTGCCTTTTTATATCAGAAATGTGCTTAATTATTTGGCGGTTTTCTGGTTATTAGATAGCATAGAGGCTCTTCAGTTGGTTAAAGCTGATTGTCTTCGGTTTATGACACCAGAGCTTAATTAATCTGCACATTCCATATGGAATTTTGAGAAGGACATTTTTAAAAGTTAATGGGCTAGTTTTATATTTAGTCAATATATCTTTAGTAGAACTCTGGGCAACCACATTTCATGTTATGTAGCTTAGTGCTATAATACTGGTGAAAGAGAGGTTGTTGATGGCCCCACCCAAGGTTTATATCCTGGCTCCAAGCTTTTCCTTTCTGTTTCTCTATGAGTCTAATTTTCCTGGCCAAAAGGAACTTAGGGAATGAATGAAAGTGGAGATGGGAGGTAAAGATACTGGCAGTCGGTGATCGGAATCTGATTTAGGGGTTTGGCCTTGGTGTTAAGGCATTTGGTATTAGTCCTGAGTTCAAATTCCTTCTTTGCCTACTCCCCTTTTTTAATGATTAAAAAAATGATTGAACAACTTGGACTGCTTGTGCCACCGTTTCCAGCTCTGTGAAATAGGGATCCCAAGTCCTACTTTATGAGGTTGTTACAAAGACTGAATGTGCTCAGCCTGACCCAAAGCAAGAGCTCAGTAATTGGTAGCTACTACTAAGAGGTGCTTATGTGAAAGATTTGGGAACAGGCTTCTCCCCGTGAGGGCCTGCCCCAGCCTGCTCCAGCTGTCTGAGATGGGGAGGAGCCCGGCCAAGACCCAGCAGTAGTTCCTCAGCTGCTCCCCCGCTGCACTCTGCGTTGAGCTTGTGGCTTGGGCTATACTTAGCTGGGTCACCAGGAAGTATGATATAGATCATAAATCCCATAATTCAGGCACAAGGCTTTTCATTTTTCACAGCAGCTTGTTTTGCTTGGGGCACACAGTGGCCAAGTGGTAAATATGTCTTGATTTTGTTTAACTACAATGTGCAAGGCAGAGCTTCTCTTTCCCTTGCTGTGAATGGGGATAGTAGCACAGGGGTGAGTCTGCGTGGCAGAGAATATGGGGCATATGGAAAGAGAAAAAGAAGCAAGCCTTCCCAAGAGCAAGCATGAGAAATAATATTTTCTTATAAACCTAACATTGTTATAAAAAGAAGAAAAGTAAATGCAGTAAACATCCTATTAACTCACACTAATTTGAAATTGGTGGAGATTTAACGTGAGTTGAGTTATATTGTACTTCGGTAACGTTTAGCCTCTTCAAGAGAACCAAGCATTTACAGCTGCTTTTTGAAACGATTATTTTCATGTTAAAGCTGGGCTAATTGGCTCCTCATTTTTATTCATTTCTCTCTGCTGGGCAATACTCAACTCAGCTAATTTGAGGTAGTGGATGCAGGTTGTTGGAAGTGTCTAAAGCTATATTTCTTTACAATTCTAAAAGCAATTCTGTTCACACTGCCTGAGGTTTCTCTGTCAAAAGTGAACAGAACCTAAATATATTTTTAACTCACTTATAGGTAAAAACAAAGGTACAGATAACTATGGGGTAAAGATCACTTCATGTGACAACCTTTATTAGAAATGTATTTTTTCTAATTAACAATAGTGATAGGTTTGTACATAAAATATAATTCAGTTGCTTATTCATAATCTAATAAATCTATGTTATGATTGTGTTCTTGAGAATGAATTTCCTTACTGTGAAATAGTGAGTGCTTCCTGTTTTAGGTCAAATTGTAACTACCTTGAAATAATCTACTAGGAAAATATGGGTTCTTCTAGTGGCGGGGAAAGGAATGAATAATTAAACACACAGATATGGAAAGTGACTAGGAAAGAAAGGAACAGAGGAACCATATGGTCCGCTGAAGGCATGAAAAACCCTATAACTATCCTCCCAGTTTATAAATTCTTCTAGTTGACTTTGTAGTAAAATATAACAGGAGCAGATTAACAGGAGAAAATGTCGAAAGTGTATATTATAGATGTATGTTTGGGGTGCCGCAAGAATGAGACCCAAGGACAGACTGGGCATTACATGCTATTCCGGAGCTAATGAGAAGGAAGGGTTGTGGTTTGAGACTTAATAGAGCTGGAAGGCAATTCACATGGAACTGAAAAAGTAAATGCTTGGCAAATAAATGTTTGTCAAGCCATCTTTAACAATGGGACACAGAGAGGGCTTTGAACGAGTGAACCTTGCTAGGTTCCTCTCTAACACACAGGAGTTTATGTTAAACAATAGCTACCTGTGATGATATCTCCCTTTCTGGGTGAGGTCTTCTGTCTAAAGTCCTTTTAGGCAGTTAGTGGGGAGGTCAAAGATTTTTCCTTAGTCTTTTGTTTCTTAAAAAAACAACAACTTAAAATCAGCACCCCAAAAGGCATATTTTGGGGTGGTAAACTCTGCTTCCCGTCAGTTTCCTGTGTTATGTTTGAAGTCTAAGAAAACGACATTCTAGATTTGAATGTGGTTTTGACAGCTCAAAGATTTCACTTATGCTTAACATGTAGTCATTAGTTTTGGTTCTGCTGATTTCATTGCCACACTCCTGGCTGAAGGCTTTTGCAAAGAAATCA
This sequence comes from Artibeus jamaicensis, assembly GCF_021234435.1. Classification (NCBI taxonomy): domain Eukaryota; kingdom Metazoa; phylum Chordata; class Mammalia; order Chiroptera; family Phyllostomidae; genus Artibeus; species Artibeus jamaicensis. The sequence continues at coordinate 11,788,621 of NW_026522046.1, read as the reverse complement.
TAGGCATTTCCAGAAAAGGTGACCTCACATTAAAAGCAAGGAGGCTGAGAAAGACTTCAGGGCTGGGAGGTAGGTTCTTGGCATAAATCCACATAAATATCCTGGAGCAGAAGGAAAGCAATGAGCAAAAGTGAAATGGGTTGGAAGACTGTGTTTGAGTCCTGTTCAGAGCAGCCGTGGACAAATCACCTCACTTCTCAAGGCCTCGATTTCCTTTCAACGCGATGCGGTAGTTAACCTTACCCAATGTCTAGGTTTCCCTCTCATTGCTACAGGTCTGGGTGAAGAGGCCATTAGTGATCCTTCTTTCTAATGTAAGCTCAAAGCTCAGGTCCTGCACCACTGTCTGCTGGGGCAGGCCCTGTGGTTATTCATCCTGTGCCTGGGAAGGGAGTTTATATTCTTGGATGGGGAAGTTGCATTACAATAAACAAAATTGCAGATCAGAATCTGCCCCTTTTAAGTGCATTGAGGGAATTTTCTTTTATTTTTCTGCATAATTGTATCAGCTAAAAAAAATACATTTCTTTATTATTAATAATAAAAAGCAGTCAACATTTGTTGAGTTGTTTCTAAAAGCCAGGCCATATGTTAGGGATTTTGCCTGCTCTGTCTTGTGTAGTTCTCACAGTACCCCTTTAAAGGGATGCTGGCTTTGTTCTCATTTTTAAATATCGATAAAATTGGAGGCCTCGAGACAGAGAGTCATCAACCTGAGGTCCCTGGACCGGTGATGGCAGAACTCCACCTACCCGTTTGCAGAGCCCGGGCTTGCAACCACTTCCTCAGGCCATTTTTAAAGTTTCATCCTGCTACCGGGTGCAAGTTAAACAAATGTGTGTGCAGCCAACTGAGGCAGTTCTCTCCCTGGACAAATAGGAAGATTGTGCATGCAAAAAAGAAAAGACCTTTGTTAAGTGAAAAAAGAGAGCAATGGAAAATTATATCTCTGACCCAAATAGGTCTTTTTTTAAAAAATGCATATGTGTAGGCAAATGGAAATATTTTAGCTCATTAGATGCCAGGATTATGGATGGTAATGTTTTTTTCTCTTCTACTTCGTATTTCATTAATGTTTCTGTGTCATAAGACACAATATAATTAAAAAACAATTTTAAAAAACCTCAAATAAATAGATTTCTTGATCAGTCTATTTGTTCTAAGAATCTGGTTCCCAGCAGGCCACGTTCCTGCTGAGGCAAAGCAGAGAACTGACCTGTGACAGTAGCCATGGTGCTCCATGTCAGACAGGAGCTAATTCATGCTTCTCAGCAACCCTGTGCGCCATGCATTGTACATATAAGAAGAGGGATCACCGTATTTGGATTACTCTGCCTTGGTTACTCCTTGTGTAAACAGTCTGAATATTTCTGACTGTCCTTTTGATTCTGGTTGAAGCTGCTTGCCACAGGCATCTCTTAGCAGATTGCTTTGTGATTTATGCAGGTCTGAAGGAGACCAAGGATCATTTATCTTCAAACCAGGAAAGAGATGAAAGCGTCTCGGTAGTAAAAGTTCCTGTGGAGTTAGATGATAGCATCAAAGGGGAAAAATGTCATTGTTTCGTGAAAAACTAGGAAGCGTGAGTCAGTTTCTAATGTCGCGGGTATTTTCCTGTGAAGAGTTCAAGTTTTTGAAAAATCTCCACTAAAGGATAAAAACAGCTGAAGCAGTGAATTAGTGCGATTCAACAGCTACTACCTTGAAGCATGGCCTTTTCCAGAAGGTTAAAATGCAAATAAATGATAAAGTGGTGGACATCTTAAGTTAACCTAAGCCATTTGTAATTATTTTCCCATGATTAAATCTAATTCTCTTACCCTGCTCAAGTATTTGAGTGCTAGATTACTTTCAGAGGAAAAAAAATACTATATTCCTTAAAATGAGTGCCTCCACAGCCTAGGTACCGCTCCTTTTCTTTCATAGTCTCCGTACTTCATGGCTGTGTCTTCATCAACAGCTTCTATAAAAATGATGCTCCTCCACTGTTTCCACACTCTGCTGATTTGTATTGTGGTTTCAGCAGTGTAAAAATCCTATTCTTTTCAAATGTGTTCCACAGATTCAGAAGATATTTAAAACACTCTGATGCTTGGAGAAAAAAATTTGTTGTGATCAGGCCATTTTTCACTGTGCATAGGAATATAAGATTCCCAACAGACAGAAAAGATATTATGGGTTTTTCTCTGGCTACTGTACATGCCATAAGTGAAACAATGATGCATGAAGTTGAACTGACTGCCAAAAATAGATCAGGAAGAAAAATTTCTCCCATGACAGTTGGCGGCGATCCTAGGGATTTTCCCTTTACTCTGAAACCTTGGATAGGGCTGGCTCTCCTTTCTTCCTTCTTCTCCTTCTTTCCTCTCTTTTTTCTTTTCTTTTCCTTCTCTCTCTCCCCCTCTCTTTCTCTTTTTTCTTTCCCCTTTCTTCCTCCCTCCCTCCCTTCCTTTCATAAACATACTATCCTTACTAAGCTGAAACGTAGATCTAATCAAAGAAGTCTGAATGAATAATTACTGTATTTGCTTTCTAGTGAAACCACACTCCTCACTCCTGGTTCTCAGACCTTCATTCCTGACTCAGAAGTACCTGGCAGTTTTGGGGGGAAGTCATTTCAGTCCTGGGTTGGTGTCATTATTCAAGAAATATTATTAAATAATTGGGAAGAGAAAGGGGTGCCTCCAAACAAATGTGCTTTAGTCAGACATACCATTACTACACAACTAGAGGGTCACAGCTAGACCCAGATCATCAAGAACATCAAGAAAATACCACTACTACCACCACGGCCACAGCTTAAATCTCAAAACCCCCAATTCTAGAACTCCTCAGTCTATACGCTGTCATTCAGGAACACTGTGTGGAGGATCTAGAGGTGACACCGTCTGGAATTGCCCAAACTAGTGGGGATGGAGAGGCTTGGGGAGAGTATGGTGTATGGATTCTAGTCATTGACAGAATTGGACCAGAATCTTAATTTTGACACTCAGTGCACATTAACCTTGGGCAAGTTTACTCGGCTTTGTAAAGTTTCGGATCACTCATCTGTAAAACCCTTTATCCCTGCTCGCAGGCCCCAGAGGAGTTAAAATCCCTCCTTTCTCATTGCCTTTCTTTCCCTGCCGGCTGCCTTTGCCTGCGTGTCTGCCTTTCCTCTTCACGAAGGCTGTGGGAGCCTCCTCTGTGGGTGTCTCAGAGTGTCTACCGCGCACTTTTTATTCCAATCACAGAGTGAAAGCAGTAGGTGAGATCTAGGAGATAATGGTTTTCAGTAGATTTTAATGGGTTTGAAACTTGTCAAATGATGAGGATAGAATGTCAGAGGGTGTGTTTGTGTTATTTGCCCACTATCACAGTCTCAGGTGTGCCAGAGAAAAGGTTAAGGAATCAGAAGTTTTGGGTAAAACTGGAGGCTACAAGGCACAGATGGAAGGAAGTAAAGGAATTAGGCAAGGTGTCAGGAAAGGTTCCCTTCTGTTGTGTAGGCCCAACCTGCAGAGTATGTACACATACACTTTCTCTCCTGCATGCTGGCTTTTTGGAAAACGTACGCATCGCAGATGTGATAGTCTCCTAAATACGTGTTTGAAGGAGGAGTAAGTTGAATAGTTTGTATGTGAAAGTTCTTTGTAATTAATTTAACTAAGCTTGAGGTCTTCAGCTCAAAGAACAATTGATCTCACAGATTTGGTGGCTCAATTCTGATATGTACCCAAAGTTGTTTATATTAGGCCATGAATTATTTTCTTGGAGAAAATTGCAGCTGATTTCTCCGTGGAATCCCCACACAGGACCAGCCCTGATTTTGGCACTGTCTACAAGGTCGCCCACCTACGCCTGGCACCTGAACCTCCTCTGCAGTTACTGATTGGTCACAGCTGGTTCAGCCACTGCCTCTAAGTAACAGCTGAAAGGGATTTTAAATTTGGGACTCTATAAAACCGCTTCTTCTGGTCAGGGGGAGTGATAGAATTAGGGTTTACTCTGCCACCTGAAGCGACTGAGAAGACGGATCGAGTGTACGGAAAAACGGTTTTCACCACTTCGGAATGCGGTAAGGAAGGGCCTTGCTCCCTGAGACATGGGAAACAGGGGAAGTGAGCCCTCTGGTTGCTTTACCTTTACTTCCTGAGGTTTCCAGGCCCTGAGAAGGGAAAGGAAACCAGGCAGACCAAGGTTCACCTTGAGTTGAGAAATGAAACCGGGTTTGGGGAGGCCCTGGTTGCTGGGGCGGGTCGCTGGGAAGGAGAGAGTGGGACAGAGAGGAGCGCGCCAGAGCCCTGCCGAAGGTGCGCTGATGGGCGCATGCACGTGAGCAAACCGCCTTCGGGCTGGGGAAGGGACCACCTGAAAGGAGCAAACAGCAACCCCGGAACAACCCTCAAAGCTCACACGGGGCCAGGAATTGTTCCTCTCCTACTAGCCAGACTGGAAAACCAGGTAAGTCATGGGGCTTCAGACAGAGAGAATATACAGAGAGATCTAGCTCCATGATGGACAGCCTGGCCAAAGATTAAATGCACCAGAAGCTGCAATATATAGGTGAATGTAAAGACTTGTGTTTTTCTTAATATTTATGTATCTTTGAAAGGTAATTGAAATAATTACGTACTGTTGGGTTTATAACATGCAGCAGTATAATAGGTGACAAAATAACGTACAGGCCGAGAGGGAGGAGATGGAGGTGCAGCGTTGCCAGGTCCTTCCATCAGAGATGAAGAGGTACAGCCTCGCTTCAGTCGGACGGGCCCCATGCTTCAGGGTGTCCTATTCAATAAGAGTGCAAGTGAGGGAGAGGGTACCACAGGACAATGACATCTGAGTTGGACCTAATAGTGGAAGGAGGATTTAAAAGTCATTATTAAGGAAGAGGGGCCCTCAAGGTGAGGGAGTAGCCAGAAAAAAATTAATGGAGAAAGGGGGCTACATAAAAAGCTGGCATTGTTCATTCTAATTGTCTCGTTCGGTTGAGCTATGGGGATGTTTACAGGAGCAGAGGATACAAGGCTTGCGAGGTTAGTAGCAACCAAAGCGTGCAGAACCTCCTGCACTTTTGTTTTCTTCTGTCTGTAGGCAATGGATACTGAGGGATTAGCGAGAATCTGTGATCTAACTGTGCTTTGGGAATTATATTCATTAGACAGCAATGTATGGAATGAAGTAGAGTGAAGAGAGACTAAAGAAGTCAGTTAGGAGGCTGACTTCTAACTCACTTCTGTTAAGAGGAGTCCAAATGAACTATAATGAACATTTGACTAGAATGGTGGTGGAAATGGTGGGAAAAGGGGGGCAGATATTGTTACAGTAGCACAGAGAGAATTGATAGGTTTGAGTTAAGGGCATGAAGGAAGAAAGAGGTCAAGATGTCACTAGCTTTGATCTTGACTGGGAAGGAGGTGGTACCTTAAACAGAAATACAAGGAAAAGAGGAGGACACATAGGTTTTGGATTAGCAGGTCTCAGGTTGAGGTGTCAGGGATGTATCTGGGTGTTGCTGGCTGGCAAACACTATGAATGCAAATCATGAACTGCAGAAAAGAGGCTGTGGTCACAAAGAGAGATGTGAGAATCCCATGTGTTACCTGGGTATGGAAGCTATGGAATTAGATGAGATCACCAGGGAGACAGTAGTGAGAGAAGAGAGGTCAGAAAAGAACTCTGCATCAAGCCTTAATTTAGCAGGCTAGAAGAAAAAAAACCCACCAGCAGAGGAGGGAGGTGTGGTTTTTGTTTGTTTGTATAATACTCTGTCTCTGAAAGGAAATGGATGGAAGTCTTTGGAGAAGTGACTTCTTTAGATGGTCATTAACCTCACTTATATGCATGTATATATATGTATTTGCCAAAAAGAGGTTATTTTGCCCAATGCAAATGCCAAAAGTGGAAAGATTGTGAGGGACCTTGTGGTTCATTGTAGAAGCCAAAAAAGCACTGAATGGTTTTGTAAATGCAAGAAACAACCAAGGATAAAGCAAATCACTGTGATGACCAAAGAGACTTCCTACAAGATGTGCACACAGGTGGCAGGTGAAGTTCACCAGGGAACATCTTCAGGTGCTTAAATCCAGTTGGAGGACACACACACAATTCCCCTCTCCCATTTTAAAACCTCTCTCATCCTCTCTCCTTATTTATTTTTAGTCAATTTTAAAGTAGTTTTAATGGTTAAAATGTAAGTAACATTTCTTGGCACTACTTTGTATTGGGAAACTTTTTTTAAACCTGTATTATTTTATTTAATTTTGTTTAAAATTCACGTCCTTGATATGAGGGAGGTGTTAACACTCCTCTCATACGGGTAAAGAATCAGGTCTGGATGCTTCCTGAAGTCACACGGAGCTCGCAGATGGTGGGGCTGCGGTTGGGACACATGTCTCCGGACAGCAAATTTTGGGTGCGAATGACAACACTGCATCACATCTTGTTGGCTCTGATCCACAGACTGGAGGGTCATTTCAGGGAACTGCGCAAGGTGAGGCTACAGTGCCAGTGAGACCCAGGTTTGAAGCCAGACTCTGTCACCTATCAGCTATGTCCTTTGTTTGACTTCTTCTGGTTTCTCCCCCACCACAGGTGAAAAATAGGGATCATGACCTCTATTTTGTACAGCTGGTTCAAGCACTAGAGACATATGTACATAAAGCATTAACAATGCAGGTGCTTATTATTTTAATGGGGAAGAACCAATTGGAAGGCTCAGTGTTGGTTTTCAGGGCAGGAAGTACCTTTTCAGTGTTTTTTTTTTCCCTCGTGCTACCTTCCCACTTGTACCGTACCAACATCGGCAAAATGCTGAGTGCATAGTAGGTGCTCTGTATATACTTTAATTAAATGCCATTAAGCTTTAATTAGGTGTCATGGACTCGGGCAGGATTTGCTGACCAGATGGTCCCGGAGTGTGGAAATTTCAGCGTGGTAGGCTGGGAGGAGGGGGGAGGACCAGGCGGCGCTGGCTTTGTTCACGTTTGCAGCAGAGGCTGCTGCGAAAGGGGAAGCACTTTTATTTCCCTTGTGGACCTGCCGTTCATTTTGCTGTAGCAGCTGCTAATGGAAAATAATAAAACTCATTTTCATCAGGCGGTATTTGGAAAACTTGCAGGTCAATCCGATGCTCGAAACAGATTGTTACAGAGCACGTTGGTTCATCATCCGCATCCACTTTGGTCAGGGGATTTTTACCATTGGAAATTGAATTTGATAGGTCATGGCCTGTTATGATTCTTAAAAATCACTGAATCTTTGCAACTTAGTGGAAGCACATAGGCAATTATTATAAATGAACACACACAATCTTTCCATTTGTTGAAACCACAAAGGTAGCAAATTAAACTGTGCAGGAGTTGAGAACTAGAGCAGCTGCAAAAATATGACTTCACTGTTATTAAGCCTGTTTCCTCTATTAATTGAAGAATCCGGCCCTGGTTTCATAATAAATCCCCTCCTGGAAAAATGTCAGGAGGTAATGGCAGAACAATTTTTTAAGTCAGAGAAACCAATGCATGACGTGAAATTCAAGGTGCGTGTCTGTTGCTACTGCTCCCATGTAAATGTGCTTGTGGTAGGGTGGTTGTTTCCAAATGCAGAGTGACGTCAGCTCTGGAACTTAAAAACGCAATAATACCCGCAGTGGTGGGCCTTGAGGTGGTGGGAAGCACTCTGCCCTGGGTGTGGTATTTTGTTATCACTAACCGTAGGACCACGGGCAAACTGCCTCTCTTCTCCAGGCCTCAGTTTCCTCCTCTGCAATATGGGGGTTCTCTGAGAACACGTTCCTGTTTCTTGTCTTCTAATTACATAAAAGTAATATATAATAAGACAAATAATATAAAGTAATATAATAGTAATAACACAAGAATATACTGTTTATGTGCTCACAACTGTAAACCTACTTTTGTCTACCACTGTGTGTGTATTTTTCATGGTGAACTCCCAAAATAAAAATAGGCAAAAAAGAGAAAGTAAAACTTATGTATAATGCTACAATTGAGGAAGACACATGGTTAACATTTTGGTGTATATTCTTCCAGCCTTACATTCACATATGCATATATATATATATATCACATATATATTTAAATATACACACAAAACACAGGATCATTCTATGTGTGCCATTTTGCTACCTACTTCCCCCCACAAATAATAGTGTAACATCTTTTTCGTATGATTTTTAAAAAAATGGAACCTCATTATACAAACAGGCCATCAATTTCTCTAACCAATCCCTGCATATAGGTAATTTGTTATTTTCTAATTTCTTGCATTTTCTCTATGTTGTAATGAAAATCCTTGCCCTGTAAATATTCCCAAATTCTTAAGGAAAATTTCCTGAAGCCGAATTTCTGGGTTAAAAGGTACTTGTGTTTCTTAGGTGTTTAATATCTGTTGCTGAATTTACATGCAGTTGAGAGGACATGTTTTGGGGTCTCTAGAGACAATGAATTCAGGTGGACTCGGGAATCCTGACCATGAATACTCCCTTATAATAATGTATGTCTGGGTGCATTTATATGCATATACATTTATACACGGTCAGTTTTGATATTATGCCACTTCGTGATTACTTAGGAAGAATTGTGATGATATGGCCATCTTCCTACTTCCTCACAGAGAATACTATCAGAAAAAAATTAAGCATTTCTAAGTTTCCAGAGAACTTCTGATTATTTAAGATCCTTTCTAGCTCTAATAGCTTATAAGAACATTCAGTTTAACTCGACACACTTATTGGGTGCTCACAATGAGGCCTTTGGCATTGAGAAGCACAACATTTGGGAAGAAGAGTCATGCGACGATGGTGAACACAATCAGAGGCAAGTTGTGTAGCAGAGGCAAAGTGTTGTGGGCACTAGGAGAGAACTCAGGATGGCCCTAGACAGAAGAAAGAGAATTGAGTGAGGTCTCCGGAAGATGCCGCCGTGTTAGCCAGAACTCTTTAATTAGCACCTGAGAGAAAACCACCTGAAATTAACTTAGCTAATAGGGTTACGTTTATGAATCCCTCTAATCAGTCCCCAGAAAGGGCAGGGATTCTCTGACTTTTCTGTTTTCAGCTCTCTGAGGGTTGGCTGCATTCTCTCAAAATTCTCTAAGTTGGTAGCTAGCAATAGGGCTGCTCGCTGCTCACGATTACATTTTTAAAACCTTAAGTTGAGAAGGAAAAGGCCCCTCTTCCAGCTCCACTTCGAAACAACCGAAGAAGCACTCTGGCCTGGCCGAGTGTTGGGCCCAGGGCAGAAATCAGGACTGGCTTGGGTCAGATGCCCACACCTGCAGCTGGGGTGGGGAGGGGGCACTGTTACCGGAAGAGGGTAAAAGGTCAGTTATATGTGGAACCTAAAAAAGCTGAACTCATAGAAGCAAAGAGTAGAATGGTGGTTACCAGGGACTGGGGTGGTGGGGGAAATAGGGAGATATTGGTCAAAGGGTCTGAACTTTCAGTTTTCAGAATCTAATGTACAGCACGGTGACTGTAGTTAACAATACTGTGCTGAATACTCGAAAGTTGCCTAGTTTAAAATGTCCTCCCCACAACCACAGCAATGGAAAAATGGTGATTATGCAAAGGGAAGGATGTGTTAATTAACTTGATTGTGGAAAACATTTTGCAATGTATACATCTGTCAGATCATCATCTCATACCTTAAACTTAGAAAACATGTCCATAAAGCTGGGGAAAGAAGAGGGAGAATGGGGCGGGGCAGACGGACACACGCGGAGCACTTCAGATGGGCGGGACACACATGGACAAGAAACGCTTAACAAGGTACGCCAGTAGCAGGTGATCAAAACAATAAGTTGAATGAATAAACAATTAAATGAAGGGACCTGAAGTAGAAAAGAAAATATCCTCTGATTACCGAACTTTATATTAATTATTCATTTCATTTTCATCAGACTTCTCAGATATGTATGTTTATAGTATGTAGATAAGAAAGTGAAGAGGTTCAAGTCCTGTGAGAGCTACTGTGATTCCAACATAGCTAATATGATTTTTGTGAAGCTGTGACCATGTATCTTGGTCTCGGGCAATGTTTTAGTTAAAAATCAAGAGAGAACAAAACAAACAATGACACAGGAATGTATAATAAAAAGCAGTTTCAGAATAATTGAAGTGCTTTTCTTGGGTTTGTAGAATGTCCTAAAGATGAGTTCTTGGACCTTCCAGGGACCACACCCTGCAGGTGTCCTGAGCCTTGTTTATCTCAGAGCTCCTGGCCTGGCTTGTGGGCCTTGCGAGTCATTTTCTTCCCTGCCCCCATCCTGACTCCACTTTCCTAAGCCCCAAATAACTGGTCTTGAAGAGTCGGTCTTTCCTTGGGCTTATGGGGAAGCAAGACAAGTTAGCCCCTGTTTTAATGGATGGGTTGGGGAAAGGCGGTGAAAATGTCTGCCTTTTACTTCGGCTCTGACACACCTTTTAGTGGAGCTGTGGTTCTGACTCAGCTCTCTCAGATCTGTATTTTCTCCCCTCTTTCCACCATTCTGCCTGGTGGGACCTCTGGAATCACATGAGCAAAGATGGACTGTCCCAGGTTCTGCCTTCTGGATTTCTACTATTCTAAAACCTATATAATCTCTAACACATACTGAAATACCAAATGCTATGTAGCAATGGTCAGCTTTTCTCACTGTTTTCTTTTACTCAGGTCAAGGCAGTACCCACTATTCACTCGGCCTGGGGTACCCTTTCTCTGTTTACCCTCTGGTAACTGTGTACTCATTCCTGAAAGCCTCGCTGATGAGTGCATTTGCTGCCCTCTGATGCCTTCTCTTAGGCTCCACAGAATTCTGCATGTATATCTTTAGTTTTGGCAACACCCAGGGTGTTGTAATTATCGTTTCCCCTTTTGTCAGCTCCAGGAAACTTAGTGCTTCTCTAGGATGGGGACCATTTCTTAGTCATCGGTGCACAGCATGGTTGGTCAGTAGGTGCTCAATGAAATTTAAAAAAATGAATTTGCTCAGCTATTTTTGTATGTAGTGGAGGGCTGTTCTCCAAACAGAATGTTCAGTGATGCTGATTGATGGATCGAAGAGCAGGAGGGAGTTGCTGTAAGTCCTCGAGTGGGGGATGGCATGATAAAATTCATGTTTCAGGAGAATGGATGTGGCAGCAAGATCTGTTACTTGAGAATTTCAGGTCTTGGATAATTGCTGGTGTTTTGGCATCCTTCTGTAGCTTTGGGGAAATAAATGGAACTAATGGGAAAGAAACTCTTCTGGGATGTTCTCAGAAGTAACTGGTACCGATTCAACAAAACAAGGCTTTAGAAAAGATCCCAGCATGTTACTGAACTCCCAAGGCTCCAAGAGTGTGAGGGAAGGAACTCCTTCCTTCTCAGAAGTGCGTGCCAGGGATTCCTAACCGGCTGATCCTCTCCTTTTGATTTCCTTGTGCTGTCTCCCTTCTGCTTCAGAAGTTTGCTATGAACACTCGCCTGACAACTAAAGGTACGATTTACAATAGAGTCTGATCTTTCTTATTTTTGCAATCCTACTAATTTTTCTTTTTCTTTTTTAATATTTTATTTATTTTTAGAGAGAGGGGAAGGGAAGGAGAAAGAGTGGAAGAGAAATATCAGTGTGTGGTTGCCTCTCATGTTTCCCCCACTGGGGACCTGGCCTGGAACCCAGGCATGTGCTCTGACTGGGAATTGAACCAGCCACCCTTTTCTTCACAGGCCCGTGCTCAATCCACTGAGCTACACCAGCCAGGGCTCCTACTAATTTTTCTTAATAGGAAATTGGTTCTTTTCAAATTGGCTGACATTTTCTGTAACATTTGCAACCATCCCATTAGGACTCAATTTGTTATTCAAAACTGAAATACTCTCTGATCAACATGCATTGTACTTGGAATTTGCAAAGCTGAGTTGCTATTGCCTGAATCATCCGGGTGTCAGTCCCGCTGGCCCCTGTCTTGGCTGGTCTGGAGTTCTGTAGCTTCTCATGTGAAAATGTGAAGGTGGTTTATAGATGGTCAAATAGAGAAAAACTGACCTGTAATGTTAAATTATTGCTTAAGGCCAGACAGCTCTAGAGAAAGCCCCAGATTGAAATCATGTTTCAGGAGAAATGGGAGAAAGGGAGACTAGTTAGGATATCGTGAGGTTAGAATTGTTCAGGGTCACTTAAAACTAAGGAAAAAGTCCACCTGTCCCCTGCTCAGGATGTGCTGAATGACCCCAAACACTGAAATCACTTGAAAACTTTTAGGACTTAGAGTTTTCGTTTGACATACAGAAAGGCAACAGAACCAACTTTCTTTTGGACAGGAATCTGAGATATCATTGATTAGAATTAATGGCCTTATTGTACCCAACTTGGGATTTCGCCCTTCTGAGGTTTTGTAGCTGGGTGTTGTTACCCCAAAATGCATAGTTTTCTGCAGGCAGGTGAAAAATCAACTGAAATCACGATCTTCTGTCCCAATTTAAATATTTATCTGAGCACTTATTTACAAAGGTGAAAACATTCAGTTTGGGTACATTAGCTTTGGCATAGGTTAGATGTGTGCTGAGGAATAAACATGTGATGGGGACTCGGGCCCTTCCCTTTGGGAGAAGCTCACAAGCAAGAGGACAGCTTAGAACCCTCAGTAGTCATGAGAGTGAGTTGCATATGCCCAGGGATTTACAGAAACATAGAGGATGTGTCAGTAGCCCAGCATGGAAACCTGGGAGTCGATGATTTAGTGATGCCTTGACACATGTGTCTGAGTTATTTGAGTAAAGGAAGGTGGAGAGGATAGTGCACAGACGAGAGTAAGAGTTGTGAGTAGGTGTTTTTAAACTGAGTTATCCACGACTTAAGATCAGCAGAGAGGTGTTATCTTTCTTGAAGTAGAAGGTTTCATTCTAGTTGTTTTTTTAATATGTTCATGAAGATCAGTTTTCTTGTTTCTTAAATCTTCTGGCTGCCTTTGCTGTTGCCCTTTCTGTATTTTTCTGCTGTTCATATTTGGATGTGCATAATCAATTTTCATCAATAGGAGGACAGGATTGCAACCAGGAAAAAAAAAAAGACAGCATTGATTAAAAGTTCATGCTGAAAAAGACTTTTAAGTAGTCAGTTTGGGTCACAGATTTATGCAAAGCTATTGCATGGAAATGATGTACAGCACTCTCCAACCTGAAAAGTCAACTGGAAAATGATTAGGTTTAGGCTTGGCCTCTGGCGTCAAGTTACTTGTATTTTGTGGATGTCTGCTGAAGCTGACATGAGTAAGTAGAATGTGAGGCCCCTGACTCATTGGGTATCTGTGGCTGCTTGGGCGCATTCCCCCTGGGGGTAGAGGGGTAGCTAACGATTTCTCAGTATTCCTGGCACTTCTTACACAGAGGGAGAGGAATAGCTAACTAATCCAACAAACCCGATTTTCCTCCTCAATAAATGCACAATAAATTGTTACAACATTTTGTTGGGTGAACAAGGGCAAGTGGCCAGACAGCACACTGCCAGGTGCCGTGACAGGTGTTTGGCCCCCCCATTGCCCATGGCATCTCAGGGCAGCATGCCATCATCTAGCAGGGCTTGGAATCAGTATCCGGATTGGAAACCAGGTTCTAGGACTGAGGCTTTTCAGCTACATGACTAGGAAGCACCAACCGCATCCCCCGGCACGAGCCAGGGCTGGAATTAGATGCAAAATTATCTGGCAGGATCTCGACTTCATCCTTACCCTGCTAGCCCAGGGGTTAGGATCAGCCCCTCCCTTGGCAGGACTAGGGGGCTGGGGTCCAAGCCTCAAGGTTGTAGTTGGTATGATAATGGTCAGTTTAAGACATGACTCACCACAGTCTTCATAGTTGGGGAAGAGTTTGCCTCTCTCCTGGTGCAATTGGTGAGGCTACAAACCAAACCTTGTAGTTGGCTGGAACTGATTGCTTTGAATACATAGCAGTATCTGGTTTCTATGGCTGCATATGAGTGGTCTACTCCTCACCTGGGAGACTAGGCTGTAGGAATTGACCATAGACAAGGTTACCCCTATCACTCACATGATACATAAAGTATAGAGGGACTACTGTTACTAGTTTTATATTATAACTGAAATTGCTTGGTTCCATTTGATTAGTCATTAAATATAAAATTTATTTTTCCCCCTTGAGGCAAAAGTGTAAGTGGGGCCTATAGGAGTTTACTCAGCATCCTGATCTTACTCCTGGGCTTGTAGTAGGACCTTGGTAGCTGCAGTGGTAATTGGCTTGACACTAATTCATAGTACTCTTGATAAAGATACAGAGGTGAGTCCTTACGGACTTCAAGTTAGTCATTCACAAAACCTACATTTATTTAAGATCTGCTGACTACGTGGAGCAGATTTGTGGGCAAATACTACTTGAGATATTAATCATCTGCTCAGAGAAAGGAAGGTTAGCCCAAACCTGTTACCAATGTAATAAATGCTTCAGCAGAAGCTATTGCAAAGTTTTCTTGGAACATAAAGGTAGGAATAATTAATTGGCCCTGAGTAATTGGGGAAGATTTCACAGTGGATATGCTACTCACATTAGGCCTTGAAATGTGCATAATAAAAGTTACCAGGGTGGAGAAGAGGTGGAAGAGCTTTTTGGGCAGGGGCATAGCTTGTGCAAAGGCCTAAGTATGAGAAGCATGACTTGATTAGAGCGTGATAAAGGCCAGTGGGACTGGCATCTAGGTTTGAAGCTCAGGGTGTGAGAAGAAAAGTAAGGGAAAAGCCAGGCTGGGGCCAGGGATGAGGGAAAATCTATAGGGTGAAGAGAAAGTTTAGCAACAGGGGAGGGGATGTTCAACTATGGGAATGAAGTCAGAGTCTGCTTTTCCAGGACAGAATATCCCAAAGTATGTCCCATAATGCACTAGCCTTTAAGATATTAAAAGATATTTGGACGAAGAGAGATTTGCAGACAAGTGTGGGAAACACTCCAAAGCACTACAGTATGTGTGTGTGTGTGTGTGGTCATAGTATTATAGAAGTCACAAACAAGTCATGTATGAAAGGGACCTGTATAACTTTTTTCCTGACTTGTTTGACCATAATACAATATTATTTTGAGTTCCTTATTAATAGCTCGAGGAATTAACATTCCCTATTACACCTCTGGGAAATGCTAGTCTAGGGATATGCAAACTCAAAGTAGATCTGGGAGGAGGAGAAGACAGGTCAGACACATGTCTGGTAGCCAAGGCACCAAAAGCCCACTGTCTATGAAGCTCTGGGTTGGTGATCAATACAGGTGCCTAAGGCAGGTACCCAGGAGGAGTAAGAGACAGATCTTGAGCATCCGTGCACCTGGCCACTGGGGCTCGTGGTGACAGCAACATCAGAGATTGTCAGACTGTATGTCAATGTAAGAGTGGACTAACTATGAACAGAAGCCTAGGCAGGGAACAATTTACATGAGACTCCTGTGTTCACACAAATCAAGCAGAGATTCTGAATAGGCTCTGGCCCTGAGGGGTAGAGGTTGGGCAGGATTGATGGTCATGGGGATTTGACCTCCAGGAACTTTGAGAACCAGGAGACCTTTAAGCGCCACCCAGTCTCAGTCCTTGGCAGGCTCCATCCATTCCCCTCAGGATGGATTCCTGACCGCAACATGGCCTCCTGTGTCCTCCTTTTTCCTCCAAAGCACTGTTCCGAATTTTCACTCGCCCTGTGTTTCAGAACTTCCTGCCAGCCACTAGCATGTCACACACTCTAGTGCTGTTCAAACTGACCGCTTGTTGAATGCCAACAATGTAATACTAGGTCCTTTGCTAAATGCTTGATATAAATGATTTATGTTTGTTTGCAGTAATCCTGAAAGGTAGAGGTATTATTTAGGAAGGTGTTTGGGGGTAAATAATAAATACAAATACCTGCTCATGGGCTTAAACAAATATAGATACTTTTTTGTACATAAAAGATCCAGGGACAGCAATTGTTGAGTTGGGTCTTGGGGATGCTATAATGACTCCAGACTTTCTAGCTTTTGCCTCCACCTTTACACTTTAGCAATTATCTTCATGTTCAGCCTCATGATTTTGAAGTAGGCGCTGCACCTGTAGGCCTCACACTGCCATCTTGCTCTGTCTAGGGACGTGAACCTCTTTATCTAGAGAGCAAAGCTTTCCTAGAACCTTCTCAGCTATTTGTTTTGTCTCATTAGTAAGAACTGTGGCCATGACCTTTCTAGCTGGAAGGAAGCTGAGAAACTGAGGACTTAGCTCCCTAGCCTTTATAGTCAAGGCAGACCAGGGAGGAATGTGGCCCAAATGGGAGCTGGGTTAGCTAGCCTGGAGGGCCTGCCTTGGCAGACGTTGGTATTTCCAGATCGGACAACAAAGCAGCTCAGGAGACTCAGTTAACTTGCGTGGGTCACATGGCTGTTACGTGCTGGACGTGGGTTCCAAGCTGCTCCATCTGACTCAAAAGCCTACATGGGTTCCACTATTCCAAATTTTTTAAATGTCACGTTCAGTTTAATTCAATCTGTTCCCTAAGCACCTACTATAGTAATCCTACATCTGGGTTTCACATTCTGTGGTTTCAGTTATCCAAGGTCAGCCATGGTCCAAAAATTCCAGGAATAAACAATTCATGTTTTAAATTCTGGGCCATTCTGTGTAGCATGATGAAATCTTGTGTCATCCACCCAGGAATCATCCTTGTGTGAATCATCCTTTTCGAGCATCTCCACGCTGGGTACTCTATCTGTTCGTCACTTAGTAGCCTTCCTGATTATTAGATCCCCTGTCCTGGCAATGCAGTGCTTGTAGTCTGGTAACCCTTGTTTTGTTTAATAATGGCCCCAAAGCACAGTGATTCTGGCAATTCATGTGCCAACGAGAAGCCATAAAGTGCTTTATTTAAGTGAAAAGGCACAAGTTCTTATTAACAATCATAGGTTAAGTTTGCTAAGATCTATGGTAAGAACGAATCTTCTATCTGTGACATTGTGAAGAAGAAAAAAGAAAAGTGTGCTAGTTTTGCTGTTGCATCTCCAACTGCAAAGTTATGGCCACAAGTGGTGATAATTGCTTAGTTAAGATGAAAAAGGCGTTAAATTCGTGGGTGGAAGACATAAACAGAAAACGTGTTCCACTTGACAGCAACATGTTGGGCCAGAAAGCATTGATTCTACACAAAAATTTCAGCAAGGGATCCCCTGAAATGAGTGTCACCAAGCCATTTACTGCATGTAAGGGATCATAATACAAGTTCAAGGACCGGTCTGACATTTTCACTTCATATTATCACAAGAAGAAGGGTGAGGTCAGTACAGTACAACAGATATTTGAGAGAGGGGCCACATTCACATACATTTTTTTATAGTATATTACTATAGTTCTATTAATCTCTTACTAATTCATAAGTTAAATTTAAAATTTAATGTGCCTAATTTATAAATAAAACTTTACCCTAGGTATGTGTAAGAAAAGACACACGCAGGGTTCAGTGCTGTCTGGGGATTCAGGCGTCCACTGGGGGCCTTGGAGTGTATCTCCCGTGGAGAAGGGAAGTGGGCTGTTGTGCACCCAAAGCGCTGGTCACCGATGAATGCACAGAGGAAGAAATGTTGTTCCTGCTCTCCAGAGACTAGTCACCCTGATAGAGAAAGAGATGTGTATGCACATATCAGCACTTCAAGGTAGAACTTAATGGCTAATATTACCGGGTCACAAACAGCAGGTTGCGAGTATACTGGGGAGGGAGAGAGAAATTGTGCCAAGAAATTCCGAGAAGGCTTCCTGGGAAAGAAGAAATCTGATCTGGGCCACCTGTCTGGAGATGTTTCTTTTACCAACATGCTGGCCTTTGTTTTGTTTTTTTTTTTTGTAAGCCTCAGCTAAATTTAACATATTATGTTCTTGGTCACCTCAAGGATAGTTTATGTCTGAAATTAATGTCTGAAATTAATGCAGAGATATAATCTTTGAAAGTTAATCAACTTACCATAATTTCTGTTTTTATTTTAATGTCTCCAGAAATGCATAATCTTGTGTTTTAAACCAAAACTATATGTAGTCTATCAAATTAAAATTCATGAAGTAAAACATTCTGAAACAGTAACAAACATGAGGCAATTTAAAAGAAGCAAGACCCGTTATATATTTTTCTAAACAAGTTAAAGTGTCAGGTTGCATTCTATAAAGAAAGTTTTTCTATTCCAATTACGCAGGAAAAAAATGACAGATGAGCCTTTTTTTTATTTTTAAACCTCAACACAAAAGGTAATGTACTGTTCTTTCAGTGGGAGAAAATTAGTTATAATGAACTTGAGTGGAAGTGAAGTGAGACTATTTTAATTATAGATCTTAGTAAAAAAAAATCCAAAGAACGTGATCAGAATGTTCACAAAAGAGGCAAAACAAGTGACAAAAGTCATGTAAAAAGTTGAGAGCAATAGAGAAGTGGAGGAAAACAAGATTTTTTTGGTCCTTGTTGAAGGCAGCAAAGAATTAAAAAGAGTAAATCCACTGGTAGGCATTTGAAATGGTCATTTTCTGTAGCCATGGTGGGACTGTAAAGTGGTGTAATCCCTGGGGATTAATCTGCTGGTGCGCGAGCATATCAAGAACCCCAAACATTTATAACCCTTCACCCAGTAATTCCACATCTGGGAAAAAAAATCTGTCCTAAGGACATAACTTGAAATAAGGACAAAGATATATGCCTAAAGACATTTAATGCAGAATTATTTAGAGTAAAAATGAAAATATAAATATTCAATAATAGGGGATTAAATATTACATTATAATATATCCATATCATGTAATAATCTGGCCATTATGAAAAACATCTTGAAAGCTTAATGATACTGGAAAATTCTGATAAATATACAAATAGCACAATAACAACTATAAAAATTTTTAATAGAAAAGTCTGGAAAGTCCTTATTTTACCAATTCATTTGGTGAAATGCAATAATATGAAATACTGCTGCAATGTTAAAAATGACATAAATTATGATTTTATATATATCATAAGCAATGTAACAAAAATAACACTGCATTTTATTGTAATACAAACTTATAGATGGGGTAAGAAAAAATGGATATTGCTTCTCATATTTGTATTTTACTTATTCTTTACTGTGTACATAGGTCCATGATGCCTATATGTTAGAGACAGGACCAATATGAACTTTTTTTTTTAAGATTTTATTTATCTTTAGAGGGAAAGGGAAGGAGAGAGGGAGAGAAACATCAGTGTATGGTTGCCTTTCATGCATCCCCTGCTGGGAACTGGCCTGCAACCCAGGCATGTGCCCTGACTGGGAATAGAACTGCGATTGTCTGGTTCGCAGGCCCACACTCAATCCACTGAGCTACACCAGGCAGGGCTTGAACTCTTTTGTATTCTCCAGTTTTCTTTCCTGGAAGAGGAGGAGAACTGAAAACCAGCTAGTGCTGGGGATGTATGAGATATCTCAAACACTCAGACCGCCTTACAATGGGCACATTCCTAAACTGATTGTACTCAGTACCTACTGATCGTTTAATCTGAGTGTTGCCTGCTTTGTGCTTTGGTGCCCGTATTTGGAGGGGATGCTGGAGAAATAGGAAGAAACAGCTATTAAAAAAATCTGGGAGGAAATGTCCACATTAATAGTTGAGTTAGCTGTGGCAGTTGGAAAATACATTGTTTTTGTATCTTCTAAATTTTCTATAGTGAGTGCACGTGATGTTTATGATAAAAATGATAGTAATCATGGGCCCCAAGTCTGCCCCGGGAGACCAGGCGCTTTTATTCACTTCATAGCTGAGACCTCAGCTTTGCCGTGGAGCCTTGTAGACAGCTGACAATCCTGGGCTTGGCCGTGTCCTTTCAGACCTTTCTCTTGGGGAGGCAAGGGCTGCTTCAACTTATCTAAGCTGTCTGCTGGCACAGGGTTCTTGAAGAAGTCCGAACAGGATGGCAGTAGTTGAAAGGCAAGGCAAGACAGCCTATGGCAGCCATTATTGAGACATCTCATGTTTCTCATTGTGGTCAGGCAGCAGGCTGCCCCTGCTCTGGCCTTGTGACGGAGCAGGGACGTCAGCTCTGTGCTCACAATACGCATGTGCTGTTAGGTGTCCATGCTGTGGAAGAGGACGACTTTGCAGCAGGTCGGCCCTCGTACCCAGAGAGCGTCAGCACGTCTGCAACAGTTAATGCTCTAGAAGAGCTCTGACGCCCACCAGCTGGTGAAGTCTGGGCCAGCTGTGAGCAGGCTGTGCCCCGAAGGGAGCTCACAACAGTCCTGGAGCTGTGACAGGGTTAGAGGCTGACTGGAGGGGGCATCAGCCCCCTAGTCTAGAGTCTAATTGTGATGCTTCTCTAACTGACATCAGCAAATTTGCTTGATAGGACTGGTTTTATTCAATCTGTTGATTTGTCCACTTATAATAATAGTGACAGTTCTTCAGCTATGCCAGGTTCTTCATCTACAGGATTTCATTTGATCCAATCTTTTGCTACTATCCTTTGAGGTTGGTATCATTTTCCTCATTTCATAGATAAGGAAACTGACCTAAGTCTCTACCCAGTTACAGGAGAGCAGATCCAGGATTCAAACTCAAGTCCCTGTAACTATGAAGCCCAACGTGCTCATAACCAGTACACAGACGTTTCCCAATATTAGCCTGTTAGTATCAACATCACTGTCTTCACCAAGCTCATGGACCAATCATACTCCATTTATTCAATATTTTTCTTTGTTAGCTTATTTGATGGGTACAGCATCTGGGTTTAATGTGCAGGTTGTGTGTTTTCAAACACACAACATGTAATTTCAAAAAAAACCCCATGTAATTTTAAAGGGTTTTTGTCCCTGTTCCTCTTCAGATGCTTCCAGAACTGGAGGTCCCACATTTTGGGAAACTACATTATAGTTCTTTAGGCGGGACCCAAAGTGCTAACAGGTCACTGAGTAGTGATGTTGCCTTTCTGCCTTTGTTAGAACCTGACTCCGATTGCCTCTTTGATGTGTCTATCCCAGGGCCAATGGTTGCTGAAAGGAGCAACATCCCTTCCTCTGGGCTTCCATTCAGAGCTGGGGTGCCAACATCCCCCTCTCCCAGGCACACACAATGCTACACCAGCTCCCCAGGCTGCGGATCATGTGTGCCAGGCATTTCAAGACAATAACAGTGGGTTTGGCTCTTTCACTAGTGGCTCACAAAGTTCCTTTGTAATGTAATTTGAAGTTTCAGTGTTGGGGAGGAGATCGGGAATGTCCTGAGACCACTGTTTTGTTTACAGAGTGTGACCTGCCAGATGGCTCAATGCTGTTAGTCATGTGCTTGGCCAGAGCCCATGCAATTTTTATCTGGTAGAGAGTCTCTTAGGGAAAAAATTAATATCATGTCATCTGTGCTATAAATGGGTGACACTTCCACCATGGAGGTGCTCTCTACAGGCAGCCCGAGAACACCTTAGAAAGCAGCAAACTTGCCTCATATGCAGTAGACTGAACTAGGAGTCAGTGCGCCTTAGTTCTCCTTCCAGTTCTGCCAGCTGTGGCTACTGAAAAGTTCCATCTTGCCTGGGCCCCCGTTTAGTCTTCTAGAGCAATGCCACCCTCGAGGGCTGCTCAGGCACACCGAGGGCGTGAAAGCACATGGCTCTTTCTGCTGACATAGCTACTGTGGCACATCCACACATAACACAAGGCATCAGAGCAATGAACTTCTTACTTTCCCAGGCTCTCAGATACTCTGACTCTGGCAAGGTGGAAGGTGGACAGAGGCTTCTGGACATACCCCATGGGCTTGTTGGGTGTGCTGAGTAAAGAAGATTGATGGCAGCATCTTTTGTTTCTATTAAGCTTTAGAAACCTGTTTGTGAGTCATGGGTTTGGTAGCCTCACTGAGGCAGAAGTGGAAGAGAGGAATGAAAGAGTCTGAGAATCCAGTCATTCTCACTCCAAGGAACCAGTGTGGCTAGGAAGTACCAATAACAGCATCAGGGATAACCACCCAATTACTTGGCCCCTGGTCCAAAAAAATCCCAAAAGTGCTGAAAAACAGGGCAATTAGATGCAATTACTGCAAGACTCTATTCTGAGGAGAGGGCAGTGAGGCAGTCATCTGACCTTCATATGTGGTCATTCCGTCTGGAGAGACTGGACTCTGGTACGATACTCACCTTGAACAGACCACAGATTAGGCAGTGATGGTATTTCTAATCACTGCTATGATTTTTCTCGTACTAGCTCTGTGAAAAACATTTTAAATAGAGAAATTACTTATCTCAAATCCTCATTAGGATGCTGTGGGGTGGAGAGCATGACTTCCATTTTACTGATGAGGAAACAGGGGTGAGAAGGTTCAGCTGTGTCCTCGAGGCTGGCTGCTTAATAAATGGCAGAGCAAGAAATTCAGATTTTGGTTTAACTCCAGAACCCAAGCTCATTGTTATTTGCTTCTTTTCTCTTCACTCAGTGATTCTTGTTGAGGTGTTGAGGTTTAAAAACCCATTTTTTATTGACTCAAATGCTGAGCCTGACAGACTATTAAGAGATGTAAGAAAAAATATGTCACTGTATAAGAAATTTGAAGTTTATTACATCAGTTATCATCCAAATAGGTTTTGGAAATCACTCATATAATTAGCCATTATGATTATTAGTCAGTTCTTTCTGTGGAAACAACTCTATCTTATTACTCAAAATAGACACTCATTTATGTGCTATTTCTGCACAGTCTAGACGTCAGCTCCTGACAGTTCTGACAACAGAGGAAGGGATCCTGCTCTTTTAGTGGGACATCTACTGGTTATACCGAGTCCTGTCCTACAAATGCTCATCATGGACCCCCTCAGACTCAGCACTCATCAATTTCAGAGCTGCAGAGCAGGGTCCACAAACTGAGCTACGCACTAGAATTGCCTGGGAGTGACTGTTTGTACACAGAACATCAGAATCTCTGGGGGCGAGACCCAAAGTATCAGGGTTCCTAAAATTCCCCAGGTGTCTCCAAAGGACATGCATGTTTGAACACCTCTTACTCTTAGTGTAAACAGTTGCAAGTGTTTCTGGATGAAGACTCACAAAATCCTGTCTTCATAGGAACGCCAGAACATGAAACAGATCTTAAATCTGATGCCTGGGCCCCATTCTTACCAGATATTTTGTTAAATGACTCCAGGAGGGGGTGGCTCAAACATCAGTATTTTCAGAAAGACCCTTAGGTCACTCTCATATGCAAGTAGGTTTCAACCCATTGATTCATACCTACTACTCTCAGGAGGAGGCTTGAAGCCCAAGTTTATTGTGTTTATGCTACATTAGTTTCTAGTAATGCTTTTCACCAGATACAGTCCTGATTCTAACATTAAGAGATGAGTAATAAAATCTCATTTTAAATAAGATTCTTCCAGCAGCATAGGTTTGAACAAAAATTGACACTAGCAGTTCTTGGAGAAGTGGAATAGGGGGTATTTGTGGGGGAGGTGAAGGTCAGTGTAGTTAACCTATTTGGCCTTGTTTCCTACAATTTGAATTCCTTCTTAGATGGAGGATTTACAACAACAAGAAATCAATAACCATATCACTTTATATTGGAACAATGAAAATACCGAGGCCACTTAATGTAAAACAACCATGCTTATATGAACTGTTCAATAGAAAGTAGCAATTTGTAATTTGAATTTCTTCCCATTCTTTTGGCCCAAAGGTAATGCTTTCTACTTTTATCATGTGTACCTTGCTGGTTTATATTTCCTCTCTCTCTCCAAACTGTAATAGTGCTGAGTCCAAGGTGGCCCCTTGAGCATGATGAGAAAAAACTTTCCTAATGACTCAGATTTCTAAATTAAACCTAAAATGTTCACTGCAGAGATGCCAGGCACCCATTATGCATCACTGTTACAGGGACAATAATATAATTCAGATAGAAATTACCTTTGCAAACGGCAATCAATTGTTGCTACTACTTTTTGCTTTCTTGACTATCTGATCAGTGGGCTGTGAAAAAGTGCTTTTACCTGATTACTTACACTGTTGATAATCATTGTGGTTTTTGGCAAAGCTAAGGCATTATTTCACAGACCTGCATTGCAATGGGGAATGGGTGTAACTTTAAAATACAGCCAAAGTTCCTGTGGCTTTAACTGACACCAAGGAATGTACAAACTCAAGCACATATCTTATGAGCCTTTATTCTTTTATGGTGGTTTGCCACTGGCCAGTCCACACACAGGGACAGGGTAAGTAAATGCGGGGCCACGGATGTCGTATGTTCCCCTACAGCTCAAGGAGAATCCCTGCTGTGTGGGAACAACCTATGTGTCTCATGTGATGCCCAAGACACATGCCCTTCTACTGGGAACTTGGCTCTACAAGGAAGGTGACATTTAACAATATGTGTATGTTTCACTGTGCTATCTTCCAAGGGCAGAGAGATCGACTATTGTAGGCCCAATGTTTTATTTGGACCCAAATTGTTGATAAAGAAGTAAGAACAGAGACCTGTTAAACAATAGATAACTTTTTGGAAGTGACGGTGAAAGAATAAATGATGGATGAAAGCAGAAAAGGCTATATTAAATGATTGCTTTTCAGTCTTTTTACCAACCCCCATCCTTGATTTAAAATTTTTTTTAACATTTACAACAAATCAGTTATGCCATGGTTGAATGCTCTTGGGAAAAAAATGTCTCTGATTAGTCCAAAACTATCTCAGCAGGCAACCCGGGGACTAGACATGGTTTAATTTCTTAAAAAAAAAAAATCTCTATCAATAAGGGTGCCAGTTATAAAGAGGAACACCTGTCTTACTAGAACCTAAACTAAGACTTCTAATTCCTTTCACATAAGTCATTGAACAGCTGTCAGATATGTGAACAAGCTTCGGACACTTGAGAACTGTGACTTTGAACCAGTGACCTGGAGGTCCTGGGTCCCTGTTAGCACTCTCCGGAGCCACCTGCCATGGCAGACTACACAGTCATTGTAGAAACAGCATCGCCCGGTTGTGTTTGAGATTCCACCAGCGTGTGTTCAGAAAATTATCCGTATTTCTCTAATTCAAGTAGCGCTTACTTCTGATTGCTTTTGGCCTCGATGCCGCCATTCTATTTAGTGACACCACCACCCACCAAGTAATTAAAGTTAGAAATTGTCAGAATTTTCTAGTCGGTAACCCTGGCTGGTCTACCTTTGCTGTGCCCTGTGAATCCTTCACCTGGTCCCATATTATCAGCTGACTTCAGGTTCCCCTCATCACATCATTGGGTAGCTAAGGAACCTCTGAGCTCATGTCATGGGTATGTATTCTTCACTTTGCTGCCACAATTTTATTTTAAATCAGAGGCCACATAATCTCATTGTGATGTCTAAGTTCTTCCTTGGTTCCTCAATTACATCTAAATGCCCTATGTTACTCGTCACCCAAATCATCAAACAACGCTGCAGCCGACTCTGCCTCCCAGACTCCTGCACCTGATTCCTCCCAGCGCCAGCTGTGCGGGGCGGCCTTTCCCTCCGATAGACAGAGGATGTACCACCTTTCCATGTTTATAGGCAGTTGCTTCTGCTGTTTCTTCTGCCTGTAATTCCTTTCCTCTTTTTCCTCACCTATCATAGTTCACTTGTCTTGCAAGGCCCATATCAGATGTTCAGAAGTCTTTTGTGCCTGAAGAGAGGTGGAATACTCCTTTTGTCCCTTTAATGCTTTATCGATGGTCACCCTCCTCCCTTGGGTCCACTCATTCCACAAACAGTTTTGTACTTACGTTGTTTTAGCATGGGTTTCCTGGGGTCCAGGGGTTTTATTCACCCTTATCTTCCCAATTTTTAGTACCTTGTCTATCTATAGTAGGTGCTCAATCAACGTCCTATTGAAATAGGATTACACAGTACCACCTATCTTCATGGTAGTCCATGGGAAGCACTGTAGACTGGACAATGGAGATTCCAGCCCAGGTCTTCCTCAGGTCAGCCATGGTGCGTTGCATGAGTTGATCCGTGTGCCCCTTGAGTGCCTTGTGAGCCTAAAAATTGAGGGACTAAGCTTAAAGGTGGACAACTAATTCCGTCCTGTGCCATCTGCTCAGGCTGACCTTTTCATTGATTCCCAGACCTTCCAGTCTCTCCCTTGCGCTGTCTAGACCTTCGCTCCAGTATGTGTATCATCAAAAGCCCTCCAAGGCCAGCTCCCTCTGCACCTTCTACTGCTGCCTGCCCTGCCTAGGACATTGAAATCGCTTTTCCCACTATTCAGCATTTTACTACATGCGGTTTTCTACTGTTTGCTAACTATTTGACTTGGTAAAATTCCAACCCTCTCCCCTACACCAGTTCAACTGAGATCTACTTGTAGCATAATGGCTCCAGCGGTGCCTCTCCTAGAGGCCCTGGCTCTGCCACTCCAGACACCTAAGGTTTAAAAGCTGCCTAAACTTCAACTATAAAGTGAGGAACATAATAGTGCCTCTTATGGTACATAGAAGGGAAAACGTATTAGAACTGCTTTCTGCTTTATAAATGTAAGTCTCAGCATGTGATAGCCATTAAGAACAGTTTTAATCAGAGCCTGTTGAAATGGATTTATCTTTTACCCAAAGCCTACATAAGTAATGATGGACTCTTTGAGGTCTTTATCATATTGCTGGATGATTGTGATGACTAGTTTGGCAAAAAGTAATGTCCTGCATGGTTCTTAGAACAGTTCTCCCGCCACGAATGTGAAACAGCCCAGGCCAGCACTAAAGTTGTGGTTTGTTCAGCAATGTCTTGTGGCCCCAAAGTGCCACAGGAGCTTATGAATTGTCCTAAAGCACACAGAATGTGTTCATTTGATGTTAACTAATAAACTCTGTGTATTTTTGGTGCCATCGTACTCAGACTACAAGGTCATTGAAATAAATCCGAGGCATTTCTCCTGAAAGATGTCTAGTGATTCCTCTGCCAAAAGGGAAAAATACAAAAAACCCCGAACCCCTCTCCCTTCAACTCAATAACCTCAGAAATATTTGTTTTAAAACCATTCCATTTTGCTTACTTTATTTCTTGTGTCTCATCCAGAAACTCTAAATTAACATGGCAAAAGTCCACACTTTGAATTTAGTAAAAACAGTATAATTCTTCTGTATCTTTCACAGACTTTGCTCGCTGGGCCAGAGCCCCGGCCCATTGGGACACAGCTGTACTCTGAACTCACACTGCTAGTTAACATTTCCACTTCTAGGCATTCATTTGGTTTATTTGTTCCAGAAAGTTTTCTGAACCTTGATTAAATATTTCACTGTGCTGTACCCACAGATCCATAACCTACTTCAGCGGCTGATTTTTTAAGACTGTGATTTAAAGAGCCAATGACCTATTGAGAAAGTGTCATCTTTTTACCACTGGATAATGAGGCCTGCCCTATACACAGTTTCAATGGAGATTAAGTTCTGTCTTTGACCCTAAATTCCCCCTTGTGGGGCTCTTTCTGTACATCCGGGGATCTAAACCTGTAGGTTTTATTCGGTGTCTCGTTCTAAAACTGGGTAGCTGTACTATAACTTTTATTAAGGCATCGATAGCTCATTATGCGCTGGCTCTTCACACCTGCAGCTTGTGTGACTAAAATTTTAAAATATTTTAAGACACTGAAGAATAAAATAAGGGTAGGGTAACCTGGGTAAATTTTATGGTAGCAGTGATTTGATCCTTACTTACCAAATTAAAATGATCTTGTTGAATCCATACTCACTATAGGCTTCTTTTGGGATGTCTCCCATGAAGAATGACCAGGAGTCAATGAGTTGTTCGTTGATACAGAGTTCACTGATTAAGATACATGTGGTACAGAGGGCATAAGCCTGCCCATAGGAAAACGGTTAAATGCCAGACCCTCACTGTACAGGATGTGAGGTGCTGAGAGCCAGGATAGCCCAGGAATGCAGCATTGGTGACTCAGTGTGCCGGTGTGATAGCCACCATGGCATCCCTGTGGGAAGTGAATGTTCTCTCTTTTTCACAGAAACAGAAACCGCTAGTCTTGCTCTGGTGACCTATGTCCCTCATTTCTCCTCTCTATGTCTCAACTTATCTATAAGATTCAGATTTCCCAGTTTCCTTCCTTACTTTGATCCCTACTGCATATTGGGACCATTTCTGTCCAGTTCACCAGAGGTGCTCCAGAGGTGCAGGGAAGCTTGCCTCTCATGGACAGTCAGGAAGGGGCAGTGAGACTGGCCAGAAAGCTCACCGAGCTGCATGCTGGGTTGCTCTGTTGACACCGAGCGGAGGCCAGACAAGCCTGCTCAAGGCCAGCACCCTGAATTAAAAAGGGTGGGTCCTGAGAGCTCACTGCTATGATGCACAGCTCTTCCGATCACTGGTTCTTCCAGTCATGTTAGTACTTGCTCCCCTACCTCTGCCCTCCTGTTCTCAGGCACACCCCTCCAACGACTGGGTCAAGCAGTG
The DNA here is from genome assembly GCF_021234435.1 of Artibeus jamaicensis. Taxonomy (NCBI): domain Eukaryota; kingdom Metazoa; phylum Chordata; class Mammalia; order Chiroptera; family Phyllostomidae; genus Artibeus; species Artibeus jamaicensis. Next base: position 11,760,248 of record NW_026522046.1, on the reverse strand, counting down.
AGCTCTGTGAAGTCCACAGACCTTTCTCAGGGATTAAAGGGCAGCCCATTCTGGGGCGGCTGTGGTGACTGGTGTGTTTTCCAGGAGAGCCATGCAGTAGAATCTGTCTAGTATTTTACGTTAACTGCTGAATGCATTCCCTATAGAATATTGGTAAGCTGAGGAAAAGGAAAGGCATGACACTTAATACATGTCATAACACCTTTAAGGATCGAGAAAAATGTACAAGTAGCTTGCACTGATTTGGAAGGGTTCCAGAAGTTATGTGCAATAACTTCTTACCTCTCAAAAGACTGTCAGAGAGCCTGGCCAGAGTTACACTACTGTATTTTTAGGAAACTTGGGAAATAGTGTTTCCTTCATCAGAATTTGAGCTACTTAAGGAGCCACTTGGTTATTTCTTCTCAGGAGTTTAATAACATCGTTCAGTAGAAGTTTTTGTGGTAATGGAACTGTTGTATAATTAGCCACTAGCCTCATGTGGCTGTCAAGAGCTCTAAAGTGTGGCGAGTATGACTGGGAACTGAATTTTAGTTCATTTGGCTTTAATAAGTTTGGGTAGCCCTGAGTGGCTACTGGCTGCTGTACTGGGCGTGGCAGGTCTGGAATTCTACTGCGTGGATTACTGGAAGCAGACTCAATCTCTGATGTGGAGTCGAACCGAAAACATCTCCCTTCTTCAGGACACTTACCAAATGTAGTTTTGCTCTGTGTTTTTCAAATGTTGAACATAATTTGTTTTCCATAATTTTAGATCTTCTGTTCATATGATACTTCAACAGAAAAACCTGATTCTGCATCTGGACTTACACAGTCATTCTTACTAGAACCATGTGTCAGGAACTCCAGGACTTAGGGGGAAAAATTCCCTTGACGATGCATAACTGTCCTGCAGTTTCCATAAATATACCTTTACAGATCCTCTCTGTCGTCCACAGAGCTTCTGAGATCATTTCCCAGAAAGAGTAGGAAACTGGATATTTCGTGAATATTTCCACTCTATCTTCACTGATGAGGGGGAGGAAATGAACAGTAGTTGCCATTAGAAGATGTCTGGGTTGGAACCCCAGTTCTGCGCCTTTGGGAAAATTATTTAAATCTTAATAACTTAAACTTTTTTCATTTATCAAATGAGAATGATAAGAATGCTCTGAGCTCTACATGACTTTCAGAGTTGAAGTGTAAGAATCTTTGACTTAAAACGTGTGTAAGTCTTCCAGAGCTACAGAGCACTACAAATGCCCATGGTTGTGGATACTGTGTTCATTTCAGCTGAGACAGGACTATTCCTATTGGCCTTTGCAGTATATTTTTCCATGCCTGAAACTAATCACTCAGCCACTGCCTGTGGTAGACAGAGACTCATCACTGAGTGTAGTTAGGATCTTAATCTACTGTATTACAGGCCTCATAATCATGAGCTAGCATTTAAGCGCCAGTCTGCATGGTATGGAGCTGATCTCTGCATAGTAGATTTGCTCAATGAAGCCAACGTTCTTGGGACAGGGGAAAACTTAGAGAGTTTCCACTCTCATACTCTACATTGGCTTGATGATATACCTGTTTTCTAAGATAGGGAGAAATCTTGGTTTTGGTCCTACCTATAAAACAGATTCACTGAATGACTTGACAAAGTCATTTAATCTACATGTAGATTCTCTAAAAGGGAGATTAAATTAGAGATAGAATGTTTTAAAATTTTTCTTTTATGTTCAGATTTGTTGGTATGCTTTTAAACCTCGTGAAGATAAGGGGCACACCTGATTCTTCACTGTTTCTGAAAGCCGTGTGCCTTAAATCAGTTGTTGAGAAGTATAGTACACGTACAGTGAGGTTGCTAATTTAACTCACTGCAGGCAGATGCACGTAGAAAATGCAGCTTATTTATTTTTCTGTAGCTCATTGAATCTTTCTTTTAAACTTTTAACCTGTTGGGGATTGATGAATGTATTCATTAGCCATTGCTGCATAAGAAATTACCCTAAAGTTTATCAGTTTAAAACAACAAGCATTTATTATCTAATAATTTCCAGGTCAGGAATCTGGTTGTGGCCTTTGGTTTAGAGCCTCTCAGAAGGCTGTGCTCAAGGTACTGAGGACAAGATCTTGGGTGAGCAGGTGTTCAAGATTTGTCGACACTGAGTGGCTTCTGGGATGTGGCTTTCAGTGCCCACACTGGAGAACTGGAACGCATTGGTTACTTTAGCTGGGTTGTATTTGAAGTCTAGGCTGAGGGACAATCTCCCAAGCCCCTATATGCCGTCGGGCAGGATTTAATTCTTGTGAACTGGTGGATTGAAAGCCTAAATTCTGCTCTGGCGGTTGGCCAGAAGCCTCCCCCTGTCCCTTGCTACACAGACCTCTCTGTGTGACAGCTGAGAGTACATAGCTTGTTTCATCCCAGCAAGCAAGGAGAGAGGAAGAGAGGGGAGCAAATCAGAAAGCAGAGTCTCTTTTACACCTGATCTCTAAAGTCACGTCTCAACACATTTGCTATTTTCTATTTGTGAGAAGCAAGTCACTAGGTCCAAATCATACTCAGTGAGGGTGGGTTATACAAGAACATGAACCAAGAGAAGTGGGAATTATTAGGAGCCATCTTAGAAACTGCCTACCCCAAGGAGAAAAAACCCAAAATTTAGCTGAGTTTGGCAATGTGGGTAACAGTACCTTTTGGGTAATCATTCACAATCTGATTTCTTTCTCTTCCTTCTGTGAGGCGGTTTTTGAGTATATGGGAAGAAGAAGGCCCACAGAGTGTGGGTGTGGGGAGGAGGCACCTGAGCCCCACCTCTCTCCTGCCCTGGTCCTCTCCTCTCGGCAGCGATGCCCCTGTTACGACGGGTGACTGCCTGCCCTGCTGCTCAACAGCTGAAGGTGGCAGCTGATGGACACGTGGTCTGTAATCTCTTGGTTCAGTTGGGCTTGACTGTCCTCTTGCTGATTTGGTGCCACTTCCATTCTTGTGACAAGCTGTTCCTCCCACCTGACCACCCAGTCCAGCAGGCGCCCCCGTGGCGCCGAGTAGTGCCCCTCTGGTAGGCTCTCTGGCCCATACCATCAGGTACGGCCTGCTTCCGTTCTCGGGGCGTGTGGAGATTCCTGGGCACTTGGATACTACATAAGGGCTGAGGGAGCCTCTGGGGGCTGAAATGAGCACACTCCCCCTTCCTGTACAGTTGCATTCTACGACCCATGTGCTTCTGATGCAGCTGTTCTGTGGCAGCTTGCTCCCAGTCCCAAATGCAACAAGGAGGCCAAAGCACCTCTCGATTTGGCTTTCCTACCACCCTGTATAAACTGCATTCTAGGATTTCATCCCAGTTTGGGGGGAAGGTGGGGTCGTGGGGAGGGCATGGTGCTCCATTGCATTCGTAGCCTCCTCCTCCTATGTTCTGTCCTGAGCTCTCCCTGCCAGAGGCACAAGGGACGATCCCCCCCCCCCCCACTCAGTTGGTTGGGCCTGGCTCTTACTATGTTAAATGAGATGAGTGAGGGCCACTTGGAGTATTCTCTTCTCTTTACCCAAAGCTTGGCTTTCATGACGATTGTCTTAATGAAGATTTGCAAAAGTCAGATTTGACTCGAAGATGATCAGTGGCCTCTTATTCTTTGCAGCAATAAGCCTTTTGGTTAAGCTGGGTTGCTGAAGCTGTGAAGGAACATAATTTAAGGGGGAAAGGGTAATCTGTCTTCTCAAAATGCCAAAAATACTATCCTCATTAGATGCATTTGTTTTTACAGCTGCAGTTGACTTTCTGGAGGGGCCAACAGCCCTGGCTTGGGGTTCGTGGCCCCCCCCGATTCTACTGGGACCAAGAGAGGCTAGAAATGGAGGAATTGTTTTTTTAAAAGAATGCTTTTCTAGTGGCATTTCTGTAAGTCCAGTATTTTCCTGCCTAAAGGAGTTGAGTGAATAATCCCACGTGCTGAGAGAGCTGAAAGGAATGTGTGTGTGTGGAGGCGGGGGTGGCAGGGAGGAGGTGCTTGAACAAGGACAGAAAGTGAAATGTAGCATGCAGGCGAAATAGAAAGAATAAAATGCCCATATCGGGAACAACATGGTTAAATACTTTTCTCTGGACCCTCCTAAGCAGCTGCACCCAGGAGGGAAGTTTGCCATGGAAACACAGGAAGTATCAGAGATCTGGGCAACAAGGGAAGCTTTTCTTGTAGCATTCAAAGTGGAAGTAGTTTCCTTCCCACCAAAACGCCCAGGGCTGTACAACACTCCTTTTTTTGCAGTGGCACCGGATGTAGAGACTGAGGTGCTATTTATGGCAGCCGGCAGCAGCCAGAGGTGGCAGTTTGCCGATTTTGTGGAGAAAGCAGCCTCTGACAAATGGAAGTGATGGGAAATTTGAATTAAAAGTGAGCTTTGAGTAATTGCAGATAGAGAGACTGCATTAAAAATTGTTGTGAAAAGTCTGGACCCAGGGGAATGGTCAGTTCGATGCAGATGGTGGGATTGACACTGGCAGAGAGGAACTCGGCATTGGGCAGTGGAAAGGAAGGGCTGCCTCGGAAAGTTAGAGGGACGACGTGTAAATCGGACCAGGGCAGAGATACGTGCCCCTTGGCCACCCGTGGCCAAGGGATTTAAAACATTTCTTTCTAATGAGGGATTGATTGTAAGTTATCGTCAGCACTATATTGAATTAAATATAAAGTAAACTGCAAATAACATCCAGCTTAAGTTATTGGAATGTAAATTATATATAGGTCTTTTTCCACAATGGGACTAGAGTCATTCTCAATACATTCTTTTTTAAAAATTTTTATTTATCTTTAGAGGGGAAGGGAAGGTGAGAGGGAGAGAAATATCAATGTATGGTTGCCTCTCGTGCGTCCCCTGCTGGGAACTGGCCTGCAACCCAGGCATGTGCCCTAGACTGGGAATCGAACCATGATCCTTTGTTTCACAGGCCTGCGCTCAATCCACTGAGCTACACCAGCCAGGGCTTCAATGCATTCTTTAAAACAAAGTTTTAATAAAATCTACAGTTAGATACCCTTACAACGTTCACATACATTTGCTTCACTGGGAGAATCTAAATAAAATTTGGGTATCCAGAGTGGGCAAACCAGGTGCACAGCTCTCCTTACAGAAAGCAACTAAATGAAGCTAATGCCCAGCAGTGTATACCATGATTTATAAAAGCAGAGGATGAAGGGAAAGGAGAGGGATGGGAAAGGCTGACTAGAAGTAAAATCAGACAAAGGGGAACACACAGAAAAGAGGGAGCATGTAAAGGGTCCTGTGATCAGGAGAGGCTGTGACACTGTGGACAGATCTGGGAAGAAGGAACCTGCATAAGTTTGCATGTGTTTTAACTTTTGGCTGGAGAAAGTGAGGGTGGGGGATGGTCGTAGAGGGAAAAATGGTGTCTGTTCTACATAGCGCCAAAGACCAATGTGCAAGCCCTCTGCAGAGAGGACTTGCTAGCAAAAGCAGAACCAAACAACTGTTTTTCTGTGGGATTCAAGTGGACTGGTGGAGGGGGCGGTCCTCCCAGTGATAAACTCAGTATTGTGCCTCTCCGACATCCCACGGGATTGCTGCCATAGTTTCATCAGAAGAGAGCATTTTTTGCTGGAACTCCTATAACTGAATTAGTGATGGGGCACTGCCTCAGGTAACTTCATTTTTTTCCCCATTTAATCAAAAGTGTGTGTGTGTATATATTTTTTCATTCAATATTTTATATTAGTTTCAGGTGTGCAGCATAGGGGTTAGACAGTCACGTACTTTACAAAGTGTTCCCGTTGATATTCCCAGTACCCACCTGGTACTATCCATAGTTATTACAACAGGTGACTTCTTGAGACCGTTCATCAGGGTCGGGTCTGCATCAGAAGAGGAAGCCTCAGGTGCACCTCACGTGGTGGTTCGTGTGTAAATGCTCATGAGACAACCTGAGAACTTCGCACGACAAGGTAAAAGCTCCTAGGGGACTACTCAAGAATGTGGGGACAAGTACTCCTGCTATTTTTATCACTATGTCCCTCCAAACAGCTTCTTGAAACATATCGTTGCTGTTTCAGAAGTTAAACTGCGGCTCAGCAAACTTAAGTGACGTGTTTACTGCATCAAAAGAAGTGTTGGAGCCAGGACTTAAACCCATGTTTACCTGTCTCCAGGGCTCATTCCTGTTACCACTTCTGTGAGTTCTGTTTCTACTGCCAACACCATCCCAGAAGCTGTTGAAACAAGAAGAAACTTAAAAAGGGCGGGTCTTTAAGTCATGTGCCAAATGTTAGACACTGACAATTCAGAGATGATGGCCAGGTCAACCAGACAGGTCAACAGAGTCCTGAAAACCATGTTCCAGGTGGAGACAGAAACCACCTCTGGTTAGAGGAGAAAGAAGCTTGTGTCTGGGTAAATTTACTGATGGTGGTTCTTACAATCTACTGTTTAGGCTCCATGTGTGTCAAAGGTGGGCCTTGGCTCACCAGGGGCTGTGTTGTCTTGGCCAAGTTGCTTAACCCTCCTGAATGTCATTTTCAGTCTATAAGATGAAGCATGTGAAAGCATCTGTTTTGCAGGATTGTGATCATTCCTCACAAATGCACAGTGTGGCGGATTGTATTTCAAAAGGTGACCACACTGATACACACATCCCAATCCCAAATGCATTGAAATTGTGACTGACAGCTTCCCCCTGGAAGCTGAGGTCTATATTTTCTCTGTTTGAATCCTGGCAGACTTGACTTCTCTGATCAATACATGTGGCAGAAGTGGTGCTCTGACCTCCAAGGCTCAGTTATGAAAAGGGTACAGCTAGCATCTGTTCCCTCTCTCAGGACACTTGCCCTTGGAAACCAGCCACCATGCTGTGAGGCGGCTCAGACTGACTAATGCAGCGCGAGCAACCAAGGCCCCAGCTGACAACCGTCACCAAACCTCAGACATGAGTGAATCAGCTTTCAGATAATTCCAGCTCCCAGCCTTTGAGTCTTCCTTCTGAGGCTCCAGACATCATAGAGCAGAAACCAGCTGTTCCCCCTGCACCCCATCCAAATTCCTGACCCACTACGAGGGAGCATGCTTCATTGCTGAATTTGGGGGTAATTTGTTATGCATCCATAGTAACAAACAGAGTTTGATACCATGTAAATAATACAAAAGAAATGCAAGATAGCTAGGGAATTTATGTAACGCATTTCCTGCTCATTAGTTTCATTTGCGTTGCTAGGCCAAGTGAACTCATTCAAGAGTCAGTGCTGGTATCTAACAACTTGGTGACCAGGTCGACAGTAAAATACAACCCAGGCATAGAGGCACAATGTTTATATTGGCAGATTAAACATGGTCCCTGGTCCCTTTCAGCCTTTGGTGGAACAAACAAACATTTGTATACTGGCCCGAAATAAATATTTTAGTTGAGTGCCCACCGATTTACTTTTAACTCGGTTCTGTTTATGAATAAGGAAAATCTAACAGGGGTGGCCAACCTTAGCTCTTGTATTTTAGGAGCTAATAATAATAAAACTTTATAGATGGTCTTACATGGGCTTTTTACATTCTTTATTCTCAAGTGGGGTTTGTTAATATATTTGTATAGGCTTAGCATAGAGGCCGACTGTGGCCATAGAACAGAATGGTCTGATGTGAGCTCGCTTCTGCTTGCAGCTGTTGAGATACATGATAGGGTACATATATAGCAAAGAAATGTGTATAACTGTGGATGAAACAAAGAAACTAGTGACCACTTTTGGCATCTGTGTTAATTGTTTTAAGACATACAGTTCTGGGATAGAACCTTGAGAGGGTCTGGGAAATGGGCAGGTGCCCAGATGCTCTGCAAATACTGGGCAACCATCCCACTCTTGGAGGAGAAAGAAATAATATAGGAGGGCTGGGCAGGCATTGAAAGGAATTCTGTAACTGCCAAGAACTCTGAAGGCCTACGATTTTACTCTCTTTGCAAGCTGGCAGGGCAGGCTGCCACAGATGCAAGGATACTGGTAGAAGGGTTGAGACTCCTGAGTCAGAGGCAAAGGGCAGTATTGTGACAATACTAAGAGCAATCAATACTTGTGACAATAATAAGAGCCAGAAGATCAGCATTTTTGCACCAGTCCCCAAGTCCCAAATCCCACAGGTTATCTTGAAGAGGGCAGATGATACCTGCAAACGGAATGGGTTTGTTACAGAAGAAGAACTCTGAAAATAGGGAACCCAAATTTTGCATAATGTGCAGTCAGCATGGTTGACCTTTACTAGAGAGAGAGAGAGAGAGAGAGTTCCCCTGTCCAGTGTAATAAAGACAATCTCCCATACTGTAAACAAACCTGCTCTTTGCTCTGGAAGGAGACGCAATGTCTCTATTTCAAGGCTGTTTTCTATGTGAATATCCTTAAAAAGATGGTTCAGAGCAAAGGGCAGCCAGCATCTGTTCACAGGATGTGCAGAAACATTGAGAGATCCATGGAAAATTGTCTCCTAGCAATAATCCTCAATCTTCAGAGCAGGGATTTCCAACCTTTTTTATCTCACAGCACACATAAACTAATTACTGAAATTCAGTGACACACCAAAAAATATATTTTAGTGGACCTAATAAACAACAATAGGTATAATTTTGATTCACTGACAGTTATTGTTGTGTTGGCTGTTGTCATTTTCTGACAATCTAAGGCAAAAGAGGTCAGTGCTCCGACTAAATAGTCAGGTATTGTGTGTTTTAAAAATTCTTTAGGATAGCTAAAGAAATCACAAGACAACTATTATGGTTTGGCCAGGGGTTGAAGGTCAATGACACCTGTACACATCAGGGAAAGTAGAGATAAATGTGCGCCTGAACTTGAATTTGAATATTTTCCTCTCCAGACTAAACTTCAGGGTGGTCCCCATCACTAGGGTAGCAAAGGCAACTTAAAAAATAATGTATTTTTCCTTTAGTTCAAGTGCATCTGCCATTTCATATTGCGTTGGGGAGCTGGTGATCATCGAGATCTCTGAGCAGCACAAGTTACAGTGATGCTGTGAAATAACAAGTACAGGTTTATTCTTTCCAGTTGGTGGAGGAGGAAATTTACTCTGTGGCTGGTGCGAGGGAGAACAATCTAGAGTGACAGGTTGGTAGCGGCAAATGCAGAAAGATAGTAAGAAAAGCTGAGCTCCCCAGACCTGCCTAAAAGAGCCAAGTGCCTCATGGGGCCTCAGCTGCTTTGGGTTAGAAAGGATGTTGATCACTTACTGTTGGCTTTGAACTTCATTCTCTACCCTTTCAGCGCTCTGCTAATTGCTGTACCCCTTGTGAAAAAGAAATGAGACAAACTGTTTATTGGCAGGAAAGGTTTTTTCCCCCTCCAACTCTTGCTGGAAAAAAACAAAAACAAAATTTTTTTAAAAAGCCCTCCTTAACAAATGAACAGCATCCAGGATGCAGATGACCAAAGAAAAAAGTTAGGGAACTGAAAGATAAATAATAATGATCTAATCTGAACAGCAAAGAAAAAAATTTTAATGGATAGAGCCTTAAAGACATCAGAGATAATAGCAACCAACATGGCTAACATTTTTGTCATTTGAGTTTCAGAAGAAAAGGGAAAAGAAAAAGCATTTAAAGAAATAATGATTGAAAACTTCTCAAACTTCGTGAGAGATATACATTTACAGTTTTAAGAAGCTTAGTAAAACCAGAATAGGATAAACACAAAGAAAACTGACCTCAACACATTATAATCAAATTGTTGAAAACCAAAAATAGAAAAAAAATCTTGAGATAACGCAAATGTAACACATTTCCTAAATGTAATTTAGGAGAACAATAATTTGAATTATTGACAATTCTCTTCTGAGATCACAGAGGTCAGAACATAGAGGAACTCTCTTTTAAAGCCCTGAAAAAAAAACTGTTAAGAATTTTACATATGAAAATACTGTCTCAGGAAGGCAGGCAAAATTAGGAATTTATTACTAGCAGACCTGTTCTAAGAGAAATACTAAAGGGAGTTAATTAGGCCGAAGGGAAAGTTGAAACTTTAGGAATGAAAGGACAGTACAAATGGTAAATATCAAATACTACATTTCTTCTCTTAGTTCTTTAAATTATAACAGCTTACAACAAATAGTATAACTTCACTGGGGTTTTCAATATATACAAACGTAAAGCATTATGATAGCCACAACAGAAAAGGGAGAAAGAAGGTCATGGGACATATGATTATAAGGTTTCTAGATTTTACTTGTAGTGATAAAATATTAAATCAAAATAGAGTATAAAAATGAGATACATATTTTGTCATTCCTGGGGCAACAGTGAAAAATATTGTACAAAAGGACATAGCCAAAACACCAAAACAAGTTCAAATGGAATACTAAAAATATTTTAAACAACCAAATAAAATTTTTAGAACTGCAAAATAGGGATAATGAAATTGACAGCCAGTACCTGGTTTAATCAACTGATTAAAGACAAAGAAAAAAATGATCATTTGAAATTGAGGTATAAGAAAATTGCCCAGAATGAATCAGAGTGATAAAGCATTCAATTGTCTTGCTAAGGGGAAGGAAATGTTTTCTGAAAGACTTAAAAGTTACTTCTAGCCCTGGCTGGTGTGGCTCAGTGAATTGAGTGCTTGTCCTGCAAACCAAAGGGTTGCTGGTTCCATTCCCAATTAGGGCACTTACCTGGGCTGCAGGCCAGGTCCTCAGTTGAGGGCATGCAAGAGACGACCACATTGATGTTTCTCTTCCTCTCTTTCTCCTTCCCATCTCTTTGCTCTAAAAATAAATAAATAAAATCTTTAACTTAGATGTAATTTTTATTTATTTTTTAAACAGTTGATGAATAATATAATCATTTGTCAGTTCTATTCAGTTTTATATGCATCAGTTTTCTCTTCACATTAAAAAAAGATGTAAGACATTTGTTGATGACTGTGAATTTGGACCTTCTGCCTGGGATGAGGTTTTCCTCTTCACGCATTTTTTTCACTCACATGCACTAGAAAATGCTAAAATGCCATTGGTGTTTTGGGGTCCTCTCAAAATAAAATTTTGCTGTAGAGCTTTCCAAGGTGCCCTCGTTCTTATGGGCACAAATATCCATGGTCACTAATTTGAGGAAAGTGATTCTATAATTTCTGCATCTACTGGTTGTGAATTGCGAAATTTCTTGGCAACACTTTAACTTCATTCAGTAACTCAAAGGACATGAGTCATGGGGCTGAATGTGGAGTCCAGCCAGATCTTGGTGGGATTCCAGAATCCCGTTCACCTCTTGCTTTCTTAGGGCAGCTGCCTGCTGGGAAGCAGCAGGGGAGCCCTGGGTCCGGAGAGCTTCCTGTGGATCTGGGGAGGGGCTGTTCTTAAAAGGCCACTGGAAAAAGAGTTTGGCAGCTATAGGGACTTGCTGACTTCAGAGAGTAAGTATTAAGGTTACCCAGTGTTAGCAGGTTACATGGGAGTCAAACAAGAATAGATTTTGGAATGAAAAATACAACAACATTACCATTTGTTCTGAAAAACACTATCCTACCCTTTGTTAACAACCTTCAAGAGCAGGCAATATTATCCACATGTGACTGATGAGGGGACTGAGGATCGAGGAAACGTAAAGTCAAACTTCCATGACAGATCTCCCTAGCTCCAAGACTTTCTTTTACCTATTCAAGTGTTTACAATATGCACACATATTCCTATAGAAGCCTTTAAATTATACCCATAATGAAAACCAGCCTAGTTTGAAGGAGACATAACACGGGTCCAACCATGGTATATGTCATAGGTTCACTTTGATGGAACGTCTTCCTTACGGCCCTATTACCTAGTGAAGGGAGTCTGTGGCCAGCTTCAGGGAGTAGTTAGGTTATACTCATTAACCTTTTAGGTAGTTAGACTTGTTAGTTGAGTTTTGTGTGTAGGCCTATTCTTGGCTTATCCATTTTCTACAGACCCTCACACACACATGCGCATGCACAGTGTATCACTATTTCAGATTCTGTGAAGTTAAATGAATTTCTAGGTAGCTGAGATTCATTACCTACTCACCCAGAGCCCTAGCAAGAGCATGTCAGTAGATTATAAAACTACCATCCTCCTCCAGAGAAAACCAAGCCCTCTGGAGCTTAGTAGTTAGTGGGTCAGGTCCTGGGAAAGCTTTACGCACATAGAACAGGGAGATTCTGAAAGGCCATCTTTGCAATATAACCCAGTCTACTAGACAAATATTTGTTGACTGAGTCCTATGTGTCAGGTAATGCATCAAACTCTGGTTGCACAAAAATGAGGAAGTCCAAGTCCATGACTTCTCAGCTCTCCCCATTCCATCAGAAAGAAGAACCTGAAGCAAAACAGTGGAGTGGGGAGACCGAAGGAGAAAGCCAGGGAAAGCTGTAAGGAAACATAAGGGGTGGATTTAATGGTTGAGTTCGGCTTTACTAGGGTTACGAGAGCACAGGGCACTACAGCCAGAGGGAGGCATGTGGGCAGAACTGTGCCAGTGAACTGTGCTCCCGAGCCAGTGAGAAGCAGCGTGCGACTTGAGCTCTGGAGAGTAGTGGGGTGGAAATGTGGAAGGGGAGGCTGGCAAGGTTCAGAGGGCTGCAGCACAAGAAGCATGGCTTTATCCTGCTGGCTACAGTTAGGGTGGCCATGAAGTCTATTGTCCACAGTGGGACACTTGTGAGAATAAAAGAAGGTGCTAAAAATCATTGCAATTTATTGTTTTGGATATTTATTGACCATCAAATTAATTCCATTAAGCCTTTTGAAGATGAAATTCTTTCTAAATCATAAAATCATTTCTCTTGTATATTAAAACAAAAATAAAAACTTCAGTAGACAATAAAAATGAGTAAAGTAGTTATATTTTTGATGTATAGTCACATGTTTTAATTTGGTTATTTATATATTTACTACCATTCATTAGCATTTTTCTGAAGAATATATTTCAGTATGAGCTTAGTTTTCATGTTTTAATAAAACAGTGTGTTTCAAGTTCTATTTTATGGTACATAGATTAGAATAGTTGATACCTCCAGTGAACTCTTCCACTTTTTTATTTGAGAAAATAGTGTCCCTAAATGCCTTGAGGAATGTTCAAAACAAATTATGCTAAAGAGAATATTCTCAATTCAGTTTTTTCATACTGAAATGAGTAAACATCTCAGGCTGTTTTCTCCACTCTATTCAGTGTACCTTTCTTTAACAAATATTTTTATAAGACAAGACTCATCAAATAAATTGTCTCTGTTTATGATGTTTTTGAATTTTTGCCAAATATAAATACTGCAAAATTACAGGCTTTCTCAATTTCATTTCACTCCAGAATAGGATACTATAAATTTATCCAATAAAAACAGTAGTGCTATTAAATGATTCTCTCTGCACGTATTCTAAAGAATAATTATAGAATTTCAAAACTGAATCTGTGTACTCATTTTTAAAAAATGTATAATTAGGGAGGGGGAAGGGAGGTTGAAAGAGAGGAAGAGAAACGCTAATGTGTGGTTGCCTCTCACACATCCGCAACTGGGCACCTGGCCCACAACCCAGGCAAGTGCCCTGACCAGGAATCATATTAGCAACCTTTTGGTTTGCAGGCCAGCAGTCAATCCATTGAGCCACACCAACCAGGCTGAATGTGTATGCTCTTCCAACCCTTGTCATTTCATTTGCTGAGTTCTCCTTTTGCTTTAGAGGAATAAGTTTCTATGTCTAGCTTGTTGTAAGCTTTGTTTTTAGTAATCAAAAGTCATTAAAAGTTCAAAAACTAATGTTTTTGACATTTCATCCATTGAGTACTTTGATTAAATATTCTCAATTCTAGCCCTGACCAGTGTAGCTCAGTTGGTTGGGCATTGCCCTGCAAAGCGTAAAGTTCACTGGTTTGATTCCAGCTCAGGGCACATGCTTGGGTTGCAGGTTGGGCCTGGCACATACAGATATGAGAGGCAACTGACCACGTTCTCACACATGCAGCATCAATGTTTCTCTTCCTGTCTTCCTCCCTCTCTTCCCCTCTCTCTAAGAATGGATGAGTAAAATCTTTTTAAATAAAGAAATATTCTCAGCTAATTTTAAATAAAATGCAAACAACATTTAGAGGACTTGTTTATATTTAATTGTTAAGCACTTAAGTTGATAGAAAGATTTGAGCCTCTGAAAAAAAATTTTATAATATTTAATTTATTGTAGGCAGCAAAATGAGAATGTACTTATCACTATGATGCATGTTTTTTTTATCTTTAGTATCAACTTCATAATAAATTTTACGTGGCTAAACCATTTTAACTACATACTATAAATATACACTATAAGTATACACATAGTATGTGTATGTAAGGAGATGTGAATTTTGAGAAATACAGGTCTCAAATACTTTTGTACTATTTTGAATAGAAGAATCATAGCTTGTTTTGATAAACATATGAATTACATGTGTACCACAACCAGTTCTAAGTAAAATTTTGCATAGCTTCTATTTTCAAAAATATTTCTTCAGGTTCTTATATTTTTATTATGATATAGGGATCCATTAAAATGTCTCATTGTTTTTCCATAAAAGCAAATAATTATTTCTAATATTTAAAATTTTAACTGAATTTACAATAACATTCACAAAAATATTGGATGTTTTGACTATGTCACAATGGACTAACTTAAGTCAAGGAAAGCAATTGAACCATTTTTGAGTTAACTGATTTTTTATTTAAAGCTGAAGTCTCTGATGTTAAACTGGTACCATTTAACTGTTTAAAGTTTTTCTCCTGTTAATGGGCATAGCATACTGACACTGTCGCTTTATTTTTATACTTGCACAAGAGAACTTGGCGTAAAAGGGCAGTGTAATTTACAAGAGCCATTTGATCTAAATGAAAAATCATGCTTTCTGGTGTGATACAGAAACTCACCTAAGGCTGCCTGTATGGAAGGACCATGTCTGGGCAAAATCTTTTATCAGCTTTTGCAGGAGCTGCTGGTGTTTCTACAGAAGTTTTGTGACCTGATGTCTTCTCAGTTCCTTGTGGCTGGTAATGTCACACAGAGGATGGTATTCTCAGCAGATGTCTGGCTTGAGTTTCTTTTTAGTCATAAACTTTGTTGAGAAATTCATCTTCTCAAATTTTTCATTAAGCTTGAATTTTGTTTTTTTTTGTTTAGCTGCTGAGAGAGCTAAATGACTTATTGCAAAATGAAAGTATATTAACAATAAAATGTATAGTAATAGGTTTATATTATACAGTTAATAAGCTTTTGTAATAAGAACATTGAGACTGTTCTGTACACGCTTTTTAGCAGAAGTGCTCAGTCTCTATTTCCCACATGTATTTTTACTCATATTTAACTTACAATTTTCATGTTTCCACCTGACTTCCCAGTGCTCAGACTGGTGACGTCCTAAACCTTGAAGGCAGTGCCACTGGACTGGAAGGAGTTAGCTGACTCTACCCAAATGTGTCAGAGTGTACTTCAATTTTTGTGTGAATAACACTGTGTGTTGTCCTTGAAAGGGAGCTGTCGCTTAAGTTGGGTCTTGAAGGCGCTGGGAAGAGAGAGTTGAATTATCACTGGTTCTTTGTCAGATTTAATTAAATGCCAAAGAAAATCTATTCATTGCACACACCTCTCACACACTACCAGAAGAATCTATGGCAGGAGCTGGAAGTATAATGTGGAGGTCCATTAAAAACAGCATGGTTTATTTTCAGACAAATGTTAATATTACCACTTTGGTAAATAAAAAAAATCTAGAACAAGAGCTGGGACAAGAGACATAAACCAAGACCATCCTGGGCAAATGGGAACATATGGTCTCCTTAGCAGTTGGGTACTGCTGCAGGCTTGAAGCAAGAAAATTATATAATTAGATTTGTGCCTTATAGGGATAAATTTGGGCTCTGGAGGCAATGAGCAGTACAGATATGGTAGGAAGAGTTTGTAAAGATAACCATTTCAGAGATTTTGGCAATAATTAACCACCATCTGCTTATACAGACTTTGATATAGTCCACTTATTACATGGTCAGCATCATCGAAATCCTACAGAACAGAAATGTGACCCAGGCAGGAAAGTTTTAATAGGGGTTCAAAGTGAGGTGGCTGTAGAGTTAAGACTTCTAACAGAAGTGTGAGGGAAAAAAAGGTCTCTGTTGGAGATTGCTAATTGATACCCAATAACCACCATCTCCTTTCTTTTAATAGAATTCCTGATATGCACCTGGGCACATGTTTTCTCAAGTTGCCTTGCAGCTCAGTATGGCCGCATGTCTGAGCCCTGGCCAGCACATGCCGTCTGGAGTGTCAAGTGCAGTTCTGGGAGGTCTCCTCCTAGGAAGGGCGGAGGCTGCCTTCCTTCCCCTTCATTGCTTCCGGAACACGGAGATAATGGCAGAGCTCAGGTGCTGAGATGGTGGATCATTAAGAGAGAAAAAAAAGACATCAAAAGAGAAAGAATTCAGGCCTCTCCACATTGTAGCCATTCCACTGATCCTTGGAAAGCTTCCCTCCAAATTTTTTTCACATGAGGGAAAAAAAGAAGCTCTGACTTGTATCTTTGGCGGTGTTTAAGCCACTGTCATTTTGCGTTGTCTGTCACATCAGCTAAACTTGATTCTAAGTGAGGAGCTCACATAGTGTGATGTTCACTTATGAAAGAACAGCACACAAAACTTATCTGATCTTGATGAAACTCTTTTAGGAAACTAGGGCATCTGAAAAGCCCTTGACCGAGAAGAAACTGAGGTTCATACGTGATAAACAATTTGCTCAGGGCCACATAGCTAGATAGGGACAGGCCCAGTGCCTGCTTTCAGGCTGCCTCACTCCAGTTTCAGTGGCCTTGTTAAATGGGGAGTTGGCACAGCACTGATAAGATGAGAATTACTTAGGGGGAAGGGAGGCCATAAAGATTAACTCTACCCAGGACTAGCAGAAGGGAGGGGCAAAATATAATATATATGTATACATATGTATATATGTGTATATATGTGTATGTAAGTGTATATATGTGTATATATGTCTATATATGTTAAAGGGTATCCTTAAAGTGATAGTTCAGTGTCTTATCTGTTTCCCATGGCACTGAATAAAAAGGTACCTGTATTTTTATGGCTTATTTCAATATTTTCAAGTTCTAAAACAGTGTTATGCCAGTAGAGGCAAATAGGTATCTTAAACTGGAAAATTCTTAAGGGCGTTGAACTTCATGTATCATGAAGAGTATTATTTATTTTTAAGTGATCTTTTGTTAATAGGTACCTACTAGAGTAGCTGTCATTCTACATTTTTTACCTAGGAAGTGTGGGTGACAGATGTGAATCATCTGTTATCTGCGCCGGTATCACCCCCAAAGCCATGCTAATGCCTGTAGATCTGACAGTGGTGGGCTGGGGGATCTAAACCATCCAGTCCTTGTTCCATGGAGATTTTAGCTACCTCCTTTGCAGGCTCCAGTAACCTGAAAATACATGCTTGTTTATATGTGTATATCATCTGCTTTTTTAAAAAAATACCAATTTGATTAAACTATGAAGGTAATTCTCTACAACATGCAGACAATTATTTTCATAACCAGTAAAATTTATTTTGATGAACTTGTAAGTTCAAACTGAAGGGTTTGTCTGAAGGCAAAGTTCCCATGAACTTTAAGATAATTATGTGTTTTTAATATTTTGGAAGCCAAAGGGTGGAAAGGAACAAAAAAGAGAGATCTAGTGTTAAAGCGTTCTTAGTATTTTTTGGAGCGTGACAGGGTTTCTTCAAGGTTCTCTTAACATGTAATTTCAGAATGTGGCAACTGTGTCAATTTAGCAATCAGTGGCATAGAACACTCTATGGACTAACCTTCTAAGGTTCTGCCAGTTTTTGACCATGCCCGCAGATCATGGAAAAATGAGAATTTTCTCATCCTGGGAAACATGTAGGTAGGTTTGTATTGTAATCATTTTTTTTACATGTTGGAAAGAATATTTAAGTGGGCTGTACTACTGTGTCTCTTTATATAGAGACAATATATCTATATAGAGATAGAGACAATATATCTATATCTGAAATATATCTTGTTAGATATGCCATGTGTCATGTATTCTTTCTGTAAGGGAGTTTAGAAAGAGTTAAAAGTTCCTGCAGAGAAGTCCAGAGGCTATAGTTAATTATTAGCAAACCCTCATTTTATTAGTTGCTTTTTAAAGATTAAGCAAAATCACTCCTCATGTTTTCCTGTGATCAAAAGGCGTACAGACTTGGCACCTCGGAATGCTGATGGTGGCCTGCGGGGGAGACACGGCCAGGACTTCAATCTTATCACGTGCTTGTCGAGTGCACTCAAAGGTTACATTGTCAGCTTCACTGTCTGTTAGTATTAGCAACACAGGGCACTGCTCAGTCCCCAACATTCCCTAATTCTAAGTTTCCCGGCTGTTATAAACAACCCTGAGAACACAATGTTTCACTGCAGTTAGTGAGCTGAGGAAGTTACTCCTAGCCCTTTGACATTTCCCAGTGATGGCAATGAATGGCAATAATGGGAAATGGGTTATTTTTAAATTCTAGAGCAAAAGGCTTCACTAACCCTAAGAGACCAGACCTTGTACATAAAATGTTTTGAGGAAGCTGATTCCTGGAGGAGAAAAACCTTGGATTTATGACAGCTGTGGGACTAGTTACTTTCTAGTTCAACTGAACTCAGTCAGTAGCTTTATTGGAAATGCCACAGGCGTGCAAAGCTTGTTTTTATTCCCTATTAATCTTCAAGCTCTTGAGCATCTGCTGAGCATGGGCCTCTTTCAGACCAGAGGGTGTGCAGACACAGGACTGAAGTGATGTCCTTGTCACAGTAGGCTCAATGGTGGGCTTCTGGAGCTGCATCTGGTTGCTTGACCATGCTAAACATGTGCTCTAGGTGCCTGGACCCTTAGACCTGATGAAGGCTTGGGGGCTATAGTGGTATCGGGGCAGTCTCAGTGCTTACAGTAAACCACATGGCAGCATCTGGAAGAGGGAGAGGCTGCTGGCTTAGGAGGAGAGAAAGTCCCAGTTTGAGTCTGTTTCTTTCTACGAAGTTGAGCAGAAGTAGCATTTTCAGTTCTTTCCCTTCTCTCGTGATCTGATGTACAACTGTTTGTTCAGATGGTTGCAAAATGAACACAAAGAGTTCTAATAAAGGATTTTTTAGCTTTTTCCATGCCCCCCCCCAGATAAACAGCTAGATCATAGTAGGCTATTGGAAGATTCAAGATGATGACCACAATAATACTGCATTGTGGTCCTTAAGTGACAGGGGAGAAAGGGACAGGAAACCAGTGTGATGTGCGAACAACTTTGAGGTTGCCTATGACTGGTCCCAAAGAGGTGGACAGAGTTAGTGGGGAGGCTGAGCATCTTCATTCAGCGTTGTGAGCTGGAGTTGGGCTGTTTCTGCAGTTCTTTTGGCCACTTATGGGGCCGAGGGTTGTGATCTGTGAGTGCTATGCCAGGAAAACCTCTAGTCACGCAAAACCTGCATTCTTCTCCTTAATCTTCAGTAAGAGGTCATCTTTACCATGCCGATAGAAATATTTCAAAATGTCTGACGAGTGAGGGGCAAGCTTTGCCTGGTGTTGCTGTCAGGCTCACCCTGGAGCCTCTATACACCAAGCCCTATTCCCTTCAGCTTTTGCCGACACCTGCCTTGTCTTCATAGCTCATCATGTTCTCCTTTGTGCTCCTGAAACACTCATCGCATTGTTTCTTATTTGTCTCCCTCCTGTTGGACTGTGAGCTGGCTAAATTCAGGAGCTTTAATTTTACTTATCGTTGTATAAATTATAAATATATGGGAATGCCTAGCAGGGTTTAACACATAGTAGGTTTAGATAAGTGAATAGATTACAGCTGGAATATATTGGTTCAGAATAAGCATTGATATATTTTATCATTTTAGTTGTAGCACAATAGGCTTACCATAGAAAATTTGGAAAGCATAGATGAAAAGAATAAAATATCACTTTTTAGTCTACTACCCAGGATGACCAGTGCAAACATTTTGATATATATCCTGCCAAGATTTATTTCAGGTTTGTGACTATAGATTATATTTTTAATAGTATTATATAGCACTCTCCTTTAAGCAGCTTAAAAATGGCATTATACTGTGAATATTTT
This sequence comes from Artibeus jamaicensis, assembly GCF_021234435.1. Lineage (NCBI taxonomy): Eukaryota > Metazoa > Chordata > Mammalia > Chiroptera > Phyllostomidae > Artibeus > Artibeus jamaicensis. The sequence continues at coordinate 11,740,150 of NW_026522046.1, read as the reverse complement.
CCCATATCACACATTCTTGTACTACAGTGCTCTTAATGATTATAGAGTTCATTTGTATGAATGAAATTTATATGGCCATTCTTCTATTGGGTTGGCCAAAAAGCTTATTTGTTTTTTTCCATAAAATGGCTTTATTAGCATTTAGATGTCTTTAACTTCATTCAAAATAATTTTGTTAAATTGTATTGTTACAACTGTCATATCAGTATGCATTTAAAAAAAAACTTATGAAAACTGGCAAATTTTCATGTAGCCATTTTGATATTGAAGATGGAAGAAAATACACAACATTTTTGACATGGTATGTTTTATTTCAAGAAACACAAAAACACAACAGAAACATAAAAATGATTTGTGCAGTGTATGGAGAAGGTGCTGGGACTTACTGAATACATCAAAAGTGGTTTGCAAAGTTTAGTGCTGGAGATTTCTTGCAGGATATGCTCCATGTTTGGGGCAGACCAGTTGAAGGTTGACAGCAATCAAATCAAGACATTAACTGAGAACAATCAACATTATACTACATGGGTGGGAGATAGCCAACATACTCAAAATATTAAAATCAATAAATTTATTGGTGAAAGCGAAAAGTGTCTTTTGTTTTATGGAGAAAACTATGGACTTTTTGGCCAATCCAGTACTTCTGAGCATTCACCTGGTTTGCAATACTTCCCATTGACAAAGGCCACAGTGAGCACCCTATGTGCATCCCTAATGACTTTCTGAGGATAAATCCTGGGAGTGGAATTGCAGGCTAAAAAGGTACGTGCCTTTTTAAGGTATTTGAATTATGGTGGGAAGTTGTAATAACTTACATTCTCACCAGTGACATAGGACAATTTCCATTTCTCTGAATGCTTATTATCAGTAGATGTTGTTATAAACATGTAAAAGCATTGTTAATTTAAAAGTCTAACAACCTCATGAAAACCAAGATAAGTGCTATGTCATTGAAATCACCCATGAAGTCCTAGCATTTGTTTGTGTGTCTGGGGCAAAAGGGATCAGCTTAAAATCTGCCAATGGTATAGCCACTGGCAACAAAGAAGGATCTCCTGATGGGCTGACGTGGCAGGGGCTGGGAGGTTTAGGGGAGAAGAAGACAGAGAAGACCTCTGGAAGGCCAGAACCTGAGTGGGCCAGGCGGTGAGCATGGTGACAGCTGTCTCAGAGCCTAAGGAACAGATGCTTAATCAGTCCGGAGGAGCACCTGGGTCAGGACTGAGGAACTTCTGTTCCTCAAAGACATGCCATGCCAGGTACTGCAGAGCTGGGGGCAGACCAGGAATGTCCAAAATAGAAAGTACCATGTTTTGCCGTGTATAATGCGAACCCACCTTTTTGGCTCAAACTTCCAGGAAAAGGTCTTTCATTTTAATTCAAGTTTTACTCATTTATATTTAGATACTCTTTTTTTGTATTATAAAGGAATTTTAGAGATAAATTTTAGGAATTTATTCCTAAAATAAATTCTTACTCTTTTTTTGTATTATAAAGGAATTTTAGAAATAAATTTTAGGAATTTATTTTTGAACATTATGCTACAAGAAATTGTATGTAACAAATAATTACAAAACACAAGAACAGATAAAAGGTATTTCAGGTACTACCCATGTAAAATGAGCATCCTCATTTTTCCCTAAAAAATTTGGGCGAAGTGCACATTATACGATACATGGAAAAATGAGTCTGGGAGACAAGGTCCTAGAGCCTATACTTGGGGCGAAAGTACGGTTTAGGTCAGGGTTCATGAGCAGGTGGAACGTTGATGTTCTAGAGACCAAGAAAGGAGAGACGGCCCTTCCATCCAAATCAGTCAGGGATGGTTTAAAATGTTGGCTTTGACACCCACCGTGTCACCTGGCGCATGGGCTGTGGGGTCTCAAGGTCCTCCTTACTATTTAAAACAGCGTAGGACATGCACCCAACACTAGTACAAAATCGTGCTAAGTGTAAACTGTAATTGAAAAATAAAATTTACAGTCATAAAAAACAAAAACAAAACACAAAGGCAGACTTAACAGCCTGCTTAAAATGATCTGTAAGATTTCTTCTAGACCAGACATTCTCTGCTTTATCTCAAAACACTGAGGGGAAAAAAACCCCATTGTGCAACCATGGATTTTGCTTATATTTAGATTTATGCTTCAGGGTTATTATTTCTGACAATAAGTCATCACCCAGAAGTCCACTAATATGTAGAAATAACTACTCTGTGTTTTGAAATTCTAAACGGTGATGCCGCTTCAGTTTACTTGAATGAACAGTGGTGATATAATCAGCTGCAAATACTTCTTTTCTACTCAAGACATCTGTCATGTTCGACTCCTAACGGCAATCCATAAACGTGCAAGGCTGTGCTGTAAAGCGCTTTCATTTCTCCATAGGCCTGGTTGCTAATGAGAACCTTGGTCGAGTTAAAGGGTCTGGAAGTCTGAGGAAAGTGTGGGGGAGAACCCCAGCAACGTAAAGCAATGACTGCTTAATTCGAAGTGACACTTTTCTGTGTCTCGCTCTTCCAGCTCTGCAGGTTGGGATGTTTGCCACTGGAAAGTCAAAATGCCTACAAAAACAAACGCCCGGTTTTCAAATATCTGGTCTGTATCATTTATTTTTGATACTAAATGTGACATAGTGTAATGTTCTATCGATTAAATTAAACTGCACGGGTGAGGGAGATAGAATTTCAATCGAATTCTCAGATGAAACATGAGCTGCCTGTCGCAGAGTTTTCCTGGCAACCCTCTAACACCCTGATAGATACTGGCGCCCTGCTCACACAGCGGGGACCTAGCTGCCATGCAGCAGTATCTGTGCAAAGGGCACCCCCACCCGCCTCCCTCACTCCCCGCCGCCCCTGGGGAGAAAACAGTTGTGGGCCTTTAAAGAAGAAGGAAGGAATTTCTTGGCCAGTTGGGAGCTTTAATGATTTTTCCCCCCAGGTGATTGACATCTTGGAAATTTTGCATGCTTTTTTTGCAAAGTCATTATGATATGCTATACAGCTGTGTTGTAGGTTTAGCAGAGGCACTTTGCATTCAGTTCTTCCACCACCCTTCTCAACCTTCTAAAAACAGGAAAGCCTATCTATCTTGCTCTCTGCTGTTTAAATAAAGCTAATATGTTTGGGGCCAGTGTGATCCAAACACGATGCTGTAGGAAGGTGTTACCAAAATTTAAAATTCTAAGGAGAGTTTTCTGGTGGCTGGCAGCAGTGCAAAGAGGAGCTATATTTTCTGCATCAGCAAAATTTATTTTGTTCCTTGCCCCTACAATGAGGGATAAGAATAATGTTATTACAATACATCTCTGTTTTTGCACACGGAAGGGTGGGCTTAGGGTGAGAATCTCCTTTAGTGACTCTTAAGCTCAGAAATTTTTTCCTCTTGGACACTTTGAGCGAAGTGAATAAACTTCTTCTGGAATGTGATGACACCTGGGAGGCAGAGACTTTGAGAGATAGATGACAGGATGAGGCCATTTTGAGCCCAGCTGGTGTGGTCAATTGAATTAGAATGTTGTAACCAGTGAGGTCATTGACCTTGCAGCTATGCAGCCAGGTACAGACCCCTAGAGAATGATGAAGGCCCAAGAACTATCCTTTAGGGAGAGAAGGTCAACAGTGAAATGCAGGCTGGAGAGGTACCAGGGGAAGGGAGCACAGTCAGCACAGCCCACTGCACAGTGCACATCTCTGGACACAGCGCCCAGCACAGCGGATGCAGAGCCTGAAGGGCAAGAGATGGTTGGAGGAGGGACGGCTCAGCTGCACAAAGCAGTGCATGAAGTGCAAAGGCGAAGAGACAAAGGCAGACTGAATATATCAAGCACAACCGATAAATAGTGACAGCAGTGGCAGCAACAACTAGAGCAGTCAGCTCCATGGATTGGAAACTGAACTTAAATAAATCCAGAAAGAGTAAACTGTGATAAACTTGGCCCCCAAACAAAAGATGGTGCAAAGAGAGAACCGCAGAATAGATGATGGCATAGCTGTATAGAGAATACAAGTATGGGTATGTGTGTAACAGTATGCATTTATACATGCATTATTTTTCTGTGCATATATGCTTGTAAGTGATATATGGGACAAAATGAGAAATTTGCATGAGCCTACTAAGGGGGGGGGGTTCCTCTAGGAAGCAGGTCAGAGAGGGCCAACCTGGTAGGGTTGACGAGGAGAGGAAAAAATAAGCAAATGCAACTTTTAAACTTTATCTCCTTATACTATTTGCATTTTTTTAACCAAGAACATGTATTATGTTAGGAAGGATAATAACAGTGATGATGAACTGGTGCAGTCACTATGGAAAACGGTATGGTGTTTTCTCAAAAAATTGAAAATAGAACCGATTGACCCAGTGATCCCACTTCTGGGAATATATCCTACGAAACCTGAAACATCAGTCAGAAAGCATGTAAGTGCCCCTGCGTTCATGGCAGCATTATTTACTATAGCCAAGGTCCTTAAATAGCCCAAGTGCTCATCAGTAGATGAGAGAGAGGGTAAGAAAAGATGTGTATGTTTGTACAGTGGAACACTATGTGGCTTTAAAAAAGGAACTCTTAACTCTTTGCAACAACAGTGTGGATGGACCTGGAGATTATTATGCTAGGTGAAATAAGCCAGTCAGAGAAAGACAAATACCATATGATCTCCCTCAGATGTGGAATCTGATGAACAAAATAAACTGATGAACTAAATAGGACCAAAGACATAAAACAGACTGACAGATCTCAGAGTGGAGGGGTGCGGGGAGGGCTGGAAGGGATTAGCCAAAGAACATATATACATGTATGCATAGCTCATGGACACAGATAACAGTGTGGTGAAGGCCAAGGGTGGGGGGTGGGGGCTGGGTGGAAGCGGGCAAAGTGGCTGAAAATGGGGGACATCTGTAATAGTGCCAACCATACAGAAGTTAAAAAAATGGTGACAATAAATAACAGAACCATCACTTAAGTTGATAACTTTATTTCTAGTCTAGTTGGAGAAGCTAGAAGAATTTAACCATTGTTTAGTGACAAGTAATTCACCCGACTGTGTGCTGTTCATTGAAAGGTGCTAGAGCAGGGACTGAATTAAAATTTGAGGCTACTTGGGTGTGATATTTAGTGTTTTCATCTCTCAGTAAGTCCTTTTATTTTCTAAGTCCTGAGTAGACCCCTACAGCTACCATGGCTGGAAGTACTTTGGCGGAGCTGGCTCTGTCAAGTCTTGTGGTCACAGTGCAGGGGTCTGGGCCGGACCCCCGTGGATTTGGGCTGGGGCATCTCCAGTCACATAGATTCCAGCCACACAGCTGGTGGCTGAACAGGGTCTGTCTCTGGGCAGGCTCTTCAATCATAGGAGCCTTACACTGGGGTGGGCGTGGGGGTGGGGGGGGGGGGTGCTGCCCACTCAGCAGATCACTGAGATGGGGTGTGGCACAGTGTGGCAGGTTGGCTGGCCCTGTGCTCCGATGCCGGAATGTCTCATTCAGTACATCAATGGACACGTGTCTCCCCTTCAAGTGTGGGAGAACATGAACAACCTACATATCTTCTTAGGCAGGAAGGAGGGAGGCAGTTCTTAAAAGCTATTCCTGAACGTCTTCCTCTTGTGATTAGAAGGGAGGAGGCGGCCTGGGACGGGGGCGGGTAACATTCTTCAGCTTCTAGCTGGGCTGCCAGCCCCAAATACTTTCTTTCTTTTTCTGCACCATATGGATACAGAAAAAATATAAAGGATGTGTTCCCTGCCCTTGACGAATTTATAATCTGTTTGGGGGGCAGCCAAACTGCTGCTGAGAGCCTCGGATTCCCTGCAACACAGGCAGGTATGCTCCTGCTCGGGCCGTCTCAGCAGGCCCCAGCTGTTCCCCTTCCGGGGGTCCAGGCCTGAGCCGGCCTCCGGCCACAGGTCAGCGGGCTGCAGGCGGAGTGACGCTCTCATTTCTTTTGTTTTATAGCATTGGTTTTGGCCACAGTTAAGGCATTTTTCAAACTAAAAGCTTCTGGTGAACAGTCTCTGGTTCAAGTTAGCAAACCACATCATTAATAAATGGTTGTAGAAAACCCTTTTTCTTGCCAGAGAAAATACAGAGAATTATAAACATACAAACATGCACACACACACACACACACACATATATACATGCTGCACGCAGACTAGCAATTATAAAATCGATCCCTTTTTTGGTCACAGAATTTTCAGAATGGGAAAAATTTCAGAAATCACCAGGGCAAGCCCTTGTCATTTTAACTTTGGAACAGAGAAACAAAGGCATGTCTTACTGATGGCAGACATTTATTAAATAGCTCATATTTCCTGACGCCCAAACCAGGATTCTTTCCCGTGGTAGAATTGGGGAATGCCTGCTGATGGGGACGAAGTTCATGTTATTTCAGTGTATGTCCAATGAGAAGAGATGACTTTTTAAGTGATATCTGCATTATTACTTTATTATGTGACTAATGTCAACATGAGCAGCTGGAAAATGAGTTAATTCACCTCGTGCCTTTGTCTCCTTGTGAGATCGGAGATAAGATGGGCTGGGGATGGGGAAGGAGAGGGGCCTGGGTCTGGAGATTAGGTGACCCCTCAGGGCACGTTAGGGGCTGGGATGAGCTCGTAGGGAGGAAGAGGCAGATAACATAAGTGAGGGTGGAAGAGGCAGGTGAAATACGGGGGGTTAGAAAGAGGGTGGAATTTTTCCTGAGCCTTTTGACATAATGGATAGCCCAGGGCACTCTATAAAACGTACATCTCTCCCTGGGTTGTTGGTAAGTTTGTAGCCTCTCCTTGGCGGGGGGGGGGGGGTGTGCAGACAGTTAATTTGCTCAGTGGTGAGGGAGAAAGTGCTGTGTTTTTACAGGTATTTCTAAATCCTTAAAAGGCCAGAGAGCTGGCTTCTGCTTTTCTCTAACACTTTTCCTCATCACTTAAGACTCTCAGCACTTAATAGATCTGATAAATGAAAGCTGGTTGCTGAGTGTGTGGAAAATAAGTATTTTTTTTCTCTCTTCTATCAGAAAAACATCTGACTGAAATGGAGGGTCTAGGAGGGATTGGGGAAAGGGGGGTTCTCCTGTCCACGACGCTGGGGTTGTGAAGTTGGCGTGTGTGGTTTGTTGTCTCCATGTGCTCTTTGTGCGGGGGTGAGTCAGTGAAGGAGCCGCATGTGAGGAAAAGCAGGACAACACCTAGAGGTGGATCTGAGCACCACCTTCCTGGATGGGTCCTGGAGCGCTAGATCGCAACACGTGACGGCTCACATTCAGCCCAGTGTGCTTTCAACAATCAGGGTTCACACACAGATTGAGTGGGATGTCACAGCCGGTGAGAGTGACGGGCTGCCTTGGGAAAGCACCGAGGAGACCCTGGTGGGAGAATCGCGTGGCATGGAGCTCATTGGTAAAGAGCCCTGTACCTTTTTTTTTAAACCATGTTGAAAATGTCCCCTTTAGGAAAGTAACACTCCCATCTCCACGGACTCGTCTGATGGGAACAAACCAATGTGTGTGTCGACTTACATGGCCTGTCCACCAAAAATTACAAAGAATACCCTTTTTCAAACATCGATCACCCTACTACCTTCATCTGGTGTCCTGGTAATCGTAAATTCGCTAACTACTGTAACACCAGAAGGCAGATAATAGGGCAGAAGGGCAAAGGGGGCAGAGCAGTGGGGAAACATCTCCCCCTTCAACACACTTTGCCTGAAGGTCACACATCAAAGCAGAACATTTTCCATCACAGCAGAGGCAATTATTGGATGCCTTACATTAAGTGAAAAAAATAAGGTTCCGAACCCATTTGCACGAAGATAAATATTGAAATGGTAGATTATTCTTCCACAACCACCTGTCTGTCTCTTTCCACAAAGACTGTTTGGAATCCATTAGAAATTATTTCTCTCTGTCACAAGCAATTCACTAGGTAAAGATAATAAGTTCGGGCCAACTTGTATCATCAACTAGGAATGAAAATAATGTGTTTATATGTGGCGTTTAGTTTATGAAAATGGAAGTCTTTTGCTTCACAGTTTTTATTAACTTTTATTGTCCAACAAAACAAATCCATCAATTGGCTTTAGCTGTAGGTGGCTGTTCACCAACTGCGTCTCTTTGCTTCTCCTGATTTAAGAGACAGATGTGATTGAAAATGAGGATTAGAAATAGCTGCCCTGAAATCCATGCAATTTTGGTTTTGCTTCTAGTAAAGGTTCTCATATAATTAGCTGATTCATAACACACTGTAAGTATCGTATCAGAAAATGGAGCCCTTTGGAAACAAATGACAGATGATGTACAAATAGATACCCTAGCAATGTAAACACTAGTAGGGGGAGTTCATTAAGTGCTGGCTAAAAGCATCTGATTTAATTTTTCCTATGTTTTATTTTATTTTTTCATGTATAACCCAAAATGATGAATGATAATTACCTTGAAGGCATGTGGCATGATAAATCTGGAAATACATGATGTGTATTCTCATTTTTCATAGAATCTCAGATTTGTTTTCCAGCTGGTTTTTGTGCAAAAAGTTCGTGATTTTTCACCCATGGCCTATCTCCTGGGAAGCACCATAATCAAGGTCACAAGGACTGATGAGGCTGGCATAGCCAGTAAGTGATGGTCAGCCGTCCGTGGGGTTGGGACACCCCTCTAACAACAGAAACAGTATTGGCGTTTGAAAATCTTCCTCTGTTTCTATGTAATTGCCATTTCTGCTTGTGTAAAACTGAGGTTAATTTGGGGTAGGTTTATTTCCAGCCGATCCCACTAATGTTCTAGAACTTTTCATATTCAGTGTTATTTGATATGTATTGTCATAAAGCTTTTATATTTTCAGACTTCAGCAGTTTTATGCATTGAGTTTGTTATTAAATGTCATTGTGTCACTTTATGGGATCCTATTTAAAGAAAGTTAGCAGCTAGGGAAAGAGATGAAAAACATTTATAATTTGACCCCAACTAAACTCAAGGACAATATAGGAGTTAGTAAAAGAGTTTATAAATTTCCAGGTGCTCTTCATAAAAACAAAGTCGAAACAAAAAAGAAAAAAAGAAAACCTGAGATAAAAACCAACCAAAATTTTACTTGGTAATCACTTAGTAACCAGATACTTGGTTTTATGACTATGAAATTCTAGACAAGGTGTCATGTTCTGGAACAATCATTCCTGCATTTCACAATCATTTAAAGGCTAGCTCAAATGTCCCTTTCTCTACCTCTCAGGCAGAATTAAGGACTCTCATGCCTGCAATAGTATAGGTTTTGTTTGTACACATTTTCCTCTCACATTGTCACTTGGTTAGTTTTTTATATGGTTGACTCCGCTTAGACTAGAATTCGTGTAGAATAAGGACTTTGCTTCACCTATCTTTATTTTCCAATACCTAAGGCCTGGTACATATAAGGAGCTCAGTTATCATTTTTGAAATAACAAGAGTTTTTGTGACTTCATTGCATAAGAGGGAAGAGATCTGGTCAGACCATTCCCTTTTAACAGCTGGCTAAATGGTTTAGTGGCAGGGTGGCTGGCTGTGCATAGCAGAAATGGATCAGAGATTTGTCACTAACTTAGTGTGTTATAAATAATGCAAATCAAGGAATTAAGACACTACAGATACCTGAGGCCTTCTCCAGTTGAGCCTTTCTATGATAAAGAGACTTGTGTAAAATACACTTTTTTACATGGTGATCTTTTGGTTTCCCCAATTGTTTCAGTTACCACTTTTTGGAACAGGCCTAGCTGGTGTCTTCCCTAAGGAGAGGCAAGTTGATTTGGGCCTTAGGGACAAGCTGCGTAGGCAATTAGTAGTTGGTATAATCTGAAGAATATCAAAATACTCTTGTCCAAAAATGACTTTTAGGAATTCTTACCCTTGTGATAAATTCTACAAGTGAAGATAGAAATGGGAAGGTTTTGGAGAGCTTCCTGGCCTCCGGATCTGGTTCCCCCAGCACTCGCTGGGTGTGGCCCCTCCAGGCAGTCAACTGAATCTCTGTTCTGAAAGTACCCGCCTAACCTTGGAGCCTCCAAGGTTAATGTGACTCTAACTTTAAACATCTGGGAAAAATGAGAGGCCCCTCAATTGTGGAAAAATAAGATTTGATAGCACTGAACTCTTCGTCACACTAGGCCACAATCACCTGTTACCTTTCAAAGAGAGCCTACACTCCAGGATCCCTTGGTCCCATTTCCCCCTGTTCCCTACCCTCGGTTTGCCTCATTCTTCCAGTTATCTGCTGGGTTCCTGGCAGGCATTCGGGTTAGCATCTCTGCATTGTATCTCTGACTTATGATTCTGTTCTTCAGGATAGTTGTGCTCCCCACATGATGGTGGCTGCCTTTCTTAAAATAATTTTTAGACCCCAGCTGGTCTCACTGAAAGGGAGATAGTTTGAACTGTTGTGCTCATAGTTGAACCAAACAGGAAGAGCATATTCTTTTATTGTTTTTTGTTTGTTTGTTTAAGGAGTCGAGAAGATAAAGATGAGGCTGCATGTGAAGATTACGTAATTTCCATGCTTTTGTTGGGTGAAGCCCAAACCACAGATAGACGTAAGCCCAGCAGGCTGTGAGAAGTTGGGACTTAATGCTGAGTCTGGAGACGGTGTCTGGGAGACTGTGTCAGTGGCACCCTGGGCCTCCGTATGGTGGCTTTAATTCTCCCGGCTCTGTTTCTGAGCCCAAGAGCATCTTGAATCAATGCCTCGTATCATATTTGTCTCCTCATCGACCCCTTTTCCCAACAAAGAATGAAGATAAAGAGAAGCATTAGTGGGGTTACCTACACGGTTTCCTTTTCATTTTTAAAGTCCCATCTCAATCTTAAAAGGTAGCTTTCTGTCTGTATGACATACATATCACTTTGATCATTTTTAGAAGTGGCCTATTAGAAAAAAAATTATAGGTCGATATTCTACTTTTTATTGAGGTCATAATAAATCACCTTAAAATATTTAAAGAAAATATTTTAATAGTAAAAAAACAGATTTAAATGGGCACGTGGGTTAAAAAGATACTTTCTCGGTGAAAAATGGACAAAATGATTTCACATTTTGAAAAATCACACGCTGACCTCATTTTGCACGCCATCAGTAAATTAAATTTAAGACACGTTCCTTTTGTGACTGATCTGCTCATGAAGGACGTAAAAGTCTGGAAAGACACGCACAGTGTTTTGGTTTGTTTCTCTGAGAGGTGAGCCAGGGAGGAGGAAGGCAGCCGGCTGTGGTGATCGTGTCCTTTCAGGGCCTTGTTCTCACCCGTGGCTTTTACACACCAGCTGAGGAAGCCAGTGTTCAGACTGATCACTGGAGTGCAGACCAGCATGTTGGTAGGAAAGCTTGCTGCTAAGGAATGCTGTAACTTGGCCAAAGAAAAGGTTGCTGGGTTTCAGGCATCTCTGCTATGAGGAAGTGGCCTCTGTGGTCACCAGCTTGGGCACAATTTGATGGGAGAGGGCGGGAATGTTGTCTGGTTTTCAGCAGGTCTGGGCGGAAGAGGACAAATGTATTGCGAGCGAAGAGGATGAAGCCAGCATCCGTTTTTCTGGTCCTTACTGCTGAGGGAAACTGGCTGTCTGTTGCGGGCCCCACGTGTAGTATTTGTGGGCAATGATCACGGCAGAGAAGACCGGGCAGCATCAGGAATGGGGGGCTGTAGGCCACCGAGGGCTCCGACAGTCCCAGCTGTGTCTCGGCCTTGCCTTCGGGTGACCCACGGTGTTGCCGCAAAACTGTTCTGCCATAAAACCTTGGGGCATACTCAGCTGTGTCAATATATTTTTCATAGTTATTTTCACAATTTTTAAAAGTAAGAAATTAGCCTTCTTGTGAAAGCAGTTTTTAAATTTTGAATTATTTAAGAAGCATAAATGCTAGGTGCAAAATAGACAAGGGGAGGTTTAGAATAGTGTAGGAAACCGAGAAGCCAAAGAACTTATATGCCTGACCCATGACATAAACTAAGGGGGGAGTGGGGAATACTGGGGGGAGGGGAGGTGAAGGGTGGAGGGGAATAAAGGGAAGAAAAAATGTGGGACAATTGGAATAGCATAATCAATAAAATATACTTTAAAATATAAATAAAAATGTATTTTGAATTGTGATTGTGAAAGTACAGGTAAAGAAAATGATAACTAAAAACATTCGTAATCCCACATGTAAGAGTTAAACATTACTAATGGTTTGGGGTGGATATGTATTTCCCAATGTTGCTTTGAAACATTCTTCATTGAAATGATACATTGTAGACATGATTTCTGTGAATCAGTCCTCATCTAAGTTAGACCTGAGTGCACTTCTACTGTGAGGAGCCTTTACTCCCCAGAGAGGAGGTTTGGGAAGACCTTCCTAGTCCCCCTCTTCCCCGTCAAGGCGCAGTGGGCTTATGGGAACAGCAGTCCCAGGAGAAAGGAACTGCACTCATGTGCTTAGTAGTCTTCTGCATTCTCTCTGTTCTGGGAGGATTAGGACAGAAGGGAAGGTCATGTTTTTTTCCCTCCCCGTAGCCCCTCTACTTAGTTACCTTGCTGTTCTTGGCTAATGTATCAATATGAAGTATTTTGGTGAGATTCCTTTCTTTTAACTCGGAATGAGTGCTAAATGCCGTGAAACCCTTCTGAACTATGAAACTGTAGGGTGTAGGGCCAGGCTCTGCATGCAGTTCCTTCGTTTTTCTGCAGAATTCAGAGCATGTGAGCAGCATTATTAGACTGAGAGCAGTGCAGGTGGACCCTCGGTCTACCCAGAAGGTTGGGCTAGATGGCTGCTGGCCTGTGAATTGTTAATGCCTAGTGGTAATCTGAAGGTGGAGACTGTGGCTTTATCTATCCCAGACAAAAGCCCTGAACAAAAAAGCAAAAAACATAATCCAAAAATTGGAACGTTGGGTCTTTATTGCCCATCAGGCAGATATTTAGAAACTTCCAGGCAGATGTCTGGGAATATTCATTCAGTGGTTGATCATACAGACAAAATATTCAGGCAATTAATTAACTACCCATTTTTCCTTTGTTTAAGGCACTATTTACACCCAGTGCTATTTGAATCAATAGGAGAATTTTCTCCTGCCTCCCGGTCGGGAGAGGAAGGAGGGATTTTAGGGGAAGGGGAAGTTCTTCCCCTGGTTTCCCCTGGTGATTCATCGCTTTTCCCTGTCTCAGTGGTACCTCCTTTATTCCTTCTTGCATAGACCATTTATTGGCATGTGGTCCTTGAGTTCCTCTATAAGTCAATCTATCCTTTGACTAACTTCCTAGTTAATGTAAAGCTAAGGTTATTTCCTGCTCTTGATAGTTTTACATTGGATAATTTTACAGGGCGCACAGAAAAATACCCTCTCTTATTGTGACATTCAAGGATTTCCAAAGCCCGTTCTTCATGTCTGTCCCAAACTAATTTTGTTTACATGTTCTTGGGCATCTGTTATAAATACTGGGGACAGATCAATGAGCATGACTTGGCTTTGTCTCTCAATGTTTCTCTACGGTCTTCTGCTTATGTGGACCTTGGAAACCCACCACTCCCTCTGCCTTGGATGCTCTCTACACAAACCTGTTGGTTAAAATCACTTAGGGGTCAGTTTAAGTACTACCCCATCCATGAAGCCTGCTGTGATTCCTCTAGCCAGAAGTCTTCCTTCTTGCTCCTGAACTCACTTAGATAACTGCCTTTCTTGGGTGATAGACTACACTCTGCCTTGCCTTTTGGACATTTCTGAATATGTGTTACCTCCCCTGTCAACCAGTAAGCTCTTTGAGGAAAAAAAAACCCTTCTGTTTATCTTTATCTTTTTCTTTTATTTGGAGGATAGTAAAGCACAATGGTGTTAAGAGTTGAGGTTATGTGGTCAGATAAATCTTTGCCTATACATCTTGGTTCTACCAACTTTTCAACTGTATCAACTGTATTAAGCAAGTTACTCATCCTCCGCAGTTTTCCTCATCTGTAAAATGGGAACAATAGTTGCTCAGAGATTTGCTTGTAAGAATTAGATAGGAAAATCTGTGTACAGTGGTTAACACTGTTCCTGGCACAAAAGTAAGTGTTTAGTAAACTTTGCACCATTGGCCCTCAATCGATATTTGCTGAACTGGTCTTAAGTAGCTCAATAATCAGTACCTGTTACATGCCTAAACAAATCTTTCTGTATTGCTCTCTGCTGATAAAGCATTGTTTGGAAAGTTAAATGATCTGAAAAATCATCTTGTTTTTTTCATTTTTACTTCCTTTAAATAGACTCGTCCAACTGTATCCTTCCTCACATGTTCCCCTCATGTTTGGATATTAATAGCAAAACCAGTGCTAAGTAGTGACTGTGAAATGGCTGTGAGCAGCCAGCAGCATCTCCGCAGAAGTTTTAAAAGATCATCTGAGAGCCGTGCTTTTCCCTGCATTTCCCCTGGGAAGGGAACTCAGCCTCAGGAAAGACATGGCTCTTCTGAAGCCCCAGAGAAATAACAGCTCAGGCAGAAATAGACACAGGGCCCCTGACACAACCCACTTCTGTGACAAAGCTGAGCAAAAGCCGCCTTCTTCCGATTTGTTCTCTTTTGAAAAACAAAAAGCCTTGTTAAAGATATTAAACAATTTTCACCACGGAGGGGGAGGGGAACCTGGCCGTGTGTCCTGTGAACACAGGAGAAGGCTGCGATGTGGAAAAGGATGACAGCAGTGAGGGTTTCTGCCATTACATGAGTGGACGCAGTGAGGTGACCAGACTTGACCGGAGACTCAGTGGCAGCATGGAAATATCTGGGAGAAGACGGAGTTCAATTCCTTGGTTTAAAATGAGGAGAGGTTCCGGGCCTAACATTACTCGCTGCCAGCAAAGAGCTGTTCAGTGTGCTGTGTGAAAGCAGGAGGTTTGAAGCCAGATGGCTGGAGTGGGCAGGCCCTGCCACCTGTCAGGTGTGGGCACCTGGGGAGTGAGTGCCCTCTCTGCCTCCGTTCCTTACACAAAAAAGGGGGTAGTGGTACTTCACAAGAGTGCAATGAGAATGACATCACCTTATATGTGTAAAACATCTAGAATTTAGTCTAACTCACAGTGATTGATTGGTACCTGTTAGCTGCTATTAGTGGTAGAGGAGAGAAAGAGCTTGACACCATTCCCCTCTGAAGGGAGGAGGGAGACCTCCTCTTCACTGACCCATGGAGACTTGCTTTATGAGGTTTATGTGGAGGGGAGGGGCCAAGGCAGGGTGGGGAGTGGGAGGGATGGGCCAGAGGTGATGCTTTCAATGGGTACTTTCGGTGGGTAGAGAGCTGTGCACATGGTGTACTTTGAAGGCTTGGGGAGATGTCTTCCTGGCAAAGCCTTTCTGGAATGATAGTCCCTGAAATCCCATCTCTGAACAACCTTCTTCTTCTTTGGGCCAATCATGGACCTTTCTCTGCTGTTGTCATTTGAAAGGAAGACATTTGGGGGTGGGGTTAAGGATTCCCTTATTAACAATAACATAAAGTCTCAATTAGTTTATTTGAGGCTCCCAGAAGGGGAGGACCTCTGAGAGGGAAGCATTGGGAGCTAGAAGAATACCAGTAATGAATATGCTCTAGTGAAACTTGACTTTTATCTGAGCTGTTGTCCTTGACCTGCAGAGCTGAAAGAGATCACGGGCTCCTCCCAGAGCTGGGAAGATCATGGCAGGCCTCCTGGACCCGGAGCTTAGCCTTTCTTAATGCTGACAAGAGATGGCTTGGGGAGGCCGCCCTGACCTGCGGCAGAGAACACGATGGACCTCCCGAAGCCCGGAGCGCCAGAGATTCATGGAGGCAGAAGAAAACTCCTCGTGGTTTGGAGGGGATGCATGATTCTACCTTTAAAGCTTGCTACCAGCACGTTATCTGTGAATGAATTCACATAGCTGCTCCATGGCACGCGAAATGGTATTTCAGCCGCCACAAAAAGATTAGAAACTAAGAATCTTCTTATTTATTTATCCTTACAGTAAATTTTTAAATTGCTGAGTCAATGCATGTTCTAAATTAAGAATAGAAAGAAAAGGCTCTTTGGGGGAAATTCTGTATGTCAGGCTCGATCAAAAATCAGAATTGTATGGAGAGATTTAGAAACATCTGGTAATGTGTTATTAATAAGCCAGCAGAAATGATTCAGCAATTTCAGCTGAGAAACATTAATTTGCATAGAGTACTCAATAAGAAAGAAAACATAATATACATTTTTCATCATATATGGTAATTGTGCAATCCAAACATTTTAAAACATACCAACCAACCAGGAAATTTATACATTGCTGAAGACTAGGTCAAATTTATAGATGAAGAGGAAAATCTTTTTTTAACATTATGTTTATTATGTCTTGCAAGTAAATTACAACATCTACTGTGGCACACACAGAAGCAAATAATAGAAATAAATCAGTTCTAAGTCTTTGTGAAATAAAACAATTGTTTCCTTTGGCTAATAAAAAGAAAATGGATGCATGGTTAATAAATAATGTAGCTCACAATTCTATTCAAACTCAGATACTGAACCACAAGCCAAATCTGAGTTTTGAGTTTTTTAAATTTGACGCTTCGTAAGGAGAATGCATATTTATTTTGCATTCCAAAGTTGCACTTGTGGACATAGAAAGATGGGAATATGCTGGGAAGAGGTCGCCCGAGTGGCCCTGGAGAGGACGGCTTGCACCGCACATGCTGACGGCTCCGAAACCTGCAGAGCCGCTCACGTGAGCCAGCTGGGCTCAGCTTTCCCCGAATCTGCATCCAGCAATGCCACCTCTGAGGCTTGTCACTGACTGCGGTGGAAGGATTTACACTAAGGCAAATGGCCCATGCTACAAATTAGGGCTTTTTTTGGAGAGCTATTTGTGAAATATTAAAATATGTATTCTGCGTGACCATGAATAAATTGCTAGTCCTCTTTGTTCCTCAGTTTCTTTATCTCTAAAGCCAAGGAAAATATTTCAACCCCATATAATTATGATGTGGTTTCAATGAGATAATTTGTCATTTCTTAAATACTATCTAGCACATACTTCTTCATAAGTGTTAGTGTTATTACAATATATGTGGGGTTGCTAATGTCTCATATCTTCTAGTGGGTAAATCAACCCGATAAGGCCTTTTTTGGCAAATGAGGATGAATCACTACAGTTAAATGTTTATCAAATATTTTCTACGAGCCAGACGTGGTCTATATACGCTGTCATTAAATCCTCAACTCCGACTTGATGAGACAGGTACTCATTACAGTCTCATTTTACAAGTGATGAAACTGAGGCTTAGTAAGGAACTCACCCAAAAATATACCCGGTAAGTGGTGAATCTGGGGTGTGGATCCAGGTAATTTGGATCGCACGCTCTTCAGCTGCATGCTTGTGTTTCCAGTAGAGTCTACAGGACACTAGAGGAGGAGAGGACCTGAGATCTGCCTTGTCAATTCTTGTTTTCACAAATGAAGGAAATGAGATGCAGAGATAGAAGGACTTGTCCACGCTTTTGTGTTTCCTGATTCCAGTTCACGCCCACTGTCCCGCCCCCTTTTGTAACAAGGCTACAGAGTGTCTACACTCAAAGAGAAGTGGAAGAGAATTTGAAATACATGGAAAGGCATGTGTGAAAAAGAAAATATCGGGCATTTTGGGGTCTGGCTCTTATGAATGTTGATTTTCTTTCTCTGGATTTGACAATGAGTCTTTTAATAGCAATGGGATAGTTTTTTATTGCAGCAAGTGTCAGAAGCTGGTCAATGGGATTCATTTAAATGTTCACTGTTCATTCAGTGCAATGTTCAAACTACTTTGAAAAGAAATTCACTGTTTGTCAGCCCTTCTGCCTGAAAGTGAAAAACTTCCAAGTGTCTAAGCCATCCCACCCTGCCAGCCATGGTCCCTTCCCAAGCTACTTGTTCATAGTAGGCCAGAGGGTGTATGTGTTATGCGTGTGTGTTTGCATATTCTCATGCATGCATACAGGTATGTATGCCTGAGCACCTACAGTTACGCTATGAAAGGAGTGTCCCATCTCCCTGTTTCCACAGTTGGAAGGGTGGCCTGGACTCAGCGCCAACAAAGCAGAAGTTGTGACTTGACAAAATTTTGCTCACAGTCTAACCTGTAAATGAATCTTATTCATCCTCACTGAGCAATTGTCCTGACGTGGGTAATCTTACTAGATATTAAACCAGGGGCAGGCCTGTCTTCAGTGCCCTAAAGAAATAGAGTGATACAGGAGGCTCCCCAAACCAGGGCATATTCATTCTTCCTAGCACACAGCCTGCAGCTACCTTGGCAGAAGAAAATCCTGTTAAGTTTGGGGGATAAGTTGCTCAGGAAACTAAGTTAAGATTTTCCATTTCTTCAGGTAGGGAAAACATTACATGGTGATTGAAAAGGCCGTAACACCTTGTGGAGAAGTTTGGAGTGGGCCAGGCTGAGGAGTTTCTAGGCAGGAGGGAGGTGATGCAGGATTGTGAGTGAGTCGAAAATTGTGTTTGAGAAAAGATATTTTAGAGGCAGAGGGTGGGGTCAGGGCCTGGAAGAGCAGCTAAAAGCCTTGTCAGTTTCCAGAAGCAAAGTCTGAGGCAGGGATTCTTGTTTCCATGATTTACTGAGGTGGCGCTGGGAAGGAGGGCGAGGGAAGCTGGAGAGCAGGGAGAGAAACCTAGGAAGGATGTGGTCTTAGCTGGAGTCTATGCTCAGCGGGGATTTGTGAGGGCTAAGTCATACCCCAGCTGACTGCCCCTCAAGGCAGAGGGCCAGCCTTTCATGCCCCAGGCAGCTGATCATTGGCCACTGGCATAACCCCCAAGGGGAGGCAGCTCCATTTGGCCAAGGGCAATTCTCCAGAGAGGAGCATAGTTGTGCCTTCTTTGCAGCTGACAGCTGGGGACTGGGTTCATCAACCTGATGCAAGGAATATTGGCGAGCAGCAAAGCACTCACTACGCTCCAGCAATAACTTATCTGTAGTATTGGGAATTAGTGTCCAATCAAAATAATGCTGGGGAAAAGGGTTAGGAGGGCCCCCCTGAATGTTCTAAGTAGTGGGACACAATAGGTTTCAGAGCAGAGTGCAGCAGCGGGAATCAACTGGCCTCTGGTAGGCTCTGGCTTACCTGGGTGCCAATAGTGAGGGGCTAGAGGTGCACATAGGACTCCATACTCGGGGGTTGCTCGCTCTTCTCTTGTTCTTTAAGTGCTGGCTGGAAAAAACCTCTTGGAGTTGGCTTGACTACTAAAGGGATCGTTATTGTATTGGGATTTCGGACTTCTCTAATGTTTTGAGGAAGGCAACTTGAGAATGGTGTGGGAAGCCTAGAGGTTTGGTTTTTCCACGGGGCTGGGATGGTGACGGCAGGGTGGTGACAGTGGTGATGCTATGATGAAAGAGTGGAGGTGGGAGGAAAGGAGATGGACTTCCACCTCTGGACTTACGCAGCTTTAGTGTTGTCCTCCTGCACATGGGCCTACGCTCCTGTCCTGGCCAAGTCCAAGTCCTGGCCATGTGGGAACTGTGCAGCCTGGGCAAGTTGTTTAACATTTCTGTGCCTCTCTTTCTCCGCCAATGAAATGAGGTTGATAATCCTTGATTTGTGCTCACTGTAAGGACTCTCTTAGATAATATACTTAAAGTTCATTGCATGTAGTCAGTGCCAATAACTTGTATTGTCTCTGAGACATTATTATTATTAGATGTTAATGGATTTTGTTACTAGTGAAAAATTTAATCTCTTTATCCCCTTCTTATAAATCATATACTTTGAATTGTTCATAGTTTAATATCTAAATATAAGGGAAGTTTAAAAAGTGAAGATTTGAAATCTCACAAAAGAACAGATCTTTAATGTACATTTTCCTATGTTATTACCATTCAGTGTGGTGATTTTCTTTTATTCTATACACTTGCATTTGTGAAACCAATTTGGAGATAGTTAGAGCTCAGAAAATGGAACAAAGTAGAAGTAAAATCTCATAGTTATCACATAAGGGGCTGGCAAAATTTGGCTTTGAATTAGTCAGGTTAAAATGAGCTTGTAGCTTAACAAAATAACAATAAGACAATCTAGACAGTTTAAGAGTGGGAATTGTTTTGAATTATATACTATTTGGAGAAAAAAAAGCTGTGATCAGAGCAACAAGGTTTTCCTGTACATGTAGGAATTCTGCCGTCTCTTAGAAATACTCTTTGTGTCTTGATTCTCTTATGATTGCTCTGCCATTCTGGGGGCTGTTCTGTCTTTTGTGCTATTCTGTTGCCAGCCATAACGAAATAATTGGGAAGACAATCGTTTGCTTGTTTGGTTTCAAAAGTTTTCTGTGTTCCATTTTTTTCCTATTGTCTGCTTCACGGTACCATTGTGTGATATATCATGCTTGCCTAGATTTCAAGAAGAAAAAAATCTTTTTTTTTTCTTCAGGAGAATACCTCCTTAACCACAGAGTTTAATGAAGATATATTGAAAGTACCATTGTGAGCATTAAAAATAATTGCAGCCATCCATAACTCAAATAGTTTAAACATACCAAGACCGTAGATGAGGTCACGTCCCTCATGGAGTTTAGCAGTCTAATTTCATAAACCCCAAATCCACATGTATAGGCTGAGAATGAGAGATAGCCATTGGGATTAGACTTGTTTGGAAATTCATGAGACATGGCAGCTTGAGACACTTTGGTGCCGGCCCAGCTTAGTGTCCTGTGCTGTGGCTATGAAAACGGGGTCACTGCGGGTCCCCCTCCTTCTCAAACCCTGCCAGAGGTGTCTGGGGGTTAACTAAGGTTCTGGTAGTGAAGGTCTGGATCCTCCAGGGCTGCTCGTCACTGTCACTCTGTAAGCTTGGCAGGCGGGGCCTTACCGAGGACCACCTTCCTAGCCTGGGATGACATTCTTTGAGTGTGCTCCTGTGTGACTTGGAGGAGGGCGGCCCGTCATGACCCAGACAAGACAGGGTAGCTCACTGTTACAAGTTGGGTTTGGAAGTCAGACACATCTTCAGATGCAAACAGTACTACTTAGTAGCTAGTCAACTATTCTGAGTTATTTGTACAAAAGGAGGGGCAGGAAATACTACTGGGCTGGCCCAAAAGTCTGTGTGTCTTTTTTTTCTGTGAAATAAAAGATACCTTTTTTATTTCCACCAATAACTTCATTGATTTGGATATTTTGAGTATGTTGGATGTTTCCCATGTGGTATAACACTGATTGTTCTCAATTAATGGCTTGATTTGATTGCTGTCGACTTCAACTGGTTTACCTCACTGTATAGCAGGGATGTCAAACTCATTTTCATGAGGGGCCATACCACCCTCGCTGTTGCCCTTCGAAGGGCCGAATGTAATTTTAGGACAGTGTAAAAGTAACTGCTCCTTAACAGTTAAAGGAGAGCTCAGCACTGTCGCTGGGTAGGAACCAGGTGGAGGGCTGGATAAAACAGGTGAAAGGCTGGATTCGGCCCATGGACCTTGTGTTTGCCACCTGTGCTATGGAGCATCTCTAGCTACACAAAAACTCACCAATTTTGATGTTTATTAAATACACACTGATATGACAGCTGTCACAATACAATCTAACAAAATTATTTCGAATGAAGTTAAAGACAGCTAAGCCACCTTAGTTGCCATCTTACAGAAGATCGAATGAACTGTTTGGCCAGTGCAATAGATCTTGCCTCATCGAGTTGTGAGAAGCAAGTGAGATATGCAGGGCGAGGCATTCAGTCTGGTGCCTAATACAGGGTCCTTAAATAATAATGCTGTATAAATCTGTGATTCCTCCAGCCCCTTCCACATTCTTCTAAAGGTGCCTCATTGCCTGCATTTGTGTGTGCCCAGGGTTAGAACCCTTGGCTCTGGGTTGTAGGGAATGGGAGTGCCGTCCCCTTCCTCAGCTTCACCTGGGCTGACCTTTCACCTTTGCTCCCTGAGGACTGCAGGGGCCCAGGTAGAAAAGAGACATTGATTGTTAGAACTGTCCAGGAGGTGTCTGATCCTGCATTTTACATTTGGAGCAGTTGCTTTGATCTGTCATTTTAGAAACGTGTGTGTATGGAAACACAAGCATATACTGTGCACGTCCACGTGTAGAGCTCAAATAGCGTCTGCAGGAGAACAAAATATCTTGATGAAAATGAGTAATTCAGCCAGTCACCCAGATGTTTTAGGTGCTCTGTGCCACACAGCTGGGTAAGCTGAAGCAACTAGCTGTTTGGTGACTTGAAGGGAAACCATGTAGATAATAGAATCTCTTTTTCCCCTCCAGATTTTTGGCATCACTTAGACATAATCTAAATGATATGGCAACATATGGTAAAATATCTCACATTCAAAAACATGCAAGCAGCTAGCTAACACTTTCGACTAAAAATTTGCTCATAGGTATTCTGATGAATCTAAAGTTCTCACAAAGCACCCTGTTTGAAAGAAATATGGCAGCAAAAACAGACTGCTGCATTCAAAGCAGGGCCATTGGAAAGTGTCAGGAAACGTTATTAACCTCCTGTTTGTGCGCAGTCTGGTCAAAACAGAATAGGTTTGCTTTTATGAATGTAGTTGTAAAAGGGGCCAAAAGACAGAGATTTAGTGTTGGCAGGAAATGCTTCAAGTTTGTCTAAGCTTCCAGAATTCCGTGTTTGGCATCCAGCTATTATTTTTATTAAGTAAGCATTTTTGTTTTCTGATGTGTTTTGTTCGAAGGGAGCCGGTTTAATGCTCTGCTTTGAAATTAATTACTCTGGAAAGTCTATGTAACCGTGACTGTAAAACAGAAATCAAATTGGACGGATAGCCAAGCGGATGAGCAGGAAGGTAAACACCATAGCAACGTGGGGGAGGCAGAAGCCCAGAGTTTTTAGATCATCAGTATGTTAGTTTCAGTTTTTGATCTAAATCTGTAAGTGCTTTTCTCCAACTGATGGGATGATCGAAATGATACAGTAAGAAGAGGATTTAGGGTGCTGGAGCTTTCATTGCAGGTGTGGAGTTTTGAAGAATTAGGGAGTCTGAGAACTGAGTGGGATGATAGAGCACAGCTGCACAGTGAAGCGTAGGTGCGCGGGCGTGTCTGGAGGCTCCGGGCACCGGCCACTCCAGGAACTGGGGAGCATCTTGGCAGATAACCAGTTGCCAGGTAGGAAGTTGACCCAAGTTAGGTGCTACTTCAATTTTTCAGGAACACCCTGCAGGCCAGATTTTTGTATAATGTTTCCAAAATGTTTCAGTGGGGCTCATTCAGTGATCAGCCTACTGATCTCCCGTTTGCTACTTTTGATTAGTCTGACCCCTCATGCGATAGACGTGAAAACCAGAAGTCAAGTGGCTGGCCGGAAGTCCTGCAGGACTAGACCCCCTGCATTCCTCTTCCCCAGGGGCTTGGGCCCCTGTCCTCTAACCAGTTCCCACAGGGAATTTTTAGTTGAATTCCACGTATTCTTGGAGGTTTTAATAATTTAACATTAGTACAACTCTGGTAATTTCTCAAAGATAATTATTTACTCAATGAATGTCATTAGTCTTTTTGATGTTGTCTAAATTTTTCTTTGTTTTACTTCATTCAGCTCAACTTATTTTCTTCATCTATAGTTAGTATCTTTTTTCTTCACTGAACAATGCTTCCAGACTCTCTTTACTTCACTTATATCATCTAAATTTCTATGCAGTCATCCTTGGGCAACTGCATGGAATTGGTTCCAGGACCCCCTTGGATACCACAATCCACAGATGCTCAAGTTCCTTAGCAAGACCTTTGTATGTTGCTAAGATACCCACAGATATGGCAGGTCAACTGTATTTGACTTTTTACTCCTTACAACTCAGTCTCTCAAAATCTGAAAGTATCTTTGATTGATTAGATCTTTATTATATATTAGTATGTATTCATCAGAGGAAATAAAGTACAAATTTGTAAATCTGAATATTGTACTAACTGGGTCCAACTAAAAGAATCCATTTTCCATGAAGGATACCACTATGTAGTCCCCACAGAATATGGGAATAGCCACGGGTCTCAGCCTCCAGTTCTTGAATCCCATGCCTGTAAGAGAAGTAGCACTTGTCCTGAGAAGCAGGTGTGCATACTCTGGCTGGGACTTCATTCTGTGACTTCAAGTAATTTTTGGGAACGTTGATTTCCAAAAGCCTAAAATGCAGGAGAAAGAAAACTACTCTTGCAAGGACACAGGGGTGAAACCCAGTAGGGGGTCTATTTCCAGTGAACTCCTAGCCAGCCCCACACCATAGCATCAGACTTGGGGCTGTGTTGCTCATATTGTTATTTAGCCTTGATGGGAAACTATGCTGTGACTCTGTTACTGATCATCTCTTACCTTTGGAGGGTATTTTAGCTCTACACGTTACTTCCCCCATTTTACATGGAGACAGTGAAGTCTTGGAGAGGGTAATTGTCTTGCTCAGTTCCTCACAGCCAGGTAGAGGAAGAGCTCAACTAGACCTTGATCAACTCCAGTGCTCTTTCTACTGAGTACTGTCTAAGCTTTTGGTGCTGTAATGATGGTGCCCATTAGATAGCCAGCAGGTTTTTATACCCTAGGTAGATGCTGCTATGGAGGCAATGGCTATACATGGCAGCAATTAAAAATAATAATGGAAGTCCTCTAATTCCCAGGTACCCTATTATTTTTGCATGAGGACTGATATGGTAGAAAAGAAAGAAACATTCTCCTGGCTGAGATTTTTCACACCAGCAAACTGGCTATTCTGACTTAAATTCATATCGTTACTAATTGGTGTTAGAATTTGTTTTCTGGGCTGTGCCTATGCTAAGTAGCAATTTTCCCCACTTGTTTGATTATGGAACCGTGCATACATTTTACCTTATGAAAGAAACAGTTCATGCTGCCTCAGGAGGAAATAGCTCATCTAATAACTATTCTTTCAGGCATTGGCATTGCTAAATGCTGACCCATGGGCAGGCCATGGAAAGAATCATGAAAAAAAGCAGCTTTGTTCAGGGCTTTTTCCTCAACTGGATTTAAAAAACACATGTCTTTAGAGCAAAGCACTGAAGGGTGAGAGGCAGCAAACGGGCAGATTATTAAAGCATTCGTCATGAAGTTACAGGCGGGCCCAGGAAGGGCGCCAGTCCTGCTGGAGAGGCTGCCTTGCCGAAAATTTCTTGTAAATGATCAGGTTTCCAAAAAAAATCTTTAGGCAGGAAAAATGAAAAGGCAGAGTTACATCCTTGCAACTTTAGTTCAAGTTGCTGAACTACAGCTTCAGAAACCTACCAAGGAAAGGGGTGGTTACAGCTGGGAGGCTGAATTTTTGGGACTGGAAAATTGGACCTTTAGGATTACTGCAGTGATGATTCCTGGAGTGTGTAAGTGTATAGACTTGTCGTTTGTGTGAATGAGAACTCCACATCCATAGTATCAGTGCTTTTCCTTATCTAACTATATGATGAAGTATATATGTCTTCTTGTATTTATGGACTCACTTTTTATTTTCAGCCTGATTAACTTATACTATGATTCAATACAGTTTATGTCAATTCAATCCATGTAGGAATGCACTACATTTTTGTTTCAATCTCTCAGTACAGTATTAGATCATATTGCCTATTGGGCTTTAGCTTCGACCTTGACCATGGCCTTTAAGGCTGAGTAACCAAATGTCCTACTTCAATTTATAAATGGCACCTCTATACTTGAGATGATCAATGTTTGAGCAATTGTATTAGTTATCATCATGTATACTTGGCAGAATAAAACCAGTGATAGGGAGAAAACATGTTCTTCTGAATAATCATATTAAAATGCAGGTAAACATTCTACACATAATGTGTTTAACACATGAAATCTCTGTCCATGTAAAATAAAAAGGTATATTTTTATTGCAAGGGTAAAATGTTCCAATTATTAATGATTATGAATGGATAGTTAAGAACATTCAAGTAAAGAGGGTTCTAGATTGACATTTCCTATTGATAGATAGTAAGTAGATTAGCTGTATATTTTTAAGAATGATTATGTTCTTTTTGAACCAGCAAGTGTTTATAGACAAATATTCAAAAAGATAACAATAAAGATTGCATTACATCACAATCACCATCTTTACAGAACTATTTGTTTCTGTAAAGAAACAAATAGTTTGTTTGCATTGGAAAAACTAAACAGAATAAAACTAATATTTTTAGTTATTTAGTTAATTAGTAATTAATCATGTAATCACCATCACAATAAAAATATGAAGTATATCTGTACTAATTAGGGTTGACATTACAAAAGACCACAGAGTAGGTGACTTACACAGCAGATATTTATTTTCTTACAGTTCTGGAGGGTGGGACTCCAAGATGAAGGTGTTGACAGCTTTGGTGTGTTCTGAGGCCTCTCTTCTTGGCTCGCAGAGGCACTTTTGGGTTGTGTCCGCTCAGTGTGGGCATATCCCTGGTGGCTTTCGTGTCCAAGCATCCTCTTCTAAGGACATCACTCGGATTGGATTAGGGTCTTCCCTAATGGCCTCATTTTAAACTAATCACTTCTTTGAAAGGTCCTATCTCCAAAAACAGTCACATTCTGAGGTTACTGGGGTCAGAGCCTCAACATATTTGTGTGGGGACTCTTCAGCACATAGCAATTTTTTGTCATCTCAGAAAGTTACCTGTGCCCCTTTGAAGTCAAGTCCCTTCTTGACCCCAACCCCTGGAAGCACTGATATTTCTTATCCTTGTAGTTTTGCTTTTCCTGTACATGATATTTACAAGTTGCCCCTTTACATGGAAGGGGTGGGGTGATTTTGGTGTAGGGACATCTCTAGTGCAAGACCACTCACAGGGAAGCGGTAGGTCCAGACCCCAGAATTGTCAGTGTCTTAGGAGTTGGCTGGGTCGCTGAGCTGGGGGTCTCTCTCTCTCTGTCTCTGTTTCACTATGAGCAGTCGCTTCAACCATGGGCTCACCCTCTGGTCATCCAATGCAGAGCATCTTTCCCTGGAAGGGAGAAAGAGTGATGACCGTCAGGTTGCTGGGTGAGGTCAATTAGCCAATTCTGATTCAGACAAGGAAAGTCTAATGGCCAACCCTCTCACAAGGGTACCCATTTCCAATACTCAGAGGGCTGGATAATCTCCCTCTGCTGCCCTTTTCCTAGAGACCAGGGATGTCATCCCCATTTATACTGGGTCTTTTTTCAGATAGTTCACAAGGCAACTGATGAGGTTCCAACTTTAATATTAAAGGCTACTGCCATTTACAGAGCACTCCTAACGTGACAGGTAAAAGCTAAAAGCTTTAGGTAAGTCCTAGTGTATTCCTGTGATACTATAGCTGATTATGTCTTCATTCAGCTAGGCCTTATGAAACGTGAGATGTATGTGGTTCTTCAATGGTGGAGATACATAAATGGAATTTTAAGGTACTTGCCAAACTCCTGCAGCCTTTCTTTCTTTCTTTTTAAAAATTATATCACATTGTTCGGGCTATTATAGTTGTCCCAGTTTTCCCCCTTTGCCTCCTTCTACCCAGCCCCCCCAGCCCCGTCCCCCACACTGGGTTCATATTTGTTGGTCATGCATATATATTCTTCAGCTACTTTATTCCCTATGCTATACTTTCAAACTAATTTTCTGGTACAGACAACCTAACGTGCTTATTGAACTTCCCAAATTTTCTCACCATTCAATTAACAGTGAGCTCCTCCTCCTAGCCTCACCACCAGTAAAGGTCAAATGGACCTATGAGAAGGAAGGGCATAGAAAGTGAGATGATAATGATATTAAAGAGTAAACATAGGCCTGGCTGGTGTAGCTCAGTGGATTGAGCATGGGCCTTCAAACCATGAGATCAAGGTTCAATTCCCAGTCAGGGCACATGCCTGGGTTGCAGGCCAGTTCCCAGCAGGGGACACAAGAGAGGCAACCACACATTGACACTTTACTCTCTCTCTCCTTTCCTTCACCTCTAAAGATAAATAAGTAAAATCTTTAAAAAAAAAGAGTAAACATAATTAATTTCCCTTTTTTTCTAGAGGATATTACAACAAACAAAATATTTAAAAATTCACTGTCCCCTTTGATCCTCTTAGAGCATCTATTTTTGATCTTTTCTTTCTAAAGGAAACCCTTTGATATGGGTTCACAGAACAACTGTCCTGTAGAACTGGCAGATACCAGAGAAATTCTTTTTAAAAATAACATTTCAGAAATAAACACCTTAGACTAAATGCCATGGATTAGTAATTTTTTTGCTTTTTTTCCTCTCTGTTTTTACCAATGAAGAAGCTGAGGCCAGGAAAATTTTGGTAACTTGATCCAAGGTCACAGAAAAGGATTCTTAACTGCCTGATTCTCAATGTACTGTTTGGTCTGTGATCCGACCCCAATCTCAGAAGAGTCAGGTGATTTTCCCACCAGTAAATTTACATTTTTTTCTGGCCCAAGGCAGGGTTGACATATGGATTCATTTTATGTTCCAACTTTAATATATTTGAAGTGGTTACCAAAAGCACTGTGTTGAGCAAGATTTTGAGTGCATATCTGGGCTTAAAGGGAAGAGTGTCCTATTTGATACTGATGTCTGCCATGGGTACAGATTGGGGTTGGTAACAGCATCCATATCTGCCAACCCTGGGGTAAGGCACTGTCACTGCAAGTCTTTTTTTTTTTTCCCCCCCAAAGAAACATCTTTTAGGATAATACATCATCATTAACACTTATGGTAAATAAATCTTATCAGCAATTAGTAACTACTGTAGATAGGTGAGATTTGAAGAAAAACAGAAGATATATGGGTTTAGTACTTTGTTAATTGCTCATAGAGAATGTAGTTAGATGGGGAGCTGAGGTGCTGGGCGGGGTTCTAGACCAGCAAGAGCAGTCAGTGGCAGAAGGAGGGGTATCTATGGCAGAGCTGTGGCTAGCACCAACAGGTAGAAGGGATTCAGACACCTGAGATGGGCAGGCACTAGCCTGACCAACTGTCTCTCTTGGGGATTCAGGACTTGCAGTTTTAAAACAGACAGTTCTGTGTAAATCTGGTTGGATTGGTCACCCTAGAAAGCACTAACGCAAATTTTGCATACTTTGTAGTTTAAGGTGAGTCATACCAGTGGTCAGTATCTTAATAAGCTACTGCTGCAATATTGTTACAAAACAACCCCAAATGCTTAGTGGCTTACAGCCACAGAGAGTTCTCTTTTTTGGCTCTGGAGGTCTGCCGTGGCTTGGCTGCTCAAGGTTGGGCTCACGTGGACTCTGGTTCATACACTGAATAGTCTTTCCCGATGTTTTATCATTCTCCTTGAAACAATGGTTTTTAGAGAAATTTAATCTTAAAGAAAGGGTGAGCACTAGAAGCCAAGGCAAATTTTGCCCATACTTACAGCCATGGCACATGTCCAATGTTCTAACAATCCATTGGCTTAAGCGAGTCATGTGGCCAAACCTAACATCATGGGGTTGAGAAATATATTCCACTTTTCTGTCATACTCTTACTAGGTCATATGGCCAAGGGCATGGATGGATATTCCTTCTATAAGAAGGGAGTAAAGAATAGAAACAATACTTGTCTATAAAGTCAGTAAGTAACTCGAGTGCTTGGACCCAACCAAATGCATCTGTAGGTCACTAGTGCTGGCATAATAGGTGCCTCGTAAGTGTTTGATACATGCACAGCTGCCTCTAAAATAGGATTCTCTATAATGAAGTGGTACATATTCCAATATTTTTAAAAGTCATTCGGCCCCTTTGTCATTAGATATTAGGAGGTCCCTGAGAGCTGCTGAAGATGGATGCCCCTCAGTGGCTGTTAGGAAATCTTTCTTTCCTCTGACCTATACTATTACCTCTTGTTGTCTGTGAGGGTTTTTTTTTTTTAATTTTTCTCTTCTACTTCTGTGTTCCTCATCCTCCAGCTAGACAGCAGGATCCTGAAAGCCCAGAGAAGCAGGGGAGATGTCTCTAGCCCTTCACATGCCAGGAAGACACAGTGCTTTGCATATTTCAGGACCTGGTGCTAATTGCCTTTGATCTCTTTAGTCCCCTCCCACTCTCTTCCTCCCACACCTTACCCAGTGGTTGGCACATGGCTGGCTGGTGTTCCAAAAATATTGCTTGACTTTGAAATGAGGCATGTGACTTTAAAATGCTTTTTTATGTTTTGGAATGAAATGCAAACATCACCATGAACCTCCCTCCCTCTGCCCCGGTCCTCTTGGTCAGTGTGTGTGTGGAGTGGATTTGCTGAAAACATTCTGAATGTTTTATATGATCCTGGCATTCCATTGCATTTCCAATTTTGGATACTTCTGAAATTTTCTTACTAAGCAATGAAAAGGACAGCTAGACATGTGAGGGGGAGGTAGGAAAAGTTAGTCTAATATTAGATGAGCCTGCATGGAAGCTGAGCCCTCTCTGACACACACAGGCCCTTTCTCTTAGTGAGAACTGAGGGGTTCTTTTGTACTTAAGGTCCAAAGTACGCAGGGAAGAGTCAGGGCTCAGAGCACTTTAGGTCAAACCGGGTTTGCAGCCATGAAAACTCCAAACAACCGAGTCCAAGCCTGCTGCAGAATAGAAGCCACAGTTCCCTTTTAGGCTAGAAAACTTATACAGAGGCTCAAAAGAAAGCCACTGGACCAAACCAGCTGTGTTCTCTATGTAGGCACAACAGACCATTGACCCCTCTTACACAAAGCTGAAGGAACACAACCAGACACAGGTATCTCTCCTTGTTTAAAATAGCATGTTCCTGAAGAGTTGACTGCATGATAAATTTCATCGTGTAGAATTGTATTTTCTCCCTGACTTCAATAAAACAGTGGGAAATACTTTTCAATAAAAGGAAAACGTGGCCTCTAAATGCTATAATATCACATGACAGAATAAGAGACTGAGAGGAGATAGGATGTTAATATGCCTTGAAGAGGATCACAAAGCAGGGGGCCATACCTGGGTGCTGGTCCATAGAAATCGTTTTGTGATGTACTGCTATCGGAGGAATGGTACGTTCCTTATTTCGAGGTGTTTTAGAGTTGTACTTTCTCCTTCCCTATGCCTCCTTTGTCTTCTCTTTACCTCCACTGTTTTAGGCAGGTACATTGAAAAAAATCTTCTAAGAGACTTCTTTTCAGCACTATTGACCTTTTTCCTGTCTTCAAACCCTGAGGAATACAACATACTCCTGTCATTATCAATAACTGATAATGACTGATTTTTCACTGGGGCGACTGTCTATAGGGGGTTCAAGTATAGTCAGAAAAGCACAACTTCCCATCCCCCACCCCACTTGATCCCTATTTGTGACACATGAATTCTTACCTATTCATTTTTACTGTCTGTGCTGAGTACCTTGGTCCATCACTCTTTTTACCTTAGTCTCCTCCATTGTAAAGTGGACATAAAGGTACTTGCTCTACTGGAAAGTCTGAAGTGGGGCAGTTCTCTCTCCTATGCTGCGGTTGAAAGTGTGTGGAGTCTTACTTGGGTCGTCATGGTCACTAGGTGATGCTATTCATACTAGTGGGAGATGGCCAGGGATGCTAAATGTCCTGCCATGCACAAGACAGTACCACACAATAATGTGTCCCAACCAAAATGAGAAACATTGCAAACAGCTTATGAACATTCGATAAAAAGTCTAAAACAGTGAACAAATGCCAAGTGGCCCAAAGCCGATGTTAGTGTGCCATTTTCCTGAGAGCGTTGGGCTGGTTCTCAGAAGAGCTGCTGCCTGGTGATTAGATTGGCTTCAGCTCTGCTGTCAGCCATTTGCAAGAGGGAAACTCTCGCTTGCTACTTGTGGGACTGGTGGGTTCATCTTCTGTTTATCCAGTCTGTTTAAGAATTCAATACCAGTAATTATCATGGTAAAAACAACTACTCTTACATTAGCACTTACTCTTCTCTGGGTACAGAGCCATCCGCTTTCATGCTTTGTCCCTTTATTCTTAACTATAAACCTTAGAGCAGCTAGTAGGATGACCCAGCACAAAGACGTGGAAACTTTTGTTACCAGCCCTTGCAAACTTCATTTTGAATTAAGGACTAGAGTTTGCAAGTGGTGGTGAAGTGGCTTATTTCTTAACAAAGTGTGTTTCCTGTCTACTTTACTCGCCCTTAGCCCTTCTTCTACTCAAACATATTAAGCAAATAAACATGAAAACCAGTGTGTGAACTCTCTAATAAAGGCATTCCAGGCCACCAGTTTGGTGTGCACACAGGAGGTCCCCAAACACAAGGCCTGCATATGACCGGTGCCTGTGGAGCTGCAAAATATGGCGTCCTGGGGCACTCTTGGGGGCATCACTTGTCTGAAACATATAGCGTCTCCCACTCACTCTGTTTCCACAATGTACCACGATGATACTTTGGGACACTCTGGCCCTATGGTGGAGGTTGTCCCTGGTCTGGAAGGTAGGGTCAAAATGGCACCTAGAATCTTCATGTGTTGGGAATAACACTCATCTGTATGCTTTCTTCTTTTGAATGTTTTTGCTTTACAAATTTGTGAACTGGGAGACATTTATCAGATGAGAGTTATTCATGTATGCATTTGCCACTTTTATTTCAATAAATAAGAAAAGCTCGTATGTAATCTGTTTAATTCGTTTTCACAGATGAGTGCATTTAGAAAAGTGGAGAGCAGAGACGTGGGGTGAAAGGGGAGGCCTGACTAAAGCACTTGGCGAAGGCACCATTTATAATAAATGAGAGTTTTGGAATTCTACTGCCAAATTATGCAAACCTTTCCAGAAAGAGCAAGTCGTAGCAGATCAGATAAGCAGCTCAAAATTATTGCAGACCGAGAGCAAGCAGATGGCTCTGGACCTGCTCTTCTGTTTGTTTCCCTCTGTCCACGGTGGGAGAGAGCCTCTGGGACTTGGTGTGGGGATTAGTGCCATGGGAAAGCAGAAAAGGACCCTCATCGTTCAGTCCCCCTGGAGGACTTTATTCCTGTGGCCTGGCTGCCTAAGGTCTGTAGAATGTGTCCAAGCCAGGAGGTACTGCAAAAATACCTTAGATGGACCCAAGTGAGTTAAAATGATGACTTCAATTACTATCAGGACTTTGGACAAGAGGGGCTCAAGGGCTGGCCCACACGAAAACAAAAAGTACTGTGTTAAAAGGAAGAAAATCTCAGTGGCATAATTCCTATCATTTTGCACCAGAGGGTTCAAACAATGATAATGTAATTGAGTCATGAACGACTCAAAGATGTTCATATAATCAACCACATGAATGCATGTTCCGGGGGACTGGGATTAACCTTGACATGTGAGGCTGTGGCCAGTCCAGTGTTCCAGCCCTGGCTTGGATCCCTGCCTCTGTGTCCTGTTGGGCTTCCGCCTGGCTCCATTCCACCTCCCTTCATTTCTGGCACAACGTTTTTGTTTTCTCATCCAAAACCCAATGTGGTCCTTGCAAATCAGAGCCCCAGATGGATAGAGAAGGTGGTAATGTGGAGCCATCTCATTTGTCCTCACAGCATCCGTTTGCAGTAGGGAAGGACAGAAATAAAAAATGGCATTGTGGAGAGACACAGTGAAATACTGAGAAATCAAGCAGCAGGATCAGGAGATGGTGGTGACTGGGGATGAAAACCCAAGGCTTCTAACAGCCAGTCTTAGGTGCTTGGACCAGATGAAGCTGCTGGTGTACAACGGGGAAGCAGAATAGCTACATTGATAGCCAACCCCCAGCCCTAGTAATCAGTAGACCATATCTCAGCTAAAATTAATGGGCAAACAGAATTCTTTTCCCCTCTCTTTGTTGCATTTGTTAAGCCAGATTTTTCTCTTTTAAAGTCTTTTTTTTTTTTTTTTTTAAATGTACCCTACCTGGTCAAAAGCATCAGGAAAAGAGGCCAAGTCAGTCCCCACTGTTTCCCTTTGGTTCTGACAGAATAAAACTGCAAACTGAGATTGTGCATTGTCCCCAGAGCTGCTTTAAAACACGGAGCCAGAGCCGGCTACTCAACATCACTGCTCACCTGGGCGCTGCCAGACTCTGCCGGGGACAGGTCTCAGAACAGGTCGGGCACCTTAGTCCCCCAACTCAGGCTCATCCCCCAGTGCTCTGTGAGTGGGTTTTTATAAAGACTGCTAGAGAGGAGCATTTTCTTGCAGAAATATTGCAGGCACCGAAGAGCTAGTGCCAAAATTTTAGCATCCTTATATAGCTCTTGGCTATTACCATGCCCTTGGATCTCTTCCTCCCAATTGTTACTCATTGTCTTTGCCTAGAAGCCTCTTACATTGAACCTCCTGATGGCAGAAAAACTGTAATGGAAAGAAACAGTCTCTGGTCTGGGAGCTCAGAGACCTGGTTTCTTCCTGATGAACTTAATGTCTCCTTTCATTGTTAGGCCATTTGTCTGGTAGCAGGACAGACACCTCCTGCTTTTGTTTTGGGAAATTTTATTCTTAATTTAACGTATTTGTCCTAGCCTCAAGGAACTACCCATTTAATATAAGGAGAAAACGTATGCATTATTGTTCTTTAGACAGTTAATATTGCAAATGGCTCTTATGGGTGGTCAGTGGAAGGGTTGCTTTTGCTTGCCAAATTAATTCAATTTCAGTGACTTCTTTAAAAAACCCCATTGAATCAACTTGTTTTGTCTTTGTGGTGCAGCCACTGTTAATTGTAGGCTTTCAGAGCTAGAAGGACTGGGAATTCTGTTCACTCTGTTTGTAGACTGGGATATTCATATTCAGACACATCATTGCATTTGCAGGTGTGTAAGACGAAGACGGTCCTTCCTCAAGCATACCTAATCTCCCTTCCAGCTGAGTCATGGTTACCCACTGAAGAGGGTGTAACTACTGAATTAGCGTTACAGCACTTATGCCACCAAAAAAGAAAATACAATTTGTTCATATAAATATAGTATAAAGCATTTATGGTAGAAAATTAGAGGTTGCGAATATATCTGAAAGAGGTAAATTTTAAAGAAAGAGCACTGTGTGCTCATGCATACAGTATAACTTATCACTCTGAATAGATATGTGATAAAAGTACATATTATGCTTTCCCCACAATTCCTCAGTGAAATCACTCGTCTCTTATACATGCATCATGCACACCAGCAAGTGCGTCTGATAACATTTGCGGATCTCACATAACCCACTGTCCTTTGCAAACACTCTAGGCCTCTTCAGAAAATAAATTCCTTGTAAGCAATTTGCAGAGCTGTTGAAGGGATTTCAAAGTTTTTGCCTCCATCACCAAAGAAAGCCACCAAAGAGAGAGGAGGCAATTTGGGAGGGTGTGGGGAGTATCACCAATAAGAGCTACTGCTGCCAGCACCCCACACCCAGTGGCTGGTTAGTGACTCAGTGTGGAGGGCAATTGAGAGAAAGCCTCAGCCAGTGCTTAAAAAAAATGGAGTGCAAATCTGTTCTCAGCAAGTAACCCCCTCCATTTTAACCTGGGCCCAGTGGGCAGAACCGCCTCTCCTCCCTGCCCCCCACAGCCCTCTGGCTGGCTTTGGCCTTCGTTTTATCCTGTATTTGCCAGCACCAACCGAAGATGGGGGCTGGGGGGTGCGGTGGGACCGCCACAGGCTGCCCTCCAGGCCTGGACTGGAGGGGAAGTATGCTTTTAGGCCCTAAAACTGCTCTCTGGGTTTTCTTTGGCATGTAAACTTCTTTTTGTACTTATATACTTTATTTTTTTAATGACTTGGTTTTGAGTTGGCCGGCAGACCTATCTGTTTGCTCAGCTTGATCTAAATTGGCTTTTGGTTCAAACTTCAGGTGGTTTTTCAGTTTCACTGTGCTCCTCAGACTCCAGGAAGACAAGTTAGCCCCTATTTAGCATTTTTGCTGACAGAGAACCAGCAGGCTTGCTGTTTGAATCTACATCTGAATGTACTATTTGGCTAAAAAATAAAATGAAAAAAAAAATCCCTCAGATTCCTTGAACTTGATTGCCCTATTTTTAGCCCCCAAATACTCCTGTCATATTGTTTAACATTTCTCAGGAATTCACTGTTCTGTGGGTCTTTCTGCAAATTCTCCCTCCATTGCTGGCTTTTCTAATCAAATAAATGGGAGGCAGTTTGAATCTCTGAATGGCATGTTAGACCGTCACAATGTGGTGACAGGAAGCACCTGTAGGACACATGTAGCACCTCTGTGGAAGGCTGCACTTTGAGAACAAAATCACCTCTTACTCTCCGAAATCGGTTAAACCTCCACACTTTGTAAGAGGTGTGTCGATGATAAACGTGTGTGCTCCAAGTAAACTAATACTTGTCAGTGTGCAGGTGTAATACTGTATATTAAGATTGTCATTTCAGGATTATCCATAGAATATTAAGAGTAGAAAATAGTATAGCTCACCTTCCTATAAATCAGTTTGAAGCAATATGTTTCTTTAGACCTAAGTTTGGAATTCTATATTTTATTCAGTGTTGATAAACCAGCTTGGGAGAACAGAGAGGTTCACCGAAATTGTGTTTTACAGAATTGCCAGGGTAATTGTGGTTATGTATTGACCTAGCTGAGAAGTCGTGAGTGACTCCAGGGGGTAGGAGTGGACGGACAAAGGAAGAGACAGTGTATACAGTTGTTGCTGTTCAAGAAAAACAGGAATGTGAGAGGAAAATGCTCCAATAAATATATTTTGTTCAGGAACTATTGCAATGGGGTAAAAGACACCTCAGTAGAGAACCAGACTCAATTCCAAGTACAGCACAGAGAAGTGAGGTTTAAAGCAAAGGAGCAGGGTGGGGGTCAGGGGATGGAAAATTGCTCAGAGAAAGTGCGGAGTGGGGGGAAGATACTGGTTCAACAGAGGTAACAGGATTCTTGTTGAAGGCAGGCCAGGATGATCAGACGTCACCTGGGGGATGGGAGAGGGTGAGTTTGACGAGGTAGGGAGGGCGATTAGCGGTTGAAGATGGGTGATTTTCTCTAAACTGACTTAGGAGGATTCTTGCTAAAACTGGGTAGATGACATAGGCCCAAGTAGCATGAATGCTAAGACTGAGGCCCAGAGGGCTTGAAAGAACCTAATTAGAGTTCAGGCAAGGACAAAGTCCATGTCACTGCAAAGTTATATGGTTATTGCTTTAATTGAGCTAGGTTATGTATACTGTGGTTAAGAAAGTCATGCTCTTTTGCATGTGAGCAGGAAAGGAGAAAGTTTGTTTATACAACCATTCACAGATTCTGGCTGATATGAATGTCAGCATCTCATGGTTACACTTTTGGAACAATCTGCCCCCTTTTGTTACCAGAGCAGGGGAAGTGACTCAAGAGCTATAACAAGGCTTTCCATAGACTCACCCCAGAAGCTACACATGCCACTTCCTCTCACAGCCTATTGGCTAGAACCAGTTCAATGGTCCCACTTGATTTGGGGAGGATTGCTGTGTGTTCTCTACATTTATACTTACAAATGTGTGTGCAAACATGCCTTCTGTTTTTTTTTTTTTTAGAAACGGGCAAAAGAAATGTTGCCACTATGGAGTACAAATAAAGGGGAATTCTTGACCTGCCTGGGATGTTTCTTGTTGTAGCTTCAAGTCAGCATAATTAATAAAACATATTTAAACCATCAAGTAAAACAGTTACATGGAATTTCCTTACCCTTGGCACAAACATTCTCAAACAATGGAAATTGAGATCTGCTCTGAGGTGTTAATTGTCCTTTGGACTTAAGTTCAGAAAACATTTGGAAAGGTGACATCATAGAGTTATTTTTTTGGAGTATCCCCTTTTTTGGGAAGTACTGTAGGAAAGGATTATGAACTGCACCTGTGGGCTACATTCGCCCAGCCATGATGGTAGATCTGGTCAGATATTGAGGTCTGTCCAGAAAAAGGGCAACATTGTATTGTTAATACGAGAATGGTTTCCATGACATCAATGTAATCTGGCAGCCAAAGAGAATGGACTGGAATGCACGGGTGTGAACTATGAGGGCTTTACTGTGCTAGTCAGTAGGGGCAGTAGACGCTGTTCAGTGAGCATGTGCACTGTGTGGCTATCACATTCATAATGACTGAGTGAGTGGAGCAACAAATCTGCATCAGATTTTGCATTAAGCTTGAATGTTCCTTCACAGAAACTATTCAGATGATTCAGAAGGCTATAACTATGGGCAACTGATGAATGGCAGCTTCATCACAACAACGCACTGCCCATGCATCATGTGTCGTGCAGAGTTTTTTTGTGAAACATCAAATCACCCAGGTGTCTCCTCCCCCCTACAGCCCAGATTTGATGCCCTGTGACTTCTGGCTTTTCCCAAAACTAAGATCTCCTTGGAAAGGGAGGAGATTTTCGGCCATCGATGGGATTCACGAAAATACAATGGGGCAGACGATGGCAATTGGGAGAACTGTATGAAGTCTCAAGATGCCTACTTTGAAGGGGACCGAGGTGTCATTGTCCTATGTACTATGTTTCTTGTGTTTTGTGTCTTCTTCAATAGCTAGAGGGATACTTTCCACTGGCTAGATACTTTCTGGACCCACCTTGTATACATAATTGAATGCATTAGGTAGGGCGTGCTCTCTGCAGCTGGGCGCAGGCCATGCCACTCCCTACTGTGTACTCCAGTCCACGTCCTCACTTTGTATTTCCTGATGGGACTCCTGACTTTGTTACTCCTATGGAAAATGGGTGAAGAAAACCCCTCTGTGGGGCTCTGTGAAAGAAACCATTGGACATTTAAAAAGAAACCAGGCATCTTTTAGTAGTTTCGTAGCAAACAATGGGGAGGTTTACTAGTTATTTCAGAGAAATTAGTGGATCAGGAGGACATGCAGTGCAAACTCTGCCAACTCTGGCAATATTGGACATTTAAAAGGTCAAAACAGCCTCTGTTATGGCAAAAGGAAAATTGCAATTATGTAAATAGGGGGTTTCACTATATTACTTGTGTTAATCTCTTCTCCCCAAAGGAGTAAATGGCTTTAGTGTATGGTGTACAACACAGAGCCATTAAGTCTGTAAAAGCAGTATTTAGTGAGAGAAACAGAAAAGGCTAATTTTATTTGAAACTGATGCATCATGGGGAGTGTCTGGCTTTTCAATACCAGTGCTTCAGAGCCATGACTGTAGAGCAGATAAGGTTCCCCTGTCATATGCTGTAATGAGCCCAACTCATACACTGAGGCCTGAAGACCTACAGGGCAGGTGTCCATATTATTGTCATGGATTTGAAGCCAGGCTACTTTCTCTTTAACCAAGACACATGATTGGAAACAGAAGAGTTCTGCTGTCCACATGTCAAGTTGGTTAAAATTAACTAGTTTGCTGAACAGCTGAACCAAATTTTACAAACTTGAGCTCATTTGGGGTCCTAGATCCCTTCTCCGCAGGCTGGTTTTCAAGCTGGTGCCCATTATGCTGCTCATATTAAAATGCTATGAAAGCAAAGCATTTTGTGTTGAGTAGCTGAGCAAAGTCTATTATACAGCAATTATGCTATCAGTATAGAATCTAATTTTATTTGGAGGAGGGGCTTTTAACCAAATGAAAGAGAAGAGTGTTTTTGCATTATCACTATGGGATGGCAAAACTGCAGAACTATGCTAAGTTAAGGGGCTATTTTTAAGCCTATTTCTACTAAATAAAATTAACTCTAATTTTGCTGGATTTTAACAAAATGTAGCCACTGCAGTAGCAAATGGTAGATTCCAAGGGGTTGCCTCTATTTGCTGCTTATTGAGCACATAAAGAAAATCTTTGTTGATGACCAATCATAGACACTAGCTCCATTATCCATGCTATTTTAAGTATCATTGAGACTCTAAGCCTCAGGATGACAGATGAGTAGGACCATCTTAGATACATTTCGTGCTGACAATGGGGATGTTGGAAGATGAGGGAGGAAGAGAGGAAGACCTAGTTAGCTACAGTATCAGATGAGATACTCAAGTTACTTGTGAAGTATTGTAATATGATTGGCGATACCATTTATGGAATTTAACTAAATACTTATTATTAAATGCCTACCATGACCAGAGCGTCCTGTTAGGGACTGCAGTTGCATAAGAGTATAGGTCTGCACTCAGGGAACATACAATCTACTATTTGCCAGTTGCATTTGTTTATTGATTACTGTATGAATACTGGGAATTAAATTAATTACAAAGGGATTATCCAGTGTGTGGGTTATCCAGGCTCTTGATTCCTCCTTTGCCTTCTAACTACTTTACAGCTCACTTCTACCTCCTCACTGAGTAAGACAGAAAAACAAATGAAGACAATACACAAAAGGTGATTTGCTGCTTGTTAGCAAATCTGGACAACTGGATAGTTTGGAGCAAGAAAATGTGTGAGTCAGGAATAGGAATTATAAACTAAATGATTTTTGTTTGTTGTCTGATCCTTAGTGACAAATAAATAATATATGTATTCATTTGTTATATATATGATATGTGTGCAGACATTTATATCTATAAGTATATGAATACTATGAATATTTATACAGTACATATCCTACACACTCTTAGGGGGTGGTACATGCAAAATATCTGTGTTCTTTTACAGCTGGACTCTTGAGGCAGAACAATTTCTGTGACCAGGTTTTAGTGTGCATTTCCACAGCAAAGGGTTATTAGGGGTTGGGGCTTCCATACTTGGAAGGACGAGTCAGCACTGTGAATCCAGGTTCTCCTGTGCACTGTTGCAGCTCGCACAGTAAAACATTCTTGTGGAAAGCAGATTTTCACTTATTTACTGGGCACTAATGCATTGATACACACAGGAAGGC
Source organism: Artibeus jamaicensis (assembly GCF_021234435.1). Taxonomy (NCBI): domain Eukaryota; kingdom Metazoa; phylum Chordata; class Mammalia; order Chiroptera; family Phyllostomidae; genus Artibeus; species Artibeus jamaicensis. The sequence goes on along the minus strand of NW_026522046.1, from coordinate 11,699,497 downwards.
TTAACAAAAGAAATCTCAATAATAAAATAAAAAAATAGGATGAGAAAAGAAGTCTTTGTAACAAAATAAAATCCGAAACTGGGTGATCTCATGTACTATACTGTCCTTTTCTGACACACACCAGTGGTGGTGTCTTCCGCCAAGAAATCTGCTATTTTTACTGGTGTCCTTTACTCTGGGTTCCACTTTTCCTTTTCAAAAGTGAGCAGGGAAGCTCTGCTGCCAGCAGGAGTTCTGGCTTCCCAGTCGGCCAGAATCTCAGGGGAGAAAGTGCTGTCCCTAGAGAAGCATTTAAAGAGACGGGAGAATGCCGTTTCCTACCCTTTCCTTTCCCGGCACATGGTCAAATCCCCTCACAGGGAAATTGGCTAGGCTGGCAGGCGGTGCTTTTCCCGTTAAAATTTTATCCTCTTATCGTAATCCACTAGTTGCAAAACTTTGAATGATATGAATGATAGCATTTTTCATCCTAAAAACCTTCATATACTCCCACACGATAGCAGGGTTTTATTACTTTTAGGTCATAATTTTAGAGCAGCAATTTTCAACCTTTTTCATCTCCTGGCATACATAATCAACTGGTCACTAAAATTCTGTGGAACACCAAACAGTATATTTTTTGCTGATCTGACAAAAAATTAGGTATAATTTTGGTTCCTTCATACCTTACAGCTATTGTTGTATTGGCAATTGTCATTAACAGAAAAAAAAATGACAATCTAAGGGAAGAGAGGTCAGTGCCCTGGACTAGTCAGTTGTTGCATGTTTTTCAAAGCACTTGCAGCCCACCAGTTGAAAATAGCTGTCCTAGAGAATGCTTATCCCCCATGCTCAGGAAACTTATGTGGGAGACGCTTACTGATTTGGGTCACATATTATTCATCCATTCCTCACCTAAACATTATGTCCAGCTCTGTGGGCAGGATCGGCCCCATCTAAACCACAGGAAAAGAGCAGTTTTATAGCCAGAATAGAGGAGACGGGATGATGAGCTGGCAAAAAAAAAAAAGTAAATGTTTCCCACATTTACAAAAGCACTTTGAGAAATCGTGTACCAATATACAAATGTATGGCATTGATTTTTCTCTTGTGCTATAGATTTGAAATATTGCTTAAAAAGTAGAGCCATTATGCTAACAAATAGAGCATACGTGTAAGCAGTGTGCACACTTCACCAGTTTTCGATGCGTATTGAGTCAAATCTCTCACTTTCCTGTGTAGTCGCTCAAATGCCCACCTGCCTTTATAAAAAGAAATTCCAACACATCTCTCTTGGACCTCCTGTCAACCCCGATTTCTTCCAAAATGGATTCCTTCCAAGGGATTTATTCCCTGAGGTTCTTAGGGGTTCTTTTTTGCTATTGCTTTTGTTTCCTCATAGTGTCACCGTTGAAAGCTGGTTCTGCACTGTCCCGGTGGTGGTTGTCCTTTCCTGTGCAGGACCCACTGCTTCAGAGCCTTGCAAAGCTTGAGTGGGTTGTGTCTTCAGCCCCAGGGCTCCAGCTCACAGGTATAGCTGTTAGCCCACCCCCAGGCCAGGAAGGAGCAATTTCCAACTTCAGCTTAATGCTGTGCAGGAGCTGGTCATTTCCCACAGGTTTTGGGGCCAGTAGGATGGGTTATAAGCTCAGAAGATCCCCTCCCTGGTGATTTCTCCTCCAGAAACCTTGGAGCTTCATCTTGGCACTAGGCCTTGGTATAGTCTGCTGTCCTTGCCCAGTGGTGTCTTTTTCTTTGAGTCTTGGTTAGAATCTGAGTAATTGTCTCTCAGAATGCATCTGGGCTCCCTAGGCAAATTGGTTTATCTTCTCATATATTGAAAAAAGGGACTGTTTCTCTTCCCAAGCCTTCAAGAGGGAGAAGTTTTTTTCCTTAAGGTACGGGGATACTTTTAAACTAATTTTCACACAACAGCCAGGCTACTCTTCCAAGAACAACAAACTTCTCCAAGGAGACTTTCTTTCCAGATGGTAAAAGCCTGGTACAATTACTTTAAAACTCTCTCCTTGGGCATCCTGTTAGCAGAAATGTAAACCTGGATTTCCCACGATTATGAGTGACTGGCATCTATTTCTGTTCTGATAACCACGGCAGGGCGGTGGGAGTCATGGTTGGCTCCTTTTTACTTCCTTACCATATTTGAGCAAGTGACAAGTTGTCATTTCTGTTTCCTAAATATTGATTCTGTCCCCTTCCTTTCACCCCCATTCCCATTAAATTCCTTTATCTCTCCTTTGGATTTCTATAACAGATCTTTCTGACCCATTGTCCACACTGCAGTCTAGGCACTTCCTAAAATGCAGGTGTGATCATGTGACTTTCCTGTGTACAGTTTCCAGGTGGCTTCTCATTGTCTTTAGGCAGAATTCCAGAAACAGTCCAGAAATCACGCCACATCTTTCTTACTTCATTAGCCTTGCGTCTCACTATTTTTTCCCCACAATCTTTGTTCTGCTCATACCAGAGTCCTCACACTTACTCGGGGCTCCAGGTTCTCTCTGACTTTTGGACCGATCATACCACATATTTGCTTCCTGCTGTCTGGACACTTCTCCTCCTCTCCAGTTTCTCTTCCTCCACATTGTGTATACTTCTATCCAAAGTTCAGATTGCTGACATCCCCCAATCTGGTTTTCATGGACCCTGTCCACTCTATTCCATGTCACCCAATTTGTCATTGCTCTGTCAGGGCCTCTTTCCTGTTGGTAAGACACCAAGCTTCATGAAGAGACCCACAATGTCTGCTCAGGCACTGTCATGGTCCCAGAGTTTGGAACAATGCCTTGTGCGTGAGGGCCCCCTAATATGTATTTATTTAAATACGAAATACATTAATACACTTTAGAAGGCAGCATAGTTTAGGGGAGTTCTTACTGGGAGTCAGGACGGGTGACTTTGGCCAGGTTTTCCGACTTCCTGCATGACTTTTGCATCAGCTGCCGCATTACTTTTCCCACTTTGTGGGGGAGGAGCCTGGTCCTCTGTCAGCAGTTCCTGGCAGAGAGCTGGCCTTCTGGAGGCAGCGCTCAGCAGCTTTTTGGGATTAACTCTCGTATTTTCTATCTGTGACTCTCACTTCTAAGGAAGAATGTGAATGCCACACAGGCGCCTTAGAATATGAAAAAAAAATGCATCTGAAGGCCTCTGAGTGAGATGACTGATTAGGCTAACTCTAAATTTTCAGTGCCTCTGAACTGAAATAATAGTCCTACCAGTAAAAGTATATGGTGGAAATAATGTTGCAAGCTAATAACACCAACTTTCTGACCCAAGGATGGTCTCTTTTCCTTCTGAAAACCATATTTCTACCAATAACATTCAGAAAGCTGCTTATCTGGGCTGGAGTTCATGTGATTAGGTTAGACATGGGGTAAGCTGGCAGTGGTTATTTGTACTGATTTTCTCTTCTCAAAAAAAAATGCATTTAGAAAACTATTCAGTTCCTGTAAAGAAAAATAGACATCTATTTTTTGCAGTGCATTTAAAAAATGTCAAATCATAAACCAATGACCTTAAGAGAAATTCAATAAATCAGGAAAATGCTGCTGCTTGCAAGCCGAGTTCTGACTAATTCCTCACACTTGGCATTATCAGAGGCATTAAGACTTCGGTCACCCCTACCAACCCCTCAATATTGCACAGTGTCAGCCTTCTGCTGAATGCAAGGCTCTGAATCAGGGCGATAGGATTTTCTTTTGACACCAAATGTGTTATTTATGTGTTTATTTTGGGGGGCGGAGGTGGTGGAACCCAAATCGCTGGTTTCTTTGCAGCTGTGAGCTGAAACTTGCCTGTTTGCAGAGACAGGGAGGGCTTTCCCCTCAACTGTGTCCTTCTTACCTGAGAAAACAATAGGAGGATTGGCAGATTCAAAATCATCACTCTCATTTTGGTGTGGGTGTGAAGGAAAATACTGGAAAAAAATCTTGTTTTACCTTTTTTTTTGTTAGTGGTGGTTTTTAAATTCCAGTCACTTGAATTAGAAAATGAATTAGTTCTCATTTTAACAATTCAAATGAAACATAAGATAACAATGAAGTCTTGGTAAGTTGCTTCTTCATCCTCTTATAGGCTATCACATGTTTTTCTAATTTTTTGTGATTATGTAAACATATGCACAGGTATTGGAGTTTGTTTTCTTCCTATTTAAAAATTTATTTATGTAAGGAGCTCATACTAAACTACTGTAGCATAATTTGCTTTTTTTTTTCTCAGTGTATCATGGGTGTCTCTAGTTGTCCTGTCTTCTGAACTAAATTATAGGACTTCTGCTCTGTGCCACGAACTTGGCCCCTGTGGACCCTGGTGTGTTCCTGTGTCGGCTACTCCTGTGTTTTCTCTCTCTGGCTAGATATAAAGACAAGGACAGCATCATCTTCTCTCTCCTGGTGCTCAGCACGCAGTAACTGACTGTTTAGAGCTCTTTTTAATGAGCTCTGAGGCCTGAATTTCTGTTTAGTTTAAACAGACTTCTTGTGGTAAGCACATGCTGTGGAGCCATGCGTTTTGTATTTTCTGGCCACTAACCAATGACCACACCTACGTTCAGAGCTAAATATCTGTGCAACCCAAGTCAAGCAATTATGCAATTACTCAGATAATTTGGGGGAAGAAAGGAGTTCTGCCCGAATGACTCAGGTGATCCTGGCTGAAGAAACCTTGTATGGGAGGGAACAATTCTTTCTTTTACTAAAATGTTGCAAAGCTATGTGAGTGAACCCTGGACATCGCGGGTGGGTGAGAATACTTCATAAAGGCTTCCCAGGTAATTGTGAAAGCCTTCTCTGTTTGAAGATGAATGCTAAAGAAAGGGATTATATCAGCAGGCATTGTGCTGGAGGTTCGAAGGCACTGCTGCGTAAAAACACATAAGGTCACTGCTCTCATGTGGCTTAGAGTCTGCATTCATTTCCTAGGGTGCGATAACAAAGCCCTACAATCTGGGTGGCTTAAAACAATAGAAATGTATTCTCTCACATTTCTGGAGGCTATAAGTCCAAAATCAAGGTGTTTTCAGAGCTGTGTTCCCTCCACAGTTTCTAGGGAAGAGCTCCCCGATCCCCCGACTTTTTTCGGCCTCTTCCAGGATCTGGTAGCCCAGATGTTTTCTGGGCTTCTGGTAGCATAGCTTCAACCTCTGTCTACATCTCCACATGCTGTCCTCCCTCTGTGCCTGCCCTCTCAGGGTTCTCCCCATGTGTTGGCATCTCTGTGCAAATTGGATTAAGGCCAACTCTATAAACTTATTTTAACTTGCTTAAATCTGCAAAGACCCTAGTCCCAAATAAAGCCACATTTACAGGTACTGGGGCATTAGGATGTTAACGTATCCTTTTTGTGGGAAGATGGTGCAACCCAGAGTCTGAGGCTTCACTCCAGTAGGCAGACAGACATTGAGTCAAATTATTAGCGGAAACAGCACAGGGAGAAGGGCTACCATGGAGAGAGGTAGGGTGCTCCAATGTCTCCCTCAGTGGGGGTTGTAGACCTGGTCAGGGTCTGGGCGAAGTGTGCTTGGGCTGGGTACCTGTGAAGGAGACACAGAGGAGAGGGAAGAGCCATTTGGGAAGAGCACTCAGCACATGCAAATGCTCCAGAGAAGGAAGCATGCAGCACCTGAGGGCGGGGAGAGAGCAGAGGGGTGTGATGAGGATGACTAATGCACAAGAGGTTAGCTATTAGCAGACCTTGCAGGGCCTGGAGATTGACTTTGGCTCCGTGAATCTTTATTCTAATAGAACCAGGAAGCCTTTGAAGGGTTTAAGCAAAGGGTGATCTCATCTGATTTACATGTCACACTCATTATTCCAGCTGGAATGTTGTAACCAGATGGGGACCGTGCAGGTGGAGGAGGGTGCATGGGTCACACAGGATGCTCTGGCAGGTGAGAGGTGACAGTGGGGATGTAGAGCTGGAGACCCAAAGAAGAGGGCAAATTTCAAAAAAATATTTGGAGGATAAGACAAAATAGAAATTGGGGGTTGATAGCCCATGGCGAGGACTTTGCCAAGGATGATGTGGAGGGTCCTGGCCTGGGGAGGCTGCTGAAGACGCCACTGAGAGAGGGATCCCTGAGGGGCGACCCAGTCGGGGGAGGGGAGATTGTCAGAGCAGTCTCCTTGAATGATATTAAAGTATCCAGGGGAGGCCTGGAGCAGGTGGTTGGATGGAGAGGGTCCCAGAGGGTAGCTGACACTGCGTTCAGTAACTGAATCTTATCTGGTCTGGTCTCCCCTTCTCGTGCTGGGGGAGGATTCTGGGGCTTTAGGGTTTCTGAAACAGGTCCTAAAATACAAGGTGGACCATTGCCTTTTAGCCCCATTAACTATAATTTTGGTAGCCATCATCAAACAATGACAGGGGAACCTGCTGATTGGTAAAAAGGCCCAGGGAATGGAGTCTCTCAGACAAGATTTACTGAGGGGACAGAAATGGCACATGGTTCAGCAAATTTTAATTTTTCCATAAAATGTATCACTAAAATCACAGTGTGTGTAATTAGTCTTTTAATGTCTTTAATTACTGTTTATTTTATTGCAGCAGAGATCAAGATTAAGTATACACTTTTTAAAAAAAAAGAGTGAATTAGTATTTCCTTTAACCTTACAAAGATCCTCTCAACCTCATATAATTTTACTTACCTTTCTGTCCTCTTGACAACCTCTACTTTCTCTCACCTATAAAATTTCTTGGCATTTCCCCTCAGTTTAATACTTGTAAACTGAGTATTAACAATGCTTGTAGCCTTTTCTCTGGCGGCTCGAGCTTGCCCAGGCTCAGGGGCCAGTGGTGTCCTCACTCATTAGCTGGCTGTCTCCTGGAAGCAAGCTCCTTGGTTTCCTCTGGCTGACATCATCCTGCCCTGGGAAGCTCTGCCTTGCCTCTTCCTCCTGGTGACTCTTTCCCACCTTGCTTTGATCATTGTGACTTTTTTGAAGACTAAGAGAGATAAGCGGAGAGTCTATCTTTCTGTAAAGACTGGCTCTCATCCTGAGACAATTTGTTTCCAACTGGGGAAAAAAAGTTACCTTAGCAACTAAGCACCTAATTAACTCAATTTTAACATTTTCCCTCCTCCTTTATCAATATTCAATTAACATGAAATTGCTTCTTTGCTATGCTCTGTAGTTTTATAACCTTTTGAGCACATAGCTGGAGTAGACCAAGGCCTGCGGAGGAGCAAGATGAGGAGTCTCAGAGGGGCCAGAATGTGCAGAGCTTGAGGGTACCTCCTTCACCACTGCCCCCCACCTTCCCTTTGCACATTTTAGGACCCCTGGATGCAATTTAGATGCAGCTGTTGGGTATGAAGGGGCAGGGACAGAACTGAAGTGACCAGGATTACATTTGTAGCATTCAGCAGAACAGGCCCCTTTTTTTTTTTTTGCATTTTGAGTTTATGAACAGAGATTCATACCACAGTTGTCAGGGTAACGGAGGACAATGAAGCAGCACCTACCAAATTCATAAACTGTTTTTACTCTAAAAGTCAGAAAGTAGAAGGTGGTCTTCCCCCAAAAGAAGCCAGGAAGAAATGAGTGCATACTACCTTTTCTCCCCTTTTTATTCCTGCAAGCTGGTTTGGAAATCCAGGCATTTTCTTACTGTTACCAAAGGTAGAAGCAAGTTGCTCAATGGGAGATTCTCAATGCCACATTCATGACCACATTTGCTTCCTTAACCTCATTATCACCTGCCCTTGGAAATTTCCCTTCCCGACCATGGCATGTATTTCTTATCTACATAATTTCTTTTGTGAACAAATAGGGGTAAAAATAAGTGCATTCTTTCTATTCTGTTAAATTCTGACAAAATGAGTGAATTAATATCGATACATAAAAACACAAAATCATCTCAGTGACCTTTGCTGGGTGCTTACTACCTACTGTACACTGAATACACCAATGCTAGTCTCAGTAGGAATGCGTGATGCCCTATTTTATTGTCACCCTTTCATACATGTGGGAGTGGAGGTTTGCTCAAGGCATGTATCTTAGTTAAGGCCACAGACTGAGTCACCAACAATCTGTGATTTGGATCTAGATCAGTTGGATGCCAGAACATTTACTCATTTATTAACTGTGCTGTTCACACGAGCAGCGAAGGAAAATGATTTTTGCTATAGCACATGACTTTGAATGCCACACAGGGATGCTCTGACCTTGACAAGTCATTGAATAAAGCTGGTGTTTTCAGGGGTTCAAGTCAAGTGTGTACGGTAGGAGCTGGTTCCCCACAGAATTTCTGGTGGTGAGATTCATTTCTCCCAGTCTACTGTGTGAAATAACTATGTACTCACTGTGTTGGTTTATGCGCAGCTGACCCTGGGACTCAGGGCTCCCAAATTTAGAAAACAATATGACAAGTTGCCTAGTTAAATTTTAATAAACCATGAAAAATGTTTAGTATGACTAAATATACTATATCCCTATGCAATATTTGGGATATATTTACACTAAAAAAGGCATTGTTTATTTGACATTCACGTTTTACTGGGTGTCATGCATTTTATCTGGCAACCCTGTAGGGACTGGGTTCTGTCACTACAAAGTGTGTGCTTCTGTTTCTCATTGTCCTAATATGGACCCTGCCTCCCTTGGCTAAGACCAGGAAAACTTACACAGACTCTAACGCACCACTACCAACTCGTGCGCTACTGTGATCCACAGTAGTGCCCAAGAGCATAGCCTGTGAGGGGGCTTTGCTTCGGGCTGGTCTTTCCCACATCTCCTCTTTCCCACTCGAAGCTCCAGGCCTGAGGAGCAGCCCGTAGCAAGCCATGCTGGGTTTTCCTCCTTCCTCTGTCCTCGATCCCAAACACACCCATCATTGTCTTCACAATCAGTACCTGGGCACACATGATTTCATTGTCAGAATTTAGAGCTAGAAAGATTCATGGAGGAACAATTGTTCAAAGTCACACAGTTAAACAGGAGTCAGCTCTGCAACCGATGCCCAGCCAGGGCTTTTTCCACCCTGGGCAGCTCTGCCTCACCACACTGTGGGGTCAAGGCTTTACCTCTCTGCTTCCTTCCACAACGTGGGTGCTTCTCCTCTTCTCTGATGGTGATGATAATAATAAACATGACAACTGTTGATTTCTTTAGTTCTCAGCATTGTATACATAGTATTTCTTTTAATAATTCCATACCAATAAGGTAGTTATTATTTATTGCTAAGATTGATCCACCAGGTTTTCATGCCTCAACTCTAATTTTTACTCACCCCAAGAACAACAGCACTCGTTTTAAAATAAGTTGCAGTAATTTACAGAGAGTTTGGGAGGTACTTATCTGTGCTTGTAAAACTTGACAACTCTATTTTCTTTGTCATTTCCGAAGAGTGGGTCGATACTGCAGTCGGGGAGGCAACCTCTGGTACCGATCCAATACATATAACCCTCAAAGGCTTCCTAAATTTCCTCCTTTTCCCTATCTATCAGTCCCAGCATGCTTTGCAGCATATGTTTATTTTATTGCTATGAGGAGATGGAGATATTTGAGTGTTTTTCCTTTAAGGAAGTATGAAACAAGAATATAATGCAAGCCTGCAGAGGAATTTTCTTTATTCTACACATTGGGAAATAGTTGTACTTGATCTGAGTAATTTGGAAAGAACTTGTGATTCATTGGAACATGTAGAATTATAAAAATTACCACCATTTATGAGCACTGATATTGGTCTAGACACTGTGTAAGGTGTGTTATCTACCACATCTCTAGTTCTTCCAACAACCTTGGAGGCAGGCATTGTTATCCTAATGGTGCAAAAGTGGAAACATGAGTCTCTGGATGTTAAGAAATTTCCCCAAGGTCACAAAGCAAGTGAAAATGTTCAGTGTGGGACTCAGAACTGTTCAACTTGAAAGTCATTGTACATTTCAAATGTTATTTTTTAAAAAGCCATAGATGTATGCTTGGGAAATACTTAACACTCTTTTCTCTTCTTGGAGTTTCACAGCATCCACTGGCATATTAAAGACTGAGAATTTCTGCGACAAAGAAGTCTACTTGACATTTTTTAAGCTCAGAGTTTGCATATACCATATTTCTGCACTATGAGACACACACCCCCAAATTTGGGAGGAATAATAGTTGTTAATGCTGCTGTTGACTTCTATTTACATTTACATTGGTGAAATACTATGTTATTAAATATTTTACCACATTTTTGCTTCAATTTTTTCCCCTATTTTACTCCTCTAAAACCTAGATGCATCTTATGGTCCAAAAAATATGGTAGAACTCATTTGATCATGAAGTCCTTTCCCACCTCTCATTGGCCCCTCCCCCTCCCCCCTCCCCCACACTCACAGCTGTTAACCAGCGGACCCAGTGTCTGGAATGACTTTACCCATCCCCATAGTGCAGCCTATGGATAGTACCAGGATTACAGAGTGCTTAATGCAATGCCTTTTGAGACTCAGTTCAATGATGTTAAAAGGAACTGTTATAAAATAGAGGGGGAAACTATGGACCAGAAAAAATACTGGGTTGGCCAAGAAGTTAATTTAGTTTTTTTCTGTATGGTAGCTCTAGTAGTTCTTAGTCATCTTTAACTTCATTCAAAACAATCTTGTTAGATTTTATTGGGACAGCAGTCATATCAATGTGCACTAAAAAAAACTTATCAAAATTGGTGAATTTTTGTGCAGCCATTTTTATACTGAAGATAGAAGAAAATAAGCAACACTTTGGCATATTATACTTTATTATTTCAAGACAGGTAAAAACACAACTGATATGCAAAAAAAGATATGTGCAGTGTATGGAGAGGGTATCATGACTGTTTGAATGTAACAAAAGTGATTTGTGAAGTTTCTTGGTACTATTGACATTTTGGCCAAATAATTCTTTGCTGTGATGCTGTGTTATGCACTGGAAAAGGTTTAGCTGCACCCCTGGCCTCTACCCACTACAAGCCAATATCAGGAGATAGCCCACATTCTCAAAATATCCAAATCCATAAAGTTGTTGGTGAAAATGAAAAATGTGTCTTTTTTATTGTCGTTCAATTACAGTTGTCCCCATTTCCCCCCCATTACTCTCCCTTGCCCCACCCATGCCCCACCTACCACATTCAACCCTCCCCCTGCTGTTGGCTTTGTCCATGGGTCTTTTATACCTGTTCCTTGACTCAACCCTTGCCCTTCGATCCCCCATCCCCGTTATCCTCCTCCACCCATTCCCCTCTGGTTACTGTCAGTTTGTTCTTTATTTCCAAGTCTCTGGTTCTATTTTGCTTGGTTGTTTGTTTTGTTTTTTAGGTCCCACATATAGGTGAGATCACATGGTATTTGTCTTTCACCCCCTGGCTTATTGCACTTAGCATAATGCTCTCCAGTCCCATCCAGGCTGTTGTGAAGGGTAGATATTCCTTCTTTCTTTCTGCTGCATGGTGTTCTTTTGTGTAAATGCACCACAGTTTTTTTATACATTCATTGACTGATGGGCATTTAGGCTGTTTCCAGCACTTGGCTATTGTAAATAGAGCTGCTGTGAACATTGAGGTACATAGGTTCTTTTGGATTGGTGTTTCGGGGCTCTCAGGGTATAATCTCAGCAGTGGAATTGCTGGATCAAAACGCAGTCCCATTTTTAATTTTTTGAGGAAATTCCATACTGTTTTCCACAGTGGCTATACCAGTCTGCATTCCCACCAATAGTGCACTAGGGTTCCCTTTCCCCCACATCCTCACCAGTATTTGTTTGTTGATTTTTTTATGATGGCCATTTTATGATGGTGTGAAGTAGTATCTTATTGTGGTTTTAATTTGCATCTCTCTAATGGCTAGTGATGCTGAGCATCCTTTCATATGTCTCCGGGCCCTGTGTATATCCTCTTTGGAGAAGTGTGTGTTCAGGTTCTTTGCCCATTTTTTAATTGGATTGTTTGTCTTCCTGGTGTGGAGTTGTGTGAGTTCTTTATATATTTTGGAGATCAAGGGTATAAAGGATACCCTTGTCCAAGGTATCATTGGCTAACATATTTTCCCATACTGTTGGTTCCCTTTTCATTTTGCTGATGTTTTCTTTAGCCATGCAAGAGTTTTTTTGTTTTGATGAGGTCTCATTTGTTTATTCTTTCCTTTATGTGTCCCTTGCTCTATGGAACATATAGGTGAAAATATTGCTGTGCGGAATATCTGAGACTTTCCTGCCTATGTTCTATTCTAGAACTTTTATGGTATCATGACTTATTTTTAAGTTTTTTATCCATCTTGAGTTTATGATGTAAGTTGGTAAGTAAAAATGAACATATAAGTTCATTTTTTAAATGTAGCTGTCCAGATCTCCCAGTACCATTTGTTGAAGAGATTATTTTAACTCCATTTTATGCTTCTGCCCCCTTTGTCAAATATTAATTGACCATAGAGACTTGGGTTTATTCTGGGCTTTCTAATCTGTTCCATTGATCTATGTGTCAGTTTTTATGTCAGTATCGAACTGTTTTGATTACCGTGGCCTTGTAATATAGTTTGATGTCAGGTACAGTGCACTCACCTACTTTGTTATTCTTTCTTATAATTGCTGCAACTATTAGGCATCATTTACAGTTCCATATAAATTTTTGAAATGTTTGTTCTATATCTGTGGAATATATCATTGGTATTTTAATAGGGATTGCATTGTATCTATAAATTGCTTTCAGTAGTATGAACATTTTGATGATTTTAATTCTTCCATTCATGACCATGGTATATGCTTCCATTTATTTGTGTCTTCCTTATTTGTTTCTTCAGAGTTGTGTGGTTTTAGGAGTACAGGTTTTTTACCTCCTTGGTTAGGTTTATTCCTAGGTACTTTATTTTTCGTGTTGCTATAGCATATGGGATTTTCCCCCTCTGATTTCTCTTTATGATATTTCATTGTTGGTGTACAAAAGTGCCTTCGGGTTCTGAAAATTGACTTTGTATCCTGCTGCTTTGCCAAATTCACTTATTAGGTCACGTAATTTTTTCATGGAGTTTATAGGACTTTCTATGTACACGATCATGTCACTTGCAAACAATGATAGTTTTGCTTCTTCCTTTCCAGTTTGAATGCCTTTTATTTCTTTTCGTTGTCTGATCACTGTGGGTAGGACTTCCAATACTATGTCGATAAGAAGTGCTGAAAGTGGACATCCTTGTCTTGTTTCTGCTCTTAGTGGGAAAGCTTTTAGTTTTTGCCCATTGAGTATGATGTTGGCTGTAGGTTTTTCATATATCACCTTTATTATGTTGAAGTATGCTCCCTTTAGTCCCACTTTGCTGAGTCTTTTGACCATAAATGGGCGCTGTACCTTATCAAGTGCTTTTTCCGCATCTCTTTGATATGATCATGTCATTTTTGTGTTTCATTTTGTTTATGTAATGTATTATGTTTATTGATTTGTGAATATTGTATCACCCTTGATTCCCTGGGATGGATCCTTGATCCCATTTGATCATGGCATATGATCTTTTTAAGATATTGCTGGATGTGGTTTGCCAATATTTTGTTGAGGATTTTAGCATCTGTATGCATCAGCGATATTGATCTGTAGTTTTCTTTCTTTGTTGTGTCTTTGTCTGGTTTGGGTATTAGGATGATGCCGGCCTCATAAAAAGGGTTTGGGAATTTTCCTTTTTCTTGGATTTTTTTGGAATAGTCTGTGAAGAATAGGGGTTAGCTCTTCCTTAAATGTTTTGCAAAGTTTTCCTGTGAAACTGTCCAGGTCAGGGCTTTTGTATGATGAGAGTTTTTTTATTACTGCTTTGATTTTGTTAGGTTTTATTGGTCTATTCAGGCATTCTGCTTCTTCTTGATTCAGTTTTAGAAAATTCTATTTTTCTAGAACTTTGTTCAGTTCACCCAGGTTTTCAAATTTCTTGGCCTATAGTTGTTTGTAGAAATTTCTTACAATCCTTTGTATTTCTGTGGTATCAGTTGTAATTTCTCCTCTTTCATTTCTGATTTTGTTTATTTGGGTCCTCTCTCTTTTTTTCTTGATGAATCTGGATAAAGTCTTGTCCATTTTGTTTATCTTTTCAAAGAGTCAGCTCCTGGATTTATTGATTCTTTGAATTGTTCTTTTAGTCTCTATATCACTTAACTCTGCTCTGATCTTGATTATTTCCTTCCTTCTCCTTACTCTGGGCTTTGTTTGTTGTTGTTCCTCCAGTTTTTATAGGTGTAGGGTTAGGTTGTTTATTTGAAATGTTTCTATCTTTTTTAGGTGGGCCTATATTGTTATGAACTTCCTTCTCAAGACTGCCTTTGCTGTGTCTCATGGGTTTTGGACTGTTGTGTGTTCATTTTCATTTGTTTCCAGAAACTTTTTGATATCTTCCTTGATCTCATTCTTAACCCATTCATTGTTTAATAGCATGCTATTCAATCTCCATGAGTTCGAATGTTTTTGTATTTTTCCCTTGAGGTTGGTTTTTAGTTTCAAGCCCTTGTAGTCTGAGAAAATGCTTGACATAATTTCAATTTTCGTGAATTTGTTGAGGCTTGTTTTGTGTCCTATCGTGTCATCTATCTTTGAAAATGTTCTATGTGCATTTGGAAAGAATGTGTATTTTGCTTTTGAAAGGTTCTATATATATTAGTTAAGTCTATTTGATCTAATGTGTTATTCAGTGCCACGATATCGTTGTTGATATTTAGATCTATCCATTGTTGAGAATGGGGTGTTAATCCCCTTGTATAAGTGTGTAGCTGTCTATATTTTTTCTAAAGTCCTGCAATATTTTCCTCATATATTTGGGTGCTCCTATATTGCATATATGTTTACAATGTTTATGTATTCTTGATGGATTCTTCCCTTGAGTATTACGAAGTGTCCTTGTGTGTCTTTTTTTGGAGGGGGGTTGTTCTGAAGTTTGTTTTGTCTGATATAAGTATTGCTACCCCAGCCCAGCTTTTTTTTTTTTTTTTTTCCTATCTGCTTTTTTGGAATACTTTTTTCTAACTCTTCACTTTCAGTCTTTATAAGTCTTTTGTTCTGAGGTGAGTTCCTTGTAGGCAGTGAATATGTGGATCATGTTTCTTATCCATTTGTCTACCATATATCTTTTGATTGGACATTTAATATATTTACATTTATGGTTATAATTGATAGGTACGTATTCATTGTCATTTTCCTTCTTTGTATCTGTGTTCCTCTCTTTTTCTTCACCTTCTTAAAGCAGTCCCTTTAGCATATCTTGCTATGCTGATTTGGTAGAGGTGTATTCTTTTAGCCTTCCTTTGTCTGGGAAACTCTTTATTTTGTCTTTCATTTTGAATGACAGCCTCTCTCGGTATAGTAGTCTTGGTTGCAGGTCTTTGCTTTTCATTGCTTAGGATATTTCTTGCCATTCTCTTCTGGCTTGCATTGTTTCTGTTGAGAAGTCAGCCGTAAGCCTTGCCAGAGGTCCCTTGTATGGTACTCTCTGTTTCTCCTTTTCTGCCTTCAAGATTCTCTCTTTGTCTTTAAGGTTTGGCAATTTAATTATGATGTATCTTGGAGTAAGCCTTTTTGGGTTTATCTTGATTGGGACCCTCTGTGCTTTCTGAACTTCCATTGCTTTTCCCTTTTACAGGTTTGGAAAGTTTCGTTATTATTTTTTCAAACAGGTTTTCTATCCCTTGCTCCTTTTTTCCTCCTCTGGGATCCCTATGATTCAAATGTTGTTGTGTTTTATGTTGTCATGAAGTTCCCTTAAGCTATCCTCATACTTTTTTAGTCTTTTTTCATGCTGCTGCTCACCTGGGTATTTCTTTTTACCTCATCTTCCAGTTCACTAACTTGGTCCTCTGCTTCATCTAGCCTGGTTGTAATTCCTTCCATGTGTTTCTTAAAAATTTTCTACCTTGTCTTCTAGCCCACTAACTTTATCTCTTTATCATCCAGCCTGCTTGCAATTCCTTCCAGAGTGTTTTTTATTTCAGATATTTATTTTAAATTCTTCATTTCTTCCTGGTTCTGTTTATAGTTTCTATTTACTTTTTTTGTGCTGTTGTAGTTCCCACTCAGTTCCTTGTAGTTGTCATTGAGTTCCTGGAATATTTTTATAACCACATTTTGGAATTCTATGTCTGATAGTTTCCTTGCCTCAATTTCATTTAGTTCTTTTATTAGGGATTCTTCCATTCCTTTTGGTTGGGGGCTCTTTCTTTTTCTCCCAATTTTAGGTTACTCTGTTTTTTGTTTCTGTCTCAGGATGCTCTGCTTTGCCAGCTGCCTTCATGGACTTCTGTGGTAGGCGTTCTGTGGGACTCCGAGTGGTGCAGTCTCTTTGGTCTCCTTGTCTCTATGATCTAAGGTTGCCCTTACTTCTGTCTGTTGTACTTGGGCTTTACTTGTTTGTGGCTCCTTTGTTGGTGGGCTTACTGGTCGTCACAATACCCACCTGTTTTGTATGCTGCCATACAGGTGTTAGTTAACAAAGCAGTATCACCAGACAACCAAACCTACATCAGCAAAAAGAACCCCTCCCACCACATCAGCAATCTCAACCGCAATTGAACAAAGATTAATAAAGGTGAAGAGAGATTACAGATATTATAAGATCTGACAAAGGGAATATGAGATAACTAAAAAAGGGGAAAATGCTATTTTGTGTGGTAAGAGGGAAGAGAATTGATAAGAGTGGGGGTAGGACTGAAACAGAATAAGAAAGGGAGAATAACTAAACAAACAAACAAACAAACACCCAAACCCTAAATAAACAAAAAGAGAAATAAAAAAAAACATGCAAGTTCTGATGAAGAGCAAGGTAAAATTTGTCTCAGGTGTTGGTGTTTGCCTTCTGACTTCTTTCTGGATCTGTATCTGGTTTTCTCTCAGCTCCAAGTCTTACCATTTACTCCTGGAAAAGAAAAAAAAAAAAAGCCCCCTGCTGTTGGAAGCCTATACAATGGTATTGGAGATCTTCTGGCTCCTACAGGTGGTCGGGGTTTGGGCTCCGTTTTCCTTTCTGGTTTGGCAGGAAGAGAGCTCAATCTGGGCTACAATAACCACAGGTGCCCCGTTTTCAGCCCATGCCCTGGGAGTGCTGAGCAGCCCACGTTCTCCACCCTGCACTGTGTACCCTTTGATCAACCCATGAGGCGCACTGAGTGGGAGCAAATTGTGCCCACAATCCTCTTTCCTCGGTGTCCCGGCAGCTGTGTGGGCAAGCTCCCTTCCCATTGCGCCTCAGTTTTTCTTTTGAAAAAAGCCTCTTTGGGTGCCGTTCCCGATCGAAGCCACTGCCTGCTTTCCACACACTCAAACTCTGGCGAGTCCAGAGTCAATTTTGGACACGGCCAATCACGGCCCATCTCTTCTCCTAGCTCCAGGTACCGCTGCGATCCACACGCTGTCGCTGGTACTACCCCATGGGCCACCGCTGCCCTGGCTTTGGCGAGCCGCCTGCTGTGTGCGCCTGCTTGCCTTTTCTCCCCCACGGCGACTTTATTAGTTCAAGCCTCTTCTGGCAAAGGTTCAAGTCTCTCCTGGCGGTCTGCGGTTTGCCCGCCCTGGGAGGGGAGGTTGCGGCGCAGCTGCTATCACTGACCCGGCTCTCCTCTTCCCCTGTGGCAGCTGTGGTTTCTGGCGCCACTTCCAAGGACTTTCCCCATCTGTGGACTTTCCCAGGCCGCTTAGAAAACCTCCTTACTGCCCGGTTTGAAATGGCCTTTGCACACTTTGGCTTCCAAACGTCCTATCAGCTATGACTCTGTTGGCTGTTGACTTTGTCCTTCCGAAGATTGGCTAAGTGTGCCAGTGGGTGCACGAAGCCAATGGGCCTGGCTCCCACCTACTTCCCCTGCCATCTTCCATTTCTCATTGAAAATTGTGTCTTTTATTTTACAGAAACCTCCCCCCCCCCCCCCAAAAAAAAAAAAAAACCTAAATGGGCTTTTTGGCCAATCTAATATGATAGTATTTTGAAATATCTGAAATACTGTTATGTGAAAGATTAAGTTGTTTCAAAGGTCCATAATGTGTAGAGATTGAACCCATGCGTAGAAAAGACAGGAAGCCAGGGTTCGGTTTTTACTTAGGAAAGCCTCCCAATAGTCTGAACTGCCCCTGAAATGGACCAGACCACTCATTATTGGAAGCGACTGACCATAGACTCCTTGGCACTATAGCATCAGCTCAGTGCTTGAATTAGATAACCTTTAAGAGTTTTGCCAACTAAGGTTCTGTTTTTATTTAAACTGGTTAATCCCATCCAAAATATGTCAATTTAATGATGAGCAGTTGGTCCACTAGTTTATATTTTTATAGAAAATAGTGAATTGCATACGAATTACATACCTGATTTTTGAAAACTCTAATTATTTTGGAGGGGATTGGTCGCAGGAACAGTGCTGATAGGGTAGAAAGGCAGTGATTTTCTGTGGTATTAGTATGTCAGGGTACTTTTCTCCTGTGAAGATAGTGATAAATTTCTGGTAGGAGAGATCTATGTTAGCAGGTGAAATTTTAAACCTCTATAAGTTATGATACTCAAATAAACCCACACTGAACCCATGTTCAAACAACCACATTATAGTTTTTATAATTATCAATATATATGGTGCTCAGACTCTCAGAAGAAATTGTGAAAACATTAAAACTCCCTAGTCCCTAGGAATGTAAATACCCACTGTGACCTAAAATGCTATGGTGCCTTCAGGGCGCAGAGTATTTGGGAATTTTGATGCTATTTATAGAACACATTGATATACTTGATTCCGTCAGACAAGCTACAAATAATTTCAAAGTCAGGAAATATGACTGTTTTATATGTATGTATTACAAAACTGTGATCATTTAGTATGAAAACAACCCAAGCTATGAAAATAAGTGTATTTTTACTATTAATGTATGTTTGCTGCCTTTTGCTTTTTGGTTCTGCTAATTTGCCCACAGCTTAGCAGTAGGAGGCACTGAAGTTTTTAAAAAATTTTTGAAAAAGACTGTAGTAATCTCAGTGCCAGTTTTTCAACCTTATGTAGGAAATTCAATTCCCTAATGACTATCTGAGGATTCCTGGAGATGGCTTTCATGTTCTGGTCTTCTTTGTCATGGTCTCCATAACCCAGCCCCTGCCCATGTACATCTGAGCTGCTGCTCCCAATACAATTCTGTAGATTCTTGTTACTCCATGTGCCCCACCCCCACCGGTAGGCAGGCATTTCTGGGCCCCACCCTCCAACCTTCTGAATCACAGTGTCATTCAGTGATCTCCCCATGTTTTACACTCACATTAAAGTTTGAGAAGCTGTGTTTAGGTTACCTCTTGATGTCTCATAGAAAGGTTCCGTAGCTGTCCTTCTTTGTCTTCCTTGCCCTTGTGATGTGTAACACCCTGGACTAAAGGCTTCCAGGGACCAAGGAAGATACAAAGAATGGGAAAACCAAAAAGATCTGGGACATTTCCGCTCCCCAAGCCAGTGATGGCATATTACAGGAACCTAGAGTGGCCATCTTCCTCCTTAAACCTCAGGCTAACTCTGTGTTGGTAGGGCCTATTTACAGCTTCAGTTAAGGTCACCTTCCCCTTAAAAACCTCAAGGCTGTCTCCTGCTTCTGCTACCTGCAGAGTAGGCCCCAAATTAACATCATAACCATCGTTGTCCCCAGTCCATTCTACTGGGAAATTTAGCTCTTCTGGTTCAACTTCTCCCCCTAGGCCACTGCAGCCCTTTTGCAAGCATAGCCGAAAGTCTCATTAAAATGTTTCCCAAGTAAAATAGCAGACTTCCTCCAAAGATAAATTATATTCCACCACTGGGAGATAAAAACAGCTGCAGGAAGTTTTCAACTGAATGTGCGTGTGTTGCTATGCTTTCAATAGAAAGAAACATG
This sequence comes from Artibeus jamaicensis, assembly GCF_021234435.1. Classification (NCBI taxonomy): domain Eukaryota; kingdom Metazoa; phylum Chordata; class Mammalia; order Chiroptera; family Phyllostomidae; genus Artibeus; species Artibeus jamaicensis. Next base: position 11,679,703 of record NW_026522046.1, on the reverse strand, counting down.
TTAAATCTTTTTTTGTGTGTGTGACAAATTCAGAAAAGAATACTATTATTTGGATACCAAGCTTTATGGGGGGGGTCTTTGTTTCAAAATGATCATCTTAGTTTTTCTGTTGTACTGCCTAGTTTCAGTTCAGTTTAGACCTCCCAGTTGATATTTCAGGTGATAATGATGAATTGTCTCAGGGTTTCCCAGGTGGTAGACATTGTTTTGTTATTAAAGAGATTTGAAGGCAAAACAGTCTTCATCCCTAAAATTTTTACATCTCTTCTAGAGGTTCTTTCACTTTATTCAGTTTCTCTTCAGCTGGAATGAGGGTGGGCCCTGGGTTCATTCACTGAGTACTTTTGGGGCTTTCTGTGTGTATCTCATTTTTCACTTAATCATTACAGCATCTCTGTGATGTTGGTATTATTTCTATCATAAAGCCAATCAGTCAATGGATATTAACTAAATATCTACTATATGCCAGAGAATAAGACAGTCCTGTCCTGAAGGAACTTACATTTAATACATGTCTAGTCCACCCCCGTCATTTTATAGGTGAAGACACTGAGTCTCCACAAGTTTGTGTCTTGTCCCTGGTCAAATAGCTAGTGTGGTCAGACTGAAGTGGTCTGACTCTCACAGTTACGCCCTCCTTATAATGCTGTGTAGCTGATAGCGGCTTTTCAGTAGATGTTTGTGTAATTAGCGGCGAATTTGTTTGGAAAAATATTTATAGGCTACTTGGGGCGGGAAATGGAGAGATCTTGGAGAAGGGGACATGTTCAAACAACACAAGGTTCTAACTATTAGAATAGGAAAAACTCTTTTTTTCACTCTCCTGAGAAGAAAGAAAAAGATGGGGGAAGGGCACGAAAGAGAAATAGAGGAGAGAAGAAGGGGAGGCTACAAGGAGGCTTGAGGCAGACTTGAGATGAATTCAGTGATTCCCAGCTCCTGAAGCTAGCAGAAGTGTCTGTGCAAATATCCAGGAGTTCTTGGTGTGAGCAGAGCCAGGTTCTGAGGGGCTTGGAGGTTCTACAGTTTTGCAGAACTTCTTTCTGAAAGAGTATGAAGTTGCAAATACAGCAAATAAGAGCCGACTCTTGGAAGGGGCCTGTGTGAGTGAGAGGCTCCCAAGCTCAGGCGTCATCAGCAGCTCATCAGCTTTACCATGACGTCGCCTCTGATCGGATCTGGTGTGTTTAAGAGCGTGTGTGAAATAGTGAAGGGACTGAGCACAATACCTGGGTTGAGGGTGGGGCAAAGCAGAGACAAGGTACAGTCACTGGATGGAGGGACCAGAAGGTGTGGAGAGGGGTTGGCAGGAGAATACAAGCTCTCCTGAATTAGCAGAAATTTGAAAAGGGCTTTAGAGCTCCTTACAGAGTTTAATGGGGGTAGGGGGTTCTGTGTGTTGGGAGTAGGGGTGGAGTCGAGTCAATCTTATCTACAGTTCTCAAGAGACCCTTTGCTATCATCAGAGTTTCTTTTTTAAATAAATGAACAAATAAAATACTATTTATTTTCATGCCTTCTATGCTCTAGTCAAATGGAAATGCTCATTGTTTTAATAATGTGCACTAACATAATTATACACCTGAATAATTTAGAGCTGATAACAAGGTACATTATAGGAAGGTCCCAGTGGAGGTGGGAAAATTATTAGGGAATTTGAAGTAATGGGAACAATGACTGATTCTCAAAGTGAAGACTGGCCTATTTTTAACAGGCAGGAATTTGATGGACCAATCATTGTTAGGTGCAAAATTATACAGAAAATCTTTTTGAGCACTTAGCTGTGTTCTGGACACGAGTAATAAAAAGAATATTAATAAGACAAAATGTCCTCTTTCAGAAAGAACATAGATCAGTTAGTGGTTATCTCAGTATTTTGGGGAGAGACAGCAGAGAGGATGGGAAAATCACTGTGCTGAGGAGATCTGAGTTCTTTTAGAAATCCTGCCATTAGCTAAAGGCATGAGCTTGGCAGAGTTGCAGTTGCACAGCTTCTTTTGCGGAGTGACAAGGGAAGTGAGAAAGGGAGGGTGGGGCTTCCCAGACTGGATGTGTCATGATGACTCCTGCAGGAATCTGGGTCTCCTGTGGAGGAGCTGGGAACGCAGAGGAAGATGAAAGAATAATAAGCTGTAATTATCCTAGAACTATTGAAACTCATCATCTGGCGTGTTATACAAGGTCCCAGCGGCTTGAATAATATCCTGGCAGAGGATATGTGTACTTTAGATAATTGGGGCAAGGCTACTTCAATTCATTGGACATTGTAATGAAGATTAGGTAGCTGTTACCCAAGTCTGTTTCCTCTTCCTCTTGGACACACAGCAGAGCTAGGTTTCCCAGCCTCTGGTGCAGTTAGACTGCTGATTTGAATGATTTCTGAGCAAGGGAATGTGGTTAGAAGGAACGAATACCCACAGGGCCTGCTCACAGTAACCTCCCACGTGCAATTCTCCACTCTCTTTCTGCCACAATGGCCATCTTGGAAGCTTGGGGAGGAAATGCGGGAGCTGAGATAGAAGACCTCTGTGTCCCAGATCCGTGACTTGGAGAGTAAGTATAGATACCTACTAATCAAGAGTACCTGTTTGAGACAGGTGTGAGAAATAAATGCCTGATGTCTTAAACCACCAAGATTTGGGATTTGTTTTCACAGAGGCTACAATTATCTTAATTCAGAGGTCAACAAACTATGGCCCACAGATCAAATCCAGCTCCTGGATTTGGGCAAAAAATCCACTTTTTTTGCCCAGATTTTTGAGGGAAAAATAAGGCTGTGCATTATACACGAGTAGTACTAATTACATGTCCATTTAAATGGTTTTAATTATTTTATTTACACTTAAGCATTGGAAGTGTAGCTCTAGAAAGCAATATCAGTATCTGTATGCAAAATAATACCCTGGAATACAATCATTGGTTTTGTTTCTAAATAACTGCATAAAAATTGAATTAAAAAATTAAAATGAAAGATTTTTTTTCCGGAAAGTTTGGGCCAAAAACATGGTGCACAGTATTATTCATGGGAGCACATGATACATGGCAAATTACGGTAATGGTTTTTTTAAAAGGTAAAAATTATAATGCCAGGCATCCAATAAAAATTACTGTGCCAATAAGAAATGAATTGAGGATTTTGACACTTCATCACAGAAACAGGGATGGTAAGTACCATCTCTAGAAGAAATAGAGACAGTAAGTAAGCATGTGAGACGTGTTCCGGTTCATCAGTCATTAGGGGGTCAAATCAAACCACGACAAGGGGCTACTCTATGCCTATTGGGATGTGTACATTTTTTAAAAAGTCTGTACCAAGGTTTGACAATGGGAACTCTCATATACTACCAAATGTAAAATAGTATGAAACACTCAATGTAGAACAGTACATTGCTCAGTACAGAACAGTACAGAAACACTTTTCAACTGTTTGGTGGTTTATTAGAAACCCTATGATCCAGGCCTAAATACTTAGGTGTTTACCTAAGAGAGATGATAGCTCATATCTCTACAAAGATTTTCTCTTGAATTTTTACACTAGTTTTATATGTAGTAACCCCAAACTAGAAATGAACCAAATGCCCATCAACAGGGTAACAAATAAGTTATAGTAAATCTACATGTATTAGTTTGCTAGGATTGCCATGAAAAATACCAGAGACTGGGTGGCTTAAACAACAAATTAATTTCCTCACAGTTCTGGAGGCTGGTTGTCCATGATCAAGGTGTCGGGAGGTTTGGTTTTTCTTCTTGGCCAGCAGGTGTCTGCCTTCTCACCTTGTCGCCACATGGTCACTCCTCTGTGTACAACCATCCCTGGCGTCCTCTCTATGTCCTAATCTCTTCTCATAAGGACACCCATCATATTGGATTAGGAACCAATCTAATGACCCCATTTGAACTTAATTACTTCTTTAAAGGCCCTGCCTTCAAATTAGGTCATATTCTGAGGTAAGGGCTTCAACATATGAATTTGGGGGCAGGGGACACAGTTCAGTTCATAGCCCTCTACAATGGAGTCCTACTCAGCAGTGAATCTCAAAATAATTATGCTGAATGAAATAAGTCAGACAAGAAAGAGCACATACATACTCTTTGACTGCACTTATGCAAAATTTTAGGAACTGCAAGCTATAGTGACAGATAACTGGTTGCATTGAGATATGAGAGGAATTTGGGGGGAGGTGAGAGAGAAGGGCTAGAAAGGGTCAGGGAAAACTTTGGTGATGAAGGATGGGTTTCTTTTCTTGGTGTGGTGATGGTTTTATGGTTATATATATCAACCATGACATATATAATTGTCAAATGTTCCACATTATGCATTTTAAGTATGTGTAGCTTATTGCATTTTGATTATAACTTGATAAGTTTTTTAAGGTGCACTAAACATGTTACAGTTATGTTTATAACCTGTGGCAGGCTTAAATTCACCTTGCCACCTTATTCTAACAACAACAACAACAACAATAAAGATACCTGTTGTGAGCACCTGCTACTTTGTGTTATATCACCTTTCTCCTTCCTTCTGGAAGAAGCACCTCCATCCTTTGGTTATGGTTCCTTTTATCGCTCTAATTATGGGGGGTGCAGAAGGAATACCTGCTCCTCTAGACAAATTGATTGGTTGATGGTTAGGCACTTGGATCTAGTTGACTCAACTAAATAACTTCCTTGAGGTTTTCCTTACTAACACTGGGGTAAGTTAACCCTTTTGGAGATGGAAGCTATGAGATGAGTTTTCAACTGGTAGTGTCCACAGGGAGGAAGTCAGCCTGGAGAGGAGCTGATATGAGAGCTGGAGAGAGAGACTTGGTGTTGTGTGAGCTTCAGTGCTGGTTCCAGGGGTCCGTATTAAATGCTGCCAGTAGTTTGCATGTATTTAGGATAAATATTTCTAATTTCTCTTTATTGCAGTGCCTGAGATCTTGATGTCATCCTGACCAAATCAACAACTTCATTTAATTTCACATGTTTATCACATGAAACTAAGCCCAAAGCAGTGTATTACATACTGAAAGACATTGTTATCAAAAATGCATTTAAACAGCCACTCGAGTTTGAACAGCTAATCTTGAAGCTTCCCACTGTAAATAATTTTGTGGCAAAACTCCCAGGTATACATTGCTGGAAAAAATAGATGGAGACCCAAACTGGTCTCTCAGGAGTCATGTGATCATGGGGAAATGAAAAGCATTCAATGATAGCTTTTGCTTTCTTCGAATCCTCTGGATTCTAAATCAACTGTGGCCCAGAAACTGGCTCCCAGACTTTATCTTTTACGGTAATGTACACCATAACCAACAGAAGGCTTTCAGGTTCTACGAAATTTTAATTTAATAAAATACTCTGAATTTAGTCATTCATTTCTCTCAATTGGTACAAACCAGTAGGAAGTAAAGAAACTGAGCAAATATTATAGCCCTTCATTATGGTGTTTGTTTATTTTTGTTTTTAATTTGCCTTTTGTATTGTCCATTGCAGTGGATGGGTCGTATTTCCCAATAGTTTAAGGAGTAAAAATAAGTCTTCTCTGCCATTGGAGGGCTCTGGTTCTGGAGTGTGGTGGTGCTTCTTAAGATAAGGGTTGAATGCAAAGTACCTCTTACCCCTCAGGTAGGTTAAATAATCCTGAGGAAAATGTCATGAATGATTGCATCAGGGCATGGTAGAGTTTTAACCAAATAATAGGTACTTAATAAATATCTATTAATAGATTATGTAGTGAGGTGTATTGAGAAAACCTGTAATATTTACATATGTAGCCACTACAATCTCTAAGTTTATTAAGATATTCTTTAAAAATTAATAACATAATGAAGTGCACAATTTTGGAAATGTTTCAAGTTTTGTGTGTGTGTGGTTTTTTGGAGTAAACACAATATTTTCTCTCACTTTGCCCGGGCGATTACACCTGACTGGAACTCTTCCCTGCCTCACGGGGGTGGGGGGGAGCCCAGGCCTCTCCATACCAAACTACAATGTTCGGAACATTTATTGTGTCACTAAACTGTGACTCCCAACCCGCTAAGAATCGTAGGTGTCATTAAAATACGTTTTTCCATCCATCTTTTTCTTCAGTGAGAATCTAGCTATGACTAATACTTTTTTGTCTTAACTCATTTTTTTGTATGCAACACATTTGTTTTTCTATGTGAATGTGAAGAAACAAAAGAAAAAAGAAATAAAAATCCCTCATTTTCCTGACCAGAGATGTCAGTTGTTAAACTTTTCGTAGGTTAATAACATTATGTTTCACTTTAGCAACTCCTCCTGCTTTATTGCTCCTCTTTTTCCTCTCTTAATTTTTCTTAACACACACACACTCACTCACTCACACACCCTTACACACACTCACACACATATATAATGCATACCTCCATGTTTTAAACAGCAGTGGAATTGTACTTGTTATCCTGTATCACAAAAAATTTCAGTGTCAGTGAAAACTCACCCACACATTATCATTTCTAATGACAGCACAACGATTTGTTATGCATTTGTTTCACTGTAACTTCAGAAAGTCCTAAAGAATTAGTGAATCGAGGTATGGTTTGCAGAATGACGGGCAGTCCTTCTCACCAGACTACGTCTTACTGTCTCACTGTCTCCATCTCTACCTGTAGAGAATGACACTCTAAGTTTCCCCAGCACATCACTTGGGGGTGGCACGTGGGATAATAAATACTTTAGAAAATAACTTAGGAAGTGAAAATTGAAGGATTGACCTGAGATGAAAGTGTGAAATGGGAGAGACTCACATTACTCATCAGTAATATGGATTTCATAGGATCGTAATGGAGGAAAAACTGGATAATGAATGAGAAAGCATCAACCATTAAGTCGGACATTTAGAATAAGTTCAGTGGATTTAGTGTTCGAGCTGGGAGCCCACCTTCGTGTTCTGAGTCTTTCTTGTCTCTCCCCCTTTCTTTGTTGGTTCTTTTTTCCTTTTTTCATCTGTGATTCCCAGGAATTTTGGTTTCTATCCTTCCTAAGACCAGGTTTCTGACCATTTCTTCCATAGTATACATGTCAATAACCCCTGGGTACTTAAAGGACATTTTAACAGGTAGAGAATAATTAACTGGAGTTTCAGATGTTTGCCATGGGGTGGGGTGAGATAGAACCCAGTGGGCGGTTATGCATTTACCCTGCTTGCTCTGCATGAATCTACCATGGTGGCCAGTAATAACAGTGTTGATATTGAAATGTTTAACAACTGGTTCCTAGATCAGGAGCAGAACCATAGAAATGAAGATCACATGGAGGGTTAGCAACAGGGGAGTGGGAGGAGGAGAAGGGGGGAGAAGGTACAGAGAATAAGTAGCATAGACGGTAGATAGAAAATAGATGGGGGGGAGGGCAAGAACAGTATGGGAAATATAGAATCTAAAGAACTTGAGACACGTGGTCATAAACTAAAGGGGGGATGGTGGGGGAGGGGTGTACAGGGTGGAGGGGAATGAAGGGGAAAAATAGAACAACTGTAATGGCATAATTAATAAAATATATTTTAAAATAATAAAATAAAATTTTAAATCTGAAAAAAAAATGATACTGACAGAAAACCACCGGTTTGGCCAGTTTGTACTGCATGTGTGTTGATCTTGGTAAATCATTTTACGGACTCTTGAGTTCTTTGCTCTGTTGCCTGGCCTTTTGTGGTAGCCTTTGGGGTGGTGGAAAGAATCTGGAATTTGAAAATATAATGAGACTTCCATTCATATCCTGGCTCTAACATTGCCTCACTGTGTAATTTTAGCCTCAGTTTGCTCATTTCTAAAGGAGAATTATAATCTCTCCTTCCTGGGGTTTGTTTTTTTGGTAAGGCTCAACAGAGCTTTTATGTGGAGATGTTTTTTAAGGAGAAAAGTTAGTTGTTGTGATTCAGGAGTTGCAGGTTTTGGTAGGGCAGGTTCTTGAATAACATTGTTTCGTTCAACATCATTTTGGTGCAACATTGATGAGATGCCACAGGAACTTAACTCTTGTTTATATCAATAGTTTATGGTAAATTACTTTTATTCTGCATAGTTTTGCTAAAGTCACAGAACCAATCAAGGACATTAAATGAGGATTTACTATATATGACAAAGGTAGCACTGACAATGGATTCCAATTTTAGTATAAAACATTTCATATTTCAAGGCTTAGTGAGATGTATTTTTCTGGGGGTTCAAGGTTTTTTCTCATCTATGAAATAAGAATTTGTCCTAAATCATTGCTAATGTTCCTTCTGACCCTTCAAAACTGTGCTTTCAGGGGCCAAGGCTTTTTATTAGGCAATTTCTGTGGGAGTTGGACTCTTCTATGCCAGGCTGGCCAGACTCATTTTTACTGAATGCAGTGGCTTCAAGGCCAAGCTCAAACGATTCCGGTCTGAATCCATGAGTGGCCCAGAGAATGAGTCGTGCGGACAAAAGGTTTCAGGTTTCCCAATCCAAGTTTCCCGCAGGCCTACCAGCTCTTGTTTGCATCTTTCCTCAGCTGACTCAAGTCGACCTGTCATGCTGTGCTTAATATTTGTATTTCTGGAAATGGTTAGCCACATGATGAGGTAATAAGCTGCAGATTCCTAGTCTCCCTTGTAATCCAGGTCAGATGTTGTCCTGGGAGTGGGTGGGAAGGCAGGGAGGCCAAGATTAAGGTTGCTGTGCTTTGGGGCTGATGACGAGATCATGCCTGACTGGCTGCAATAATCCATGATAGTTATTTGTACTTTAGGGAAGGTTCTTAAAGTGAAATCTTAGTTCAAGTTTTCTTGTCTGTTATTTAAACATACCACACTTTAGTTGTTATAGGTTCCTCACAATTAATGGAATTTGTCTTAAAATTAGAATCTTAATGTGGGAAGAGAACTGAGAGGTTAAATAATCCAACCCACTGTTTAGAGATGAGGGAATACACATGGAAAAAACTTTCTGGATTTGCTCTGACTACAAAGCTGATGATTGAAAGAGTTGAGTCTAAAGGGCTGTTTCCTGATTTCAAGCCAGCTCTTTGTTTCAAAATCACTTTTCCACGCTACTTCCTGTTACCTGGTTTGTCCTTGGACATCTCTGATGTTCTCAGTTTGCTCTATCCATCTGCTTGTTCCAAATAAGCACTATTGTTCCCAACATACGCATTTTAGGACATTACACACATACAGGGACTTACATGGGCTCAGGGTGTGACAAATGAATAAAAAAATACTCACACAAACTCCAACCCTGGGAAGGAGAGGAAGGACAGAGGAATAAAGGGGGCCAGAGCGAAGGTTGCTGGAATTCACGCCAACAGTACAGAATCAGTGGCTAAGTCAGACAGCGATGTATTTTTCATATTTTAAGTCCTCCCTTGGGTGCCCAGAGTGGGTAGGCTGATGCCTCCTCCCCTTTGGTCCTCCCATACCAGCCCCTGGAATGGTATAGCTTGTCACTTCTGAGGCCCCACCAACTCCTTCCCTCTGGCTTTTCAGATTCTGGCAAGGACTAGTTTGTAATTGTTGGAACTGGTTAGGCAGCTGAAGTTTCTGCCATGTGGTAATGCAGGGAGGGGCAAAAGGTAGGAGGCCAGCTGGGGAATGGACAAGCCCCATAGCTGGAAAGTGAAACAGGACAGAGGTGGTTCCAGCAGGAAGATGCAGAGACACACATTCAGATGACGCATGTCTAGACACGTGCCACGCTCTCACTGCCAATCTTATGTACACAGTGGGAGGTGGCCAGAGCCCCCCACCCCCACTCTGCAAACTGTGCTATTCCCAAGCCCGGGTCACCTCCCCTGGTTCCTTATCAAAGCTGACTAAGCTGTGTTATGCACTCCACCGCCCAGGAAGTCCACCACGTGTTGTGGAAGGTTTAAAGGAAGAAGAGCCCGGTGGGGCAGGGCAGAAAGTCACCTGGGCCTCTTAGTCCATGAGTTGTTTCTGCAGTTTCCCAGGTTCCAGGAAAGCCTGATGGGGCTGGGGCATCTGTTGAGCAAAGCTATAAAAGTGATGCTAAGGACATAGAGATGTTTGGGCAAACACTGATGGTGAGGGAGGAGCCTGGGATTTACAATCCTGAACCCAAGTTTGACCAGCTCTGTCATGTGTGAACTTTGTCATCTTGAGCAAGTGTTTCCAGAACTGCAAACTGAGAGGCTGTGCAGAGAAGGGGTGAAGGGTTTAGCCTCTGGAGCTGGAATACTTGGGTTCACGTGTGAGTCCTGTGGCATTAGACAGGCAGTTTAACTTCCTTTCAATTCAATTTCCGACCTGTAAAACAGGGATAATTGTAGTACTTTTCTCATTTTTTATGAAGACTGAGTTATTACATTAGTTTACTTGGAAGCGTACCTGGTTCATTGTAAAGACTGTAAAGGGTACTTGCTGTTAAACAATGGATAATGATATTTTTTCCATTTTGTTAAGATTTATATAAAATGATGTAAATTACATATAAATCTATATACAAATATAGCTAAACTACCTGTTAAAAAGTTGATGTTCAATAAAGAGTATCTTTTAAAAAAATCTTTATTAAGAGTATGCTACCTAAGAATGTTTACATTGTCTGCAGTGAGAGCATGTTATATTGTAAACTGAGAATATAAGTACTCAAGAGGCCCCACATAAAGAGTGATGTTAGAAAAAACAGAGTCTTCCTGAAGCCCAACTTATCAGTTGGTGCCGCAGCTGAGACCGCCAGGCATCACAGCTCCACATTACAGCTTCCCAAATGGGAAGTGAGCATCCATCGTCCGAAGGATAGTGTGGACCAGTAGGTTGAGGACAGTTTCAGAGGCCTGAACAATTGTCATTAGCTGAAATTGACTCAGATCCTCGTGAAAAACCAAATGGATTTTTAAAACCTGCCTCATTTGAAGACTGCTAAAATGCATGAGAACAGATCCGGAAGTCCCATCTGTTTCATGTTTACTGAACTCCTTGTTCCTTCGGTCTGGGCACAGCTGACTCACTTTTCATTGTGTTCCTATAGCAGAGTGTCTTGTCATTTCCAAAGAAACCAGACAGCAGGCTTTGTGTATATGAGAGATATGCGTTTCCACCCTTTGTACTTGGTAAGGCTGCCCGAAGATTGGGTTACTTATGATTCACATGGAAAAGAGATTATATAATTTAATAAATTTACAGATTTTTTCAGTGTAAAGCAAAGACCCTGTCTGGACCCTGAACTGTCCCCTTTCTTTTGCTCACATACATGCTGTGGAACTGCAGTAGCAGAGATTGTGGGAGCGTGGGTGAGCGCTCTCTAGTCAGACTACCTGGCCGTAGTCCAGGTTCCAATTTCACCACGTAGGAGCCATGTGACCTTGGGCAAGTTAATTAATTCCTCTGTGACCCAGTTTTCTCATCCGTAAAAAGGTTGAGTAAGAGCACCTATCATTATCATTTAGCGTAATTAACATTGCCTGTTGTAACAGCCTCCCAAATGTTAGAACAATAAATGTTTACTTCTTGCTCACCAGACAGTCTGATGGGCATCATGAAGTTCTCCTGGGGTCTCCCTCCAAGCAGTGACGGGACCTAGACCTCTTTCGTTGTGGTACTTCATGATCTCCCAGGTTGTGCCATCCAATATGGTAGCCCACTGGCCACATTTGGCTATTTAAGTTAAAATATAATATCCAAATTCAGTTACACTAGCCACATCTCTAATGTTCAGGGGCCACATGTGTTTAGTGACTACCATATTAGATGGCACAAATGTAAAATATGTCTATCATCACAGAAAATTCTATCGGACAGTACTGCCATTGGGCTTCCTTAGAGTTTGCTGCTGTATCTTTCCCCTTTAGCTCGCAAGAGAATCTTGCAGGACAAAAGGAAAAAGTTTTGGGATTTTTTCCTCCTCTAACGTCATAGTAAGCTCAGGGTCTAGTTAATAATAGATCAAAGGGTTCTATTTTCTGAATGTAGAAGATCTTATATGATCTGAGTTCTTTCTGCTTGCTTTTTGATATTTTGTAAAATTATAGAATATGCTCTCTTTCTTTCTGGACGTATCCTGTTCTTAAGCCTATGCCCTTGATGAAAAATCCTATTTTGAATATCAGAAGCTGAATCCTACCTCGTATTTTTCTCTTTGCTTCCATTTTGTAATGCCTTCCCTGCCCCTGCCATAAAAGGCAGTCTCCCTGGGCCTGGGTAGGGGATCAGTTACAAGAAATGCTAATGGGAAAAGCACATGAATGTTTTTCCTCCTATTACCCTACCAGCTCATCTCACCTCTGTGACTGATGCCTGCTTCTCCTGCAGGAGTCACCTGTCTTCGGCTAGTCTCTGTTTAAGGGTTAATATTATGGGGATAAGGTTTAGATACCAGACTGACTGTGGTACAGTGTGGTGAAGACTGGCACCATATGATACAAATGAAATTGTCTTACTTAGTAAGTGACAAGGGATCAATCAAATGAGGGGTTTTGGCACTATGTATCCAGTTTTATGACTATTATTTCTTTTGAATTATCTCATTTTTTAGGAAGTTACATCCTGACCTCAGGAGACAATCTTGGATTGTCTTTTCAACGTCATTTTCTGCCTTTTCAAAATCATGACTGGACAATATATTAGTAATTTTCCACTTAAATCATAATTTTGGCTCTAATACAATAATGCTCTTTCACTTTTTATACATCACGGACTCTTCTGTCCTCATTACTTTGTTCTAATTGGATTGTACATTTGGCTCAGGCTGATGGGGAATCCTGAGCATGGAGGCGTACAATTGCTATTTTCAGGGTGAGCAGCTGGCTAAAGTCACTTTACATTTGGTGGGTTCCCAACCGCAGAAGCATTGGTCACCTTGTCACTGGATCTGTGTGGCTTTGTGCTACCACATGTTTCAGGAAATATAACAGCATTTGCTACGTGCAGACTGTCGGACAGTGCAGAGCTGGAAAATGAAAAAATGCCCTGTCACTGTGCTGGTGGTTTCTTTCCTAGCGCTTATTGGGTGTCTAATTATCTTGTTTATTTACTTGTTTTCTTACACATTGTCCACCTTGCCCATTAAAAAGGCAGAGACTCTGTCTTTTTTATTGCTATAAATTTAGCATCTGGCATGTTGCCTGGAACATACAGTGTTCAAAATAGATTGGTATCTGACTGAAGAAAAGTTGCTCATACTTCCTGATAAGGGAATATAATCTTGTTCTCCCCTTTCCCCATCTTTTAAACTTCTTCTGCACCATTAAACTTTCCTTCCCCCACTCATTCTGGTCTTAAGCAGCTCTTCTCTTTTCTGAGATCCCTGAGTTTACTATTGGTCCTAGTCATTCAATGTGTTATAGCAATCTGTGGTCTATTTTTCATTCTCACTTAATTTATGCTCTTATTACATACCTCAGTGACATATGCAAAAGCATTTTCTAAAACATGCTTACAAGTATTATTTATTATGATTATTGTTGTAAGCTCCTTCAGGTCAGTGAAATGAGAGTGTAGTTTCTCCTACAGAACTGTAGTGACTGACCCTCTGTTATGTCAATGACTTTGCTCCTGTGTCTGAAGATGAACACCAGTCATGACCCCAGCTTCAAGTTAAGAGTTTTCCTCAGCAGCACATGTGTCCTTATGTAAACCTCTGCTGTCTGCATCATCCTGGAGTTTTTCCCCCACCTTGGGCTTCCAACTGAATGCACTGTCCACTCTCTGTGCGCAGCCTTGCTGTCCAGGGTCAACGAGTGCTTAAGGCAGAAGCGGGAGTAATTTGCAGGCTGAGGGAGGCTGTGGTGTAGCCCTCCTGACACTCTAGTGGCCTGGGCACTTGTATGGGTCACAGGTTCCACAGGCTCTAACTCAGGTTTGGTGACATCTGGGTGGCTGTGTCCCGTGTATGGAGTGCTGGGGGCTTTCCAGGAAGAGAACACTTTCCTTGTCTCAAAGCCATGCTGTGATCATTCCAAGATATTCCTGACTGCCCAAGCCTTGCTCTCTGGGGGAGTCAGATAGGATGTGAGTACACACTCATTAGCATAGATGCTTGGCTGTACACATATGGCACCAGGAAAGGTGTCATGCCAGGAAAAGCTGGCAGCCCCAGTGCCATGGAGTTGCGCTGAATTTCACAGCAAAGGCATTGTGGAACATCCTTTTGGAAAAGGGTGGGCTTCACCAGAGTTTCCTGGTGGAGTCATGGTCATGTTCTCCCTGAGCATTTGGCACTGAGCATTTTGTACCAACTTGTGAAGCCCAGTGCCAATTCCTGTTGCCTGGAAGCTCCAGAAAGTTTTGCTCAGATGTTGGCAGAAGCAACCAAAGGCATGTTTTCTGTTGTTTGTTCTTTTGCTTTTGTTTTTCTTTTTGCAAATGAGAACCAGAGGTGTAAATGTTCCATACTAAAGGAGCAAGATAGTATCAAGAGCCACACCTTCTCCTGCCCACACATGCAACTTCCCACCCAGCACATCCATTAGTTTTAGTCACACAGGCTTTCTGTGTTGCTAAGTCTTCAGTGTACATCTGTTCCCCATGTCTGTATGGCTCCAGGGCACCTTTCAGATTAGAACTGGATGGACTCACCTGGCTGGGTGATTCAGGCATTTGTGGCTTGCAGTGTCCCAGTATGCTCCCAGCTGTCTCCACCACGGCTTCTTCCCAGGAAGTGGGAGAGGGCCTTATCCACTGTGTTCTGATGAGAGACACTGGGGCCATGCAATAAGTAGTTATCCCGATATTTGGCAACAGAGGGTTGTGATCTAACAGGATTCAGTATTGCCTAAGCAAATTTAAATTTGTTCTCTGGCTTACCTAGCCCCTTTAAAATGCAGCAGCCTGGGGAGAATGAACTTGTGTGAAAATCCATGCATAAATTTGGGCAGTGGCTTCACCTTTTACATAGATGGCTTCTAGAAATATCCCAGACATTGCTAAAAGCTCCAGTTAGAAACTTGCCACTTACAGGGAGGCAAATCCAGACAAGTCTTTTTGACTCACTAAGTTGATTTCCATTGAGAAGCTGCAAGGCTGGACTGGTGACCCTGAAATGTGGTTTTGTCTTCCCTTAGTTATCCATCTGGCTTTACAGGTAACGAATGTTTGGTTGCCAAAGACAAAAATGCTGCTGCTTTCCGGCCTCCTGCCTCCTGTCTGCATCCGCGCCATTGTAGGCCTTTGTGCAGTCCTTTAAAAACAGCAGACAGGGCTGGAGTAGGGCTTGGGATCTGCGGGTCTTCCAAACATAGGCAGCCCCACCAGTGGCCACCCCTTTGTTAATGGGATGCTCTTGGGACCCTGTCCAGTACCTCCTATCCCCTCCCCCTGTTGCTGGGCTTTTATTCATTTATTTTAAGTTTTAAATTATTATTTTTGCCATTTATCCCCTTTACGCCCCCCTGCCCACTGCAGTCACACATTGTTGGCTTTGTGTGTTTTTTAAAAGATTTTATTTTACTTGTTTATTGTTAGATGGGGAAAGGTGGGGAAAGAAAAAGAGAGGGAGTGAAACATCAATGTGTGGTTATCTCTAGCACACTCCATACTGGGGATATGGCCTGTGTCCTGACTGGGAATTGAACCCGTGATGCTTTGGTTCACAGGCCAGTGCTCAATCCACTGAGCTACACCAGCCAGGGCCACACTGTTGGCTAGTAAATGTTTTTTTTCCCCCTGAATTCTTTTCCCTAGGTTGTCCATGTCTTCTCTTACCCTGTAACACCGCGGAGAGGAAAACACATTCTGCTCCTCCTCTTTGAGAGTATGTTTCTCATGCTTAACACTCTATTTTCCTACTGACTTAGAAAAATTGTGTTGGACCCTTTGCTGGTGCAGTTCAATAGCATTTTGGCTGGAGATGGTTTACACATTAAAATGGCAAAGAATGACTTTATTTGTCAGACCAGGCAAAAGATCTCTAAAATGGAAAGGAAAAAAGAAAAAACAAAAAAGGTCTTTCTGAAGCTATGGTATGAAGAAGGCTCTTGAATATGTAAAAGCTTTTAGAACACACAGGGTGGGGCTTGGCTGGGGTAAACGAGCTCAGAGAAGCCTCGTTATGGCCACCTGGTTTCCACCTTTAACAGGCATTCATTTTCTCCCCATTCCTTACCACTTCTGTATAGTCCTCGCCTCTATCTTAAGAGGCAGGGGGCATTTAAAATGCTCCCAGTTATAAATGAAACATGGAATAACTAAGCTGGCATGTATTTTCAAGTAGGTTTCTGGTCTGTTGGCTCCCCAGACCGCTCAGCACACTGCTGTATTCTGCCCTCAGCCGGTTTTGGTGGCCTGAGAATGTGGTTGGACTCCTCAGTCACGCAGTGTAAACTCTGGCTCTTCTAATACTATCCTGTGGCAATATTTCCCCGCATAAGTCGGGGTGTGTTTTCATTTTATGCTTTGCTTCACTTTGAAGTCTGTTTAACAAAGGGCAGATTTGAGGTAACTTGTCACAGCTGTGAGATGTTTAGATCAGGCCTCTCCAGGAAGCCTGTCCTCCAAGACAGAGTGGCTTCTGTGCCCCGTGGCTAGGACCGATCCCCAAATCTCACCAGGCTTCCTACCCAGTTGTGGAGAGCGCTGGCGCAGTCGGCTTTGCTCCAGCAACGCCACCGCTTTCTGCTCTCTCTCGTCAATCCAGTGGTCCATTTACACGGTGCGTGTGGACGGCCCCCCTCCCCCCGCCACCGCTTTCTGAACATGATTGCTTATCTGAGACCCAGCTTTTAACGATGCCACAGCCTTATTAAATGTGGAGATGATACTGAACTTCTGTTCAATTCAATTACATTTCAATTTAAATGTTATTGTTGCTTTTTAAGTGCCAAGTGCCAGGCTTGTGTTAGGCACAAGGGATGGGGAGAAAAGAGCAGAGTCCCCACCCTTGTGGACCTGACAGCCCAGCTCAGTTTTTCGTATTTATCAACGTGACCCCGATGCCATCAGAGTGCTGAAAACTGCATTTCCTTTTGTCCAGAATGGTTCAGTTGTACTACATGAGCGTCATCGAACAGACTCGATCCTATCTGTTCCACCTCAGAAATGTAAAACAATTCATATTATGGAAAATAGGATTTGACTAATGGATGGCAGGAGCACTTACCACTAATCACATGTGAGAGACTCTTCACCAGCTGTTGGAAGCAAAGATGAGGGAAGAAATGAGGTAAGGACGGAGTGTGGAAGCAGAGAGCGTATTGAGAAACCCACTTCAACTAGTCATTACAAGGCTGGAAACAAAACAAAAAGCTCTATTCTTTTTGGTCTCAGAAACCAGGGTTGGCCATGGCTGTGGAGTGAGCGGCCAATGTGCTTCCTCTAGCCTGATTTCCAGAATGCAGTTACGTTGGAAACTATTCTGCTGATTCAGTTTTTTAAACCACTCCCTCTTCTGAAGGAAGAGACATATTTTATGCACACAAGTCAGAACTTGTTCATTTTATGTTTTAAAACAGTAGGCTCTTAGGAGTCTTTAAAATGACCCAATAAATCCTCATTTAGGACGCTCGACAGTGAAACTGTAATGAGAAAAGGTGGAGAGAAGGACGAGAAGAGAAGGGAGGAGGGAGGTGAGGGAGGAGGAGTGCTGTGTGTGGGTCCCCCGGAGGTGGACACCAGGAATCCTTCGGAAAGGTCACATGACCTTGGGGAAAGCCCGTGATGATCACTGTTTACGTTCTGCACTGGCCTCCCTCCCATACCTGCCTGACTGCTCTGCTTCCCAGATTCCTGTACCTGCCGACCCGCTCTGCCTGTGAGGAAACCCCCCAGGAAGAAGAACTGCCTATACTTTGGTCTACAACGAATGTTTCTAAAATACTTAGTTCAAATAACACAACAAAAAAGATTTTTAAAAAATCTTTTAAAATGTAACTGTAGTTTGCATTGGAATAGGGAAGTGAGGAAGTAGAGGCTATTTTTCTCTCAGAATCTTCTAGAACAGTTACTGGTAATGATTGTGAGAGACTTGGGTAGAGCTGTCTCAGGCTGGTTTCTTTAATTACTAGTTTATGCAATGGCCTCTTGATCTATATGGTAACTTTACGTTTCATACACCATCTAACATGGCAGCATTCTTTTTTAAAGTTTTTTTTATTGATTATGCTATTATAGTTTTCCCCCTTTACTCCCCCTCCTCCCTGCCCCTCCAGCATGGTAGCATTCTTATAACATATAGAAATATATAACTTTCTCCCTAATGACAGAAGTAATGTTTCTTTGTTGTGCATCATAAGAAAAATTTAGACTAGTCCAACCAAGAAGTAAAATCACCCATAGTCCCACCTCCCATTGTTAGGGCAAAGTGTTAACCGTGCCAGTCTATGGTTGCATTTTTCTCCTTTCACCCAATTCATTTCGATATTTTTATCCATTGGCTCATGTGACTAGAGTTTAGTACGACCAGTGAATTCAAAGTGACTAAAAATGCTTGAGAGACTTGTTCAGGAGATACTTTAGTGATATTACCTAGTCTTTCCAGGGAACAAGGCATATGTCTAGAAACCTGCAGTCATGATTATTTGAGAAAATCAATAAGCTTATTCTTTTTCCCTCCAATTTTATTGACATATAATTGATATATAAAATTGTGTAAGTTTAAGATATTCAAGGTGATGACTTGACACACATATTTGTGAAATCCTTACCATGATGGGGTTCATTAACATATCCTTTAACTCACTCATGTAATTACCATTAGCAGTTGTTGTTGTAAGGGTGACAACAATTAAAATCTACTCTTATAGCAGTCTCCAAGTATACAATATGGTATTGTTAACGACAGTCACCATGCTGTAAAGGAGATGCCCAGGACTTATTCCCCTTGTAAGTGTAAGTTTGTACCCTTAGACCAACACCTCTTCATTCCCCCAACTCCCAGCCCCTGGCAACCTCCTTTCTGCTCTTTGTTACTATGAATTTGGCTTTTTTACATCCTACATGTAAGTGTGATCATATGTACCATTTGTCTTTTCCTGCCTAACCCACATAGTATTATGCCCTCAAAGTCAGTCCGTGTTGTCATAAGTGACAGGATTTTCTTTTTTTTTCTTGGTGGAACAATATTCCACCGTGTGTATATTGTATATATACACACCAAATATTCTTTACCCATTTATCTGTCAGTGACACATTCCATGGTTTGGCTCTTGTGAATAATGCTGCAGTGAACACGGGAGTGTAGATATGTATTTTAGATAGTGAAATCATTTTATTTGAATATCTACCTAGAAGTGGGAGTGCTGGGTCATATGGTTCTATTTTTAATGTTTTGAGGAACCTCTGTGCTGCTTCTTTAGTGATCATACTAATGTACATTCCCACCAATCATGCACAAAAATTGCCTTTTCTCTACATCCTTGCCAGCATTTGTAGCTCTTACCTCTTTGATATCAGTCATTCTAACAGGTGTGAGGTGAAGTCCCATTGTGGTTTTGACATGCATTTCCCTGATGATTAATGATGTACTCAACTTCATTTCCATGTACTCGTCGGCCGTCTGTATGAGCTTTTCAGCAAAATGTCTGCTCAGGTTCTTTGCCCATTTTTAATCAAATATATATATTTTTTATTTATGTTTTTTTGTTTGTGTTTCTTGTTAAGTTGTATGAGTTTTATATATATTTTGGGTATTAATCCTTTATTGCATATAGGATTTGCTTATTTTCTCCCAGTCTTTTCATTTTGTTGATGACATCTTTTGCTGTGCAGAAGCTTTTTAGCTTGATGTAATCCCTCTTATTGGTTTTTTCTTTCATTGCTTGTGTTTTTCGTGCAATACCCAAAAACTATTGCCAAGATTTATGTCAAAAAGATTTTCTTCTATGTTTTCTTCTAAGAGTTTTGAAGTTTCAGGTCTTATGTTTTAAGTCCTTAATCCCTTTTGAGGTTTATTTGTGTATGAGTAGTGTGAAATAGGGGTCCAATATCATTCTTTGCATGTAGCTGTCCAGTTTCCCCAACACTTCATTAGAGAGACTATCCTTTCTTCATTGAGTATTCTTGGTTCCCTTGTCAAATATTAATTGGCCATATACATGTGAATTTATTTCTGGGCTCTTGATTCTGTTCCATTGGTCTGTCTCTCCCCCCCTTTTTTTATGCAAGTACTGCATTGTTTTGATCACAACAGCTTTCTAATATAAGTTTGAAATCATGAAGTATAAGACCCCAGCTTTGTTCTTTCTCAAGACTGTTTTTTTTTTGGGGGGGGGGTCTTTTGTAGTTCCATACAAATTTAGGATTTTTAAAAATATTTCTGTGAAAAATGCCATTGAAATTTTTATAGAGAGTACATTGAATTTATGGATGGCTTTGGGTACTATGGACATTTTTAACAATATTAATTCTTTATTAATATAAAGATAATCTTTCCACTTATTTGTGTCTTCAATTTCTTATATCAGTGTCTTAATACTTTTTGGTCTATAGATCTTTTACTTTTGGGGTTAAATTTATTCTTTGCTTTCTAAGTATTTTTTTTCTTTTTGATGCTGTTAGAAAGGGGATGGTTTTCTTTTTTTCTTTTCAGACAGCTCATTGTTAGTGTATAGAGATGCAACTGATTTTTGTGTGTCAATTTTGTACCCTGAAATTGCTGAATTCATTTTTCAGTTTTAACTGTTTTGGGGTAGAGTCTTTATGATTATATATATATATATATATATATATATATATATATTTCATCACCAAAGAGGAAACATTTTAATTTGTTTTTTTTTTCAGATTTGAATGTCTTTTATTTATTTTTCTTGCCTAATTGCCATGGGTAGGACTTCCAGTACTCTGCTGAACAGAAGTGGTGACAGTGGGTACCCACATCTTGTTCTTGATCTTAGAAGGAAAGCTTTCAACCTTTTATTATTGACTGTGATGTGGGCTTGTCATGTCCTTTATTATTTTAAGGTGTGTTCCTTCTATATCTAGCTTGGGATTTTTTTTTTGCATCATGAAAGAAGGTTGAATTTGGTCAAATGCTTTTTCTGCATCTATTGAGATGATCATATGAATTTTATCTTTTATTCTGTTAATATGGTTTATAACATTTATTAATTGGCATAGGTGGACACATCTTTACATCCCAGGGATAAATCCCACTTGATCATGGTGTGTGAGCCTTTAAATGTGCTGTTAAATTCAGTTTTCCAGTATTTTGTTGAGGATTTTTGCATATATATATTCATTAGGAATATTGGCCTATAGTTTTCCCTTTTTTACAATATTTTCACATGACTTTGGTTTTAGGTAATGCTGGCTTTGTGAAAGGAGTTAGAGAGGCTTCCCTCTTCAACTTTTTTTTTGGAAGAGTTTGAGAAGGATTAGCATTAATTCTTTTTTAAATGTCTGTAAAAATTCACTCAAGAAGCCATTTGGCCCTGTGTTTTATTTTTTCTTGGGAAATTTTTGAATGTTGATTCAATATCCTTAGTTGTTGTTGATATATTCAGATTTTATATTTCTTCATGATTCAATTTTGGTACATTGTATGCTCTTATGAATTTTTACATTTCTAGGTTGTCCAATTTGTGGGTGTACAATTGTTCATTATAGTTCATCTTTGAACAATGCAGGGGTTAATGGTGCTGACCTCCCACACAACTGAATGTCTGTGTACAACTATAGTCAACTCTCCACTTATGCAAATTCCTACCTTGGAGTTGACCCTTGAACAGTGTGGTTTCAACTGTACAGGCCAATTGAAATAATTCACATATAAGTGGACCTGGACCTCAGACCCACATTGTTCAAGGGTCAAGTGTAGTCTCATATGATTCTTGTAGTTCATAGTATCAGTTGCAATGGCTTTTCTTTCATTTATAATTTTGAGTCCTCTGTCTTTTTTCTAAAGGTTTGAATATTGTTTATGTTTTTTATAAAATAGTGCTTAGTTCTATTGATTTTTTCTGTGTTTTTGTTTTCTATTTCATTTATTTCTGCTCTAATCTTTTAATCTCCTTCCTTCTGTTAACTCTAGGGTTTTTTAAAATTCTTTTTCTAGTTCCTTGAGGTGTAAAATTAGGTTGTTCTTTCTAAATGTGGCATTTGTTTTTGCTATCAACTTTCCTCTTGACTGTTTTTGCTGTATCTTGTGAGTTTTTGGTATGTAGTGTTTTCATTTTCATTTGTTTAAAGGTATTTTTTATGTCCTTGTTTTTTTAGAAGTGTGCTGTTTAATTTCCACATATTTGTAAATTTCCCAGTTTTTTCTTCCTATTGATTTCTAGTTTTATACCACTGTGGTAAAAAAAAAGATACTTAGTATGATTTTATTCTTTTTATATTTATTGACATGTTTACATTTACCTATCATATGATCTGTCCTGGAGAATGTTCTGCATGTGCTTGAGAAAATGTGTGTGTTGCTGCTGTTGGATAAGATGATCTGTATGTGTCTATTAGATCAATTTAATCTAAACTATGGTTCATTTCCAATGATGATCTATCCATTGATGAAAATGTGGTGTTGTACTGTGATATATTTCTTCCTTCAGTTCTGTTAATATTTACTTAATGTATTTAGATGCATTCATGTTGGATGTATATGTACTTATAATTGTTATATTCTCTTGAAGAATGGGCCCTTTTACCATTATATAATGACCTCTTTATCTCTTGCTGCAGTTTTTGGCTTAAGTCTATTTTTTTCTGATATAAATATAGCTATGCTTCCTTTCTTTTGCTTTTCATTTCCATGGAATATTTTTCTCTGTCCTTTCACTTTGAGCCCATGTGTATTCTTAAAGCTAAAATGAATCTCTTACAGGCAGCATATAGTTAGGTCTTCTTTTTCTTTTTATTTTCTGTATGCCTTACAGTTGGAGAATTTTATTATCTTCCTTGCTATTTCATGCTGTGGCCAATATTGGTAGCCCTGCTTTTTCCTTTTTCCAAGCTAAATTCATCTCAGTTTTGCTAGTCATGAGGCCTGATAAAACTAAAGTGACTTCATCATGTAGTACACTGAAAAGCTGGGAAGGCTGGCCACTCCAGCCCCCTCTTCCATTCCTGGTGTAAGGAGCTCTTTCCAGCCAGAGAGTTCCTTTTTGGTGCTTAGCAGTGTGGGCCTGGGGGGTTGGATGAGGCTGGCAAATGAAGCTGCCCTTCCCTCTCTTTTTGTGCAGCTGTTCTTAGTTTTGTGTTCCACTATTTTGCTGAAGTTTTTTTTAATGGACTCCTGAGTCCCCCCAGAGCTATTTTTTGTGTGTAGATAGCTGTTTAATTGTTGATCTCTGGGCAGAATGGCGACTTGAGTCTCTTACTGGACCATGTTGATGATATCCCAATCAGCTTAATCTTAATGTGGAAAATCAGGGATTCTATGTAAGCACCAAACACTTATGGCTTCACTTTTCCCCCTTAAATCTTATTTTATTTTCTTAATTGATCATTTGAAGTAATAGTAAGATAAAGCAACCACCAGTGAATTTGGAGTCTGTGATTAAGTCCTGGCTAGGTTTCTGAAGAGCTTTATGACAAGGAGCCAAATGGACACATTTATCTGGAATGCAGATTTCTTATCTGTAAACTGGAGATAATCACACTCACCTCCAGGGGATGCTGGGGTGGGAAGGGAGAGGAGGAGGAGCAAGTGAGAGGACATGTGTTGGTCACATGCAAAAAGTGCTGTGCCAGTGAAACATTTTGTTCTTGTTATATCCACCTATGAAAATGTGGGTGCATTTTTTCTTTGGAGATGTTTTAAGTGAATTGCTCAAAACCATTTATTCAATTTTTGAATGGTGATTCACCACGTTGCAATGCTCTCTAGGAAATAGTAGCCATTTTGTTCCAGGAGAATCTCTCATACTTTTCTGTAACTATTGGAGTAACTCTCTTGAGGTTCGACAGGAGGAACTGGCTGAAGGGTCTGAAGGCACTGCCAAGGCAAGTAGTGAGGCAGGTTTGCGGTACCAAGGGACTTGTGAGTTCTTGTTACTGGGCCCCTTCTTATTGAACAATCATTGTTCCTCTATCACAGTCAGCACACAGCCCTGCCAGCAGGTTGCTTTTCAGAATGAACCTGCCCTGAGGAAACACTTGCACACAGTGCCAAACCCAGCCACTCCAGGTAATGGGGAAATCCATTATGGCCCCCGAGAATGGATCCTGTCGGCCATGACCCACTGCTGGCATCCCTCTGGGAGTATTTCTTTGACGTCTGTGAGTCATAAAAGCAAAGACTCCTCCATGTCACCGTATGCCCTCCTTACCCTCTACAGTAACTGGATCCTTCCAAATATTTTTGTCGGGGATTCTCTGGCAGTATCAACCATAGCAGAAATAACCAGAGGCATTAGTGCCACCCCAGGTAATCTTAAGTACTTCTTAGACTGTACCTGGGCTGTGGTTTAGGTTTATTTTATATAGGTTTATAGACATTAGAGTCAAAGTAGGATTGACATGCCACAGAATGTACCAGGGGATAGTTGACTCAGAATGAAGAATTCCTGATACCTTCTCTTTTGTTGGGTCTCATGTCTACTACCTAGAAATCATGAAAATGCATCTCGACTTCCACCCTTTTTAAGATACTACTTTTCTTGTTATCTCACCATTATTTTCTCTTGTTCTTTGTTCTCATCTCTCTTCTGTTTTCACTTTCTTAATTGCTAAATTGTTTTGTTACTCATTTATGTTCCTTTTCTTCTCCTTATTTGCCTTGTGAAATTCAACAGTATTTCATCTTCATTGGGCTTCTGCCTCTGGTGCTGGTGTTACTTGTGTGGTGACTCCAATGAGGTTAAGAAAAGTTTTCTCAGTGTATGTATGTGTGTGTTGGGCTGCATAGCAACATAACATACTTCTTTGTTTACCTGTCAAAGTGCACTCAACAAAGTATAGGGAAGGAAAATAGAGCAGAAAACATCGGGAGAGCAAATAATTAATTGTTCGTGAATAAAAGGTTGAGTCACAAGCAAAAGGGAAGAGATTGCTCTAGAGAATCAGTACGATAATTAGGTCCAGGGAGGCAGAAAGTCTGACCCAGATGGTGAGAGTTCCAGGGGAGGGTAAGTCAAGCATCAGGGAGAGATAATAGAGGGAGGAAGAAGGATATGAGAAAGGCTGGTTTCCAACAATCGTATGCCAAGAGGGTAGGAATGTAAGAGGAAATACTTCCATACAATTCCTAAACGTAACTGTTCCCAGGTAAATGGGGGAAATCCTTAATAAAAATAGGCAGCTGTAGGAGGGGCTGGAGAACCGATCTTATTTAGACAATTTTCTGAACTATATTTCTACAGATTTCTGTTTCTTTGCTAGATTTATTTCAGGTGCCTTGGTCTGGTTCCAGCTGACTATTTTGTAAGCTATTTGAGGTCAGGGATCATGCTTTATTTTCTTCCAAAGCCTGTAGCATAGTGCTGAGATCATGGTAGGAGTTCATAAGTCCTTGCTAACAGATTTAGTAATGAATACTTACTAATGGAAAAGGGGAAAAGTCAAATATGCATGCCCTTTGAAATGGGCCCAAGTTATTTTAAAATTTTTCTTTTTTTGTTTTTTTACTTTGGTGTCTCACATTTACTTTATTTTTATGTTTTTCATTTAATCTTTTTTTGGCAAAAAATAATGTATTTTTTGTTTTAATCTTTATTGTGTTTTTTTTTCATTACCTTTTAATTCCCTTATACCCTCTTTACCCCAGCAATCACCACACTGTTGTTCATGTCCACGAGTCCTTTTTAGTTTTTGCTCAATCCCTCCACCCTCCCCTTCTTCCACTAGCTGTCATCCCTCCATCTATAAGTCTGTCTCTGTTTGGCTTGGTAGTTTGTTTTGTTCATTAGATTCCACATACAACTGAAATCATATGGTATTTGTCTTTCTCTGACAGGCTTATTTAACTTAGCATAATGTTTTCCACATCCATCCATACCATTGCAAAGGATAAAGTTTTCTTTTTTACTGCTGAGTAGAATTCTACTGTATACATGTCCCGTAGTTGTTTTATCCACTCATCTATTGATGGACACTTGAGCCAAAGTTGTTTACAGGTTTCTGAGAGCCTCCTTGCTACTGGAAACAAAGAGAGAAATCAGAGAAGTCCACAGGCACCTTGCTACCTTGAGAGAACCCATGTCCTGCGGGGGTCTCCGTGTGTCACGCCTGGCACATTCACAGAGATAGACAAAATGAGATAGGGAAGTGGTCCTATTAGTTGGGGGGAACCAAACCCACCTGTTGTGTGGAAATAACCCCATCTCCACATGTTCCAATCTACATATCAGTTAACAGAATGTTTCCCAATGACTGATACTTGATACGTTGGTTATTAGGGAATCATTTTTGGATGTCAGAACTTTTCAGGAATTTCAAATGGCCAATTCAAATATGCCATTCAATGGTTTCTTATTGCTCCCCACCCCTACTGCACAAATGTTGAGCTGAAGTTTCAGAACATAACAGCCATCCTTGTTCAGAATAGCCCAAAATAGCTAGATTCCCCTGCACCTCTCTGGGTGCTAAATGTATTTATTTATATTTTAAAATGTACGTGGGAAGTGCTTGATTTTTACATTGCTTTTTTCTGACTGTCAGCAATTGTTTTGACCTTAAATTAGTTCAACCAACTAACTAACCTAAATGTCAAGTTCAGTTCTGTTCATCACCACATTTCAGGTGCTCCCTGAAGTTCAATCTTCCCATCATCTTATTTCCATTATTAAAAAATTCCCCAAGAAGGGTATGCTAAAACCCTCTTAGGAGCCATGTGTCAAGCTGGATATTTTGTTTTGGTGTGCACAAATATTCCAAACAATGCTTGGATGAGCAGAGACACTGTTAACACTCACATGCCAGAGATCTTGTTCAAGTATGACTTGCCTAAAACAAACATTGTTAAACATCAGCAAGGATGAAGCTCCCATCTTTTCTGATACTTTATTGGCTCAGTGAACCAAGATATTTTGAATGAATACCCTCTTCTTCTCCCAAATGGTTCCTTAGTGAAGTCCTGGCTCTGAGGACTAAACTGATTAGGTGGAAAATAAATGATTGTTTAAGGTTCATTGAAAAAGGAGTGCGGCAAAGTCTCAGCTCTGGGAGATGATCTAAGATGATGTCATTCCATGGAAATTTTAAGGGTATCTTCTTGATATTAGAGATTTCTTTTTTGTTTGATATCTTATGAAAAAGCTTAGGTCATATGATTAGAGATTTTTTTCAGGATAATTGACTTTAAAACTGGTCATATACTGATCAGTTTAGCTTTGACTGGTTGAAGATGGGGAACTATTAAAAGTGAAGAATAAGCCCTGGCTGGTGTGGCTCAGTGGGTTAAATGCTGGCTTGTGAACCAAAGGGTTGAGGGTTCCTTTCCCAGTCAGGGCACATGCCTGGGTTGCAGGCCAGGTCCCTAGTAGTGGGTGTGCGAGAGGCAACCACACACTGATGTTTCTCTCTCTCACTTTCTCCTCGCTTTTCCTTCTGTCTAAAAATAAATATATATAATCTCTTAAAACAGTGAAGAATATATAAATTAAGTGATCTTTTGTTGGAGGACAAAGAAATATCTTTCAGTGTCCAGTCTAGCTTATTTATTGACTCCCGTGTCTTTTCCTGCTAACTGCCTCCACTCAGCTGTGGTCTCTTTTCTCTTTCTGCTGGTCCAAGTGCTACCCATCCTTTAAGGCAGCTCAAATCTCTCCTTCTCTAAAACCTTCTCCTACATTGTCCGCAGATGTGATTGTATTTCTGTTTTAAACACTTATAGCCCTTTTATCCTTAGTATTCATCCAGTACTTGGCTTTTATGACATCATATTGTATAATTGATTACATATATACAGGGTGTGGCAAAAG
Source organism: Artibeus jamaicensis (assembly GCF_021234435.1). Classification (NCBI taxonomy): domain Eukaryota; kingdom Metazoa; phylum Chordata; class Mammalia; order Chiroptera; family Phyllostomidae; genus Artibeus; species Artibeus jamaicensis. Next base: position 11,651,983 of record NW_026522046.1, on the reverse strand, counting down.
TAGGTTTATAGTGATGTGTACATGAAACAGAATTTATTCTCGTATTATTTATTATTGTATTATTTTCCATATGAACAATTCTAACCCTACATTCGCCCCATCTTGTACATAGTAATGTGCTCAACTCTTAAGTGTGGAGGGTTATTCCCGGATGAAGATATGAAACACTTCCATTTCCATCCCCCTACCAAGGTATCAACTCTGTTTTCATGGTATTTGTTCTCCAATATAAATTGTAAATGCTCTAGGCGCAGAGATCACATGTCATTTAGGGACATGGCAGAAGGCAGGCGGCTTACTCAGAGGGGTTCAACTAAAATAATTTAACGAAGGGCCCAGCACAGAGGTTTGGGATTCAGGAAGGAATCATGAGAGCCCCAGAGACTAGCAACAGTTGGAAATGATTGCCAGCCCAAGGTATGAAGGAGAGGGGGCATGTGCTGGTGAAGTCCTGGTGCCAGCCCCTGGACTGTAGCCTACAGGCAGCTACTGCCTAAACCCTGCCAGGCAGGGAGGGAACTTAGTGTTAAAGGCCCTGACTTCTGCTCAAGCAGCCCTGTGACCTCTTGCCAGTGCCTCCCACTGGCCAAACCCAGCCATAACCCAGAGGGTAAGGGTCCCCAGGGATGCAGTCCACAGAGGCCACCTCCCTATGATCCAAGCATGGCAGAGAAAGGTGAAGAATGGGTTTGGGGATAGAGGGGATAAAGACGATTACCAGGAAGGTACGGAACTCCTTATACTTCTGTGTCCACTTCAGGCACTTCATATATTGTTTTGTTCAGCAGGAATGATCCATTTGTTTCTTGTTGCTTGTTGCTTGAACTACTTTATAGACAGGCAATTGCTTTTATTGAAAACTCTGTGTCAGCAATAACATCTGCCCAATTCCTTAAAAGAAATGGGAGCTGCCAGCAGTGAATTCAAGTTCTTTCTGGAATCATCAGATTCACAAAATGAAAAAGGTGAGAGAAAGGCTCTTCTCTAAAACCGTGCTCCTGATTCAGGGTTTCAGAGATGCCTAGCAACTTACAGTTTCAACAGAGCTTTTGTGCCACTGTGTTAAGATCACTAAAGTTTTTCATAAATTATTAAACACTTGGTGATGTGATTTGCTGTATTAGCTTTCTTTTTAATGCAGCTAAATGAAAAGCTGAAATCACGTTTGATATAACATTTGGTGGGAATTTTGTGGGAACATTTCATGACATACATTTGTTAGTGTTGATTAGCTTGTAGTGCCCCGCTGTTGTAATAGTGGGATGCAAGGCCCCAGGCTCACTGTGGGCTTTTGGTGGGGAAGGCTTTAACTTCTCTTGGTGTCTACAAAATAAGGACCATACCATTATTTAATGAAAATTCTTTCTTGTAGAATTTGTGTTCATCTTCAAAAGATGTTTTTCACCAGTATTATAGAAAAGCGAATCTTCTCCTGACCATATACTGAATCAATATTTACTAAAGGACATTAAGTGATGCCACTTTGCCCAAAATATAAACTCTTGGCAAACTTCAACATGTTTTGGAAGCAGAGTGAAAGGACTGTTGGAGGCTTCTGTTTAGTTTCAAAAGAAAGCAAACTAATCAGAATCCTGGAAGATTATCCCACCCAGGAGTCTTGCCAAGCCAAGGTAAAGCATTTGCAAATTTGGGCTCTCTTATGTCTTATTTTGTATTCACTTGTACCAAGGAAATCCAACACGTCAGGAGGCTGGAAGATAATGATTGTCCCCGGAGTATCTTGAGCTGATTTTCATGATGTCTTAACTGAAGCAACTGGTTGAGAAAGGAGCCAGACAGCCTCTTTACACTTAACCTCATGGAGGGACAGTTAGTGCTGGTTCCTGGAGCACACTGGGTTGCCTTACTTGACCTATCGCTGCCCTTACGCAGCTTTCATACATAGCTTCTGTTTTCTGTTGTGAAGCACAGTTTAACTTTGTTCACTTCATCATAGCCCTTTTAAAAAGATGACTTCCTCTGCTGAGTGAGTTGTCTCCCTACCTTCAGAAACCTTCCCATCATTTCTCTGTGGCTTAGCCCATGCTCTGACTTCCACTCCCCTCTTTGGCTCTGCACTCTTATAACTTACTTGTGTCTACTTCTCTGAGTCAGCTTTGGCCTTTGCTTTGGACACAGTCCTCATGTTTCCCATTCTGTTCTATGAAGTTAGAAAAGCTTCCATGTCTTATTCTACCTGGACCCTCACTAGGAAAAGAGCATAAGACAGCTTTTTTCAAAATCACCGTGCAAACTATTTTCTTGGCTTAATTTAGGAGAAAATTTTTAGTTTTGCCAACAGAGATTGATACATCTGTTTTGGTAGCCAATATGCTGAAGAATTTCTGGATTTTTAGCTTTAAATGGAATTTAACTGAGAGAAGGACAGAAGGAGGGAGGAGGGATAGGAGAGAAAGAGAGAGAAGAATACCTACTGGTGATGCAACAAGTAGAGAATATTAGATACTCTTTCCAGCTCAACATGTTTCCGGGTTCTAGCGTCTGGCTCAGTGAATGTAAACTTGATGAAATGATAATCTAAGAAAAACCCAAGGAGGCAAACATCCTTGGGAAATACACATGCTTTTAAACAACTGTTTAGACGTTTAGATGATCTCCGCCATAGTTTCTCTGCATTACTGCAGATAAGTGGTACAGGTGACTCTATAGTTAGGTGCATGGTAGCTGATAATTTCTTTCCCGGTCCTCCCCCAACCCCACTACCCCATGCTGTTCTCGCAGGACTTGCAGACAAAGTCAGGTTAAATTGGTAATGATTATGCAAACCGTTTCTTTTGTATGTGGCTATAATACATGTTGAATGGTTTGTATAATCATTACTAATACAATAATCTCCAAATCTTCAAAAGATGCGAGGATCCTAATAAGGATGCATTCTAAAAAAATGATCGGAGTAACTGAAGCCCGTAACACCGTCAGTTGTATTTTTGATGTCTGTATGGGTGACAGACTCTGAGCTCTCTCCTCTTTGTATATTGGGATCTAATGAATATTGACTCGGGGAGAGGACACTGTAAGGATGGTAACTGGCGACAAATATCCTTGGAGTGGAGAAGGAAAGTTGATCAGGCTTCTATGGCATCATAACACCCATCTCCTTTGTTCTATTTCTAAAACTGCCAGGAAGACTTCTGATCTATAATTTGATTTCCTTCATAGCTCTACCTTCCAGAAGGGAATGTGCAGACAGTTGGCTTAGCTCCTGGACCAAGCCATGTCTTCAGATCTGAATTAATTAACTGGCATTCTGATGTAGTAAATCTGACTCTGGGTTTGCTTTGTATGAATCTGACACCAGAGACATACTGTCTCTGGACGGGGTTAAAAATTAGGCAGTGGGATCCAGGAAAAGATTTCTTTTTTGGCAGGAGGGGCATAGACATGTGTGTATTTACATAAGAAAAAAGCTCATGGATTTTTTTTCTTGGAATTCTCAAAGGGGACGTGCCACTGAGAATTGGAGCTCCATGGCATTACATAAGAATTGAGAGACCACCCCCCGGGTGCCTGTGACCCTCTGCAACACTGACCAGAGAGCCTCTGCCTAAAGCCATCGGTGGCTCTATCGTCACATCCTTTAGTGAAGGTCGACTGTACCCTTCCGGATGTCCAAAGGGCTTGACTCAGACTTTTAAAGGAATTAAATAATTTCATTGCCCTTGGGACATTTTACGAAACTGGCCCCACAAATGCAGAAATTTCCTCTAGTGTGTTATGAGCTTGTGTTAAGAGTGAACTTGAGAAAAGAGACAGAAAAGGTCTGGAGAGAATGGGGTAGAAAAGCCAAACTGTAAGCTGGACAGGGAAGGATACTCCATTTCATTTCTGTGACCTTATTTTTCTCTATAGCTTTCAGAAAATAGCAATGACGTAGGCATGATTAATTTATGATTTTATTTTCTTAACATCATAGGACAAGACAGTCTTCTCTGTCTTAGAAAACTTACTGTTCTGTACCAGATATGAACAGGTATTTCCTCATTTATTATAGCACAACGGGGAAATCCTCAAATGTAAGTTCTAGTGCTAATAACAACAAAAGAACAGTGAGGTTCAAAGGAGAAGGAAAAAAGAAACTTAAAATTCTTTAAGCATTTTTTCTCTTGAGGGTACGCTTAGTGATTTCAGAGAAAGGGACGTGGGGAGAGGCACGGAGGTGAGAGGACCATCAGCGGCTGCCTCCCCGGTGCTGCGCGCCGCCCTGGGGGTGGGAACAGCAACTGCGGGTGTGCAGGACGCCGCTCCAACCCGCTGAGCCACGGACAGGGCCAAGGTTATTACGATTATTTTTAACGCTTCTGAAAAGCAGTGTTGTTGTCAGAGGGGAGTTAGAAATCATATTAAATGCTTCCGGCCCATAAGGACAAACATTAACTAGTAATAATTTCTTTGAAAAACAACTTGAGATTGGTAGAGACATTATAAAGGGGGTTGGTCAGGAGACACTGGTAGCGAGTTCAGGCAATTCTGGTGAGCTGAGCTCATCCTCCCTGAGAAGAGGGTGGGCTTGGCTCACAGAGGAGCCAGGAGGGCACAAGGGGTCTGGAATGGTAGAGGGGCGCGGGGAAGCCACACCCGAGGCCTCACTTCCCACCTCACCCACGTTCTGCATGTGCGCAGTGATTCGTTTTTCAAACGCAGCCCCAGTAGCTTCCAGGCTGAAAGACCACGCCATTTTCCTGGGATAATACAAAAAATGACCGGGCCCACAACGACATGGTCTCAACCAGCAATCCAGGACATTTTTCCTTCTTTGGAAGCAATTCAAATTGGGAGTAGTTATATGGATTTCTGAATGGATACATTTATAAGATAAACGAATGAAAGATGTCCTTCTAAACTAAGTATGTGTGAGATGTTAGTGATTTTTTTAAAAAAAGCAATTGAATGATGATCTTTTACTGTGGAAATAAAAACATCCACAGACTTTTAACCCTCTCCAGTCTAATTCAAGTTTTTGGAACAGTAGAAAGGTACCACAGGGAATAGTGAAATCTGTGAGATTATGGTCATTTAGACTTTTGTTTGTTTTTTGGAAAGTTCCCTGAGGGGTCAGGGGTCGGTCCCTCCGTCTGGTTTCCTCAGGTTTAGATGGCTGCTTCCCCTGTGAGGCAGTGCGAAAAAGGGAACTGTGGAATAAATGAGTCTTTTCAAGTCGAAAGCAAACAATTCCACCTTAAAATAGCAGAACTCACCTTAAACCGGCTTTTGGCGGTCTGCCAGACAAAGGCAGGCAAGCTGCACTTTAATCAAAAGGATGTGGATATTCTTTATGCAGGCTGTGGAAGGAACAGCTAGCTACGAAGAAACTTTGTATTGATTCTTTTCACTTTCTTCTCCTGTTCACCCCTCCCCCACCCTTTCTAACAAACACAGTTAAAATTTACTGGAAGACCACCTTATTTCCTCTTTTCTGGAACCTGTTGGAATAGAAACGTCTCCCTTTCCAAGGGCCCCCTCATTTGGAAGCATCTTAGCGGGGCTACTAGCCACACCCTGATACTGCGTTACCTGGGCTGAAAAGATCCCCTGAGAAAAGGGAACTGTGCCGTACACTGAGCAGAACGAGGTGCTGCTGTTTTACTGGAGGCGGGATGGAGGCAGGATGGAGGCAGCCGATTTCGGCCCAGGGATTTCAAGCGCTCTGGTTTTGAGAGATAAAGGTACAGGATACCGCACACGGGCCTAGCCCTCAGCGATGGCAGTTCTGGCAGGAGCTGTAGAGGGTGGCTGTAGTGGCACATGATTTTTGCTGCTGAACCAAGTGAGGAGGGACTAGTGGGATGCATTGGCGTTGGGTACATAGGCAGACGTGGGCAGTAACAGTCATGCCAGCAAATATCTTTGTGGACAGAGAACCCAGGGACAGTACAGACATTGTGTTGTAAGTATTAAAATAATCTCTGTAGGTTTTAGGGACCAAAAAGTACATGAGGAACAGTCTATCTCCTTACAGACATAACAAACCTCTTTTTATATGTGAGAGCAGAAATGCACATTGGGGACTTGGGCAATCCAATTTCAGACATGTTTTGTTTGGCCATAATAGCATCTTTTAACAAGTGTTTCAATGAATGGTAACATTTGGTATTTAGGAGTTACCACATAAATCCAGCATTTCAGTTTCTTGTGAAAGACTGGATATCTGGCACGTGGGGTGTGTATTTCAAATGAAAAAGGTTAGCTGGCTCTGGATATCAGGTGCCCCATTCGATGAGAAAAGTGCTAGCTGGGTTCACAAGCCCTGGTCTTCCTGTTTGAGAGAACTGCCTGGCCTAGGTAGGCGGCTGAGTTCAAGTCCCTGAAGCAAATGAAGAGTACTCCAATTAGCAAGTGGCTACTGAGCATCCGCTACCTATGTGCACATTCTAGTATGGTACTTCCCAGTCAAAAACTTTCCATAGCTCTCTGCTGCCAATGCATTAAGGTTCAAAGTGTCCGGCTGGGAATGAAATCTGCCAGCTTTCTGCTGTCGTTCACTGACTCTGGGTTCTCTTCCTACACTCCTCTCACACACAGGAGAGTGTCCTGTCTTCTCACCTTGCTGCTTTGTTATTTCTCGCTGGTCCCCACACCCCTTCCTCTAGCCGATGCTGCTGATCACCTGTGACCCTCCCATCTTCCACGTGCTTGGCTGTGGAAGTGCTCCCCGTCTGCAAGGCCCGACTCAAGCCCCCTTCATCTAAAACAGTGCTGCTCAAATTCTCTGTGAGGAAAGGCCAGTTTCCTTCTCTCTTCCTTCTTTCATTTCCTTTTTTAATTTCCAATTTGTGGAAAGACATATAGCACACAAGTTGTGATTTTTTATTAGACTCAGCAGACATAATTTTTATTTTGTCAGTTGCTATAAACTTTTCTGCATGCTTACTCTCAATTTCTGAATTTATCTCACGTGTAACCAGCACCAGTCCATGAGCCACCCGTTTTCTTAAAGCTTTTGGGTGAGTTCGCCTCTCCGTTACCTGCATTCACAAGGAACAGGGTCTCTACCTTCACCGTGATGGGTAAGGTCAGAGCTGCTGAGCTCTCTCTGCTTATTCCATTTTAAACTTCAGGAGCTCAAGAGCTCTGTTGAACCTGTCCCACTTATTTTCACCCCTCTGGGCCTTTTTGCAAATGGAAGGAGCTCAGTAAATGTTGAATTTTAGAAGGTGTTGTCTAGAGGTGTTGGCAGTAGAGTGAGAGGATTTGGAATTGTGGAGCCTCTAAGGAGCTTATGACAATATGAATAGAGGACTAGCCTGCATGAAGCCATAGTAAGTAACACACAGTAAATGAGTCCCGAAGTTTGTGACACATCTTACGAAAATGATGTAGGTAAATGGAAAACAGGGTGCTCAGTGAAAGCTGGACTGATCTGAACAGATTTCAGCTAGAACTGGAGATCTTCCCATTTAGATGGCAGCCCCGAGTGGCGGCTTATCTGGCCAAGGTGCTTTGTGCTTTCGATTGCTCCTCTTGGAAGCAAGGGGTTAGATTAGAGGATCACCCTGATCTCTATTATTGTGTGATTCCCAAACACGGATGCCAACATGGTTCACCTACAAGGCATAAAATTGGTAGACAATATAATGCACGTGTCCTTTCATTTTTTTCCTCCCAGTCTGCCATTAGGTGAAAATCCAACTTTGACCTATTTCTTTACAACAAATCTTGAAATAACACCAGTCACAATGCAGACCCTAATTTATCACCCACTCATGTTAATTAATGGTCACTCTAATCCACTGCAGTGAAAATGTTATAGGAATTAAATTCCTGAGAGTTTGTGATGATGAAATGTGACTAGTCATGTCTTTGGTCATTCCCATATTTCCCTTCATTTTATGCCAAAGAAATAGGGGGGTTTGTAGCATAGGCCTGAAGGCTTCTTGCAGGCTCTGTGTAGCACCCATCAACCTAGAGTCTTTTGTTTTCTCCCTCATTTGGCCTCCTTCCTGGTCCGGTGAGCCCAGTTCCCTGCAGTGGCTGCGTGCAGTACCTCCTTTTCTCCCTTGGCTGCGGCCTGGGAAAATGGGGCCACACTTTCACTTCACACCAACCGCTGCATTATCCTATTTTTGAGGATTTTGGCCAGAGGAATGGGCAGGCCAGTCAATAGGCCGGAGACGCGTGTCTATTTTTCTCTTCCCCCCTCCCCATGAACTGTAAGAACTGGGGTAGAAAGGAAGAATACTACACAGCTGCCCCTTTGGGGGGGCAGGAAGCCTGGAAAGGGTGAGGGTTGGAGGAAGAAATGTTTGCATAGGCGTTTGATAATCATAATAAAAAGACCCTTAGAAGCTCGTTGATTAAAAAAGCCACTGCAGATTTCAGTGACAACTTAGATACTTAGGTATTTTTGAAGGGAGAGCCAAAACAGACAAGTACATTAAGTGCTTATCACTTATGATGGGCATTGGAACTGAAGTAGTTAGTGTGAAAGGAAATCAAATTAATTTCTCCATTGTCAATGTGTGTTGTAAAGCTACAAAATGCTGTGTAAGTTTTTGCACTGTTTTCAATGTATAATAGATACATTTGACTTAATAAATGTTTATTTTTAACACCTGAAGTATGATTGCAAATCATTCTGTCTAAGAGGCTAATATACCCTGGAATACATACATTCTCATATATCTATAAAACAAGGTATGTGCTTTATTTAATGGTCTTGATCCTATACTGGTGACCTAGTATATGACAGTCACTTGAGCCAATAATGATAGTGTAATCAATAATATGCTTTTTTTGCCCTGGCTGGTATAGCTCAGTGGACTGAGCACGGGCCTGCAAACCACCATAGTTCGATCCCCAGTCAGGGCACATGCCTGGGTTGCAGGCCAGTTCCCAGCAGGGGGCGCACGAGAGGCAACCATACATTGATATTTCTTTCCCTCTCTCCTTCCCTTCCCCTCTAAAGATAAATAAATAAAATCTTTAAAAAATAATATACTTTTTTGACACCATGGTCCACATGCCGTGCTTACATGGCATTATCTCACCTTTATGAGTGGTATTTGTTATAATCCCGATTTTACAGACGAGGGAAGTAGGGTGTAGAGCAGTGGTACCTTAGACCTGGTTGGGTAGTGGGGCCATGCGTCCCAACCAGAGTGTGTGAAGGCACAGACGGAAATCCAGGAGCACTTCACTGCAGAGGCGGTGTCTGACTGGGGCTGTGCAAACTGAGTAGGAATTTTCCAGACAAAGGATGTGGTAGAGAACATTGAAATGACATCATTGTCATTAACATTTCTGGTCACTTCTCCAATATATATTTTAAAATTGCCTTCAACATATGTGGCACATTTAAAAAATATTCCCAATCGTGGCAAATTTTTGAATTTAATGGTATATCTGAATATTAGAAACCATCATTCAGATGTAAATTTGGTAAATGAAACCAATCATTTTTTCAGTATTGGCAAATGACTTTAAAAATACTAAGTTCTTACATGTGATTTGTATGTAAATAGGCTCTAATAAAAATTCCAAAAATGCTTAAAGAAACTTTTGAGTCTATCTTCTAATTAGAAGGCTACATAATAGGAATACGAATCTACAGATGCAGAGAGGAAACCAACTTCATTTCTTAAATAGAATGTGTGTCAGACAGACTGGGGTGTGTGTGATTCTATTATTTTACTCTGTATTAGAGGTGCTGTGTACTCCCCTCTCAGCTGTGAGGTCCCGGTACGTAGGCATCCTGTGTCCTCAGAAGCTGGCTCACTGCCTTTGGAGAAGTAATTTCTCAGTAAATGCTTACTAAAATGGAATGAATTAAATAAGTGGATTGTGATCTTGATGCAATGGGATTAATATAATAGTAGCAAAGAGATGATTGCTCTTTATAAACACCCTTCATGAGCAAAATGGAATGTGTTTATGAGGCTGAATAATTCAGATTCTCGTTCCCACATTGGTTTTGATTAGTGGATAGCTCTTCTATGCTACTAGATTTCATGGGTTTAACCTGTTCCTGACAAAGTTAATTGAAGGAGAAGTTGCCTTGAGACAATTTGGATGGAAATGATTAATTACAGCATATCAAGTGAACTGACTCTACAGAACTGTGAGATTATATTCAACTCAATTTTACCATGTGGGCAAGAAATGTGTTCTCATGATAGGTTTTGGTTTAAGGGTTCAAGTGGATTTGAACATGACCCAGGATGGAAATGAGCAGGTAGAGCCTTTCAGGCAATAAGGCACTAAATGAAGCCTCATGATATCCAACAATTTTGTCTACTTTGTCCAAGTCCCATGTACCCTTTCAGATGTAGCTGTCATTCTGCCTTCTCCCTAAAATCTGTCCTTGCCTCTTGCTTGTGGGCAGAGTAGTTACTTTGTCTTACTTTTCCTATGGTATGTAACATTTTCCATCTTAACATTTTTTTGGCATGTATCTCCTCTCCTTGCCTACCACCACATATTATGCCCCATGAGAGCAGGGTTTATGTGTCTTCATCTTTGCTTTTTCACATGGTGACTGGTCAAAGCACCTTCTTCATAGTGGGTTTTCAATACATGGTTGTTGAAAAGCAAATGAATACTATAAGCATGGCAAAGCAAAGGGATAATATCTCCCTCCTAAGATATAAGAGGCAGACTGATTTTTGCTTCATGAACACACAGCCATGCACGTCTAGAACTAGAAAGAAATATAGGTTTATTTTGGTTGCGTTTGTTTTTATTTAGTCAAGGCCTCCAATCCACCACACTGATTCCTCGTGCACAGATGAAATCTTATGATGCATACAAGTCTCTGAAGGAAATAATTTTTGTTTAAACTTTGCCTTAGAAACTTCAAGGGAATCCAGAACAGTATTTCTTTAATGATCTGGCTGTATTATATTACTGATTGCCAAGCCGAAAACTGTTTGGCAGTACTTTTGGCTTCTGAGGTTTTGGATGTCGTCCAGGTAATCTGCCTCAGAATTTTGAAATACAAATAAATGAGTTTCAGTTCAAACTTTTTTTGAATCTGAGCTGCCAGCCCTTCATTTCCCTCCCATCTGAACATTTTGGTACAGAAATACCAACCAAGCGGAAAGAAGATAGTCAACATTTTCAGAGGTTATTAATGGCCTTGGTGTTTGGAAGGACAACATGAAAGTGAATAGTTTAAAACTTCATGTTTCTTAATAGTAACTGACTTTTGGCTCTTGGCATTTCTTTCCCAGGATGTTTTCCCTGATTTTTATTTGATCCTGCCAGAGGGAAGATTCTGAATGTTCCTTTGTTAGAAACGTTACACACTTAGCTTTGTTTTACTTTTCTTGTGTGAGAGCCAAGTATTTTTCAAGTCACTCAACATTCTACTGAGGCATGCTAGTCACCGAATGTGGTTATGGAGCGAAGTTTAACACGCATTAAAGAGAGGCATGACTGGAAGTGTCGGGTGCCCTGAGCACCACACCTAATAATGAAGGCAGGGTAATTTGGATGGTAATTCAGTCATCTCTATAAACCCCCAGAACGAATTCCTGGTGAGTTCTGAGGGAAATGAAAATTTTAGTAAGGGGAGGATTGAGAAAGCATCCACTCCCCCCGCCCACTTTGTTCTCTCTCTACATCTGCATGCCCATACTCAGTAGTGGACAAAGTCTGTGTGACTCCTTGGTTGTAACCCATGTTTTGTGTCTGGGGAGGGACACCTGCTAACCTAGCACTGGTAACCTAGTAAGTGTTCTCGAGGGTAGAGGCCAGGCGGGAGACACAACGGCTCTTAATTTTAGAAATTCCTCTTTCCAGTCATTCTATTAATGTTTTTTGATAATTACTATGCATTTACAATAGATTATAGCCCCAGAATAAAATGTACACAGTGGTCTTGAAGGCAAATAATAGAAACTTCAAAATGTTCCTTCAAAGTTTCAGATTCAGTGAAGGTTCCCCCTCCCCCCCACATTAACTTTACTTTGGGGTAAGACCAGCATTTCTCACCATAGAATTCAAAGAAATTAGATTTAAATAATCTTTCTCACTTCAATACAATTTCAAATTACACGTTTTACTTAAAAAAAAAAAAACTTGTCATTCCATGTGGGAGGTTTTCAGAGGAAAGAGCGTATTTTTAGAGTTTCGTATAACCTTTGTGCTCTAAGGCGACATTGAGCCCATGTCTTCGGTGAGTTCTCTCAGGGGTGCCTGTGAGCCAGGCAGCTTCGTGTCTCAGCCACACACAGAACGGGGCCTGGGCTGGCAGGGTAGGTGGGCGAGCGCCCTGCTGCCTGGAAATGGCCATGGCCTTTCCAATCTGATAGGTCTGAGAACCACTCAGCTGGGTTTCACCAGCATTTTCTCCGATACGTCAGGATACAGTAACCCCTGGGAAAACAACATAAAGCGAAAAAATATTTCTTTCAGGGACTTATTCTCCCTTCTGTCTTCTTCCTGCCACCAAGCTCCCCCGCCACTCCCCCCCCAAAAGGCACCATTGCTCTGGGGAAGAGCCTTCCCTAGTCTAGAACATTCATGACTCTCACTCTTCCCTTTACCCGCTGTCCCCATACCCAGCCCATTCCTCAGTGCAGACTAGTGTTCGATGGTGAAGTTATTGGTATGAAAACAGGGAGAGTTCACATGCATCCCATTCTTTCCGTGTGACACGCCCTTTGCGAACCCAGTCACTGACCTGTCTCATTTAATTACTGCCTTGAAAGCTATGTAGAGTTTTTTATTACAATTTTATTCACGAGGAGATGGAGGCACAGAGAGACAAAAGCCATCAATGACCACATGGGACTCGGATTTGAATTTAGACCCTAATCCAGATTTAGTTGCTTTACAGCTGAGAGTGTTGTTGTGGTCAAATTGGAGCCAGTTTGAGCATTAAAAAAGTGGCTGTGAATGTAGGAAGCTCCACAGTCCACAATTACACTAGAAAGGAGAAAATCTCCCTATACAAAACTCATTTTCCACCATTGGAGTTGATTATTTGATCAATTCCTTACTGTGATAATTGGCAATTAAAAGTAATTAAATATTTAACATGTCTTACCAGAATAAACTATATTTCAGCACAACCAAGCATTCCCAAATGAGCAAGGAAGACTTTTGCTTAAAGAAGAAGGTCGGCTCTGAATGTCAGTGGAATAATACGGTTGGGAAGTCACCTTTTAGCAGCCCTGATGGGATGATAAGGGAAGCCCCAAATCTTGGTAGACACTGAAACCGCTGATTAAAGGTTTGATGGGGACCAACAGCAACACAGTTCCTCAGGTTACTTGCTGATTGATGGGGGAGGAACAGGGCCTTGCAGTAGGAGCACCCGGCTGTCATCGCCTTGGCTCCACAGGTGCACTTGACTTCCCTGTTGATGGAATGGCTGGTTACTGTGAAGGTGCAGATGTGGTGGAATATGAAATAGCAGTATTATCTGGGAAGTATTCTCGGCAACAGTGAAGCTATTCAAGGTTTAGGTATAACTTCTACTTCACAAGGAATCCACAAGCAAGAGGAACTACTCAACTAGCACCACAAGGAAGGGGGCAAATCGTTCTGTAAAGATGCTGGTCTGGGTTTTTCAATGATCGACACCATGGTGAGAAAAGAGAGTGGGGAGGGGTTATTTTAGAGTTACATAATTAGAAAGTGTCATCCATGGTACTTCAAAGGATACGCATTTGAAAGAAACAACTGTGAGATAGACATTTGTGGAACAGCTGGGGCATTTCGAATATTTTATATTGGCAAATTGGCAATGGTATTATGATTAAATAAGAAAATAGCCTTATTTAGAGATGCATGCTGAAGTACTAGGGAGTGAGATATTATGAGGCCTATAGCTTAATTTAAAATATTTCAATAAAAAACTTGAAGCAAAAAAAAACACCCCAAAACAAAACTTGAAGCAAATATGTCAAAATGCTAATAATTGTTAAATCTATAAATGTATATGCTCTTTCTACTTTAGTGTTTTTGAAATTTTTTATAATTAAAAAACTATAAACATTTTAGAAAAACTAGGTTACTCTCGAGTCTGAGTGCCCAGGATTCCAGTCCCAATTCCCCCACTTTTTGTAGGTTTCAGGCAAGTCATTCATTCTGTGCTCTGCTGTCTTCATTTGGCAAAACAGCAACAATAGCAGCATCAGCTTCGTAGGACTGTTATGGGGGTAAAAGGAGTTAGCACAGGTGAAGTGCTGAGAACAATGACTGGAATGTAGTAAGCTCTGAACAAATGTTAGCTGTAATTGCTCCATGTGGGAGGAGTCGGACAGAATTTGGTTTCACTCCTGGCTCTTTTATTAATTGTGTGGCCCAAGGCTGTTTGCTTAACCTCAATAAAATTCAGTTTTCATTTTTTAAATGGAGGTAAGAATACTGCTAAGATTGTGACGGGATTAATCACATAATACGTATAAAATGGGCAGCACATAGTGACCACTTAATACATGATCACTTTGACTGTTAGTGCTGGCAGATAATAGCCACACTTCTTCAGAGGTCTCCGGTGCCTTACTGCAATGCACGACTGATCCTGGAATGTCCTGGTGCTGTAGTTACAGGGGTAGAAAGCTGACCTATGGGCACAAGGAGTGTGGGGAAGTCGTTTCGGTCTCCACGCATCTCAAAACAAATGTGTCATGTGGGTGCTGCCATTCTGTGTCTTAGGTGGGGGTCTTGCAGCAGACAAGCATCTCTGCTTGGACAGGGTGGAATGAAGCACCCAGGTCAGGCAAGTAGAAGGTCGGGGCTTTTTCATGGACACAGGATGTGGCTAAGATCCAGAAGCAGGAAAAGAAAATGAACTAGGGAAGCTGGATCATGTTTGTTGATACCTTAACCTCTCTTAAGACTTTGAAGTAGTCCGGGAAAGTAAAAGCAGTTTCAGCCCACTCATCACTGATTACAGGCATTTGCGGCGTACAGAGAGGCAAATTTCTGTAGACGTTCTGTGAGGTTTTGGTCAGCACTAGTGTTTCTCAGTGTGGAACTTAATAAACTCAGAGGATTTAGGGACTATCAGGCTTTTAATGCCATCACAGAAGATAGCATTTCTAACACTTGATTCTTACAGTTTTATAGATTGTCCATGTCCTCCTTAGGGTAATAAGAAATTTATAATTTTCTTTTGTACTCTGAGATGCTCTCTCTTTTTTTCTTCCTTCTAAGCAGCTATCTATTATTCCTGTGTTAGATACCAAGGGACTTATGGCCTGCCTCTTTCTCCATTATTAAATTCTGCTCATAGAGAAATGTACTCCTAGGAATTTAAGCAAGAGGCAAAGGCCTGAAAGCACATTAAAGCATACGCACAAGCAATGGGAAGTTAACAGTTAAGGGCAAACAAACTTGAAGAAAAAGTGAATCTCGTGCATTTTTATGGCTCCCGAGACAGAAGTGTGTGCCCGGGTTCGTCAGCGTCTTTGTCCTCATCTCCCCAGGGCACAGCAGCGCTGCATCTTCTAGGTGAGGCTGTTCAGTGGAGTTTTGGCCAATTGAATGGGGACCCAACTGATATGCGCTACTTCCAGGAATGAATGGTTCATAAAAGCTGCCATGTGTGATCACCACTACTTTTTCCCTGTGCCTGTTTTTCTCACCAGCTGGCTTGAAAGAGAGAAGTCGAAGGGCCAATTGGACGATGAAGCCACAAGATCAGAGGTGTGTGGGTCCATGATTGGTCCCATGAAATTCAGCCCCACAGTGTTATCGAACATTGGGCTGTGGTGTGAGCAAAAAAATAAAATTTCATTGTGTTAAGATGCTATGATTTGGGAGTTGATCCCTATAGAAGTTAAGCTACCTTGAGTAATATAGTTCTTTTGACTTTTTTTCCAGCTATTAAGTATGGCAGAAATTATTTACTCCCTAAATTACATATGTGTGGGTATTTTTATTGTCAGGAAATTTTTAAGTGAGAAAAACAGGAAGCAACTTTCTTGGCAGTCAGCCCCTCCCTATGTAAACAGTATGATCAAGGCATTTGTTACCTCATTTAATGTGCACATTGGCTCTGAAGGTTTTTTTTAAATTTATTGATTATGCTATTACAGTTGTCCCATTTCTCCCCCCTCATTCCCCTCTACCCTGCACACCCCTCCCACCCACATTTCCCCCCTTTAGTTCATGTCCATGTGTCATAAGTTCTTTAGCTTCTACATTTCCCCTACTATTCTTGCCCTCCCCTGTCTATTTTCTACCGACAGTCTGTGCTACTTCTTCGCTGTACCTTCTCCCCCCTTCTCCTCCTCCCACTCCCCTGTTGCTAACCCTCGATGCGATCTCCATTTCTGTGGTTCTGTTGTGTTTCTGTTCCGGTTCTGGTTCAGGTTGTTTGCTTAGTTTGCTTTTGTTTTAGGTGTGGTTGTTAATAACTGTGAGTTTGCTGTCCTTTCACTGTTCATCTTTTTTATCTTCTTTTTCTTAGATAAGTCCCTTTAACATTTCATATAGTAAGGGCTTGGTGATGAGGAACTCCTTGAATTTGACCTTATCTGAGAAGCACTTTATCTGCCCTTCCATTCTAAATGAAAGCTTTGAGAGATAAGGAAACTGAGACTCCAAGAGGTTGAATAACTTGGACAAGATCACACAACTAGTTTGCTTTGGATCCAGGATTTAAACTCGTAGTTCTCTGATCTTGAGGTTCTTGTTCCTTTCACTACAGTGTACTCCCTTTTAAGAGCAGTCATGAAATATAGTATGTACAGAAGGAGTGTTAAGACTTTCTAGAGAGGTAGCACAAGCTTGACAAAAACATGATAACTGGGTATCAGGTTGTACTTTAGAAAGTTTATAAGATGGTAGACTATAAAATGAAACATTGAGGGGGGAGGGAGGAAAGAGGGTAATTTATTAATCTAGACTACAAGATTGGGTTTCTGGGGCCCTAGGTCACTATTAGATATCAGTGACTCACTGGTTGTTTTCACAGAGCAGTTTTAGGAGCCCAAGATCAGTGTAAGAAATACAGTGGGGACGTCTTTTCTAAGTATAACTATACAGATCTCAAGAATAAGCTTCAGACAGAGGACATACAGTCATTCTAGTTATTCAGAAAAAACTGAGACTACCTCAAGACTTAAATGCTTGCCCACAGTTTTATAACAGGTGAGAACGGAGGCTCACCCCAGTGCTCCCCTTCCCCGGGGCAGGGTTTATTCTCGCATTTGGGACTCAGTGGATAATGAAGCCACTGCCACAGTTCTCTCGCGTGGGTCACTGTGGACCAGTGCCTACCAGGGTCGTCAGCAATAACCAAGGTGTCTCCGCCGAGGATCCGGGGCAGCAGAAGCCATGAAAATCACCCCAGAGAAGGGGGAAAGGAAAAAATAGAAAAGCAAATGAAAGAGCAGGAGGAACAAAGAGGGAGAAAGAAAAAGGTGCACAGAGAAAATGTGAATTTATCTAGAATGTTTGGAAATGTTTATGTTCACAGAAAGGAATCCTTCCTCTCATTCATTATCAAAAATGCTTAAAATATCACATAACACTAAAATTAAACTGAACATAGTGAATTTTTTATGCAATGGCTAAAGTCTTATGACTTTCAATTCTAATATTATTGTGGATAATTATTATTATCTTAAAAAATCTAGTTCTCTGGAGTCCGGAAAGATGGACTTAACTATGTCTATACCTAGTGTACCAAGGACAATTATTTTAGGTGCCATTTGTTGCCACCAATTGTCATGCCCTATCCTGCCCCACTTACTCCAATTTATTACTTCGACATTAAGAAACACATTTAAGTGAAAGAGAAAGCGGGAATTTCCAAGGGATCAGCAACAGTTGAATGCTAACCTGTCACTGGGATGGGAAAAATGCTGTTGTTGACACATCTTCCCCTTGTTCTTGACACAAATTAGGTAACTCCCTGACTTACTGTCTCTGTAAAGTTTGGTGGGTGTGTGATAAATGTCTAGGCAGTATATGAAGACGTTTGTAACGAAGAGTTATGATATGAAAAATGTCCTTTTCCCACAATAGAAAGAGTAACTCATGTTCTACATAATTTGCACCTATATATTTTGTCATAAATCCTGGTTTGCTCAATACGCTGAAGTTCATTTCTTCACCATGAATCTTGAGCCCAACACTCCGATGAATCAAAAAGGATCAAATAGAAGCAAAACTGCCACACTTTATATCTGGTAGACAGTTCCACCTCACTGAGTCTGTATTAAAACCACCACTTTAATTAACGGAATTATTTCTTCCTTTCAGAAATGGTTTGTGAATTGTTTTGATACTTAGGAGTGTATGACTCAAAGGGACTTTTTATTTCTGGTTATCTGAAAAATATTCTAGGTATACAGATCATAAATAACCTTGTTTTTAATTATTTGTTCAAAGACATTTACTTTTCATTTGATAATTGCATTGGTGCTCAAAGATGTTAACATTAGGGAAAGCTTGGTGAAGAGAATAAAAAATTAAAAAGAAAAAATTTATTGAACTCCCACCATGTGTCAGACACTGTGTGAAGCACTTGGTATACAGCAGGGATGAAGCAGGCAGAATCCATTCTCTCAGTTACAAAGTTATCACTTAATCATGCCAAAGCCTTTTTCACTGCAACTGAAAAAACCTGAGCACTCACGGAGCACCTACAGTGATAGTAGTGGCAAGGATAGTGTATAGTGGTGAGTATAGTAGTACTGGTGAAGATAGTGTAGTACTGGTGAGGATAGGGTGGCAGTGGTGAGGATGGCGTTGCAGTGGTGAGTTAAGCACTCATGCCTAGCTGTTTTCCCTATTCCATGGCTTTGTTCTCACAGTGCACCTATAGAATATTATCACCCACAACTTGCAGATGAGGAAACTGACGTGAGAATAAGTTCAAAGTTGCCCCATATTACAGAGTGGCTGAACTAAAAATTCCACTTGGGTTTCTTTAAATGCATTGGGTATTCTCATCCCACCTCACAGCCCTCCACTGATGAGAATCCCCTCCAGACCATGTCCTTTTAGACTCAGACTTCCTCTCAGGATAAGGCCTGCCAGACTCTTTCCTCATACCCAATTCTGACAATGTTTGTTACACACCTGCGAGCTCTTTGCCTACCTCCTACCACAGTTAGCAGAACAAGAGACTGCAAATGTGCCTTAATCACAATTCGGCTGATGTAGAAGGGGTTAGAAGAGCGATCCAGATCCAACAGTAAAGATTGAACAAGGTCAGTGCCTTCTGACAGAAGCTATGGTAGAAACAAAGGCTGCCTGTGCCCGTGAACTGTCTCTACCTTGTTGAAACTTCCAGCATCCCTCGATAACTTCTTCTCAAGTCAGGGTGATACAGTTTCCAGTTACCATTTAAAGTCAGAAAATAAACAAATCCTTGAACATTCCTCATCAGTTAAAAATTTAACTTCTTAACTTCCATATGCTGTGATCTGACCTAGAGCTTCCTAGGTCGTGTGGACAAGAGAATACATCGGTTCTTTTTGTGGGAATACCAGCGGGAGAGAGACAAGACAAGGCACTTGATTTTCCAAGGGACGCAAAGGTCTGACATTGCTCCACTCTCAGCCTCTGCATGAAGGTGGCGCTCTCGAGGCTCCTGGGCCCCAGAGCAGTTGCTCATTTAGTGGTTAGGGCAGGTATTGCCAGAAGGACCTGCCTGTTGGGGTCCAGTCAGTCTCTGGGCCAAGTAGGAGGGTGGACAGATTTTTTTCCTGAACTCAGTATCAGGCCAGGCCACGGTTCTTCCAGTAAAGGAGAACTTC
Organism: Artibeus jamaicensis; assembly: GCF_021234435.1. Lineage (NCBI taxonomy): Eukaryota > Metazoa > Chordata > Mammalia > Chiroptera > Phyllostomidae > Artibeus > Artibeus jamaicensis. The sequence continues at coordinate 11,632,301 of NW_026522046.1, read as the reverse complement.
TCTTGATGCTTCTCTCAAAGACATTGCGAATATTTTCTCCGTTTATATGGCTGCGAAGGAGCTTTGTTCCAAGTTCAAGTTGTCCTCACCTTATTCTGGCTTCATTTTACTTTTCCATCCTTAGTTCTTGTTCATTATGATTTCTTTCTTTTAAAAATGATTTCTGTATGTTGCACATCTCTGAAAACCTCAAATCCTTTTGATAGTTAAGGCTGAATGTAAATAATAAATGCCACTAAGAAATAGTTCAGCAGCTTTATCCTAATCTGTTGAACAAAGTCTCTGTTGTCCTCCAACTAATTATACTGCAACAATTCAATGAGAGGTTTGTTGTGTGGACAGAGCCAGGGTCCACCATGGCAAAATCTGACTTCACAATCCTAATAAAAAGTTTACAGGTTAATTTTACATTTGAGAAACAGAACATACAGCTATATTAGACGTTTTTATTGATATCCAATTTTTTTTCCAAATCAATTATAACTGCTGCCAACAATAAATGAGATGGCCAGAATCATCACATCTTTGCCAGAACTGAGGCTTATAACTTTACTTTTCTCTACATTAAGAATACATACAAGTCATTTCTCAGATTGGTTTCTCAAATCAGGGGCCATAAATTTCTGGGAAATGCCACAGATCCTGAGAAATTCTTGGTTTCAAAAATGATTTTCCTGGAAAAGAGGAGTCAGGTCACTGTTATGGTATCAGACTTTAGCCATACACTTTAAACATGGATACCCCAATTACAAAATTAGAACAATCATTAAAGAGATGCAAATGAATGCTAAGAAGAAAGGCTAATCCTTTCTAGTTAGGAGACAGGGCTGAGATATAACAGATGATAAAGCTTCATGAAACACATTTGATACTGGGTAAATCAATAAATTTAATAATCAACTAACTTATGCTATTAAAGATTGAATGTAAACAAATGTTTTTGACAAAAGTGGGTAAGACCAGCCCAGGCCAGGGCAGTTCAATTGGTTAGAGCTTCATCCTGATACACCAAGGTTGCATGTTCAAGCCCTGGTCAGGGCACATACAAGAATCAACCAATGAATGGATAAATAAGTGGAACAATGAGTCAATGTCGCCCCCCCCCCCACCCGCTGTCTCTCTTTCTCCCTTCCTTCCTTCCTCTCTCTCTCAAATCAATAAATTAAAAAAATAGGTGAGACCAAGTGAATCTTGTTTTGCACAGAATGCCTTAACATCCAATGCCTAGCCACTTTGCTTTCAATGGGAAAGTTGTCCATAGTACAATAATATAGGACTGTGACATTTCAAACCCTTATGCATGAATACTTATTTTTGAAAATTCACTTTCACATAACTCATTGCAATGTTGCTCAGTAAAAACTACGTGATGTCTAAAGAAGCTTCTGAAATTTTTAAGCAACCATTTCTGTGAGTTTTGGCTAAATGAGTTAGTGAAGCAGAGATGTTACAAAGGGGAGCCAAGCTTTTTGAACCTGTTGTACATTGAGTGTAGTAAATGAATGTTTAGCAGGGCACATCTCTGAAAATGAAAATAAAAATGAAAATACAGGCTATTTAAAACCTGACGGCACAAAGGTCGGAGAAGAGGAGGTCCTGAAGCCGGTATTTTCATCCTGTCATCACTTCTTAATAAAAACCATGTATCTTCTCATTCTTTCTCCTCTACTTTCTCACAAAAGGATTCTACCTATGAAAAGGTTGATTTAGCTCAACTGAATATAAGCAGGAATATGTGTCTACTGTCCAGGAAAACTTGTACCTGGTAGGGAAGACCAACCAGAGTTGATACGTTATGAATAAGGACAGTGGGAACTCGAGTGTAGGTTAGAGCATCAGAGTGCTGTGGGCTGAGGACAGATTGGGGAAGGTTTGATGGGAAAGGCAAACTCATTAAGATCTTATCAATTTTAACACCTTAGCTAAAATAGTTAAGTGCATGGCTTTATTGTTTACTCAGCAACCCTGGAACATGAAGTTCTACAGACCCAGTTTGGGCTTCTGCTTGGAACAGGCCATAGAAGGAAGAGATATATATATCTTCTACACACAAACACACACACACAGAGCACTCTGATGCTCTAGCCTACACTCGAGTTCCCACTGTCCTTATTTATAACGTATGGACTCTGGTTGACGGTCTTCCCTACCAGGTACAAGTTTTCCTGGGCAGTAGACACATATTCCTGCTTATATTCAGTTGAGCTAAATCAACCTTTTCACAAGTAGAATCCTTTTGTGAGAAAGTAGAGGAGAAAGAATGATACATGGTTTTTATTAAGAAGTGATGACAGGATAAAAATACCGGCTTCAGGACCTCCTCTTCTCCGACCTTTGTGCCGTCAGGTTTTAAATAGCTTCTTAGGTGGGTTATCTCTCCATGCTGAAGAAGAATCTAGGGCTTAAATATTTTACTTTTTCTCACAACATGAACCTGAACATAACAGGAACCTTGTGTACTTTGCATCAGTACAACTACTTTACCAGGGACCCAACCACAGAATAAACGCTTGTCACAAGGAGGAAAACCGAACCCTTTCTTAAAGGATCATGTGAAGATTTTCATCAGATTTCTTCCAATTTTTGTCATAAGGGCTGACTCTAGACTATAACCCCAAGTTAAATGCACTTCCACTCCATGACGTTATCCACCTGATAAGTGCTTCAAAGGCAGGGACCAGAGCTTGTTATTGGTCATTTTTGTGTTCTGTGTTCCCAGAACATGAAAGTGCTTAATTAACACTGGCTGGATTAGCAAAATCAGCTTTTCTGGGTCAATGCACTTCAGAACAGCCATTCCCCCACCCACCCTGCTCTTAGACTTATGACAGGTATTGACCTAAATTACCTTTTATTGGCGCATTGTACCCTGTACCCTCTGAGAGGGCAATTTGCTCCCCACAGACTCACCCATGGGGAATGAATAACCCCTTTCGAACAGTGTCTTCAGTGTGTGTGGCTGCGCGTGCTGCTTGCTTGGACCACACCTGGTCCTCTCCTATTTGCTTTGGTGAGAGTGGCACTCTGCTCTCCAAAGACCTAGGGTCCACAGCCTTTCCTTCCCGATGGGCTAATAGAGCAGCTGAGTACAGGGCAGCAGGGTACATTCGGAAGGACTGAGGAACTTCTTTCAGCTGCTCCGGGATCTGCACTGAAATAAAACTGTCGTCTAGGGCATGGAAACAGTTAACTGGCTTTCTGCCCCTCCTCCTTCCCCTCTCACTGTGAGATGGTGATTGCTATGGGTGCAGGCTCAGCCTGGGAGAGCTTCCTGCTCCTGCTTAATTGTATGGGAGCTAAAAACACACCTGGAACAGTGAGAGGCAAATTGGATCCTGGGTGCATGTTGACTGGACTGCTTAAATCACTCCAAGCCTCCCCCAGTTGTTTTCCAAGCGAGGTGGGGCTGAAGTAATTAAGTAAATAAATGAAATCAGACAATCCAGAGGAAAGAAAACAACTTCTCCTCACAATTCAAATTCTTTTCAGACAGCTTATTCATAAAATGTGAGGCAGTGATTCCTTTTTCAGCTTCTTTCCTCTTTACTGGGTCAGCCCCAGGCTGTGGGGCCTGAGGTGCTCCAGTCCCAGGCTCTTCATAAGGATGATTCAGTTTGCTGAGCCTAATCCCCTCCACTGCCTGCCATCACCCATCCCTGCCCGCCCCCTCCCCCCACTGCCACCAGAGTGTGGGCTGAGCCTAGCAACCCAATCATGGCTGCTGTCCCAGGGACTCAGACAACGGCTTGGGTTGGGGTGCGGGGGTTATGGAGGGATACAAACATCCACTCTGGATTTGTCTAGAGCTGCAGTTTTAGGAGGCTCTTCAGCCCAGCAACATCTATCAGAGATAATTTTAGGAAACAACTTCCTACAAAAGATTCCCACTGCGATGTTACCGCAGTCTCTGTACATCCGGTTGGAGAATCGTTCTTTATGCTGTAATGTGCCTTGATGGCAGGGGCTCCTGTTGTCACATCCTGTAAGAGCCAGATAAGGAGCGGCGTGGCACTTGCTGTCTGGATGATTTCGAAACAGGAAATGCTTCTGGCATAAGAGGAGATGAAATTTATGCTAACAATCAAAACCACTGCAGATCTCGGTTATTAAAACCAATATTGTATTTTTAAAAAGCTATACAACCCAAATAACAGACTTTAAGAAGACCAAGTGGTTCTAAATGTCATTAGATACAAAGAATAATTTAACCATGTATTAGCATGAAGTTCATGGACCCGGATTGCTCATTTCCTGTCTGTACATTTTGTATGTTGTCCAGGGGATAAAACTTTCACTTATTTAATTTTTAACATGGGGGAAAAGCAAAAGACTTGAAGTCGATGGAAAATTCAGGTGATAGTCATTAATATCTATACCACTATTTATTTTCATTAGAAAGCACAATAAACCCTCCACAAGAAATGAAGCAAAAGTTTTATGTTCTTTCATAAAGAGAAAAGAATATAAGTGTTTTGTTTTGAGAAAATGTTTCATATCATAATTCAGTCTTTGATTTTTTGTATTGGTTTTCATGTGTCTTTCAGAAACCACAGTCACACAAACCTGCACCAAGCATCTGCTTTTCACGCGTGTTTATTGCACAGGGTGGGAAAGCCATCAGTGTAAGGACTTTGCAGGGCTGAGCAAGAGGGATGACCCCAGGCCCCATTCCGACAGGGCTGAGGGGAGCATCCAGACTTGGTTTTAAGTGTGTATTCCCTTTGTTCAAAGGGACAGGAATTCCTTCACAATTTGGAAGACATGTCTGTGATTTTTTTTTTTTTTTTTTGCCTTGGGAGAATATCCAGCAGTAAAAATGAAGTGGCCAAAAGGAAAAGATAGGTATCTGCGTTCCTTCTGCTCCAGGTGTAGATATTCTCTTGTATGTGTAGTCATTGTCTTAGGTCCAGAAGTAAGAATGTACGAGCCCGTCCAGTGCTGCTCTAATTGATGTTGCCATCACAGGATGAGGAAGGGTAAGGAAAGACACATAAAAAAAAATTAGCCCCCCAGCAATGATCTGAAAATCCAGCAGCAAGACAGGCTACAGTGAAGAATTATGCTACATAATCGAGTGCTAAGAATGGCCTAGTTACTAAAAGTTGAAACATGACTTCCATACAAATATAGAGTAAACACATGCCAAAGATTTTTATCAAACTCATTAATTAATGAGGAAAACAGTAACATCATAAAGCTGGTTCAAAGAGCATTTGAAGAGCTGAGTATTAATAGGCAATGTAATAAAGGATTCTAATAAATTAGATTGCTACATTAAAAATGAACTGTTTTATCTCCAACAGTGCAATAAACCATAACATTTGGGCTAATTTTTTTTCTCTTGGACAGAAAATATTGCTTCTGTATCACACACAAGTCTCTAAGACAACATGCAACTTCACAGAAACTGAGCCTTTAATTTAGATTTCAAACAGTGAAGTGAAGCGTTGGCACAATAGATTATTTTATTAGAAAATTAAGTAATCCTTGAATGGCCCCGTTAAACCCCGTTTCAGTGTGACACTGAAACAGTGTGCACCTACCCTCTTGTCCTTGTGCGTAAGTTATGGATAAGTTTCTGAACAAGTGACATCAGGAAACCTGGGTTTACCACCCAATCATCTTACATTTTTTTTGACAACGTGATGCTAGGTAAAAATGAAATTTTAATCAAGTCTCTCTCAACCCTTTGTCACTTCCTTGATTCTTTCAACATTGGTCATTGGAGCTTGCGTACTTTGCAGCTTATGAATTAGGCTCACTGATGGTTTCCATTCTTAGCAGCCTGGCTTGCTGAGCAGGTAGAATGTCAGAGACAGTGAGAACCTAGTCTACCGTGACATGCAAAGGTAATAGGATATTGTGATGTTAGCTCCAGCAACTCCCCCCAAGTCATTTGCATCCCTCCCCACCTCACTTCTCTTTCTAACGCACACGACAATGAAAATGATGAGTCCAGACAATTTTATGAGGAAAGGAAAAGTGTAAATCCTACCAGAAGAAGCCACCTTCCTTTTGAGTTTCTTGATTAACTAGGGAATAGACTACAGACTCTGTGTGGAATAGAACCTTAGAGGTCAACTCCTATTTCCCTGGAGTACACAGGACAGTCTTGCCTGGGATCTTTATAAAATCCAAGTTCAATTCTGTCACTCTTCCATGATATCAGCCATTGGCTCTCCATGGCCCTCAGCATGAAGTCCAAGCACGATCAATAAGGTCTTGCCTCTTTTCATCTCTGCAGCCTCAATCTTGCCCTTCTTCTCCCCTTGCATTTTTTCCTTCCAGTGTAGGATATTTAGTTTTTCAAACGTGTGCTGTTCTCATTAACTTCTGCACACAGGCTGTCTCTTCTCTCTGGGTAGTTCACAGTCATCAGGGCTGGTCTGAAAAACCAAAGGTTCTTGGTTGCCTCTTAGCACATTATTCAGTATCATTTACTCTTGGTGTGGAACTATATGTGAAACAGCAGAGTGGGGGTGGTAGATCAAGAGATTCCAGGGGTCACAGAAATGCAGCACTTTGAGATTTGGGGCAGCATCTGTTCAGGTGTCTCACAGTATCTTAGGAACTGATATGGAAACATGCATCCTGGGTCATAGTGCTGAACAGGACGGCACTATAACCCAGGACGGTTCAATGGTCTGGTTGAACACAGAGCCTCAGGGGGACAAAAGAGAGAGGTCAGTAGAATGCTTGAGGGAGGTCTCCGTCATTGCAGGCCATTATTCTCATAAAGGTTTTGGGGGTAGACCTCAGTAGCAGGCTGATAAAATTTTCAAATAGATCCTAGTTGGAAAGAATTAATGTTTTAGATGATTAGTTGACAACATAGTCCTGACATATTGACAGTAATATATTTTACCTAACCAGAAACATTTTAAGTGGATAGTCATAATGAAACAGCTCAATGGTAGGATAGCATGGCAAGGGGAAAGGAGGTTTGGAATAAATAATTGGTGAGTCTAGTTGACAGTAAGTTCCACATGAGTTTACAGGGTGACATGACTTCCACAGAAAGGCAGGATTTTGTGGCTAAATTAATGAAAACATAGTATTTATATCAATGAGGGCTTTAGTGTCATTTTTCCCCTGACTCATCCAATTCGGAAATGGGAATTTGTGTTTAGATTCAGGTATAATATGTCAGGAGGCTGGCAAACTGGAGCATGTCCAGAAGAACACACACAGGATGGAGAGGTAACCAAAAGCTTGGGGATGGCGGGGTTGGTGGAAGACAGCTGAATTATTTAGCTTGGAAACAAGGATGGGAATATAATAACTCTTTTGAAATATTTGGAGGGCTAGCACATGGATGAAGGATTTATTTTATTTGGTGTGGCTCCACAAACATAACTGGGGCCCATAAGAGAAAGTCGTAGTTAGGAAGAGGGGCTTGATGTATCTCCCTTCTGATGGAGAGAGTGTCACAGCACCAAGCTGCTTCAGGAAGCTGTGAGTTCCTCGTCCCTGAGAACAATGAGAGGTGAGACAGCTGGTGACTTGCGGGAAAGGTGGAAGTATTAGGGAGAGGGTGTTGAACTGTTACCCTTTAATATTCTTTCAAATTGTACATAATTACTGCCTCTTTATTTGGACCTGTATTTTACATAGTGCCTAAACTTAAATAAATATGTACAAGGCACAGCTTTGTCAACAGCTCTCTGTATAACTGGTGTGACATAATGGGAAAAGCCCAAGTTCTGAGAGCAAACTGCGTGACACTGTCTGGCTGTGTGATCTCGGACAAATCTTGTCACTTCTCCAAATCCCTATTGTGTAAATGGAATGAAATAGGACTAATATTCACCTCTAATTGGGGTAAGGCAACGGAAAAACACATAAAGAGGGTAAGAACATAATACCGTGAAATAGGCTAAGCGAAAGTGAGAGGTCAGAGAGCGAGGGCCACAGAAATTCAGATGAAGGCTGGATCGCCTGGGTAGGAACAGCCGTGAACAATTCAGTGTTTGCTGCATGCCAGGTTCTGCAGAAAGTGCTTTTACATTTATTAGCTCATTTTATCCTTGCCAGAACCCTATGAGACATTCTGTCCACAGACTAGGTAAGTGACTTCCAAAATCCCATGGCCACAGCCAAGCCAGGAAATGAGCCCAGGTGGTCTGGCTCCGGCTCCTGCACTTATTTTCTTTACTGCCTGTGAAGGAGACATCCCAGGTGAGCAGTGTTTGATGGACACTGTGGTTGCAGTTGGACCCCAAACCAATCGTACCCAACATTCTGCAGCTGGAATAGCCCTTCAGGGTTGGTCCACATTTGCACAAAGGGCCTGGGCTTTTTTCTCCACACCAACCCAAGGTTATACCTTGGGGTTACAATAGCCAATGACTGGCTGAGCGGCCTGCCTTGGAGGGTAATTCCTAGTGAGGAAAGAGTTGGGAAAGTCCACAGCTGACCTTCCTAGTGTCTGTGGGTGGGTACATGGGTGAACAGGGGATGGGAGCAGAGAATCATAGAATCCACCACACGTGGCGTATGGTGTAGACCTGGCATGATGGTGGTGATGATGGTGATAGTGACGATGATGACTATTACTTATTAAGGCCTTCTGGTGTAGCAGACTCTGTTCTAAGTGACTTATTTGCACTGACTCATTTAATCCAACTAATATTCCTATGGGAATGGCACTTTTATTTCTTAGATGGAAAGAATCTGAAGCAGAAAAAGATTTAGTAACTAGGGTAAGGTCACTTAGCCATTAAGTGGCAAAATGGGGATTTTTAAAAAATAGATTATTTTAGTATGTGTCCAGCAAAAGTCACTGTTTTTGCTGTACGTTTTTATGAGTTTTGACAAGTGACTAGTGACAAATAAATATTGAGCAGTTCTATCGCCTGCCTCCTGCAAACTCTCTGGGCTACTGCCTAGTTGACCCCTTCTCCTGCTCCCAGGTCCGGCAACCACTGGTCTGTTTTTGCTGCTGTAAATTTGTCTTTTTTCACCCCGGCTGGTGTGGCTTAGTGGGTTGAGCACCAGCCAGCAAACCAAAAGGTTGCCAGTTTGATTTCTTGTCATGGCACATGCCCAGGTGTGGGCTAGGTCCCCGGTTTGGGGCATGTGAGAGGCAAATGATTGATATTTCTCTCTCACTCTTTCTCCTTCCTTTACCCTCTCTCTAAAAAATACCCCCTCTTTAAAAAATGTCCTTTTTCAGGATGTCATATAAACGGAATCACACATTATGTTGTCTTTTGAATCCAGCTTCTTTTACTCACCATGAATAACACAGCTGAGGCGCGCACATGTCCTTGTGGGCGTGTCAGCGCCAAGCTGGGCTTGGAGCTCAGGCCCCTGACCCACCCCCAGGGTTCTAACCACTACACTCTCCAGACTCTCTGCGGCCACTTCAGTGAGGAGACCGTGATATTGCCTCGTCTGATGTGGACACAACTGTTACTTAGTTTCTAACACTTCTATTACTAATTCTATTAGAAATTACTGTACATTACTCATTTGTAACAAAAAAGTTGCAATGAGAAAACCCTGCAATAGGCTTTGACCAATTTAATTAATCACTGTAGTTTCTTATTATGAACTTCTTGAGTTGCTGGTCATTCCTATTTTTGTATGTAAGTTTACTATGATTTTGCCAAAGAACTATTGAGAAAGGTAATTTGAATTTATGATGTGTCTCTTAGAATTTAGTCTGGTCCTACCATGTGCTGTTAATACATTTGTTGGGGAGTATCTGTTTTTTGGTGCCAGTTAAAAAAAGGCTGGAGTTTTGTAAGAATGATAGTCCGCACACTTGGATGTGCAAAACTGAAACTTTCTTTGTATCTGAATTTAACTCTCTGGTCCCTATTTTTGACTTGAGTCAAAAACCTTGTTGTCACTTCTACAACTTTCACTTGTACTTTAAACCATAGTCTCTTTGGGTCTGAAGTTCCATCTACTCAGTATTTTCCTCCCTTTCCCTCAGTGCCTGGTGGGTCCGCTTGGCGTAGGGAAAGGGCACGGCTTTCCCTGTCCTCTGGCCTCTCAGTTCCCACAGCGCGGTCTGCTTCTGTTTGCTCTTCTGTCTCCCAAAGAACGTCCCTCTGCAACCCCCTGTGGCAACTCCCATGAGTAGACGTGGGAGTGGGGTGGACACACTGTTATTTAATTTCTATCACTCCTCTTAGAAATTGTTATGGATTACTCATTTGTAACAAATAAGGATGTATGCATCTGTGTCCTCTGCCCAGAACTACAGGTGATGACTCCCTTCTCAACCACTTCCATGACTTTTTGGGGGGCTGTACCTCCTGAGAGACTCCTGCCTGCTTTCCCTGTACCACTCTGTGGGAGCCAGGCCTTTGAGGACTGCCCCAGGGCTCTACTGCACATATTCTTTCTTCATTCCTTTGGACCTACAACGTGGCATGTCTCAGGGCTTCTCTGTATCGTATACAGAGGACCTCTTCCCGAGGACCTCACTTTCTATCAGAGCTTACCAGTGTCATTCATTGTGTGATATGTTCTTAAAGGTGCCATGTCGTGTCAAGAATCGATCAGGGGTCATAGCTCCCTGCATTCCAGGGTACTCATTCTTTCCTTTTGTCTTTAATGACTACAGGGACCATATCTGTCTTGTTCAGCATTTTGTCTTCCAACCCTAGCACAGTGAGTCACACGGTAGGTGTTCTGGAAATTTTTGTTGTATGAATGATTGTGAATGCTGAGGACAGCCAGGATTGGCTTTGGCAAAAACAAGAATGAACACACACCCCCGCCTCTGCCAAAACCAAAACCTGTATAGAAAACAGTTGAGGATGTGATGCCATTATGATTGGGAAAGAAGAATAATTCTGGGTTAGGAAAGGGAAGGGGAAAGGGTGGGACGGCTTCTACTCAGAGAAGCTCATATTTTGAAACTCAGGATGGCCCAGTGTATTAAGTTGCGTTTTCTGGGGGCTGGGAAGTTTCCAGGATCTGACGTCTAGTCCTCTGCTGCTGCCTTCCTGTTCTAGTTAGCCCCCGTGCAGTTAGGTGCAACGTCCTGGTGGATCTTGGATCACTGAGCAGAAATTTTCTGAGCAATCCGGTCCTGCATCAGCAGTGTTCATTGACCACCAAGTTGGAGACTAGATGGGCGTTTGCACAGCAGCCTTCCTCACGCCCAGGGTCAGCTTCCCCAGGCGAGTCTCCTTCACGCAGGAGGCACCCCCACAGCTCAGACAGGTGACGTCACATACCCTCGCTCCACGGACCCGGCCACAGAAGGAGGAAACGGTTCCAAATAAGGAGTTTGTTTCTCTTACTGATTTTCCCAATATTTTCTACTCTTTTGAAAACCATAATAACCACAGAGCTAAAATATCTGCCTGGTCAATTTAAAATCAGTTACGTGACGTTGAGGGCTACCTTCCACCTTAGAGGAATAAAGTGAAATTCAGAGCACGTTAAATTGTATAGTATTCTATCTTACATCGTCTCTGTCTGTCTTGGTCTTTGAAAGCAGCAAGGTGGTGACTTATTGGCTATAGCATCGTAATCCTACGTCAGACTTTCTTGAATTTTTCAGTCAGGAAATAATAGAGCATGCATGTGTCAATTGTCAATGCCAGATTGGGCAAAAATGGAGATTTAGTACAGTTTTAAAATGTTTTATCCACTCAACACCTTTAAATATTGTTCTTTTTTTATATTTTGATTACATAAGCAAAGATACTTTCCAATTTTCCATTTTTACTTATTTACAACAAAATGGTTGAATATAATCTTTTTCTTTCTATTTATGGTTTTATGGGAAAATGTGTTACTCCTTAAGATCATTGGTGCTTAAAATATTAGCTTGAAACTGTATATCAGTGAGCTGTAATATTTTGTCAAAATCTTTTTTAGCATTAAGAACCAAAAATTCAAGAAAGTGTAGTTAAAAATACATTTCCTCATTATGATAAAAATAGTTGTAGAATTAATGATATTCTAATTTGGAGCTTAATTTGATAGAAAGTACACACTCAAATCTTCTTAATAAATATTTACTGAACACTTACTATGGGCAAAGCTAAACTGTAGAGAATAAACTCAAGAGAATAAATTCAAGAGGATAAATAAACTGTTTATTCTCCACAATCTATTTCCTGCCATCAATGAAAGTACAGTTTAGAGAGAGACAAGGCATAAAAGTAACTAATCAAAAGCAAGATGGGACAGGGAAAATACCTTAAGGGATTTGGAGAAAGCGTGTACTATGCCTAGCAAGAGATGAGAAGAATCCGGGAAGTGCTGGTGGCCTTTGAGTTATTTCTGGATGGCTGCTTTCAAAGAGAAACTCTTCTATGTGGAAGAACAGTATAGTATGTGGAGTGTATGTAGTTCAGAGACTGCTTGTACTATACTTATACATGACATGAAAACATTTTGAGGTTCATCTTAGGGACTTAACGGACGGTAAATCCATTTAACAAGAAAATCTCCTTGAACATTTTGTGCCATTCTGGCTCATGGTAGTCATGCCTTCTGCTCTCTCTGCCTGACACGCCTTTCCCCAGGTGTCCGTGTGGCTTGTCCCCTGGCCTGCTTTAGGTCTCGGGGGGCACTACAACCACATTATTGAAAGTTTTAGCTGCCACTCCCATCCCTCTTCCCCGCTTTGTCCCTGCCATACTTATGACTATATAATTCACTATATATGTATTTTTTTGTCTGTTGCTTTCACTATAGTATTTGCTCAGGGAGATATGGATTTTGTATCTGCAAATCCTGCATAGTGTGTGATGCACAGTGTGTATTCAGTAGGTACTTATGACATGGTTGAGAGAAAGAACAAATAGGAACAAGGTGGTTCCACACAGTTTAAGATAATTTACATCCCGACAGATTTCTGAACTGAATATGCATGTTCTCTCCTGGTGGCAAATAGCTTTTGAGTGACATACATAAGCACATCATTGCTAAGCGCATGCCTGTTAACTGAGCAACATTGGGCAAGTCACTTGACCTCTTTGTGCCTCAGTTTTCTCATCTGTAAAATAGGGACAATAAATTCCTACCTTGTGAGATTATTGCATGTGTTGAGCTAATATATTTATATGTGTCTGGCATAGAGCACTCACTATGTGCATTTACTATAATTTTCTTTCTGTTTATAGATTTGAGTTTGGCTTTGTTGTCCAATATGTCACCAAAGACTCTGCAGATGGAAAGACTCTGGGCTTTTCTGACTTGGAAAACTTGGGTAGCTCCGGTTTAACTCTTTCCTTCTGCATGGGCTACCAACTGCCTCCTCTGTCAGACCCTTCCCTCGGGCTTGTCTTCAAGCCTCCCTGCCTTTAGCACCTCCCTCCTGCCGCCTTGTAAGGTGACCTTTTCTCACCTTAACTTCCCTCTTGTATCCTTTGTGCCTGTAGTCCTGGGCACGGAGTACATAGTCGGATATCTGTGCATCATTGTCTTAGTTAGTTTTGGTATTTTCCCCCGGCTCTCCTATTCCAAGGCGCAATTTATTCCTTCTCTTTTTCACTGTTCCACACAGAACTGTATTATCAGAATTTCATCCTATTTCATAACATCCAGCCATTGCCATATTCTTTTCCGCTCCTGACAGTGAAATTCATTCCTCATCTGTCATGTGAACAACAACAAAAGGGGACACAAAAGCCTTGTTTAAGCGCTTTTCATTGGCATTTTACCCACTTCCTCTGAAGATGAGGAAATGCCACTCTCTGGGGAGTTGGTCAGGGGACTGGACGAAAAAGGTAAAGGACTGAGAAGCAGAGATTGGTAGTTACAAAAGAATCACAGGGATGCAAAGTAAAGCATAGGAAATATAGTCAATAATGTTGTAATAACCATGCGTGGTGCCAGGTGGGTACTGGAAATATCAGAGGGAATCCGTAAAGTATATTGCTGTCTAACCACTATACTGTAGAACTGAAACTAATACAGAATAATATTGAATGTGAACTGAGATTGAAAAACTTTTAAAAACTAAAACAGAAATGCCACTCTCTTCTCATTTGACCCACTGCTTTGGCCTGCCTGCTTGGCCAGTTTTTTCACCTTAGACCAAAGAACCTAATGGAACCTGACAGTGCCTTTTAGGTGTCGGAAGAAATTGTTTCTGTGAAGTTTGTTTCTTGAGTATGGGGGTGTCTGGTGGCTCTGAAACAGCAGTTTGAGCTTTGTCTCTTTCCCATCCCGGGTTCTTGAGGTCTAGCAGAACAGGTCCACAGAGGCTCGCCTTTGGGCCAGGTCCTTCTGGTGGAGGGAGCTGGATGCATGCCTAGGACCCTTCTCTCCTTGGAGTGCCTTGGGGAGCTCAAGGCCGCTGCCCATTTTCTGTCCTTAGGGCAGCGGAGAGAAGCTCCCTCCCGATAGGAAGCAGACAGTCTCTATTTAGGAGCAGAGGCTCACTTTGGGCATTTCACAAAATGGAGAAAAATGTTAAAGTAACCGATATTATTTTTACATTGCTGTAATGCATTTCTGAATTCAGCAGTCAAAAGCAGAAAAGTGAAAAATGGGCTCTTTTTTCCTTATAGACTCTATGTTCACTCCGTAGCTGACAGTAAGTTAAAAATACTTGGCTGGTGAGAAAGGTGAGAAATGGATGATTCAGTCTCTCCAAATAAAGAATCTGCTGCTGAAACAGAGGGCCGGGCGGATCCAGCATGGCAAGGAGGTGTTTTTAGGTAAAATTTTAGGCAAAGTTTAAGCTTAAGGTAGTGAGAAGCAGGGGCAGCCTGTATTGAGACACAGAAACCTTTATAAAAGTGACAAACATATCAACATGACAATTTTGTAGAAAAAAAATGTTGCTCTCTCTCCTAATTAGAAGCACCAAGGAGAACACATAACACAAGAAATCTTGTTAGAAACCTGGACTCTGTTTACCTAACACTTGCCTCTCCTTGGTCACCTGGCCTGCTTTAAGATGCCACTTGGCAGGGCCTGTTTATGATAGAGCCTGTGCCTCTCCTACAGCCTGCTCGTTCTTGGCTCCCAGTCAGTCAAGGTGCTAATTGTGCTTATGGATACCTCCCAGCTATCCTTAGCTCATTGTTTCAAACAGTTCTCCTGGCATTTGGAGATGAGTTTTGACTTTTATTTTCCCCTCAGTGTTGACTCTCCAGGCTCCACTGGGTTGAGTGATTCTACTTTTGATTATTAACTTCTAGCATATATATATTTGGCCACAGCCAACTTTCTTTTTATTTTTTAAAAGAAATTTTAATTTTAGAGTAGTTTTTAAAAAATACAGGAAAAAAAATATAGTAGTATGAGAGTTCACATAAATCTTCCAGGTTCACCTCAGGTTAGAATCTGAAATCAGTATGGTGTATTTGAACAAATATTGATATGTTACTTTCAAGTAAAGTCCATCCTTTATTCACATTTTCCTAGTGTTTTTTCTTAATGGCCATTTTCCTGTTCGGAATGCCCTCCAGGACACCACATGGAGTTCCGTACTCATGTCTCCTTCGGCTCCTCTCAGCTGTGACTGTCTCTTATCCTTTCTTAGTTTGTGAAGATCTTGACAGTTTTGGGGAGTCCTGGTCAGGTATTTTGTAGGAGATCCCTAAGTGAGGGTATCACTGATACTGTCCTCATGAGTAGACGAGGGTGATGGGTTTTGGGAAGAAAGCCGCAGAAGTACCGTACTCATCACATCTTCCCAAGGATGCGAGCTCTCACCGTGACTTACCACTAGTGGTGTTTCCCTCAGTGACCTGCCAGAGGGAGTGTCCAACGGATTGCTCCACTGCCAACTTATTTTTTCTCCTGTTTTTGTACTGCGCTCTTTGGGAGGAAGGTACTGTACACAGCTCATACTCAGGGAGTAGGGAATTCAGGAACCTCCTTAAGGGTGAAGTATCTACACAAATTATTTAGAATTCTTCCACAAGGAAAATTTGTCAATTCTTCTCCATTCATTTATCCATTCAACCTTTTAAAATTTAATATCAATATGTACTCATGGTTATGTGTTTTGTATTTTGGGTTATAATCCAATACTGCATTATTTACTTTGTCACTCAAATTGGGAACAGACTTTATTTTTAAGAAGTTTATTCCTCCTACCCCTTCTCTTAACATTCTTGATTATTATAAGATGCATAATATGCTTTAGAAAGTTTAAACCATATTACTCAACTCTATACAGCTATTTACAAAGATTTCTTCCAGATCTTCCCTTTCTTTCCTGTTCTGTGACCTGGAGACATGTGTACTTCTGTCTGATAGGAATGCGTCCAGTTTTAGAAAGCTGCCCAGGTTCACGGGGAAACTGCACTGTTCTCCGCTCCACTTTGCCAACTGAAATAGTCATCATCACATCTTCCATGTAGCATCTTGAGCACTGGCACTGGATAACTGTGATCCATGCATGGTCGGTACAGGGCACTAAGTATTCTCAGTTGAGAAAAGAGTCAATTGAAACACAAAGGTATCATGGTATAGTAAAATTATCTTTTTCTTCATAGTTGGTTGTTCCCTTTGAACTTCCTTGTTGTAGAAGATAGAACATCATGGTGTCCAAGATATAATAAAAATCTATTTCCAGGAGGCTTTTTGAAGGCAAATGGGTATTATAAGTTCATAAATCTATTGCTCATTGTATATTTTTCTTTATTATATTTTAAAGTTCATTCTGAGCCAGAAATGTCTGTGCAACTATGTGATTGAGGTTCTGAATTTTCGCTTTTGCACCACATTCAGCCAGTTGGCTCCTTCTGCCCAAGGAAGGAATGAATTATTATTTGACTAAAATTCTCCATCTATTATAATGGGCTCTACTGCATGCGCCATCCCAATCATTAGCAATGGAGCTTCCGTGATTAGCCTCCTCCCCCAGACAAAATGCCCTTTTAGATGCTGGCTTACGGACTCACTTGAATCCAGTGTTCCTTAGAAACAGTTCCACTTTGTTCTGCAGTCGTCCCTGGAACGCCTTCTGCAAGAGAGGAGGTGATGAGTAAGCACTTCCTGATTACTCTTGTTTCATCCTGGCTGCCGTGTACAATGTCTCCTCGGCAGGACTGATGTAAGATGTGTGCAAAGGCAGAACACTCTTCTGTGACTCCATGGGGGCTTCTGGGCATGTTGATGCTCTGGCCCAGGCCTTGCAGAGTTCAGGGACAGTGTAGGACTCATTAACCTGCTCTGTGGTCTCACCATAATCTTTTGTTTTTACTCCATGGCTCATTTCACAAAGCCTTTGAAAGTAACAGGCTTCTAGTTGGAATGTTCACATATGCCAATGTTACGGGACTGATATCTGATTACCTATTTCTGAGTGGAGCACTGTGTGGTCAAGTACAAGAGTATACAGGTGCCATGTTTATTTTGTGACTCAAATTGGGGATCAATTTTATTTTTAAGGATAAAATGCTAATTTTCCCTTAACATTTTTGATTATTCTGAATAGTATGATAGAGAGAAGTGGTAGTGCCAGAGACAGCACTAGAAAGATGGCAACGGTACTTGCAAAGGGCACAGGCGTGGTGTAAGATCACCCCAGTGCACGAGAGGCTGGCAGTGCCTAACGCTGGGGTGGCCCTTGTGTTAGATGTACATGTGCCTGCCCTCAGTCCTGGGAGCACTGGATTGAAAGACTGAGCTTCAGGGGCTGATGTTCTGAGCTCTGGTTCTGGCTTTGCCTCCCACTGGGCATGTAACCCGTCATGAGTCACTTAAACTCTCTGGACCAGCAACCTAGATTACTCTGTCCAGCACAGATTGCATTTGGAATGGAAGGGGAGATTAAGTCCTTCCCAGCAGACAAGGTAAAGAAAGCTAGGGGAGTTCATCACCACCAAGCTATTATTACATGAAATGTTAAAGGAACTTATTTAAGAAAAAGAAGAAGATCAAAACCATGAACTTTAAAATGGCAATAAACTCACAACTATGAATCTAGAAACAATGGAATCTCAAAAGCAAACTAAGTAAACAAGCAGAACAGGAACAGAACCATAGATATGGAGATCGTTTGGAGTGTTACCAGTTGGGAGAGGGAAAGGGGAAAATAGGAGGAAAGGTGCAGGGATCAAAAAGTACAAATTGGTAGGTACAGAATAGACAGGGGGAGGTTAAGAATAGTATAGGAAATGGGGAAGCCACAGAACTTATATGCATGACCCATGGACATGAACTAAGGGGGGAATGTGGGGTACCAGGAAGAGGGAGGCAAAGGGGAAAAAAGTAGCACTGCAATAGCATAATCAATAAAATACATAAAAACCTCTCTAGACTCCTGTTGCCTTATTTGCAAATAAGCAGGTTGATAGATTTTGAAAAATGTTTTATTTTTAAGATTTGACTTTGTGGATAGAAAAAATAAAGATACATTTAACCATCTCTCTTTTACTGAAAACACAACCAGGATACAAGGATAAAATGGATTTGAATGCACTTTTTCCACACAGATTTGTTGAGTTCATGGTACTAAGAATATAATAGTGCATAAGACACAGTCCCCACACTCAAACTTGCTAAAATTTCAACACAAGACAGTCAGCCCTTCCCTTCTCCTCTCTACTCTCCTACCCTGTCCTGAAGGAAACCCAAGTCTTGTGTCAAATCTTTGCTTGGCTTTCCCCCAAAGCTCCAGTGTGCCAGGGCTGCACATGGGTGGGGCAGCGACTCTTTAGAGGCCGAAGTGATCAGGAGACTTTCTAAAAGTGACAGTTCTTCTAGTCTCAACATTGTCAGGTTTTTGGACTATATATCATTATGCAACCCAGTTATGACCCAGCTTTCAACCTGTTGGCATTTGTGGTGCTTTTTGCAGATAAGGAAATGTATCCCCGTTAGACAAATTGCATAAACATGGGCCCTCTGTGCACCAATGAGGGAAAGCCCTCCCTTCCCACAGACTGATTCAGCCTCTCACCAGGACACCCTGTGCTTCCAGCACACCGAGGGGTCTCGTCCCCCTGTCCTGCCCCTCAGTGGATCCCTGTAGAACGGAGAGCGCACTGCCTGTTGCAGCCTTGCCAAGGGATCCATTATAGCCTTCCTCAGAGCCGTGTTCCTCTCCCGGCATGCAGCGGGGAAGAGGGGCTCCCCTGGAGCTGCTACTTGAACAGGACCTGGCTGCTAAGACAGCATCTATTCCTTCATGTTTAAAATACGGCATCATATGTGTGAGCTGCCTCAGGGCTTGGGTGACAAGCCATCCTATTTTTGTCAGATTGCTCTGGCTTTTGCGATTTTTCACCCCCACTGTGTCTTGATAAGTCCTTCCATGAAGCAGTGTATCCCCTTCAAAAATTCAGTCCTCCCCTGCAAGATCCCAGAACTTGCAATGAGACTATGCAGTAGAATGTATAGAAGCCCACTTGGTGTGGGGGATGACCCTGACAGAGTGAAGTGGGCCTTACCCTCGACCACATCGTTCTAATTTAATTGGCCTAATGAGTTCAGGCTGATGTGGCCAAGCAATCAATCAGGTTCAAGTTATGAGATATTGAAATATGGGATTGGAGAAGAAAAAAGGCATTTGGCAAATTGACTGAAAGACAGGGAAGCTGAGAAGTTTTGCTTTAACAATCGGATCTTTGCTTTTTATTTTTCCCCGTCCCTTGAATGCCAAGTCATAACAAAACCTACTTAGATGTGCTTGCTTGCTCATATTTCATTGGAATTCATTTTGTAGTTTCCTCTTTGTTTTGATTCCAAAATGCTTTTCTTCCTGTCAAACACAACAAGCCAGACATTCTGCCTTGTACGAGGACCCGAAGAATGCCTGTTATCTAGGAAAGTGAGACAGCCCCACCCATTGTTTGCTACCCCCAGATATTAATGTAGTCCCTGAAAAATGCGAGGGAAAATATGGGTTTTAATATGGACGTGTAACATTAGTTCTATTTAAACATTAGCCACTCTCTGTTTATTTTGGTGTGTGAATTTCCCACCCTCTATTCAAATGGTTACTAAAGGGTCATCACAGGCCAGTGACTGAAACTGCTTGGGAAAGACATTCTTCTAGCTCTGGGTGGATTAGCCGTTGGGTGAACTTGACAAGCTTGGCTGGTTTTCCAGTTGACTTGCTGTGTCTGAGTTAAATATGGGTACGCTGGAGCATTTGGAGTTCTGATGTTCATTTATAGAGATCTAGGGCTTATGTAAGAAAATTCACATATTTATTTTTGAATTTTTTAAGTAGCATCACCAGAGGGGCCACTCATTTACTTACAGGCATTAGTAAAGGCGAGAGTCAAGTATGTGGAGGTATCTGCAAAGAGGCACTTGTGTCCTCTAGGAGTACTGAGCAGTCAGTCAGACATGGGGAGCGGACAGTCTTGGGGGAGAGGCAAAGTGGGGAGGCGAGGCTGGGGCCCTGTTCTCTCTCTGCTGGGAGCCCTGGAGGATCTGGTCTCACTGAGCTGGGAGCTGTTGTAAGTCCAGGGGAACCCAAAGAGAACAAAAGCTCTTAGCTTGTTTCCTATTATCCTTTCCCTCCCCCACCTTATTCTCATCCTTAAGAGATTCAACTTTTTATTTCCCCAGCTTTAAACTACTTGTGCTCTCCATTGCCTTGTATACATTTTTATTCTGATTTGGGTTGCTTAATTCTGCTGTTTGACCTGTGTTCTGTATAATGTCCTCCATGGTTTTCAGATTTGCCTTGATGATAAACATTTTCTAATTCGTACCATTTTCCATTTATTAAGATAACATAGGTTAGATCATCGTCGCCTCCAGTCTCATCTTCTAGAAATCCTCCCTCGCAAAAGCTATGCCAGGTCAGAAAACATGGCTGCCTGACCTTCTACTAAAACATAAACGCCCTGTGGGGCATTTCATTTCCTCCTTGGGAGATTCCAGGTGCAGAAGTTCCAAGAGGCTGCTGCCGTCTGAGAGAGGGAGAGGGCGTTGGGAAACAGCACCGTTCCATGCCCCTGTGGCGTCAGTGCCAAGACCGGGGGTACAACAGAGCAGGGGAGCCTTAGTGTGGTCAAGGTGTGGCAGGTGGATCCTCTACCCATCCACGGTGTTTTAACCACAAGAGCTGTAGCTGAGTTCCCCGAGAGGGGGGAGCTCATGGCTTCCTCAGAAGCCACAGTAAACCTTCAGAAGTGGATGATCTGTCTTGGCAGTTCATTTGGGATAGACAGAAGAAACGCAGGAAGGGCTGCGACCCAAGGTCATGGAAAGACATGATTCTGCACATTTTTCCTGCACAGTCTTGCGTGTGAGCTTCTGCTCATTTTTTTAAGGGTCAGTGTTAAAAGTGAAATTTGAGAGAGGTCCCTGACTTCTGTCCTACTCTCAGTAGATCTGGAATCCTTTGCCCTTCAGATGGGTTCAGATCCATGGGTTACTGACAAGTACAGGCCTATAGCAGATGCTGGCAAATTTTTTTCAAACATGGGCCAAATTTTTGTTTCATTGTAAAATGTAAAGTCAGAGATGGCTTTGAGTTTTGCACTAACATTTCATACGAAACTAATTTGCAAAGTTCTCCCAGATGGGTTCAGTGTCTACAGCATACTGTCTGCTACTCAAAACTGAACTTGGTGTAGAGGATGGTGGTGAGAGAGGGAATAAAGTTTGCTCCTATGTGGGGAAATATAAAGCCTTTGGGATTTATGGCAAGAATGAGTTGGATTTCAAACAAAGATTACCACTGTAACAGCAGCAGCTTTATCTAAATAGTTTCAGTGTTGCAGGGGAACATGGCAGAGAACCAACATCTTAACTAAGTGATTGGTGCGAGGCATTGTGCTCCAAGCTTGACGTGTATGATCTTTTTCCATCATTACAGTGCTCCATGGGTAGTATCCACTTCTTTTTTACTAGGGAAATAATTTATTTACCTCTGGACTCTGGAAATCATCTCTTTGTCTCTGTTATATCTCAGAGGTGTGTGTATGTGAATCTATTAACCATAGGATACTTTGTTGGCAAGGAGTCAGAAATACCTTCTAATTAGAGGCATGCCCAGCTTGATTATGTTTCCAGTTCATGGACAGGGCTGCGGTGTGCAGCTGTGCAGGTTGCTTACTGCAGGGCAGTCCCTGGTCAGGGATCCAGTGTGGATGTAATCCAGCCCCTGTGCATCGCCAAGCTGTGTGCTTTGGTGCAAGACTGCATCTGCTGGGAGGAGGGGGCACCTTTATCTAATTTACTCATTTGTGTTTGCACCGACTCTGCCGATGTAGATTTCTTTCAATAAAAGAGCCACCCTGGAAAGAAACTTGGAAACTCTAGGTAGTTTTCTTTCCATCCTGGTATCTGGGGTTGTTTATTTCTTCACTTTCCCTCTTCTCTATTGTGCATCTGGGGACTGTCCATTGGCTCTCCATTTGTCCTGATGGCTGCTCTCACTCTGGGACTAGACTGGGAAGGTGCTGGTTTGGGAGATACCTGCCTCCCTCCTTTCTCTTCAGTTCCTGCTGGGCCTGGCCAGCTGGCACAGATGTGATGCCTCTGCCCCTTTCTAGATCTTGCTCTTTAAAAACTGCTTAGATGAATATTCATGTTATTCTTTTTTTATGTCCTTTCCCCTAAAACTAAATGGATGGCTAGAACAGGCTACATATATTTTTAAAAACCCAGAGTTTCAAACTTTGGGAAATAATTTAAAGGAAAAATTGATTGAGGTGCTGTCAGTTCTTTAGCAAATATGTTTAGCTGCATAGATAAATGACTTTACAAAATACAAAGAGGAAAGAATTATTGTAAGTTAACAAATACTTATTAAGCATATGCTTGATTCTTAGCAGTGTGCTACACACAAGAACAGGATATAAAAAATAAGACATGAAAATGAACTTAGAACTTAGTTTAAAAGGATGCAAAAACATCCGTATACTATAGCTCATCTACAATCAAAGTGTGAGCAGACGCAGGCCCCAGGACACCAGAGGTGTCCTCCCAGCCCAGACTCTGATGTCCTTCGCCAGCCTGCAGAGTGAGCTGACCTCTGACCTTCATTTTCCTTATCAGTAAGTGAGACTCCACTCTCTCTAATATCTTCCTCCCAGGCAGCAGTGTGCCTGGAATGAGATAATGGATACACAACACTTTAAATTGTGTAAGGCTCTTTATTATGTATTTAAGGTTTGATTGTTCTTACAAAGAAAGAGTAAAGGAGCCCTGATAGTTTCTTTCACAAAATAATCTTTCCTCTTTAATAACTCATATGTTGAGTGAAAAATGTGAAGCGTGAGATATAAATTAAATGAATAAACCCACAAAAATCAACTATGAGCCCACATAGATAATCATGGTTAATATTTTGATATATATATTTTTAAATCTTTTATAATTTTACATTAATTTGTCATAGCTGAGATCCTACTCTGCATACATTTTTTAAGCCCACCCTATTATATTAGTTTGAAGATTTATAGGAAGCTCATGGACAGCTATCTATCTTTATGGGCTAGCAGCAAATATCAGCTTTAGATATATTCCTGGGATTTTGCCAATAGCACTGTCTAACATGATTTTCGTAGAATTTATACACAAAGTCAAAATACCTGTACACAGTCATTTATATATTAGCTCAAAGTATAGTAATTTCCCCTTATCATTTTTAGGGTTTTTAAGCTAAACTTGGATGTGTAGTGTAGGTTTTCAAATTGTATTTTCCACTGAGAGCTGAGAAACTCAATCTCCAATAAGATATTCAAATAAGAATATTCTGTCCTGGAAGGTGTGGCTCAGTGGATTGAGTGCTGGCCTATAAACCAAAAGGTTGCTGGTTCAGTTCCCAGTCGGGGCACATGCCTGGGTTGCAGGCCATGTGTGAGAGCCAACCACACATCGATGTTTCACTCCATGTCTTTCTCCCTTCTGTCTAAAAATAAAATCTTAAAAATGAAATCTTAAAAAAAGAAGACTATCCTAAGTGAAACTGTTAACAGTGAAACAGCACCAGAATGTTACTGATGATTGGACCTCAGTTCAGGAGCCTCTCTCTATACTTGAATTCTGGCTAAAAAGAATTCAGATACAAGCAAAAGTTTATTGCAGGGGTGTCCAACCCACGGCCATGGGCTGCATGTGGCCCAGGAAGTCTGTAAATGCAGCCCAACACAAAGTTGTAAATTTACTTAGAACATTATGAGATTGTTTTTGTGATGACATGTCACAATGTGTTTAATGTGTGGCCCAGAGATGCCAAAAGGTTGGACACCCTGATTTAGAAAGTGATAGAGGTGGGAGAAGTGAGTCAGGTGAGTTCAGGAAACAGGTTACAAAGCAAAAGAAGAGCCCTTGGAGCTTAGGAAAAAGAAAGGCAAAGGTAATATACCGGGGGAAGGAGACGGAGAATGGGGGGCCAGGTCCTCAGTCCTAAGGGCTTTCATCCCCTCTCTGAAGGTGTGGATCTTAGGGGAGGTCCCCGGGGAGGATCACAATAGAATATTCATCAACTTTCCAGGTGTGTCCTTCTGGGCTGGGGTCTCTCCACTGGTTGGTTGGGAGTATGGTGTGTGTGGGGGGGCATTGAGTCATTAGTCTTTGCCGCTGGCCCCGACAGCAGCTGTGGCGTCCCCTCATCTGGTTGTGTTGCTTTTCTGGGCCTGGAGCTGAAACACATGATTTCATCTCTCATTTGAACAAAACTCTGACTCTATGGTTAGCAGACCTGAGATTTTTTTCTTAAGGTTATTTGTTGTGGACCAGAACCTCATTTTCTTGGAGGCTTAATGCTTAAGGGAGTGGTTGTGCAAGGGCTTGTGGGCTTTTCTCCAGACCTCCTGCTCCTCCCCTAAGGGGGTCTGCCACGCAGGCCAGCAGCACGCCCAAGGGGGAGAGGTCAGGGAGCACCCCAACTGCTCGAGCAGCAGTATGAAGGGTCGGGGGTCTAAACTACATGGCCAGCTATGTGCTGTGGGGAGAAATGTCACCCTGGGGGCCAGGTCCCACCCCACTATATTTGTGTTCCCTGTTTTTTTTCCATTGCTAGGTACCCCGGGCTTTCCACCCTGGTGACGTTCTTCTGTACCTGGCTAGTGTTCCTACTCTGCTCATATCTTTTAACTGCCTACCATAGCAGATTGATAATATATGCAAATACTTAAAACCCTGCCTGCTTTTCAGTACTGTTACCCCTATTAAGTGGTGGATTTGCTCGTGATATGGTGTAAATAAAACTTTAAATACACAGGGGGAGTTCTCAAGTATCCAGGCAGTATATGGGTTTTAGACAAAATAATTACCTTGAAATTTAATCCTTTTATAAATTGATACTTTTATATAAGTGCTTTTCTTAATTCAAGACACACTAGGGGTTTGAAATCATATACACTCAAAAAAAAAAAAAAAACACCCAAAACCCTCAATGTCCCAGGACACTGGTAAATACACATTGTGGCCTCTGGGTCATTCAATTTGTATTACCTTCAGCTCATTTTGCATGGTTAGCCACATCAGCACGCTCATGGCTACATCCGTTGTCTTAGGTGCATGATGCTTTCTCTTTTAATCATGATTAAACGTAAAATGGCATTGCATTTCATTTGGAAGATCACATTTTTCTTTCTAAACCAGTTCTATCTTGAAACAAAACAAATGAAATGGAGGCCATTGCAACTGTAAGTACAATAAGCTTTTACCTCCTCACACCTTCAAGGTTTTATACCCCTTCCTCCCCACTCCTGTTTCTCTGTCAGTTTTTAACAAGGAAGAAAATAGCTCACAAGGATATTTAGAGGGTGAGAAAATGTTAGGATGGATCTGAATCTCTTTATTAGTAGTCACTTGCATAACAAATGCCATGGGGTTGGTAGGTTTTACCGCATCTGTTAAATATTAACAGTACTTGTACTTTCTGGGGTGTGGTGGAAGTGCCTGGATACTGCTC
Organism: Artibeus jamaicensis; assembly: GCF_021234435.1. Classification (NCBI taxonomy): domain Eukaryota; kingdom Metazoa; phylum Chordata; class Mammalia; order Chiroptera; family Phyllostomidae; genus Artibeus; species Artibeus jamaicensis. The sequence continues at coordinate 11,606,530 of NW_026522046.1, read as the reverse complement.
AGCCAATCACCGAGAAACAGGTTGCCATGGAAGCAGTATCATGGATTCATTTCATTCTCAATGAAATCCACACAGCAAGACAGATCTGTAAAAATAACCCATGTGAAACTGAAGCAAAATATTTCTGGGTGTTTGTTCTATGCCTTTTGGTGCATGTGTCTGTTTTCCATTTTAAAATAATCTAAAAATATCTGGGTACTCAGGAGAGCTTTCAGAAAAGCTGGAGCCCTCGCCCGACTGTTTGTTCTTCTTTGGGGCGTGCTCGCTGCTGTGTTTGAAGGGCTCGACCTCTTCCTTGTTTACATTCTTGATCACAACATTTTAGACCAAATTTTAAAATGAAAAACAGGCTATTCTGAATGTCTGGCAAGAATGGACAATTTTAAAGGATATTTACATACCAATAATAAGCATAATTAATAATTATTATTCTCTTCTGTGAAGAACTTTAATAACTCTCTAATTTAGGTACTATAATTACCTAATTTTATAGGTAAAAACAAAAGTTCAGAGACGTCCAGTAACCTCTTCAAGGCTGCACAGCTAATTAGTGGCATAATCAGGTTTCTAGTCCAGATTCTTCTAGTGGTAGATACCATAATTCCAAATTACTATGGTGTGTTTTTATTTTCATGGAGGAGAGCATTAATATTATTTCCTTGTCACTAGAGTCAAAACATATCATGTATCTATGTCCCTATCGATCTCCATTCATACATACATGTATGCACATTCATAAATAAACACACTACACCCTGCTCACTTTTTTTGTCATTGCTTTTATAACAAGCATTGTGTTTACTTGTTCCGCGGAAGGGATTATGTGTTTACTTGGTTCCTCACAGGTAGGCTCTGAGCCCTGGTAATTATGAGTATGTTTGGGAAGACGTCCGGCAAGACAGTGACTGGCAGTCCCACATCTGCATGCAGATAAATTGGGAGGAACAACTGGGGAATGAGACAGACCTCCCAACCCAGGGTTCCAGCACAGGAAAAGAAAGCCTCAAAACCTCTGGCTGTAAAAATCCGTGGAAGACGTGGCAGTGGGAAAAAGTCCCAGCCTCACAGGAGAGTTTGTTGGAGAGACCTACAGGGTTCTGGGGTGTACACAAAACCTACCTGGGAATCAACACCAGAGGGCCCAGTTTGCTTGTGGGAAGTGGGGGAAGTGACTGAAAACCAGCAGAGAGCTGAGCAAGTGGCATTGTTCCCTCTCAGACCCCTTCCCCACATACAGTGCCACAAAGCAGCCATGTGGATTGCCTGCCCTGGCAAATACTCTGCCCCTTACTACAAAACAGGCACATGGAGACAAAGAAATATGGCCCAGATGAAAGAACAGATCAAAACTCCAGAAAAGAACTAAGTGATGAAGAGATAGCCAACCTATCGGATGCAGAGTTCAAAACACTGGTAATCAGGATGCTCGCAGAAGTAGTTGAGTATTGTCACAAAATAGAAGAAAAAGGGAAGTCTATGTGAAGTGAAGTAAAGAAAAATATACAGGGAATCAACAGTGAAAGGAAAGAAACTGGGATTCAAATCAATGATTTGGAGCAGAAAGAAGAAATAAACTTTTGCCTGGAACAGAATGAAGAAACAAGAATTAAAAAAAATTGAAGAGAGGCTTAGGAACCTCTAGGACAGCTTTAAACATTTCAACATCCCAATCATATGGGTGCCAGAAAGAGAACAGGAAGAGCAAGAAATTGAAAACTTGTTTAAAAACATAATGAAGGAGAACCTCCCCAATCTGGTGAAGGAAATAGACTTCCAGGAAGTCCAGGAAGCTCAGAGAGTCCCCAAAAATTTGGACATAAGAAAGCACACACCAAGGCACATCATAATTATATTACCCAAGATTAAAGATAAAGAATCTTAAAAGCAGCAAGAGAAAAGGATACAGTCACCTACAAAGGAGTTCCCATAAGACTGTCAGCTGATTTCTCAAAAGAAACCTTACAGGAAGAAGGGGCTGGAAAGAAGTATTCGAAATCATGAAAGACAAGGACCTACATCCAAGATTATTCTATCCAGCAAAGCTATCATTTAGAATGTAAGGGCAGATAAAGTGTGTCCCAGATAAGGTGAAGTTGAAGGAGTTCATCACCAAACTAAGCAAACTACTAAAACAGGAACAAAATCACAGAAATGGAGATCACATGGAGAGTTATCAGTGGGAATGGGAAGTGGGGGGATGGGGGAAAAGGTACAGAGAATAAGAAGCATAATTGGTAGGTACAAAATAGACGGGGGAGGTTAAGAATATTATAGGAAATGGATAAACCAAAGAATTTATTTGCAGGACCCATGGACATTAACTAAGGGGGTGGGCATGCTTGTTGCAGGGTGGTGCAGGGCAAAGGGGAATAAAGGTGAAAAAAAGGGGGATGACTGTAGTCACATAGTATATTTTAATAACATAAAATATATTTAAAATTGAATAGGTTTGGCTTGATCTAGATCTTTCTTAAGGCTAGGAGTCTGCTTGGTACAATTGCTACTTTATATAAATGTATTTGATTTAGATCTACAAGAGTTTGAATGATAAACAAGAGATTTTTTTTTTCATAGACCCATAGCAAAAGTCACATTGTATAGGAGCTGGGGGATGTCGTTTGCATAAATGAGAACTTTGTCACCACCCTATACCTGAACCGGATTCAGGAACTCTATTCCTGAATCAAGAACTATGCCTGGTATACTCAAATAAATGACTGAAATAAATACTTTAAAGAGTTTTGGAAGCATTATTCTTCAACTTTAAATGTATTAATTTGAAAACTTGCTTATCTAATATTTATTAAAACAGGTCCTCTAAAGTTAAAAATAGTCTAAGTACTTTAAAGTAATACAGGGAGATAATAGAGTAGCCTTTTGACAGTTCCTCTATTCTCAATCCTTGAACTTGCTTGGCTGACACAGTAGCACTTTGTGTGTTGGTTAACATTGAGGAATAAAGTGCTTTCGATGTTTAGATTTTTAAAGACACGTTTCATGTATCAAAGCTTTCTGAAAAACCATTTTTTAATGAATGATTATCTGCAGTGCATTTATTCACCTCCTTATCTGAATAAACAGAGTCTGTGAGCAGTGTCCTAACCTTTCCTTTCCGACTCAGCCCAGCACACTGAGGATTTTTTGTGAACTCTGCCGCAGCACGGGCCCACCCGCCAGCGTCAGAGCTCACAGCGGGCTGTGCCTGTCGGCTTGATTTTTCTTCTGATTCCCCCCTGCCATCTCCTGTCATTTGCTTCATAAACACAGCCCATCGTCTGTCTAATTCATGTTCCGTTTGCTAAGGCTGATCTATGGGTTTCGTGGAGTACCAGAGAAGTAAGCAAGTTTAATCAGCTAGTGCAGGGCAGCCCCTGAATGTGTTCATTAGCTCTGGCCTCTAGGCTCCAGAGTGACTGCATTTGTCTTCCTCTGAAAAGTGCCTGCATGTGGTTTGAGCAGGTCCCTCATTAGGACTTGTGTCTTTTTGTTGTTACTGTTTGTTGTTCAGTTCAAAAAGGGAAATGCATTTGGTTAAGCTTCTAGAGACCTGTCTGCTGAATATGTGATACTGTTATAATTTGCAACAAAGACTCTAACCTACTTTTTATTTTGAAGAGAAGACATCCAAAAGGCAGTTTCCTTTGGGAATATTTCTAGGAATAGTGAGTTTACATATACATGAATGTATGTGTGAATACATCATGGATATATATATATATAGTTCTATGAGTTCAGTATACTCTATATTGTTTCTGGAAAGATTTAAAATAGCAGCAGTGACTTCAGGAAAGGGAAAACGGGCACACTTTGTGGGCTTACATAACAGTCACTGAGACCTCTTGCCAACGTGCAAGCCCAGTAAGGTGTGGCGCTTTGGGGACATAACCACCGTCAAACTGTTCGTGGGGTTGCTGCAAGGTGCTCCTCCTTCGGCGAAGGGCAGCCGAGGACGCTGGTGTGGCTTGGTCACAGTTATAACCTTGGAGAAGTTCAATTGGCTTCCTTAAACTAGGTAACATTTTTTCAAAGGAGTGTGTAAGAGACACCCAGACCACTGTTGTGTGTTTTCAGCCATAACATTTATTTCTGAGATAACCAGAAATAGAGGAGTCAGACGGTCTAAAGGGAAATGACTCAGGCACTCTTTTGAGAAAATAGCAACCGACGCGAACGTTATCTTTCTGGCTGGTCTGGGGCTGAGGTTTTGCCAGGAGAGAGAGGTCTTGCAGTGTTGGTTCAGCCAGGGCTGTTGCTGTTTTAGAAGGGTTTGATAGCCAGGTCTCCAGATCGGACAAAAACAGGGCCTGCCTCCCCAGTGTGATTTAAAGAGCAGCAGGGGTTCAGCCTGCCCCGTGATCTTGTCCTCGGTGGCCTTACGTCACTTGAGGATTTTCATGATTAGAGGTACTCCTTTGCGTGAAGTTGGGTAAGAGCCTTGTTTCCAGAAGGGTCCAGTAGAGAAGATTGTGTTTTTACCTGAATTTACCATGAGTGACATCTCTGAACACAGGAGCAGATTAATGAATAAGGCAGCTCCCTCCCACCAGAAGCAGAGTTTGGGTGATTGAGACACTAGATGAGAAGAGTTAGGATGGGAAAGTCTGAAGCAAGAGGCATTCCCAGGAAGACCCGGGAAGTAAGGGTGGGTGAGTAGGATAAAGACAAAGCCATTGGATACCTGGAGGTGCATTTGCTAACTATAGGAGATTACAAAAGGGGAAATGAGGCTGTATCATAGTTTTGTTCCAGGTTGTTTCTGCCTTTTGGAATAACAGATAAACTATGAAGAAAGAAATCAGATCTTTTACTACTATTGACCTTTGCCAAATAGGTTGAACAATAATTTAAGAGTGATAACTTCCTTGGCTTCCTGACTCAAAATACTGCCAAATTGGCTAAAACCTTTGGGGCTCTGCTTGATGACTCACCTTTGCTCCTCGCTTTGAGACTACACACGTTTCCAACTAAGAGCATCTAGAGAAATTTAGCATCAAATGCCTCTTGCTTTTCTTGCTCTAATCTGGTACCCCGGTTGTAGATTTTTTCTTTATTATCGAGGCCAAATGCTCACTTTGCCTCCAAGATATAATAATTAGATCTCAGCACCATTCATTTATTCAGTCACCGAATAATTATTGAATACTTGCTGGGTGTCAGATGCCATGCAAGGCACTGAGAACACCAAAACAACTGAACCATGATGCTGTCCTTAAGCAGCTGTTCTTAGAACCAGAGAACTTGCCTTGATACCTGGGGTTGGGGGAGTTCCCAGGGGGTCCCCTCCATGACCGGGGTCTGGCCTAGTTTTAAGAAGCTTCTGCTTCCTCCACTCTCTTCCTTTCTCCTGAGCAGGGGGAGCCGCTCCAGAACTTAACTCTTATACCGTGAGGTTTGTACTGAGAATGTTTTGGAGAGAAAAAATTAATTTACAAATATTTGAAAACTCTTCAGAAAGGCTTTGGACTATTTCCTGTTTGCTCTAAGGGTTGTACATTTTCCTTTACTGTCCTCGTGGGGAAAGGAAGTGGGATTCAATTTAACAGAAGAAACAGCCATTTTACGGTATCTGCACCCTTGGAATTATGGCCTTTAAGGGAAGCTTTTTGGCAGATTGCTTTGTGCTTTTACCTGGTAGCTGATTCCTGTGAACAGAATTTGACAGTGAAAGCTGCTGAAGACATAGGCCTTGACTTACACAGTTTAGACTCCAGTGTTAATGATTGGGAAGCATGTATAAAAGTGTATGTTAGAGGTGTTGCCATTTCACTCTGGTAGTCAGTAGAGTTCCTCCATATTTTTACTTGTGGTCTACGGTGTTTTCTAGTGGGTTTTGTGCAATTAAGAAAAAGTAAGAAAAATGTTCAAGCCTTGGTTCCCATCTAACTCACAGTGAATGTTTTTTTCACTTTGCTCTAGAGGGTTTCTTTCTTTTTCTCTCTTCTCTCTCTATTTCCCTTCCTCCCTCTCGCCCTCCCTTCCCTCCTCCATCCCCCTTCTCCCTCCCTTGTTCTCTCTCTCTCTTCTTCCCTTTCTTCCTTTTGTCTGATTGGATTGCACATCCAGTCCATTTGACTTGAATGTGTTTGTAGAAGAAATGGCAACTTTTTCACCAGAGATCATGGCCCCTTTTCCTCGGGCACAGCTGCTGTCAGAAGCTGGCTTCCCGGGTAGGGATGGCATGTCCCCAGTCTTCATGTCAGTGTGGCTGCTCCCAGTTGAATAAGAGCAGAAGACCTGCGGTTAAGAAGTAGGGGGCCTCTTCATGCGTTCTGCTCCTGACCATAGAGGATTCAGCACAGGAAACAGTGGTCGTGGGGCCTGGAGCCACCAGATGAGAGGGACCGGCCCCAGAAACGCCACCCTTGAGGATGGCCATCTTCCCTCCAGGAACACCTGTTTATGAGAGTTTGAAATAAACTTGTTGGGTGTCAAGCAACTGAGAGCTGGGCATTTGTCTGTCACTCAGCTTAATATTATTCACCTAATTCTGTCTGCTTCATACAAGTTACAGACCTCAGCAGTGTAGGGGACACAAAGGACTGAGGAATCATCCACAAGTTTAGAGGAAAGAGTGCAAACCCGGAAGTTTAAAGAAAGGAAAGCAAGCAGTTACAATTCAAGGCGGATTTTAGTCACTTGGAAGTTTAATAAGATACTTTGAACTGCGAGTGACAGGCATCCAATTTCAGTTAGCTTACCAATAAAGGGGGACTTTATAAACAGAATGATCATACTATTTATAAAAAGATTGAAAAACCAAGCAAGGAGGTAGCTGGTTCCTGAAGACACTGGGACCAGGATGTTCATGCGGCCAGGACTCACTTCCTACCTGCTGATTATGGCCCCTGGGGTCTCCCGAGGCCGCTCCTGCGGATACGGCAGGGCCAGGTGGGGGTGGGGGGCCAGGAGGAACAGCGGTACTCAGAAGTAGAGGAAGTCTCTTTTATTCTCAGAAGAAAGGAAAAGGGTTCTAGCAGACAAAATAATTGGTTTCCTCTACAGATGTAGTAATTATTTGCCAATTCACGTTCCTTTTTTTTCTGCTTTTGCACAGTATATTTTGCATTGTTAACATATCCTGTTTTTATGTCTACCTTCTGAGCTCAGATTAGATCTTTCCTCCTTGTTTCTCTGCCGATCCCGTCCCCAACAGCGCCTCACTCTATAATGGGAGGCTAACAAATGTTTATTTTTAATCAGCCGAGAGAATGTAATTAGAGCTATTTGATGGACTTGGGGTTCTTTAAATCATCTTAAACCCGGACTCTCTTTTTTTTGTTGTCATCTCCTCCTCCTGTACCTCAGCCTTCAGCGCCAGCCAGCCTGCAGCTTGTGAAAATGCCTTGCAGGTAGCTGCCTCCGATAGTGCCCTGGTGTTCTCCCTATTTTGAGAGTCTGGCCTCCTCCCTGCCAGACCAAAGTCTACCATCCAAGCATTTCAGGCCCAGGGCAAATCCCACCTCTGCTGGAGGCCTCCCCAGCCCCCCATGTACACAGTGGGGTTACTTCCTCTGAACTCTTATCACTCTGTACCATCTGTTGCCAAGTAAACATGTTTTGTTGCACTGTCCTTGTATAGTCTTACACTGTTACATTATTAATAAAAAGTATTATTTCAATTTTAATATTTTCCCAATGAAGTTGTAAACTCTTTTGAGGAACAGTAACAATCTCTTAAGACCCTCCACAGTGGCTGAAGAAATGGCTTGAATGTAGGCTCCTAATTACTCTTTGCTGCTAGATTTTTTGTTTTCAGTTACCAGAGAGTTACCCCATATATAGGATAGCTAAGAATTTCCAAACATTCACAGTGCTGCCTTAAATGCATATTTTCCCTTTCATTTTTAAATAAAAGGGATCTACTAAATTGTTGAGTGGAACGTGACAGAACTTTTATTTTTTAATATACAACCTCGGGGACAATGGAATCGATTGCACAGAGGGAGACAGAGTGGGGCTGCCCACTGACTGTGCAGAGAAGCAGATGCCATAGCATGGTACTTGGTGACTGTGAATCGGATTGCTTTTTCCACACTGCTCCGCGTAGACGTGGATTCTACGAATGGTAATCTGAATGTGATATGTATGAAAAGCACAGGATGTGTGAAAGGAGGTGAGAAAAGCTGGGCTGGGGAAGATGAAGAGCTGCCACAGTTTCTGACGGGGTGCATGGTGTGAAGATTGGAACATACCTAGACTCTGAACAGGGAGGCTTTAAATATTTGGAAACAATTTCTTCTCTCTCCTCCTTCTCCACTGTATCACCCCCCCCCCCCCCATCCATTTCCAGGATTCTGCTCTGAATCTTGTGCTTTCTGGAATCTTCCTGCTGGCCTCACTGGCTTTTAAAAATCATGCTTGTCCCCAGTTTGCAAATGACACAGAGGCTAGAGACTTTTTCTTATTTTGTGGCTCACAAAATTATGAGAAGACTCCTCCTACAGTGGAAATAGATAACTTTGGTATTAAAGACATAGCTCCTCTTAATGTCCTCTTCTCCAAAATTATCATTAATTGCTAAAAATGACACATGGGTTTAGATATTTGCAGAATTCATAGAACCATAAGAGGCTAAAATTTAATAGCTTTAGAGTATAGCTTTTGCAGGTCCCCCATTTTATAAATTAAAAAATCCCCCATGTACACATAGCAAAAGAGCAAAAGAATGAGAAAGCAAAATTTGACTGATGACCATAATTTTATAACTCAAGTGTACATCTTAAATTTTTTAAAATATATTTTATTGATTATGCCATTACAATTCTATTTCTCCCCTTCATTCCCCTCCACCCTGCACACCCCTCCCCCACCATTCTCCCCTTTAGTTTATGACCACGTGTCTCAAGTTCTTTAGATTCTGTATTTCCCCTACTATTCTTGCCCTCCCCCCATCTATTTTCTACCTACCGTCTATGCTACTTATTTTCTGTACCTTCTCCCTCCTTCTCCTTCTCCCACTCCTCTGTTGCTAACCCTCCATGTGATCTTCATGGAGGGTTTCTTCTATGTTTCCACTCCTGATCCAGCTGTCCTCTTAGTTTGCTTTTGTTTTAGGTGTGGTTGTTAATAACTGTGAGTTTGCAGTCCTTTCACTGTTCATCTTTTGTATCTTCTTTTTCTTAGATAAGTCCCTTTAACATTTCATATAATAAGGGCTTGGTGATGATGAACTCCTTGAATTTGATCTTATCTGAGAAGCACTTTATCTGCCCTTCCATTCTAAATGAAAGCTTTGCTGGATAGAGTAATCTTGGATGTAGGTCTTTGGATTTCATGACTTGGAATACCTCTTTCCAGCGCCTTCTTGCCTGTAAGGTCTCTTTTGAGAAATCCTCTGACAGTCTGATGGGAACACCAAATTTAATTTACAATCAGTATTACATATCCAACAGGTAAAATAGTCCCCTGGATGCACAAATGGTACTCCTTAGTTTACTGCCTCATTGGTCATAAAACAAACGCACAACGTAAATCTCCACATTTTCGGAGCCGTGCGTTGGGAGGGTTCCATCTGGGGTGTGGCTGTCCGCACACAGAAGGACCTAGATCCAGGGAGCAGTGCCCAGAGCTCCTTCTCTCTGATTTTCTGTAGCACTGAAAACCAGCCCACTAACTTATTTTAAAAAATTACGTTTCTGTGTTTCCTGTTCTGAGATATTAAAGTGATTTACTGTTAGGAAAAATGTTCTATATTTTTAATTCTTCTCCATAGGATAGGTCTAGAAGACTGTTAACTGCTTAGAGTTGATGCTGTTATGCTGATAGTTCCCACATTATTTTCTTGGTCTAGAAACAACAGTTAACATTCATTTAGTTCTGAGCACAAACCAGGTTCTTCGCTTATGTCACCACAGCTAGTCTGACGAGTGAAGTGCTGGTTATGATTTCTATGTTATTGATGCTAAAATAGGCTGAGAGCTTTGATTCAGGTGATATGTGGGGAAGTCAAGATTTGGATCTGGATGGCCTGACTCCAGACCACCTGCTATGATGCTGGACTGACTCTCCAGGAGAATATCAGTTCTTGTTTCTAACAGGAGCACACTGAATACATCACAGTGCTCAGGGGGACACTGTATCCCTTGAATGACCTGGGATAAAAAAGAGAATATAGTAGGTACATAGATGGTTGTCTTTTTTGAGGGGCAGAAGAGGGATAGGATCAGGGAGTGGTGGCTTTGGAAATTCTCCTCGGCACAATTAGTGCTTGGAAGTCACCATGGAGACTCAGGGTAGGGTCTCCATGGTGACTTCTCTCTGCTAATTTCACTCCTATTCAGATCAAGATACGGACAACAGGGTAACCCCTACAAGTGGTACCTATGGGTTTCCACTTGAGAAGTATTTCCCTCTTTGCTGCCTCTTACTTCCTGACAAATAAATGAATATGTTAAGTGCCCGAAGTTTCCAAATTAGTTCTGTCCTGTTTCCCTCATAGTCCCCAAAGGCCAATATTTTGGCATTCAAACTGCTACCTTTAAGTTGCCTACGAGCAGTTGCAGAAGCTATACAAAAATCCTCTGTGACATACCAAATTTTGATTTCTGGTTTGGAAAGTACAGGGTCTGGCAGAAGTAATGCCTGCTTGAGTGTGGTTGGTAGGTAATAATATGGGGGTAATAAATTACAGTTTTAATTTTAACATTTTATCTATAATATCATATTGTGTGCTTGAGTGTGATATTGTTATGTTACACAATTACATGATTATGACTTTGTAAAAAAAGGTTTTATAATAAAAAGGGGTGTTATTTGTGCTGGACCCTGTACAAGTTAAGGTAGAGAAATGGCTTTCAAGCATGCTTCTCTGGACTGAAATTTTTAGTCTCAGTGATAAAAGCACACATTTCCTTGCAGTTTCAGACCCAAACACCTCCAGTGCCCTGGTCAGTTGCCCTGCAATTGTGGTGTGTGACAGGCAGTTTGCAGATGACTGGCGAATCTCTCTAGGGAGTGGGTGCTTTGTTTGTAGGCAATAGGAACTCAGAATAGAATGAAGATCAAAGTCTCACTGGTCCCATTTCCCCCCTCATGTTGTTAATAATAAATAAGGCCCATCGTTCCATTCAAACCGCTCTCCAGAACCTACACTCCTGTACTCAGTGAGTGGACCAGGCTATTCCTCCCTGCCAGAGCCTCCTTGTGTAGACCCTCTTAATTAGGTTATATTAGGGTAATGAGGCCATCTGGGCCTTTCAGCTGAGTCAGCCAACAACTCTGCTTCCACTCAGCCCAGAGAAATGCAGGGGCAGCTGGGGGTGGAATCTGAAGGCAGGGACAGCCCCACCCAGCCTGGACCACCAGGGCCACAGGTGGGGTCAGGAGTGCAGTAGCCTGGCCCTCCTTTGTTTTTCCTTCGACGTCCAAGAGCACATCACTGGAAGTCAGGTGGGATGGGTGTTTACTGGGTTGCAGGCACTTTTTCTTAGCCCTTTGGAAATGTGCCTTCATTTAACACTCCTAAGTACCCAGTGAGGTAGGGACTGTTTCTACACCAGTTTGTAGACGGAAAAATTGAAGCACAGAGAGATTCAGTGACCTGCCCCGGGCCACAAAGCTAGAAAGTGACAGCACATCTGAGAGAGAGAGAGAAGGTATAGAACTCCCTCCTTTGCTCCCCAAGTCCGAGGGAGCTATGCTGTGTCCTACCCACTGGGCAGTGGCACCACTGTGCCGTTCCGAAGAGCAGTGTGACCTGGGCCAGGAAGACAAAAGTGAGGGTATCTCCTTTAGGGTGCTCTTTGGCGTGAACTGTAGTGTTGCACTGTCTACTCCCAAACACTCCAACAGTGCAGGGCTGCCCTCCTCCTGGCTGCTCCGGGCCAGCTGACAGCTCCCAGCAGAGAGCTGGAATCAGGCTGTTTCTGAAAAGAGAGGACGTGGGCAGAGAGGCGGCTGGTTCCTTTCCATGCCAAGCAGGCACAGGGCCAAACTCTCATAAAAGAACTCTGCCCACCTTCCTTTCTCCTTGACCCAGTGGGAGTGGGAAGCTGAGTCTGTAGGCAATTTTTTTCTTGCCTTTGAATAGGGAGTCTCATTCTAGAGGCATGAGAGCCTGGGCATTTATGCTGGGGCGTGTTTCTAATGAGCTGCGAAAGGTCAGCCTGCCTTTCCCAGAATGAAGGTCTTGTTTCAGACCTTATCCATAATCCTGCCGACTGTGTGTGTGAGTGTGTGCATGTGAGCACATGTGCATCTGTGTGCATGTCCACATGTGTGCGTGTGAATAGTGGCTGAAGAAAGAAAAAGCAAAAGCTGAGCACCTCATCGAGAACACTGAAAGAGTACTTGAAGCAGGGTTTGTCTGTTGTCTGGGGAAAGAACACTTGGTGTGGATCCTCCAAACCCAAGTGAGTGTCCTGTTCCGAATTCGAGGTCACCTTTTTGTGGGGACCGAAGCAAGGGCAGCATGCGCCTCTCTCCAGGAGTCCTGAAGGCGGGGCCTCTTTTTGCCAGGTTTGCTTCCTCACCTGGAGGGCGGGCCACGGAGTCTCTGAGGGCCCAGGTGAAAGACACGAATGTGCAAAAGGTGTATCTTACACTGGGGGAAGATGGTAACTTCTCCCTCCCTTCTAAAAAACCCTCATGCTCTCAGCGGCCACCCTGCCCCGTCCCATCAGAGCAGAGCTGAAAGGCAGCCCTCCGAGTCAGGGTCGCGGCAAAGCTTCCCACCTCAGAGAGGCCTCCACCCAGCAGTTACGGCCCAGAGCTCGTCCTGTTGACCGATACATACTCATACACAGGTTTATGTAGATAAACACGTGTGTGTACACAATGTCTTATATACGTATATGAAAGAACTACGTTCCATGTTTCCGCAAATAGCACCAGGATGAGTTACAGATATTCTCCATTATAAATGGGTAGTGAGAATGAAAACTATTGTACTTCATGACAGTGATCAAGGAAGGATTGAGAATGGTGTTTTCGATTTCCTCATGTAAAGTCATTGTCCCCAGATTACATGGACTGCCACTGCCTTCCTGGCGGGTCTCCCTCGGATTAGAATTCTTGGAGTCCTCTGGAGCCTACGTCCGTGTTTGGACGCTGTATTAACTGTGTGTGGGCGCCACAATTCTCTTACTAGAATGTGATAAACATGAACAGATTCCTCACTTCCCTTCCCTCTTTCCCAGCCGTGGACCTCATCCCACACGACCCCATCTTGGCTCCAGAGACCAGGACATTTATTGCTTTGTTTCATGGTTGTCCTGAGAATAGACATTGGCTCCTGCATCGTGGAGCATACAGAGTTTTAACGAGCACGAAGCAAGCAGCATGGTCCCTTACAATGATTATGAGTGGGGTGACGTCAGCCTATTCAGGAAATCCTGAATTGATTTTAAAATTGCTTTGAAGTCAGGTGAACTGGGGCTGAGTATCACCTCCAGACTGTTCTGCACCCATGCACACAGCCCTTCTCATCCACCTCAGCACCAGGAGTGTTAGAAACCACCTGAATCAGTGCCTGTCAAAATGTAGGTTGAGAGATGGGGGAACGTTGATTTTTTTTTAAAGCCTCAATTTTATAAATGGCCATTATCCTAGATTTAAAGTCGTCAGACATGTTTAACTTCCATTTTGAGAATTTTCTTTCTAATTCTAGGATTGGATTCATTTACTAAAACTGGGAATTGCTCTTTTGCATCATCCCTTCTGCCCCTACCTCCTCCCATCTCCCTCCCACACATTTCTTCAAGTACATTTTGGTGCTTCAACATAAAGGGCACTAGATTTCTCATCCTGCTGCACGAAATGAAAAACCCTCATATCCAGCGTGTTAGAAGCTGGCATTGTGAGCTATTTGTAAGAGCAGTCAGAGTTCAGCAAGGCACTGGCTGATAGCAAACCCAGATGAACTCTCCATAGCCCAAACACTCACACAGTGAGTCCCACCCCGCCAATGGATCGCCCAATGAACAACAGCCCCTCTCTCAACTCTCTGTAATGTGGTTAAGTTTGTAGATTGCCACTTTCACAACCATTTGCCTTTTCTTTTGCTAGCTTTGTTTCAATTTGTTGGTTTGACTAGTGATCAATGAGTTAATTAGGAAAAATTTCTGAAGGTTTTATTTTTTTGCTATTTTATTTATTTTTTTAATTGGTTTTCAACTATGGTTGTCTTCGTTTTTTCGCCCCCAGTTTCCACCACCCCACCCACCCCCATCTCCCAGTCTCAATCCTACCCCCCTTTGGCTTTGTTATGAGTCTTTTATACATGTTCTTTGATGATCCTTCCCCTCCTTTCCTCCATTAGATTTTTAAGGTTTTTTTGAACGAACATACCTCTTTCTGCAAGGGTGCCTTACACAACATTAGGAAGATCAGTTAATTCCCCAAGCTTCACACAAAGCAACAACAATAACAGCAACAACAAACTTTTAAATTCAACTGCAATGGCTTCAGAAATGTTAACCTTTTTAGCAACTACCTTTAGTGCCTTAAGGTTTTTTTTTTACTTTTTTATTTTTGCATTTTAGTTGATTCCATGGTCACGTTTCTATTGGAGAAAATCCCCAGTGTTCTCTAAGAGCGATCATTACTATAAGCATCCCTGAGACTGCCCTCATCCCATTCAAACAGATCTGACCATTTAATAATTAAAATACAACCACACAGAAGTTACAACTAAAGTGCAGAACAACCATCATTCAGAATCTAGCTGAATGGAAGTCCTACAAGTAGGGATTTAAAGAAGACGACGCATTGAGACTGAGCCAGCAGGCGCCATGTCTAAGTCTATACTGACTGGCTCCCACTATTTGCTCCACCCTGGTGATTCCATGATACCCCTGCCATCCAACTTGTGGGCCCACCCAAGCTGTTTTCAGTGGTTTTTCAGTACAAATTGCCTGTCTTGGCTCATACCTCAGGCTCTCCTAAAACCTCTCAGTCAAGCAGCATCTGGCCTCAGCATGTCCCATGCCTCTCACTGAGTGGCACCAGCAGCAGCCAGCCTTGGTTCTCAGCTTGTCCTCTCCTGGGCACCTCCAAGCCCAGCACATGTAGCAGCCGTCTGCAGAACACTTTGTAGCTCATGCCAAGTAGCCATGGGCAGAACACAGGTGGCTGCTAATTTTTGTCTGCACCTCATGGAAAGCCCCGGAGCCAGCACACCCAGTAGACAGCTGCAGACCACATCCAAACGCCACCTTGCCACCTCCACAAGTGACACATTCAAAGGGTGGACTCAGCAGGTGCCAGAACCTTGCCAAAGCAAGTCCTACTCTGTGGGGTAGTTGTGCCCCTGCACAATTTATTCTCCATGGTTGTCAGTGGTTTCAGCCAGTCCTTGAAACCTGCTGCCCTATGGGGTAAATCCTTCTCATTGATGTGCCAATAGCAATTAAGTCTCAACTATAACGAGAGAGTGTACACAGCCCATATTAGGGGAAGGGGCTGGAGTGCCCAGCTTGGGTGATTAGGGAGGCTGTGCCACTGGACCCTATAGAACACCTGCTACACAAGTCTACTCTACGAAGGCTGGAAGATGTAGCAGCTCTACTTAATACATAGACACAAACACAGGGAGGCTGCTAAAATGAAGAGACAAAGAAACATGTTCTAAGTGAAAGAACAAAGCAGAACACCAGAAAAAAAAAAACAGAGATAAGCAATCTACCAGATGCAGAGTTCAAAACACTGGTTATACGGATGCTTAATGAACTTAGTGAGAACTTAGTAAGTGTAAGACAGGTACATAGAAAATGTAATAAAGAGCCAGTCAGAAAAGGATAGACTAACTGAAATGAAGAATAATTTACAAGGAATCAACAGCAGAGTAGATGAAGCTGATAATCCAATCAGAGATTTGGTATATAAGGAAGCAGAAAATACCCGATTATAACAGCACAAAAAAGAAAAAAAAGAATCCCCCCCCCCCAAATGAAGATTGTGTAAAGAGCCTCTGGGCAACATCAGATGTACCAACATTTGCATCATGGGGGTTTTGGGAGGAGGAGGAGAGAGCAAGAAATTGAAAATCTATTTGAAAAATAATGACAGAAACCTTCCCTAACCTGGTGAAAGAAACAGACAGAGAAGTCCAGAAAGATGAGAGTCCCAAACAAGGTAAACCCATGGTAGGACACATGATAACTGAAATGCAAAAGGTTAAGCACAAAGAGAAAATCTTAGAAGCAAGAGAAAAGTAGTTACCTACAAGGGAGCTGATTTCTCAAAGAAACTTTGTAGGCTGGAAGGGAGTGTCAAAAAATATTCAAAGGATACAACTAAGGTTACTCTAACAGCAAAGCTATCATTTAGAGTTGAAGGACAGATAAAGAGCCTTCCAGACCAGAAAAAGTTAAATGAGTTCACCACCATGAAAATAGTATTACATGAAATGTTAAAGGGTTTTCTTTAAGAAGAAGAAGAAAAAAGGTAAAATATATAAACAATAAAATGGCCATAAATACATATTTAACAATAATCGAATCTAAAAAACAAAATGAACAAGCAGAGCAAAAAAAAAAAAAGAATGGAACTACTATATGACCCAGCAACCCCCTTCTCAGTGTCTACCAAAAATTTTGAAAATGTTTATTTGTTGGGAACTGTCCTTTCTGATTTCAGGAGCTGTAACCCTGCTGACAGGTGAAAAGGTCTCACAGCTAGGGGACTTTGGAACCATAAGCCACTAAGAAGACAAAACTTATCCTCCCAGCAGAGGCACAGCCTCTGCCCCTTTATGTCACCCTGCTTGGCCCCTGAGGATGGCTGGATAGTCAGTGATGGGCAAGATTTCTCAAGAAAGGAACAACCTAAGACAGGCACAGTCATGAAGGGCCCATCAGGGAAGCACTTAGGAGATTGTGGAGGAGGGACAAAAAACCCTCACCCCTTGGCTTTGTCATAGCCTGAGTCCTCATTCTATATATAAAAAGTCTCCTAATCTCTCGGCTGCCTTGCTTCCCCTACCTGATTCACACCAGAAACAATGCCAAAGGTGGGGTGTAGCCCTGTGCCAAAACCGGCAATTCCTGGCAGGGGGTGATCAGGCCTAAGAATGAATGCAGAAAGTCCTGTGAAACCTGCTTTGCTAAGAATGTCCTCAGTTTAAATGTTAAGGGTCCAAGCACAAAATAGGTTTGTTTCCCAAGGTTTTACAGGTGATTGGCATAGCCGTATTAGACCCAACTCAAAAGGACCCCCATGGTCCCAGAAATGTTATCTGTAAACCACAACTCCTTTCTTTGATATGCATCCCTATGCAAGCTAAACTCAATAAAAGCCTCTTGAAAGAGAGACTTAAGACCTTTATCCTCTGAGAGACTGGTCAGCCTTTCCTCCCCAAGCAGATTGTGTCTTGGTAGACTTATTCTCATCCATGATTGTGGGGTTGCTCTGTGGGCAGAGCCCCCCCCCTTTATTCAGATGGATATATGAAATGTGTCCAGAAGGTATCCAGCCATGTAATATGAAAAATAAAAACATTTGTTGAAGAAGATACAAGATACAAGAAACATTATACACAGGACAATAATGCCCCAGTCCCCTTCAAAGTCGGCTTCTTGGGACCTCACCCAGTTCTCCTAGTGTCTCTTTTACTGTTCAAAACACTGCAAATTTTTTTGTTGGAATCATCCTCAACTGCCAAGTTGTATTTTCATGAATCTTATCAACAGTCTGAAATTTCTTCCCTTTCAAAGGTGATTTAAGTTTCAGGAAAGCCAGAAGTCACAGGGTCCCAAATCTGGTTCAGTCGTAGTGGTTTGAATCAAGTCATTAGCAACTGCAGCACGATATCCCTTCTGCTCTGGTAGCAGAAGCCACAGAACATATTTTGTCATGACACTTCTCATGCCAGGATCCTGCATCAAAATCTCAGATATGGTAATTTTTGGAATCTCCAGATCAGCCTCTATTTTTCACATGCACTGTCAGTTGCTGATCTTTGTTGACTACAGTCTGTACAACAGGTTTAGCATTCTCAGGTGTTCTGCTTCCAGCATGTGGATCACTTTCAACAGATTTTTGGCCATCTTTGAAGTGTCTGAGCCACACTTTTATTTGTGCTGCACTCATTGCATTGTCCCTGAATCATCCAAATAGTTTCCATGGAGAAATGTTCAAGCTTAATGCAAAATCTGATGCAGATCCATTGCTTACTTGCTCAGTCATTTTGAATGCAACAGCCACAGACTATACATGCTCATTCAGTGGAGTCTACCATTGCCACTGACAAGTACAGTGAAGTCGTCATTGTTCACACACGTGCATTCCAGTTCACTCTCCTTGGCTGACATCATTGTTGTGCAAACTGTTCTCATTATGTGAACAATGGCTGGGCATTTTCTGGACAGACCTCATATGCAGCATTATGCTTGGTAGCCAAGACACAGAAACAACCTAAGTATATTTCAATGGATGACTTGATAAAGAAGTTGTGGTACATATACACAAGGGGATACTACTCAGCTATAAGAAAGGATGAAATACTGTCATTTGCAACATTGATAGATTTTGATAGTATCGTGCTAAGCAAAACAAGATGGAAAAGAACAAGAACCAGGTGACTTCACTCATATGTAGGATATAAAACAGGTAGCAACAAACAAACTCAGACATGGACAATGGAAGAGTGGTTACCAGAGGAGAAGGAGAGGGGAGATAAAAAGGGTACAGGGGGCAAAATACATGGTGATGGAGTTTTTCACTTTGAGTAGTGAGCACAGAATGCAATATATACAATGATGTGTTATTATAGAATTGTACAGTTCCAACTATGTAATGTTACTAACCAATGTCACCCCAGTACTCTTAATTAAAAATACATTAAAAACAAGTAATAAAAGAAATGTGAAATTAGAGACTTTAGCCTGCTAGAAGCCAAGTTAGTAATAAGCATTGCATGCTTATCTTTTTAAAAAAATTTATTCTAGCCCATGGACATTTTTTTAAAAAAATTGCTTTTAGAGAGAGAAAGGGAGACAGAAAAGGAGAGTGAGAAACATCAATGCTAGAGAGAAGCAGAGATTGGTTGCCTCCTGTGTGAGCCTGGACCAGGGATTGTATGCACCTGGACCAGGGAACAAACCCGCAACCCATACTTCCTGTGAAGGAATTGGGACCACAACTGTTTGGTTAGGGGATGATGCTCCAATCAACTGAGCCACGCTGGCTAGGGTCATGCTTATGTTTTAACACAGAAGTTATACTTCTAGTAATTTATCCTAAAAATGAGAATGGTCATGCATAAATTTTATCTACGAGGTTCACTGAAGTACTGCATTTTAAAGCAATTCTTTGGAAAATCTCGTATGGTATTATAATTCAATTATAATTAAGTTAGGGGATGGATTAATAGATCGCCATTATACACAATATTTTAAAATATTTAAGGACATGAAAAATTATTGCAGTATACAGTGTGGAAAAGGAGATCACAACACAGCATTTGCAGTATTCTATTAGAAAATTTTTATGTGTTTAACTGGTTATATCTGCATTTATCACATACAACTGCATTTATCACAAGGTACACATATAATATATACTATATATTGTCTTTCTGCTAATACATGTATATTTGTGCATTTTATGTGTTGTTAAACAGGAGCATTCTTCCTATGTAAGGTTTATAGTTATTTTCTTGTATTTCTGTGTTTTCTCAATATTCTACATCTTTTTGTAACCTATCAAGTATTATGTAAATCTGTTCTTTATTTTTCAATTACAGTTTGTATTCAACACTATTTTGTATTAGTTTCACATATTGTGATTCTGATCTGACATAATTCTGACACATAGAATGTGAAAAAAAGCCTAGCTCTGCTCAAGGATATTGTATAATGCACTTTTAAATTCTGAGGTTATTAAATGCAGCTGGCAACAGATAGTTCCACAATTAGCAACAATATAAAAATAAAGAATACAAAACAGAAAAATGCATAAAAGCTACTCATACATAACCAACTACTATTTGTTTCCTTAAATTATACATTCTTCTAACATTCATTTTTATAATACTGATTTCTTTGAATAAATAAAATATGTATATGAAAAAAGTTAGTTAAATTCTATGTGGAATACAAAGAAATGTTTGCCCTATTATTTGTTCTCAAGAGCTTATAGTACCCCTATTTCAAACAATAGTCTGTGATATAAGGCAAAATGTGATCTGTCAAATGAGTGATATAGACGCATCAGTGTCCTGAAAGTCCCAAGAAAGCTCTCATTGTGGTGTCATGGTTCCCAAAGGAGCTAGTAGGGGAGGTGAACTTCAAGCTGGTCTTCAGGGAATTCCTAGTCTTTGTGGAAGTGCAGTTAATTCAGCCTGAAGGAGAGCGGTCAAGCACCAAAGTGGGTTCCTTGACACCTGTAGGAGTTCACGCATAAACAGGACTGACTTGGACACTGGCTTCATTCAAGGTTAGGCCAAGTTTGGAAAGAACATCTCAAACTACCAGGCTGAGAAAATTGTGTTTAACTTATAAAGAATAGAATATTTCATAATACCTAGACTTTTCAAGCAAAAAAAATCATCAAATCCTTTATTTCACCACTTTAGAAATAATGGAAGAGTAACCTTGTTTGTAAAATAATTGACCAGCCCAGAGTGCAGGAATGACACCGTGAGGGAACAAAGGGAAGTTAGAGTGCAAAAGGTGCCTAGTGTGGGAGCAGAATTATTCCTTTGCTGCTGCTGCTTTTCAAATAATTAACAATGTTGGGGGGAACCCAAATCGGTCAAAATGGCTTCCTCATAGTCATGTTTGATATATGATGGATGGATATATGAATAAATAACCATTTGGTTGATGAACCCAATAAAATGAACAAGAGACATCATGTAAAGCCTGGAAGAAAATTGACTTTATATAGCTCACTTTCTGCTTCATTGAAGATTAGCTCATTTTTATCTACATACAACAGGAGACTGGACAAGGAAACTGATCCTTTTTGTTCTATGTTTTAAAGATGAATGAAGAGCACAGATAGAAAACAAATGAAAGCAAATGAAAAACAAAACAAGACAAAACAAAAGCCTGACACATCCCACATGTCAACAAACTAAAATAATGTATTGTTGATTGGTTGTCCCTCGAGGAAAAAGTAGCTAAACCACCTCTTGAAGAAGGATGCTTAAATGTTTCCAGGTGGTTTTTACTCTGTCAGAACTCATTATGTGAATGTGGACACATAGTTATAGGCTGCTAATACCCAGCTGATGAGAAACCATATCTGAATTACTTCTAAGTGTCCTGGGAGCCCAGAAGTAGCTAAAGCTTCTCTGCTTTGATGTCACTCTCAATCAATTGCAGCTGTTAAACTGAGTTGTCATTTACTCATAATCTGGAACTAGGACTTGAACCCGAATCAAGCTTCAATTTCCTTATACTCGAAATTCAGCAAAAACAGTTAAGAACTGAATAAAATAAAGTCAGTATTAGTAACGTGATGATTTACTTTTTAAAGCCATGAGGTAATAAATGAATACATTTTGGACTGGTTACCCAAGAGTCCAAGTTGATTTCTAACCTTTATTAATTTCATTGGTGGTTGTTTCTGCCAGTCTGGGACTCCCTTCAATGAGGATTTCATTTCTGGTATAATTACTAAAATGAGCTCATATATTGTTGCCATCTGCCAGCTGTTTAGTAAACAAAGGGGGCATGGACTCAGTCCTAGTTTATTTTTTAAATATTAAATACCATCCATTTTTATTATGCAAGTTCCTTCTGAAGAACCAAACCCTTGGGTGGCTACTAGCAACTGGATACAGTTAAACCATGTAACCTTTTTGATTTTTGTTTCTCCATCTAGTCTCTCAAATAGAAGGTTGAGTAAAGGATCTGCAAGGCCTGTTCTGTTGTGCGTTCTATTATTATTTATGATTCTGTGATCTCAGCTTGGTTTCCATCCAAACTGGTGAGAAACTCTAAAAGTCCAAACCTAAAGTACTATAGTGCATTTATCTCAGTTTATCAGTTATAGAAATTGAGTGAGCTTCAGTGTGACCAAGCCTATTGATAGGCATACTGTGTGACCCTCTTTTTCCAGATATTGTTACCATTTGATTAGAGTGGTGATTCTCAGAAGTGGTCCCTGGACCGGCACCATCAGCATCATTGGGGGACTTGTTAGAAATACAGATTCCCAGGTCTGGCCCCCAACCTACTGAATCAAACTCTGACAGGAATCCCAGCTTTCTAAGTTTTAGCATGCACCGGCTATGTTGCTGATGCACGTTAAAGTTTGAGGACATTGCTTATGAGGATAGAGTTGCAGGTTCAAACTCTGAAGTAGCTACTGATTTAATTCTGTCTCCTGACTTCACCTATAATATTATACAAATGACCCCTGTTGTTTATCAGAGAGATTGGGATATACTGTTTGGCTGGGTCAGCTCTATTGCAACTCACAGATCTCATGCAATTAATTTAGACTGAAAGTGTTTTCAGTAAGCGTTCAAGGGCATCTATTGCTCTGATCAACAACTCCATATACATGAGATATTTTTGTTCATGAATCCCAAGTGATGTTCTATCTTTGGTTAGATTTGTTTTACTATTGTACTCTTTCACTCATTCTTGTTCCTCCCCATCTCCACATCTTGGCTCACGACTGTTTTCCCTACTGCCTGAAATAAGCTTTGGATTTTCTAACAATCTAAATCTATCAAAACTTGAAGATAATTATCATCTTTGAAACCTTTCCTTAATGTTATCCCATGGGAGTGCCTCCCATAAAAAACAAAAACCTGTCTCTTGAAGAGTCTTAAATTGTATCACCTGCACAGCATTCCTCAAATGGCGTTATATAAACCAATCACCTAAATGAGGTTTTAAAAAAACACAGATTTCTGCATGCCTTTCCCACTGACCTAATGAATCAGAACCTTCTGGGTACAGGGTCTGTGCGTTTAACTGGATTCTCAGGAGACCCACGTGCAGCTAGATGAGGTGCTTAGAAATCACTGAGCTAGAACGGCATTGGCAAACGTTTTCTGTAAAGGGCCTCACGGTAAACATTTTGGTCTGGTTGTTTGTGTGATCTCTCTCCCAACTCTTCCAATGACAAAAGCAGCCACAGGGGACAACTAAACAAATGGGTATGACTGTGTTCCAATAAAACATTATTCATAGAAATAGGGGCCAGGGGCTGTAGTTTTCTGACCCTTGAGTTAGATTGTTATTTAATTTGGTAGAGATGAACTACACTGTCTAAACGCTTACTGTGTACTCAGTAGGTGCTTTTGGAATGAACTAACAAATAAAGGAACCTGAAGAAAAGTAGTTGGTGGAACATTTTAAATTTGAAAAAGTAAGTATCACAAAGGTCTTGGCTGAAGTCATGCTGCCACATGAAAACTGCTGGTGTTTGGGGGAGGATGATGACGGGAAGGAGGACTATGCATCTGGATTCTAATTAAGTCAGCTCATTTCTTGGTTTTCCATCTACAAATTATATTCTACCTAATTGACTTCCTGACAAAGGGTTGGTAGAGGAGTAATTTGTCTAATGTTTTAAAAATGCCACATGGATGCTAAGCGTTATTGCAGAAAGAGGTTTCTAAGGAAGAACCAAGCATAAATAGCACTAAAACTGTGCTTTTTGACTCCTGAGCAAAACCTTTAGTTAAATGTCTCCTGGAAAGTGGCAGTTTGCCCCCAACTCAAATGTCACTGTGCTCTCCCATTTTACTCAGGAAAACCTCAAACATGCTGTGTGGGTGATACCCGAAAGACGTCAGGATCAAAGTGTACTTAAAGTTGCTAAGAGGAAGCAGATGTTCTCCTTAGCTGGGCAAAAGATGCTCAGAGTTTCCAGTGAAATATAAACTTCTCGAAGGCCCCATGGGATCATGCCTTAAAATGTCCTCCTTTTGTTTATGCCCCGAATATGCAAAAACAGCGGTGAAATATGTTGTTCTGGGAGAGAGGAGGAAAGTTAATGAGCTAGAAACAATAAGGAACTCTATACTTGGAAAAAATTGCAACAGATATTATCTTTAAAAAAAAAACAAGGACAAGATTAGAATAGTTATTTCCCTGAATTCTGATTTTTGTATATATCTTTAAATATCTATCTCTGAATTATCCTGGTGGTTGGCTGGATTAACAATTAGATTTCTTTTAGTCTCTCTGTTCTCATGCTTCTCCAAGTAGAAATAAATTGATTTTTTTTCTTATCCCCTGCAGATTGTACTTTTTTCACTATAGCTAGTAACCAAGAAATAGTTGCAAGGGAAAGAGTAATTGGTGGCTTTTAAACTTAAGTGAAATCAAGTATAAAACTAATGCTTTCAAGAGTGATTTGAATGCAGACAATTATAATTTTCAGGCAGAAAAAATGGAGGGATTTGTATTTCTCCCTAATCAGCATGGCATCAAGTAGCTCACCCTGTAGAGAAAAGCTTAACAAATATAATTTTTTTTGTTTCTTTGTTTTTATTAAATACAAACTTGAGAAGAAAGCAAGTCCAGGGAAACTCAAGGGATCCTACAAGATTCAAGACTGGCCTAAAGGTGAAAAGGGAAGTGGGGAAACAACTGGAATGTTGATGGTTCCTGATTTACTGTAGAACAATTTATATATTTAACAGTTAAGGCCACAGTCTTGAGTGGGTAAACTTTTTTTTTCCTGTTTACCCTTCCTGGATAAACTAATGAAGAATTAATTGGAAATACAACTATAATGACTATGACTATTTACAAGCACAGCCAATGAACTTTGTTTTTCATACATTTTGTTGAAGTTTATTTAGGAACAGACCTGGGTGTCATCACTGGGCACTGAGGCAGATGTGAGGAGGTCTAGAGAAGGGGGACAGAGCTCCTCTGGGAAGCAATAGGACATTTATCTGAAAGACAGTGAGGAGGCTGGCTGGTCTTCCAGGTGTGGGAGGAAAGTTTATTTAGAATTTGCAGAATATAAACTATATCTAAGTAACACAAAGTCATCTCAAGTTTTAAGTAGCTCATCCTAAAAAAACACATCTTAACCACATTCTCATGTCCAGACTAGGCATAGAGAGAAAGTGCATAGTAAAGATGCTTTGCATGGACAAATGCCTGCCTTCTACCTATTTAGGCATAGAACAGAATTAAAGGCTCACCTTTGAAGTTGTAGTGGTGGTGTGGGTTTGTGTTTCCCTCTCATCTCAAGGAGTTGGATGGATTATTCCACATTGTCAAGGAAAATGTCATAGAGCCAAGGAATGTTAGAGCCAGAAGATGTTGCATTCTTTTCTATTTTTGTAGATAAAGAAATTGAGATCCAAAGAAGAGAGTTCCTTCCCCTGACACCATTTTTGTTGTTCTTATTTTAAACAAATGTTTTTATGGAGCCTTTCAAAGTTTACAGAGTGATTCTACTTTTATTGCTTTCATTTGATCCCTGCAACCTACACTGCAAACATTAGTATGTAATAAATTCATTGTATGTATGAAAGTTGGGGTTTAGGGAGATGAAGTAAACATCATCCTTTCCTTCTCCCTCTTTGTGTCCACAAGTGACTCAATCACTTAGCCCAGTGGAGGCTCTTAAATATCACTTAAATCTTTTCATGTTCAGATATTTCCACCACCCCTGTGATAGACAAAACTGCCTTGCATTTGTCTCTTGATCACAGCAACAAATCATTAGTAACCTACTTACCACTTACTGCCAGTTTGACCGTGACCTCAATCCTATCTCCAAATATACTAAGACAAAGATATGACTACATTAATGCTCAGTTTTAAACCTTAATAAATTCCAGAGTGCACGTCATCTGTGTGTAGAGTAAAAGGCTCCTTTAGGTCATCTGCCTATGGATTTAACCTCAGCTCTCTCCTCCTCTGCCCAACCCCTAGGCTGTTTTCCATTTTACAGTTCTCAGTAGGTTGACTCATAATGGGAGAGCAACTCATAAAAGCAATGGGGAACATCTTTTTCAACTTGAAGACTGCTCATTGGTTCTTTTGAATCTCTATTAGCTAGCAGAATGCAAAATATTTGGTAGACATTCAACAGAAGTTTGCAGAATGAATGAATTAAGAAAGACAGGTCCTCAAGTTCCATTCAAAACCAATGTTTCCTTTTCTCATAACTGATGGCAAGGAGTATGACTTACTCTCCCAAAAATTCTTGGTGTATAATGGGGCCAAAATGGAGGTTCCACTTAGAGATTTCTTTTCTCTCCAAACCTCTTCTACAATTAGTTTAAACTTTCTAGATATTGGTTGGCCATCTCTTAAAGATAATAGTTATAGCCCTCAAATAACTTGACTTTTTAGAGTATTTAATGAATATACTATTAATTATTCAAATCCAGTATAAATTGTGAAGCTTGCATGAATAAGTAGTAGAAAGCTTTTTTCCTGAGTTTGACAGCTATTACTTTTCTTTTCAAGCATGAAACATTTTAATGTATATCTGTTGTTATATTGCAGATGAAGGTTCCATTTCACCCATTATCTGAGGTGTGAAAATAAGGAGAACTTTTTCATTAGCCTTCCATCTCGTCATGTTAACATGGACACTTACCTTCGGCCATGATGGCTGAGTTCTAATTTCCAGTGAGCATATTAATGGTGTGTTAATATTTTCAGAAAAGAGTTTTTTCAGGTTCTTAATTGACCTCCAATATGCTTTAAAATAAGAGTAATAAACACATGCAAATGAATGCCTGCTTTATTGAACAGAAAATATTTGGGTTGAATAGGTTTTTAGCTTATACACTGCCCATATCATTTGTTCCATTTTCTTTTTGTATTAACCTTTTTTTTTTTTTGTCAAAAGCATGAAAAATTTACATCTGCAAATTATAACAGTACTTCTTTTCCACTTGATGATCTTATACCTTTGATTTCATTTAACATTTGCTTGGCATTGATATGCCTCTCACAACCACTTTTATTTTCACCCCCAAAATGTTGACCAGCTAGGCAAGGCCTGAATATTCCCTTGCTAGGGAAGAAGGAAAGGAAAGGTACCCTTAGGAGGTTAACTCGGAGGGCATGCCCCAACCAGCCGAGTTGAATGCAGAGCACCATTATAGTCCTGCGCAGCAGTCTGGGCCCTCTGCTTCCTTCGGAGGGTTCCGACTGGAACGATGATGTGAAGGACAGAAGGTGAGAGGTCTGGTATGGAGCCTGCAACTGGTGCAGATGGTGTGTTTTGTGATGTGGCCTGGATTATTACAGCAGAGTTCCTGTGTCAAGAAGTGTGGTTCTGTTTTATTTTCTTTTTTAACATATTTATTTATTTTGAGAGAGAGGGGAAGGGAGGGAGAATGAGAGAAAGAGAAACATCAGTGTGTGGTTGCCTCTCATGCACCCCAAACTGGGGGCCCACAACCCAGGTATGTGCCCTGATTGAGAATCAAACTGGTGACCCTTTGGTTTGCAGGCTGGTACTCAATCCACTGAGCTACACCAGCCAGGGCCGGTTCTGTTTTCCTGATGAGTAACAGCATGACTACTAGTCCCACTCATGTCACACTAGTTCCCAGGCTAATTCTGACAGAACAAAGAAGTATTTTGTTATAGCCACCTGGTCTTGTTGTCTATCTGCCTAAATTTGCATTTCTGAAACCAAATTTACTGCCTTGCTTAAAACCAAGCCATAATCATATGGTATTCTACAGCATGCCATTAGCCCCAGATTTCCACCGGGATCCTAACATATACACCTCCCTAGGATGACTGCTGTTGCTTGGGTCTCTCGTCATTGAGCCCTTCAAACAAATACTGATACCAACAGTCAAATATGAGGTCTTGTCCCTTTGAATCTTCTTATCTACCCTCCAGTACTTGTTGCTGCTTTGGGTCAGTTATCCCAGTCCCTGCTTTTCCTCAATAATTAAAAGTCTGTGCTGACTCCGTCTAGCCTCCCTCCTCCTAAATTCGTGTATATCCATCATGACTCCTGCCCAAATTAGCATAAATTCTAAAGGTCCTAGAATCCTATTCATGTGCTTTGTTCATTCATTTGTAGATGACAAGTATGTTTCAAAGGGATTTGTCTCCAGAGGGCAGAAAATATGTTCTAGAAGTAAGGAACCTCTGGGAGCCTTAGGCAGCAATGAAGGTTCCAGGAACCCATGAGCTTTCTAATCTTTTAATGCAGAAGTTTTTCTCACTTGTGACAGACTTGCTGCTATCAAAAGCCTTGTTGTTATATGTCAGAGCTTTAAACACTCAAGGGTACCAGCAGGAGTAGAATCATAATCCAGGCAGATAAATTGAGCTCGGGACCCTTGGACGTGAGGAAAAGCTAGGGCATAAAGTGTCACAGGCTGTCTGCAAAAAGCCCCCAGCTATAGAGATGTGGAGGTGGTCTGAGAAACAATGACTGATGCCTGTGCATAATGGGCCCTGCAAATGATGCCTGGGTAGGAGGTCACCAGGCAGCTGGATTGTGGCGTGGCATGGCATTGTTCTGAGTAGAACAGTTTCTGAGGTGGGTTCAAGAGGTCCTTTGATTTCGATTCCTGGGAAAGAGGCAAGCACATCGCTGCAGGATGTAACTGACCTGAAAATTTCAGGAGAAAAGTAAAGACCAGTGAATATGCCTTTGATTATTGGAAGGCGCATTAGGATGCATTTTTCATTTTGCTCTTAACTTTGCTATCAAATGATTATACAGATTCTACAGATGGAGTTAAGAGACTTTGGATATTTTTTTTCTGGTTCAGGTTTTCTGAAAATGAATTCCAAGAATTACCAGAATTGCCTGCATTAGTATGCCCTGGGGTGTTTTGAAAAATTCAAATTTCTGTGTCTCACCTGAGACCTACTAAATGGGAATATGAAGAGCACATCTGTGAATCTGTCCTGGTCTTATGTACTGTGAAATTTGAGAATAGATTTTGAAGACCGTTTAGTTTTGTTCCACCAGGGCAAGCTTCTGAAAACCTTAAATATATCACATGTAGAATGGGCTCTGTCCAGAGCAACAAAGAAAACAATGACAGTTTTAAAACATTTTTGGGTGTGGGGAAATATACTTTTGGCTTTCAGGGGTTAGAAGTTGACTGGAGGGTGGGCATGAACAGACAGGTGGGCAGAGTGGGTGACAGAAGGAGGTCCACTGGGAGCACCTTGGGCAAACAGGGAGGCTCAGGAGGTCTTTAGGAATTGGAGAGACAGCCCAACTGGTATTTACCTTTTGGGTCTTATTGTCAGGGCTCGTAAGGGATGAACCTCAAAACAACTTCCCTAAGATTAGACTTATATTTGGCTGTCTCGGGATTATTTGAGGGTTGTATGGAACTACTTCTGTCAGATATTATTGTATATAAATTTCCTCACTGAGGAATTCAAATTCATTAAAATTTGAAGCCTACACAGAGAATGGACCACAGAGCTGGGATGCAGGGCTCTGAAAATGGGGTTGTGGATCCCTTGGATGACAGCGAGTGTCTCAAGTGGCTGAGGACTGATTATCTAGGTGTGCGTGGTACCAAGGCAGACACTAGCTATCAGTAGCAACTTAAACTATTTCATAATACTAAAAGTTTGGTCTTTAGTCACACTAGCACCTTTCAAGTGCTCAATAGCTTGAAATGTATGGTATTCAGATTGGATAGAGCAGATATAAAACCTGTCCATTACTGCAGAGAATTTAATAGGGCAGCATTAATCTAGAAGAACTATCGCTGGTGGGGATGAAGAGCAGAAATGTTTTTATCCACTGAAAGGCACTGGCCAGTGCAGGGTGGGGAGTGTCGAATGGGGAAACCAAGTTAGCCTCCGTGTTGAAAGGATAATGTCTAATCAGTCTGTGAAACTCATGCATGTCTGCAGTGCCATTGTAGTGCCATTCTGTCTGCAGTGTGTGTCTGGGCCAATTTCCAAGGTGGATTCCTGGTTGTCCTGATTCCCCTGAGTATCTGCTTCCTTGTTTAGAGGGGTTGGGTAAGGAAATAAATGAACACAGAGGCCCACCTGGGAACGTGCCCGTCAATATAACACGGGGCTTGCCCTCTTAAGTTACTGATCAGGAAATGAACTTTCATATTTTGGTTAGAAAGCTAAGTCCCACGGCAGGTTCTTATAAATGCTCATCTATCCAAAGAATGCAGATTTGGGAAAGGCAGGAAGGAAGCCCACTGCTTACTTCATTCAACAAACCCCAGCAGAGAATCCAGGTTCTAGGACTGAGTTAGGCTTAGTGAGCCAGACCCACCAGTGCAAGAGAAGACAGTCCCAGGGCAGGTGGAGCAGCCAGAATCCTCCCCCGTGACTGTGAATGTGTGGAAAAAAGAGTGGAAGAAATATAGGAGCATGAGCCAGATGTTTTTAGAAGAAAGAGCTCTCTTTGTGTTTGTGCAGTCTCCTTTCTTCCCAGGACTGCCATGTGAGCACATCTGGAAGGGACTGAGCTAGGGGAGGGCGCAGCACCAGATAGTCAAAGTCTGCCTTTCCCCAGCTCACTGAGGCTTTTTCTTCTCCGGCCAAGCTCATCTGCCAGTCTCATTCTGTATGAATTCTTTCCCAGGAGGCTCTTCACTTCCTGTAGCAATGAGTCTCCTGGCAGCCCCACCTACCAGGCAGCCAGACACAGCTAAATATCAGTAGCAAAACATGCAGCTGGGACAACTGCTAGGGTAAGATTCATTGGCAGCCTGTCCTGTGCCAGGAACTGTCAGGGATGTTATTCACTTGATTTCTCCTAACGAACCTCTGAGAGAGAAATTGTAATCTCTGCTCCACAAAAACTCAAGCTGAGAATCTGAGAAGTGAAATTACTTGAGGTCCCTGAGCTGCACTTGTGAATAGAGAATTGACCCAGGTATATTTGATATATCAAAGCACACTTGCATTTCTGCTAGTAAACTGCACTGTCAGTTGAGCCTCACAGTTCTTGAAATTCAAAGCCTACCTCTTTCCATGGTAGGATTTTATGCTTGCAGGAGGGAGGGGAGGATGGATGGCTAGATATGATGGTTATCTACTATTCTGACCATTTCTGCTAAGGTGTTTTTGGATTAGATTAACATTTTAATCAGTAGAACAAAGCACACTGCTTTCCATATAGTGGTGGGCCTCATAGAATCAATTGAAGGTTAGAATAGAAGAAAAAGACTGGCTTCCCTGAGTAAAAGAAAACTCATCAATGGACTGGCTTCAGATTTCACCTGTAACATTGGCTCTCCTGGGCCTCTAGCCTGCAGATTTGGGCTTGCCAACCTCTATCATGTGAGCCAATTCTTTACAATAAATCTCCTTGTATATAAACCTGTACATCCTACTGAATACAGAGAACCCTTATATATAGGGACGGAGGGAGAGTGGCGCTCTGCCACAGTGAACAGGATTGAGGCTGGGTCTCTTGACTGGTACCTCTACCTTAGTTATAATTATTATTAATACTCCTCAAACTGCTTAAAATTAAATTGATAGACATTTAGAAATTACAATTTAGAAATTAAAAGGAGGAGAAATAATTCTAAACGGGAACCAATAATGAATCTCTTCTGCTCAAGCATCTGTCTATTCCTATATAGAATATTAAGCATTTCATGAGGCTGACCTAGATTTATACAGATAAAATTCACCGTGATCCTACAGGCCAAAGAACAGTCATACTTTGTGTGTATTAAAAGCTCATAGGAATTCAACAGAGGAGAAAGTGAGTGGAGCAGATATAGAGAAAATCATCCAATCTTCACATGGGTCAGTAGAGCATCAAATGGGAACCAGGCCTTTGGTGAGAGCCGTAGGCCAAGCTCTCACAGTGACTCCTTTCCTAGTAGTTTGCTTCTGCTTATGACACTGTATGGGGTCAATGTACTGGGTCGCTGACATCTTTGGGTCTCTTTGTAAGTTATCTGTCAAGTGTGCTACAATCATCTGCTGTTGGCCATTCTGCACGCTCCAATGCCCAGGTGCATCTCTTGGAAAATATTGGGAGAAACCCTAGAGTTTGTACTCTCATAATATCTAAACAGTTGATGTGAGCTGATGAGAACTGTAGCAGAGGAAGAGATTGGTACTAGAAATTGATAGGTTTATGTGAGCTTTGGGATGTGGTTTGTAAGCTTTGGAAACTCAAATTCTAAGCATTCTTCAATAATGAAAGCCAATGAACTTGACACCTCAAAGCATTCTGAGAAATTTTTAATGTCATTTTTTCTTCCTAAATCTTAAAGTTTCAAGTTAGTGCAGGAGTTTAGTCACCAGTCTCATAGTATGTGCATGTTGAATTCTGTCCTACTGGCTCTTATGTTTCCTTTATTTTGTGAAAGTTTGTTTTTCCAGGTCACTCTTGTTATCCCAGCTATTCTCTAGTCATTTGGATCCATAGCTTAAACTTAGGTAGAGGACTCAAATGCCCCCTACAAGCAGTGGCTCAGTTAAATTAATTCCATTAATCATTTCTAGTTAACCAGTGAGGATTTAACAATAACAACATAGATGGAGGCTTTTAACATTTCTGAAGAGGAAAAAAAAGGAAATACTCACTTTAAGTTATGAAGGGAAGAGATAATTGCAGATTTCCTTGTTTGACTCAGTACCTTCCCTACCCTCCCCACAAAATTTAGTTATAATTGGTACTGACGATCTGTGTTTGAAAAATTTAAATGAATTCTTGTCAAACTAGAATGCATTTTCAGATACAGTGGACTAGTATATACTTTTAGAACAGAATTCTTATATTAAATCAGAAGAGCTTATATAAAGATCTAGATTGTATATATAACTGTGAGACATCTTTCATCCAAGCTTCTTCATCAAGCCCCACACTAAATCCATCAACAAGCCCTGTTGCTTCTATTCTCAAGTCTACTGACCTATTTCTATTTCCACTACAACAACTTAGTCCAGTTACAGTCATCTTTCCAACTATGCAATAGCCCCCTGACATGTGGCTTGGCTTCCATTCTGCCCGTCCTCGATCAATTGTCTGCATGATAGCATGAGTGATTGTTCACGGACGTGGATTGGATTACCTTCCAATCTCCTTTCAAAGCCCCAGCCTATGTAACCCCTTTTCTGGCCCTTCCCCTCCTTTCCCTTCAGGCCTTTAAATGTGATTCCTGCTACCAAAATGCACCCAACAAATCATGCATTCTTCTCTTTCTCTCTGGGCGACGGGTGAGCTCCTTCTTATCTTTCAGATCTTAGCCAATTTGTGATCTCTTTGGAGAAGCCTTCCCTGATTATTCAGTCTAAAATAGGCCCCCAGCTATTCTCTATTACACACCATGTTTATCGCATTGATGATACTCGGTACACTTCACACTTATTCCATGAAATTGTCTGTGCATTTGTCTGCGCATGTGTACTCTGAGTTCCTCGGCTGTGGGACCATGCTGCCTAGGTGCCCGGAACATAGTTGGTTCCCAACCATGGGCACCATATTATTGAATGAAAAGTTTGTAACACAGATAAATGAGGAGAAGCAGTTAATTGTTTCAAATAGAGAACTTACCAGAGGTTTTCTTTAAGTGATGACCATACTTGGGGTCATTTACAGTACTTGATTCAAATAAATATAATTTATGTTAAAAATTTTAAGTCTGATAAAGGTGAAATGTGCCTGAAACTATTTTGTATTGAGTTGCATTCTGACTTCTTTGTTGCAAATATGTGTGTACTTATTATACTTTTCCTGATTTGAAAAGGAAAAGATACACTTGTATGTATCTATTATCTACCTACCTACCTACCTACTAACCTATCAAACTATATCTTATTTACACACAGAAATACATTCATTTATGGTATGCAGATATTTATGAAAGTTTCTTGAGCGCTAAAAATTTCTAAATGAAATTAAATTTCTTATAATTTATACTGTTTTATAGATACTTTATCTTAATTTCTGATCGATTTCTATTGTGTGACTTCTACTTCCTATCCTTTATCCCAATCTAGTCTATAAATATATATTCATAAGTAAATGCACTAAAGGAAATGCTACTTAAAACGACACAGAGAATTATTTTACAAGTAATTAGGTATTAGGCAATGAGGGCAGTTTTCACCTCCTGCATCTGTCGATGTTTGTTTGCACCAGCTTGGGTTTTCTGCGGGCGATGCACATGAAAAATGCAGGTTGAGATGGAATAATGAATAAAATGATTTTGAAGGTTATGTTTTCTGTTACTTAGACTTAAAAAAAAAACAAAACCCAAACTCTTATGTATGCTTAAATCACCCAAGCTCTTATGTATGCTTAAATCCTCAGTTTAGGGATTTGTTTGAAGTCTAATTCCCAACCCAGTCTCTGGGTGCTCTGGCTTCTGTCGTGGGTGCTGAACCGGCACAGTGTCTGTATATATTACGAATGCTTTCCTGGGGTTCTGAACCAAAAGCCTCATGGATTTAGAGATAGATTAATGCTGGCATCTGGTATTACAGATGGAACACCGAAGAACTTTATTTCAAATAAACACAATGCATGTATTTCATTTATTTTCTTTTCTGTGGTTCACGAAGGTGAAAAGGAAAAAAAATATTTTGCAACTTCTGTATAAATTAAATTGCAGAAATTATATGGTCAAGATTTTAAGTGTTTAGGTTCAAACATTTGCATTAATAGAGTTCTCATATTCAACTAAACTAATTTTAATTCTTTTGGCTAAAATGTTTCAATATTTTTCCCCCCAAAATCTTTTACTCAGCAGATAGAGTATCAGTTAATTGTGTTTCTTCACAGGTTTGGCTGAACTATTCAAATGAGCTGTAGGCCTACTTATTTTATTAGCCTAAGTATTCAAATCTGATTAATATTTGGACAGTATTAAGTTAGCAGTGAGAAAAAGAAGTTTGGAAAATTAGCCCTGTCACATTTCAGGAAGCAGTTTAAAAATGTGAAGTAGAATAATCTCCAAGCTGTCTTCACAGAGCAACTAGAGAATTAGCTGAATTTAAAATATACCACAAGTCAATTAGGAAAGAACTGTTGAAATACATGCGTATGTTATGGTTTTGTGGAAAAAATGTAGCCACAAATCAAGAGGTGGGGATTGAGATGCTGCCTGCACCATGATTACTAGCTGTTTAACCTGGGGAGAGTTGTACAACTTCTCTGAGTTTCCATTTCTCAATTGTAAAAGCATGATTACATGCTGACCTCACAGACTCATTACAATGAAATGAAGTATTTATGTGTTGGTGCCTAACAAAATGCACTGCAAGATGGAAAGGAGGGAATGAGACGGAAAGTCAAGGAATGGAGAAGTGGAGTCAGGGAGACTGTTTCACTCAGAGGGCAGAGCTTGGTCGGCCATCGAGGTCCTTCCCTCTTCCCCACCACCTCAAGGTCCCCTCAAATGCTTTTCAACTCCAGGCCGCTCCAGCTCATTTTGTTTCTCCCAGGCCCTTTTCCCTTTCAGTGACTCATGCTTTTTTCCTGCTGCCTTTTCTAATATAAAGCCAGTGGGTCTTGCCATTGATCTAGTTCTCAGGTGTGTTCATAGCCTGATCTGCACAGCAAAGGGCCTGAGCCATGAGGACGCACAGAAGGTCCCAGTGGCTTTCAGGGCAAGTGGACACTGGAAATCCCCTGTGGACAAAGCTTGCTTCCTTACTTTCTTTGTCTTCCTGCTTTTTAAAAAAAATCCAGACCAGAACAATACGACCTACTTCGCTCTTCACAGGCTGATGGCTTTTCAGTAAGTGGGTAATTGAGAAGGTTGAGACTAGTGCCAACCAAGAGAAACGCAATGAGAGCCACACATGAAAACTATATGCGTAATTTAAAATTTTCCAGTGACCATATGAAAATAAAAAGTAAAAAGGGACAAGTAAAATGAAGTTTAATAATGTGTTGTATTCAACCCAGTATACCCAAAATATTTATCATTTTATTATATAATCCATATTATAATTGAGATATTTTACCTTTTTTTTTTTTTTTGCACATTTTGGTTTGAGACAAATTCTCAGATCTGTAGGAGAATTTTAGGAATTAGCTAAATCATTGATTTCAAACTCTTCATATCAGGAAAGTAGAACTCAGAGTCTAGAAGAATTGAAATATTCCTCAAGGAGTAAAACATCAAATTCCTGACAGGATTACATGACCTGGCTGTGGGGTGGGGGTCTAATGCCCTGGCTGCATTAATACTGTGAGAAAATAATCTGAATTTTATGGAAAAAGAAACCTGGAAGGCTGTGTAGTAATGAAAAAAAAAAGAACGTAAAAATCTTTTAGTATTTCATTTTCAAATTAAGTTTAACAACTCTTGCAGTGCATAGCACTGTGCCTGACCCATAAAATCTTCCCAAAAGATTGGCTAAATCAATTTAAGTATGTGATAAATAGAACAGAACATTAAACTAAAAGAAATATTGAAGACCATTTAGTATAAACCTCCATAAGGTAATGATGGTAAAGTTCCCAATAACTCAACAAATACTAGTGCCTTCCCCTTCTTTTTAATATTTCCGATGAAAGAAGAAGTAACTTGCCCAAGGTCACACAGCTACTAATTTGTAGAATCCAAGTCTTTGTATACTTGCCTAGTGATTTTTTAAAAACATGATTTTAACTTTTCTGATTAGACACAATTGAATCTACAGCCAAGCCATATCTTTGTGGATGGGGGGGGGGGTTTGAAATCTTGAGAACTGACATGTAAATTTGAAATTTGGGAAAGTATTTACTAAGACTGAGGGAATTATCTATTTCTTGAGTGTGCTGTTAAAGAGCTGCGGGTACTCAATTATTTTGGATTTGCTTTAGTGCGCTGGTATTTTTAGAACTTTCCCATAAACACTTCCCTTGAGGAATATAAAGCACTTGGCATTCTGAGGCACCTTGGGATGTCTTCAGCAAACGCAGTTGACAACTCGACAAGACATCTGGGAGTGTGTGTCTGAGAGAGCCCAGGTGCTTATTCAAGATTTTCTTGCTTTTTAACTCTTTATTTGACTAGTTCTTCCCCTCTTTCTTGAGACTAAACCCCTTCCTACCACGGAAGGAGGACCATTGTCAGGATGGAACTATTTCTGTTCAAACACACTGCCGGGTCCCACACTGCCAGTTGTTCGGTGCTGACCCCCAGTTCCAGATGTCTAAGAGTGTCTTTGTAGAAGTGAGGACTATGGAGCGAGTGGCATACCTGCTGAGAAATTTGATGAAGTCAAGACAGCCTGTAACTTGGTCTTGTGCAGTGATGTTGCCCTGAGAAGTGAGGTGGAAGAAAATATCCCCAGGATAAAAAAAGAACAGGATGAAAAACCCTGGTTAAAAAACGAGATATGGATTTTTCCTTCCGAGACAGATTGTTAAATAGGCTTTACTTGTTCAGTGGGGTCTGATAATGCAAGTTGACAGGATATTAAGGTTATTTCAGGTTCTCTTGTCTCCCAGGGTCATATAAGCCTTCTGTTATGCATGTTAATCCATCTCAGCATTCCTGCCAGAAGCTGCCTAAGTAGGGCAATGGGTTTAGTATGCACCCTCCTCCTCTACAGTTTAGTTGGGAGGCAAAACCTACCAATTAGCAGAATATGCATTGAAAGTCAAGTGATGCTTCTTTATTCTAAGATATAGCCCCCAAATTTGTGATTAACAAATGATGAATCCAACTGCCATTTCCTCACAAGTGCAAACTCAGAAGAAAAAAGCAATACCTCCCCCCTTTCTCTGCTCCATTTTTTGGTGTGTGCATACACATGTGTGGCTCTGTGTGTGTGTGTGTGTGTGTGTATATATATATATATATATATAGTTGATATATATATATATATAGTTATATATATATATATATAACAACACGGTGAATTTAGCATCATAGAGTGCAAATGCTGGTTGGCTCCTTGCCAAGCCCTGTTTATATTCTATCTCTTCCCACTTCAGGCATACAGCTTGCTTGTCTGCAAACTCCACACCAACTATCTAATTAGCTATGGGAAGGGAACAACATCACAAAGAAAACACTGGAGATGTAATTGAATTTTGGTGAAGAGGAGATTACAGAGGTGTGATTCTGGAACCAATTTATTAGAAATGGTGGGATGTCCCCTGGATCATTCCTTGAAGGAGACTTTTCTTGTGGGTATAAAATAACTAGAACAACCCATTCTCATGGTGCTTATTTCAATTTCAGGCTGGTTGTGTTTTGTACAAGTGATGACAACAGTGGCAAAGGCAAGGACACCAGAATCCAACAGACTGGGTTAGAATCCCAGCCTTCCCATTTACTAAATGAGTGACCACAAGGAAGGTACTCAACCTCGCCAAGCCCCAATTTCCTCATGGTGTAGAATGGGAATACTTGTACCTATATCTTAGAATACTTATAAAGATTAAATGAGATAGGGCACAGTGTTTGGTTCTGTAATTTGTGGTTTATTAATGGTCACTATGGTAACAAAGAAGATAACAAAAAGTCAAAATTAGTTCTAGTGGATCACTGCCACTTTTGTCTGCTTCTTGAGGATTGGTGACATACCACAGCAAGAATTTTTTGTGTTCGAATCTAAGTGGTCAGTACAGAAGAAAAAAATCTCTACTCAATTTATCTTTGAGCAAAACTATAAAAGCTAGTTCCATTCTCTTCTATTTTGATAAAAGCAAAATATATTCACCCTAAGTGGCTATCAGGGGGCCAATCTCTGTACAGCCTATTCTATATAATAGGTTCTCAAAACTCATTCACTCTGTAATGGCTTAATATTTTCTGTACAGTGACTAGTGGTGGTATAGGCTCCTAATAAACCATTATATCAACTCTTGAAGCTCCAAATCTTTGAAGCAGATGTTTTCCTAACATCCTGTAAATACTCCAATCATCTCAAACTGCTGGGATTTCACCTTTGTACTGTTTTTAGAAATGTGCCCATTGAGTAATGGGCCTGTCTAATCTGTTTGACATTTATTGGTACTCAAAGTGTAGCAAGGTTGGGAGATGTAGCAGAGCACATTCTAAATAAATCAGCGGAAGAAAGCAAGCTGAATCGCAGGGGGAAATTACAGTGTCCACATCATTTATACACTGGTGATTACCATTTCACCTGGGCCCAACTGATGTCACGTGAGAGTCGCTGAAGCCTCAGGATTCATTTATCAATCTGACTAAACCTGCTCATCCCTGGTTCCACACTGAAATCAACCACCGTGGTAGAGACTTACATATTCTAGGACAGGAAAACTAATTAGTGACGAGAAAGAACATGTGGAGAAGAAAATGAACTGGATTTGTAGGATTCTGGTACCATATCTGTTATTAGCCACTGTGTGACCTTAGCGGAGGTGCTTTATACTCTGTGCCTCAGTATCCTTAATAGGACAATGTACATGTATGTCCGTGTACATGGGTGTGCGCTTTTAGAAGTGTGTGTGTGTATGTGATTGGTTGGTTGTGATTTTCATAGTTTTGAAAGGATCAGAATTTCTATTTCAAATGACATCTGATTCAGAACTCAATATAGAAAAGTAATAAAAGTGAATTTATATGTTTAAGGAAAAGGACCCAAGACTTCCACTAAAATCCTGTAGCAGCTCTTAATAGACTTACACAGATACCTAGAGTTCTCTGAGCTCTGTTTGATTACGTGATTTGTAGGGTTTCACAGATTCTGGTTTTATTATTTGAGTCTAGAAAATTACCCACCAAAGATAAAACATTGAATATATGCAAAAATTATTAATATATTCATCTAATTAATTTGAAAGTTATGCAAATAACTTATCGAATAATTTATTAAAGTAGTTTGGTTTCAAGTCTCATGAGTTAGTCGATTAAAGTCCTGTTGTTTTTACTCATTTGAAGTCTGAATTAATAAAAATTGCTCTTGTGTTTTGCTTCTACCCCTTTATTATCCTTGTAACAAGTGGCCAAACTGTGTTGCTCATTTTGTACTATAAGCCCCTTAGAGTACTTCCTGTTAGGATGGAGAAAGTCCCAAGAGATCATTGCTTTCATCCTAATGATGGGAATAAGTTGGAACATCTACAAAACCATAGATTTGTTTTTAACTCATCAGGGATTGGAGGCATTCAAAGAAACCTAAATGAATCAAATTCTAGGAAAGGCAAGTTCTTCTTAGTAAGTAAAGAGAGACATAGAGATGCCTTCATTCTGGTGGAGGAGCAGGAGAAGGAATGAATCCAACATAGATTGGTCATCTCCTTGATGGCTAAGGCATGGTTCTTTTCAATGTTTTAATCTAGCATATAGCATGGGGCATATGATGTTTGGAAGGTTTCCTAGGAGATTTTAATATGCAACTAGGTGTTTTCAATATGCCTGCATGTTGACTATAATGCCAATTGAAGAAGAGACTGTCCATTTCAAACTAGCAAT
Source organism: Artibeus jamaicensis (assembly GCF_021234435.1). NCBI lineage: Eukaryota > Metazoa > Chordata > Mammalia > Chiroptera > Phyllostomidae > Artibeus > Artibeus jamaicensis. Next base: position 11,566,332 of record NW_026522046.1, on the reverse strand, counting down.
ACAAATATTATTTTTCATTTAGTAATTATTCACACAAGACTTGCTTGTAATCAGCACTGAACAGGTGACTGATAGATACAGAATAAATATAAGGCATGGCCACTGTCCTCGAAATGCTCACCAGTTGTTGGGGAAACAAGCCAAACATATGTAAAACAATTGAGCAAAAACACAAGCTGTGGATAATTAGCTCCTGAATGGAGTGAACGAACTATAGATGTGTTCTACAAAAATTCAGTAAAGCAGAAAATCAGTGCGGGCTGGAATAGTCAGGCAGGCTCTCAGTAGAATTCATATTTTTTTAAAAGTAAATATTCTGCAAGTGCTAAGAGAATTCTTACTGGCTGGAACTTTTTATTCCTCATTTTAAGATGGATCAATGGAAAACTTGAGAGGTAGTTTACATAGTACACTCAGGGTTAATTTTCTAAAAAGTGTTTCAGTAGCCTACTTGTCTTTTTAATGTTTGGAAATTCTGTTGTTAGCAATTATAACTTTTTATCTCCTAAAAATGCCTATCTGATACTATATTTATTATTTTATTAGAGATAAAAAAGGGGAGAGTGACATACAAAATAAATTTTTAAGTGTTTTATTTTTTTGAAAACCTAAGAAAGTATTGCCATAAACACCTCTCCTTATTTTCAACATGTGTCTTTATTAAGGGGAAATATTTAGTCTACATTTTCTTGACTTATTTTACCTATGTAGTGGTTTGTGAAAAGCTCTTCAATTTTTGAGACATGTAGCTTTTCAATCAACTTTCAAAGGTTGCCTGTTTATCTATCTATCTATCTATCTATCTATCTATCTATCTATCTATCTATCTATCTATCTATCTATCTATCTAAGAAGCAAGAAATCATCTTGCGTGGGGTAGGAACAGTTAGAGACCCAGTAGGTCTCCAGATCAGAAATGTGGCCAGAGCCCTCCTCCTCCCCGCATTTCGACCTCCCTCCCTAAATGCCATTGGTAAGGCTTGCATACGGCCCCTGCCTTCTCTGACAGTGGCAGAGGGAAGCCTTTTAAAAATAGAAGCAGAGGTGCAGCACATCCTGTCCAAGGAGAAGCAGCGTCTGTGCTTAGAGCCTAATGCCCCAGGCAGCTGCCTGAGCTGCTTGTCCCCAAGTTTCCTTTGGATGGAAGTAAACAAATGCGAGCATCCAAGGGAGTACATTTGAATCTGACCTCTAAGGCCATCTATTTTAAGCAAATTGTAATTTTGCAAAAGGCATGGGCTTATTCCAAATGTTTATTTAGTGTTGAATGGTTTCCAGTTGGCTGGCTGGTCCACTTTTTTGATGGTGTTGAAAACGTTAAGAAAGACACCAATAATAGATGCTGAATCTGCACTCATCTCTTTGTTTAGAGATTCATTTTGTTGGATGCCAGGACAAGTATTCACGTTAGCCAGAGATGGGCAAATGAGTCTGGTTCTATGGCTGTTTTTGTGGCTACCACTACTGCCCCCAGCCCTCAGACCCGGACATTAACCTTGTTTAGTAAAGGGCTTCCCTGTGGCTTTCCGAGTGCCCGCCGACACAGTTCTCCTTCAGAGAACACCTGCTGCCTGGGCTAAGCTTCCTGCACGCGTCTCCTTTTGCCCTCACGGTGACCGTAAGAAGCAGGTATCATTACCCTCGTCTTAAAGATGAGGAAACTACAGTCCAGAGACCTCCGATTATAAGTCTGAAGTGAGGATTCAGCCCAAAGTCTGATTCCAGAAGTTACTAGCATTTCATTTTAGGAACTTTGCATATTAAATAGATTTCCCCCTTTCTCATGTGTATTTTTTATGCTACAGCAATCCTTTTTCTTTCTCTCTGTCCCTGCCTGATACAAATTTTGGCTCCAGGATGTCAAAATGAATGCTTGGGGATGAATCTTTTCTTCTTTTATAAGTGGTACCAATGTATCACCCAAGTGCAAAAAAAAAAAAAAAGCCCTTCAAGGGGGGTCATCCATGTGGTCACACTTTCCTCCCCATATTTAGAAAAAAACTGAAAAAAAAAACAACTGGTCTTGCGTATCATTGAGCCTCAGCTCACTCGTCTTTGTGCTGCAAATGTCAATTTTCTCCTTGGAGAGACTTCTCTGAACAGGACCTTGGGTTAAAAAAAGCCATGGGTTAGATTAATGGCACAGTTGGCTACTGAAATTGGTCCTGGTGTGGAGAAGAGAGAGTTATTCAGCCTTGTTCTCTCACCCACTTTTGGGTCTATGTCACTGAGGGAGATGAATAGTCGCCTCCAAGAGAGCTCCAGGGACTCGCTGTCCCTAACACCCAGAGTCACCCCTAAATAGCAAACCATTGTAAAGGAAAACTCCAAGTGTTCCTGTACTTACAAGTCACATCCTTCTCTGCGTAATCATTCTGGAATTGCTTTCACAGCCACAAAGTTCTGCCTCAGTGCAAACATTTCCCTCTAAGCAGCACTTTTAGGGACTTAAGGAAGTGCTGAAGGTAGGGAGAAGTTTGAGATCTAGATTCTAATTAACTTTTTCTCTAATTAACTGTGTCATCATTGTGCTGTGAATGCGACCAAAACTCTCCAAGATAAAGGGAGGCACTGAGGGTGGCAGCAGCCTCATTCGAGAAGCTGAGGGGATTCTTCCCCTCCCCGGAGTTTAATGCAAAAATCACCCTAAAAGTATGGGTGGCTCGAGAAGGAAGGAGAGAAGTAGTGATTTTTTTTTTCATACACAAACTGGATGTTATCTTTCTTCACAGAACCAAATAAATGTTTCATATATTAGTGAAAATATTTTGTCAATATCCCCATGGCATCCGTGCCCTTTTCTTCTATGATATTTAATGATTCGCCATGGGATAGATGATGATTAAATTTTCCAGTGCTGCCAGTCAACTCCCCCTGTTTCTCCTCTCCTCCATGCTGCTCTGTGCAGGAGACTTGTTTCTCTGATAGCTCTGGAATATATTTTCTTGGTTCTAGGCTATTATTGATGATTTCTATATTATCTAGGAATGCGAAGTTCTTTCCTCTTTACCTGATGAAATCTTTCCTCTCCTTTGAGGAATATTTCAAATGTCACCTCCTCTAATAAGATGCTTCATATAAAATACTCCTCCAATAAATAATTATTGATGAATTTGGGGAGGGGTTATTCTTGCCATAGTTAGTGCTTTTTTACTTTTCCAAAATAGATGGACTTTCCACTTAATTTCAGTCCTTCTTACTCTCATTCCAACTCTTCCCCTTATTCATGGCTTATACCACTCAAGTGTGATCTTTCCAGTTAAGGGGTCTCTCTATACTTTCACAATCTTTCTAATTGACTATTTGACTCGGTTTTCTCCACTCTAGGAAGACTGAATTTTTGAGATCTCAATGCCTTTGCCTTTGAAATTGTCTTCCTGGCACATTTGTAACTGTTCTTCTCTCTCTTCCCAGAGTTTCAGCGCCAGCACCTAGCACAGTTGTTTTCACTATGTGCTTTAACATTTTAAACAACATCTGTTGTTTAACATTTCTCCCCTTCCTTTCCTTCTGCAACATTCATTTTCAAATGCTGTTTCTCTTCCCCAAAGTTACTTTTCTTCCCAACTGTCAATCATGTTTGCAACGGTACCTTAGTTGAGTGTACTTCTGAAACATTGTCTTTCTTCCTCTCTCACACACAGCCATGCCCTTCAAACAGCTAGACGGTTAATGTTCCTACCCCCTGGCTTTACCTTCTAAACATCTCTGCTGCCTCTTGTGAATACACAGCCTGCCCACTCCTGAAGGGCTCATACTAATGGAGTTACAAGTGACACCCACAGAGGAACCACACAAAAGCTCAGAGCCTGGGGCAAAACATGAGTTCAGCTGGGTCTCAGTTCCACTGCCATGCAGCTGCTCCTCTTCATCCGTGAGCCCTTGGGTATAGCCTGCCAAGACCACAGCCCACCCAGGCTCTTAGCCACTTGATAAGATCATTTTTAATCCTCAGTTGTCCTTTTGTTTCCCGAGGCCTGTGTGAGATGCTGCTCACTGGTGGCTCGTTTGCCGTGACCAAGGGGCCTTGAGATCTTCCTGCCTCGCCTTGCATCTGAGCTGCCACTGCTCCTCCTCATACTGCTTGTCTGGGCTACAGACTCTCTCTACCTGGGCCGTCTTCCCCTGTATAAGAATACCATTTGCTCTGGCCTTTTCTACCCACTTAGTCCTTCAGGCTCTGCCTGACTCCCCAGGCCTCTGGCTTCCACTGCCAGTACTGAGCCTCATCCAAGGTCAATTTAATGACTACATACTGAACATTTATTGTATGTAAAGCATTTTATAACTTGTGTCAGGAGTATAAAAATGAGTAATATATAGTATTTCCCTCTTATCCATGGGAAATATATTCCAAGATCCCCAGCACATGCCTGAAACTGCAGATAGTATCAAACCCTACGTATACTATGTTTTTTTCCATACATATATACATACACACCCTTTCACTTAAAGGAAGCACTTTACAGTTTCCCTTTGGCGTGCTGGTACTGCCTGCATCATTACTTTTGTGTTTTGGAGCCATTATGTAGTAAAATTAGGGTCACTTGAACACAAGCACTATGACACTTTCACGGTAGATCTGAAAACTGAGGTGGCTACCAAGTGACCAATGGGCAGTCAGTGTGTACAGCAGGGACTCTGTTCTGGGTGAGAAGAGCCAGGAAGAGTGGCATGGAAGGAAATTTCATCGTGCTGCTCAGAATGGTGTCCAACTTAGACCTAGGAATTATTTCTTTCTGGAGCTTTTCATTCAGTGTTTTTAGACCAAGGTTGACCATGGGTCAATGAAACTGTAAGCAAAGCCAGGAATAATGGGGGATGATGCTAAGTACTTTCTTTCAAGGAGCCTACAGTCTATTGGAGGGATTGCCAGGCCAATTAATTTGTGAAAGGTGAAATGTGATGGGTTCCTTAAGTGAGATTCAGGAAAGGGAAAGACAAAGTCCGGTGTGTGTGTGTGTGTGCGTGTGTGTGCGCATGCATGCATGCTGAGGACAGGGCGGTGATCAGGACAGTTTGCTTGGCCGACGTGGTGCACTGGACTGATCTGAAGGCGGAGAGAGTCATAACCATGGGGGTACATGTTTGAGAAAGTGTGAAGTTAAGTTTGGTCAGACTTGCTTGCAATGTTTCTCAACAGGGTTTTGTGGCAATGTGGTGCTTGAGGTGTTAAATGTTCTACTTAGTAAATGCCATTGTGACCTCCAGTCACGTAGGCAAACAAGCGCAACTCTTGACAGAATTTCCAGATGTCCAGGAGACATAACCATCCTGCTCGCAAACTACTGAACCATGGGTGTCATGAGAATACCCAGAAATGTCTGCTGATCTGAGGAGTTTATGCCTAAGTAGAATTCAGTGAGGAGCCACTGAAAGTCTTTGAGTATGGAATGACCGAATCTAAGATACTCTAAGATACTCTGGAATGATGCAGGCAATTCCAGAGTAAAGGAATTAGTATATTACTCTGGCAGTGAAATAGCGGACAGCAAGCAGGAGACCGTATTCAAGGGAAAAAGTTAGGAGGTTGTTGCAATAATCCAAATAAGGGATGATGACAAATTATGCTGGATACAGCTAGAGATCTTCTTCAGAGACTAAGGCAACTAATCGGATGTGGGGTTCAGGGGAGCACTGAGTTAATAGCGATCCCCAGGTTTTAAACATGATGACTAGGAGCACAGCGGAGCCACATGCAGAAATAAGGAGGTCAGAGAGAGGACATGGTTTCTGGGAGAGAAGGTGAGTTCAATTTGGAACATGCTGTGTTTGTGCAGCCCAAGGGGATGTGAATAACTGGAGCCAGGCCGCCAAGCACCAGACGCTACTTAATGAATACAAATGATGCTCCTCAAATGGATACTTTTTAAAGATTTTTAAAACAAATTGTTTCTTGAATAAGCCTGTCACACACAGCTACCCACTGGTCATTTTGCCTCAGCCACTCTCATCTTTTGTCTATTTTTCTTTTCTTTCTTTTACTCCCCTCTCTCCCCAGTCCTCCCTCCCTCCCTTCCTGCCTCTTTCCCTCCCTCCCTCCCCCTCCCTTCCTCCTTTCCTCCCTTTCTCCCTTCCTTCCTTCCTGAACATAAGTAAAATTCATCTCAGTTCAGGTCACAATGCTCCCCAAATAAAAATTAACATCTTGAATTAGTGAAAAACCTGCTTTTGAAATAAAATATTAGGTAATGGATGGATCAGGAATGAACTAAAAAAAAAAAAAAGCAAGCTTCTCTATTGCTTCCAGCCTTATTCCCCAGTGTCTCTCACTGAAGGGAGGTCATGGGCAACAAGGCCCAGACACATTGGGTCCAGAATCGCTAAAGTAAGTTTTCTCCTTCAGCAGAGTCCCCAAGGACGCTGAATCCAGCTGAGCTGATCGGGGTTTCATATTCTTCCCTGAAGTAAATTAAATCACAAGCACATCTCATCACCAAGGCCCCTACAAAAGCCTGCTATACCATTTTGGCAAGCAATGCTTGAAAGGGAGCTTTTAGAAACGCTAAAAGCCTGCTGCCTCTAGCCATCTGCGTAGGCTGGTCCAGCTGCGTCCATGCCTGGGCCTGTGCTGGCAGGGGAGGCGGGGCGGGGGGGTGTGGCTCGGGAAGCAGGACTATGGTGGCAAATTTCATCCATGTGTGAGCCGAATGGAGTCCAAATGGACTCCTGTCACAGTTTCTCTCTTTTGCTCAATAAATCGACGTAATTCTTCCCTGACGCGGCCAATGATTCTGTTGGATATTTGTGCAGAGAGAGCCGCTTTCTAATCTTTTTTTCTCTCCCAATTTTGAAAGTGCTTTAAATGTGAGAGCAAGTTGATACAAATAGGAGAGTGTTGGGAAGGTACAGTAAGGCAGCCTTCTGTGGCTTTGCGAGCAGATACAAATGCTGACTTAATTAGAAAATCAATCTTGCTGTCCAGCTGATTGATTGCCGTCCTCCGCTGGAGGTGGGGAGAGAGTTGAGTCATGACGAGATCATTTTTTCCTACTACTAAAAAAGGCCTAATGTACGTTTCTGTGCAAATCAGCGTGAAGAACTTGTTAAAAACATGCCACCTTTTCCCCCTTGTTAATTGAATCTTTGGTGGAGGGGAGGAGGAATAATGGGTAGTTTGTGTTTGTGGAACTCTTACTATTTTTTCCCCTTAAGGATATTCAAGCTCTGAGTGGTGATTTAATAACTTTTATCAAAGAAATACAAACGTTTTTATAGGGAGGCAGAAAGATACCTGCTCACCATACCCACAGAATAGTGCCTTAAGAAAGAGGGTGACAGTCAGTTCACACTGTTGGGGTGAGGGTGAAGGTCAGGTATTATCACCTTCGCTCAGAAGAGGAAACAGGGTCTGAGACTTTAACCTAATCGCGGCCACATGGAGAGCAAATGGAAGAGCCTGGAAGAATGGCAGTCTGTCCCCCTACCACTTCTGTCTCTCACCACACCACTTGGCTGCTTCAGAAAGATGAGGATGGTAGCTGATCCGTTTGTTTTCCCTCTGTCATCATAAGGGTTCTGTGTCGGACCTGCTTTGCATGTCCTGTTCTGTACACATTCCTAATCCGCACTACACATCCCCACTGAACAGAGCTCTCACACTTCTGTGTTTGTTGCCCTCCAGTCTGGAAATGCACAGCACTTCTGGCTCAGCGATGGAGTGCCGTCCATAGTCTACTGCTTTAACTCTTTTTTGTCGTTTCATAAATCTGTATAATGATGCAACTGTAGCTCTGTAGCTCTCTTCCACTAAGGATGAACTCCCTGATTTTTTTTATATAGCAATAAAACTTCTAGTGCCTGCTGCGTTAAGAAGTTAAGAACTCTTCCTAGTTTAAAGGACACCAAGAAACAATAATCCAGGTCTAAGGGATCCTGAAATAATGTCTCTCGTTATGTACAAACCCTACCCTTGGGCTCCTTTCCTGTTCCTCAGTATCTCAGTCATTCCTTGTGTTTTCGTCCCAGTTTCTCCACAACCTATACTGACCCTTGATCTTGAGCTAAAAAAGTTTTCTCTTTGTTTCGGTGAAGTTTTGCTATTCAACCATCTTATATGCTCCTACATGCGGGTTACATTTGTAGTATTTAATGATTTCCAAAAAGTCTACAGCTAAGATCCAGCTTCTTAGTGAAATGGAACCTGTGTTCTTAGTGTGGTGTTCATCACACTCTTCGTTTTATGAGAAACACAGCGAGCCTCGCTTATTATAATCAAGAGAGATTATTTGTCACAATAGTGAAAGATGGTGAGAATAATTAAAGAATGCAGAGAGTTTTAAGGTCTCATTTTCTCATTTTGGGTATTCACTTGAACATAATGAACTTATTTATTGCATAATGCTACAGTTATTAAAATTAATCCTTGAAGACAGACCCAGAGAAGACATCAGCCATAATTCCATCAAACCCACCTAACTAAAAAAAGAAGAACGAGCCAAAGAGGAGAGTGTGACTTTCTAAGATCACACATATGAAAACCTCTGACTTACCAAGAAAACACATATTCTATAAGGAGCAGTCAAGAGGCACCCGTGTTTTCTGTACTCTGTGAAGCTGTAGGTGTGGTGCTGAAAGGCAGGGATGGCTTCGGTTCTGGAAGCCCAAGGAAGAAAGACTAACCCCAGAGCCTTTGAGAAGTGTGTGTGCGCATGTGTGTATCTGTGTTTTAAAGGCAAACATCCAAGGAGAACAGTAACATTTCTGTGTAAATATTCTATACATTGTGAGCTTTTACCACTGCCGTGTGGAATACAATTCACATATTTTGGGCTACAGTATAGTTATTATGCCTTTATTTCCTGGCCAAAGTTCATATTATTCCACCCAATTTATAAATGTGGGGGCTGAAGCTCAGAGGCCACTTCCCCAAGGTCACAGAAGTGACTCATGGCAAATCCAGGAAATCATTCCATCCAGCTCCAAAGCCACACTCATGACCTGGGAAGCACAGTACCCCCTATGAACATGTGAATGCAGAAATACACTTGTGGAAGAAAAAAGAAATGACGTACTTGATTTTGACATTGTTATAGAAACTATGCCTTGATTTTATGGATAAGAGCTATAAATAAGGAATAAATAAAAGAGGACTGATGATTGTTTGGGTTTCATTTACTCTGAGGCTTGGTAAAAGTCATGAAATAGTTAATTCTTAGAAAAAATTTCTGTTTTAGGTATTGTGGTGTAAAAATGTTTGAAATGTACTAAAATTCTTAGATAAATTACACATGGATTTATGACACAATAATACTTTCAAATCCTCCAAAATTTTATGGAAAACTTCACACCGTAGTGATAATTCCTTATATATTCCTTATATAGCAAGTCTTGAGATAAGGATTTCTAGTTTACACTACTCTCTCACCCTTTCTGTCTTGGTTTTGAGAGACATTTGGGGTTCACTGGCTTTGCATTATCAGTGACCTGGAGGATTAGTCAAAGAATATATATGAAAGACCCTTGGACATGGACAACAGTGTGGGGATTGATGATGGAAGTGGGGGGCAAGCTGACGATGAAATGGGGGAGATGGGGGAAAATTGGGACAACTGTAATAGCATTAACAATAAAACATTAAAAAATGAACAGATGCCTTTAAAATAAGCCATATTATCATTGTATTAATAAAATAATATAAAAACCAATTTGCATTTTCTACTTCCTGAGCATACTTCGTCCCAACTGTTATTTCTCTGAAACTGTAAGCCCACAAATTAAACTGACTTAGAAGTATAACGCCTCTATTTTTTTTAAAAAAGGTACAAGTTATGACAGACCTGGTTTAGAGTGTTTACTGAGTTTTAGGAGGTGGGGTTTAGCAGAAACATAGCCTGTTGGAGAGTAATACTGGATGGCTTCAGGAGTCACCGGTAACCCCTCCGTGGTCTGAGAGGAGTCTGAGGCCAGCCTTGCCGAGGAAATAATTTTTAGCGTTTTTGGAACTGGAAGAGGACCTTTGTATTGGGCTGGAGTTTTCTCCATCTGTGGTTTTCTGTTTTGTTTATTTTTTTTGTGTAACAGGTGGCCCCCCGCGTAATTTTTTATTCTTTCCACGGAGCCACTTGGAGGTTAGATGTGCAAAGCACCACACCAAGGCTGCTGCTCAGCACAGCAGGGAGCATGGTGTCTCCTAATGAAGACAAGTGGGTCGGGAACACGTTTCCAGCTGTCCCAGCACCGAATGGGCTGAAAATCCCAATAAATATACCGCTGCACTGCGACCAGCCTGGATGTTTATTTCTAAGTAATTCAGATAACAATTGGTGAAAAAAAGACCAGGCAGCACACAGTTGAATACCCTAGTTTTATGCAAGTATAATTGGTATCATGTTAAAAGAATGTAGATTACTCTTGACAAATAAAATGAAGGCTAAGCATGCCCACAACATCTTTAATCTCATGTGCAGCTTTGTCCCTGCTCCTCCCCTCAGTCCCATTTGTAATGCTTTGTTGTGCGACCTGGATCATCACAAGGAAGTCCTATGGAAATGTCATCTACTATATAATTGCTGTGGATGACCAGACACTTGAGCTTATTTTCTCAGTGAGTTTCCCCATCACATGTGAGTGAGGCAGGAGAGACAACACTGCCCCACTTCACAGATAAGTAAACTGAAGCACAGAGATGTTAACAGCATATACAATACCAAATCAGGATTTGACCCAAAGATTGCTTGATCCCAAAGCCCAGCCTCTTTCCACTTTTCTCCACAAGACTCTACATTTAATGAACATTTTTAGTAGCAGTTCTACATTTGCCTTTTTCTCCTAGAAGAATGTGTAGGATTCCATAAAATATTGGATAAGAGAGTAACATTGAGTAGGCTAGGTAAGGTTGAGCCATTTATAGGCTCCACTAGAGATTTCATAAATAGCCACAATGGACAGATTTCACTGTGGACAGATGGCAGTTTTGGCTGCGAGCATCTTGATTCCTCGAAGGTAATTCTGCGCTACCAGCCTTGGTCTCTCCTGCAGGCACTTGGGCTGGCTCAGTGTGGAGTGGGCTGGGAGGTTGCATCTGGCTTGATGTGAATCTTAGTATTTCACAACGTCAGAACTGAAATAAAAGGAAAAGTGATATGCTTTTTGTGTGTTCTTCCCTCTTGCTAAAAATGCTGCCATGAAGGGATGTGTAATGTAGCTTAAAGAGAAATACACCTGGGGTTCTTATCTTCTCTCACGGATTACTGATACTTGTGGCCAGTGGAGACCCACTTATTCGGAGATCACATATACAGTTGGTAGACAAATTATATTTTAGGCTTGAATTAAAGTATTTTTCTTTCCAAACTGTTCCAAATCTAATTGACCAGGTACCTTTCCACTTTATATACTTATTGATTTAAAGGAAATGTAGTCCATATGTTTCATATTCATTTACGCTTAAATCATCAAAATGCTGTTTGGCACTAGGCATTCCATGTCCCCTAGAAGATTCTTGAGGTGCCTTTGATAAAATTTAGTTCTTACAATCAAATAACATTGTGTCTGGAAAGAAACGAGGTTCCCAAAGGTTTCTAGATCAGTTCAAACTCCATTCAAAAATGGGTTATGACAGGCAGAGTTTGGGAACGTGTTTGTGTGTGCGTCACTGCTCTGCAAACCTTCCAGTGAAGTTGCTGGGTAGGGGGGTACCAAACCCCTCCAACTTCTTGGCTTAATGTCAACTGCCCAGATGAACAGATTGTGGATAAATGATTCTATTTACCAAAATGTGTAATGATATGTTTAAGACATTATGAGCTCAGAATACATACTGGAACACTGAAGATTTGGCTAGTAAAAATTAAAAGCATATGACTTCTAAATAACATTGGCAAGAAATGTGCCAAGAGCTTCTGTATTTAATAAATGGAAATATATATTTGAAGATATTAATATAAATATCTCACTAGAAGAATGGATACAAGATAGAAGAAAAAACATGGAAACACTATAAATGGAAAATTATATAATGTGCAAACATTTGCATATGCATGTGCAAATATGTATATGTAAACATATTTGGTATTATAGTCAAATTGTGTATATGCAAACATGTGGTATTATAGTCAAATGCATGCAAATTAAAGCAATGAAATATAATTTTTAAATTAGAAAATTGGCAAAATTATGTTAAAATATTAAAAGCTACCAAGACTTTTTTGATAATATGCTTGGTCAAGTGTAAACTAGTACAGTTTTCCTAGTAATGTGTTTAACAATATGAATTTTTATTCTTAAAAGAGTTCATATTCCTTCATGGAATAAACTTCTAGGAACTTATCCAAAGTTATGGACAAAGATTTATATGCAAAACTATTTATTGCAGTGCTATTTTTAATAGTGAAAATATAGCCAACATTTCTAATAATAGCTTAAAAAAATATGGTTAAATAAATTAGGTACATTGCATAGGCTGTTATTCATCTGCTAATGTCACATTATAGAGTTTAATGTCATGGAAAATAGTATCGTATAAATGGAAAGAGCATAAACTGAAAGTCTGCCATATGATGCCAATTTTGAACAAAAACAAAACCAGACACACAAATGCATGAAAAAAACATATTTAAGAGAAACCAATTGTTATCACTTGGTAATAAGAATATGTGATTTTAATTTTCTTTTTTATAACTTTTTGCATTTTAAAACAATGAGCATGTGTTAATTTTATAGTCATAAAACACAATAAACATTGCTTATATTAACAGAACTCTTACTGGAACTGATAGATAAATTCAGTAAAGTAGCAGGATACAAAGGAAAAATCCAGAACTGGCTGCATTTTTTATACACCAATTATGGACTATCAGAATGGGAAACTAAGAAAACAATTCCATTTACAATTACATTAAAGAACCCCCGAGAAATAAATTTAACAAAGCAAGTAAAAGACCTGTACTCAGAACATGAGAAGACATTGAAGAAAGAAATTAAAGAAGATACAAATAAATGCAAGCATATATCATGTTCATGGATAGAAAGAATTAACACTGTTAAGTTGTCCATACTACCAAAAGAAATCTACAGATTCAACACAATTTCTATCAAAATAGCAATGGTGTAGTTCACAGAACTAGAACAAATAATACAAGAATTTATATGGAACCACAAAAGACCCCAAATAGTCAAGCAATCTTGAGAATGAAGAACAAAATTGATATTACATGCTATTTGATATCAAACTATATACTACAAGTGGTATATACCATGATGTTATACACCTGAAACTAATACAAAATAATGTTGAGTGTAAACTATAATCAAAAGACTTTAATTTAAAAAATAAAATAAATGGAATTTTAAAAATTTTCATTAGTTAAAGTGCTGAAGTAACATATTTATCAAAAACTGAAAAAGTGGTTGTTGGGCTCTGCATTGACCATTAAGTAACTGACTCCTTTTTTTCATCCTATAGCTTTATGACTATGCATAGCATGTTTGAAAAAGTCTTTAAATAAAATTTAATATCCTGTCTTCATATAACAATAATCTGAAGAAGAAGTATTCTTCTCTGTCATTTAAAAGCATGACCATAATTAATATTAGAAGAGTATTCTGATTTCCGAATATAATATAGTTCAGAATTTCTTAAAGATACCTTGCTCTTCAGCTTGAAAGGAAAATGATTTTCTGAGTAAGCTAGTTAACTTAAGGAAAACATGTTTTCAGAAGGTATTTTCTCCATAAGGTTAGACTTGGCTGGCTTGAGTTATCTGCCTCATTGGATAGAAAGGAGTTTGGGTGCACAGTGTATGATGTGGTTGAGAAACTGGAAAGCTATTACAAACACAGCCTAGTTTGGAGAGGCTGTACAATGTGTGGGTGAATGAAGACCTGAGTCGGCACTTGGGCTCTGCTACCTCGAAGGTGTGTGAGCTTGTACAATCGTGTTGTACTCTTATCATGTCTATATCAAAGGGCCCTTGTGAAGAATACATGTAGTAACTCCTGTGAGTTGTTACTGTTATCACACAATCTACGGTTAATGGTAATGGACACTAGACTCTTGTCTTACCTTACTCTTGATGAATTGGATCTGCAGATTTTTTTAAGAAGTTATTCCATAGTCAAATTTTCAATCCAGGCTTTCATAAAAGTATATAGAAGTTTTAATTTAAGAATAAAGAATATGTATTCTATACCTTTGTTTTCTGGTAGCCATACTCTGTAATCTCTCTGGAAGCCCTAAAGAATGCATATTCTTTAAGATATTTTTTGTTTTAATATATTTACAGTAACTGTAGAAGCAATGAAGCCATAAGCTACACATTTCTTTATTTTATAACCACATCATATCTGTGTGCACCTTAATTTGAAAATAAGTCAGTGAACTGAAATGTAATATTTGTGAAAAAAGCTATATGTAACCTTTTATAATATATTTATAATTTTGAAAAGTTAGAAAGGGAAACTCTCCTGGATCGAGATGTGCAGTGGAGAAACGATGTTCTCAGACTGAGGAGTTCTTAGTGGGTGGGCTTGGACAGAGAGAGACCCTCGCAGGAGAAAGCAGTGGGCTGTGATGTGTCATGGTCACCCTATGATAGGCTTCTAAACTCCAGGCAGCAGACTTTTGTCATCCTGGGCAGAGAAAAACTAAGAGCACTCAGTTCGAATTTCTGAAGGAACAAAGACATTTCTGGAAAAAATGTAAACCTTTTTTCTTTAGTCGTCTGGAAACAACAAACAGCAAAGGTTAGGAACTCTGTGGCCACGGGGCAGGCCAGACCCAGAGGGGAAGTGATGACCTTCTCTGGATGCTTTGTCCCTGCCTCCTAACAAGTTAAATTTTGATTGCTTAGTAAGAGCTGATGTCTTGTTTGAGTGTTCGCTCTTACTGGGGTTTTGTCTTTTTATAATAAGTAAGTACAAACTATCTTGTTTTACTAATTTTTATGTAGCAAAACCTCAAGTGGGCAAGTGTTTATTTTTATTCTATTAAAAAATGTGAATTGAGTACCCAAGCCCAGTCAGCAAAGGGTATTTTGCTAGTCCAGAAATTCATTATGAAATTAAGAGGTTCCTGAATAATTCAGTCCACAGGTCATTAGATGGGGACCAGTAAGACTGGCTACGGTGTGGTATGGTGAAGTCATGGAGTCTGGGTGGGGACAGGCTGGCAGGGGGAGTCGGAGCCTGAGCAGGGCAACGAAGGCAGCCGTGGGAGGGTCAGGGGCTGCGGCAGGACCAGGAGTTTGGTACATATTGGGAGATGGATGCCATAGATTGAGGACAGTGGTTTTATACTACTTAGTAAGAGAGTTATACATTTAGAAAGGAGGAAAACGGGACGGTAGATTGGAATTGGAGGTATTGATGCAAACTCATTTTTTACACACACACACACACACACACACACACACACTTCCTAGATCTCCAGCTCTGGCCACCGATAGAGCCCTGAGCCCTAGGGCAGTGACAATGTAGTCACAACAAGCCAACTAAAGTCTGGGTCTTTGATTCTAAATCCCAATCTCTACTAAAAGGGACCATGATGGCTTGTGGGACTTACTGATTCTGTGACTGGGGCAGGGAAAGTATAAGAAAAACCTGGACTATCTTTAATCCTAAAATGTAAGGGAGTACTTGGGGAATGGTGAGAACATGATAAAACTGTATATAACCCTCATCGAAGGACAAAAAGCCTGGCATAATTTGAGCTTTAAAATAGATAAGCTTCAAAAGATTATAACTCATTGAGTAAAATAGTATATCCATGATCCCACACTAATATAAATAAATTGATGGATAAATAAATTGAGAGACATGAATGATGACTAATAAATATAGAAGAAAGGATTACATCAGAAGATCACCATTAGGCAACCATTACAGTAGTAATTAAGCCAAGAAACATCTATAGATACTAAAAATACATGTGTAAAAGTTTGGCGAGGAAAAAATATTTATATATTTCAAAAAAGGACTTTCATCCAATATTTATGAATTTAGAAAAAAAGAGTAACTTGAAGGAGCCTGGAAGACACCATCTTAGTCCAGTGATCAAAATTAACCCTACCAGAAAAGGGACAAAAAGAAATGGTGACCACTTGTTAGGGAGACAGAAGAACCGAGGATCGCTTCTGAGACACTATGGCTAAAGACATGAGACCCAAATCTAGTCATGGAAAAACGGCAGGCAGCCTCAAATTGAGAGACATTTACTAATAGCTGGCCTGAGATTTTCAAAAGTGTCAAGGACATGGATGTTGAGGAAAGACTGGGGAACTGTTTCAGGTTGAAGGAGATTAAAGACACAGACAACCCAATGTTATAGTTGCCTTTGGATTTTTTGCTAAAAAGAACATCACTGGGACAATTGTTAAAAATTGAATGGGGTCTCAAATTACATAGTAAGGGTGTATCAATGTTAATGTCCTCTTTTTGATGCTTTTATTGTAGTTATGTAGAAGAATGTCCTTGTGCAGAGGACACTTACGCTAAATTGTTCTGGGGCAATGTGTTGGTAATGTACTCTGAAATGCTTTAGATAAAATATTTTAGCCCTGTATTTGCAATGTTTTGTAATTTGCAAATGATTTCAAAGTAAAAATCATCTTTAGTGTGACAAAGAATGAGTAAGAAGTGGCCCCTGTTTTCAGGGAGCCTACTTTAGAGCAGAACAGCCACGCCAACAAAGATGGAGTGAGCTGAGTGGAGAGGGGAGCAGTCTGGTGCCATGGTAACGAGCACGGACTCCGGAGCCAATGGCCTGTGCTTTGTGCCTCCAACATAGTTCTGCCTCCACCAGCTAGGAGGCCTCACGAGGATGGCACAAAGGTTCCGGGCCTCAGTTTTCTCCTCTATAAAAAAGGGATAATAATAGTAAAATCTCATTGGGTAACTGGAGGTTCACAGAGCACATGGCAAGTACATAATAACATAGCTATTATTTTTATTATTAGTCTTTGTTTGTTATTGGTGATAAGTTCATGGTTACTTGTAGTCAGAGAGCTGCCTGTAAATTTCTGGCTCTGCTACTTTCTATGAGGCCTTGAGCAAGATACTCCATTTTTCTAAGGCTCAGGTTTTTTCACTGAAAATGGAAGCAATAATCACGTTAACAGTAGCCAGTAACAGAGTGGGTGTGAGAATTAAATGAGATAATGCAAAATGCTTAGCACATTGCAAACACTTTGTGTTAGTTATCTCTGGGTAAATACCATATGAAATACAGTAAATCCTAGAAGAGAAATAAAAAGCATGTGACAGTTCTGAGGAAAAGGCAAAAAAATCTGGGTGGAGAGAGGGGGAAAGCGTTAGGTGTAGCATTCTCTGGAACGGTTGGCAGGCTTTTACTATAGTTAAGAGACGCTCAGGCTAGAGGATGGCAGTGGCTGTGGGAAGGGGGAGAAAGGAAGGTGGTGGTCAAAGGAGGAATGGGGCCAACAGTGATCTCTGAGCATGAGTAGACAAGGTGTAGCCAAGGTGGAAGAGCTATGTGGGGAACGAACGCTGGGTGGACATGCTGGGGAGATGAGGGCGGGCAATAAAATGGGCTCTAGAGAGAAATTTCTTCTCTAGAGAGGAGGTGACTGGATTGGGCTTATGCACTGAGGTAATGATGTAAGTCTGGGAGTGAGTGATATTTCTGAGGAAGAGTGCTCTACAGAGAGAGGGGAGGAGGAGTCGGGGCAGAACTGAAGACAGGTCCCTCATTTAGGAGGTGCAAAGGGCAGGTGGGGCCATGGGGTAGATATGAGGGGCAGAAAGGTGCTGGGTGAGAAGTGTGGGAGTAGCTTGCTTCAGAGAAAAAAGGCAGAGGGTAGAGAAGAATAAGGACTGCGGAAACAGCGTATTGGCAGTTAGCCAATACTTGCTGAGTCAAGGTCAAGTAGAAGCCAGACTGCAAAGGGTTAAGTGGCAAAGAGGTGTATCTGAGGGTAGGGCTTGGAGATTCTTCTTGAGGATATGGAACAGCCAAGGCTGTTGTACCAGGAAGCAAATGAAGCTTCCATTCCAGGCTCCTCACCCACCCAGACCTGTCCCGGGCACCAGCAACGTGCTCTCATGGCTGTGCGACCTGTGAAACTTACACATGTAAGATATTTGAGTTCGAGTGTTTGGGCTTCTTTAACAAAATTCCTCAGACTGGCTGGCGTAAACAACATCATTGTATTTCTCACGGGTCTGAAGGCTGGAAGGTCTGACACGCTTGGGTGCCAATATGGTCGAGTTCTGATGAGAGCCCTCTTTCTGGTTTGCACACAGTGTGTTCTTTCTCTGTGTCCTAACAAGGTGCAGGTTGGCGGGACACACACACACACACACACACACAGATCTTCTTTTTATAAAATAAAGCCATTCATTCCATTGTGTAGGTCCCACCCTCATGACCAATTCTAACACTTATTATCTCCCAAAGAACCCATTTCCAAATACCATCACATTGGTGGGCCTGGGGTGGGAGGGGTTGGAGATTCCACACATGAATTTTGGGGGAACACAAATGTTCAGTCTGTAGCAATTTTTAGCTGCAGTCAGTTAAGGCTACTGTGTTTTCCTGTTCAAGCTCTTCTTCACTCACAACTTTCCTGCTGTTGAATGGCATTCCAGTATCAGCTTAGGGAACTCGAGTTAGGATTTATGGGAATATACTGTGTGATTTGCATGTCATTAATACTCTAGTTAAGTTATGGCTAACAGTGTCAGGAATTTTCACCCCACCCACTGGGCAGACTCAGCATCAACACCAGTGTCAGTGAAACCAAGTGTGAAAGTACCTTCGACATCTGGCATCAGGGAAAACATGAAAGCAGAGGAGACAGGGTTTGGAATGCACAGAGCCAGAGCCCAATGCGTATAGACTGTCCTTCCAACTGCAAGATGCTCAGAGTTGCCAGAAGAGGATTCAGTTCCTGTCAAGGCCAAGTCAAAAAGCTAGTTCTCTCCTATCAGATAAGATAGCCTATCATTTATAATATTCCACCGTGATGAGACATCAGTGACAAACTGGTTAAGGGGTGTTGTCAGTTCAAAGAAGATTTAAGATTAGTCGCAGCACAAAAAAATACCTTGAAATGTTCTGAAATCTCTCAGGTCAGATATGAAAGAAACTTGATCAGAGATATTTACAAATGTGAGGGGAAAATCCTGCAAATGTACATATTACCAATAATGAATTGGTAAGCTAAAACTTTTCTAAACTATAAACAATATGCAAACTTTCTTATTAACTGTGCTGGAAGACAGATTGAATTTTTGCCAAATAAAGTAGCAATCTGAAAGAATGCCTCTAAGAACATGTAGGAGGAAATGTTATAGAGGCCAGACAGTTAATAAATACAAATATTACACAATTTTCTAGACTTTGTAGTATTTGTCCATTTTTAAAAAATTGTAACTCATTGAATTTTCCTTCTATTCTAAATACTTAGTTTTATATTGACTTTTTATTTATAAATAAAAACCCAGACCTGCTCTTGCATAACAGCAATACTCCTTTCCAAAGGTTTCTTCATGCTTGAACAGAAAGAGCTAGGATGTGAACTTTGGGCTAATACAGGATATTAAATATTTTATCATTAGTAATTTTTAGCTAGGGGTGACCCGACATTTCGTGTGCAGAAGGGAGGCTTGCTAGGTGTAAGGGGAAGATGGGAATACTCTTGTAACAGGGATGCTTGTTGGAACCAGTCTCATAGAGTGGAAAGGAAGGGGTTAAGACTGAGTAGGGCAACATACTTTCAAAAGTAGGTGCAGAAAGAGGCAGTGAAGGAGAAAAGAGGGGGGTGGACTTTGGGTTAGTGCGGAGGGGCACCTGGGAGTTGTAGTCCTGTGACGTTAACCTTCTAGTTCATGTGGAGGCTGGGTCATCATCTCAGGTATCAGGGGTTGGTGGTGTTAGGAGCTTCCAAAGCCTCAGCATGTCACTAATAGCTGTTTCTGTGAAACAGCAGTGTCGGGTTGGCACTCATCTTCTCGAACTCTGCCTGTTGGTCCTAAGACACTGCATTCAGAGACACTGCCAATGAACTTGACAATAACTATCTAAGATGAAGATTGACTTTGGGGATAATGCTATACTTTTCCTATTCTAGTGTGTGTGTGTGTGTGTGTGTGTAATTATGTGTATATATATATACATAATATACACACACACACATACATATATATATAGTTGTATATTAGAGAATACAACTATGGAAATAACGCCAGGTTGGTGAGGAAACTGTCAGGTGGAACTGGAGTTGTCTAAAGCAAAGGTCCACAATCTCTGGGCCACAGGCAGGCATAGGTCCAGGCCGATTAGGTACTGGGCCACACAGCAGGCTTGAATCATCCCAAATCTATTCCCCACCCCAGTCCATGGAAAAATTGTCTTCCACAAAACCAGTCCCTGATGCCAAAAAGATTGGGGACTGCTGGACTAAAGGAAAGAAACAAAGATTTATGATATGAGTATATGGCCTTATTCCGCAGGATTTAAGGCAGCTTACAAGAATGAACACAAAAAATGGATATGGTCCATAAATAAAAAATCAAGGCTGGAAAAGACATAAAATATGGAAGAGAAGGCCTCAGATGTGGCTTGCCAGTGATCTTCAAATGACTGCAGGGTTGTCATGTGACGAGCGTCTAGGGTTATATGGAATGTGGGCCCAAGAACACAAGGGAAGGTGACCATAAGCACAACAAAAGGCCAGACTTTCTAACAAGTGCAGCTGCTCTGCTGTGGAATGAAGCCTGGAGTTCCTTCTCCATGATGGGAGGCATTTCAACCCAGTGAGGTAGCCTCCTTCCTGGCCCGCCCCACTCTGAGAGCCAGCTGCTGCGATGGGGAAAGATGGGCCCCTGGCAGGCCCTTAGGGTCAGCACTCTAATGAGTGTGATGGGAACTGTTCTAAATAGTGCCCTGTAAGAAATGAACTATTCTGATGTGCTCCACACATTAATAAAAGCTTGTCAACCGCCAAACTGAGTATAGCTGTGACCTGCAGTATGGTCTTCCATCTTTGAAATGTCACTGCAAATTGTAAACCCCAAATTTCTGAAACAGAAATGAAGCAACATTTCTGAAGCTTCCAATAGGAGGAGGGGTCAAGTGCGAGGTGCCTAGGTCATATCACCGCATCATTCTCCTGCTCCCTGAGTCCTCAGTGGTGATTAGAAGTGTTAGTGGTGTGCAGTCACTCAACATTAAGCAACAGATGGCTACTGTTCCCTATGTGAGGCCCAGTGCTAGGCCCTGGGGAGAAAATAATAAGCAAAAAAAGATCTGGTCCCTTCTTTCATAGTGATTGTTGCTTAGTGGGCAAATGATATTAATAAAAAAAATCACTCATCTATAGACTTACCATGTGGGACATGCATTATGAGGAAAAAGTCTTTTAGGAGTGGCCATCTATAAGACCTGATTGAGCAGGAAGGAAGAACATGTTTACTAATATCAATTAGGTATTGGAAAGTGGGGTGCAGGGGTGGGGCTTCAGATGTAGAGCATTCAGGCTGAATGGACAGCGTAGGGAAAGGCTCAGAAATATGCAGGGGCATGGAGTATTTGAGCAATTGCATGGCCTGAATGGCTGGAGACACATAGAGACTATTGGCCAGAGTGGCATGAGCCATCCAGGAGAGAAAGTCCGGGATCATGAACTACACCAAGGACTTCTACCTGTATTCTAATGGCAAGAGGAAGCCCTTATGGGTTTTACCTGGGGAGAAATAGAATCATTTGGTGTTTTGCTGCCTTTAAAAAATCAAGCTTTGGAGGAGAGCCTGTATGAGGGGGTGGGACATGAGTAAGGAGACTATTCAGTAGGCTGTATGAATGATCAAGATGAGAGACCACAGTGATTTGGACAAGGGTTGTGGTGGCAAAAATGGAGAGAAGTGAATGCCGGTTCCCGAGGTGAGCATTAGATAAAAATAAGCAGGATTTGGTGATGGATTGTAGGGGAGGTAAAGGTTATGGGGGAGGAAGGGGTAACAAAGATGAGTTCCAGCACCTGGACAGATGAGTTTCATTCACTGATGGGGTTGGCCTGAGACAATGGCCAGAAGGACAAATAGACCCTTGCTCTCATCTTACCTGGTTCAGTGTTAGGAAAAGCAAGAAGTTCAGCTGACTCAAATTCAGTTCAACTCAGTGCAGTTCCATCCTACCCAGTTCAGTTAGATTCGCCTTATGGCTTGGCTGCCATATAAGGCTCTTTGAGTAACCCAGACAAATGTGAAAGGCCCTTCGGGGGGTTGCATGGTTATTTATTGTCCTTCATGAGTGTCCAAATAAGCAAAGTTCCCCAGGGAATGTGCAAATTGCCTACAGAGATAAAATGTTGCTGGACTACAGGGGTTAGGTGTGCCCCACAGAGGGCTTGACTACCTTGCAAAACTATTAGATAGCCTCTGCCTAAAAATGGAGATAAGGCTCCACAGAGATCCCTTGAGGTCACTGGGCAAAGGGTGATGGGAATATGAAAGAATCACAGTTCTCTGGTCTACACTGACTCTGTGCCGGGGACTGGAGTATGTGTCCTTGGTCTTGTCCCTGGCTCCCTCTCAGACTCCTCAGCCCCTCGTAAAGAATACTATGCTTGTATCTTCACCCACAGGCTAATAACTACTCTCTAATTATCCCATTTGTGTTTTATAAGAGCTCATTGGAAAGTATATGATAGCCTGGGAATTTTATGATAAAAATAATATACAAGTTGAATATGTACAATATCTGGGGATGACAGTTCTAGCCACATCACTACCCCTGGGTACCAGTGGAGAGCAGGCATCACAGCCATGTCAGGTTTCCCCTTCCTTATGACTTCTGCATGTCCCGTATCCCAAACCCTCTCCAACTCTGTTCAGAATTGCAGTGTAAATCTCGTCTAAATGCACATACTTCTGGAAGAAAGCATGTACTTTAATTCTGGATCATCATAATAGTAACTAACCCTTGCATATTCCAGTCTGCTCTCAAAATGTGCTTCTCTATGTTTCATTTGATGCCCATGCAACCTTGGAGGGTAGGTATCATTACAGTCATCCCCAGGGATGCTGAGCTACTGACCCAAAGTTAGACTGCTATGCAGGGGCCAAGCAGGGACCCTGCATTTCATGCTGTTCCACTCTACCAAGTGTTCTCTTCTGGTTAAAGCAAACGGATTTGTGTTGGGAGGGGGAGCTTGAGGATGCTGCTTGCAGAGGATCTTCCCATTATCCCTTGAAGCAACACAGCATAAGCAGCTGTCCATTTCTCCCCCCTTAATGGTGGTCCAGCTGTCAGCGCAGTGGCCCAGAGTACGGGATATAAAGGGTGACAGGCCTGTATTTGAATGCTGATCTTCAACCTCATTGTATGTGACTTTGAGCAAGTTGTTACACATTGGGGCAACATTAGCACCTAGATTATAGGACTCTTGCAAGAAATAAATAAATATACATATATACATACATGCATACGTATATATGTATATATATAAACCATAGTTTCTGAAACACAGTAAATCCTTTAAAATACTATTTCAGTGTCAGTGTTGCTGTAGGCCCGATTTGAGCAGGGGCCACATGAACTTTGAAGTGCTCCCTGCTCCTGGTGGATTGGAAATGGCTGACTAGAATGTTGTGTCAAGAAGGATTCCGAGGTTTACTGTGCGATCTGCTGAAATCAATAGCATTCGCGTAGGTGGGCAGGAGAGGAATTGCATTCTTTTCTCAAGCACCATTTTCAGGGCTTGTCACAGTCCATGCCTCTGTCTCTCAGCCTCATTGCCTGCCTTAGGCATTCGCTCAGCTTCTCTCGTCAGGACCAGTGCAGCTATGTTCAGACTAAGTGCAGTTTCCAGCCCACAGGGTCGCTGCCTGCTTGGGTGAGAGCAAAGAACTTAACGAGTAGGAGCTGTGTATGGATGGGTTCTAACAAGAGAGGTTAGCAGGCTGGGGATTCAAAAATAACTCCATTGCAGCAGCTCTGGGTGAGCCAACACATGCTGTACATTTCCTTCCAAATCAAAGACATTCATTTTGAAGACCCTGGAATAGCTGTAACTTGAGATTCCCACAAATGCTTGGAAAACTGTCAGTCCTTTCTGAGTGGCAGTAGATATAGAAGCAAGAATGCCAGTAAGAATGTGAGACTAATTCTGAGAAACCGGGCCTGGATTAGCCTTCCAAGAAGCTCACATTCTTTTGCACCGATCTAGCCTTCAAGTGTTTTGGGGACGGTATTTTTATGAAGCATACTGATTAAACATTTGCTGCTCTCGTCCCTGAAAGAATTACAGAAATACAATAATTGTTATGAATGGTCCCTTACAGAAGGACTTATCAGAGATTCCATTCTGTGATCCACAGAGAATTTTAACAGTGTGCTATGTTTTTCTTTTGCTTTTACCAAATTTATCAATGTCTCAGGTCATTATATGTCTGATCACAACAACATGAGTTCATGAATATGTATCATATGTATCAGTTAAAATCCTGCAATTTTATCTGTTAATTTGTTCATGTCTTTAGGTGTTTATAGCAGTTAAATAAGACCTTGACAGATTTAGAGGAAATAAAAAATCTTTGATATTATGAGTGCTTATGTGGGTGAATTGCAGGCTCTGAGATAAATCATGTTTTGAGCAACGATTAATGTATTCATTGGTTTTGTAGCTATAGTCTCGTTTAGTTACATTTCTTCTTAAATAAATAGTCTCTTCTTGACTGCATAGTTTGGACTTCTGCTAATGTTCATTTTGCCAGTGAGGGAAGCTAATCCTTATCTCGGTTAATGGGAATACAGGTGTGCTGCTCTACTGGGGATGCACTAGGTGGTCTGGAAATGAATTTGTAGTGAGTCAGGGTAGCCACAGGGCAGGCTGCACAGGGGTCAGTATTCTGTTGCAGTTTCATCAGGTGGGAGGGAAGAGGTCCGGTAACAGAGGTCACTCGTGGAAGGAGACCAGTGACCAAGAGCTCTGGCTGCACAGGAAAGGAAAGCTGGGGGTCACGACACCTCTGCAGAACACAGTGGGTGGTGCACCAAAGGCAGGGCTTGGGAAAGCAGGGATCTGGAGTGGGGTCCAGCGAAGGGGGGCCATCCAGGGAACTGTGACGTGCCAGGGCGGAAATGGCCCTGAGGCCCGAAGAGTGAGAGTGGCAGGAATTTGGTCACAGGCCACAAGTGGGGTGCGGTTGCCAGACTTAACAAATAAAATATTGGATGTCTAGTTAAACTTGAACTTCAGATAAACAAAGGAAAATTTTAGTATAAGTATGCCCATGTAATATTTGGACGTACTCACACTAAACATTTATTTGTTGATTATCTGAAGTTCAAATTTAACTGTGCATCCTGTATTTAACCTGGAAACCTTTGGTGCATGGGGTGGACACACTGGTCAGCACTTGTGCACTTGAGGAAGCCTCACTAATCTGGGGATGATGGGGGGGCTAGATGTGGCGGGGCAGGAGGCGGAGGGAGGCGAAGCAAGGCTACCGTGTGTGCGTGTTTGTGTGAGTATGTGTGTTTGGCTTTAAGGCCCACTTATTTTCATGATTCTTCTTTCCTTTTTTTGGGTTTGGTTTTGCTTTGCAAGCACAAGTTGCATTTGGTCTGTGTCAGAGACAGGATATTTGTTGGTTTGTAACATGAACTGACAAAGCTGTGTGTACCCAAAGCAATGCCATCTCATTGAAAATAAAAATTTCAGTCTTCCAAAAGTGGTTGTCTAGATAACAGTGGACATGAAATATTTGGAAACATCTGTGTGATTGCTATCCTTTGCATAAAAAGCCACATGACTAAGTTTTTCCATTTTTGTCCAGATATTTTGAAATATGTAGACAGCCTAAGAGGCTCATCTCTAAGAGAAAATACATAATCATAGTAAGATAGGAAATTTTCAAAACGACTTCTTGAATTTTTTTAAGTTTATTGATTTGTCTTTACTCTTAATTATTTTTTTTTTAATCTTTGCCACCTTACCCTCGTCCAGTTCCTAGCACAGTGTCTGGCACATAGCAGATGTTGAATAAAATTTTAAAATGAATAGATGGGTGAATGAATATAATGTTCTTAAACAGCTGAACCTTTAGTACAGAGATTATACCAAGCCATTAAAAGCTGTTTATGCAGAAGGGAAGAGAACAAATATGCATCGAGCTGCTCTGTGAGACAGGAACTGGGCCAGACACTATACATTATGTACATACGTATTTATCTGAACTAGGACAGTCCCCTTGTGAGTAAGCATGAGTTGTCCCATTATGCAGCTGAGTAAACTGAAAGGGGCTGAGTAAATTGTGAAGATCTACTAAGAAGCAGGGCTGGGATAGGAACCTTGATCTGTCTGGGCCGCTGGGACATCTGTACTGATTCTATGTGGCCCTCTTGGACTCATCTGCAGTAATTGTTATTATTTTGGGAAGGCTCATATTACTTTGAGAATTTGATGAAAGCCAGATTCCTCTCCCAAAGATATGACCATAGAACAAAAATTCCCAATATTATAAGCTGTGTGGGTTCATCAAGGCTCCCTGCTTAAGAACCTCGTGATTAGAGAGTCAGATTCCTTCCATCCAGTCAGGGCTAAAGATTCTGATCAGCCTGAACCCCATCCTCGCTGACAGTCCCATCTGGGAACCGACTCTCCGGGAAGTGAAGGGAGCTAAGGGGTCGAAGGGATCAGGTAGCTTCTTGTACAAGATCAGCTCAGCCTCTGAGAGCCAATCTGCTTTCACTCCTGGTTGGATTGTGTAGTTCTACCCATAAATATGTACTGGTTTGATTTAAAAAAAATAGATGTTCCAGTTCCTCCTTTTTCTCATCCAGTGATTACAAAATTAATAAACAATAATAACCTGAATAAAATTGTGTCAGGTGCCTGAGCACAGCTGTAAACAAGACAAATACAGTCGCTGCCCAGAAACAGAGTTACCATGAAGCTAAATAAAGTAGCATAAGCTTCAGGTTCCCTCAAGAGTACAGCCTCGATCGCGATCCCGGAGAGGCCTTAGAAAAGCATTCACAGGATCAGTCGTATGTTTTTCCTAAAATATGCAAGGCAAGGTATTTTTGTATTGTTTTTCTTAAAGAGCCTGTCTCCTCCCCCACTGTAGAAGCTCAGGCACCACAAAATCTGCCTCTGCTTCTGCCACTGTTGCCATGGAACTGAGGGAGGGAAGAGGAACTTTGAGAGCATAATTCCAAGAATAACGAACCTTGGGTTTTGGGGGAGGTCTTGGGTAGCTACTGCAAGAGGATTTAGTCTTTTGGGGGGTGGTCAGGAAAGTTTTCTGGGAGCAATTGACATTTCAGGTAAGATCAGAAGGATGACTGTTTTGTTTCTATTTGTTTATTTGTCAAGGAAGCAGGTGTACTAACTGATGGAGGGAATAGTGGAGGCCCTGGGCTGGGGGAGGGCAGGGCTGGTGAGAGGCCAGGACAGAGTACCCAATGGCAGGTGAGTGCAGAGAGTGAGGGAGACTGATGGGAGAGGCAGCTGAAGAGACGAGGGGGCGGGTTCCTTAGGGCCCAAACAACTGGTTGAGCATTTTGAACTTGACTCTGAAGACAGTGAGAAGCTGCTGAAGGGGAGTGACCAGATCAGATTTGCATGTGAAAAAACCACCATGGCTGTGGAGTGGAGAATAGGTTTGTTTTGTTTTGTTTTGAACCTCTAGAAGCATCACCTGGCATGTAGCTGTGACTTGATAAAAAAAAAAAAAAAAGAAATATTGTTGGTGCAGTGAGAGAAAATAATTCTCTCCAAGGCCGTGTCCCTTGGTGTATGGGGGGCAGAGTTGCCCAGCCAGCTTCTGACCCTCTGAATTAGAGCACAGGTGAAATCAGGGCAACACTGAAAGCTCTGGGTTGCTGTGTGGTGCTGGCGGTGGGCGTGGGCAGTGAGAGAGCTTCTCTGGCGCCTTTCATTCTTTCTCCATCACTGTTGACATCAGGTTGGAAGCAGTGAGGATCCAGGGAGACTCTAGTGGACTCAACATCACAAATCCATCATCTGTGATGGGATAAAGATCATGTCAGTGTCAATGTAAAAAAATTCTGTGACCCTTTAAGAAAACTTTGGGGTCAAAGTGATCTTGGTTGTAGAAGGGCCAGTAAAAAACTGGTTAAGCCAGGAGATGGCATGCAACGGACTTCCAAATTTCACCAGATATGTTACTCTCACCTCCTCCCAAGAGCTTTCTCCATTCCTTACCTGGTGAGGCTGGTTGTGACCCAGACTTTGCTCTCCTACTCTTCCCTTAGAATGGTTCATAGTTTGTTACTATCAGAAAGGAAGATGATATTGACTTGGCCCAGTGGAGATTCTGTTTCTGTGATCCTATAACCTGGGATGTGACAGATGTCTCATGGATTAGACCTGAGTAAGGGTCTGAAGACAGTGTAGGGGGACCTGTGGCCCAGCCCTCCTCAACTGCACAAAATTAGTTCAGCAGTACACAGTGGCCCTGGCTGAGTGAAAAGTGTAGTAATAGCTCTTAACAGGGTATATTTATCAAGGGAAGGAATAATAGAATACATTTTAGATTAAAAGGAAGTGTTCATGCTTAAAGGGTAAAGGACAACTCTCTGTAACATGAACTCATATACATTTCATTCATGATGATGCTAGATAAATAAGGAGTGGAGACATTTTCAAATTATAATAGCATTTCTTATCTGCCTATATTAAGTCAAGCCCAAAATATGAACACAGACTCCACATTGCCTTTTGTCTAATACAAAACTTTGGCATTAAATTCGGGCAAGTCAGGAATAAGGCTTCCGGTGTTCTCACCACTGATCTGCATGGAAAGTTTCTATTTGGGGATCCATTTGACATTGGTGTTCCTGTCAACTTCAGGGACAGATTGAAGAAGTCAAAGGGAGAGAGAGGAGGTGACTTCGCTGTCTGAGGCAACTGAGCCAAGGCTGGGGCCGGGAGTGTCTGAGGCAGGGAAAATGGTGTGGGAAGGCGGAAGCTGAGCAGCTGCTGCTGCCAGCCCTGACCTATTTCTTCAAACCCAGGAGCTGTCCCCGTCCCTGCTCTCAGCAACTGTGACACTGCCTTGGGGTGACTCTGCAGCCAAGCCACACTGAATGATACCTGTCCCCACCAGTTTCTTAAGTGTCACCAAAGAGAGACATTTTCTCTTCCCTAGAGGACATACACTCTACTTGTGGACACTTGGTTCTGCTGTCATGCCTTTCAAAAACTGGTCACAGATAAATCACATTTTTTTAACTACTCTGGTATGGGAAGCCATAGGTGGAGGTATATAGAAATGATTTTTTTAATGCGATGTTCTTTCTATGTGGCAGCAAAATGACTTTCCTGCCATCAGGAGAAACATGTGCTTTGAATTATTTTTACAGCCATAAAGACAGATCTATAAGAGGCTGCCCAAACCTGATGGCTCTGCTGCCATTGATTCCATTCAGAATTATACCCATTCCTTGAAATGTTGAGGAAGGGAAAAAGAGAAAGAGAACAAATAGATGTTGATTGCCTATGAGTGCTTTAAATAGTCGTTGGTGTGAATTGTAACCCCTAAACTCCATTGTCCAAGCAATGTAACCTTTCACGTGTTCTAAAATAACTTAATTCTGATTTTGAGCCCCTGCCTGGTGCCAGAAACTTACTCTCAATTAATTGAGGGATTCTTTTCCATTTTCCTTGGAGGGATGGCTAAGCTCTTGAGGGGCGATCGCTGGTATATTGTTAGCATGGAGCTCTTGGAGGAAAGGGAGGGGTTCCGGATCCAGTTTTCAGCACCAGCGTCCAGACTTCAAAGCGAAGTGGGAAATACTGTGGATCCACTCACCACTTAGACTCACTCCCTTTCACAGGTCTCTTCTTGCTACTCCTGGTCATTTTGCTCCTTCGGAGCCACTCTGCCATGTGAGGACTGCTTTGAAGCTGTTGGAGCCCAGAACTACTTATTTGATTTCATTTTGACCCCAACCCTGGGTATCTGGAATATTATTTTCCATTTACAAAGGAGGTAGAATGAAATTCAGAGAGGCTAAGACCTCATCCCCAAACCTCATACCTAATGAGTGCAATGCTAGAGCCCAATCTGCTTCTCACATCCAGGTGGTTCCCTGCATCATAGTGACCACCCACCCAGCTTTATCCCCCCACATCTAAGAAGGCTCGTCTAACCTCCCAAGAATAATGGCTGCCTCCCTAGAAATTTCCCAGCCTTTGCTGTGGAAACCTTTGGGTGACATATAACCATCACACACGGCTCGGTATGCCAGCTGCCAGCCTGTGCACACACAGAAATAGCGCTAATTAGGCTGTGGCTCCTGGAAGGCCAAGACCACTGCTTGTGTTTTTCTTCATTCTCTTGTTAGTGCCGCACCATACACATGGCAAACGCTCCATATAGGACTGATTATAATAAAAATAATGAGTTCATAAACAAACAAGGAAATGGATGAATGTTTATTTCCTGACACACAGCCTGCAGATAGCTGCCCTCACCCTGGCCTTTTCACACCACTGTCCTTAATCCCCATAGTGACTTGGGGAGCACATACATCCAGTGATGACACAGCTTTATTGCTGGCATCCCCTCCTGCTCTCCCGGCAGAATCTCCTGGTCCCCTAATCTCTAAGTTTTAATTTTTTAATTTTCCATTTTCATGCCCAGACTCTAGATGTAGGCTTCTACTGTCGTCTTTGTTAAGACAAGTGATTTGAAGCTCAGCTTTGTTCATTGACTGTGGGACCCTGTCACAGGCTTCACCGTCAACCTTGTTCCCCTGACTGATGCGGGAGACTCTGGGAACAGACACTGTCTGTGGCCACATCAGCCTGTGATACTCTCACTGGCTGGGAGAGCACCCACCTTTCTGCCAACGCCCTCATCTTCCTACCTGGACAGAAAGATGATCATGCTGGGAACATCTGAAAAAAATCCCAGTAAATGGTCCAATGATTCAAGCACAGAAACGCTCAATTTAATTTTACTTATTTTAATTAAAAAATAGATTAATGTCTATAGTGAGAAAGAAGAAAATGATATTTTAAAATCTATGGAAAAATTTAAGTGCCAAGGATAATCTCCATAATGTTGTCAGGTCTATCAGTTGTAAGGAATAGAAATCCCATCAAATTTATTTTAGTTAAAGAAGAGCAATAATTGTCTTATGTAACTGAAAAGTCTAGGGCTTCAGGAACAGTAGGATCTAGGTGCTATCTATCTCTTTTTTAATATGTTGACTCTGATTTCTTTAGTTTTAGTCCCCCCCTGCTTCTGGTTCAGGTGAACTATTCAGCTGCAACCTTAGAAGCAGAGAGGTCTTTTTTTCTCTCATCATCCAATTAATTCTTTAAAGAGTACTCTGATTGGCCATGTTTCAGATGTGTCCACTGTTTGTTCAGTTTGGACTATGTGTCTTCCCCTGTGGTTGGTGATACAGGACCTTATGGTTGTGAGCCCCTCCAGAATGACAGGGAGTGAGGAAAGGCAGATTCCAAAAGGAAACATTGGAGGGAATATTAGAAAACCCAACCAACGCCCACTATGTTTGTCAAGTAAAAGTTGGTAAGTTAAGTCCTCCATAATGCTTTGACTTGGTGAGATGAATCCATGCCCCAAAAAGGACTAAAGGGAACTAACACGTATTGGTCTCATATTAGGTTTGGGTGCTATGCTGGGAACATTAAATGTGTCATATTCTTTAGCTCTTATAATTGCCTGCCCCAGTTCAGCCCTTCTGAGAGCAGAACAGGGTGAGCTAGTTCTCCTGCAAAAGGAGAGCTCTTCACACCCTCAGCATTCACAGCTCCCATTTCTCCTTCTGCTACCTGGCACTGTTCTTGATCTCTTTCTTCTGATTTGCCCCAGTCTCTATTCCATCTCTGATCAGTCCAGTTTTGTTGTACCAACTGGCCATCTCCAAATACTTTCCAAACTGCTCTCTCCCTAGCCTGACAGTTTCAAACATTCCGGATTCGCTCTGCCTCTGTTGACATACCCTGTGAGCTATTCACGCTGAACACTCAGAGCGGCTCTGCCATGGTATATAGGTTAGGTCCATAAAACTGGCATTCTCAGACGTAAATAGAGTTCAGGAACAGTTTTTAATTCAAAGACACAGGTTCCAAGAAGTAAAGGAACTTCCCAAAGACCTATGTCTAGATATAATTAACTGAATATGGACTTAAACTCAAAACCTGATCATAAATTTACCAGTCACTAACTATCTTAAATTAATATGCACAAGGCCCTTGCAAGTCCTTCCAAATTTGGCAAGTTAAGATAGAAGTTTGGGCGTGGTCAATAAAGATACTGCAGCTTGGTGATATGCCTAGATGATGATCTTTCCTGAATTTTGAGTTGCAAAAAGAAAACCAAGACTTAAGAATGCAAAGAAGCAGACTCACTGTGAAGGCTGTACTGTTTTTGAAAATGGTACTTCCCAGAATTGTGCAGTATGCAGTTTGAACAACATTGCATAGTGGCCCTGCAAGAAGAGGAATAATTAGGAACTCCACCCAAATTAAATCATCATTAAAATTGTACAATATGCTTGAAGAAAATTTGCTTAAAAACTGTGTTATGTACATGTGTAGGCTTGTATATTAAAATTTAAGGTAACAGCACTATAGCTATGATGCACCTGAGCCCTGTGATTGCTCGTATTTGACGCACCTGCCTGCAGAGTATCAGACTGTTGATTCTGTGCAAAGCACAGCTTTCTGATCCGAGGGGTAAAACTTATGTAAGCATAGGACTCCAAAGGCTTCTTTTATTTCAAACAGCTTTTAACATTTTGACAAGTTAAGCACAAGTGACTCATAAATGTACAGATTAAATTTCTCTCGGAATACGAATGTGTTTAAGTTGGAGGCAGAAAAAGTGGTTGGTCAAGTGCATTCCTATTTTGCTGAGTTAAGAACTTTAAAAAAAATAGCCCAGTGTTCAAAAAATCTAAATATGCCCTAATAAAGCCACAAATGTTAAAATTTCCATATTCTAGACTCAAAGTGGTTTAACAAGCATGTTTAAAACACACACACACACACATAAAAAACCTCACCTCCCATCCCCTAATTAATGATTTTCTTGTCTGGTAGCCTATCTAGTTTTACTAAAATGTCCCTACTTTATCATTCATAGTTGGATGGAAACACAGGCTGACTGCACGACCAAGTCCGTGCTTGCTTCTGTGTGCAGTCCTCTCGGGTTTACCTGAGGAAAAGCTTCTCTGCTCCTGGCATCCACAGCACCATGGGAACTTATTATTTGGGTCACTGAGTGAAAACCATCAACAAGACACACTTCCCAAGGGTGAGAAAAATAAATTGCTGCTTACCAGCTACACATCTCACATTCTTTAGTAACATGATCAGACTTTGGCTGGATGTATTGAGAGAGCAATTAAAAAGGTGAGAGAAAAGGAAAGTAAGTAATCCTAAGGAAAGTCAGTTACCTGCCTAAGCAAAAGGGAGTAACCCTTGCAGAGCTAGTGAGCACCGAACCCCAGAGGCAGGCACTGTGCTGTGTTTACCGGCGCTCTGTCCTGAAGGAGAGGCGCAGACGTGTCTCTTTCTAGAAGATGAGCAGAACGAAAGCTGGCACGTGGGCGAAGGAAGGAGGTGCCAGAGACAGCAAGAGAGAAACAGATGGGGCTTTGGGGTGGTCACATAGTCAGGCATGTAGCCTAGGAAGAGCCAAGTGGTAGAACAGGGCAGAGAAGGAAGATGCCTATGAATAAAAAGATAATTAAACAAGATACATCTTTCTTGGTAGCTACAATAATTTTTCACTGAACACAGGACACAATCTATTGTGGGTATTGCAGGGCCTGTACTGTTAAGAACCATGCTGTTAAGAGCCATGAGGTATGACTTTGTCTTACTAGATCAATAAGTTTAAAGAAATACTGAGTCTAAGTGCCTATCTGACAAAGAATATTGGAACAGAATTCATACTCAGTGACATCAACCTTACTACTAACTTTTGGTTTTCAGAATCACCTTGGGAGACCAGCTATGTTATTTTCAACACCTGGGCTGACGTCTCTTTACAGTTCCCAAGTAGCTTTCTGCACCTAACCTTGTGGTCTTGGTTGTGACAACGTGAGGGAGAAGTGGGTCAAAAACAGATGAGGTCGAATCCAATCTAAACAAAACTGCAAGCAATCGTGAGCATTTTAGAAAATGCAGAGATATTTATTATTTATTTCTGGGTTCTGGGGTCCAGAAAGGGGAAATTCCATTAACTTTGCTTTCTCCTCACCCACCCCCAGCATGTTGGAGGCAGGTGGAGGGAAGAAGGTCACTGTTCCTTTTTGTCCTCTGAGTAAATTGGAGCTGACAAATGGCTGGACTGTGTTGACAGTGCTGATTTCAGAGTCATCTTGAACTTCAAGGAAAAGCCTGTTCCTGTGTTTGGGTGGTCTAAAAGCCCTCT
The DNA here is from genome assembly GCF_021234435.1 of Artibeus jamaicensis. NCBI lineage: Eukaryota > Metazoa > Chordata > Mammalia > Chiroptera > Phyllostomidae > Artibeus > Artibeus jamaicensis. The sequence goes on along the minus strand of NW_026522046.1, from coordinate 11,531,985 downwards.
AAGCCATCAAACTGCCTGTCTGGGTCAAAGGCCTTGTTATCAGATATCTTTGTGAAAACTCAGCATCTGCCCTTGGTCTTGTTCCTTGAACTTTTATAGTCCTCAGGTAGAGTCTTCAGCAGAAAGCAGGTGTAGACAGCTACTGAAGGGTAAGTGTTGCTCTCTGGGATCAGGGAGTCATTGCACAAAGCACATCGAGTTATAATTATCATGCAGGCAAGCCGAAGGTAATACGAGTCCCTTTCCTTGAGAGTTTTGAACATGCTGCTTTGAAAATTCACCTGTGAGGAAGTGTCTACCATTCCCACGCAGCCATGTGGAGGCTCACAAAGTGCTTTACATCCAGACATTTGAATAAAACTCAGGGGAAGCAGTTGGGGCTAATAAATAGAACATTCATTGTCTATACAGCCTGATACACAGGAGTTTAAATGTTTTGAATCCCAGCTTTGTCACTCATGAACTCTGAGACATTGAACAAGTTACTGTTAACCTCTTTGGGTCTCAGTTTCTTCATCTGTAAAATGGAGACAATAGCAATCTTCGAAGGCCAATTTCAAAAGAGATGGTGTAATTCAGTCACCCGGCCCCTATTGGGACCTCTACAAAGGTTGGTTTCCTTTCTTTCCTCCCCTTCATGTGTCCTCATGTGCAGAAAATAATTTCTTGATCAGTGTTTACCAAAAGGCTCAAAAATTCACCCAGTTTTATGAGTGTAAAAGGTCTCCACCAAACAACTCTTTAACCAGTTGCCCATTTCTGTCAACGAACATAAAGGTTTAGCAACAGAAAAGTTACAGAGCTCAATGTTTTTCAAATAATGGCTTTAAAGTGTCAAGGAGGTTAAGTCACAAATAATCCAAACTTCCTTCCAGCTCTAAAATTCTATGGTTCTCTAAAATTGTGGCAGTAGCTGCAAACCACGAATGGCCTTTATGACTCAGAAAGGATTGCAAGCACTGGGCTGGCTACTGGGTGCACTGAAGATTGGATTAAAAAAACCTACTTCCCTCAAATGTTAGCTTTGGGACTAGCAGATTAAAGAAATGCATACTATTGCTTTATCAGATGTAGCAAAGTTGTTTTTATCTGCCCACGTATTTTAATGGTGGGAGTACCTAATAGCTAAACAAACTAGCAAACAAACAGTCCCTGAGGATGGGCCTAGGGTCCCAGTCTGCTAATCTCTTTTTATCACTGATTGCCTTTATCTATGTGAGGAAACTTAGTCATCTGCAAACTTAGAGATCTTTGGGGATATCTAAAAACCTGTGTAGTGCTGAAATAATGCCCAAGAAAATACAAAGAAAAATGCAGAGCTCAAAATGATTTTAATTTCTTTTGAAATTTAAGTTAATTTTCATTTGGATAAAATTCTTTAGGAGTGTTCTGGAAAACTTGGCTTTACAATGCCCAGTGTTGTTTGGAACAATTATGTTCGCTGGCTATTTCAACAAGAGAGAGGAAAGCAAACCCAGGAAAGGGCCATTCCTCCTGTGAGGGGAGTGTGTGTGTGTGTGTTTCGTGAGGATGACTTTCATTTGTTTGCTTGTTTGGGGAGATCAACTTTCTTTCCTTCTTCTTTGGGAGTTGATTTCATTGTTGGAAAATGCTGGAACTTTTAAATATCTTCTCATTCAGTGGAACTGTGGATTCAGAAGTCACCTTTCTTTTCCGCATTGGAAGTCAGAAGGGTCTGAGTAATTAAGGAAGAGGAGTGCAGTTCCCAAAGCCACTTCACAATCAAGGCATCCTCGCTCGGGGAAGGAATGACCTGTAACAACAGACAGCTGCAGAGACGAACGTGTTGTAAGCACCTACGGCGTGCCAGGTTCTGCTGCCACACTGGCGAAGGGGCTGACACCCTGGAGTCAGTGCCTCCGGACAGCTTTCAAATGTACAGAAAAGCAGAAGATGATTAGGGTGAAAGAGAGACTTCTACTCCAACCTGAGCAGATGAGAGATCTAGTTTAGGTTAAGCAATACTACAAAGTAGTTCTAATTGGTGAGGAAGGGATTTACTTAATTTTGTCTGTTTTTTAAAAATGTTATTGTATTTTATTTTTTTAATTTTATTTATTTATTTTAGAGAAATGGGGAAGGGAGGGAGAAAGAGAGGGAGTGAAACATCAATGTATGGGTGCCTCTAGCACACCCCATACTGGGGATATGGCCTGCAACCCAGGCATGTGCCCTGATGGGAATCAAACTGACAATGCTTTGGTTCACAGGCCTATGCTCAATCCACTGAGCCACACCAGCCAGGGCCTATCTGTTCTTTTTATAGTTTGAAATATCCACTCAGTAAACTTCTATTCAGTGTCTACTCCACAGGTGGCAAGCACAAGGCCATGGGCCACGGTCCATTCTTCCACTGTGTTTTATTCAGCCCAGCACCTGTTTCTACCTGGTGGCAGTGCTAATTTCTTGCTTAACTGTTAAGGAGCAGTTACATTTATACAGTCCTAAAATTATATTTGGCCATGTGAAGGCAACTGTGACACTGATGTGCCCCTCTGTGAAAATGAGTTTGACATCTCTGGACTCTATTAAAAAATGGGAAAGTAAAAAAAAAAAAAAGACCAAAAATATTTCTACATTTTATTATAGTTTAGGAGGGAAGAATATGTTTTTGCTTTAAATGAATACTATATATAATTATTAATGGTATAATTTTTACAGATAATCTCCACAGGTAGATAAGAAAACTACTTGATGATTTTAACCTTACAAAAATAAGCAAACTCACCAAAACTTTAAAAAAAATCAACCAATAAACAAAACTGGAAATAGGAAAAATAAAACTAAAACCTGGGAGGGAGTATAGCAAAATGTTGACTGTGATATTTTTGTGATCATGAAAACATGGGCAATTTTGGTTTTCATTCTTCTCTCATTTATTTTTCAGAATAAGCCTGTATTTCCTGTATACTTTTAAGTATTTAAAATGTGATCATTCTTTTGAAGAAGGAGATGAAGCAGACAAAGAAGACGTGGAGTTCGGGTGGGCAGGAAGCAGGAAGGAAGGAAGGAAATCAGGCTGGAGAGAGGGTATTTCTCTATTTGCCAGTCACACCTGGAAGAACGCCAGCTGTCGAGGCCATCAGCCCGTAGCTGCTCTTCTTGGCTCATGAAGTTTGTCAGGTGTTCGTCAGATGTGGCAGAGATTATACACCATGAGTGAAGTCAGACTAAGATCTGGAGGGAATTGACAGATGCCTAACCTGAGGTACTATAACAAAAATTAGACTGAACGAATGGTTCATGAGGGCCAAAGTTCACAACTCTTGGTCCAGATAAATTAGAAGCAAGTCCAAGTCCAAGTGGAAAAGGGTTGGAGTCAGGAAGTGATAAAAAGGTACTTAGTAGCTACATACCTTCTCCCTCCTTTGGACATCATGTTGGCCTACGACTCCTGAAACTCTAACACCATCTAGGCCCATCAAGACAGCAAACTGGGCACCAGATATTGAATACTATACTGAAGAAGTTTGGGTGGAAGGGTGAAGAGTCTGGGTCCCTGATGGCATCACTGAGCCACCAAATTGATCTGGCCTAGAGCTATCACATCTTCAGAGTCCTTGTTGAGTAAGATAATGTTGTTGATTCTAGGTTGCACTTTCTTTTCATTGTTCAACATCTTTGAAATGAGAGTCTATTTCGTCATGATAATATCTTACAATCACTGCTGGTCCAAGGGGCAGTCCTGACATTTTCATCATTGCCTCTTCATGTGTCAATTTGACTGTTAGTCCCAGTGCCAACAACTGCAGCCCCTCAACGGTTCAGTCAACAAACCACTGAAGGATGTTAGAGTTCCAGATCTTGTTTTCTGTCTGAACACCTTGCATGGACACCTTCTAGAAAGCCAAAGGAAGTACCATCATCAAAACTTCCATGAAAGTGTCAGTGCTCGGAAGAAAATTCAAGGAGCAATAGTGGAGCCATTTTTTTCAGAAATGCTGCATCACCAACACTTTGATATCACAAAGGATAATATTGGGTAGAAAAGGTATAGGAAGATGGCTCTGAACTTAAAAAAAATATCAGAACATTTAAACTCACTGTGAAAGTGCTTTAAGAATGTGAACCAATATATTTAAATTCTGGTTGTGTATATACATATATTTCTGCTATAGGGCATATAGTATATTTGCAATATATGTTAAAATAAGCATCTAAATGAGTTTTACAATTCTCTTTCAACAGGTAGAAAATAAAAGTTTTAATCATTAGAGAGCACTGCGTTAATGCTAATTGGTAGGTTTTTATCTTTCTCAGTGGCTGATAAAATAAAGGTGTGTCTTACAATCTGTGTTTTCCATTTGACAAAATTAGTAATAAATTCTTTGTTAAGTTGGGGCTTTCTGTTTCTTACAATCAAATGCTTCTGCAATGATATAGCACGCAGTTTATGTATATCTTACAGTCAATAACATTTATTTTTTTAGCTCCCTAAAGGAAAAGAGATGGAATAGGTTAAAATCTGTGAAGTGTGGGAACCCGAGTTCTCTGTCTGGTCCCTTCCTAGGTTTACAATGGACACGGTAGTGGGGGGTTTCTTCTTGTTAGTATAACAATACAGTGGGCAGGGTGAGCAAGGGGAGACTTGTTCTCCAGGAGTTGAGAAGACATCTCTTAATCCTCCTTTCTTCAAAAGCATGTCACTATTCCACAAATATTAGTTATGCTCGTATGTTAATGAGCAGTATTTTCTGGAAATGAAAATGTGCCAGCCTCACCACGAACAGATTTCTTAATTAACCTGCTGATGCTTTTAGCAACAGAATTCGATATTGTCTTAGAAATGAATCATTTGTGTTGCTTTGTCCCACACTAGTCCCTTTATTCTCTCTGACTATTATAGGATCAGGGTGCTCTTTGATTAGCCCATCATAATTTCCAAAAGTGAGCAAGAATTTGAGAAGCTGCCCATGGCATATTATTTCATTGCTAAAACTTACTGCTGACTCTTTTAGCTTTTGATAACTAAGTCCTTCCTTAACAATATGTTAATTATACCAGTCATTTACTCTACAAATGTGCTTTTTCTCTTGATGTGTGTTATCCTCATAGACAAGATTGGTGACCTCCCTTTGGAGAAGACTCACCACCATGGTGCATAACTTGTTGGGAAAAGGAGCAAGGGCGTGCCCTCGCCACTCATGCCTGAACGATATCTGCCGTGGGGTGGGTTACTTTAAGAGTAACCCGGCCCAGGAGTTCCGTCCCTGTGATAAAGTGCACATTTCCCATTAACTGCAAGCTCTTCATTTGGAAAGGTTGATTGGAATGCTATTTTTAAAAAGAATTCCAGTTGGTTAAATTTAGTGTCATAAAAAATTCAGTCCAAGAATAGTTTCTGGCTTTGGGCCCACAGAGTTTCTTTTGTTGTGAATCGGATCTATTTTCATTTACTGAGAGCATTTCCCGCCCTGTTTGTCCTCCCGAGCGCACCCGCCGACGGCTTTGTAGCTTGAATAGTGCTCGCCTTTCCTTCTAAAGTGACTTCTCTACATTGTATCACTGTGAAACCAGTAGGGCTCGGGTTTTATTTTAGTTTTTGTGATTCCTTCAACTGTTTTACCTTTTCTGTCATTAATTTGAAATGCCTCATTCCCCACCACTGTCTTCTCCCTCTTTCATTAAACATTTTTTGTCAATCATAATTGACAGTTAATATTATATTAGTTTCAGGTCTACCACACAATGGATAGATAATCATATACTTTACCTAGTGTTTCTCTCAATATTTCAAGTACCCACCTGACACCATACAGAGTTATTACAATATTATTGACTACATTCCCTATGCTTTCATTCCCAGGACTTTACATCCCCATGACTGTTCTGTAACTACCAGTTCGTACTTCTTAATCCCTTCACCTTTTCCATCAAGCCCCCAACCTACCTCCCATCTGGTAACCATCAGTCTGTTCTCTGTAGCTATGAATTTGTCTTGGTTTTGTATGTTCATTTTGTTTTTTTTAGAAACTTACCTGGCAGGGGGAGGTACTCTGTTCACTCTCATCTCTTGTTAGCAGCCACATTTGCTCCTCCCCACGGTACCTCAAAGGAGACAGCCTTGAAGGACAAATCTCTGGGTTTGTTTTTGGTTTTGGTTTTTGCTACCACTTGATTTGGTTTTGAAGATTGGACCACCCACCAATGTCCTGTCAGTCCGTGTGGTTTCCCTTTTTTTTTTTCCTATTCAGCTCTTCTTTGGTCCCTCAGTGATCATAAGAAGGAAACTTCTGGGTATTGAATATTTGGTGCTCCTGGGCGCTGCCCTAAGTGCCCGACAGACATAATCCTGCTTATACCTTCCTTCTACCTTCAACGTATACTGCATTTTTAGACTATAAGATGCACTCCCCCCAGATTTGGAAGGAAATTGGGGGTGCATCTTTTGGTCCAAATGTAGCTTACCTGGCTTACTGGGGGGGGCAGTGGTGGAGTGGGGTCACAGGTCATTAAATATTTTACCACATTTTTTGCTTCAAAAATTTTTCCCCATTTTATTCCTCTAAAACCTAGGTGCATTTTATGGTCCAGTGCATCTTATAGTCCTAAAAATACAGTAACTGTTATTACCCTTATAAAGGTAAGGAAACCAAAGACCAAAGTAGTTAGGCAGCTGGCCTGAGGTTATGCAGTCAATTAGTGGAAAAGCTAAAATTTATAACTTCATTTACCTGACTATGAAAAACTCCCTCTTGTTATGAAAGTAATATTCAAGGCCTCCTCAAGAATGTGTTAATTAATTTATTTTTTATTTCTAGTTTACTCCACCTTTATTATATTTTTGACATAGACACACAAGAAGGTCCATATCCATGAACTCAGTTCTCCACACATTCAATGTATGATATTTTGGCATGTCTTACTTTAAACTGTACCATGTCTGAGACAGAATCACCAGTTTCTTTTTTTTTGTTGAGTCCTAAATTACACGTTCTCCTAAATCTGTGGTCAGTGTATTTCTTGTTAGGATTCTGTCAAAGTGTCAGGATTTAATGATAGACTCTGTTTCGTAATCCTGATGGCAATAGTTGGCTCTACGTCAGATTTCCTTCATACCAAATGAAACACCACAAACATTATTAGATGTCTATGTGGGGTAAAATGTGGTCTTTTAGGTTTCTGGGGACTGAAACTATAGGCAAAATAAACCTAACTTAGTGTGTGATGTGGAAATGCTAACATCAGTGTTTGTCCAGGAATCCATAGGTCTGATCGGTTGGTGCACTTGCTGAGAAATGCCTTGAAAGTAACAAGAGCAATGTAAATAGCCAACCTTTCCCAAATCTGGCCGCACCCTCTTCCTCTCACAGGACGGGTGGCAGCCAATTCCTCTTGTGACCCCACAGACTCAGCTGGGTGTTCATAGTTCCTTTGGATTCTATTCCAAGACAGCAAAATTGTGGGATAATTTAATTCTGGGATCAGTCAGCTTCAGCACAGGAAGACCTGCTCCTAAGCATTTTGAACTCCCTCCATACAGAGGCAGCTACACTTAAGAGGACTCTGTAACTCAGTCAACCAAAGGAAGAAATCAACTAACAAAATTGGAAGAGAAAGGAGGACATTTTTATGTGGCTTTTAAAAAATTTGCTCATTATCTCTTTAATATATTCTGGGCTGTGAACAGTGCTTAGTATATTACATTAATTCTTGGAAGGCTTGCTTGACTGACTAAGCAAGGATATCTAGGAATAGTAAGCAAAGGATCATCTCATCCAATTGGATCAGTTTCTTCTCCCCCACTCTTCGTATATCCCTGCCTGTCCCCTCCCTTCAACTCTAGTAATTAAACTATCCTCGTTTCCTGGCACTGTGTGGACCAGAGGCGATCTTACCCTGAGGTCTGCCACTAACCTGAGGGATTTAGGGGAGCCTGAAATTGTATTGAAAATGCAATGTTCCTGGACAGCCAAGCATCCTTCTGGAGAGAGAGAGGTTGTAGCCCTCATCGGATTCTCAAAGGTCCGTTACCCTAGTGGTAATAAACATTGGTTAAACAAAGTAATTATTTAATGAATTTTTTCCCTCTTGTGAGGAAGTCAACCATTGATAATATTAGGAGCTCAGGCTGTATGCTACAGGAATGTCGCTGAATACAACTAGAACCACAGGAGGCTTGAAGTCAAATAGGGGAGCAAGAAAATTAGAAGCCATCACAGGGGTGGGTGTGTCAAAATGTGCTAATGACGGAGCGACCATTGCCCGTCACCTGGGTGGGTGCTTTGGGGGTTTTATTTTTGTTCTTTATTTGTATTTATTTTGTAAGAACTCTTTGTAGGCATTTCTTTCCCTTGAAGACAGTTGGGAAGTCCTGTGCCATATCTTTGTCATTCCATTTGCTGAAATTGCGCAGATGTCCCAGTCTCCCCCAGCGCACACGCCAGTCTGTAAGGCGCCTGGTTGTGGCGCAGCCCGTGGGAGCTCCCACCATTCATCCCCACCGACAGCAGGGGGAACGGGAGGCCTGGGCTTGACAGGTTCTGCTGCATCCAAAAATGAAATTGATTCAGGCCACTAAAAAACTCCAAGCTCCTTCATGAATAGGCCTTGGGAAACCACAATAAATCAGCCTTTTGGGATGGAACAGGGGTGCAAATCAGTGTCTCAGTTACCATAGATAAAGATTTCAGTTCACACTGCATATATCAAAAATTTAACACATGCTGCCTGCAGAGTTTTAATGAATACAAAAAGCTCAATTGCTGAAAACCAACACAACCTGGGCGTTACTTCATTTAGCTGTCAATAGAATTGTCTCATTTTATTTTCTAATGGTTTATCAATACTCGTAATTTGCCACTGGTTATAAAAAAGAGGATGGGGGGAGGAAAAGGAATTGAAATAAATCTTGCTAACCAGAAGAAAGTGTGGTGGGCCATTTTGGTCTGCTACAGAAGTCAGTGACCAGATGATGTGAAGGGGTGTGTTTATTTTTTTCTTGTGTAATAATGCAGCTGTGAAACTTGCCCGTGCAAGCCACATGCAAGGCCTCACCTGCCTTACGCACTTTCTGTAAGACGCCGAATAAACACAAAGCCCTTTTCTGAAGGAAAGTCCGTCATTGCAGCCGACGAGAACAAGTCTTGTCGGTGTTCCCAGGGCAGTGAGGGAAAGGCTGCTAATCCCTGTTCTCACCTGGTAATTATGTCAGTGTGAGAAGGTGGACTCTGTTTATTTTCCCCTGAATAACACTGATGTAGTTTTTTAAAAAGATTTATGATAATGAACTAACCATGAGAAGTCATTTGTTGATTGGTTCATTCAATAAACATTTGTGGCAGGCTAATATATTAATACATTAATGTAGAAATTAACCTGTGCCTTATTTTATTATTATTATTCTCTTGTTTGAGCAGACTCATTAGAAAATGAATGGAGAAGCATTGTATTCTTCATCCACAGTGAAAGGGTAACCCGGCTTCAGTGTTTGGGGGTTTGGGGGCTTCTTTGCCCAGGAACTTCTTTACTTTCTTTCCCTTCTTTTCCCCTCCCTTCCCTTGTGACTCCCTCCCCTCCCCTCCTTCTCCTCTTTTTCTTTTCTCTTTCTTTCCTTTTTCCTCTGAGACAGATGGGGATGCACAAATTTGATGACTTCTATACTCAACCCTTTCAGGAAGATTCTAGGCCCTTAGAGGAAATGAGTCTGAAATATTCTGCAGTTGGCACAGACCTGTCCCTGGCTTCCGTTAGTGCCTTCCTGAGGTGATAGCATCTCAGAAGGAAGATGGCCACCTTGGTCACATAGGTGTTTGCCACCAAGTGCTGTCACCTGAAGGTAGGGGGAAGGGGTTCCTGAGGGCCAGCCAAAGGTGCATGGAGAGGACTGCAGTTCTGTCACCTCCCAGAGCAGCAGAAGGGGAAACAGTGTCCAGGGCGACCATTGCTGACTTGTGCTCAAAGACCAGTCCTCCCTTTTCATGGGCTGCCTGAGTTGCAGGGAGGAACATGCACCAGATAGGCTGTTTTTATTACCAACTGAAAATATGAATTGAGAGAAGAATAAGGTTTGTTTTAGAAAGGTAAAGAACTGTGACATTCCTGCAATTCGTGATGTAGAGCACTTTCTATTTGTGACACACTTATGAGCATCTTTTTTGAGCTGGGCCTTCTGCTGGGCAGATGGAAGACCCATTGCCTTCCCTCGAGGGAATCTGAGTCTAGTGGGGAAGGCAGACAAATGAACAGAGAGCTCTAACAGTGCAGGAAGGATGTGTCTGGTGTGAGCCCAAGGCAGGGACAGTGCAGAGCACGGGTGGCTGAACCTGCTTGCAGCTTGAAGAAGGGGAATAGGGGCGAGGACACTTCAGAATGAGGGGTCAGCATTTGCAAAGCCACGGAATTGTGAAGGTTACCTTGTTTCAGGGACACCTGAGAAGTTCCATTGTATGAGGTGGGGCTGCAGGGTACCTGGTAAGAAGAGATTAGAGCAGAGGCCTTCCCCAGCCTCTGGGCAATGTTACACCAGTACAAAGAATATTTCAGATTAGTCTCTGCCCAAGGGAACCTGAATGCTTGGAATCATACAGCTGACGTATAAAAGACACATGAGAGGGGATTTTCCGAGTTTGACAAAAATACTAAAAATATATATGACAGTGCCAATCATGAGCTGTGAAGGTGTAGTGGTCTGAATAATCACAGTAAACACATTTTGATAACTGCGTTGCAGAAAAAACGGAAGTATCTTCGTCTCTCTGTGAAAGGCTATTACAGAGTTTTGTCATAAGAAAAGACAGTCAAAGATGATGCCACCAAAAATGTGGTATACAAGCATTTATACAGTTGCCAAACACATAATTAACACAGATCTTGTTATTTTTTCCTGGGTTTTATAATATTTCTGATCTTTGTTGGCTTTTAAAAGTTGTTTTCTTTTTTCCTCATTTTTAGTAAATATTCACTGTTGATCTACTTGTATGTTTACGATTCTGCATTAGTTTTCTTAAAGAAGATTCCCTAAGTTGCATAAGCTTCAAGTACCCCCAAACCTCGGTCAGCCCCCAGGTAGGACCAGAGATTGGAGAGGTAGGTTGGGACGGCTCTGGAGTCTGAGCCTCAAGAAGTGGTGGAGGACATTTTCATTCCCCCAAGACTCCATGACCTTGTGTCACTGAAGAGGAAACCGGGCCTAGAGAACTCACATGATTTTGAACTTCTCAGAGCGTGTTGGTGGCAGGGCCCAGAATCGAACCCATCTCTTGCTTTTCTGGCACGTTGTCTTCTTCATGTTAAGGTCTGCAAAGAGCAAGCATTGGCTTCAGGTAAGGGTGGGGCTCACAACAAGCCGATTCATTTATTTTGTCCAGTATGTTGTTTAAAAAAATAACCCAGTGTCAAGGCCTTAAGGTGGGGCATGCTTCCTGTTGTTCACGTAGTCCCTTCCACTCCCATCCCCTTGCACCTGGGTGACAGATGTACCTGTCCTGTGCAGTTTGTGAAGGCATCTGGTTGGAGCCACTGTGCTGGGAAAGCAGAGAGGTTCTGAGGCTGCTGGCTTGAGACACCCCTTCCTGTGTGGCAGTGATAGGAGATGTGTGCCCAGGTGAATCTGTCGCAGCAACATCCATCCACAGCGCAGCCCTGGTCTTTGAGTTACTGGGTAGAGAAAGAACAAAAGTCACATTTTGCCTGCCCAATATCCTCAGGCAGCGGTGGGAGCCAGCCATGCTCGGGGGTCTGTGGACCCGCAATCCTGGGCAGGGAAGTCGGAGAAATGCAGACTGTTTGGGCAAGCATGCTGCCTGTGAGGACAGCAGCCCAGTCAGAGAGGACCTCACGAGGGACTTCTTGAATTGAATTTTTGCCCTTGGCCATATAATATCTGGCCATTTAAGTTCCAAAGAAAATACAATATTGTAGGTGTTCTCAGGAAAATAATGGCCTAAGAGCCGGTACATTTTCAGTTATGAAAGTAGAAAAAAATTCAATAACAAAGGACATGAATCCAAACCATTATATCACTGTAAAATTCTAGCTGATACACACGGGAAACAGCCTTGTTAACCGTTAGCCAATCCACACTGGGAGATAACCTGAAAAGAATGCTGATGGATTTGGCCGCGCTCAGTTCTCCCATGATATCATGCTCCGGGCTTTTCTGAAAGGTACTTCTGACTATTATGCTTAAGACATCTGCAAGGACTTCGTATACACAGGTATCATGATCCCCTGTATTTTTCTTAAGAAAGTCTACACTGATCTAAGACCTAACTATGTGCCATGGCTTTATGATTCTTGCCTCAAATTCACGTAAGAGTCTTGCAGCCTCTCCATTATATAAGTAAAGAACTTAAGGTTTGGAGAAGTTATTGCAATCCAAGAACACACACTTATTAATAACAGTGGACCTAGGACTAGAATTCAGTTCTGTCTGGTTCCAAAGCCAGCATATACTGCTACCTCAACACAACTGCCATAAAGGAAAGCCAAAGCTAATGACTACTGGTAAGCAGGACTCCTCTGAAAGACTGTGTTATACTAAGTAGAGTCCATGGGAATCAGGTCATCTCAATTCCAGGCCCTGAGTGGGCTTGCAGGGATGGGCTGGGGACTGCCTTAATGTTTGAGAATTACCCCCCACCCCCAGGGAGATCTGGAGCACCAGGGAGCAAGGTCATTGAGCTACCCTGCACCCTCCTCTAGGGACTGCATCTTCCCCAACTCCAACATCTAGGGATTTGGTGGACTCCATCCTTCTTTCTCACCACTATGCTTATAACCCCATCCAGAAGCTTTGCCTACAAGCCTTTAACTTCCTTTGTCAACCTTTGAGATAAGGAATTGCCTATGATGGACAGACAAGCTGCTATCTTAGTATTTGATGTATTTGATGTGAATGACCTGAAAGTATTTAAAAGAGTCGGTAGTCATAAATTCTAAATTCTTGGAGAAACTCAAGGCTCCTTTCCTCATAAGCCTCCACTACAGTCTTTTCAAGGAAAAGGAGCTCAGATATAGATCAAAGGCAAAATTGAATTTTCAAGGACATACGATGTTGACCCTGGAATAGGGGATGAAATTTTAAGCAGGAGGTGTAAAGCTATCATAGATAAAACAGAGGCAATATTGCTAAGTCACTTTGGATTATGCCTTGCATTTCTGTTTTTCCCTTTTTTTTTAGCCATGTGAAAGTACAGGACAAAGGCTGTGTAATGATTAGAGGTGTGCTCCAAATTGGAGACATTGGTGTGAACCCATGATTTCTAAAATATTCCTATGTGTATATGCATGCACAGGTGACCACATATGTTGTATACATATGCATATATGTGTTTGCATACATGTAAGCATGTGTGGGTATTTGTGTACATGCATGCATATATTTCCTGGTCTGTCTGCTGAAAGAATGTAGAAGCAAAAAACACCCCAATAACAATGAGCACACTCAGTGTTCAGTTCTTGGTCCTCAATATCATCTTCTACTAAAAGAACAAGGACTCCTCAGAAAAATGGATGAATCTAGGCAGGACAGAGAAAGTTGCAGAACTTTCCAGAATACTGGAACATCTTGCTTATGTCAGAAAATAAGAAAATATTGTCTTAAAAATGATAAGGATATGTCATAAGGATAAGGGAAAGTTTGAAGTGGCTCCCACTCCTCTAAACTGGAACAATTTGAATGCCAAAATAGATAAGGTGAGTATAAATATAAACCACTGAAAAAATAGAAATCCATAGCACTATACTGATAATAAATAAATAAGTAAGTAAGTACATAAATGGAAAAGCAAGGGCTTTTGTTGTAGAATACCAAGGACTGATTGGTAAATGTTCAGGGAACCATAAGAGGTAGAAAATCATTTCATAAACATGTTAGTTAAGAATGATGATTCAGGCAATAATCATCAGTGGATACTATATCCAGGGGAGAAATTTTGAAGAGCAGGATATTTTCATATTCTTAAACCGATTCTCCACAGATTGCTTCTTAGGTCAAATAAGGGTGATTGTAACTGTACAATGTAGAAATCAATCGAACAACACCTTGGTTAGGTAAACAAAGTGGAATCACCAATAAAGGGCAAATAAACGTCATGTAATCTCAGAATGTGATACCATGAAAATGCAATATAGCTTTTGGATGTTCCGGCTGAAAATGCATAACCTAAAAGTAATTATGAGAAATTCACAGACAAATCTCAAATCAGAGAAAAAAGGAGGAATGAACCACATTCTTGAAAATGTCAATGTCACGTAAAAAGAGAGAAAGGTTGGGAGATGTTCTGGGGAAAGGGACACCAAGGAAACATGACAACTGAGTGCAGTACCCAATCCTGGACTGAATCTTGTATTAGGAAAAAAAATGCAATAGAAGACATTTTGGGGTCAATTGGAAAAATTGCATTGTAGGTGTAGATTATATTAAAATTTTATATTAATGTTAAATTTTCTGAATTAGATAACTCTGCTATGGTTATGTAAAAAAATATCCCTCTTCCTAGGAAATACACATTGAATTATTTAAGGGTAAAGGACTGTGATGTATTCCATTTTCTTCCAAGTGATTCAGGGAAAGAATAGCATGTATAATGTAATATCTGTGGTACGTAATCTATAACAATTACATCTATGTAGATAGAAATGAGAGAAAGAGAGAGAGAGATCCAGCACTAATAGTTGCAGTTCCAAATCTGGCTATTGAATAGCTCTGTGATCTTAAGCAAGTTGTAGAATCTCTCTGTGCCTCACTGGAAAGTTAATAATACCTATCCCATTGGATCTTTGTGGGAAATAAAGGAGATAATAAAGGTGTTTATCACCACTGACTTGGATGTCTTTTCATTAAGGAGATGCCCTAGCCTTGGGAGATAAATTAGGGACTTGGATGAAGCTTGGGGTTAGAGGCACTAAGCAAGATAATGAGGCAGGTCTCTAGCCCAGGATTTAAGCTGGAGGTGCGTGAGGCACCCCTTGTGGCAACAGCATCATTCAGATCATCTACATCCCAAATTCAAAGATTGGGGCTACAGCTAGAGGTACCAGGAAAGGATGAGCTTCAGAACCAGCAGAAGTGGTGGTGACTCTGGTCATCAGCTAGTCAGATCCTGAGAGTTAGGAGCCTGGTGGTCTTTCTGGAAACTAAAGTCCAAGAGGACCAGAGTCTTGGGGGGAGGCGGTTGGGGGGTGGGCAGAGGTTATTGTTGTGGTGAATATTTCCCAGTAACAAAAAGCCTCACAGTAAAAATAACGAAGCTGATGTTTGGAAATAGGACAATTATAAATAAACCTGGTATAAGTTCTCTCAAAACAAAGATTGCCTTGTAAAAAATTCTGTCAGTTTTAAGGGACTGCTTAAATGACATTATCGGGCAAGAGGAGAAAAATGTTGGCAGTGTGTGGGAGACACTGAGCCGATTCTGTTGTGCCCACGTTGGTTTCCTAATTTGGGTAGTTTTTCTCTCACGAGCTCCTTATTTGAAGACAGCTTTGGCAGTGTTATGATTAGAAACATAATGCATTCCACATGCGCCTGGAGGGAGGCCTGCGAGGCCAAATTTCAGGGGGTTTCGTGATGACTGCCAGGGTGGCCCCCTGGAAAGCCACCTTGCTGTGACGCTGGATCAAGTCAGTTTCCCTGGCTAGGCCACTTGCGAATTTTGACTTAGTCCGGGCCAGGACAAGGACTTGACACGTGTCATTTTCCTCCTCTATTCTCACCCTCCAGGGCTATGGGAGAGGGAAGGAGGAAGGAGGGGGGCATTGGTGTTTGACGGAGGTGTAGGGAATCAGGGAGCAGAGAGAGGCTTTGTGGATCCTCTCTCTTCCTCCCTGCCTTCTCACCTCACCCCCATACCTTCTGGTTGATGTGTTACATTGCGTAGGGGAGCCAACCTGCCTTACCTCGTCAGAGCAGTGTGGCGAGCGAGAGGCCCAGCCCTGTATTGCAATTGCCCAGCTTGGCTGCTTTCTGGCTTGGGACTTGGGAAGAATGAGCCTCTCTGAACCTGTTTATTCAGTTACAAAATGGGGTCATTCCTCCAGGGTCGTTATGAGGATGAGTGGAGGTGAAGAGCATTATGGGTCTGGGACAGGCCTGGCTCTGGTTGTCAGCATCGTGGTTGTCGGTGCTTGAGTAGGGGCATGTCCTCTACTCAAGTGAGTAGAGCAGGACGTGGCCTGTCCTTTCTCACTTGATGTCTGGTGGCCAGGCCCATGTCCTAACAAAGCTCTAATATAAGTCCATTCTGAGAGGTCCATCAGCTGGATGGCTTATACTTACTCCTTTTCTTTATGGCTTTAATGGTCCTAATGTTAAAACTTGCCTTCCCTGAGACCCTCTGAAACAGCAAAGCAAGCTGAACCTGCTTGTTCCTAACATAATTAATAGTGTTTTGGCAGTAAGTTTCTGTTTAAATTGCTGTCCAGTTAAATCATGCTCATATCTGATTTACATTTGTTTTTCCCAGACTTGGAAACGGCCTCATTATTTTTAGGAGTTAGATTAACTCAGATGTTTTCAGGGTCCACTAAGACTATACATATATATATGAATGAGTACATACACATACATGAATAAAATTTTAGTAAAACCAGGCCTTGTTGTGGTAGTTGTTTTCAAGTTTCCAGTTGAAGCTAAAGCCTTAATGGTTTGAAGGGAGTATTTTCCATGTTCTTCTTATTCTATACAACAATATGAAGTTCTGGGAGTCCCTGGCTGATCTGAAATGTGGATAAAATTCCCTGTTATCAACAGCTAGTCAGAAGTCAACAGCAAAATAACTCGATTTGGAGTCAGGTGATTTTGATTTGAGCCTAGTCTTCATCACTGACTAGTTCCACAGTGTCAGGCAAGTAAATTCACCATTCTGGGCCTCGGTTTTCACCTAGAAAATGGAGATAAAAGTATCCTTGCTCGGGTAGCGTTAGGGGTTAGAAATGGTAGTATATAAGGAATACTGGTAAACTGTAAATTGCATGTTCATATTATGCAGTTCAGTTTACTTTATTGTAGTTGTTGATTTTTTAAATATTGTGCCACTGAAGATTTTCAAGAGAGAAAATAATTTCGTCTCCAAAGTATGACAATGTTTAAGTTAGACCCTGTGCATTTTCTTATTTAGTCCTACATTCTCTTCTGATGATTGTGGCTTAAACTCTGTACTTTCTTACTGCCTTGGTAACAAAACAGTATCTGCTTCTTTTGAAAGGACAGCTGAACCAAAAGACTGGTGAGCCGTGAGAGCTCCAGGGAGGAAATGTGTCCGGGACATCTAAGGTAGCACTCCTATTGTTAGTATTATTCACCTGGATCATTTTTGTGCTGATCCAGTAACATCAGCACTGGCCAAAGTGGAAAAAAATAAATTATTGATGGCTTTGCATACGCATGCTGGGCTCCAGTAAAGGTTTGTAAACAGCGAGGACTGGAGTTGAGCACTTCAAAGGAACGATGCAGGGGGTGGGAGCAGAGTGGAAAGGAGACCTTTGGGGATCGGATTCCAACTGCATTGTGGCGAAATGAATAATTCAAGAATATTGTTTTGGGTTAGATATTCTTTTCAGTATCTTTAAAAACCTCCCTTTGTACCTGGGTGGGATGACACACTTATTCAATATCATGTCAAGGATTCTTTCTTGGCTGTGGGGATGAACAGTAGCAGAGGAAAGAGTGTAATTGTTTCAAATAGATTACAATACACTTACTGCATCCAATATGTTTATTGCAATTATGAGCCCTAGATACAATACGTGAGAGGTGGGTTTTGGATTCTGAAATGTCTAGTATTTCGTTCAGTTGACTTCCCATCGTGGGCGTGAGACTTAGGAGAAGGGTACAAGAGTGAGACCCACATGCGACACAGCCACTCACCAGATGATCCACCGTTTTAATTAGCTACACATATTTTATAATTTTGAGCATTGTATTCTTATTTTTGTAGCCAATAACATCCTTTAAAAGAGTCTTAATAAAGATTTACTAAACTTATTTACAATTTGTCTTTTCCAAAAAAAATTGGGGGTGGCTTTAAAAGGAGGACATATACAATAGGTTAATAAAAAATATCTGTTTAGTAGAATGGAGACATGTTATCTGCCAGGCTTTCTCATGGGGACACTGTATTCAGAGTATATGAATGAGCTTCCTAGAGTGAAAGGAGGGATTCCACAGGCATATTTAAATAACCAAAGTTGACCCCTGAACTGCCTTGCACGGGCCGAGGGGGAAAATTTGTATTGCTCCCTAAAAGATGTAAGGAATGTGAGGGTGGAAGCAGAGTTGATGACGCAGGGTTGTTAAATTCTTAAGTGATGTGCAGTGTCTGGCTTGGACTTTCCCTCACTCCACCATCCTCTGGCCATTGGCAGAAGCAAGTTTCCCCAAATGCTGCATATTGCCAGTTTTTGGTGGCAGCTAGTGATGGCAATGAGCACGGGTGATGGAGGAGGAGAAGGAGAATACTGAGCCAGAGAGACTGGGGGGCATCAGCTGAAGTCTCAGGTACAGAGATACAGAAACAGGAAATGAAATCTGAGATGGCAGGCAGGAAATAGATTTCCCAGTAATTTACAATTGTTTATAGAGGTCTGTGATTTACTTCCAACTCTGGCTTGGAGTTTCCTGACAGCCATTGCAGAAAGAGAAGCATGGCCAGTTCCATATTCCATGTCCTCAGAGAGAAGATGCATGCTATCCTCAAGGGTGTCTTTTTGTTTGTTTGTTTTTTTACTTTAATTCTGGAAGGAGTTTCTTATGCAAGGCTTTCCACAAAAGACCTCAAGTGACATAAGAAAATGATGCCTTCAAACAGTTTTACCATCAATGCATGAGCAGATTTTATGTGGCTGATCCTTGAAATGCCCTCAATTAAAGTCCAGGGCATAAAAGCTAAAGCACAAACTAGGGAAAAGAATCCTTGATGGGACTACACTGATCTGGTCTGAGTATGAAGCTGTCTGTAGTGGAAGTTTGTGACCGATGCCACCTCAGTTGATTAGTCTAAGCCGATCAAGGTAATTACTTTCCCGTTACCAGTGACTCATTTGGTAATTAGGCTGTGACCTAATCCTGGCCACTGAAAAATGAAGGGAGAAAAATCTAAAGAAGTTTCGGGAAAGGTTTTCTCCAGCTCAAGTAGGAAATGAAGGAAGAGACTGTTTGTCTCCTTTTGTGGGCTAGTGTTATATGCGCAAGGACACCATGGGAATAAATCCTAAATACTGCGGAGGGCAGAGTGGACAGCCTCAGAAATCTAGTCCTGTGCAAGCTAATGCATTTCCTCATTGCTTAAGTCAGTTTGAGTTGGGGATTGTTTTACTTTCAGTCAAAAACATTTTGATGGATGTATCTTTCAATAACCTGTCACTATGCAATAATAAAACAATAGAAACCATTATAGGGAAACAAAGGGAAGCAAGTGGGTGTGGTCACGACCCATCCTTTGCCTCCCCTCTGCTGCAGCCTCATCTGGAGCACTCTCCACCTCCTACTATACTTCCATGCTGCAGGGATATTGAACCAGCTTTCTCTTTCATCACTCATTTGTACAGACTACTTTTTATGGAGAACAGCTCCCCGCCTTCCTGAGTGAATGGGAACACACACACACACACACACACACACACACACACACACGCTTGGCCACTTCTGCTCAGCCTTTACTCCATCAGGTTCCTTCAGATGCCATTCCTCAGAATGGAAGAGAGAGGAATTCCTTTGACACATACCCCTAATCCCTGCCTGTTTAGGGTGCCTATTTAGGTGTGGTAGGGAGTCTCTGAGGTGGCTCCGATGATCCCAACTTCTTGACACTCCTGCCCTTGTGAAATCGTTTTCCTATGATGTGAGCTGTGCCTGTGACTCACTTGTAACAAATGGATACAGTAAAAGGATTTGCATTTTCTACTTATGATGTCACTTGCAAAATTCAGTTACGAAAAGACTGCTCTTTGTCTGTAGCCTCCTTTCTCACTCGCTGACTCTTTTCCTCTGAGCATCAATTGCCAGAGGGTCCTCAAACATCTGTAGAGAAGCCCACATGGTGAGGACTAGCCTGCCAGCAGCAATGTCAGTGAACTTGGAAATAAGTCTTTCGAGGCTGGTAAACAGTTACAGTAGAGTCTGGAAACAGATGACATGCCATCCCCAGCTGAAGCATCAGATTAAACCATAACCTTAGCTGGCAGCTTGGTTGTGACCTTTTCTGAGACCTTGAGTCAGAGGTACTCAGTTAAGCCATACCTGAATTCCTGATTTATGTAATTTATGAGGTAAGACATGTTTGGTATTTTGAGCCACTGAGTTTTTTTTGTTTAAAGATTTATTTATTTGTTTGTTTGTTTATTCATTTATTTTTAGACAGAAAGGAAGAGAGAGAGAAGGAGAGAGACATCAACGTGTGATTGCCTCTGGGGACCTGGCCCACAACCCGGGCAGGTGCCCTGACTGGGAACCTAACCGGCAACCCTTGATTTGCAGGCTGACACTCAATCCATTGAACCACACCAGCCAGGGCTTGAGCCACTAAGTTTTGAGATAATTTGCTATATAGCATGGGTAATGAATACAGTATCCCTTCCCTGATTCTCCATAGGAATTATAGTTCTCCCATCGTGGTAATTATCACTCTGTGTTGTAATTATCTGGTTATTTGGCAGTTGTGCTTGATTGTAAAGTCTGTGAGGATAAGGACGATATCTTGTGTGCTACCAGATCTTCAACAAGTAACACTGTTCTTGGTGCATTAAATATGCTAACACTGAATAATGAGAGAAGGTTGGGAGTCTACAACCATGTGGCACAGACATGCTGTGGAAATAGGAAGTTGGGTCAGGGAGATGAGTGCCTAGAGATAGATAATAAATTAAACGTCAAATTGTGAAATAATTATTAATCTAACAAATGTGTAAACAGACTGAGCACCAACAGAAATGGAACCAACAGATGAGGTAAAATTTTGACTATCAGACCCTGGAAACTAGCTCGGCCATGTCTGTTGTGGCAAAAGGATCAGCATGGAGAGGGGGTGTTAATGTGCAAAAACAGGCACGGGGTGAGGGTCTGCCCTGCCTTCCCGGTGACTAGCACTGGACCTGGAAATGATGGCCTGACCTCTCAAGGCCTTGGGGTCTCACTGGGAAGTAGAAGAAGATTTTACACCTTCTTGAGGATCTCTTTTAGCTCTAATATTCTACTTTACACATGACTCCCTTCTATAAGCACTTACCTCAAACTATTTCAAATCAGTGCTACTCAGTCTTTTGGTGTCTCTGTCCCTTCATATCTAGGGGACATAATGTGATCTTCTTCCTGTGGGGAGGAAAGGGGAGCATCACATGGGGGCTGTTAGAAAATCTGGGTAATACAAGGTATAGTGTGAAAGATTTCCCAGATGGGTCTAACCTGCTTGACAACCACTTTGGAGAATCTTTGAGGTAACACACAATGGCAGACCAGCAAACTGTGGTCAGCAGACCCGGCATTCTGCTGTTCGTTTGATAAAACAGATACAATATAACTTAACTCTATGTTCAGTAGAAGCTTAAAAGAAACAGCTGAAAAATAATCTAAGCAGAAAAATCTAATAAGCGACCCACTCCAGTAGAGATGCTTTCAGAATATGAATCTTAGAAATAGCATCACAAATTTTTTTTATTTTTCTCAGAGGCTGAGGTACGTTACACACATGAGCTTCTGAAATTGGCAATCGATCATGTTTTGACAATAATTTAGAAGGCCGTACTTCAAGGCATGTACCATGTGGCCAGGAGGACTCTATATTTACAAGAGATTATTGTCAATATTCTTGACTGGAAAAGCCTATACAGCTCTAGTCAGTTTATATCAGATTCTTTCGAGATATAATGATAATAGTAACAATGAGATAATAATGATATCCATCATTTGTTCAATTCTTTTGCTTTTCAAAACTCTTTCCATCTGCCATTGTGTTATTTTCACAGTGTGTCTGCTCAGTAACACTGCGGTGCAGGTGCCCTTAAAGGAGCACCTTCCCCGCAAGCCCATTCCCTTCCTCACTCAGCACACACGTGATCCCAGAACCCATCGTGTGTCACAGACGCTCCGGGGATGCAGTGAGGCTCTTTGGGCGCTCGGAATCCAGGAAGAGAGGCAAACGTGTGAGCAGATAATTACAGGGTTGTCAGGTACATGCTTTCTTTCATCATAGTGACACGTGCATCTGCTGCATGCCTGGCCCAGGTCTAGAAGCACACAGGAGTCATGGGCCAGAGGGGATAGTCCCAGGAGTAGAATTATTTAGTTCTTATTGTGCTGACAAATGTCCCTTCATTCACACACTATTCACACACCATTTCTTCAGGGAACATAATTGCTTTTCTGGACTTTTGGGCTTGGGTTTTTTCCCCAAAGAGGCCCCAAGTTCTGGAAACTCAAAAGACATGTGACTCACTGTTCAGCAATGCCACTTCTCACGGTACATATGTTCCTTCCACCAATTAGAGGGCCATCTCGTAGAAGAAGCTCTTAAGCTTGGAAGCTCACTAAGTGAGATGTGAGAAGTTTTAGTCTTCAGATAAAGGCTGAGGTGTGTCAGAACCCATGTACGCTGGCTTCGGGAAGCCAAATGGACATATCTCTTCCCAAGTCAGTGTTCTGTGACTCAGAGAGGTAGTTCGAAATTGTCCCTGGTAGGGTCATTTTCACCACAGCGAATGGCGAGCCCTACACAATGTGACTGTGTTTACCGCGGAGAGCCAGTGTGATGTCTCCCTGCTCACCACCAACTGCAGTCTCCGTTCTTCACCTGGGGCTTAGGCTGATAGATTTCCTGAACTGTTCTGCATAGGATATGCACAGCAGCCTCTTAATTGGGGTTTGAATATAATTATACAGGCTGTATTAATTTTTCCCTGCCTCCTACTTATATTGGTTAAAACTCCTCTAATTTGGCATGGGAATTTATGCAGAATAGCAAACAATACAAGTTTTACGGTGAGAAGCTTGGAACATTAACAGCACTGTGATCTTCATTATGCAGCTACCAAACCAATACTTGCGCAAAGCCATTCTCCTACATTGCCACCTACAGAAAATCTCCATGGCTGAAGTGAGCTTTTCTTCTGTAATTGATAAATACGTACCTTCCTTTCTATTGGAAGAAATAAACTAAAAATCACAGCAGAACAAAAAATGCAGATGTGTTCATCTCAAATATTTTAGAAATCATCCATTTGAACATCTAATTCTTTTCTCTAAACATATCCCTGACCAAATTGCTGCTCCAGAAGGACTTCCCTGTTTCTGCCAACGGGCTTACTGTTTTCCTCGTAACGGTGCCAGAAGCTTCAGTATCTTTCATGGGCTCACCACAGCACTAGGTGCACAGAAGGGGTTCAACAAATGTATGTTGAATATATCATTTTAAACATTCTTTCTCCTATAATCCATGCAAAAAATCAACACATCTATAGATTTTTCTGCAAAATGCTCACTTCTCTTTCACTGCAAATACTAACCTATGCCTTTATAACCTCAACTTTTCCAGCAACTTGTCTTATACTTGCCTCTCTCCACTTTCAGGCATTTATACAACAGGCTTTGACTGAGCGTGTGTTTCATATCGAGTACTGGGCTTGAGATGAAAATGAACCAGACATTCTACCTTCAAGGTAGGAAGGACAGATATAGTGAAAAACATTGTCTCCGACTATGACAATAGTTACAATCAGGGCAAACAAAGAATGCTGTAAAAGTGGAGAGGCAGAATAGGGACTATTTCAAGTGATGGCTAATCTTGAGCCCAATGTTGTGGTGTACCTAGGATATTGGTAGGGGGACAAGGCAGGGAAAAAATTGCCAGAGAGGAGGGGAGGTAGGATTTGGTTTTGAGTAACAGCTGAGTCAGGAGGGAGATTTGGAATCCCTGGGTTAAATTCTGCTTTACCACTCTCTGAATGATTGTAGGCAAATTCCCCAAACTCAGTGAACCTTACTTGCCTTGTGTGCAAAATGGTACCATGTACCTTGTAAAACTGAGAGCATTAATGGTACTGAGGAATGTAAATTTCTTGAGATGGAGCCTACACACCTCAAATGCTCAAGATATGCTGCCTGTATTTCTTCTTATCCTAGGCAAAGGGAATAGCCTTTGAAAAATCAGGAAGGTAAAAACCAAGTATGATCTATTTTAGGAAGGGCACTTCCTGAGCACAGCACTCAGGAAGGTAATGGCTGGGGAGTAGTGAAAGATGAGGCTGGAGCGGTAGGCAAGATCCAGTAGAAGGACCTTGTGTGCCCCGCTCAATTATCTGGGTTTTAACCTGGAGGTGATGTCAATCTACTGAAGCATTTTAGAGGGGAAAGTGACTCGTTCTGCTTCTTGCTGCTGCGAACACTACTTTTATTGTTCTTCTCCTTCCCACTACTGTCAAAGAGAAATAGAGCTGGATGTTTGTTGGAGGTGACAAGACATATTCTTCAGGTTACTGCAGTAGGGAAAAAGGATTCCAGTATAAACTGAACTCAATTCCAGTGAAACAAAAGGCGAGAGGCTTTTGAAGCCCTGACGTGTGCTGAAGGAAAAATACTAAAAGATGGGGAGGCCAGTGTTGGTCAGTGGGCTGAGGCCCTCTGTGGCCATACTTCCTGACATTGGGCTCCCACCTTGCAGAGACTGGGCCACAGGGACCCTAACTTTCTTCATCATTACATTTCAAAGGACTGGCTCCTTGAGTAACATATTTCTGAGTTGTAGAAGATACATCTCAGAGGGACACAGAGAAGATTTATAGTTGCAAGTTTTGTAAAGAAAATGCTCTAAGAAAAGAGTAATAAGGAGACTACAGTCAGGTTTTTGCTGAAACAAACAATACATTCTTGTAGCTGTGTGAGCTTTCTCAGCCAGGCATTTTTAAGGGGACTGGAGTCATCCTAAGGACATGGCCTTCGGTGGATAGAAGCCATGCCGGAGTGTGTTTAAGTCTCTTAGTATGTGGGGTGGACAAAATTGTTCGTTCTGAGAGTTTGCAGCTCAGAGAAACCTGACTAAAATTTCGTCGAGAAAAAAATATTCTGCAATTGCTTTCTTTCCTGTCATATGATACCTAATGACTTCTTGCTTAATTTTCTAGATGCTTCCAAATCTGGTCCCATCTGCCTGAGAAACCTAATCAATTATCCCTCCCCACCCCCACCAAACACATACAATTTGTGTGGTCTACTAAGTTTAATTTGGAATAGCCTCTCCTAAGTCTCTCTCCTCTTGATCTCTGGGCCTTGATTCTGGTTGCTTTATTTTTTTTCTTTGCCCCTTACATCTTTTTCAACCTTTAAAGTCTCACGGTGAATGCCCTCTATCTACAAAGACTTTTTTGATAACTATGGGTGGGCCCTTTTCTCTGGGCTCTCAGAACTCAGTCTTCTCACCACACCAATTAGCGCTTAATTTTATCTCACCTATTGTATTTGGAACATATGTGATTTTGGAAAGTGTATGGGGCTTGGAGTTCAGAGACATTTGGGACTCAGTTTTTCTACTGAACAGCTGTTTGAATACAAGCAAAGCTCATCTCTGAGATTCAAAGTTGCATCTGTATAATGGTAATAAGACTCATCCCAAAGCATTGTTATGTTAGATGACATAATGCTTGCAAAAGTGCCTAACAATGCATGGCCCAAGGTTTATGAACATCAGGTATTTACCGAATCTTTTATCATTTTATGTGTATTGATTGTTTCTCTGATTTTATTTTAACCTCATTCAGAGCCAAAAACGTAGCTTATATTCTTCTTTTCCATAATTTCTTATCAGTGTTGACCATGTAATAGGCACTCAATAAACACTGGCAAAGGGTTTGATTAATTGCTTTCTTAAAGAAAAGGGTCTGAGTGTGTTTGTTGTATAATCTTAAAAAAAAAAAAACCCTAACAGATGCCCAAAAAGGAAATGAGTCCTCCAGACACCTATCAAATAGAGGCTGAAATTTTACAGTTCTAGGAAGTACTATTTTAGACTAATGGACTTTTTGATCTTTTAAAACTCTAACAGCCTTTCAGACACTAGGACATTTTAAACAGAATTCTGAAAGAAAACTGGGAAATGGATATAACTATGGGAAACTCTGAAAAAAATCTGGCTCAACATCAGGCTCAGCATAAAAGAAAACGCAATCAGAGCTAGAATTCTTCCTCCCCTCACTCTTTGCTGGGGAGGCTATTTTGGAGTAATTAGCTTCTAAACATCCTCATGTAATAAATGAATGGAACAGCAGACACTGAGAGTGATTTATTATTCATCACGAACAGCAAGTGAATGAAATAATTTAACAACCACTAATCTCTAAAAGGGACCCACTCCTTTTTAATCATCTCATATGACATGTAATCACTCATTCACATACATCCCCCTGAGCTCTTCCTACTGCAAAGGAAGTCTTAACGGGCAGCAGAATGCTATTTAGGTACTTCTGTGACATGAGTGTATCATTAGATGGATATTACAGCCTGTGGGATTGGGACCATGTTTTTGTACAGTGTGACAACTTGATACAATCCATACACGTGTCACCTTTTGCATCCCATTAGTATCAAGGGAAACCACAAATGCTAATATGGCATAGTAATAATCATATGGCTCACAGTTCTGAGGCTAGTATTAGAAATGGCAATGGTGTTGACAGATACAGATTGAGCTGGGTGTTTCACATGAGAATGCTAAGGGAATGGCAATCTGATGATGATCTTTGTCATGAGAAGAGAAGTCTAACTGAAGGATTTCCTATTTCCACTCTAATTGTGCTAGTGAATATTGCACTGTTTATTTCTGAGTCACAGGAGAATGCAGAATCAGTATTTTCTGTCTGGCATATTTGGGGAATTTCTTTTTATCTGGATTCATTATTTACATATCTAGAATTTTAAAGAATATAAAACCAGATTTTGTGATTATAGATCTACACATGTCTAAAAGGACAGAGGAGAAAAGAAAGTTGATTAGGAGGCCAGTTAAATTGGCCAGTTAATCTACTAGGCTCTGGTACAGATATTAATAATGATGGTAACTAATAATGCCTACCACTTTGGAGTGCCTACCATATGCTGAATACTATTGACACGTTATCTAATTTAATTCTCACTATAGCCCTGTGGATCAGGCAATATTATCCCTGTTTACACATGAATAAATGCATTCACTCAACCTTTGGTTTTATCAATGTCAACAAAACAGCTTGGAAAAAATTGAATTCAATCATATAGCTTATTAGTTTTCAATGATCTCCATTCTATTTTTAAAGATTAGTCTTTGTATTAGTCTTAGATATAACTTCAATGGGGTTATTATTTTAGTGAAATTATTATTTATAATATTATTCTATTATTATTTCTATATTATTATTATTTTTAGTGGAATTATTTCTGGTATAATCTCCAAGGAAAGGAATATTTCTATGCTGTGACAAGTTTCAATAGATCAATGTATAAATACAAATGTGCATATTAATCACCTGTTGGGAGAGACCTTCTTAATATGCAGATTCTGATTCAGCGGTCTGTGTTGGGGGCAGTATGAGATTCTGGACTTCCCACCAACTCCAAAGTGATGCTGATACTTCAAGTACAGGTGATACACAGAGGCAGAAATGTTAAGTGAGAGAGACTGAAATCAGTCCCTTCTATCAAGCAGCCAACATTCTGGTTTTAAAATAAGAGAAGCCACAGTTAGTTTTTTTTGGGGGGGGGATAGGGGTGGTGAGTAAATGCTTTCTCTTCCTCTTTTTTTCCCATGTGTTCTGTGCATTAAGGCAGAATCAATATTTTATCCTGGCTTTTTCATACTGGGCCATTCCTGATGAGGTACATTGGTTTTTCATTTGATTTTTGATTACAGTAAAAGAGTGACCTATATTCTTCCAAACTTCTAAGATGTGTAAGTGATTGACTTAACTTGGATTAAGAAGGACAAGCAATAAAATAGGCAGGAGAGAGGAAACCATTCTGGTGACTTTAACTGAGGCATTACTGAATGGCAGTTTGACAGGAGAGTGATAAGGATTGTAAACCATATACTATTGTGTGTAGAGTGTTTGGAGAGTAGACTTTGTGTGACACTACATGAACCATACGCCATATAAGACTGTATGGTTCACAGAACGATCTGTATCTGACTTGAAAGTTTACCTTCAGTGTAATGAAGACTTGCTCTGTATCAGAATGAGCAGCAAGTGTCCTTGCAGGAAGGCACTTTTATCAGTACAAGCAACTCTCAGGAACCAAGGACCCTTAGCATGCCTCCTTCACATGAAAACTTCTGTATTTTGTAAGAATTCTTGGTATTTTATTAGCATATTTTGGGTTATGCAGCCAGTGGAGGAGGACTGACCTTCCCAAACCGTGAATGAAGTCAGGTCCCCAATGGAAGCCATTCTGGCCAGTGGAGGAAGTGGATGGTCAGCAAAAGAGAAGAAGATCTGGGATCAAACTGAATGGGGTTTGTATGGTGGCTCCGCCTCTGCTTGGCTATAGAACTTAGAGAATCACCGTTTCTGAGCCTCTGTGTCCCCTTCTCCAAAACAGCGACAATAATCACTATCTCATAATGTTAGTATAAGGGTAAATGCTGTCACTTGGGTGAAGGAACTTACCACGTGCCCCCCCAAAGTTAAGTGCTCTACAAAGAGCAGTTTCCTGCCCCCCTTGCATTCACCAAATATGGGGGCACTTTGAATATAACTACATGGTATCACCCTCTGGTTATATCAGTGTCCATGAAAATTAGATTAGGAAAGGAAAATGAAATTCAACCACACAGTCTATTTTGAAAACAAGAAACTTTTATTCTTTCTCTCATTTCTTCCTCTCCTCCCCCTTTTCCTTCCTCTTTCTTCTTTTTTTAGTCAATATTTATATTTAGATAAAACTTTGGTGGAATTATTTAATTTACAACTGCAATCAATAAGAAAATAAATATTTCTCTTCCGTTTAAAAACTGAAGGAACCTGTAAAACTTAATTGCTTTCTTAATATGTTTAATTATAGGTCTCCTTTTTCATTCACAAGTTATGCCCACACTCATGTAATTCCACACAGCAGGCACATTCCAACCACCTGATGCACAATAGCACTCCTCTCAAAGGCTCCGCTCAGATTTCAGAGGACAAATGTGAAAAGCCAATACACTGGAATTAATCTTTTTCCTACTTCTTAAAAAATAGAATTTGTATCAGAGTATCCAAGATTATTCTTTCCATTTAAGGAACAACCATAAAATCTCAGTTTTTCCAAGATTAATGATTCAGAAAGGCAAAAGAACTTAATCTGATTTTGTTTTAGAATCTTTCCCATGCATTTGTCATAGTTTTTCCCTCTAGTAAAACTTAGTGGTTCTGAAAACACTTTTAATGCTTTTTCTTTTTACTTAAAATCTTTCAATTTGAGGACTCAAAATACTTGTTTAAAATGTGGACTATTTATGGAAATAGGAGATTATTAGTATTTGGAAAGGAGGTTAGGGGCTTAAGATTTGGTTTCCTGAGGTTGCTTTCAATGGTAGAGTCAGAGCAAGAATCTGACCTCTGTCTTTATCTCTTTAGCTTGACATCCAAATCCCATTGCCTCTAACTGAACACTGTAGTGTACTGGACCATTAAACGAGATAAAGTAATGAAATTTCATAGGTGAAGACTAAGATAAGAACGATAAAATTACCCTACTTGAGAGTTCAAAGAATACAGCAAATCCCTACATTTTGGGGCATGTTTTCATTCCCATGAGATACTGTGATTTTAAATTTCTAATGCTCTAGGAATTTTCAACTTTTTTCATCTCCTGGCACACACAAGCTAATTACTAAAATTTTGCAGCACACCAGCAATATATTTTTTGCTGACCTGACAAAAAGAATAGATACAATTTTGATTCATTCACACTGGATAGCTATTGTATCACCTGTTGTCATTTTCTTTTTGGTAATCTAAGGGAAAAGAGGTCAGTGTCCCTGACTAAGTAGCCAGCTATTGCATGTTTTAAAATTCTTGTAGCACACCAGTGTGCCACAGCACACCAGTTGAAAATTGCTGATCTGGCACACTCCAGTTTCTTACCCTTATTTGCATGTCCAGGAAAGGCACATTTCTCCACAAGCTGCATGCCATGTGAGTACCATTTAGTTTGAATGTGCTCACTTGCATGTAGGACTCCTCCAGTGTAGGTAAAAACTTGGCCCTGTTTCATATTTTACTATCTGATGAACTTGTACACTTCCTCCTCCCCAGTTCCCTACTGAGACTTGCTTTTCCTGCCCCTACTGCGGACTTTCTTGACAGCTTTTGAGCTCCTAGCTGCCTCTTTTAAGAATGGCAATCTGCAGCTCTCCGCCCATCTACTTATGGGAATAGAAATTCTCTTGGAGAGTTTCCCTTTTC
Source organism: Artibeus jamaicensis (assembly GCF_021234435.1). Taxonomy (NCBI): domain Eukaryota; kingdom Metazoa; phylum Chordata; class Mammalia; order Chiroptera; family Phyllostomidae; genus Artibeus; species Artibeus jamaicensis. The sequence continues at coordinate 11,501,622 of NW_026522046.1, read as the reverse complement.
TATTTCCATTTTATCCTACACCAGTGTTTACTTCCTCCAAGGCTTTCTCCATCCACTCAGATCAGTGCAAGAGGGGAAAGCTTTCTTTCCCAGAATTATTATGTAGCATTCTAAGGTCTTTTGTAGTTTCTTTTAGGCAGGTGTTTTGGGGGGGGTTTTTTTTGCTCTTTTTTTTGTTTGTTTGTTTGTAAATCAAAATCAGAGACTGAGACTTTTGAAAGGTTTTGATTGCTAGCATGTTCAAGTAATCTTGGTGCTTCACCCACAGACAAATCAAAGCATGAAAGGCAGTCCTAACTCTGAAGTTGCCATCCCACTTACAACCTTGCCACTTTTCAACTGACTGCTACTTAATACTTTACTTTCCCAGTCTTATTTGGCAAATCCAGTTAATTAATAGTCTTATCTTCATGGGAAACTAAAGTCTCTCCTCCTTGGGCTTTATTAAGAGACCAGTTGAGAAAAGAACAAAGAAGTCTGCCTCAGGCACAGACAGGAATAAAGGACGATGAGGTTGCTTTGAAGATGTTAAGTGGCCTTCTTTCCAGTTCCTATTTTTCCCCAAATAGTCCATCAGCTTTTAATGGATAAGTGAGAAAATATTAAGCAGTATTGGAAACACTTTTATTTGGGCCAGGCTTTTCTATAGTAGCTGTTAGAACTCTTAACAACTTTTCCCCTTTTTAACTTATCTGGCCATTATGAGAGAATATTCGGATAACCAGCTCCTTTTCTTTGTCTCTTTTTTTAAGGCATATTTCCCATTAAGCAGAGCATCTCTGATATTCTTGTGAGGAAGGATACAAAGGTTTATGTCAATTGTACATTTCCCAGCTTAAAATTTCTTAGGATATTCCATAAAGCAAAAAGAAAATGATATAAAAGATTAGTAGTGTCTTAGACAAAGATAAACATGATTGTTCTTATTATCGGTTCCCAGGGTAAAGGTGTTAATTATAAATTGCTCATTTATTGCATTTCTATGAATTTTCCTAGACTAATTTATTATTATAAAAAAAACCGGTAGCCAAATAGCTTTATTTAGTGATCCTTGAGATTATGTCTTGTATTATTTTTGGAAAAATACACATTGCATTGCTCTATGAAAGATGCCCTTTTTGTTAGCATGAACTCAGTACTCCTGGGTTCTCCATGGTCCTTTGTATTTCCCGAAGGTCTGTGGCTGAATCTTTGCCATTTTACTGCACGGCTATGTTGCTTCATTTAAAAAACGGACTGGCTGCATTGAATGCTTCTAAAATATGTCTAATGGTAATCAACTCTATGATCTACCTAGGAGCTAGAAAATGCTCTGTTCAGCTTTTCAAGTAACAAGGAAATACAAGCTTGGTTTGCTGAGATATTTTCATGTATTAAAGTTGCACCCTCAGCTTGCAAAAGCATGAAATGCTTTTCTACCACTCATGGTAGTTTTCTGAATTAGGATGTTTCCCCATCTCAATAAATATCAGATTATTGATCTATTTTACCACTGAATAAAGTCAAATTTATTATATTCTTTGTCAGTGGTATCAACCTTCTCCTCATCCTCAGCCTCACCATATTAATTACAAAATACATGAATTAATAATTCTTTTATCTTTAGCTCATTATATAGAAAGAAACTTATTAGAAAGAGACCTACATCTTAAAATATACAATACACCATTATTCCCTGTCTGTGAATTGCTTCTTCATTTCAAGCCTAGTGGTAAAGATAGGAGCTTTAGCTCACACCTTCCCTTCACTGCCTTTTACATTCATGAACATGTGTTAAGAAACATTGCCTAACTTGAAACTAAGGCAAAACAGAGGCTGGTGCACCCTTTCAATGTCATATCAAATCATGTTTTACAGGTCTGACCAAAGGTGGTTTGATTATTCTGGGGAATATACCAGTGTTTGATTATATCTAACTACTAATTAAAGTGCACTTTCTATAAAGTTGCACATTTGCTGGAAGATTTTTATCTAGTAGAGATACAAATAATTTCTGCCTAGTAGAAATGATAACCCCAAAGGTTATGGTTGTTATTGCTTTGTAGGGTGTATTAACCAGTTTTGTATCTGAAGCCATCTAATCCCAACATTGTCTTCTCCCATGCTTACCTTACCCTTGGTCTTTACATGTCCTTTGAGCCATCTTCAGTGTCCAGCTGGCTCTCTCATGAGTCGAAAACTGTAACACGTACTTACTGTATGTCGGTATAAATTACATTTTATAATTTCTTGAAGATTGTACTTTCCTATGTGCCACTCAAGATGCATATGTAATTTTTAATGTGATTTTTTTTGCTCGAAAGTAATCAGTTAGGGAAACAATCACTAATTAGTTTAGACAAATGAAACCTTCACATAAATCTATTTTAGTACCCAGCCCTACTTCAAGGACAGGCCAGATCTCATTATTTAAAATATTGATTTTCTAACAATATGCTGAGGAACTGTCTTGGGTTCGGTGTGACAGATGGAGGACCCAGAAGGCAGACCGCCCTCCGTTGTGTGGTGAGCACAGCAGAGTGACGCTCACCTGCGTTCAGTGAGTGTTTCCAAGGAATTTTCATCACCATGGCTTGTGGGAGAAAATAAAACTCCCTTTAATTTCTTCCGCAACTTAATCCAGGACTGCAGTTGAGTTGATTTGTTGAAACAAATAAACAAACAAAGCAATATATAGCATTATCTTTTTGCTTAAACTAATTAACCAGAGTCCTTTGCAGCTTTTTGTCATCGTTGTCACTGTTGCTTTAATTCCCCATGTGATTAGTTTAAAATTAAAACATTTCAAGTAGATGATACATAATGAATGAATGTTTAAAAGTCAAAGCAATAGAAAAATGAGTACAGTAAAAATTTTTGCTTTACCACTGTCCCCATTATAGGATCTCCTCTCCCCTCCCCCACCCCAGGTAATCAATAATTTGCTTTCTAAGTATCCTTCCAGATTTTATTTGTGAAAATATCAAATATGAATATATCCTATTTTCCTTCTCATTCTTCCCATAAAGAAGCAGGTTACACACTTGGCTTGGCACCTGGACTTTTTCTTTTACTAAAAGTGGACACACTGGCAGTTTATTCCTGTCAATACATGAGACAATTTCTCATTCTCTCTTTCACACAGTGTGGCCTCATCAAAGGTAAGTGATAACTTTAGTAATGAAATCCCAAGTGACTGTGTAAGGGTGCCATTTCATTCATGAAATATTTGATATACCATTCAATATTTCCGATGCTGAAGACACAAAATATAACAAGATGTAAACCCAGTTCTCAGGAAACTGCTATCCTACTAAAGAGATGAAAACACAGCTAAAGTACAGTGTGGTTAGTGTTATAACAGACACGTTTCTTAAATGCCATGGAAAGATAATTTGGTAGTAAGTAATTCTGCTTTGATGGTGTGGGAGATGAGGAAAAGAAAGCAAAACAAAAACAACAACAAGAAAAAAATCAAGGTGACATTTGAGCAGGGTCTTTAAATAGAAATACGAAATACAACAGAATCATTTCTTAGTCTAAATGACCAACCACATTCATAATTTTTAAAGAAATGATTTGGGCTGCGATTGTCTTTTTTTTTACTTCTCTCCTATTACTTTGCCAATTTTACACTCTAGTTGGTATTTACATCTTTTAGGTGTTAGTAGATTGTTTCATTTTTAGTCTATGTGCCTGATATAACTTAGAGCTTCTCATCTTCCCACCTGGCTGGACCAGCCACTCTTCTTGAAACAATGGGGAGTATGGCTACTTCCTCGCTTTCCAGCCGACGTGACACCACTTTGTATTCCGGAAAGCAGATGTTCAGAAGCAGCCCTTTTGAAAATGTGAATATAAACAACTCGGTGGTATAAGGTTCCCCACCTTTCCAGACTCCTGCCAAGTTAGTTCATTTGCACATTTCATTTCCAATCTATTTATCGCACTGTAGCAGCTTAGTCATCAAGCTCTCACCCTAAATCAGAGCTCTTCAGAGGCTAGCCCTGAGAACTCCTCCCAGTGTGAATTGCAAGTCATTTATTTTCATTTGTTTACAGGCTTTTGAGTCTTTCAGCTGGCCTCTCAGCCGTGCGACAGTGTCCATATACATGCCAATTTCTATTAAGCTCCTAAGTAATTTTAAAGCCTTACGTGAGATGTTTCTCCGAAGTCCTTATACATTGGCTACTCTGCTCTCCCAAGTGCCTTAATCATGTAATTCTCTAGAAATGACCTATCAAGTATGATGAAGCTCTTTGCTCATGACCTGCATTTTATTCCATTCCTTTTCTTATTTTACTGACCCAAGTCTGAGCTCTGTGACCACAATGACACTCAGTGGTCAGGCCAGAGTTTTGGCTGTCCTGCGGAGGCACTGCTATCTTTCACCTACGGTGAGGACTCTGTGGGCAATAATGTTTTTAAAATCTCCTTTTCCAAGATTTTCACCAGTCTCAAAATTGGCTGGAGCTCTGCTATTATTTGCGGCTCAGGGCAATCAACAGAGAGCCTCAAGTACAGAGACAGCGAGCGTGTCGCCCTCTTGAACTGCCAGCTTCGATTGAAGAATGAGAAAATCTTATGCAGCCAAACAGCTCAAGGTTGAATTGTTTTACACAAACCTGGCGATTGTGCCCCCAATGTACCAATTTATTTGATAGCTTCAAGTAGTATTAAAATAGCCCATTATTACATTATAACACTCAGTACTCTGAAATTCTTTCTCTTCTTGCCTCTTCTACTTAGTGTTAACCCCGTCTAATATGCTATATGTTGCACCAACATTTTCTTTTGTTTGCTCTGTACTTGAATGGAAACTCCATGAAGGAAGGAATTTTCTGACCATTTTGCTGTATGTTCAGCGCCCAGAAAAGCACCTTGAATTTAGAGATTGCATAATGTATGTCAGGTTAGTGAATAAATTAATATACAGTGCTAAGGTTGCATTCCAGCCTAGGCTGCCCTGCTAAGGCTCGGCTTATATATTGTTTCTGGTGACCTGCTGCCTTCCCCCTTCCCCTCTCTTACATCATTCTGAATACTTCCTAGATACCTTCTTCCTCTAGGAAGCTTTTCTTGAATTGCCACATGGAGTTCAACCCCTCTCAGTTCTCAATTTAATGTTTATTTTACTTTTTTGAGAATGGCAAGACTTTCACATATGATGCTATGCCATGTTCCAAAGGCCCCAGTTGCTTTAGAACTGGGTGGTCAAAGCTGCCTGCATTATTGTGTCTCCATGTTGGCACACCTGTGATGCGAAGAAAACACTGTTTAGTTTCTGTAGCTGACTGCCAAGTGCATCATTCACAATAGTGCCTTGGTTTTAGGGTTAGTCCAGTCAGTTTCCATGTGTTTTTTTTTATTATATTTATTCATTATGCTATTAAACTTTCCCAATTTTTCCCCCTTGGCCTCCCTCCACCCAGCACCCCCCTATTCCATCAGGCAATCCTCCTGGTCATGTGTGTAAGTTCTTCGGCTACTTCATTTCCTATGCTGTACTTTACATCCCCATAGCTATTCTCTAACTACCTATTTGTACTTCTTAATTTTCTTACTCCTTCACCCATTCCCCCACAACCCCCTCCCATCTGGCCACCATCAAAATGCTCTCTTATCCATGATTCTGTTTCTCTTCCTCTCGTTTGCTTAATTGATTTTTAGATTCAACTGTTGATGTATATGTATTTATTGCCATTTTATTGTTCATAGTTTTGATCTTCTTTTTCTCAAATAAGTCCCTGTAACATTTCATGTAATAATGGTTTGGTAATAATGAATTCCTTTTTTTTTCTTTTCTGGGAAGCTCTTTATCTGTCCTTCAATTATAAATGATAGCTTTGCTGGGTAGAACAGTATTGGCTGTAGGTCCCTGCTTTTCATGACCTTGAATATTTTTTGCCAACCCCTTCTAACCTGCAGTTTCTTTTGACAAGTCAGCCGACAGTCTTATGGGAACTCCCCTGTAGGTAACTAACTGCTTTTCTCTTGCTGCTTTTGAGATTCTTTATCTATATAACCTTTGGCATTTTAATTGCGATGTGTTTTAGGGTGGGCCTCTTTGCATCCATCTCATTTGGGACTCTCTGTGCTCCCTGGAGTTATGTGTTTATTTCCTTTACCAAATTAGGGAAGGTTTTTTTTTTTTAAATCCAATAGATTTCCAATTTCTTGGTCTTTCTCTTCTTCTTGGTCTTTCTCTTCTTCTGGTACCTCTATGATGAAAATGTTGGACCACTTGAAGTTGCCATTTACAGCTTACACTATACTTGTTTTTTTGTATTCATTTTTCTTGTTTTGATTATTTATTTGTGGTTTTTTTTTGCTTCCTTATGTTCCAAATCATTGATTTGATTCTTGGTTTTATCCACTCCAATACTGTTTCCCTGTAAATTGTTATTAATTTCAATTAGTGTATTTTTTGTTTCTGACTGGGTCTTTTTTATGTTGTTGAGTTTCTCACTACATTCCTTGAGCATCCTTATAACCAGTGTTTTGAAGTCTGCTTCTGATAGATTGCTTATCTCCATTTTGTTTAGTTTTTTTTTTCTGCAGTTTTGATCTGTTCTTTCATTTGGGCCATGTTTCTTTTGTCTCTTCATTTTGGCAGCATCTCTGTGTTTGTTTCTATATATTAGGTAGCGCTGTTATGTGTGACTCCCTGTCTTGGTAGTGTGGCTTAACGTAGTGGTTGTCCTGTAGGATCCTACTAGCATAGCCTCCCCTATCACCTAAGCTAAGTATTCAAGGTGTGCCCTTTGTGAGAGCTGAGTATACCCTCCTCTTGTAGTTGAGCCTTGTTTGCTGTTGGCAGGTGAATGAGAGGGATTTACCCAGGCCAGTCAGCTGAAAGGATCAGCTGTGACCACTGACTACCAACCTCCACCCTCCGTGGACGATCAGCTATGCAGGGGCAGGGTGGTGGTGCTCCAACATGGTCTGTAGCTGTCCACTGGGTGCGCAGTTTCTGGAGTTTCCCAGGTGGTACAGGCCAAGGTCAGCCCACCTGTGTTCTGCCCAGGGCCACCCTGCATGAACTGTAAAGCAATCTGAGATGGCTGGTACTTGTGACTAGCTTGGAGAGTCCCAGGCAAAGTCAAGCTGTGGATCTAGGCTGGCTGCTGCTAGTGCTGTACCTGGGGCCACTTAACAAGAGGTACAGGTGCCGGGGGCTCACTAAAGCCAGCTGTTGCTTATTTGATAGACTTTAGTAAGTTGTGAAACACGGGCCAAGACCAGCCATTCATATGGAAAAGTCACAGTTAACAGCTGGGGTGGGCCCATAAGTTGGGCGAGACAGATTCCCAGGGGACCTCCAGGGTGGGGCAAACAGTGTTAGCCAGGTTGATGGAGTGTCAGATATGGCACCTGGCTGCCAGCTGTGTGGCTTTGTGTGGTAAGGGGTCAGAAAAGGGATAATGACCTCTGCCCACTTTTCTGTCTGGCAAAAAGCTGTCCACCAGCTTCCACCTTGAAGCCGGACACTTCAGTTTCTTCCTGTATGCCACTGGTGCCTTTCAAGCTACTATCCCGGTGCTAGAGTTTGGAGGGAGTGAGTCTGAGTAAGTCTGTGTGTGGGTTCTTTATGGCAAACTGTTTTGGATGCCAGCAGTTTCTTCTACCAACTCAATCCCCACTGGTTTTTTGCAGCCCGAAGTTACGGGAACTTATCTTCCTGGCACTGGAACCCTGGGCTGGGGGGCCTGGTGTGGGACTGGGACTCCTTGGTCCTGAGATATCCCTCCTGAATTTTTATTCACCACATGTGGATGTAAGACCAGCCCATTCTGCATTTCCGCCCCACCTACCAGTCTGGATAGATGTGGTTTCTTTATTTCTATAGTTGTCAGACTTCCATTCAACTCAATTTCTGACAGTTCTGAGTGATGGTTGTTTTATATTTTAGTTGTAGTTTTGATGTGGTTGTTTGAGGAAGCAAGCCATATATGCCTGTGCCACCATCTTGACTGGACATCAGATACTAGTGAGTTCCAATTTTGAATCCTGACTGTCTTTACCATTTCTGTGGTAATAAGCAGTTATTAAAATATTCTGAGCCTTAAAGCCTTCATCTATTAGACAAAAATAATAATTCTTTCTTTGTAGGGTGATTGTGATGTCCAGACATAGTATATTAAACAACATGCTTGACAGACATTACCACTAGCTCTTAGTAGTAGTAGTAGTAGTATAAACACTACTTCTACTATTAATATATCATATTCTCTTTTCTTTGATTGACTACTTATCCCACAGGACTCTCATGCCCATCTAGTATTTATACAAATTTAGCTATTTCAATTTGAGATTATAATTTTCATACATTTATTCATTTAGCAAGTATTTATTGAGCACCTCGTATGTGCCAAGTACAGTGCCAACTGCAAGGAATGCAAGATGAATACGTGTTAGTCCCTGTAACTTCAGAGCTGACAGTCTATGGCATTTATTCATTTATTCCTCTAATAGTCAACAACCCTTTAATGAGCACTGATTGTGTCCCTGGGCAGTTATAGGAACTATGAATATATCAGTGAAGAAAGCAAATGGGGATTGCATTCTGGGGAAGGGAGACAGAAAATAAATAAGATAATCAACTAACTAGGTAAACTGCACAGTATGTTAGAATGTGATAAGTTCTATGGAAACATAGTGGAGCTGATTGGGGAGGATCAAGAGTGAAAAGTGTGTGTTTGGAGGGGACTAGAAGCTTTGAATTTGGTCAGGGCAGAATTTCCTGGGAATGCGAAATTTGAGTAAAGAATCAATCAATGAGGAGGACTTCAGCCAAGGGAATGTGAAAAGCTAGAGCAGAGAGTGATATGTTTTAAAAATGTTCAGTGTAGAGTCAGCAGCCGAGGCCAGAGTCCATTTTCTTCTTGTTGTTGGGGTAGGTGGTGTGGGACCTGAGGATGGATCATGAGACATGGTCCCTGATGGAGGTCCTTGAGCAGTCAGCGCAGGGTGAGGGCCGGCTTTCTGTTTGGACCATGGTTTCTTTCCCTTGCAATCATGCCGATGCTCTAGCCCCTGGATACTTTATATTCTACCTTCTATTTTGAGGTTCTGGGGCAGGAAGTTTCTCTGCAGGGTTTCCTATCAATCCTATTAGTTCAGATGCTGCCTATTTTTTTCCTCTACTTTATTCTCCCCAAACTAGGGGCTTTCTACTGAATCCCCTATTTCTCTCTCCCTCCAGAAAGTCAGGTGGTAGCTAACCATATGCCATGTGGGCTTCCACCTCCACTATCTTTTTTTCCTGGCTTTATCTCCAGATTTCTCTTGGCAGAGAGACTGCCGCTCCTTAGCTTCCACCCTATCTTCATTGGGTTATTTTTTGCTGTAACAGCAGGAAGAGCAGACTGCTGGACTGCAGTGTGACTGTGATGGAAAAACATGGTGGCCCGGGAATGCAGGCACAGGGAAGACACAGAACTGGTGGGTCTTGGCTGCATTTTCCATCGCCCATGTCTTAGTCATTAGCTATTATTCCTTTGACTGAACCACTAGCTTGATCTTGTACTACACCCAAGGTGGTCATAGTGTGGGTGCTTTCCTTCCACACCGAGAAAGGACAGATCTGGGAACAAGGGGTGTAGCGATGTGTGATGTGTTTGATGATAACACCTGATAACCTACTTCTGATTATTTTTTTCCATCCTTGCGATACCAGCATTTTTTTATTTTAATAGCCATTCTACTCAATGAAGAGTGCTGCCACCGGGAGCCAGAATTAAGACTCCACTCCCTGAAAAATGAGGGAGGTTCCCTCCTGCCTTTCTTATAACAGTACTCAAATACATATTTTTTAAAAGGAGGAAATTGTTTCCATGGTTGCTTGGGACAATAGACTTGCATTTTCAGAGAAAAATAGAGTTGTACTGGGCAGCACAGATGAAATGTAGTCACTGCCCTGGGGTACTATGCAGATACCATATGCAGTGGTAACATAGAGATATACATTGGTAAATAAAACCTCCTTGTCACCAGCTCTTCAGCCTTGCTTCTTTAAGGTCACTGACAACCCAGTGAAACCATTAGCTTCTGCTCATAAATAGTATGGCTCCTTACCTCAACCAAGTGTGCTTTGAGGCAAAGCGATCATCTTGACGTTCTTACTGTATGCGGGCCACCTTCCTCTTCTCTGCCGCCCTCTAGGGCCTTGTCTGAGCGCCAGCTCTGGCCCCTGCAGATTATCGTGCGAGGCGAGGGATCTTTTCTTCTTGGGCATCTTGGCCCACTTTTCTTCATGTACTTGACATTAGCTCACTTCTCTGTTTGAAAACAAGACCAGTTTATCTGTAAATTCAGCCAAAGTTTGACTTGAACAGGTAAACTAATACTTACTATTTATACTTGTCCTTTTTCAAGTATTAAACTATCTGTTTTCAAAGAGGAGGTAGCCATAGTTGAATCTTGATAGGAGTTTTGCAGTCATCTGACTTTTTAACAAAACAGATTAATAGAGAATAGTATTTTATATCTAAACAGTATTTTCATGAAATGCTCAACTCTTAAGTTAGAAGTGACTTTAACATCTCTGTATTCTAGCATATCTGTGTGGGAGCCGCACGGCCTGTGGGTGGCCACCAGCTGACTTCCCGGAGGAACAGAGGATTAAGGAATTTGCATAAAACAATGCTACTAAATAATGTAATTTTAGGTTATGAGTTGTTAGCACTAAAATTTTAATCTAAGTTTGTTAAGTCTGTCATATTTTAAAATCATTGAACTAAAATAGTCTTTTTGAGAATGTGATAAAAGAATGATTTTTTTAAAAAAATAGCTAAGAGTAAAACCCCATCCTACTCTACACAGAGTCACTGACTGCCTCTCCTTGGGGCCCCATTGTGCTTGCACATTTGTCTTGTATGTTTACCTTGTTTCTTCATGTGTCTGTCTCTGTGTGCTAGAAAATGACAATCTTGATGACAACAATTATATCTCATTATCCATCCCTAGGGCCTAGTATGCTACCTATCAAATATTCACTGATAATAAATGTTTGTGTGAAGACTAGCTCGAATGAAGAAAATGAGAGTCACACAAGCTGATTTTAAGTCTCAGGCCCAAAGAACAGTGCGCACATCTTTGGAAAGCTCAGCGGAAAACATTTAGGGTGTGTGGAAGGTTATTTTCTGCTTAGCTCTGGACATGGATACGATATTTGATTAAACACTGACAGATAACACCAAGAGTATTTGTGAGGCTCCACAGATGCAAAACTTACAAATATTTTAAGTTACAGATTATAGATTGAAAAACTTTGCAACTTTAATAATCTGAGGAATAACACACAATTAACAGAAAAATGTTTTTTTTAATTTTCCTTCTTCCTTAAGGTATGTCTAGCCGTCTGGCCAATGAATCAAAATCATCACTCCCCTTTACTTGGTGAAAACCACTGAATTAATTTTTATGAGGCAGAAAGAAATAGTTAGTCTTAGAAACCCAATTTATAAAGTCTTGGTAAGTTTTTTTTTTTTTTTTTAGTTTTTTCTCTCTAAATGTAAGAGAAATGAAACAAGATTCCAGATTCAATTTAAATAACTTTTCTCTTTGAAAAAGTTATGAACACTGGGAGTAAAAGCCACTATATTCAGTTCTGGAGAGAATTATTTTTCTAATTTTTATTGCAGTTTTTTAGGTAGGAAAAATAAGTTTAATAAAGTGATTCTTCTTCCAGAATTATTCATATCTACGTACCTGCCAGGTACTAAACACACTCCATCTTCTCTCTGATTGGGGTCCACAGATCATGATGAATCAGCACAAACAGTTCCAAATTGAAACATGCAGAGAGTCACTGTATTTCCCTTGTTCTCGGATGTTTTGAAATAAACACTTGCAGTATTTATTTATAAAAGTTCTGAGCTATTTGAATGTGTCAGCAGCATAACTAGGCTCTAAACAGATTATGTTGCAGTTTTTTTTCCTGATGACTCAAAACTATAAACTTAAAATTACCTAATTAAAAAAGATAGGAAACTACAATAAACTTGGACTAAAACTTCAGGGATGCATCTTGTCTGAAATTAGATAATTTCAGTGATGCCTCTTCATGCCAAATACATTTCCTTTTAGTTACGAACATTCTCTAAACATTCACTGAGGCTTTCTGGTTGCTTGATTGTTGTCATTTTGAACAATATACTTTTAATTCTTTACCTGCTTTGGTAAAATAGGAGTTCTGTTTTACATTTTTTTCCTTAGCAGGCTATGGGTTACATGGATGAGTCAAAAGGAAAAGAGAAATAGCTCAACAGACGCATGAACAAATGTTAGAAAGTTCTCAGTTGTCTTAGATGAGAAATTAAAGTGAAGAAACTGCTTACTGAAGCCTAATGGTAAATACTTAAAATATGATAAGAAATGCTTCTCAGATGTACTGATTTATAGTATTTTCTTGGTATTGAGAATGTATTGATAATTTTTTAGTTGATTGACATGTTTTTGATGGCGATCCCCCAACTGGAATAGCCCTTGTGAGAGGGCAAGCCTGCCCTTCTTCCTCTGTTTTCCCCATTCTTCGTGTAAGATTTCACTAAACCTCAGCTTCCCCGTTTGTTCAATGAAGATAAAAATGCTTTCTGTATTTGTTTCACAGTCATACTGGCTGTAGGGCTCACCCAAAATGATGTCTATGGACACCTTTAAAATCATGATGGGCTGTACAATTTTATTGGATTTATTGTTAGTGCTGGGTAATATGGTCTCTTACCTTTCTCTTCCTATAGTCACTTTTACTTCTTCGTTTAATCTAAAATGAAGCCAAATGAAGACTGTGTAAATCATTTATGTAGCAGAAGGGTTTGCGTATTCATGCAGGAAGCAGAGGTTAGAAACATTGTAACAGGAAAAGAGAAGGAGGGCTATTTCCCCTTATCTGTAACATGTCTGCAAGTATTTGCTTCTAGAGAGAAGTGGCTAACAGTGAGGAAAGGGTATAAAACCTATTTATTTCCCTAAATCTGTAAGACTGGAACCTATTTTTTCAAAGGAAATGCATGCTAAGCCACAATATCTACAAAAGATAAAAAGGTTTAAACAGTACCTCCATACTTTGTCATTTCTCAATGCCTGTGGCCCAATAACTACTTAAGAAGAATGCAAAGTCTCAACAGGGAACAGATTTAAATACAGTATTCTAATCGTGTCTTCGGAGGATTATGGCTACGAAGGGGTAGAGATATGAAGAGTGCTCAATAAAGAGGATGAGCATCTGTTGGGTGCCAGACACAATGCAGAAACCACTGCATTTAGGCTACAGAGTGACCATACAGGGCAGTTGTGATTAAACCAAGAGTATAGACGTGAAAGTGGAAGCTTAGGAGGTCACAGTCCATGTTATGTTGGATAATGGGGCCAGTATCCAAACAAAGGTTTGTTTCCGGAGACCGTTTTTTGGCCGAGGCAGAAGCCCAGTCCCATGTGTACCACAACCCCCAAAATGATCCCTTGGGAAAAACAGGTGCTCGCCATGCTGCGTCTAAGTTCACAGGAGTTAGCCGAGAAGAGTACATTTGATGAGTCCACTTCGTAATGTCGACTTCTTGTCATGAAGTCTTAGGACAGCCTATGCGAAAGGTGGGCATTGCATTTGATTAATCATTTTGCTTAAAGTAAGAAGAAAAGGCAATTTGCTAGGTTGGCAGCATAAAATAGAAATTATAGATAAAATGAGCCACCAATTTGACCATCTCTACATTTGTATATGAGAGATTTTACTAAAAATATCTTTTGTTTCGGAACACAAAGGAGAGCAATAATTTTGATGGTAGAGCTGGATAAATTTATGCAAAAGCTTAATGTGTTATCGTCATAAAATTCCTATATTTAGGCTAATACTCAGCCTACACTTATCCATGGCAGTTCCTGTTAGTGTTACAAAATGGAGAGATTGCTTGGGCAAATTGAACCGAAGGGAGTAATGTATGAGAAAAAGTTCCTATCCTGACCCAAAAATAGAGTGCAAATTATTCTTTAAAAACTAATCTTGGCAACTTCTATTTCCATCAATGACATAGTAACTTGGACTAATCTAAATCTCCTGCTGAAAACAACTATAAAACTGAGCAAAAACCCATGAGTCAACTTTTTATAGGCACTAGTACACAGTCAGCAGAGCACTGTAAGCCCTGGGAAATCCGCCCCGTCATGGGTCCAGCTTTCCCTTTGCTTACGCATTCTCGCCACTGTGCAGGGAGGTGGAGCCAAGGAGGGGGGCAGTGTCGGTGACTAGTCTCGGTGTTTACTGGTCTAATACATGTGGAATTGGAATACCAGCCAAAGGAGCAAAAGAACATTTGAGTAGATAATGTATTTGAAGAAGTAATGGCCAACATAATCTTTAAAGGACATCTCAGTTTAAAAATTTAAAGAGCTGAACAAATCCTAATAAGATAGCTTCAAATAAACTGTACCTAGGCATATTATATTCAAACTGCTGAAAAACAAAGTTAAAGAAAAATATACTAGTACTGAGAACAATGACAAAAATGATAGCTGCTTTTTCATCACAACAGTGGAGGCCTGAATACAAAGAGATAATATGTCAAATGTATTGATAGAGGGAAATAAATCTGTGAATCTAAAATTTTAGATTTAGGTTTAAAATAGTGGTGGGCGGAATAATGCCCTCCCTCCCCAAATGCTCACACCCAAATCCTCAGAACCTGACAGGAGGAAAAAAAAAGGTCTTTGCAGATGTGACTGATGTTACCGCCTTTGAGGTGGGGAAGATTATTCTGAATTATCTGGTGGGCTAAATATAATAACATGTAATCATATTCCTTAAAAGCAGAGAGTTTTTCCTAGCTGTGGTCAGAGGGAGGTCTGACTATGGATGGAGGACGAGAGGAGCACCCATAGCTGACTTGGAAGATGGTCAGAGCCGAGGAACACAGGCGGCTCTAAAGCTTGAAAAGATAAGGAGACAGATCCTCTCCTAGAGCTTCTGGGAAAAATAGGCCTGCTGACGCCTGGGTTTCAGCCTGGCGAGGCCCATGTTCGACTTCTGAACTATAAAATGATACAATTGTGTTGTTCCATGCCACTAAGTGTGCAGTAATTTGTCATGGCAGCAGCAGAAAACATATAATACAACAATAAAGGTAAAAGTAAGACATTTTTGCATAAGCAAAGGTTGAGAGAATCCATCTTTAGCAGGCCTGTATTACAAGACATTTTTCATAAAGCAAACCATTTAAGAAGTAGCCATGGGCAGAACTAAGCTAAAGAAATGCTAAAGGAAGTTCTTTCGGGTGAAGGGAAAAGCAGCCAGGTCTGTGGGGTGGAGTGGACAGCATTGGAAAGAATAACTGTGTCCTTCGTTGCTGTTATAGTTGCCACCATGCTAACGATGGGAGCAACATCTTTTCCAATTGTACCTCCTGAGTGGAGTCTGGAAGTCAGCAGATGCCCTTTAAGTGTGATAGCATGCACTGAAAATAAAAGGATGCTAAAGGAGAATCGATGCTAAAAGCATAGCAAGCTGGTGTGGATACATTAATATCAGACAAAGTGAACTTTCAGATTAGGAGCATTACCACCAGTAAAAAGAGCACTTGCAAGTGACCAAAGGGCAATTCATCAGCAAGGCATAAAATTCTCAGATGTGTAGGCACCTAACCAGAGAAGTTAAAAATGCTCAAAATAGAACTTCAGGGGGAAATAAGCAAATCTAGTATTTCAGTTAGGTATTTTAGAAGTCTTCTTGCAGTGATTACTAGAATGAGTTGACAAAAAAATTCAATGAGGACATAAGTACAGAAGATCTGAACAGCATCATCAACCACCTGAACCTCATCACTACTGGTAAAACGCTACACTACTCAGTCATTGCAGAACGCACATTCCTTTCAGGTACTCATGGTATATTCATTCACCTTGACCATATGCTGGACCTTAATATAAATCTCAGTTAATTTAAAATGACTAGAAGCACAAGAAGTATGTTTTCCAGAGCAGTGTAATGGAATTAGAAATCAATAACAAAATGATATTAAGGAAATTTCCATATATTTGGAAATTAAACAAAATACTTTCAAATAACCCATGGGTTAAAAAAAATACTCACAAGACAAATCAGACAATATTTTGAACTAAATTATAATTTTTAAAAACCCACACATCGAAATTTGTGAGCTGCAGCTACAACAATTCTTAGAGGAAAATTTGTAGATTAAAATGCTTATAATGAAAAGAAAAATTAGAAATCAATCACTTCCTGGCTCGATATATTATTAGTTTTTAATCATTATTAATGGCATCTACATAGGGAGTGTGGTGAACACAGTGTGGACAAATTTACAAAAAACCTATACCTGTGTGGTAGGTTAACCTGTGTGGTAAGGTTGTGTTACCTATAGTATCCATTATCAATGATTGTTCTTATGCTTGGCAAGGAGTTTCTTTAGTGTAGATTGCATCTCATGGTGAAGGAAAAAGCAAAGATTTTTGCCACCTAAAGACTTGAAACTTTCTTCTTATCTGCCACTTACTCCAGGTATGGCTATCTCTTGGTTTCCGTTTTCTCATCTGTAAAAGAAAGAATGATACCTGCTTTATGTTATCACAGAGCTGCTCTGAAAAATGAAACTCTGCTTAAGAAAGGATCTTTAAAATGCCAAGTGCCAAACAAAACAAAACCAAACCCAAAAAGCAAAGGCTATTAGCATTATCAAAGAATGGAGCTAGAAAATATTCCTGCCTCTGCCCTTTATTTATTAGTTGTTTCACTGACACTATCATTCTCTCTGGTTTTTAAATGTGTCCTTGAACTCAACAAAGATTGATGTTAAAGGTCTGCTATGGAAATTATTGCAAAATTAGTCCAGAAAAGAAACGATCTGACAGCTACAGTGTTGGTAGTTTGGAACACCCATCAAGTTCTGCTCTCATGCCTGGGTGCCAGCCAGGGTGTTCATCATCTGAAGTCACTTAGCTCATCAGCCTTGGTTCATTTCACAAAGCTCTAAAACCTCTGGGCTCTCTTACCTGCCCTCTGGGGACATGATCATGCAGTACCCTCGGCCCTGAATGCTTTTCAGAATTTTTTTTAACCTGAAAAAGTTATTATGACTCCATTTATTTCTAGCTCAGGCACCATTTTCCTTAGGAAGCCTTACCTGAATCTCCTCAGTAGCTAAGGAGCCCTCCCTCCCCCTCCCACAGAAACCTGCATGTAATACTGCTTTACAGTCCTGACTTGGTGCTGTAGCATCTGCGGAGGAGTCTGCCTCCTCTAGCAGAGTCAGTTCCACACAGGGAGGACCATATTTCATTCACTTTTGTACCCTTAGGGTGTAGTAGAGTGCCTGGTGCATATTAAAGACTCAATAAATATCCGCTGAATTTTTAACAGTTGAATTGAATTGAATCACTTATACTCATGAATCTATTCAAAGTGTCTCGGCAAGAAGCAAAGTTCTAAAAAAGCCAGTGGGAAGTTATGGAATATTCAAGGACTTTTTAAACATGTGCTTTCCAGTAAATATTAAAATTATTAAAACAGAGGTAAATAAAAACTCAGGTGCATTTTTTTTGAAATATGGCATGTGGAAATCTGTGTTTATGGGGTTAAAATGGA
The DNA here is from genome assembly GCF_021234435.1 of Artibeus jamaicensis. Lineage (NCBI taxonomy): Eukaryota > Metazoa > Chordata > Mammalia > Chiroptera > Phyllostomidae > Artibeus > Artibeus jamaicensis. The sequence continues at coordinate 11,484,047 of NW_026522046.1, read as the reverse complement.
AAATTTGGAAGAGAGTCTTCATTAAATAAAGAGTCTCTGTTTTGCAAAATAAGCCATAGGTTGCTTTAAATAATGATCTGCTTGTGGTCATTAATTTGATGAAAAAGAGATTTAAAGTGCCCGTTTGCCAGGAGTATTTGATACCCACACAGTCAGGTATGTTTGTGTCTTACTAGGATGTTTTGGGCCTACCAGCGAGATTTTCCTTACACTTTACAAGAAACACAGGGTGCAATATTTCAGAAAGATTATAGATTCTTCCAACTAAAACTTTCAAGTCCTAAGTCCTAAGTAGGGTGGGCCTCAGGGCTGGTTGATACCGTACCTTGATATCATGTTCCTTTTTTCCTTCAATGATTTCTCCCCCCTGCCACCCTCTGAGCTGTTTCCTCTTGAGAATGGTACAAAGCAGGCTGTGTCTGCAGGCTATGGGGAGCAATGTCCGGCTGAGGAAGAAAGGGCTTCTTCTCTGTTTTTCGGGAGTCCCCCTAGCAGCCTTTCCTCATATCTCCTTGTCCAGAGTTGGACCACATTTCTATTCCCGAATCAATTCCTGGCCAAAGTATAGAACTAGTCACATTCCACTGAGGTTGACTTGGAGTTGAGGTTCATGCTTATAGGAGGAAAGGTGAATATTTAGACAGAATTAGATTCTGCTAAAAAAGGAAGAAGAGGGTACCAATATTATTCACCCAAGATCACATGCAGATTTCTGATCTCAGTTAATGTGTGTTCTCAGAGGCTAGAGATCTGCCACAGGCTGTCCGATGGCCCTGCATGCCTCGGCCAAAGGAGGCACCCAGAGCAGTCACTGAAACCGCTTTCTGGATGACATCACAGTGTATCACATCATCATTAAGACACAGATTATGGAAAGGCTATGCAGAGACCTAACTTTAACTTAAAATGCCTTCTAAAGGGACATGGTATTTCAGTGGAGGGCATTTACAAAAAAGGATAATTCTCAGACACCCATTTGAGTTAACTCTGCACAGGGAAACCATGTGCACACCAGATGCACCGTCCTGAGGCTTTCAAATGCCTTCTTTACATTGCCTGGCACCTTTGCTCCAGACGAGGGTGGGAAGAGAAGAAATGTGTTTTTATGAGTGGTGGTTTTTCTGCCTTTCTTATAAATGGAACATTTCAAGAAATACTATCTTTTTGAATGCTTAACAATCAAATTACTGCAGTTGCACCCTGAGACAGAGATGGTATCTTCAAAAACCTGCAACAATTCTAGAAGATTATTCAAACTCAAGGCTTTTTTAGTATATTTTTTCAGCACTAATGTATTTAAACTCTTGGAGCCATAATGTGGAGTTCTTGTTTTTCCAGTAGAGTACTTGAACATAATAGTATGGTTGGATATTTCATTCTATCAAATCTATTATGCTACAAAGTGATAGGAATATTTAATGCCAGACTAGTTCCTTCACGAATAATACTTGGGGGAAAATTTCACTCCTTTCTCTGGCAGCTTATATTAATGCTCTTCACCTTGAATTGCCAAATATAGAAGAAAAAGAAATCCCAGAAGAGAGACACTCTTCTTTTTTTTTTTTTAGGGGACATATTTTTTGCTCCATAATTTTTCTTGGTTAGATGGTTTTAAGTTCTTCTCCATCTTTCTTTCTTGTTTACTCCAGGAATGCAAACTTGACCTTGACTTTAAGGTCAAAGCATTTTTAGACTGTGCAGTCAGCAGAGAATAGAAAAAAATCAATGTGAAACATATTAGAGAAGAATAGGGTAGGAGTAAAGTAGATGTGCTGGGAAGTCATGCAGGAATTGGAAACAACGAGGCAATACAGTCAGAATACACTACACTGAGATTTTTGTGATTTCTTTCTCTTCTGCTTCTCTTTTCTTATATGGAGGTGGGTGAAAATTATGGCAATTTAAAGCCCAAATCATTTTCAAAGCATTTTCAGGGACTAAAAATTATTCTGACGTGTTTAATTTTTTCCCCCTGCAATCTATTTTTTTTCTGTTTCTATTGAAGGTAGAGGAAATGACTAGTCTACATGCCTGATATGGCAAACAAATTTGGGAGTGTTCTCAAAGCACCATGGCCAAAAACTGCAATAATTTTTTTGAGGCTTTTTATCAGCATAGCAAATAAATCTAATTTTAAATGAAATGTATTTTGATTGTATAAACATGTACACCTCATGTAAATGCTGAAAAGGGTTGAATAGAATCACAGTGAAAGTTTTGATCATAAAGCTATTCATGGTGCCTAGTTCTTTCTAGAATTCAGCCATAGACCTTGGAAAGAAAGGAAGGGAAAAAGTTAGATCAATTGTCTTTTATAACATAGGTTATTTTCTTATTTCCTCTTTGTGTATCATTGGAGTGAAGAACAAATTAGGCATAAGGGGAAAAGTCCTAGTCTTTGTTGAAGCTTAATATTTACTGACATTTACTAGAATATAATCAGAGAAAATTTCAGAATGATCAGCAAAAATTTTAACCTTTATATGTCAGATTTATATATATTCTCTACATATATGCAAATATGAAAAGACAGGTTTTTAATCATATTGCCACAGAGAAATGGAGTTTGTCTGATTTAAAGTAATTATTAAGGCAAAACAGGCTTTATTGGATTATCTGGAAAGTAGAAAATGTTTTCTCAAAAAGAAACTAGTATTAAATAGATGACAGCTTCTCTAAACTCTAAATTAAATATATGTTACACTTGAGATAGAACTGTTCTATAACTCAGATGGCTACACATAACTGTTAGAGGTGACTATGTCTAAGATAAAACTTTACTATCTAATATTATTTCAAAGCTTGTTACTTTTGCACTGACCTCACATACTTAAATTTTATAAATGCTCAAGAGTTCATGGAGAACAGACCTCTGGGGAGAGTCATTGATAACCATGAGTATCAATTACTGGCAGAAATGAGTATTGATGGTTTTGCCTGTATCACGGTAGAAAGTGAAGAAAGTTGAAAAGCTCCTCCCAACCCCCCACCTTGGAACAACTTGAGCTGATTCCCTGGAGGAGGAGAAATCTATGTTAGGGGCTGAGCAGGGGAAGACACAGGATGGCCATTACTGTGATCAGTACTGTCAGTTCAAAGATTGTTGCTACCAGTCTTATCTTACATCTATACCTCGTTTCAAAACTGACAGATTCCCTTAAAGGATCAAAAAAAGAATGATACTGAGACTTCTAAGCCGAATCAAATATGGGCATTTTAATTTGTGAAAAATCAGCAGGGCAACAAAAAAATTCTCCCCTCTAACAATGATTTCCCCATATTTATTTATTTTTTAGTCTTAACACTCCAGGCAAAAATTCACTTGGCTTCAACTAATTTGCAAATATCATCGTTCACTGCTGGTTTGCTACCCATTTCTCAAATCTCAATTAAATGTGATGACAGTTTACTTGCTAGAAGCACACAGAAAGGTCTTTTCCCAACCAGAGGTCTTCGCTTATTTCCGGCTAGTGGACTTGGCAAGTGGAGTCAAAACAGTCATTACTGAGGCTGAGTTTTAATTTAGTAGTAGCTTATCACCAGAGTCAGCCAAATATTATAAAATCCTTAATAAATGTAAACTGCCACAGAAATGTACAGTAGCAGCTGAGAACAATACATAGATTATGGAAACTTTTACAACGGCATTTTGAGAGGGAATTTTAGACTCCTACCCCCGGAAAGCTTGCATAACCTTCTGAGGCACCCCTAGGATGAACTGAAAAATGCCTTCTCTCTGCAACTATTTTTCATGTTAAAAACCAAAAATAACAACAATAAAAATGACTCTGCAAGTCTTGGTGCTCTGGCTCAGACTCCACGTTCCCTGCAAAACTAAAAGCAAGACGTCATAGAAGATTGAGTTTTGGCTGAAGAAATGCCACTGGAAGGGAAACAAGAAAGTTTGTTCATTTTCCCTTTATTTCTTCTACATGGAAATTTAATATATAAAAAAATTAAATATAGAATTTAATATAAATAAAATACACAATTTGAATGGATTGCTTTGAGAACATGGACTTTAACACATCATGGAATGTTAGACATATGCCTATGTATAAAATGGGTACCCACTTCATGTTACTAGGTTTTGAATAAATGTTAGCTACAAGGCAAGAAACAAACCATCAGGAGTCTTTAACAGAGACTAAGTGGTCCGCCCTCCTCGTTACAGCTGAAGAACTGAAGTCCACGTGGTTGAAAGACTAGCCCAGCTCGTACAGTGGGCAGCTGGCAGCCAGGCTCTGCGACTTCTCTGCCGCATCCCTGTCAGTACTTTCTGGGGCTGAGTTCATCATTTGATGACAAGAACCACTCTACCTGCCCAGGGGTTATTGATCAAAGGTAATAGAGGTTTTCAGAATTCCTTTAAAATTTTAATTCATGGTGCAATTCCTCGCATGTGGCAGGCACTCCGTACGTGTTAGAGGAAGAGAACTTGTCTGATAGCAGTGGTGAGGACAGTCTCTGATTCACTCCTCAAAGCTCAGGCGCTCACCCCACCTCTTTAATCAGGCTTGTGCAATCAACACCTCTGACCTGTATTTCCTGGTGGGTGAGTCACCTGCACAGTGGCAGCAGAGACAGGCGGCCTCCACCTGGTGCCAGGATGGGGGCAACTTTTTCTTTTGTTCAGAAAGTAAGAAGCACTCAGCCTGACCCTGATGCAAACCTCTCACTGCAGTATTTAGGAGCCAAGCTGTCTCTGCCAATCTAGCTGTCCCTGGCAACCTTCATTTTATCTACTCTTCTCTCTAGGACAGAGAGTCCATTGGAAGAGCATCTCCCAGTCCTCGCAGAGCCCTGGAGGCAGACTGGTTGGTGAGTGACGCCCCAGGGCCCTGATGGCCCTGTAGCCCGAGTGGCTTCCTGCTTGGCCCGGGTATGTTGTTTTGGTGGGCTGGCTTCTGCAGGGATGTAGAGGAGAAGCAGAAAAGGGCACCTGGCTCTGGGAATGAGGAAGAAGGAAAAGAGAATACTAAAACCCACTTAATGCTGAAAAGTTTTTTGGGGTCTTTGTTTTGGCTGATCTTGCAGATGGATCATGTTGTTTGCTGACTTGGAAAAAAAAAGACTGCCATGGCTTTCTTTATCCAATAAGTACATTACTGTGTTTGGTTACTTGCATTTACACATTTCGGCTGAGATTTAAAAAAGAGAATGCCTTTACCCAGCATGGAGGGATGACAAGTGGGTAGGAGTTCTCCTAGTTCCACCCACTGTCTGCCTGCCCTTCTTTACTTCCTCCTCTTTATCCTTCTCCTCTCCATCCTCCTTCAGATAACTACTCTGCTCCCAGCACCAGCCACCACGAGACACTCTTGGTACCTATCTGGAGAGAGAAGGGGAAGGAGAAGTAGGGTTAGAAGACAAGGGAAACAAAGGACAGGAAAAGTCAGCACCCCAGGCTGCTGTGGACAAGTTGATCCAGGGACATCTGCTGGTGTGGCAGTCTCACCTTTCCCCAGGTAGCCCTCCAACTTGAACATCACAGTTTGTCAGTCAGTACTCATGGTCTCCTGAAACAGGTGATCAGTGCATTGTGGCTCAGAGTGAATAACACACAGACATTCTTCCTTTTGTGGAACTATATGCCCACTGAAGTTACATGAGCTGTGTGATTGAGGTCCAGTCTCTTTGTGTCTTTGAACCTCGGTTTCTTCATCTATTAGATAGGGTAATGCCAGCCTCATGGAGTGCTAGGAAAGAAGTGAGATGGTATATGAAACCACAAAGCATGATGCCAGTCAAAAATATATAGTAATTAGTAATTTTATCTTACAGAAGAATTGACAAACTTCATGTTCTTAGGTTTCTCCAGCATGTAGGTACAGGTGATTTCATATTTAGAGTTAAACTTGAATTTTGTAGTGGATAACAACAAATTTTGCTGGCCGTGAGGTCCACTCACTCAAACAGGACTGCCATTCCCTGGAGAGTCTACCCCAGATGGACTTTGGTTCCTTATGTGCCCTCACAGACCCAGTCCCAGGCTCCCCTTTCTACGGATTTCTACTGCTCTCGCAGCAGCCTCTACCCACCTGAACACCAGGTCCTTACCCAGCAGCGCACACCTAAAGCCCTCTGTACTCACAGCTCACTAGGTGACGGGCTTCTGGAAAGTGAGAAGTGAGCAGTTACTGTTTTATCCAATTAAAGGGACACCTCTCTACTGAGCGGGGAACATGGTGTCATTCATACATAGAACTGTGGGTGAGGTGTTAGGGGCAACACTAGAACTGGCTCTTGTGCCTGGATCCCCTCCCACTCGTGCTTACTCCCATGCTTATCATGCCTGTCTCATTCCCCTCCGAACACTTCTCCTCAGAGACTCTGCGAAATCTCGCTGGCACTCTGGCTCCCTGTGTCTTGACCACCCCTAGTCTTCTGTGCATTTCTGCATGAGTTTGGTCCCCATTTGGAAATATGTTTTGAAATTGTTTTTGAGATTCTTCATGTACCGTGTAAATTACCAAGTGGATATCTGCTTAATGGACCGGAGTTCCTTCTAAAGCTAAATGCCAGATATATCTGGATCTCGATTCCAGAATAGTGGGAACTGTTTTCTCTCACCTCAGCCACACTCATTATTTTGAAACCTCCTCTGAATGGCATCATAATGTTCCTTTTGTGGTGAAACAAAATCACAGACCTCTTTCGACTAATGCTCTGGAGAAATATATGTCTTTTATTTGTCTAAGGTCCATATACCTAGGAGTCACTTTGTATTTAAGGGGATGAAGGTTTAAAATAGAGAATATGTGAGAGCTTAATACTCCTTTATGTTTCTGAGGAAGTAAAAAAAATGAAGCCAGATTTCTAGTTAATAAATTATTAAAATTGGTTCCTTATGCGATAGGATTCATGCTGTTTCAAGTAAATTTTTGTTATTGGCAGGGCCTTTATTTTCATGTGTCTTCTAACATATGAGTTCAGCAACACATAAACTGTTTTTACTATTTACCTTAAAACTGTAAATAGGTCATTCACTCAATCATGTCCATGTTATTCAATGTTAGCACCACGTAAGGTGGTAAACAGAGACTACCCATTAGAAACTTAAAGTCTATACCTAAAGAATAATTTATGGATCTGGTCACTCAGCCAGCACATATTTATTGAGTGTTTATTATGTGCTAGGTGCTGGGGTGACACGAAAATGAACAAGATGTAGATCCTGCCTTGAGGGGTAGCAGGTGATTTCCTCAGTGCGCTGTATTAGTGGTATCATAACATCCAGGAGTCAGCCAGGAGTTATACCGATCATAAATCGATAACCTCATTTCAAGGCTCAAACACAGAGATGGCAAATAAAGCACAGGCCTGCCTTGGGCAGTATTGACTGAAGCAACAAATGACTTACAATAGCAGCAGGCAATGAATAATTTTGCTACCAAGAGTGAAAGAAAACTCTCCCTTCTCTCAATCCCTTTCATTTAAATAGACTTGAATTCTTAAAAACTCACAAAGTTTATATTAATGCACCATCATGAAGGCTTTGTTTGGCTGAGAGGGGCGAGGGCTGGAAAATGTCATCTTGGGGAACAGAGTGGGTTTTATAAGGGAGCAGTTGTCTCTTACTTGCGGCAGCGTAGTTGATTATCTGCTTTGCCATTCCCTCCTTATTACTTGTCATAGTTTCTGGACAAGACTGGAAGCTGATATTTCAATATTACCCTACTGATCTTTGAAGGACTTGGGAGACCCAGAATAGTTGAGGCAGTTAGCAGAGTGCTTAAAGTTAAGCACACAGCCTGGAGCTAGTCAGCCTGAATTTCAATTCCACCTTTGTCCTGTACTCAAGGTGTGACCTTCAGCAAGTTACTGAACCTGGGAGTGCCTCAGTTTCCTCATTACTAATGCAGATGATAATAATAGTATTACCTCTTAAGGTTGTTGTTAAGATTAACTGAGAATGTTAAGTTCTTAATATAGTGCTTGCTCAGCTAGTATTGCATCCCAGTTCTTGTTTTTAATTTCTTTTTTTATTGTCTTTCAGTTACAGTTGCCCCACCTTTTCCCCCATTGCTTCCACCTGTCCTGTCCCCCAGCTCTTCAAGCACAAACATAATCTCAGAGACAATTATTGTCTGCACTGTCATCCTGTTTTTCCCCTATAAAGCCACTGGCTAAGTTTGGAAGTGTGTAGTAGTGAGATCAGATGGTTCCATGATAAGTAGAAAGATATTTCTTAAGCACAATCAAAACTATGAATAATCTATAAGGTAATTAAAATTGTGATTTAGTAATCACAATTTAAGAATATTTATCAGAAAATCTGGGAGTGATATTTAATCGAGAATTAATTTGAATCAAAACTCTTGGATTCAATATTTGTCATTTATTAGTTTATATTTACTGCATGTGTGCCTGCGTCTGTTTATGTCCCTGAATATCTGTTTGGCCTGGAAATAACTGAAGACAACTTCCAAAGGTGCATATGATCTAGCAAGATAATACTAAACAGAAATTGGTAGGAAAGATTACATAAAGTGAAAATTAAGAGAGAAAAGAAGACAGACTTTTGTATATGAACTTGTACCTGAAATTCCATGAACTATCTGGGAGTGCTTCACCATGTTAGCTCTGAGATGTCTAGGGGACAACTTTAAGAGAAAAAAAAAATGGAAGCAACAATGCAATTCATTGAAATCATTTTCGAAAACAAACTAGTTGCTAAGGAAATGAGTAAACATTACTGAGACTATGATAAGGGTAATTTCTTTCATGTTGCTCAGTTTTAATATTCATCAGAAACTCAGAGTACAGTCCTTAATGGATTCATATGGCAACTGGTTACTCAGACCCCGCCCCATAGAAATGATTGTGCTAAGTGCTACAGAGAACAGAGACATTTAAAACTGTCCCTGCTCTCAGAGAATATGTATCCAATAGAGAGGATTAGTAATACATTAATAAACTAACTTCTAGGTAGATAGTGATAATGAGAGGTATATGTATGGTGTTAAAAGAGCAATTTAAGTCTCATAGCAATTTATGGACCATTCCAAGAGAAAATATTGTTAACAAGTATGTTCTTTGTACCTTCTAATATATTAACTATGCTAATTTTAAATCATGGTTTTTAAATACTTAATGATTCTCATATGTGTATTTTAAAACCACAGAGTATAGTATAATGCCTTGCCAATTCAGTTCTATTAAAGGTAATTGGGGGGGTAGAATAGGCACATATAGTAGAAATCTATTTCTTGATCCAGTATACAGCTTAGAACATGAACTTGTAAACTTAGCGTCAAGCCTCACATTAGTCCTTCATCTGAGATGGTCACAACTTGGTTCTAGAGCTTTCAGAGAGAGCACAGCAAAAATTCAGTCTTTTCCTAAAAGTGTGGGCATACATTCTATATATCTATTCAACATTATTTGACATTTCTTATAATATTGGAGTAGTACTGGGCATGAAATTACAACAAAAGTGAAATGTGGTTCTTCTCCTGAAGGAAAAGAGCTCATTGTTTAGGCAGGAGAGAGATGTATAAACAAATAGGAACAGCAGTGTGACAAGTGCCAACAGACACATGTAGGAAATAACAAGCTCTGCCTAGCGGTGTAGAGAAAAAGTCACGCTAGGCAGTCGTTTAAGCTTCTTCATGAAAGATGAGTATTTTGCCAAGTGGAGATTGGATGATAGGGATGAAATGCATCCCCAGTAGAGGAGATGTTCTCGGAGCACATCTAAACCTATCAATTTAATATTTGCCAAGTACCTATCAAAGATTCAGTGGGGGGTAGGTGGGGTGGGAATTATGAGGAGGTAGAAAACTTGTTAGTAGTCCTCAGAATGCCTACTTGTAATGAGTAGATTAAATTTTCCACACACTTTCAACAGTAATTAAGAGGTCATGACTATAGGTCCTAAATGGTGTGTTTCAACATAAAATCTGAAGATTAAAGAAACATGATTATGCAATTTAGAGGGACCAGAGCAAGCCTCCCAGATGGGGTGAGGCCTAATGTGTTCCTTAAAAACTAGGATGTGTTTGGATAGTGGGGGAGAGCATGGTGCAACAGTCCAGCCACAAACATTTATTGAGTGCCTACTATCTGCCAAGTTCATGACTAAGGAAGCAGTATTGGGCTCAGAAGAAAACTGGATTGTGGGTGTGTGGATCTGTGAGAAAACCTGGCTGGACCAGTGAGTTGGGGTGTGTGAGGTTGTGAAAAGAGTACGGAGGGAATCAGACAGGGCCAGAACACTGCAGCTGGACAAAAGGGTGTCCTGAAGCTCAGTGGCCTTGGTACTTGGAATTTATGAAAATAGGGAGTCACTGAAGGTTGGTGAGTATAGAAGGGAGCTGGTGAAAGTAGTACACAGAGAAAATTAATTGTCCACGTGAAGTGTAGGGGATCGCAGAGACTCTTCTCTCACCAGTCCTCCCAATTCCCTTTCCACTGCCACCTTTCAACAGAAGAGTAAATCAAAGCCTAAAGAGGTTATGTGAATGTTTAAGCCTGAACATAGCAATCTTGTCCCCATTTCAGTCTCCTTCTCTCTATCCCAGCAGTGGATGTGCTCTGCAGGCTGGGTGGCTGGATGAGAAAGGGCAGAGGAGCCTGAGTGAGCCCAGTATCCTGGCCTGGGGCCACCCAGGCTGAGTGTGAGAGGGAAGAAGATGGGAAGCAGGGATTAGCTCAGCTCAGTTTATAGCCATAGAATCAGAGTGATAGAGCCCGTGGGACACCTAAAACGAACATAGCCCCATCCTATTGCTTTATAGAGAGGAGGAAGTTGAGGGCCTGGTGGGAGAGTGAGGCACCCAGGGTTACAACCCAAAGGCAGAACCAAGGCCTTACTAAACCCAGCTATCTTCCCCCCACCAAATCCCCTCGCTCCTTCAGATCCAGTACTTGTGTTGATGGACTCTGTTCTCTGTTCCCAGGTAGTTACCTGTCCTTTGGTCCCTCTGTCAAAGAAAGTCGTTGTTATCTGGAACCAGGATGGACTTGGCACTTCTCTCACTCAGTTCCCTGGTGTGTGTGCGCATGTGTGTGTAGCGACCTGGGAGGAGAAAGCTAAAGAAGGCATGTAGGAGAAAGCCCCAGAATGCATTTGCATCTCCATCGCCCAGAGATCCACAGTTCTTCCACTCTTCTCTCCTCTCCTCCCCTCCAGCAGGAGAGCAGTGTCTGAGGAAAGGCTAGGGAATGACAGAAAGAGAGGAGCATTGCTGGACAGCATGAAAAATGCAGACCAGCAAGAAAATTAAAAAAGGCCCTTCTTCACTCTTAGGCTCAACGCTGTGCTCCCTCTGAGCCTGATTGGGTGTCTGTAGGGTGGGTGCAGAGGTGGGGATCATTCACATTCCCCCTCTCTTGCCCCCTGGAAGCCATGCTATTTCCAGGAAAGGTGGGAGCAGGGGCAGGGATTAGCTAATATTGGGGCTGCTGGGGAAGATAATTTCCAAATGGTACCAGGTGAGAGGACTGGAGCTGAATCACCAAAGCCCTGCTTACACTTTCAGCAGGGAGGGGACATTCCTGCCAGTCATGTCTGTGACAGCCTGCGTGACAGATGACTGAATGAGGGGGATCCAGTTAGGAAAAGCAAAGGCAGAAAATGGAAGATGTTTAAGAAATGCAGACATGAGAACATTTGTAAATAGAGTTAAAGGCAGTAAGGGACAGGTATTTAAATTTGATCATTTGTAAAAGTAAACAGGCCCTTACATTAACAAGGTTGTTCTGGGTCCTGTCCCCACCCCCCTCAGGGGATGTGGCTTTCACCTCTGACTGGCTTGAATAATTGACACTCATGTTTCAGCCTTAAGTGATCAAATGAGACTTTGAAAACAACTGGCCTCTAAATAACTAGGAGTGAATCATATAAAATTATTTTCTAGTATAAATAATAAATGGTTTAAAAATTAAATTACATTGCCCTAACTTTGGTTGTCTTTATAAATAATTTTTGTAGGGTGAAATTCCAGAATGCATACTTAAGGCCATTCAACTACTTACATGCTAATAGATATTTATTATTAATGCACACAATGTTTTTTTCTCATTTAAGGGTATAGGTGTGTGTTTATAATAGAGAGTGAATATCCCTGAACTCCATTCACATAACTGCACAAAATTTTTTCATTCATTTAAGCTGAGTTGGGATTTATCTATATGGCTTCTGTGATTATATTTGGGAAAGGCTAAGTAGCAGAAATATTATAACACAGACAATGGTATTAACATATCCAGATCTGTAACTTAGCCCTTACTGCTTTACACATGTAATTAGGTTGTTTCCATGGTAATGATCTAATTATGGGCTTCTCCTTGGCCTTGTGTAATCACATTTGCTGCATTTTGGCAGAGATGTTTTCCTTATTTAGTTGAACTGCAACACTTGACAAGATGTTGTCTCTTAAGATGAATAATGATTTTTCTTGGGAGGGAAAAAAAATGAAACAACACCATCAAAGGTGATTTGAGAAGGATTATAGATATTTGACAAAGTATGCCAGTATTAAAATATCTGTTATTCTTGAAAGCAGGATCTCTTTTTAGCACCATGCGTGCTATTTAAATATATTATTTCCATGGGGCCTGAGAACCTGGAAGAAATATTAGGTCAAGAAAGAGAAAGCTCTGGAGAGCTTGGCAGAAAGAGAACTGGAGACTGTATTCAGTGAGAATATTACATTGCAATTGACAAGGCTATTCATGAAAAGGTATTTGATTATGGTTGCCATGGCAATAGAAAACACCTGAAAAAATCAATTAAGGCTTATTCAGCAGGGAACCAAATGCAGTTCTTTATATACATGTGGAAGAAGACAGGAGGGGTGTAAATACTTGAGGGAAAGACAGCTTTATTGTCATGTGGCCCTGCCAGAAAAAATTGGGAATATTATAGGAATAAAAGTTTAACTCTTTTATATGTATGAAATGCCACTGGACTATAAAACATTTTATTTGAGAGTCTTTATAGCAGAAATAATGCATATACAGGATGTCATAGGCTGCTTACTCTGAGAGTTAGCAAGAAAGTTTATGGACCCCATCGGTACACTGAGTACCAGTACCCAGCGGCTAGGAATAGACAAAGCTCTTCTGTAACTATTATAGATGTGACTGCAAATCCAAAATTCAGAAGGTAGAGCTTCAAGGACCCAGCATGTTGAAACTGCATTTTGCAGGGAATAGAGTGGACAGATGTAGTATTTTTGTAATCTGATTAAAGGGCATAGATACAGCATGATGTTTAGTAATAATTAAAATGATAACAGATTTTGTGTTTATAGTAAACCAACCCTTATAAAAACCATATGGTTTGGTCTTAGGCTTATATAGTTTTATTTTCCCAGGGAGGAAATGGTATTAATAAAATAATTAGTTGTGACTTGAGATAACTAATAATAATGTTTATTTCCTTCTTTAAGTATATTGATTCAGTAAAAATATGTTTATTTACTACGTGTAATGCACCAGGCACAGTATAAGGTCCTGGGAATAACAATGAATCAGACATATGATTGATACTCTCCAGTTGTTTTGTGAAGAAAAGGGGAAAGAAAGGGGAATTTCTACCCTGGACTATGCAGTATAATGTAGGGAGTCATTGCATGAAATGAGAGCATAGAGGATGGGACCTATCCATGGTCCAGCAGTGGGAACAGGGCACAGAAACTGCATGGAACATGGACCAGGCATCACAGAACAACTTCAAGTCTGACAGGGGCTGGGAGCCTGCGTGCTATGAGAGGATGATGAGAGATGAGGCTGGAGTGCAAGCAGGGCCCAGAGCACCAACACACTTGTAAATCATGCTCATGAGCGTGGCCCCTTAGCACAGTCGGAGTCCATTAAAAGGTTTCGAGCAAGGGGACAACATGGTCTCATTTGTGATACCTACTGCTGCTACCTTTGGCACCCAGTTTTGAAGCAGTGATTTTCAAAGCATCAATTCAGCAATTTACCATACATTGTGAAGTACTATTTAGAGTGCTAACAACTAGGGCTTTAGCAGTGTGGTCCTAGGTGAGCCACTTTCCTCCCTAGTACCCTGTGTTATCTTCCACAAGGGCCCCGGCTCTATTGCTCCAAAATTATGTGGTTTGCTTTTGGTTTGTAGACAGATTTGCTTACTATATGTGCATGCACAAGTGAATTATCTTTGATTACCCAGAGCCCTGTCCTGTCCATGAGCCAGCTGATCTAAAACTCTTTAATACATTTTCTCCTACCATGAGGCCCTGCCAGCAAGGTGCTGGTACCTGTCACAGAGAAGGATGTGGGTTTGCATGAGTTACTGTGTGCAAGAATGAAGACAGTTTGGAGAAGTAGTCATAAAGCATTGGAAGCATGGCAGTGAATGGCTTTCGGAGTCTGTGCTCTTTTTTGCTTACACCAAGGACAGTTTTTTATTGAGTACCATATAGCACAAGGCAGTGTTTTAAGTACTTTAAGGCCACAGTCAAAATAAACAAGCTCCACTCTGTTTGGGGGACAAATCTACTAAACATGTAAAGAGGAGAAATATACCTCTTGTAAGCCAGAAATATGCCTTGAAGGGGAAAAGGGAGGTCAGAGATCTGCTAGTTGATTACAGAATAAACTTTCTCTTAAGGGTTTGCTAGAGAATGTGGACCTAAAATTCAGTTTTCTCCTAAGACAGGGGATGAAAATATAATAATATATTCCACTGAATGATTGTGCTTAGTTTGTTATAAGCACCAATAATACTAAGTTAAAGGACTTTGTGTTTAATGTTGATGCACAGGTAATGATTTGTGCTGAAGAAAGGTTACCATACATTCATTCAATGTGTTTACTAAGTACCTAACATTTGTTGGTATAATTAGATGAAAAAAACTCTCTCACTCAGAAGTTCATTTTATGGAGACAGAAGGAGAGTAGACTTTGGATGGCAAGCATATAATACAATGTGCTGGTGATTTGTAGAATCTCACACTTGGAATGTATATAATTTTATTGACCAATATAACTCCAATAAATTCAATAAAAATAAAATTTATAGGTAATTTTTTAAAGAAGTTCACTTTAAAATACAAGGTTAATTACAATATAGATAATATAGGAAGCATAGTGATGAAACATGCTCAAGGGAACTCAGATGGAGGTGTCTAGCCTAACTTTGTAGTTGGGGCAGGAGGTAGTTAGTAGTCAGATCATTATCTGCGTCTCCAGAATTCTCAGTAGTTCAAATCTAATTCTAGGAAAATTATGCCATATAAAAACCTTGAAGTACCCAAGAGAATTCAAAAATTAAGGGAAAATGAAGCATTTAGAACACTTTGATTACATTGTTTTGATCTGTAAAAATGAAGGTCAGATGACCTAACTGGTCTTGTTCATCCATCCATTCATTCATTTGACACATGTTTGAGCTTCTGCATTGCAGGCACTGTTCCAGATTGGGATTACAGAGATAAACAAAGTGGACAAAGTCTTTCTTGGATGTCATGGAGCTTAATTTACAGAGGATCCAATGACAAGAGCTCGACCTGCTCTGTTATGTGAAAAGACCATCTTAAATTGCCCCCAATTAAAATCAGGCCTCTGGATTTGGATCTTGGAGCAGAAAAAGATATTAGTGGAAAATGAAATCCGAGTAAAATTTGTAGTTTAACAAATATTATTGAACCAATGTTTTGATAGTTGTATTATCATTATGCAGACTGTTACTATTAGGGAAACTAGGTGAAGGGCCTAAGGGAACTCTCTAGACTCTTATTGTAACTTCTATAAGTATAAAATTATTGCAAAACAAAACGAAACTAAAGCTAAACAAACAAACAAAAAAAACCCTGGGCTTCAGTTGTCTCTGCCTTCTATTTTCTGTGTTTTTCATGCCATCTCTAACTTTCTGCTTTATTATTTCAATGAATGTCACTGGGTGAGGAAGAAGAGAATGGAGGAGGGTCAGAGTGTTGTTGGACTTCTATTTGCATCTTATTTGCATGCATTACCAGTCAGTTCCATGTTTTCAGATGTCAAAGGCTGTCCTCCTGAGCACCTGTGCTACACAATGGTCAGAACCAGTGGCTGTTATCTTAATCTTGGCCAATGGCATGAATTCCAAGGCAGAGGAGTAAAAACTGTAGAGAGGTAATCACTCTGCTGTGCCTCCTGGGACTTTGGTTATGGGTTTAAATGTCACTCCTTATTTTGTGTCTGTACCTAAAGGTGTTGGAGTTGGAAGAGTTCTTCAGAATCATCTGGTCGAGATCTTCATTTTATAGATAAGGAACTGAGGCCTGGTCAGAAAACGGGATTTATTCAAGATCAGATTCCCAGTTAGTGGTGAGATGTGAATTAGAACCAGCTCTTTTGACTCCTAGTAAGATATTTTCCTCATTTCAAGATGCTTTCTAAATATTTCATATGGCTTAGATTTGAACTTAAAAAACTTGGTGCCAAAACTTCAGGGATGACAGTTCATTCTACTATAAACAGACCATCACCATTCACAATATACCATATTAGAGCCCGATGCGAAGTCTAACAGAGGAAATAATTCTGTAGGCAGCAATATACATGATTGCCAAGAAATACTGGCTGAATTAGATTATTCGCTAAAAACTGATCAAAACATTGATTTTGCAATCATCTACATATCTGGATTGACACCAAAAATAAAAAGTGCCAAAGTAGCACTATTTTTACACAGTTTTGTTACCTAAGGGACTTAAATACTGCTCAAGTGTCCAGTTTTTATTTTTTCTTAATGATGCATAAGCTGAGGTCCACATGTCTGCAGAGGTCATAGGAATTAGGTACTTGGAATGAATTCTTGCTCAACCCCACAAATGCTATGTTTTAAAGAAAATAGTTGCAAATGAAAACTGACACAGCAGCTATGACTATAGTCCACATCGAATCCCAGTTTTCTTGTCTTTCAGATGAGCTTTATTGATCAGTGATGTGATCAATAAATGCACGTAAGTGCAACTAGAATTGCTGTAGAAAAGCTGTGTGTTTCTTTATTGGCCCATGTAATGTCCTCCTGGATATCATGGCTGCTATTAGTTGGGTTTCACTGAGATACACATTTCCCCCAGTCCAGTGACTGCCCCCTTTGGCAGTGGGGTTCAGCCTTCCCCTCCCCACTGCTTGAACCCACCACCCTGCCTGCCTCTTGGGTCGCAGCTGCCTGGGTCCTCTGCAGGGTTTAATCCCAGTCCTCAGGGGCAGCTCTGCAGACTGTCATCCTCTTCAGTAGCTATAGTCCTTGAAAAGCACTTTGCCATCACTATGCACATCTTGTCTTGGATCAAAGCAGTGAGTGATCACAACATTCACCCAGATCTCTCTCTGATGTGCTGCTTCCCACCTGCCTTTTCTTCAGTCTCTTCCCTCTCTCCTTTATTCTTCTCCTCCCTCTTCCCCTTTTCTTTCCTACAAATTTCTCCATAGTGCCTTGTTGTGCCTGGAACAGACTTAAGTCCTGGGAATACAAAGATGAATAAGACAAACTCAAGTTTGTACCTCTCTGGCTCCCTGGTGCCTGGCCCTGCCTGCCCTGTGAGGGTCCAGCCAAACCCCGCCAACTCCCCCTTCTTCTTCCCCTTGCTCTGCACACTGTAAACTTCCATTTACAGCAGGCAGTCTCTAAGGTAACATACTGATGAGGAATAACTGTCAAACAGCATGAAGATATTTAATGATGGTTTAAAAAGAGCCTGGGAATAAAGTCATGAGGAATAACTGTCAAACAGCATGAAGATATTTAATGATGGTTTAAAAAGAGCCGGGGAATAAAGTCGTATGAGAAATTTGTTACATATTTAATTTAGGAAAGATTGTTACAGTATCAGGGGAGGGAAGGAAGAAAATATATTACTCCCCATAAAAATGCAGTAAAAGATAAAGCACAAACAGCCCCTCTGTTATGTTGAAATATTGTCATTCTGTGATTAAACGGAGGCAGCAAGGTGGTGTCTGTTTGGCACTCATGCCAGAGAGGCGTGGGGGAAGGAAAAGGCATCAAGGCTGTAGGATTGAGTCTCTTCTAGGACATTGAAATGCGAACAAAATACCATGGTGCCAGGATTCTGAGGCTCTTCAGAGGAGTCCTGGTACTTGGTGAGACAGATGGGCCATGAAATGAACTTATATTTCAGGTCATTTTGACACCTGTCTGTTTTCCTCAGCTTGACAGCAATAATAGGAAGCAGGGTCACATGTTTTTTTTTTCCTTCAATGTACAAAAACGAGTATTATATTTTCCATTGTGGGAATCTAAGAAAAGAACTGTTTTGCAAATGAGTCAGCCTGGAATGCCCGGAGAGCCCAGTCAGTTTCTGGCCCTGTGTTTTAGCACATTCCATTAGTAGGGTGGACCACGCTCAAGTGTGGAAGCCTCCAGAAAGTGGCAGGCATTTCCTAGTCCATCACTCATTTCAGTTACTGAACCTGGGATCAATAAATATTCCATTACTGCATTATTTATGGCCAACTATAAACAATCTCCATCATTAAATCTCTGCCTTTTAGTTGTCCCTCATTAGCAAGGGATCAATTTCAGATCCCAGTCTGGGTCATGACCAGAATTATAGAAAAGCAATGAGTGAGAATATTTATTCGTATGCATATTTATATTTTATTTTAAAATAGACACATGACAAAATTACTTCTGTAGTGAATATTTTCATAGTGTTTCAGTTCCAAAAGTCACCTCAAGCTTCATTTCAGATACTGTGACGACGGGAGGGGGGGGGGGACATTGGGCAGCACTTAGATGAGGTTGGTTTCTTGTCATATCTTCTCCATCACTCTAATTGCTGGCTTCGTGACCTGTCAAGTAGGTCATTTGCCCCAGTTTCTTCATTTGTAAAATAATTGGATTAGAATATGAAATGCGTACCTTTCTATATAGGTTCTCCATTCAGTGAATGGAGGAGGATTGTTGAAAGGGGTGGTAGATGACATGTGGGAACAAGATTTGGATAGCATCAGAATTCGTATTAGAACGGTGATAATGAAGGTCATTGTGTTAAGTCTGAGTGCCCTCTGGAAGATCACCCGATTGTTTGTGAGTGTTTAGTGATTGGCTCTTTTCTAATATAGGGAGAAATTCTACCTGGGAGACCACAAGTAGTATCTGAGTTATAAGAGTGCCTGTGAGCTAGAGGCAATTAAAAATAAGTTTTATTCAGTACACAGTGTTATTTTTTGTTTTGCTGCTGTTTGGTTTTTACTGAGAATTTGAATTCTTTTGTTGGGCTCAGGTTATAATTTACCATAGTCTTCACCACTTGGCTTCCTTTACTTTGGCCTTCCTACCTTGGAAGTATTTAGATTGGTAATAGGTAATCCAAGGAACTCAGAAAGAAGAGCTGATCAGTCATTTAGGAAATTGCTTCTGAGCACCCACCCTGTGCCTGGTGAATTGCATGGCACTGGGGACACCAAGGGAGGCAGCGAGGGTGTGGTCCCTCCCCAGTGGGGAACAGTGCCACAGACATCTTTTTACAGATGCTGAAAAAGGAGTTGCGCTCTGAGTGCTGTGAAGGAGCCCTGCGGTATGCCCTGCGTGTGTAACTGGAGAATTTGATGCAGTCCTGGAACAGGGGAAGACTTCCCCAGAAAAAGATTTTTAAGCCGAGACATGAAATACAAGTAGAACTATTCAGTGAAGACTATACAAAAAATGTTGAGTGAGAGACAAAAGCACAGAGGTGGTGAGGGTATAAATTCAGAAATGAACAGTTGGGGTCTTGAGCAAGATTACCATGGATTAGCAAAAATATCTCTATGCCTGTTTCTTCAAAACTGATTATAAATGAGTGGTAACAAAAAAATGAATGCCCCATCTTTCTCCCCAAAACTTTCTCCCTGCCCGCTGATGCCCACTTGACCTTCTCATTAGACTGGTGAGAGATGAGGAGTACTTTTACTCAGGCCCGCGAACTGGGAATGGTCCTTCTCCATCTCACTGAGCGCCAGTCTCCAAATCCCATTCCTTCTTCCCGTGTCAGGCCTTTTACTTCCATTTCCTTTCCTTTCGTGCTGGCCCACCTTTCTTTAGGCCCTCACACCTTTACAAGTGATTGATCACAATGGAGTCTGATCTACTGCCTTGACTGCAAGGGCCCTCATTTTCCACCCAAGGTGTGTTTTCCTAAAATACTTTCTGAAACAGACTGACCTTTTCAGTGGATGTCTTTGGCCTCTTGCCACCTGAAGAATAAAGGCTCAACCTCTCACTCTTCTACTGAGGGCCCTAAACTACCATGAGCACTTATGTCCCTCTTTCTGCACCCGAGAGCTTCAGCCTGGCCACATCGGAGAATACAAACAACCTGGTATCATAAGTGAGAATTTTGAAAGAAAAATACTATGGCAAAAACACACATTTGGGAGAATGACTCTTTTATCCCCCCTAGTCTGATAAGAACTTTCTTTTTTGTATATTCCTTTTGCTTTCATATATATATAATTTTCATAATGGTATAAAGGACATTTGATAGATTGTGCCCAGTGGTAGATAGTACTTTCCATGATCATGTTTCAATATGACATTGACATTATCCTTGGAAGGAAAGGGATGATGTTCTCACCCTCTGAATCTGGAAAGGTCTATGACTATAACTAAATTGATGCTATGCCTTCTAATTATAGGGCATAAAAAATGAGGTGGTTTCTGCCTGTGTTGCTTGGGGTGTTTGCTCTTACAATCCAGGTACCATACCAAGAGGAAGCAGGAAGCGCACATGGAGAAGCCAAATGGAGAGGCCGTGTGCAGGCGTTCTGGACAGGAGCCCTAGCTGAAGTCTTGGTCCATAGCCAGCATGAACTGTGGACTCACCAGACTCTAAGTGAGGAAGACCTTGACACGATTCTCGTACCAGCTATAGGCTGAGTGCAACCACCTGAGAGACCCAGAGAAAGACTGCCTGGCTGAGTCTGGTCAAACCCAGAGCTGCAAAGACTAATAAAAAAGTGGTGGTTGTTGTTTTAAGCCACTTAATTGGGGATGATTAATGGTTACAGCAATAGATAGCCCAACCTATGCCTTAAACCAGTAAAACATAGACATAATGTAAAATTAGAAGTTTATCCGTAGAAAAAAATTCAAAAGGCAAAACAAGTACTTCATTAAAAATGTACCAGTATTACTACTTATAACCTGGAAATAATGGGGATAGAAAACCAGATGCAAAACTTTTTTCTAGAGCTATTCATATTTGATTTTCTACCTAGCTTACCAATTTCTTGAAGGTAGGGACTGTATTGTAAACTTAGCACATAGCAGATTCCTCTACACTGTATTATATATAACAGAATGATGTATCCTGTAAATACTTTTTCATACTTTAATAACTTTTTGAAGCTATCCAAATTGCTTCACGATGTCCTTTCCAAGCCTTGTCTTACAGGTGAAGGGAAGAATCTCACTCTGAGGTCACACAGGTACGAAGTGGTGACGCTGCATCCCGCGTGGACTCAGCCTTTCTGATTTTAACCTCGGGACATGTTTCACTCTTCCACAGGTGCCATTTGTCATGAACTTGCTTTCTAACAATATTCATAGAAACATGATGGATATTCATGTGTCAACAGAGGGCTGTGTCTTTGTTCTGGAGCCTCGCTGTGTTTTTTAATGCCCTTGCCGAAGCTCTGCAGAAACCAGTAGTTCAGAACAGGAGTCAGGATGGTAAAGGCACCTGCTAACCTTGCTGAGAGTTGCGTTTTGGGCTCAGTGATAATGTGTCAGAAAGGCTCCGCCCTAAGCCTACCCTAGTTTTCTTGTGAAATGCCAAGATGGTTAGTTATTATTGTATCCTTAATAACTGTTCTTTGCCAAGATTGAGAATAAAAGGAAAGATAATGTGAAGAGTACCGTCTGTGGAAGCAGTACTAGATTTGAAGCGTGACACCACTGCACTGCAGTTCTGTGGCTTTGACCAAGTTTATTGACCTCTCTGAGTCTCAGTTTTCTCACCTCCCATGTGGGAAATACCCTACTTTCCACCTCCTGGGGCTGAGAGGAAGCAATGAGATGATGTACATGAAATTCTCTCTATAATGCATTGCTCTTAGTGAGCACAGAACAATTAGTAGCTTATCTTATCTAACAGCCAAAAATGCATTGTGGTTAAATTTTTTAAAAATATAAGAGCTTAAACATTACCTGAACTATCTAGAGAATCTCATACAAAGTCTTTGTGTGACCTTGGGCAAATCACTTCATAAGCCCCAGGGAGGATTTGACTGGAGGATTTCCAAGACTGCTATCTTCTGAATTTAAAATTCTGACTTTTAAATAGTAACTTGTATAACATTAAACCATTTGGGGTTTGTTAATCTTCTAATTGGTTTCCTTGTAATTACCTCTTAGTTTGTCTTTCAAATATGAGGTGACCTCCTGCCATTCCGGTATTTGTTTTGCTGACAGATGGAAGATGTTTACCCTCTGCAAACATTTCATTAGCAATGACTACAATCTTTACAGTATCAGTGCATTTTTGTTAAGAATATAATTATTCCTCCATGCTCACAGTGCAATCTGTAATTGAGCAGTGCATTTGAGAAGGTATTGACACTGTTCTTATGTTGGCCTTTTGCTGGTGGTGACCAGCTTTGTCTACAAAATAGTGTGCCTGTGACATCATTTATTCAATTACAATTAAGTAAAACTAAAATAATAGATAACATTTATAACAAAGGGGGTTATGATTTGCAAAGGGTTACACTGTCAGTAATCCTATAAGTTTGGTATTGTCCTCTTCATTTACAGATGGAAACTAAGCTTCAGTTTATGGCATGTTGCATAAATACAGATAAATAGGAGTAAGTCACTTTAGAGCCGAGTCTCTAAGCATTGCCTTGGTTTGAGAGATGGCCCATTCCACTACACAATGTGGCAGAGATTTAGGCATGTTGCATGGCTTGTGGGAAAAATTGCTGACCAATGTTTAAATTCTCCCTTGACTCTAAGTCAACATATCAGTAAAGTGGAAGTGAGGATTCATCAGAAATGTGGCTACGAGGGAATAAAGGAGAGAATGGCCTCTAAAAATGATACTGTTCAACAATTTAAAAAAAAGACATAGGTTAACATTACAGAGGTCAAAATTATGACGAGGTCTCAGAGGGCGCACGGGCAGCAGCCCTGGGGTGATAAGGGAAGGTGGTGGAAGCACAGAGCCTTTCCATTGCCTCTCCATCACCTCTCCATCGCCTCTCCATCGCCTCTCCATCCCCTCAGACTTGCAGGCACCCTCTGGCAGGTGCCGCCCCGTCACCTCCAGGGTTGCGTGCCTGTGCACAGCTTAGCGGCACCTCTGGGCCAAGTGGAGGGGAGAGTAGCAGTTTAATTCTTCTAGCATGGTAATTCAGAGCAATGTAGTGGGGGTGACTGAGTGGTACAGGGAAAATCGCTGTGGCCAGGAGTCGGGAGACCTTGTTGTGCTTCAGCTTCAGTTCTCTTTCACCTCTAACATTCTGTGACTGTATCAGTAAAATGCTTCCTTGTGATGATAAAGGTAGAATAGAGTCCTCAGATTGAAGTTAAGACCCAGCCATGTTTCTGCATGTGATCAGTGTGTGACATCAGATCTGAGCCTCATTTTCCCCACTTACTTAGCCAGCAATTAGAATTGCAACAACTCATCACAAAAGATATGTTATTGACATAAAACAGTAAATAGAATGAATATCCTGCCCTCTCACATGTGCTTTCTCAAGGAAGAACCTTGGAATGCAACTTGAGAATCCAGAAAGATGTGGACAGAAGGATGGGGAGTTAACAGAAACGGATGAACAAAACAACCCAGTTTCTGAGTAGCTAAGGCATGTAATGTGGTTTACATATATCATTTCTTAGTCTTTGTAATAGCCCTGAGAGGAAGACAATTTTACCTCCATTCGACAGACAGAAGCTGAGGTTCAAGCAAATTAAGAAACATGCTTAAGGACCATCGATAATTATAAAGAGAGCTCTTTTTCCATTAGAAGCAGACAAGGATTGATAGAGAGTCTCTTGGCTGGAGAATGGGACGGATGACATCTATCTTCCTTACATTTTCTGGCAGGCCTTCATAGAGGCAAGGAAGAGATTATGAAACTGAAAAATTTGAAGGGGTTGGGACATCTGAGAGGAAGGACACAACCTTTTGACTTTTGGGGATCTTTAGCCTCTTGGCATTTTGATCACAGTTTGGAATCTTTGGGGATTTTGGGAATGGGAGGTCCTTGAATGCCTTTCAGCTGAAGTGGGTCCTGGGTGGCTGGTTCCTTTGGGGCTAAGGAGACTTCTGGTAAGGCATGCTTGCTTCTATGGAGTAGTACCGGTCCAAAAGCAAGGCAGGCTGGAGCATCTGCCTGGGATACTTACTGCTCAAGGCAAAGAGGAAGAGGGTGCTGCTTTGTTTACCATGTATGAAATCTTGGACTCAGGACAGACGCTTTGTCTAGAAATAGAGTGTTTGCTTTCACTCTGCGTATAAAAAACTGAGATGTGACATGGCCTACATGGAGTGAGGAATCCCAGCAATGGCTGTGTGTATTTTAAAGTGTATATTAAAAATAGTAAAGAAGCACAGAAGGATATTCAGTTATATAGATTCAGGCTATATTGATTCATGTGTACTCTTTATGGTATAACCAATATAGCAAAGCTGTTATGTACACAGACATAAGTTGAAATAATTTAGTACTCACTTGGCATATGACCTATGATATATGTTTTCAAATGTGAAATGTTTATTCAATTATAAAAATAATCTCAAGAGAATGAGAAGAGAAGCCACAGACAGAAAATATTTGTAAGACATATCTAATAAAGGTCTGTTACTCAAAATATACAAAGTACTCTTAAAACTCAACAATCAGAAAATAAACAATCTCTTTTCAGCTGGAACTGCCATCTTCCAGGAATCTGTCTAATTGTGTAAAGTGCCTAACACAAAGAGAAGGAGGAAAGGTACCTTCTATACATTTTCTAGGCCTTTTAGAAGACATGAAGTTGTTCCTATCACTGTTCTACAGAGATCAAGGAAATGAGTACTGTTCAAAATGCCCCACAAATGTTAGCATGGACAAAACTGGAAGAATCTACAGTGCCACCCAGCATGCAGTGAGTCCACGTTATAAACATACAAATTAAGAGCAAGATTCTGGCCAAGAGAGTTACTGTAAGTATTGAGCAGTAAGACTCAAAATAGCTTCCTATGACCAGAAAAAGAAGGAAGCCAAAGAGGAAGGTACCTGGGTTCACCACAGCATCAACCAGCTCTGCCCTGGGAAGCACAGTTTTTGTGAGAACCAATGGAACGTAGCCTGAACTGCTGGATCCTGTTACCTATGAATTCACAGCATGATAAGTGTAAAAAGAACTTCGTACTGTTAGAAAGGAAGGAAGGGAAGAAGGAAGGAAGGAAGGAAGGAAGGAAGGAAGGAAGGAAGGAAGGAAGGAAGGAAGGAAGGAAGGAAGGAAGGAAGGAAGGAAGTTGAAAAGAAAGAAAAATAAACCATCTGACTAACAAATGGGCAAAGGGTGTAGTCAGGCATCCCACCAAAGATATACAGATGGCTAAAAGAATACAGATAGGTGCTCTGTATCATAAGTCATCAAGGGAATTCAAATTAAAGCAACAATGAGATTATAACATATGTATTAGAATGACCAAAATCCAGAATGCTGACAACACCAAATTCTGGTGAGGATGTGGAGCAATAGGAATTGTTCATTATCACTGGCATGAATACAAAATGGTGTAACCATTTTGGAAAACAGTCTGGCAGTTTCATAAAAACTAAATATATGTTTAGCACGAGATTCAGGAATTATGCTCCCTGGTATTTACCCAAATAAGTAAAAAGTGATGTTTACACAGAAACCTGAACATAAATGTTTATAGCAGCTTTTCTAGTGACTGCCAAAGCTCTGAAGCAACCAAGGTGCCAAGATGTTCTTTAGCAGGTGAACGGATAAATTGAGGTATATTCAGACAACAGCATATTATTTAGTGCTAAAAAGATAGGGACCATCAAGCCAAGAAATGACATGAAGGAACCCACCTTAAGTACATATTATTAAGTAAAAGAAGCCGATATGAAAAGGCCACATATGAATAATTCCAACTATATGACATTCTAAAAAAGGCAAACGTATGCAGACAATAAAGAAATCAGTGTTTACCAGAGGTCAGTGGGGAAGGAGATATGAACTACTGGGGCACAGAGGGTTTTTAGGGCAGAGAAACTACTCTGTATGATACAACAATGGTGAAGACATCAGTCCAATAGCAATGATCATTACACATTAGCCCAAACCCATACAATGTACAACTCAAAGAGTGAACCATGCCCTAAATTATGGGAACGGAGTGATACGAATGTGTCAGTGTAGATTAGCGGTTGTAACAAGTTGTAACAAGATGGAGGGTGTTGATGGTAAGCAGGCTGTGGGTGCGCTGGGGCCACAGTGTCCATGAGAGCTCTACTTCCTGCTCAATTTTACTGTGACCTTACCATTACTCTAAAAACAGTCTATTTTAAAAATAGTATGTGCACCAAAGAAAAAACAAAAACCAGCCCAAATTCTATGCCCCGGTGATACCTATTGCTCACTTGGTACACACCCGTATCATTGCTTCGGTGACTATTCATGGAGTACCTATGACATATTGGATGTTGTTAGAGGCACTGTGGATACAGAAGGGACTCAGACAGCCAAAAATCCTTACCCTGTGGAGATTATGTTCCCGTGGGGTGAGAGAAGACTCAGAAAATAAGCAATGAAAATAAGTGAATAATACAGTATCTTATCTTAGATGTTATTAAATGCTATGAAACAATACAAGCAAAGGGGGAGAAGGAGGACAGGCAAGGAGAAAGGAATAGGAGAGGTATTTCTATGTTAAAAGGGAGTTTAGAAAGCCTTCGTTTTTGACACTTGAAGAAAACTCTTAAGGAGGTGAGAAAATGAACCACCTGTGTAAATTTTGGGACACGGTATTTGGGGGCAGAAGGAACAGCAAGGAATGGTTATAAGGTTTAAAGAATAACAGGAGGCAAAAAGTATAGCTGGAGTGAAATGAGCAAGGGGAGAGTGGTGGAGGGGGCAGTCCTAATGATGAGTGTTGGCCGGGCCAGGTAGGATGTTGTAGGCCATAGCGATAACTTGGCTTTTGCTTGGAGTGAGGCAGGCATTGGAGAGTTTTTGAGCAGAAGAGTTATATATATATGATCACTCTATGATTACAATAAAATGCAGTTTCTTTACACTGTCCCTAAGCCAATTTTTAAAGAATTTTTTAATCTCTGCCAATCTGATAGATGAAAATAATTGATGAATATTTTAATTTCATTATTTCACTTTACGGTTTTTTTATGATTAGTAGTACAGTGGAGTATCTTTTCATGTTTATTGGCTATTTGTAGATGATTTCTTTTGCTTCTTAGCTATGGCCCAGTTGCAGTATTTGAAGATGACCACAGAGCACTTTCTGTCCATCCTCTCTATCAGTGCAGTCCAGGTTGGGGTTGGCTCTGGGTGGTATGAATACCAGGATCAGATTCACTGTCTTCACCTTTGCATCACAAGTGAATGTGGATGGCCTTGGTCAGGCTTCCCCTTTAAGTTTGCTGTTTGTCAACCTCACTACTTAAACAGTGTGTAAAAGAGTGAGATAAATTCTGTGTTGCTGTTCTGCCCCAAATGTAACATCGGAAGTTTAAAAAGACCAGATCTTTAAGTTAGACTGAGCCAAAGATTAGTCAGCAACAATATAGTTCAGTTTTTACACTTCTGTTTCATTTTTCCTCATTTGAAAAATTCTCTGTTGTGATTATACTGTAGTTAATTGCTGGAATTAATTTCAGGAAAAGTTAATAGCATCATTTTTACATATTGGAGAAACAAACCATATTTGGAGCTTGGCAAATAATTTCAACTATTTTTTCCCTAAATGTTTCAGACTTTGGATAAGTCAAAGGTATTCAGGGCTAAGCCTCCCCATTCATTTTCTAACCCCTGTGTATTTTTTAAAAATCTAACCTTGATTCCGATTCCTTTACCCTTAAGTCATTATCTGTAGCTGATGAAGACATGTTTGATATGGAATAGACTGAAAGTGACCAGAGGGGAGGAGGAAGGAGGATAATGGTAGAAAGAAGGGGAAGGGACTAGACAAAGAACATGTATGAATGACCCACAAACATGGACAGTGGTGTGAGGAATTGACTGTGGGAGCAGGGGTGGTATGGGAGAAAAAGCACAAAGGGGGAAATTGGTACAACTGTAATAAAATAACAATACATATGATTTAATAAAAGAAACATGCTTGATGTTCAAAATAATTTTGGATTTTCTCCTTTTTATAAAACCAAAAAATCTCTTTTTGTTGCCTGTAAATAAAACACAATCCTCAGAGGACAAAATTCAATCTGAAAATTTCCAACTCATGAGCTGAGAGAATAACCATTTGGGCATTTTACTTTTTCTGGTTATTACTTTTATTCGATTTTCCATATTTATTTTTTAAAGTAAAGTTTTATAGAAAACACATTGATTAACTGTATCACAAGTCATTAAGATTAACTCAGAATTAAAAGAATATATCTTCTTAGCATATTGCTCTCCAGTTCCATCCATGCAGTCACAAGGGGTAGGAGGTCCTTCTTCCTTTCTACTGCATGATATTCCATTGTGTAACTGTACCATAGTTTTGATCCAGTCATTTACTGGTATGCACTTGGGTTGCTTCCAGCACTTGGCTATTGTAAATTGTGTTCTGTGAACATTGAGGAGCATAGGTTCTTTTGGATTGGTATTTCAGGATTCTTAAAATATAATCCCAGCAGTGGAATTGCTAGGCCAAAAGGCCATTCCATTTTTAGTTTTATGAGGAAATTCCATACTGTTTTCCACAGTGGCTGCACCAGTCTGCATTCCCACCAAGAGTGCACTAGGGTTCCCTTTTCTCCACATCCTCTCCAACACTTGTTTGTTGATTTGTTTATGATGGCCATTGTAACTGGTGTGAAGCGGTATGGTATCTCATTGTGGTTTTAATTTGCATCTCTTTGCTGGCTAGTGGTGCTGAACATCCTTTCATATATCTCTGGGCCCTCTGTATGTCCTCCTTGGAGAAGTGTCAGTTCAGGTCCTTTGCCCATTTTTTAAATTGGATTATAATCAACAAAACAAACAAGCAAGCAAAATATAACCAGGGACATTGAAATAAAAAACAAACTAACAGTAACCAGAGGGGAGGGAGGAGATGGGAGAGGGTTAATGGGGGAAAGAAGAGGAAGAGTCATCAAAGAACATGTATAAAGGACACATGGACAAAGCCAAAGGGGAGCAAGATTGAAGGTTGTAGGTAGGGGTGAGGGGGTGGCGGAGAGTGGTGAGGGGAATGGAGACAATCGTAATTGAACAAGAATAACAAAAAAAGAATAAATCTTCTGATTTAAAAAAAGGCTTCTGAGGGAACTGGAGTGAAATTACAGCATTTTCAAGGTCTTTTCCCAAAACACTGGCTGACTTTTCCGCTTAGTACATACTGACAGTCTTTGAGTGATGCACACTTTGTAATGTGTGCCCAGATAAGCAAGATGAACAGGCAAGGTTTTACACTGTATTGCTTCAAGTCACTGGCAAACTGAATATACATTTATAACCCTTAAAAGTTTTAATTTTTAAATTTATTACTTGATTATTGCTGTTTTTTTAAATATATTTATGCTTGAAAAGTCTATCTTTAAGTGAGATATCTTTGCTTATTTACAAAAAGGAAAGAAAAAAATTCTCAAAAGCAAAATGAAAACCCCAGTCATATACCCAAAATAATATTAAAAAAGAGAATCTCGGACCAGGTGACAGTGGTACTTTTGCCATGTATTCCGGACTGAATGCCTTAGGCATCAATGAACATAGTTTTCTATTTTTACTTTTCACTTAAAAAATTTTATTTTATTGTGGTAAGAACACTTAGTATGAGATCTATTAACAATTTGAAGAGTATAGTACAGTGTTTTAACTATAGGCATAAAGTTATACAGCAGACCTTTAGAACTTACTCATCTTGTGCAGGCGAAACTGTGTGCCTGTCAACTCACAATTTCCTATTCCCCCCTCAGAACCTGAAAACTGCCATTTTAACATATAGTCACATTTTTCTTTATCCGTTCATTTGCCAATGCACAGTTAGGGCTAAATACATAGACAGTTCTTCAAAGAAGACATACAAATGGCCAACAGGTATATGATGTTCAAGGTCACTAATCATCAGGAAAATGTAACTCAAAACCACAATAAGATATTACCTCACACCTGTTAGGATGGCCATCATCAAAAAATAAAAGACAAGTGTTGTCAAGGATGTGGAGAAATTATAATTCTTGTGCACTGTTGGTAATAATGTAAAATGATGCAGCCTCAGTGGAAAAAGAAAACAATGTGAAAAAAATAGAAATGGAACTACCACATGATTCAGCAATTCCACTTCAGGGCATTTATCTGAAAAACAAAAAATCACAATTTAGAAGATATGTCAACACTCCGAGGTTCATTGCAGCACTATTTTTAATTTAATTAGCAAAAATACAACTCTACTGAAATGGGTGTTTTAAAGTAACACTTAAAATTGTTTTTTATTTTTTCTGTTTCTAGACAGCAGACTAAATACAATTTGTGGTCTGCCTCTTCAGTGCAAATATTTAGAAAAAACAGGGAAGATTTTTGTTTGTGTTAGTGATTGAATATATGGCACATGCTCAAAACAACCCTCGGTGTGTCACAAAATAGGTAAAATCCTAGGAGGAGAGAGATCTCATCTATGGAGAGAAGTGTCATACAAAGAGGAAGGAGAACAAAGATGCTCTATAGCAAAGTCTGTGGAAGCAACAGGCATGGGGTGCTCCAGGAACGGCATTTTCATTGTTAACTTACAGGTTGGAGCAAGGAGTGTAGGACTGTGACTATAGAGACCTGGCAGTGCTCTTAGCTACTGGTGACGACCTGGAAGGAAAAGAGCTTTCATTCCCAGAAGACCTACCATACAGGCATACAGTCCAGTGGCACACGCACCTTTCCACTACCCCAACCCTCACTCCACTAACACATGCAGAAAACACTGCCATGCAAGTCTGCAACAACTGTGAGCCCTCCCTGCAAACAAGCTGGGCCAATATACAAAATATAGTACAAGATACAGTAAATTTAATCAACATCCAGAGAGATGTAAAGTATAACATGTATAAAGGTTCCACGGACAAAGCCAAAGGGGGGAAGGATTGAAGGTAGGAGGTGGGGGTGAGTGCAGCAGGGGAAGGTGGTGGCAGGAAAATGGAGACAACTCTACTTGAACAACAACAACAATAAAGGCTTAAAAAAACCAAGAACAAACCATTGTGGAAAAGAAACTAGAAATCTTGGAAATAAGTGTTGAAAGTTGTAGGTAAACTGCAAGAAATATATGCTCATTGGAGAAAGCTGAGAGATTACTGAAAGTTATTAAAAAGCTAAAACTATCAGCTATAAATCTGCCATTCAGATATAATTGCTATTAATGTTTAAGCATATTTCATTCTAGTAATTTTCTTTCACATTTTTACAAAATTCTAATCATACTGAATATACTGTTGCTGCCTGCTTTTTCCCTCAGAACAGTTTAGGAAAAAGGCCATTTAAGGTACTATTGTGCACCTTTCCTAGTGATGGATATATTTTATCTGTTGACTTGTATATACATAGAAATTTTGGGTACAGTTTATTCTAATGACTTTCATTAATTAGGAGTCCAAATATAGAGCTTGTGTTTGGCTCGTTAACAATCTGGTGACTTCTTCAATGTCTCCTTTTTCACATTAAGTTTAGTAAAGATGTGAGTGCACACTTTCCCTTTAAGTGGAGGGTATTACTTTCATGCTTAATATTTATGACTCTTATAATTACTATCATAAAAAATCCACTGTTACTAGAAACTTTAGCACTTGGTTTAATAATCCCACTTTTTAATGAGCTCTATGTAATTATACTTGGAAGTATAAGACTTCTTTTCGAAAATTGTATATTGAAGTTCTTCTTTTTATAATCATGTAACTTTAATTTCATGTTGAAAAGCAATGGAAATTTGCACAGTATAGCACTACTGTAATTTTAGAGGAAAAATAAGTAATAGACTAGGCCATTTTAATTCAGGTCACCTCTACAGAAGGGTAGCCAAAATAAACTGAGGAAAATGTTCTTCAGGAGCTAGAGAAGTAATCTATTACTCACCTTGGGGGGGAAAAGCATTCAAATAGGAAGACCTGTGAAACAAGTTTTTCTGCTTTATGAAAATGGTTTTTTCAAAGCCAGCTCTCACTAATGTCAAATGGAAAATAAATATCTCAGTTAATAGGTTTTCTCTAACCAGGTAAAGTAGCCACATCAATACTACCAGAACCACAGGAACTTCCAGTCCCAAAGTGGACACATTCTGCTACTATTTCCACATTAAACTGAATTCCTGCTGTTGTTTGATCTCCCTTAGGCCAGGTATCGCTGCCTCTTTCCTCCAAAACCCCACAATATTTTTGTGAATCTCAAGTTTTAGTACCAGGTAGTTTCTAGGTATATAAAACTGTAAACATGATCCCAGGAAAACTTAATTTTTCAATGTGTCCTATTTTGAGGTCACAGCAACCTCCATGTTTCCCTTTCTCAAGTGGCCAAGCCCCTGGCCTTGGAAGAGGGATGTACTGAAAGGAGGGAGCCTTGGAACAGCTCAATACACCTGGATGGTTCTGCCCTTCAGTGTGTCTCCTTCTATTACATGTGAGATTATAAACGACCCAAGGCAAGAACTCAGGTTTGAGAGATATTTTGTCTCCCTATAAGCTCTTATCAGTGTCTTGCTCATAAGAATAACTGCAAGCTTGTAAATGCATGTTTTCAGGTTAGACATGTGCCAAAACCTGACTGTGTGACCTTAGGTAAGTTTTTTAACTTTACCAAACCTCGGTTTTCATCTCTATAAAGTAGGAATAATCATAATAATAAAAGGAATAACCTTCCCCATATAGTTACGATTGGATAAGTAATGTAATCCATGTAAAGTGTTTAGAAGCATGGCTCTAAATGTTTGATAGAAAGTTATTGTTAAGTAATAACAGTACTGATTTTACTTATAAATACTTGTTGATGTATTGAAAAATTTATCTCTCTTCAAAGGGTTTATGCTTTTAAAGGTAAGAGGTGCATTGGCAATAACCAGAGGTTATCTTCTGGTTAGATACTCTTGTCAGCATACTTTCAGTATATAAATGTTGGAAAGACTAGTTGTCACGTAAGAAATATTTGGGGAAGTCCATTTTTAACCAGCCAGGCAGCTGATAGTATTCTCACTAATGCCTAAAATGCAGGATTAGATGAAGATCCGTTTCATGGTAAACAGATTTAGCATTTCTTACACAAAGCAGCTTAACTCTCTAGATTGCCAAATAAACATGATTTTTTGGGTCAAATTGTAGGAGACCAACATATTTTGTTATTCTGTATTGAAAACATATGCTTCATTTCCTTGAACAATCTCATTATCATGTCACAGATTATAAATAAACTCTTTTTGGAAAGTCATATATATTTCATTATATAAAAGTTTAAAAGTTTTATTACATAAAATTGTTTTTGGAGAGTGTTGGGGGAAGAGATTTGTTTTACAGAGAAATTAACTAAAGCAAAAAAATTCTACTTAAGCAGCAGTGAAGGTATGAATTGGCCTTTTGATGAAAATTAACCTCTTTTCCATAGGTGTTATATTTGTGAGACCTTAAAGAAGATGACTATAACTTTGTGGTTCTCTTAAACATTAAAAAAAAACCTCTCTAAACAAAATTAAAAAATTAAATACAAAAAGTTTAATTTATCCTCTAATCTTTCTGATGAGTTTATAATATGAATCAAACTGGATGATATGCCTGTCACACATATATTTCAGATGGCAACCTCTTGAGCTAAAACTCTTAAGAGGAATCATTTTTTTTAAAGATTTTAATTAAGGATAAAAAATTCACTAATGCAGGGCCTCCTATTTCTAATCGTTCCTATGTTAATGAGCCTATTTAAAAAGAACTATTCTCATAGGATGCAAGGAAATGCACAAACACGAAGGTTTACGTAAACTTTAATTAGGCGTATGGAAAAACATGTCAGCATTTTAAAAAGGGAAATGTACTTAAGGAATAAATACACATTTCTTAAAAGCTTACTCATATTGACCCCCTAAACAATGTCAAGAGAAAGTTAAAACTCAAACCACCAGAAAATTGAGTCTATGCCACTGGAAAATTGGTGCTATCCAAAGTGACAAGCAAGCAGCTCTGAGCAAAATCTGTGCTTCAAATGCAATTACACCACAATCATAGTAATAATAGTTTTTATTATAATGTAACCTGAATTTCTCTAGACATCTCCAGCCTTTGGATATAAATGAGGCCACCTTATTAGTCAGTATTTAAATTACTCTGGCTCATTTTCCCTACCTGTATAGTACAGTTCTCTGAAAAGTCTTCCTCCCTGTTCTCTGAGAGCCCCTAGATGTGCTCACCTCCAAGCTGCCCTTGCTATATGTATCCTGTATCCTGCTACTCATCTGCTTTGGATGATTCTCCAAGGCCATTGTGTCCTTCATTGTTTCTCTGCCACCGTCCTCCTGAGTATTATGGGTACCTCTGCTGTTCTTCCAGGGTTCATTATTGAGGCAGTGAGCCAGCATTGTGGCAAAAGTCCTTGCTACTCAATGGCAAAGTGTAGGGAGAGTAACAGCTCTTTGCCAACTGAATTGTTCTCTTTAAGGGAGGGTTCACAGTGGCCTTAATGTGCAACAGATCTTTTATGGGGCTTCACTGCTCTATATGACATATAAACAAGAGACTGATGAGAGCGGGCCTGCCCCCTTACAACTTAACAGCTGTGCCAAGACAAAGAACTAGGGCCCAAATGAAAGGACAGAGCAAAATCTCAGAGAGAGAACTAAGCAAGGAGAAGGTAGCCAA
This sequence comes from Artibeus jamaicensis, assembly GCF_021234435.1. Classification (NCBI taxonomy): domain Eukaryota; kingdom Metazoa; phylum Chordata; class Mammalia; order Chiroptera; family Phyllostomidae; genus Artibeus; species Artibeus jamaicensis. The sequence goes on along the minus strand of NW_026522046.1, from coordinate 11,449,073 downwards.
CCTATCTGATGGAGAATTTAAAGCCCTGGTAATTGAAATGCTCACAGATCTGATTGAGCTTGGTCAAAAAATGAAAAAAGAAATGAAAAATATCCAAAATGAAATAAAGCAAAATATTCAGGAAACCAACAATGACAGGAAGGAAACCAGGTCTCAAAGCAACAATTCGGAACAAAAGGAAGAAATAAACATCCAATTGGAACAGAATGAAGAAACAAGAATTCAAAACAATGAGATGTATAGACCTCTGGAATAACCTGAAATGTTCTAATATTTGAATTATAAGGGTGCCAGAAGAAGAAGAACAAGAGCAAGAAATTGAAAACTTATTTGAACAAATAATAGAGGAAAACTGCCCCAATCTGGCCAAGGAAATAGACTTCCAGGAAGTCCAGGAAGCCCAGAGAGTCCCAAGAAGTTGGACCCAAAGAGGAACGAACACACCAAGGCATATCATCATTAAGTTACCCAAGATTAAGGATAAAGAGAGAACCCTAAAAGCAGCAAGAGAAAAGAAGACAGTTACCTACAAAGGAGTGCCCATGAGACTATCTGCCGATTTCTCAAAAGAAACCTTATAGGCAAAAGGGGCTAGAAAGAAGTATTTGAAGTCATGAAAGGCAAGGACCTACATCCAAGATTACTTTATCTAGCAAAGCTATCATTTAGAATGGAAGAGCAGATAAAGTGCTTCCCAGATAAGGTCAAGTTAAAGGAGTTCATCATCAACAGCCCTTATTATATGAAATGTTAAAGGGGCTTCTTTAAGAAAAAGATAAAAATATGAACAGTAAAATGACAACAAAGTCACAATTATCAACAAATGAATCTAAAAGAAAAGAAAAACAACAAAAACAAAAATTAAGCGAACAACTAGAACAGGAACAGAATCAGAGAAATGGACATCACACAGAAGGATTTCAGTGGGGAGGGGGAAAGGAGGATTAGGGGGAAAAATGTACAGGGAAGCATAATTAGTAGGCATAAAATAGGCAGGGAGAGATAAAAATGGTATAGGAAACAGAGAACTCAAAGAACTTATATGTATAACCCATGGACATGAACTAAGAGGGGGAATGCTAGAGGCTTGGGGTGGCAGGGTGGAGGGGGGATAAAAGGGAAAAAATGCAAAAACTGTAATAGAATAATCATTACAAATGCTTAAAAAATAAATCAGGGCCATTCAAAAAAAAAAGGAGAAGAAAATGTTACCCTTTATTACAGCATGGATGGACCTTGGAAAACATTATGCTAAGTGAAATAAGCCAGAGAAAAACAAATACCATATAATTTCACTCACACATGGAATCTAATGAACAGACTGAACTAACAAGGAAAATAGAGACAGACTCATAGAGAGCAGGCTGACAGGTTTGAGGACGAGGGGTTAAGAGGTAGAGGGATAAAGTAAAAGGACTCATGGACATGGACAACAGGGTGGTGATTGCAGGGAGTGGAGGAGAGTAGAAGGGGAACACACAGTAATGGAAAAATACAATTAAAGTAAAACTACCTCAAGGACTGTTGGGCGGTTTCGAGTGAGATAATTCTTGTAGAGATCACAGTTCCTGGTACTTAGAAAGGGCTCTGTCTGTGTTAGCTATAATTGGTGTTAACAAAATTAGACACCTAGTAGAACAGTGCTAAAACAGTCAAATTTTAAAGATCATTTAGAAAATCAAAGCTATCTTGTAAATCTTTAAAGAAATTTCAGATCTTTAATACCAAACAAAGAGTTGTCTTTAAAGTGAGGTCCACACAAGGAAAGCCAGGCTGTACAGCTGAAGAATGGGAATTCTCTTCACAAGTTACAACTGGGAAGGCAGGTCTGTGACCCTGCCTCCAGCCAAGAGACTGCTCAAATAATAACTCTAAATAGATATGATCTTTGTGGATGAGGAGGTCATAAGCCTAAAGGAAGACTTTGTAGATAAATTTTAACTAAATGAGAAGAGGCAAGATACCTCTTGTGATCTCAGAAAGGGAATTGCAGCAACTCTAGACGTTTTGATATCTGAGTAGCTTAGAGAAACACTTTACATTACTATGAAAACCAACCAGATATGTATAGTGAAAAACAGGGGTAAAATTTACCTTCTCCCTTTTTGCTTTCTCTTTTAAACTTTTATCATCTGTGTAACTAAGAATGGCAGAGACTTCTGTGTTCATGAAGCTACAAACATAGGAAGGGAAGATTCTATAATATAAGAATGATATAATTATGTAGTTACTAGCAGTGTGAAAAATTCTATGGCTAAAACATTGTAATAAACTACAATCTAAAAAATTTTGATAAGGCAATACTATTTCTCTTTCTTTCTCTTTGCTTTTTGCCCATGTTGCATTTTATGCTATCAGCTTACCTCAAGCACATATGTATACACTGTTTAACTTTGTCTCCAATACATACCATATGGAACCTGGCCTCTCTAGTCAGGGTCTCAACCACTTCCCACTGCATTCTGGTCCATTTAGCTAGGATGTGAGTCTGCTCCTTCCCATCTATTCAGCAACCCAAAGCCCACACATTTTTCAAACTCAGCTCAACTTGTAATTTCTTTAAGAAACTTGCTTTGATTATTTTAAGCACTGGAGTAGTAGACTCCAATACTACTACTCCAGCAGTAGACTGTGATATAAAACTTGTCTTGGTGCAAATTCTGGTTTTCTTAGTTACCAACTGACCTCACTGAACCTCACTCGGTGTCAGTTTCTGCATCCTTGGAATAATAGTTTCATAGAATTTTGTTCTTTTTTTTAAATATTTTTTTTCTTTTAAAAAAAATTTATTTAGTTATTTTTCAAGTACATTTTTTTGTCTATTTCTCCCATTCCAGCCTCCCCCGCCCCGTGCTCCCCACCTCCCTCCCATTTCCACCCCCCTTAGTTCTCGTCCCTGTGTCCTTCCTATTTGTTTCTCCAAATCCCTCCCCCCTTTTCCCCCCTTAAATTCCCTTCCCTCTCCCCTCTGGTCACTGTTCCCTTGTTCTCTATTTCAGTGTCTTTGTTTTTATTCTGCTTGCTTGTTTGTTTTGTTGTTTAGCTTCCTGTTAAAGGTGAGATCATATGGTATTTGTCTTTCAACACCTGGCCTATTTCACTCAGCATAATGTTTTCCAGTTCCATCCATGTTGTTGCAAAGGGTAGTAGCTCCTTCTTTCTCTCATAGAATTTTGTTCTTATTGAACATAATAATAGTAACTGTTTTTATTAAAAATTTCTTATTGTTCCAACTTTGCATTTCACTTCTAGTTATAATTATATAGCTTAGATCTAGTTTTCCAGCTCTGGCCTTGATGAACTAATATATATTAGACCTACCCCTCCAAAGACTATAAAAGTAGAAAAACTATCTGAAGTGAGTGTTTTCAGTCTTTGGACAGCAAATAGTACAGGCTGTGATCACTGGCAGAGGGCTACATGTGGGGTAAGGTCTAGATTAACAGGACTTTTTCCATGGGGGCACTTTCAAAGTTGCAGTTTCAGGTTGTTGAGGCCAAAGAGAGGAGCATAGTCTTGTGAGATGTAGAAAACAGAATAGTTTGAGGCTGGTGAGACAGCTGAAATTTGAGGGCCAAGGGAAAGCAGACAGGGAACATTCCAGAGAAAAAGCTCTAGAAATCTGCACTTCGAGGTGAATGCTAAGAATACTGAATACTAAACATTAAGGCATGACTTTATGAGGTCTGGAAGAAAATGGCTACTGGAGTGTGTGAGCTGAACAGTGTGATTCTGAAGATTTCACTCTGCAAGGGACCTTGGAGTTCAAGTAGTCTGATTGAAACTTGGGAATTCACCTAAGACTGCAGAAAGGCTCTGTTTTGGAAGAGTAAGGACTGCTCTAGAACCAACTTAATAAATATGAGTTTCAACAGGATCAAGATTATTTACCAGTAAATTAATTGGCTAACAACACAAAACTTAAAACTCTTTAAAGAAGACAACACAAATCTAGATTCTCAACAGAATTTTTAGACATGTGAAGAAATAGGAGAATGTGACCTGTAACCAGAATAGAAACCATCAATAGAAGTAATTATAGAGATATTACAGATTTTAGCATTAGCTATCAAAGATTTGAATAGCCACTTTAAATTTGTTCAGGAATTAAAAAACAAGATAGATATAATTGTGCATACTTGGGGCAAACAAACAAAGAAATAAAAGCCACACAAAAAATGAGAATGCTAGAATGGAAACATGCAAAATCTAAAAGAATTACAATTTAATGGGCTTAATAATAAAGCCCATTATTATATTTAATGGGCTTATTAATAAAAATTAATGCACTTCAAGTGTAAAGAAACTTATCTAAACTGAAGCAGAGAGAGAATGAAGGACAGAACATAAATGAATAGGTACTCAGTGGTCTGTGGGATAATATTAGATGGTCTGAACATATTTGTAATTAGAGGTATAGGAAAAAAGAAACAGATTTTGAAGCAGAAAAAAATTGAACAAATAATGTCAAACAGCTACCAAATTGGATTAAAAAATTAACTGAAAGATCTAGGAAATTCAAAGAAATTGGAGGAGGATTAACAAAAAAAAGACCATACCTAGGCAATTCATAGGTGAATTGATAAAAACTAAACATAAAAATAATCTTAAGAGTCTATAGAAAGAAAAGCAATTACCTTAGAGATCAAAGGTGAAAATGAACATGGGCTTCTCCCCCAAGAATAAAGCAAGCCAGCACACAGTATGGTAACCACTAACATGTTGAAAGAGAAGAACCGCATTCATCTAGAATTCTTCGTGCAGTAAAATTGTCTTCAAAATTGAAGGCAAAATAAAAGCACTATCAAACAAACTCAGAGAATTTATCACAAGTACGCCTATAATAAAATATATTAAAGTTTGTCAGACTGAAAGGTAATGATAACAAATAGAATTCAGATCAGACAAAGGAATCAAGGGCACCTAAGATGATAAATACCTACAGAATAAAAAATACATTATTTTTCAGTCTGAACTGCTTTAAATGACAATTGTTTTTTAAAACACAGAAATCAAAATATAAAGTAATGTGAATTTTACAACATATATAGAAATAAAATATATGGTGATAGCTACTGTAATGAATGAGAGTAAATGGAACCATACTGTTGTAAGGTTCTTTTAATATATGTAAAGAAATCTTGTATTAATTCAAGATAGATTAAGTAATCTATCTAGCATATTGTAATCCATACAAAAAGTAGAAGGAATAAATGAAGCTACAACATACTCAATATATCCAGGAAAAGGTAGAAAATAAAGTAAAATAAGCACAAGTGGAACAAACAGGAATAAAAGATAGCAAGAGAAAAGATTTTAAACCATATTTGTATGTATATTAAATGTAATTAGATTAAACTCTATAATTAAATCTCAAGATTATTAAATTGGTTAAAAGACCATGGCCCAACTCTACACACTATAAAGACTTATGTAGGTTAAAAGTAAAATAACACAGCATGAAGAGACTGGTCACAAGAAAACTCGAATGACTATGCTGACATTAGACAGAACAGATTTCAAGACAAAGAATGTGACCAGGAGGCCCTGGCTGGTGTAGCTTAGTGGACTGAGCTCGGGCCTGCAAACCAGAGAATCGTTGTTGGATTCCCAGTCAGGGCACATCCCTGGGTTGCAGGCCAGTTCCCAGCAGGGGACCCACGAGAGGCAACCACACATTGATATTCTCTCCCTCTCTCCTTCCCTTCCCCTCTAAAAATAAATAAATTAAATCTTTTTTAAAAAGTTAAAAAAAAAGAATGTGACCAGAAATAAAAGGGGACATTTAAAAGATCAAATCACCAAGAAGATAGAACAGACGTAATCTATGTGTTTATGCAACTAGTAATGGAACTTCAAAATACACAAGGCAAGAATGGAGAGAATTAAATGGAGGGATAGATAAATCCACAATTTGACTTCTAGATTTAACTGTCCTTTCAGTAATTGTTAGAAAACTATACAAAAATAATCAGTAAGGATATAGAAAGTATAAACAATACCATTAATTGAATTAGCATAACTAATATTTATAAGAAATTACACCCAACTCCTGCAAAGTACACATTGTTTTACAGAAAACAAAGAACATTTACCAAGCTAAAATATGTGCTGGATCATAAAGCAAGCCATAAATTTAAAAGTGTCTTTTCTCACCAGATTGAAATTAAATTAGAAATCAACAGCAACAACAACAAAAATACCTCAGATATTTCCAAACATTTATAAATTAAGAATCACATATATTGAACAACCCATTTATCAAAGAAATCAAAATAAATATAAAAAATGCCTTAGACTAAATTAGAATAAAACCATAACATATCAAAATTTGATGGGTGCCATAAAAGCAGCATTTAATAGGAACTTTATATCTTAATGCTTAAATTAGAGAATAGCAATGATTTACAATCAATTCTCTAAACTTCTACTTTAAGAAGAAGAACAAATTAGATACAAAGTAAATAGAATAAAGGGAATAATAAACACAAGAGTAGAAATCAATGAAATGGTAAATAGGGAGACAGTAGGGAAAATCAGTGAAACAAGATACTGGTTCCTGGAAAAGATCAATAAAACTGATAAACTGATAAACCTCTAGTTAGACTGTTACAGAAAAAAGAAAACACAAATTACCAATGTTTATAATTAAAGAGGAGACTATCTGTCCAACCCTACTGACATTAAGAGAATAACAATTATAAACAATTGTTATAATAAATTTACCAGTTCCTGAGATAATGAACAAATTCCTCAGAAGATGTAAATTACCAGTACTGGGACAAGAAAAATTAGAAAATCTGAATAGATACTAAAAAGAACAAATCTGTATTTAATGACACTCCTATGCACGGAATCTATAGAACCTGTGGGGCACATAGTGTAAGTCTTGGCCCAAGTTCAAAGGCCTGAGAAATAGGAGCACTGATGACTAAGAGCCGGAGAAGATAAATGTTGCAGGTCAAGGAGAGAGCAAATTCACTATTCTTCCTGTTTTTTTGTTCTATTAAGGCTCTCAAAGTTTTGGTGAATGCCCACCCACAATGATGAGTGTGACCTTCTTTACTCAGTCTACCAGTTTAAACGTTAATCACTTCCAGAAACACCCTCCCAGACAAACCCACAAAGAGTGTATTACCAGCTCTCTGGGCACCAGATCAAGTTGACAGTGTTGACATATAGAATTAACAACCATACTCTCTGAAGACCTATATATAAAAAGAATAAACCTCAGTCTACACCTCACACCATACACTAAAGTTAATTTGAGGTGGATCATAGACCTACATCAAAAAGCAAAATAACATAAAGGTTCTAGAAGAAAACAGGAAAACATATTAATGACCTTGGAATAGACACACAGTTGGTAACTGAAAGCAGGTCTGGCTTCCTGCCACCATGGAAGCCAACACGTGAGAGGCAGGTGCTGATGTAAAGGAAAATGGTTTATTTTCAAGTGCCAGCCACCTGGAAGAAGGGGGACTCATTTCACAAAGCCCATCTCCTGGGAAGATCGGGAACTCAGTTTCCAAAGTCCATCTTCGTGTCTCAAAGCTCATCTCTATCTCTCATTGGAGGCCAAGGTTTTTATTAGGAGGGGGAGTGAGACAAAATAAAGAGGTCAAGGAAGAGGGTTGCACAGTTCTCTATGGGCAGATGAGCACAGTCCCTTCTGATAAGACCGTGTGCATCATCCTGGTTTAGTCAACCTGGTTTCACATCATCCTGGCTCCACAGTAAGAGGTCAGCCAATCTCCTGGAGCTGAGATGCCCGAAGGTCATAATCTATCTTTTGAAGTTAGTTCCTAGGATTCCTGTACAAACACACTGTTCATCTACAAGCTACATATTAGTCAGAGTAAGCATTTACAGAAACAATGTCAAAAGAATGGTAGGGTGGGTTACATTCCCCACTGTTACAATTTCTTAGACATTTTATAGAAAGAATCATCACTAGAAGAATATATTTGTAAATTGTACATCATCAAAGTTGAAAACTTCTCTTCAAAGACATATATCTCAAAATAAATAGACAAGCCCTAGACTGGAAGAAAATCTTTGTAACAAATATCTAACAAAATTTATGTCTAAACTGTATATGAAGAATTTCAACAACTCAACAGACCAAGAAAGACAATTAAATTGGGCCAAAGATGTGAATGGATACTTTGGAAAGGGATATGTACGAATGGCCTGTAAGCATGTGAACAAGTGTTCAACACCATTATGTTTTCAGAGAAGACTAACATGAAAAGAAAAATCAAATTTTGAGAAATACAGAAAGTGAGCAGAGCACTTATACCATTGCTGGTGGAAGTATACAAATCTTCTGGAAATGGCTTATCAAATTAAACATATGCCTACATTGCAACTCAAGAAGTGCTTTCTAAGTATTTATCCAAGAGAAATCAAACATACATACACCAAGAGTTTTAAAAGGATAGTTATTAACCTCTTCATTTATGATAGCTTACAGCAAGAAATAATCCATATATCCACCCACAGAAGAATGGATAAACAAATGTAGTATATCCATTCAACGGGATACCATTCAACAATAAAAAAAAGAACTACCAATCCAGGCAAAAACATGGATGAATGTCAAAGCTATAATGTGGGGCAAAAAATGCCAGACACAAAAGAACACATATTGCACGAATCTCTTTAGCTCTAGAGTATACACATCAGAACAGTGGTTGCCTCTGAGGGTAGGGATGAATTAGGGTGGGGCAGGAGGGAACTTTCTGGGGTGATGGGAAGGTTGCTGATTTGTTAGTGGTGTGCCATTTCCATAGACGTATGCATTTGTCAAATTCCTCAAACTGTATACGCTGTGTAAATTGTATCTCAATGAAGTTCACTTTTTAATTAAAATAAATAGATATGACATAGTATTTTAGTATGCTTTAAAATAAATATTGCTTTGGTTTTAAGTACATGTGTCTAAAAAATACGTGGGTTAACACCTATATGTTCTACAGATATTCCAGGCACGTAAAACTATGTCTATATTTTGATAAAACTAGGCTTTTGTAGCTGTAAAATGAATACTGATTAATTAATAAGGAATTTTAAAAAATCATCCTATCATATTTCGTGTCGTGGAGAATTTTATTAGCTATGTATGTTAGGAAGAGAGGAGGCATTGAGGTAGTGCTTTTAAATAAGTTAACAATTAAGGCCTTTATAAATTTATTAGGTGGTAAGCATAATATTTTTGGAATAGAGGCATGTCTTACTCATGTTGAGGTTTTTCTATGTCTAATATTGCTGGCACATATTAAAAATTTAGTTTGTATTTGGGGAATTGAAATAGCTAGCTTTTATGGCAAACTCTGTATAGCAAGACCAAATATTGTGCTTTAGTTTTGCAAACTTCCTTTTTTGTGTGTCCCAGAGTTATGTTCAAACCTAGGTTTGAAGCAGGGGGATTTAAAATGCACATCACTAAGAAACACTGTCTTATAATTTGTTTTTTTTTAACTCAAGGAACGTGCTTTAGCTTATTCTCTGTCTTGAACTTGAAGGAGCTAGGACCCATTTCCACACAATTGGCCTGATGTTTCTCCCTCTCTTAGGACTTAGTATAGTGTGTGAGAGACTTACTGCACTGATACATAGGTCCCTGTTGAGTATGGAAATGACACTGGGTGGCATGGTGTGGAGTTATTTCCAGTTCTCTCATTCCTGTATTCAATACATGTTTACTGGAAAGTGAGCTATCAATAAGACAAGGTAGTCACAGCCAGGGTTAGAGAAATGAACAAAGGAAAGTTCTGTCCTCTAAGAGATCATGGATTGGTGGAAAAATAAGATGAATGACTCAACAGATGATTCGTCACAGTCGATTGCATTACTTTTTATAAATTAATTTCTGAATTAATAATTATTACCATATGTAGGGGATCTATCTGGCACTTTACAGGTATTACACCATTTATACCCTCAAAGTAAGCATTCTCATTTCAGAGCAGAGGAGCCAAGGCTCACAGAGCACATGCCACAGACCTGGCAGGGGTGGGGTTGGGGTTTGAACCCTTCCTGTGTGATTGCCTAGTCCATGATCTTCCAGCCCGAGTCCTCTGCTATCCAACAGGACTTTAGCCAAGCTTCTCGGCCTGCAACACCAACGTTAACTTTGTAAACCATGCCCAAGGTAGAAAACTTCAAAGGAGCTCGCAGCTCATTTTTCTCTTGCTTAGGTAATTTTTTTTTACATTTTCTTAAACTCTGATATATAAATAATCGCCAAACACAGAGAGGAAAAGGTCATATTTGTTTTGTCTTCCTCATGTGTTTCCATTAAAAATTTCTGTATCAGGAGATGATAGTGGTTGGGAGTAGCCCATAGGTGATGATTTTGCACAAAATGTCACTGGCTGAATCTACGATCTCAGGGGGAACCTCAGCTACTCTGAGAAGCTGTGCTTCCTGCTTAGTTGAGTCATGCAAGTGCTTCCTTTATGCCAACTCCAACTCCATGGCAGAGTCCATGGTTGGCTTGAAGACTGAGAGCCTTTTGTACTTTTCAATGTCACAGACATGTGTTGGCTCTCTACTATGTTAACAGACTCAGTGAGGTGCTGGGAGGGTTATGTTCTTGGTCCCTTGCTCTTCTATAGCTTGTTTTCTAGGGGTTGGGGGGCACCTTCTGATGACTAGGGACAATGCTAGGGCTAAAAGAAGTCAGAGTACAGTGCTGGAAGAAAGTGACCTGCAGAAACTCCAAAGGAACATTGCTAGCAAGGGGAAGCTGACTTCCAGGTAGAAAAATGAAGAAGCTGGACTTATTGACTTTATTAAGCAGGTTTTATGTACCAATGTGATATTGTTTACTGCCCAGTACAGCAATGTGATAGATGTATTACATATATTTGTTTAAAAGACAATACCTGCCTAACAAAGTTAAAATCATGTTAGAACATGTACATCTTATCTCATATTCTCAGTTTCCACCTTAAGGGCAACCATATTTTTCTGGTAATTTTCTAATTAAATACATGGCGTTTCTCTGTGAATGCATCCTTTATTTTTCTACAAATGGGAGCACAGTAAATGCACTGTTATGGGTCTGCCAGTTCTCACTTAACATCATACATATCCCAAGGTAATTTTCATGGCAGTAGGTACCTATGGTTTTACCTCCTTTTTTGTTAAATGACTGCACAGTTTTCAATATACATGTTGGAGTTTTGAGAGGATTCAATAAATGGTCCTTCTCTTCCCCTGCCCCCTACTCTCCAGGTTCTGAACGATTTGAGAATGAAATGAGTGGATGGCATATGGAAGCCACAAATTTAATTTTATTGCAGATACAGGCCAGATCAGAGGCTGGGGTTTTATGTAACTAGCTAGGCAGGCTTGTTAATCCTGAACCTGCACATGTAGAACCCATCTGCGTAGCCTAACAGAGTTCACAAAATGAAAAGGCTGAAGCCGAGCCAAGACCTACCACTCAGTATGTTTTGCCACCTCCCCAGGGCTGGAGTAACTTAAAGGCAGAGGCCATTGGGGCACTAAGAAATCCCTTCCCCTTGAAACCAGAAGTAGGGAGAAGATGCTTCTCTCTGACAGCATGGACAAAGCACCCTTAATTTAGCTACTCCCCTACTGATGGAGGTTTAGGTTGCTTCCATTGCTGCTCTTGGGAATAAGGTTTGTTATTCTCTTTTTATTCAAAAGGGAACAGGTCCCAGGAGCTTAAGTGTTTAAGGTGAGAGCTAGTGAGAGACAGAGCCAGAACTCTGACTCACGTCTGACTTCAAGGCCAGGTCTTTCCATTTCCAGCCCCGACTCCTCACCCAATTACTAACATCTGTATGAAAAATCAGTAACAGTCTATGAGTCCATTTTAGCTAAATATTCTTATTAGTTTCTCACAATCCTCATGTGAGATAGTAGAGGTGGGAATTATTTTCTCCATTTTGTAGAAAAGTAAGCTAAGTTTCAAAGAAGTTCTTACTTCCTTACCTAGCATCACTAGTCAATGGCGAGGTTTACGATTTAACTTCCATTTTTCTCACTTCAGATCCTTTTCCTCCATTTTTGAGGGCCTGAAACCAGGCAGTGAAGTATTGAGTGCAGACCGAGAGAAGGGAGCAGTGTTATCTAAGGCTCGCTGGTGGGAAAAGGCGGCATTTTCTACAGGTGTGACAAGGGTCTCCCCTCAGTGTGTGGGTTATGTCCTTCCTTGGCACACTTCTGAATGCTTTGTGCATCAGAACTGCCTGGGAAGTGATGAATCCAAATGCCTGTGTCCCACTCAGACTTACTGACTCTGAGGCAACAAAATCAGGAACCTGCACTTCAACAGGATAGTTAGTTGATCCACCATTCATTAGCTGGGTCAACTGACAGGAGCTGTGACCTCACTGAATCTCAGCCAGCTCATAGACAGCCCAATCTGGACATGATGATATGTGAAAAGAGCCTGCCCTTTAGTTCCTCCACGAACGTTACTTCCTATCTCTTCTAGTATTTTTTCAATAATCTATCCCATCTTTTCCACCTGCAACTTCTCTGAAAAGTAGGCTGTAGGTCTCCTTTACCTTCCCATTGCTATTGCTTAAAGCCCCTGCTGCAGGAAAGAGCACAAATGTCCAACAGGGCAGGGTCTGCCTTAATCAGGCAGCTGCATGGACAGGTCGTGTTACTCTACTTGTTCTATAAGATCCATGGGAGGAGATGAGCAAAGCCCAATTACTGTGTCCCTTCTCAGAGGACATGCACACGATTCATTAACAAAATGTTACATTAAAAAGATTTGCGCTGAAATGGGTTTTGCTTGTATTCCTTAAATGTCTTGGAATGAACTAGAACTGTCATAGGCAAGCTTTGTAGGTAGGCCCTTCTCATCTCCCCTGATACCTCCGTTCTCTCTGTCTTCAGTCCACTCTGTGGCAACCAGGGCCCACCTGAGCTGATCTCTGGGTGGGGGTCTTGCCTTCCTCTTTCCTGGCTCCAAAACTTGTACCACCTGTGTCCCCTAAGCTCGGAATCCCCCTCTAAGAAAAAAATTGGATTAAAAACAGCCCCCAAAGGGGGTTTATACTAGTAACAGCCAGGTATGCCAATTACATTTGTCTATTGAAAGGAGGCTTTTTAATCCCTTGAACAAAATCAAAGAGAAAAGTAGAAATTTTGTATATCTTAGAAGTTTTTGGATGGCATGAGGGGAGAGAGTCAGATACAAAGGAAACCAAGAATTATTCAAGAGATTACATAACCTGCTGATGGACGAGACATTCTGCAAAATACCTTTAACAGGCAGAAAAGCAAGGTATGTGAATGGCAAGAGACAAATATTCTTAGGGAAACCATGTGAAGAAATATTTAAAATTACAGGTGTCCTAGATATGTGGTCCTAGAACATACTGATGTGAAATTATATTTCCAACTTTGCAAACCTCGATGTACAATTGACCTGAATTTTTATTATGTAGAAAATAATTCAGTTGCCATGAACAATTATTTAAAGAGAAAAATAGCCAAGAGAAACTACACTTAAAATAATTATTCTTTCATTATAACAAGAATAATATACCTTTGTGGTTGAATATTTAGAAAGTCTGAATAAAATAAGAAAATAAAAAGCACAGTCCAGAGATAATCACTGTGTACATTTGGATATTTATCTATCCACTCTTTTTTCTTCTATCCATTGAGTTAAACTTCAGGGAGTCAAAATGAATTGCTATATACATGTGGTTTTTTTGCTTAAAAATATGGCTTGTACTAGAGCTTCTCAAACTTTAACGTGCACAGGAGTCCCTTGGGGACTTTGTTGAAATGCAGATTCTGACTTTGTAGGTATGGGGCAGGGCCTGAGAATCTGCATGTCTAAGAATCTCCTGGAGCACAACCATGTTGCTGGGCCAGGAGAAAGTACCAGGTACGGGTACCATTCTGTTTCTACTGATTCCTTACTACATACTTTTAATCACTGCAAGAATTCCATTAACCATGTGTGTAACTCAACAATACCATGTTGTGACTAGCTGGGTTTATTCCTTTATTTTTATTGTATTATAGATGATACTGTGATTAACTTTCATGGAGAGAAGTCTCCACATACATCCATGAAAATTCTTTGAGGTAATTTCCTTGAAATGAAAGTGCTTTATCAAAATCATTCTGAATTTTAATGTACTTCATACATATTGTCAACTAGCCATGAGGGGGAAAATGCAGTTTTGAAAAGTACTGACCTGATTTTTTTTTAGCTTGTCACCTTATTCTTTCCCTAGGCAGAAATCGTTCCCGTCTCCATGGTAACCCCACTGCTTTCTCTTGTATCTTTCTCAGTTTTCTATTACTGGTGTTTGCTGACAAGGGTGTCTGCCTGTAGCTGGCCATGTATTAGCCTCAGTGCTGAGCACAGTGTCAGACACTCAAGAAATGATAGAACAGTGAAGAATGAAATGAAAGCATATGTCTTTCAATATATAAATATTTGTTAAGGTATTTTAGTGGGGAAGTACCAATTTCATTTTTAATACATTAGCTATTTTGACCACTAATTCAAACACACATGAAAGATTATTTGCTCTTCTCATGGAAAACCACCTACGACAGTGTTTTGTGTCATACTATTTCCTTTTATGAAGAAGCCATGTCTGTGCATAGCTGGTTACAGTTTCAAAGTTATATGCAAGAAAATCTGTGGGCTGTTATTACCCTGCTCAGAGCTTTATTAATAGCATCATGTAATAATGTTCATATCATATTACTCATGATATAATAACACTCACATAATAGCTTGCAAAAATATCCAGATGGATTATGCCTTTACATTTGCTCATCTTAGGTTTTTTGCATTGTTATTGAGTTTTAAAAATATTGGATTATTGTGCCCTGGCTGGTGTGGCTCAGTGGATTGAGCACTGGCCTGTGAACTGAAAAATATAACACTACACATTATTTATCTTGATTATCAAGGTTTTATGCACCCCCCTGAATTTTGTACCCAAAGTGAGTGTCTCACCTGTCTCACCCTACTTCTGGCCCTAGTGTTAATGGCACCTTAGGATTTTTTAGCAGGTAAGTGAAATTTATAACAGATTCTGTATATCTCAAGTAATATGGCTTAATCAAGTAGCGTTTGTTTGATTTATCACCTGTGAATTTAATTATTTTTTCTCTGGGTGTTCAGGTCAAATCTGGCACCTGTTCCAGTCACTGATCCTATGGGGGTGGGAGGAGTTGGTGCTGGCTTTCTGCAGCCGGCGAGAGGGGCAGGTTTTGAGGGAGAGCTGTTCATGTCAACACTTACCTTCATAAATTCAGGGTTCTCCGTTTTGTTCAATTACTGACTCAAGAAATACTTTTTGACTCTTGTTGTCTGATAGGAACTATGATAGCTAAGTGCTATGTATGATAAAAACTGAGTAAAATATGATATTTACTTACCTTCAAGTTAGTTCCCATTGGATAGTGAAGGCAGTCAGTCACAGTAGGACAGAATTAAATCCAGGGTTTCGATGGGAGCAGAGAGAAAAGACATGGACACCTGGAAGGCAGAGAAGTTATCTTGGTCATGCTAAGTCAACTCTTCCAGAAGGACTGGGCTTTGAGCATCTGCTATACCTTTCTCCCTCTCTGCATACCCTCTCTCTCTCTCTTTGTCTAGCAGTTAGTCTACAGCTTTTATCATGGGAAGACTTCAATGCTTTGGCCAATGCTCACTTAATCTAAGTTTTATAAAACAAAACCTGGAGTGAATTTGTATGAGCAGGAAGTAATGCTGTACTGAAACCCATGTGGAATCTTGTGTAGGCTGAGATTCCCCATGTCTGCTGAATTATTGTTATAACTGACTTTTGAAGTCATCATTTGTGAGCAGCAGCTGTTGCCAGGGATAGTAAATCATATCCCATGTTTTTATAAGAAATAGTATTACGGCTTTTCCAAAGAACTCATTTTTAATAGAAGGCACAAATCATCATCTGCAATATATATAGCAAGAGTATAGACTTGTTTATATTGTTTATTTTGGCAATTTTAATTTTATTTCAAAATATTTATGGAACATTTACTATACACAAATGAATAAGCCCAACTCCCTATCTTCAAGTAGCTTAAAATCCATTTGAATAAAGGACATGTCCACAATTATCTAGAGTTCAAAGCCAATGTCCCTCAAGTTAATGATAGGTACATGTCACTTGGATGGGAGTGAGGGGAGGCACAATTGAGACTAGTGATGGGGCAGAAAGAGGAGTTTTTAAAAAAGAGGACATTTGAGTTGGATCTTGATGGCTGTGCATGTTGTGTTGTGTTTTGTTTTATTTTAGGAAATAAAATAAGGAAAAGCATTTGATGCTGGAAAAGTAGCATGGGCCTAAGAATCATGAAAATAAATGCCAGTTCCGGGAATTGAGAAGCAATTAGGTGTTGCTGTTGATCAGTGCTTCTTAATCCTGGCTGCATGCTGTAATCACCCGGGGGCTTTAAGCACACTGCTGCCCGAGTTCTTCCCTCTCCCCCAGAGACCTCGATTTAGCTGGTCTTTGCTATGGCATATGCATCCAGATTTTTAAAAGGTCCCCAGATTATTCTAATGTGCAACCAATGTGGAGAACCTCTGCTGTAGCACAGATATATAGCGCGGTGCTGTGAGGCAGAAAAAAATGAAAATAAAACATATTTTTGGGGCGCTGAAATATCCTTGTACTGCAATTCTTACAAAGGAGCAGAGAGAATTTAAAAGAATATACCTATTAAGTCTATGTGAAAAAAGTGAGGGTCAGGCATTGTAATTAATAGTTACAACTGAAAAAAATGAGATAGTCAAAGGAGGCTTACAACTACAGTTATTCGTGGTGAGAAAGAACAGGGTTTAAGGTCAAAGAAAGTGGTCTTTGATTAAAGAAGCAAGGGAATGTTAATGAAAAAAGGAGTTATTTTGATTTTTCTAATGTCTCTTTTCAGCTTGAATTCTGAATGTGTGGAAACTTCGCCTAAAACTGCTCTTTTTCCTCCTTTCTTCCCATCAACTGCTGAATGTGTACATGGGAATAACGCACACACAAGAGGAAGAGGAGAAGGACCGGCTTTTCCCCAGGTAGATGGAGGGGAAGGACACAGCCCCTACCATGTTTTTCTTCTCTGTTACTCTCCCAGGCTCAAGACCTCCTGGCATTTTGAATGAGTTCTGCCTCTCACTGAGCAAGTCCTGTGAATTCTGCCTCACAATAGCTCCCACATTGTGAGATAATAGCCTTCTTTAAGAAACAAATGAAACCTCCTTATCTGAAAGTTGGACAAATAAAAGTCTCAAAGGAGAATCTTCTTCATTTAAAACATGAATTCTTCCAAGCCAGTCTTTTTTTAACTTTCCTGACTGTTCTGGCTACTCAAACATGCTTCAAATCCATTAACTCATGCCACAGCTCTTTCCCACCACAGCTACAATTAGTCACACTTGACTGTGAACTGTGTAAGGGGCTAGATGACCATTTTTGTTTTGTTCTCAGTACCAAGCACAGTACCAGACATAATCAAGAAATGTTGAGCGAAAAACTACATGTTCCCCTGCACCAAGTTCCCATTTTGTTTCCCTTTCTGCCCACCTTTCCAACAGGTGACCCCTAAGTAACACTTTAACATCTAGGCCCCAGGATCTGGTTTCCACCAAATTTTTTGTTGTTATTTTTTTAATTAAAAAATTTACTGTTTGCTTCTTTTAGAGAGAGAGGGGAAGAGAGGTAGAAAGAGAGGGAGAGAAACATCAGTGGATTGCCTCTTACATGCTCCCTAATCAAGAACTGAACCTGCAGGTGCCTATGCAACCTGTACATGTGCCCTGACTGCGAATCAGTCCCACAATCTTTCAGTTTACAGAATGCCACGCCAACCAACTGAACCACAAGACCAGGGCTTTAATACTTAATTTTTATTAATTTTCTGTCTTTCCACATTTCATTGTATCCTTCCACTTCATTCTGGTTCCCAAAATCAAACAAAGGTTTAGTTAAAAACATTTTTTATGGTAAATTCCTGAGCTCTAATGAGTGAGCTGGTCCTCATACGAATTATATTAATATCAATCAATTGATCTACTTGTGAAGCATTCCATGATGGAATGGTCTCTTTCACTCAAGCAGACCAATTTACTTACATAAGAAGTGGCTTTGCCAATCACAATAAAATAATACATTAACCATGACACAGGAAGAACGTGCACACATTGGCTTCTCTTTTCTATCCTCACTGTTTCTCTCTAGGCCCTACTCAATACCTCTTTTCTAAAGCCATAACTTTCAAATTTTTCTATTTCCCAATTTATCGTGTCTTCTCTTTCCATTCCCTTAAAATATATAAATGCCAGAGACATTTTTTAAAAACATAGTTGTGATAGTCCTTTTGTTACTCAAAACTTTTTATTGTCTCTTTAGTCTAACTCACATACGTCCATTTGACTTAGGTATTCATTTATAGGGACCTCACACACAGGCCCAATTTTCCCTTCCAGACTCTTAGTCCACTCACCCCTCCTACATGACACTCAGTGAAATGTGACTGGTTGGAACACTTTCCATATAGCACACTCCTTGTTGTCCGCTTGGCTTTGTCCTTGTTACTTCTTTCTTACGAGCTCTCTGCATTCCCATCAAGAACATTTACCCATCCTCAAGTGTTCAGAATCACCTTGTGCACAGAGCATTCCCCAAATCCTGCAAATGACCATGACTCTGCCCTTTTCTCTAATGTCTTCACTGAACTGTCTTTCTATTTCTCTCAGGTCCCTTAATCTGGGTTGTTTTATAAACATCTATAATTACCTTATACTGTTTCCTGGATGATAAGGGTCTTGAGTTTCTAGCACTACGAACTGAACACAGAAAAAGTATATATTTGAGGCACATTTCATTAAAGTGTAGTGAAGGATTAGAATGAGAGAAATGAGATGTGTTCTCTTATGTCTGAAATATTAAAAAGGGAGACCTAGTGGGAGGTGCAGAAATTATCTACCTAATTTTTAGAGGGCTTTTGTCCCTATAATTTTAATCTCTAAATTCCCTCTATCTTTTTTCCATTGTTCCATCAGTCACTTTTCCTCTGCCATATACACCCTCACGAATACACACACATGGTAAGGATGGGGCTTTTGTTATCATTATACATAAGCAAGAATAATTCACTATGATTATACTGAGATGGGCAAAACAAGTCTAGCATAATTTAGATAAAAAGAGTATTTAATGAGAAAAACACCATTAACATGTTTATAGATGAAATAATTACAGTCCCTTTACTATGTGATAAAATGTTGTTCAGAGAAAATAAACATATATGATTATATATTTAAGAGGAAAAATATGTGTTCCAGCTATACCTGGTAGAATGTGAAATAAAAAGTAATGTGGACAGAGAGAGAGAGAGAGAGCTTGAACAGCTTCTGTTCTATATACAGTGAATCTATGAACATTTGAACATTTAGTGGCATCTGGACAAAAAGAGTAAGCCGGAAAAAGAATGTCTTTTATGACATGTTTTTGAGATGAATCCAAGGAGCAACTTTTAGGGACAAAGAGCAAGTGAGCATTTTATGTTGGACGAGTATTTTATTCTTCCTTTCCCAGGGCTGCAACTCAATCACTGCATCCCCCTGTAACTGCTGGGGCTTAACTCTCAGAAATACTCCTTCAGTTGAATGACATGGCTCACCTGGAAGCTTCTCCTTGACAGCATTTCTACTACTATCTTTGTTGCTTTTAATGAGAGTCCTAGTAAACATTAGGTGTATTTGATGAGTATTGGTAAGAACTGAAAATGCCATTTCTAATATCTTCTTTAGTAACTAATGAAAGAGCCAAAGGTGTTTCCTTTAATTTATCCCAAGTAAGTCCAAGAATCTCCTTTCCAGCCTTTGCTTATTGATTTCATTGTGATCAAAACCAAAGCTAACCAAACTAAACATGGAACACACTATAAAAACAGAAACTTCCTCGGGCACAGACCAGGTGTTAAGCTGCCAAATGAGACCAAGAGAGAATGAAGACTTCTCATTAGATCAAGACTGAGCTCATACAGTGATTCGACATTTTAAATCACCACACATGAGCCCACATGCACTCTTTCCTGCATTGCCTCCTCACCAGGGCTTTTCTGCCTTGATCAGAGCCCTTGAGTGGTAAGGATTACTGCCACAGGCTCCTTCTCCTCAGGCCCAACCCTCCACTCTGCTGCCACTGATGTCCAAACGCACATTGGATCACGTCATCTGTTGACATCCTTCTGAAGCTTTCTCTTGAGTGGACCATGCAAGGTCTGTGAAGATTTGGCCCTTCGATTCCCAGTCAGGGCACATGCCAGGGTTGCAGGCAGGTTCCCTGCAGGCCATTTCCCAGCAGGGGACGCACGAAAGGCAACCATACATTGATGTTTCTCTCCCTCTCTCCTTTCCTTCCCCTCTAAAGATAAATAAATAAAATCTAAAAAAAAAAATACATTATCTTTAGTATAGATTATAGATACAGGCTAGATTAAAAAAAAAAAAAAAGATTTGGCCCTGCCTCAGTGCTCACCATTGTCACTCTTGCCACCCTGACATCAGTACATAGTCATGTATGACTGTGTATGGTCCCCCTGACCTGCGATGCTCTCTGGCTTTTTATGGCCTCTCCTGAAAGTCCTTGCCCTCCCCCTGTGTTCCCAGGCTGTATCCCACTCAACCTTTCAATATGAGTCCATTCATCAGCTCTCTAGAAGTGCCTCCTTACTCCTCCTCATGTGTCCACAGCCCCCTGTGCTTCCTCCCTCATAGCTTCCACCCCACTGTATTGTCAAGGCGGTTCCTGTGTCTCCAGCAAGGCAGTGAGTTCTGTGAGGACCATTTGTTATGCCTTTTTTGTCATTCTATCAACATTCTCTGGACACGACCATTAACTGGGAACTATCGATTATGTGTTTCTTAAAATAAGATCCATTCTAAATTGCTTAAAAGTAACTCACATATTTTATACAACACTCTCCCCTCCCCCTACCATTCATCTTTAAAACAACCTCTTTTCTGTACCTAATTCAAAACAAAAGTTGTTTTTTTTTAAATAAAACCATCTAGGAGGAATATGTTCACCCTATTTCTACAGGTCACAAGACTAAGAACAAATTGCTGTTTAGGTGACTTTGTGCATTTTTCTAATACAAAGCAGATACTCTGAGCTCAGTAGCAGAACCTCTCTGATCAATTCATTTCAGTGTTACTTTCGATGGAATTGATTAGCACAAACCACACTGCACAGGATGGTGATCAGAAAAATTGATACTTGTGGGTCTCTGATGAAGAACAGACTAAACTCTTAAGTATATAATCTGAAGTTACATTGAGAATGTTTTGGAAAATTGTTCTGTAGCTGAGTCTGCAGTTACAGTCTGTAGCCTAGAGAAGAAATCACACACCCGGAAATCATGTTCCAGGAAGTATTATTGATGGTGATGAAAACATGCTCAGAGAGAGCAATAAATCAAGGGCTGTTTGACCCATTTCATGAACTGCAATCCATGTTAGGTTTTCATAGTAACATTCTTCAGTGTGTTCACCGTCTTTTCCCTTTCTCCATGCATCCACATACACACACATACACACACTCCAGCCACATTTATGAAGTGACTAACCCAGACAGGAGAGATGGACACAGTGAGAACAGAGACCTTATTTTAGTAAAAGCCCAGCAACTTGCACACAAAATGACACAAGGCAAAACAATTGTTGCTGTTTTATTGGTTGAGTATGCTATCAATTAAAAAGAAAGTACAGTTGGTGATTTGAACACAAGACATTACTGTAATTAGAAAAGTTGCTTCATTTGTAAGGAAATAAAATTGTCATTTTTGGCAATGAGTTATGGTTGACAGGTGAAGAAGCTATGCTCTCATGTTCAGTTAAGAAAAAGATAAGGATTCACCTTTATTATTCTCTATGTCCTCTCTTGTTAAGTTCCCTTTAGGTTTTAGGTTGCTTAAAGACAGACATAAAAGTACAATATCTTTAGCTGTTGCTCTGACATTGGTCAATATTCTGTCCCCATGTAAGTAGCTTTGTCTGAAGACTGGGACATTTCTTTTCTTTTTTCTTTTTTATATGTGTTCCTGAAAAACCTTCCTCCCCATCTCCCACATTTCTTATAGTTAAAAAAAAGTATGAACCTGGCTCAAACGTTGTTTTATTGAAAGCACAATTTCCTCTGGAGTGAATCTATTTCAAAGGAGTTTTTCTGCAGTGTTGGAAAGGACACACTTTAAGGCTGTCAATCTTCTTCTGACATAGTATATCCTGGGGAGCGTTTGGTGAACTGGCCCACAACA
This sequence comes from Artibeus jamaicensis, assembly GCF_021234435.1. NCBI lineage: Eukaryota > Metazoa > Chordata > Mammalia > Chiroptera > Phyllostomidae > Artibeus > Artibeus jamaicensis. The sequence goes on along the minus strand of NW_026522046.1, from coordinate 11,426,765 downwards.
GCTGTGGGAGCAGACAAGAATGGTGGGTCAGGGCTGGCCTGGAGACTGGGGCATGGGGAGCAGCCAAAAGCTGCAGTTTGAGGTACCTCCTATGTTCCAGGCTCCAGTAGACAGGGACTTTCTCGTGCTTTATTTCATTTCACTAATCCTCACCAGGAGCTTGCAGTAGAAATTATACTGTTCTCTGTTATATGTGAAGCAAGAGTCTCCTGGAGATTTAGAGATTTGTTGACAAAGGCCATGCATGGCAAGAGGCAGGGTTCACATCCAGGTACTATGAAGAAGCACTTTCTAGCATCCTCCAATCATGGTGTAAAACACAGCAGACTCAGAGTCACTGTCCTGGGGTTTTCTTCAGCGCTGACACTTCACATATGGCATTGGGCATGTCTCCTATCCTTTCAGGGTTTGTTTCCTCAGCCCTCGGTACAGTTAAGATTGACTTCTCTGTGTTCATTGTTAGGGGTGGGGAACAACCCAACAAAACATTTCATGTCAGAAATTACTTTGAAAATCACAATGCGTCAAATGGAATATAAAGCATTGTTGTTCACACAGCTCTGGGCCTACACCTGAAGGATGGGATACCAAGAAAGGGTAAAGCAATTTTCGAGGCACTGTTTCTGTGGTCCGTGAACTTGCATTCATGATCGCATGAAGATTTCTTTGCTGTGATGATTGATTAATTATAGCTGCCAGTGTTCAGTGTATGGCTTATCTTATACACAATTAATTATTCCATAAATCAAATAAGCAAGTTGTTGGCAAATGGCATCTGCAGTCTTTGAGCTGACAATAAAATATATTATGCTCCATAAATATCTCAGAACAACTTGTATTTTCTAGACATTTTGGTGCTGGTGTGCAGGAACAGATCGTTACTAAGGAAAAACACTTGTGCTTGCTGGCGATGCCAATGGATCCAGTCCTCTCAGCAGGTCAGTGGGCACGTCCGACAGTTCTGACCTCAGGTCAGAAGGCTCATGTGACAGCTGAAGGTAAAAATAGGATAATTGATAATTAATCAAAATAATTTTGTCAGTACTAATTTACTATATTCTGAGAACTCTGGTCCCTGAATACTATACTACTTTACTGATCTTAAGACCTGATTCCTTCTACTAACAGCACCTAGATTGCGTGTAGCACATAGTAGGTACTCAACAAATGTCCACCTGAGGCTCCAATCTTAAACCATTTACCTTCAGTTTCCTCATCCTCGTGGACTGATTGCTTCTCCTTTTGCAACTTCACCTGAACTGTGTGCAGACCCTGATGCATCATCTGTCTGAATTGAGCCTTAGCCAAGGGTCTTGGTTTTCTACAGACTTCCCGTCAGCTCACAACTGACATCTTGCAGTTTTGCCTGTGTTCTGGCTCTCTACTGCTCTCTACCCTCCTGTGGGAGCACTGGTTACCTTGGCAGAAGGATGACCCCTTTGTGTAGTAATTGTGGTTGGTTGAGGCTGACGGAATATGGCCACTCTGGGTGACTTGATTTAATGAATTTTAACATCACTCACAAAATGTCCTTTTTCACTTCTCAACAAGGTCAGAACTTCTTAATAGGGAAATTTGTAATGTAATCTATTTTTGACCTAGAGAGGTATAAATCGTTTTCAGTTATTTAATTTGGTAAATTATCCATGTATTGGCAAATTATAAAATATCTCTTTCTCTCTTTAAGCATTCTATTATCCTTTGGCTCTTTTCTTTTTGCACATTAGTATGTCAGTTAAGATGGAAATGTTAATTTATTTAAACCTTTAAATATTTCTCGGAATACAGTAAACTCTGTATATCCATGCATACCATCACAATATCATTACAATCTCTCATGACATGTTTACTGTATTTCATAGACCCTAGCATGCACATCTCTTTACTTGTTAATATTTCTGCAATTGAAGGCATCTTAGTCCTGTTTCATGATTTAGTGTACAGTATTTTTCCTTTCTTAGGACTGTAGAGAAGAGTGGCATGTTGTACCACTAATGGCACCTTAGAATAGACCAAAGATAACTTAAATATAATCGTACCTAAAGTTTTTAATTCACATTTGATATATACTTTATAGTGTCTTGGTTCAATGTCATTCCATCCTCCTTCGTATTGCATAAGCTGCAATGTTTAAAATTTTCCCAGACTTCAGTATAGCTAGAGTTGTGGCTGAGAACTGGGTTTTGCTAAATAGATTAGCACACAAATCCTGGAAAGTGAAAATGAGGCAGAGAGTTCTTTTGGATCCCTTTGAGTGGGTACTTCTGGGTAAACAAGGTCTTCAAGACAACATGTTCCACTGAAAAGCATTCCAGTGGCCTTTCCCCAGCTTCCTGGGTCCCAGAGGCAGCCGTGGAAGCAGCAGCAACAGCTTCCAGCTCCCGCGGGCTCCTGATCCCAGCTTCTGGGTCTGGATTGCTGCTCTGCGGTGTGCTGTCCTGACTCAGTAGTTCCAGTGGTGGGTCAAAGGCTCCCTGGTAGGTGAGTTCTATGTTGTTTTGGGAGCAATTTTTGGAAGTTCAGCTTAGAATAAATTCTAGCCCTTCTGACAATTTTGTAAATTCCCTGTATGTATTGGATAACTTTCTGCTAAAAATACCCGGAATAGTTTAGGTCTAATTAACCGTTATACCAGATTAAGAAATTACATTTTAAAATAATTAAAGATGTCAAAAAATGAGTTCCTTTACTCATTTCTTTAAATCAGTCCTAGCAATTTAAAAATATTTTTAGCTATTCTTTTGTTACATGAACATCAGGGTTTGTCATTGTGCCTGAAGTAAACAATTCAATACAAATGATTTCCTTTCAAGAAACCACATCACTTACTGTTTCTATAACCTCATAATATGACTATAGAAGAAACGTTATTGTTGCAATAACATCTTCAATTTCTTTATCTAAGGCGCAGGAGCATAGAACAAACAAGAAGGTAGATACATAAATAAATCATTGTTAAATGTTGGAAAAAGAATCACACAAAATATTCCCGCATTTATCTCATTTGTCACTGGAAGAAATTGAGTTCAATGAACAAAACAAAAGAAAACAAAACAAAACCCACTATGTAGGATATCAGCATGAACTGTCAGTCTGGTCTGACCTTAAGTGAGTCCTTTCATTTTATTATGACTCAGGTCTTTCTATAAATATGGAGAATAATACCTGTCACTTGCCTGGATTTGAAGGATATTGTCAAGAAGAATATTAGGTAATATCTTTGCATATATTTGGGAAAAAATTGTAAGTCCTGGATATTACTAAACTTGGATTGTGTACCTTTAGTATTATTTTTCTTACTAAGACTGCATGGTGACCAAAGTGGAAATTAAATGTATACTGAAGATTGATCTAATTTTAAAAGCATATCTCTTTCAAAATTATAGTTTCAGTCTGCACTGTGAAAGAGCTCTGACCATAGACATGATAATGAAATATATCCCAAGGTTAAACCAGGACTTTTCTGAGAGCCTTTAGGGATCAGTTCAAAGCTAAAAAGAATTCACTAATAAATGTTCCTCATTTCAAGTTCTCTTCTCAGAAATGATAAAAAGGTGCATCTTAGAGACCAATAATTTTCAAGTTAACTGTCACTTTTTTTATCTACATTTTCCCCCCGTTTTAGTTTGTAGATCTGTGACTTAAGATCTATGTGCTCAGTGAAAACTTTCCCTGAGGGTATATCAGTAATGTTGAACAAAGAGGAAAAAAATCAGTCATATCTTTTTTTAATAATATTTTCATTTCTATTAAGTCTGTTCTAAAATCAAATTGGTGCCTTCAGCTGGTATCACTTGTGTGATTTTCAGTTGGTTCAACCAGAATTAGATATCAAATAAGTTGATTAAAATATAAGGAGAAAACTAATTTAAACATTATTGTTTAACTATTTCCCTATTACCAAGCTGAGATGACATGTATTTATTTCCATCTTTAGTTATGGGAGACACTTACATACTTCAGTGATTATATTTACTTTTAAATAGCAAGAGCAGAAGTTCCAAAAAGTTTGCATCTCTCTTGCTAACGCTCGTAAGCCAGTTTAATGTGATGGTTGGATAGGCGGACTCTTAGGAGGACTGCATAGACTCTAACTCTGCCACACCAATTTATTAGCTGGTATCTTTGGATAAATTACTTACCTTCACTTTGCTTGCAGTGGGTAAAGAGAAAATAACAGTATCTACTTTTAGGGTCTTCATTGGCATTAAATGAATTAATAACTTAACGAAGGGTCTCATAGCAGAGCCTGGATCATGCAAGTGCCCAATCAGCTGTTGTCCTTTCCTGGGATGGAATCACTTCCCACCACCTACAATACTATCTTACTTCCTTGTGCACATGAACTATCATATTTAGAAACTTGATGTATCATATGATCAAGGCCAAACAAAAAATTCTTTCTTCTACTTTATACATTACATATTATGTTAAGTAACAGAAATCAAAACAGTATGCAATAATCATAAGTCAGTAAGCTCAAGGATTGAGTTTGCCCTTAATGGTGCTACAAATTCAGGGTGGGGCAAAATTAGGTCTACAGTTGTGAATATAGGAATAGGGTTTATTCTTGTATTACTATTTATTAATTATTATATTATTTTTCCATAGGAGCAACTGTAAACCTACTTTCATCTCACCCATATATTCCCATGATATGCTGGGTAGTCAGCATACCTGGGAAGGCAGTAAAATAAATCTAGACATCTCTAACATTGTAAACATACAATGTGAAAACATTAAGCCATTTGATTATATTCCTCAGCTTTCATTCTATGGATCGCTAAATTGCAGAGACATAAATAGAGACATTTTCCCCTCAAAGCTGTGTTAATGAAAGAAAGGTGTGCCCATCTCTTCAGATGCCCCATGGGAAAACAGAGTTGTGAAAGAATCTCACAGATAAATGAGCTAAATCAGTTGAGGAACATTGCATACTAGGTTCTTTCCTGTAAAGTCATATTATTCATTAGCATAGCGAGATCTTGAAATAATAAAACCTATTTAAGTATCTTTAATTAATTTCCCCCTAATATTTGATTATAAGATTCATGTCCTCAATACTTTGGGGAAGAACTTGATACGGATTATCAAAATCCATGATCTATCTGGTTGTTAGATTAAGGCCATTGTCTGGTTTCCCCGGAGACAGCCAAGCCCTGTTTCTGGAGATGAGATGTTTTACTTTTTTTTTCTTTAATTTTGCTTTTAATTGAGTGATTGACTGACTTTTAAATTGTTTTCTGTTTTTTCTTCCCAGTGGATATCAGATAATCAGGAAGAAATGAACCCTAACCATGTAAGGAAGGGGTGGAGGCAGGAATTTGTCTGGGAATGTCCAAGTTTAGGAATCAAACCCTTGTAAATATATTGTATTTATCACAGTCTTGTCTATGATTTGGGACTTGGTGCTGAACTCATTTGGGCTTCTTTTCTTCAATTTGTACATAAAGGGAAATAAAAACAATTCTCTCTCTCATGGGGTTTTTAGAATCAAATGAGGCAATAAATGTTAAGCTGCTTTAATAGTAAAAAATCAATACAAATATTCAAAGTACAGTTGCAATTCTTTTTCCTGTGACTGTTGTGATGATTGTGTTAAACAAACTTGTGACATTTAGACTGTGACAGTAGGTGCTTTACAGGAAAGTATTCCCCAAGGTCACTGTGACAGAAGGAACCTTTAAAGAAGTATTCAATTCATTCCAGGTATGAACATAAAGCCTTTCACTTTGTCTTTTTTAAAATAGAACACATTCATATGTTGCTTTGCTGTGGATGGCTTTAGATATGTACAAAGATTTTTTAAAATTAAATCTATTATATCCCTTTTTCCTAGTTTTTATGGTTGAGTGATTTACTGTTCAGTGGTTCCATTTCATTTACTTGGGAGGTTGTTTCTGATATTCCTTCAGGGCTATCAGAAACAGCCCTAGGGTTTTCCCCTCTCCCATTCAGAATCTGTCTATCTCATCGTGGCCCTTTAATATCTGTGATGTTGTCAAGGAAGTCCTGGATTTGGGTGTCAGAAATACTGAGTTCAGAGCCTCTGCCTGTGGCTTACCTAGGTTCACACACTTCGATAGAATGTATTGACAGAGCTCAATGAGTTTCAAAGTGCCCAAGATATTTCAAGCTTTTTAGATCTTCAATATTCTATGCCAGAGTCAACCTGCATTAGCTATTTCTGGATAGGAATTAGACAGTTTGGAATATTCACCGAGTCTGAGTCTTTTAGGGTGCTAAGTTAAAACTATTGTACTTATTTAAAGGTAGTGTGCATGGTAGACCAGATAAAATTTATACACTTAAAAATAAAGAATGCTATGATGAGACTGACAAATAATCATACGTTAATTTAAAAAAGTGTCCTAATTTCCACCTGTGTACATTTGGTGAATATCTTCTATGTTTGGGAGTATTTCGGGTCTTGAGGATATAAAGAGATACAAGACTTGCACATATATCTTGAAAAGGTAAATCATTTCCAAGCATAGAAAGAGGAAGGAGTAGAGAACTCCAGATGTGGATGAAGGTGTAGAGGTGAGAAGAGATATGTGCTACTCAGCTTGGTTGGAATAAAACAGTCAATTAGAGAGTAATGGCAACTAAGTTAATGAGTGTTGTCTGGCAGATTGGGGAGAATCTTAAAGGCCATTGTGTACTAATCTGGATAATTGTCTATGACAATACTTTGTGAAAAATTTACCATATAATTAGTCTAGTTATTAAAATTTGGCTGATAATTTAACTGAGTTTATACAACTCTGAGAATTTCCTAATCTCTTTTTAACAATGGCCTCGAAATTTCAGAATAAATTTGTCTGTGCTTTTCAAGAGAATTCTAATATTATTGAAAATAAATACTTCTAAAAATGAAAGGAATACCATTTTTGCCATACTCTTTCTAAATTTAAAAAAGTTATGACATTTTGATATTGCAGAGAAGTTTGGAGGCAAACATTATTGTTTATACAGTCACTCAAAATCTATACAACCATAAAATTCCTTAAGTTTCTGACAGTAAAAAAAAAAGAGTCACTAAATACAGAGAGAATCATAACTAGAACATTCAAGAAGTGGAGAATCTATTTAAAACCTACAGCTCATCAGACATATTCTAAGTCAATGGTTATATTTGTGTGAGCTTGAAGGACAAACAAATATGTCTGAAATCCCATCAGTAAAGCACTTCATGACTTTTAAAGATTATTTTACTTTGACTCAAGCTCCTTTGTAGATTTACTACATCCCACCAAGAGAAGAACTGACTCCTGAGAAAACTCGAAATATATCCGTAAAAATGGAAAAGGATAGGGTACCACGAGTGCAGAATTGACAGCAGCAATGGGGGCTGCAGAGACTGTATGGCCAGAAAGAAGAAATTGTAGCCAATGTTTCTTTTTCTTCATAGCCATTTAAACTCTAGTCTTGACCTGTAAATGGTCCAGGGTGTAATGAAAGTAAGGGGAACATCTCTCCCCTCCAAAAAGTTAAATGTTTACAGTAGAAGAATTCTTCTGTCATAGGCAAGCATGATTTGTGTTCCTTTCCACTGAATAAAAATTCCCAAATTTACAAATAAAAGTGCTTTGATTCATAAATGAATCCAGACATCTTTATGTTCTGTAGGCCTGATATACACCTGACAGAAACCTCACAGGGTCAGAAAATTTTGTTATCTGCCTCTAGTGTCCAAGACCTAAAGATGGAGAAGGAATTTCTCCCAGTGCTTGATCAGGTCTGAAAGGAAGGCAATGCTTATAGTTTGTTTTGAGCTTAATACAAGGCATTTAAGTCAGAACCCATAAGATTAGGCTGCTATTTTTCCCCTTGGGATTTATTGGGAAATGATGGCTTATAATTCTTTTGTTTTTTATTTTGGGAGAGATAGTTATGTTATATTTTGAACCTCCTGAGGATCATAACAATAGCACAGAATTCAAGAGCTATAGGTTGAGAAACAGAAGTTTTTCAACCAGCTGCCACTTAACCTGATTTGACAGCACTGCGGGGCACCACTTCCCATGTCTCCATAGAAACTGAAGTAGTGGGCAGGAAAGCTATGATTAAGGAGTAGTGATGCATTGGACCAGGGTTTTATATTAAGAGAAACATTTTGTTTTATCTTAATTAGTGTAGCTTACTCATTCTACAAACATATATTGAACAACTTCTGGAAACAAGTCTCTTTGCCTTTGTTAAGATCTCCACATAATATAAACCCAATACCAGTTATAGCAAAACTCATTTTGCAATACTATATCAATGAAGGGTAAAATTGAAACAAAATAGAGAACCCTTGCTTTGAATATGCATAGGTTCCCACAATTTCTTGAATGGCCAAACTGGAAGGCTCCTCGTATATTGTCTATTCTGATGGCCTCACTTGAAAGACAAGAATCTGACTTGAAAAAGGTGAGTCCACTTCTCACCTTTGAAATCTGACTTGAAAAAGGTGAGTCCACTTCTTGAAGCTAATGCTGTTATAAAATTGCAGAATCAGTAACCAACTCAGTTCACTAGACTTTTAGTTTATTCATGTTTTTTTTAGTATAACACTATTCACTTTTCACTCTTAAAACAAACAAACAAAACCCAAATTGCTTAATATATTTAAGTCCAAGGCAAATCTTCAGATAATCACTCTTTTGGGGGGAGGGTGGGATTTTTATCATGGTGTTTTGTTGTGTATTTTTAAGTATATTTTATTGATTATGCTGATATAGTTTTCCCCGTTTTTCCTCCCCTTTCTTCTCCATCCTGCAACCCCTCTCCCTCCAACTCTCATCCCCACCTTCGTTCATCTCCATGGGTTGTACATATAAGTTCTTTGGCTTCTCTGTTTCCTATATTATTCTTAACCTCCCGTCTGTTTGTTTTATGCCTACCGATTATGCTTATTCCCTGTACCTCCCCCCACCCCATTCTTCTCCTCCCCGCCCCACTGAAAACCCTCCATGTGGTCTCCATCTCTCTGGTTCTGTTCTTATTCTAGTTGTTTGCTTGAGTGGACCAGATAGTCATTCTTGAGTGCTGGGAGGTAGGGACACTCCAGAAGCTGTGTAAAACAGTGGAGAATTAACAGCCCAGTGTACAGTGAGTGCTGTGCTAGGTGCCTCCACTCTTGGTCTTTTTAAATCCTTGTATCAACTCTGAAATCAGTAGTATCTCCATTTTCTAGTGAGAAACACGAGGCTGATTTTTTTGTGGATCTGAACTTCTTCCTGCCTCTAAATTCTTTGCTCTTTTCATTGTACCTTAATTATTGCCTGTTAGAGGATGTTGTGCCTTTCTTCAGAAATGAGCCCAATTTTCTCCTGCCACCTGGTTTTTATGACTGTCCAGATTGATTTTTTCTTTTAAATTTACATTTTGCAATTGCAGGCTTTTTTTCCCCCTTTCCATTTAACTCGTCTCAGTCATGAGGCTGGAAAAGAATGAGAAATATGCTGGCTTTGTTTGGACTGAGAGCATTCCAAAATATCTGGCTGTACCTCAAGACTGTTAAAATAATATTATTTATAACTTTCCTCTTGGTCAATTTTATTTTAAGTTTGGCCATTTCCCAGAGGAGGCTGTTCTTTCTCCTTAATGGTACAGTTTGCTCTTTGAAGGCCTTGATTGCAAAGCATTTTCCCAGTGAGATCAGATCCTTGCATTCATAATGAATGGAAACTTGTCAGACCATGGCCCCAACCTCCCCGAAGCAGTTAATTGGAGGCCCTGACTCTCAGGGTCTGTGGGGTTGGAGTGTTGGCAGGAAGAATGCCAACTGTTTGTAGTGTGGCCATTGACCCCAGTCACAAAGCATGACCTGTCCAGTCCTACATTAGGTCAAATTTTAGACCTGGGCTTAGGTGGAATGTTCTCTTTCCCAGAATACCTTCTGAGGAATCCAGCGTTCATTTCTTCTACATTTTTTTTCCTAGCCAGGCTCTCACTATTAGCAGATTTGTTTAGCTGCCTTAGCAGCTTGAGACCTTTCATTGGCTTTTGAGAAGATGATGAGATGTCCAGGCAGAGCTGAGGCAAACGGCAGCTAGAAGAATCATTACAGTGGAACACTCACTGCAAATAGCAGGGAGACAGGCTTTTGCCAGGGTACACCTGAAATAGAAGACCTGTCTTGGCCTCCGTGTGTCATGGACCACTGTGTAAAAGTGATGGCAAAGCAATGTGAATCGTAGGAGCCACAGATTTGTTATTTAGAAACTGACAAATGCGGTTTCTCTGAAAGACCATTGCCTTCTAGACAAAAAAAAGATCATCAGTGAAGCTGCCCCCAGGAGCAGCTAACATAAAGGGAACGTGGGCTAAAGAGAGAGACTGAGTAATTAACCCAGAATGTGGTTACATAACCACCTAAACTCCGCAACTTGCAGGCTTGTGGCCTCATTTCAGCTTTTTAGTAACATTCTTGTCCCAGTGGTTGCTAGTGGCCACCCGTTTTTCATTTCTCCCTCTCCCTGTGTCTCTGGACTCTGGACACCTATTGATCCTCCCAGAACCACAGGTCTGTCACTATGGGAAGATTTGGTGGACATTCTGACAACTGCAAAGGAAAGTCTTTGCCAGACTAAGTAAGCATTAGAACATGGTGTTTTGGCAGAAATATAAAATATTGATGCAATTATAAATTAATGAAAACCCAGAAGGAAAGTGAATCTCACTTGAGGGAAAACTTGTTTTTTTGTTGTTAAGAAAAAAATAGATCAGGGAACCAAATTTATGAAGTAAAACCTATCTGCACAGTATTCCTGGCTGTTGCTAGAGCTGGGGAAAAGAGTGCCAAATCATGTATGTGGTGTGAGTGCATGAAACGACATATTTTAATACATTAGTTAGGGGTCAGGCTCTTGCCCAGTACTGTTATTGTTTTTGTTATTTTACTAATGCTGTTCTCTTATGTCCTTTTCCAAATTCAATATTTTCTCCTCATTTTTACCTCCTCATTTTTACATTTACCCGAGATAAATGTTTCTGGATTGCCAGGATGCCTGTTGGGCGGTAAAAGCTCATGCTAGCTTGCTTAACTTATCTGGTGTTACTCATGATGCAGAACCAGATGGAGAACTGTGTTATAAACAGGTTCGCAGTGTCTCTGCTCAGGCACATCGCCAAGTCGAGGACGAAGTCAGAGAGCATCCTGAGGGTGATCTCATAGTACAGTGTAAAAAGTTGCAAAGGGACCTGATTGATAGTCCATTAAATTGGGTGGGGCTGCCACAAGCAGATTTACCACTCACCGCAGCCTCGATCTGCCCTTCATCATGGCAGAGTTGGTCTTTTTTATTTTTTTAAATGCAGGACTTAGATAATTTTTGCTAGCTGCTTACAGAAATCCTGAACTTGCCGAGGGAAAATGCTGAAGTGTGAGAGAAGGAAGGCAAGGCCAGCATGGTAGAGGAACGGGAAATGGATGGAGAGGGCTGGAATGGGAGAGAAATACCTTGGTTTTGACATCATTTTCCAAGAACCATTGTTGCCCAGACAAAAATTTCACAATCAATTATTCAATAGCATAATCAAAATTATGACATCTGTTACCCGAGTGAAGGAAAAATAGGGAAGTGTAAACACGAACGACCACGTCGTGATGATGGCGAGGGGATGGAATCACTGCGTCGTCTTCCGAATCTGGGGGCCAGTGTGCTCACAGTCTCTCTCATTTCTTTTGCTATGTCAATAAACAACTACTGTGCTGTAAGATAATCACTCAAAATTAATAGTGATAACTTACGTTTTATAATTTACTTAGCTGATTTCATGTACTTTTGAAATTTCTCTCATGTTTTCAAATACAATTTACCTTGAACTTCTTGGAAGTTTAAAGGGAAGGGAGAGACCGTGTACTGACCCATCCCTGATCCCCACGGCACCACCCAACCCCCACACGGGCCCCTGGACACCGCTTGCTTTTGGTTCACAATTTGATGGAAGATGGGAGGTGGTGGGTCCAGCAGTTCTGGAAGCTTCTTTAAAAATTAAACCGTTGTGGGCAAAATTAAAAGATGTTCCCCGAGTAAGGAGTTTGGTACCACGGGGAAAGGATATTTTTCACCTTCTTTGTCTCCTGCTTCAGTCAGGATTTTTGTACATGATTTTCCTCTATTAAAAGTTTATTGCAGGCTCACAGAGTGACTGTGAAATACGTAGCACCAGGGGGAAATAGCACTGGTTTGACGTATCAGAGGATCCCTAGGGATCCAGCCAAGTGGAATGTTTATAAAAATTACATTCCGCACTCTTTCTAAGATCTGTTGTTAATGAATATTGTGTAGTGACTTTATTTTAGAAAAAGTTGTTTTGAATTTTTCACAAAAATTTTATAGCTACTGAGTCCAAGTGTTCCTTTAGCATAAAGCAATATACACAACCCAGAATCTACAGTAGAAATTGAAATAACTAGATCTATACAGAGGATAAGCAAATAAAATGTAAAATTGTTTTTATATTTGTAATTTCAAATGGAAACATCCCTTAATGAATCCAGGCTTTAACAAAGTCTAACTTAATGATGTTTACTTGGCTTAGGAAAATACTGTGAGACCCATTTGCCTTAGAAAGCTGGAAAAAAATTAAAATAAAGAAGCATTTTCCTTCTTAAAGGATTTTTTTTTTGTTGTCTAGATCTGGAATTTTTAGAATGTGATACTGTATTCTCAGAAGTGACTAAGTCATGTAGGTCAAAATTCCCCATGGAAAATGTGTTCAACATATCCTAAATTATGTAGAAGGAAGCTCAACATTGTTATTACTGTAGAGAGTATATGGGTGGCTGTATGCAATCAGCACAGGGTGCAATAGTAAGGTGTCCAGCAAATATTTGGAAATAACATCACGTTAAATGGCTTAGTCTGGTAAAATCTACACATCATGGGTTTGATTAGCACTCTCTATGGGTAAAGCAGGAGACACCTGTACATATAAGACTACAAAGTCTTGAAAACACCTAAAACTCCAATCTAGGAGACTCTTAGAGATACAGAACTGGGATTTGATTGTGATGTAGCAATCTAAATTTAACCAACTTTATGATACACTTTTATAGGGAGACAGTATTAAGAGAGATAGTTAGCCTAGAATAATTTTTAAAAAGTGTCAAGAAGTAACATTTGTCAGAATATCTCCAGTACTCCTTAGGGGAAAGAATGTACTTGCCAGTCCTGCAAATTCCCCAGACCTTTTGGCAGGCAGATTCTAGAGTATGAATCAATGTATCTGCCCTTTATAGCTCAATGACACTCAGCAAGACCATTTACCTCAAGCAAGTTATCGGTTATAATTTAGATTCCCATGATGTCTCCTATAGTTGATGTAAACTTCCTGGTCTTCTTGGAAGAAATTTCTCTCTTTGTAGGTTGACAATTGACTTGCTGTCTCTTAATGATTTGATTCATAGGAGTTGGTTCTCCAAGCCAGATCACTTCTAGGTACAATGATAACATAAGGTTTTAAAGTAAAACTTCTGGAGACTTCCATGACACTAATACTATTAGATCTTGCCCTAAGCACCGTGTGTCCTTTAGCTCAGTAAAGTGGCTTCCCAGTGAAGAGTAGAGAATAAGAGAAAGGCTGAGGTGCCATAAAACAGTGTTTGAGAAAATTCAAATGTGAAGGGAAAAGAGGTTGTGGAATAAAATTAATAAATAAATTAAAAGAAAGGGGTTTTGTTGTACTTTATATTTTAATACATTTTTAAAGGATTTTCTTTATTTATTTTTAGATAGAGGAGGAGGGAGGGGAAGAGGGAGAGAAGCATCAGTGTAAGCTGGCCTCTCACGTGCCCCCTACTGGGGACCTGGTTTGCAACCCAGGCATGTGCCCTGACTGGGAATTGATCCGGCGACCCTCTGGTTTGCAGGCCAAATCCTCAATCCACTGAGTCACCACCAGCCAGGGCATATTTTTTATACTTTTAATATATTTTATATTTTTCATGCTACATGCAATGAAAGTACATTGCAACTGGAATGTCAAAATAATAAAATTAGAATATTAAAATAAAAAGAATGGAATATCATACTTGATCATTTTCAGTTCTTAATCATCTTAACCTTATATTTATACTGCTTGCTCTTTGAATGACTCAGGTGTAATTAATGCTTGGTATTAGCACCTGCAGGTACTATGGCAGGCATCATAGGCATTACATTTCGAAGAATTCATTTAATTAAAAACTGGTCAATTTAGTGAAAGCAGTGTTTGGAAGGACTATTTTCCTTTAGTCTTGAGACTCTTAAATCACCTCAAAAAGACTAGTTTTACTTTTCATTCTTTCCCAACCCCCACAAAATGTGATGCCGATGAACTACTTATTTTATTTTATTATTTTTTTACAATGGAAAAGCAGCGAAAGATCTGCCTGGACCCTACACTTTACAGGGGAAGGACTGGTGCAGCTTCTCAATGGGCTATGTCCTGAAGAGGTTAATGTTCCCTGATGAGCCCCAGTCAATATCTTGAGAGCTCAGAAAAGGGACAGTTTTCTTCCCTTCTCAAACAAAGAAGTAAGTTTTTCTTTATCCTTCCTTTATGTCAAACATATTAAATTAAGAAGGTATTTAAAAATATCTTTACCGGCTTTGGTCAGTGTCCTCTTTCTCTCTGTTTAACTGACTTGCTCCCTCCAGGGATATTGTTTCTGCAGGAAGCCCACCTGCCTGGCCAGTTTGTGGGGGTCCATCTTCACTCCAAGGCTTTTTGGTTCCCTTTGAGTCAGACTGGTTAATTCCTCATCCTTATTACTACTCAGATAGATCTTATTTTAGATACTGACTGCCTTCTTGGTGAGTATGTAGGTTTGTGAGTTTTATGTTTTAATTATTTTGTTTTATAAAATCCTTTGAGGTCAAGCTACATTTATTAGGGAAGGAGACCAATAATAAGACATTATTAATTACTTTAATCAAAGTAATTGTCTTAATGAGTGTGGCCTCAATTATGGCAATTTTTTTAAAGCATAGCTTTTGAATTAAAGGATCTCTTTTGGGGGGCAAAAATAAGAGTATTTATTGGGGGCAAGGAATAATTTCACCCTTACTTTGAAACACGGTCAAATTTAAGTAGCACTGTTATAATAGAAATTCTGCAGTATGGGGTTCAGAAATCTGTTGTGGCTTTGCTCCTAAGTGGTATCAAGGAGATATTTCAACTCTTTGGTACTAGAAACATGGGATTGAACTAAATAAATTTTTAAGAATGTTTAGCAATTCAAAGACTTTGTAAGGCACTGAAAAATATTTAAGTCCTTTTACATATAAATCAAAATTATTCCAAAATTACAATTTCCTATTTTTGAGGCATCAGTATAGTCTTGTATCAAATAAACTGGTATGGGGCGGTGTTACTATCCTGAACTCACATGCCGTAGGTATGAATATATTCTATAATGAGACTGAGATCGCGTTGATGAAAATGTTTGGAAAGGGCACACCTTCTCATTAAAAACAATGCTGTCCAATAGAAAATGTAATGTGAGCCATATATGTAATTTAAATGTTCTAGCAGTAGTCACATTAAAAAGTTAAAAAAAGAGGTGAGATTAATTTTACTACTATATTTTATTTAATCTGATAGAACTAAAATTTATTTCTCCAACATGTAATCAACATAAAAAATGTGATGAGATATTTTGCATTCTTTTTTTTAACTGAGTATTAGAAGTCTGGTGCATGTTTTATACTTACAGTACACCTCAGTTTGGGAGAATCACATTTCAAGTGCTCAACAGGCACATGTGGGTAGTGGCTACCATATTGGACAATGCACATCTAGGTTATTTTATTTTTTTATTTTATTCTTTTTGAGCAGAGTCTTGGTTTATCTTTTTATTTATCAATTGTTCGGTTCATTGGGGTGACATTGGTTAATAAAATTATATAGGTTTTAGGTGTATAATTCTATAATACACCACCTGTATATTTTATTGTATGTTCGCCAACCCAAGTCAAGTCTCCTTCCATCACCATTTATCTTCCATTTCACCTGTTCTACCTTCCCCACCCCCTTCCCTCTGGTAATCACCATACTATTGTCTGTGACTATAAGTTTTACTTATTTATTTATCCTTAATATCTTCACCATTTTTACTTAGCCCCGTATATTATTTTATTGTAATCAGTACTGTACACATTATGTATTAAAATATGTGTTTTACAAATCTACCATATCTTTATATTCAACTGAATGCCAATTAATCTTTTGAGAAGATTGTGTTTGCTCAGGTTTTTACAAGGTGGCCAGGCTCACACAGCACACACTGCAGGAATGTCAATCACCCTTTAGAGAATGTAGGTTGTGCAATGAATCCCAATTATCCAGCCTCCATGACAGGGGCTGTGATGGCTTTGCCTGGACTTTCAAAAATGGACTCAAGTTGAAAGTGACATATTTCATTGTGTTCATCACAAAACTGATGCCTTATCAGAAGACCCATTTTTCTACTGCCTCCAGAATATTGACCACTGCAAACAGATTTATAGTGGTTTCACATATACCACAGACAGTTCTTTCTGCAAGCCCCAAAGCAGAATAAGTCCAGATTTCTGCCTTATTGCAAATATTTCACACAACATTGGACTAAGGGCTTGAATAGAGATGTTCCATAATAAAACTTTTTGAGTTAAAATATTTAAACTCATTTGCTTCCTTTTTTGCCTCAAGATTATATTTCAAAACAGAAATATGAGATGTTTTGTGGAAGTTCTCAGTTGGGAAAGGCTAGAGCTGGGGTTTGAATGAGATTTAATATGTGTTGAAATCTCCATTCACAAGGTCCATGTCAATTAAACAAAAATTGCCTCTGTAAAATGTCTTTTAAGAGGAGACATTTTACAAGAAAACATGCTTTCCTCACTAACTTTCCAAATGTGTCTGAATCACATAACTCAGATTTATAACAAGCTCTTTGTAGAGTGTTAACCTTAAAACAGGCCTTTGAAATGAATTAGTCTTTACCTTATAGATGTGTGGTGAGCTTACAATGAATGCCAAGTGCAATGAATGCACCCAATGAGTGAAAGACATCGGGATTCCAGCCTTTGAATCTTCATCCAGTGCTAATTTTAAGGCCTTAAATTCTTCAAGTACTTGATCTTCTCCCAGAGGTTTCATGGAGTTTCAGGATACTTAAACATCAAAGAGTTCAGCAGATATAAACCGTTACAGTTATCAGCGACCTGTGGCTTTTTTTCTAGTCCAGCAATTTCTAACTCCAGTGCCTTGGCCAACTGCTGGAATCATCTATCGTGCTGATCAGAGACACAAATTTCTGGCTTCTCTCTTTACCTTTACATTAAAATCTCTCCGGGGAAGTTTGGGGATTGTCATTTTTATCCAAGGCTTTAGGTGATCTTCTGCACAGTCAGGGTGGAGACCCCCCACCCCCACCCACCATCTCGTGTTTTACAGCTGAGAAAATAGGAAATGAAAGTTTCAGGTATTTGCCTCTTACCTCTAGGCCAGCAGGTATCAACCAGGCTTGGGATCAGAACCCTGCTGAGCTCTCCTCTAAATGGCTCTGTCTCCCCTAACACTATTCCATACCATATAATGAACTAATTTAAATGGGGAGGAAGTAAGAACATATTTTGGATACATTTTCAACACTAAGGATTTTAAAAATTAGTTTTACTTGAAATAAAGTTAACCAAACAGATTCCCTTTAACACAGTTATTCTTAAATGAAGTTTTGATTAAAGTTATCAAACTTTACAATAACCTTCTTCAGTCACTTTTGCGAGTAAATTTTCCTAAGCCTTCCTTCAGTTTTGAGGTATATGAGGTTTAAGATAATCTAAAAAGATGCCCACACATTTTTCTTTGGAAGCCGGAATCATTTAGGTGGGTTTATGTAAATTTTATGCAAATCCACACAGTTTATGCCCTCAAACTTATGGTGATCATAACTATTTTATTCACCAAAAGTTGGCCTTCAGCAAGATCTTACTGAGGACTGATGATCTATGCAGCTTCCCTCTGCCTGGATTTTTGTGACATTTATCATCCTCCTACTTGGAAACTCAAAGACGTGTAGTACGTGAGTAGAAGGCTGAAATAAGACCCCCAATTTCCTCCCACCCAGGCTAAATCATCACTTCAAACCCTTGGAAGCTTACTCTGTGGACTTCCTCTGCTAATTCCCTAGTACTACTCATTTTGAGTCATTTATGCCACAATGTAACTGTTGTTTAGATTATAATTTTATTGAATAAAAAGGCACACTTTAACATGTGTGGAAAATATTATTAAATTTTATTAGATTTCAGAGTGACTGTTTGCCAACAGCCAAATTTATAGAATATGAATTAGTGGCAATGCAGCTTGAGAGAAAAATTTTAAGGGGTGATAATTTATTAATTTTCAGAGCTTTATAGTCAGCTGGCGAAGGTTTTTCTGTACCATTGTGGCTTGCCTTTGAAATTACTTTCTTTTCTAAAATTAACCTGAGTTAAAATGACACAATAGCAATAACAGTGAGATAAAAATTGGCCTCTTTGTAATATAATCTTTAAGTATCTTAACTAACTTACACAATAGTACCCTGAGTTTATAGCTTCTGCCATGTGCTCTATAAAAAGAGATTGGCATTAGGAACATTTATTGATCCCCATATTAGTTTTATCTACAGATAAATAACACGTAAAATGTAATTATATATACAGAAAGTAGAAGGAGGCTTCTAGCCTTAAGAAGAAAATTCCCATTTAAACCCTTGAAACCTTGTTGTCTGACTGTGTGCTGGTAGAAAGAGCACTAAGTAACTGTACTTGAACAACAATTAAAATTTTAAAAAATTCTCAAAAAGAAAGAAAGAAAGAAAGAAAGAAAGAAAGAAAGAAAGAAAGAGCAGTAAACACTAACCCCCAGAGGGTTTGGGTTTTGATGATGGTTCTGCCACTTTAGCTACATGAGTTTAGGCCAGTGAAAGAACTTCTCTGAGCCTCGGTTTCCTCATCTCCAGAATGGGAATACTAATACTAATGTTGCCTTCTTCACATGATGTTATAAAAATAAATGATAAATGTGAGTGACAAGAGGAGAGACTTTATTCCCCAGGATTCTAAGGAACGTGTCTCGTGGAGAGGAAAGAAGTCAGGGCGAGTAGCTGGACTGTGGAATGTTGTACACACACCCTGCAGCGTGTGCAGGGCGGAGTCTTGGACCAGGTCCATCATGTCTGAGTAGCAGGAGGGCAGGGGACACAGAGGAAAGGGAGCATCCTGAGTGCTATGAGCATAGCACCCTTGGGAAAGAAAGAGGTAGAGGAAAGTATTTATGAGTAAAATGGAGGGATGGATGGGTGGACAAACTAGGTAAGCCCTTGTACCACCTGTTGAAGAAAACCATCAGTCAATATTTTGGGGATGGCTGCTTAGTGGGCAAGAAGAGGCCTCAGGGGAGCTCAGAATTCTTTAGGTTGGACATGCAAATTTTTGTATGTTTTAAACTTTTGTACAAACCCCAGTTATTTCTGTTTCTTAAATAAAGCCAAAGGTGGTTGCATTGGCTGCTTTAGGAGGAGCCATGATTCCACTTCTGGAAGGCTTAGTTTTCTTCAAGTTGTACTGAAATCTCGATCACGTGTGCTCAGCACCTAGATAAGGGCAGAGAGCTATACGCTGTGTGTCGGCCCACGGTTATCAGCATTTAAGGCCTCCATAAAACATTGCAAGTCAAGTTAAACTTGAAGTGCTGAGAGTTGATTTCTACTTTATCTTTATGATATTCTCCAACTTACAAACACATGAGCTATGCATTAACCAGGCTTTGGAGCTGAGAGTACAACTCCAAGTTCATAAGGTGTTAAGGTCTCACTAGGAACAAACAGGCCAATGAAGAGCCTGTTTTATCCATGATGTTCATGAAGTATAGCACCAAGTTATTTTATAGCATGGTGGTTCTCTACGGTACTGTGTTTACATAGGAAAATGGGATCATCATCAGAAACCTATTTTCCACTTTTTCAGTGATATGAAGGATGAATCTTTTATCCCAGACCATGTATAATTTCCTTAACATCCCTTCCTTCCCACATCATTCGTTCATTAAACTCTCAGCATCCACCATGTGTGATAGGTGCTAGTGTTACAAATATGGAGTAGATGAGACCCGGTTTTTGACCTAACAGAGCCTCATCTTCAAGAGTCTGAAGCAACAATATAGGATGAGATATTAGGAATGCGGATGAGAAAAAGAGTTTGTGATAAGAAGCAAGTAACCAGTGGGTGAAAGAAGGAAAGCAGAATTTGAAATGAAAATTCCAGAGTGATTATGATGGTGTTGGTATGAACCTGTAGCCTTGGAAAAGCCAGATTGCTTTAAATTCTTATCTAATATAAGAGAAAACAGATCCTGGAACCACACAGGACAAGGCATGGTCCTCTCCAGACTAGGTCTCCTCAAGCCCTTCCCAGGGTTTTGGTGTAATTCCAGATAGTCCCATCTTGTTAGTGAAAGGCATCAGGCAACTGGGGGACTACCTATTCCTGCAAGATTTTGTCTTATTGTATTGTGATGCCGTCTGTTTTAACATACTTTTTATCTCCTATGATAGACATATAATCCCACAGAATAATAGTTTATTCTTTCAACTGCTAACTAGTTAAATCTAGTTCTCTCCAGATGAAGGCTTGTTTGTTTGTTTAAAGCTGTATTCTAATAACACTTTCTGGAAGACATCTTTAATTTTCAGGTTAGTTGTTCACTAATCAGTATCCCAAAAGTTTAAGTGCTCAAAATGGCACCCTCCTTATTTTTTAAAAACCAAGATGGTCTGCAGAATTTTCTAATTAGGTCCCACAAAAATTCAGCAAAAGTGCTGATAAAAATGAGATGCCATTTTATGACTACATTCAGTGATAGATATTTAATCAAGTTTATTTCTCACCAGACACTTAAGTTTATGGTTTCCTAACAAAGAGTGGTAAGATCTAAATTACCGTGCAACAGCAAATTTAAAGAAAGAGATTAAATAAAATAACCTTTTAGTTTAACCCCTATTATATCCATTTGAGCAGCAAATTAGGCAAATCTGTTTTACAATGGCCTCGCATTTTTTTTTCTGTCTTTATACAAAATATTGGCCTCAGAGTACCCAGTAGGTTACTAGACCTAAAACAATTCCAATCTTTTGATTATTGGCCTAATTTTCTCCTTACATTGCCAGGATGGACATAGGGTCCCCTGTACACATTAAAGCAGAATTTACTAGAGCTGAAAAAGGAAAAAAATAAGAAAGAAACAAGTAAAACAATTTAAAAAAGAATACAGTAATCTTTTCCTGGATGAGCTCTGGAAATAAGTGAGGGTGTGATTAAAACGTGAGTCATTACCCGTTGCCTACTCCTTTTGTAGCAAAGACAAATGATGCTATGAAATAGATGCTGTTAAGGAGGTATTTATATAACTATTAGCCTCTGAAACAATAGATGGGCAGCAGTATGTTGTTCTGGAAAATGGTCAAAGAGGAGGAGTCATTTTGTTTTATTTAAAATTTAATATTTTTTTTCTTGTATCATTTGGAGGAGGTTTTTTTTTCTTTTCTTAAGCAAAATAGGTCTTTTGCACTAGGAGGTAGTGAGTGAATACTTCTTGCCAGCAGAAAGCAATTTTTGAATGTCAAAAGTAGCTCCTTTGTATGAAAATATCACATAGCCAAAGACATTTTAGAGAAGAAAGGAAAGATCCGTGTTCTGAATTAATATTTAAAGAATATACAGGCAGTGGAATGCTAGCAATAGAACATGAAGAAATTGACATAAATAGACTGAGAAGATCAAGTAATCTTATCTACAGTTCAGGCAGCCCCAAAGTATAAATGTTTATCCTGTTTGTAATGCTCCTGGCTTTTTGTGTGGTCTTAGAATGATAATTTATCACCCAAGGCCATGCCTATAGGAGATAGGTGTTCCTAATCATCCTGTTTAGTTCAAGGCATTTTTTCCTTGCTTACCTTCCACTCTGTGTTGGTGCAAGATTGTCAGCTAGGCTGAGTGTGAGCTATCCTGGATGTAGAAGATGGACCTAGTGCTAGAAACAGAAGTAGAATAATCTCATACTTGGCTTTGTCTTTAAACCTTTAAGTTACACTGATGTCTTTGGGATTCATACATTCCACAGAGTCTCTTTACCCATTATTTATATAGATCAGAGCATCAACCAGTTACAATGAGTTTTACAGAAGTGGTGGACACCAGTTGCTTTTCCCTATCCAGTATCCCTTCTTGTTTCTTTGGTAGTAACACAAGCTTTATATTTGAAGAACTCACTTAATACCTGTGTCCCATGGGATCTTGATAGTGTGGTCAGTCTATCTGTCATGCCTTTCTTCCCTCTAGTCAATGAACATGTGACCCAAGCATGAACAGTGAGATGCTCTTTCATGACTCTGAGACTTGAGTGGAATGACACAATGATGAAACATGGTCACAGATTCATTTTGCTAGTTGTACCCTGGAGACAGTTCTCACGGACCCATTAATCCTTTTACCTAGATATTGTGAATTATCCTGATTTTTTCTTCCCAAGGCCTGGCTAATCAATTTCATTGATTCCATTAACTACTTCACATCATTACAATAAATTTGATTTTTAAATTAGCCAAGATTTTTGCAACTAAAACATCCTAACTGTAGCATGAGAAGAAATTTCTCATTATGACTCATTTGTGACAAGATAGGTATCTGGGTGAAAAGTTTTGCAGAGGTAGTGCTCCTACTTTGAGAAACTCTTGCATTAGCTTATTTCTTCCAATTACATTTGGCTTAATTCTTTTCATTCACTTATTTATTCAGTTACATATGCTTTTTATCCCTTCCTTTGTTGACTGTCTACCATTTTCTAGAACTAAGGATATTCCCTTTAGATATAGGAATGAAAACCTCCTTATCTCATTTAAGTCTTTACATAAATTCACCTTCTCAATGAGATCTTTGTTTTTTTTTTCCATCAGTCTACAGTTCATGATAAGATGACATTTTAATCCTGTGAAGGAATATAAGATCCAGGGTGTGGCCATAAAATCTTTTATTAAAATTAAAAAAAATCTAAGTTGATGCTTCAGAGAACCTTCCATCAGACCAACAGCTTCAAGAAAGGATGATGACTGTGCCACAGAGATTATCTCAATCAAACAATAGGTCTTCTGAAAGTGTCAAGATACTGTCCTTTAGTCAACTCAGCAGAAGCCTAGGGTTTATCCAGAAGAGATTTGTAGTTATGCCTTTTTGTTCTATTGAATTTGACCCCAAGAAATTTTATAAGGGGCTCACAAAGTTCTCAAAAAAGATATATTCAGAAATATTCACCAGCTTGGACTAAGTGGGACAGTGATACTGTCTGGCCTTTGAATCCTCAGAATTTTAATGTTTTATACCTTTTGTGAAAATGGAAAGATGATTTAGATGGTAGATCCAGGAGCCCAGAGGACAGAATAGGGAAAGATGAAGAATTATTTATGATAGCCAGTCCAAGACCTTCCAACATTTACATAGTTGAATTTCAGAATTGCTGTGAACTGGTATCTCCCTGTGTCCCCCAGCCCCTACTTTGAACAGTACTGTCTATACCTGTCCCACCATCATATGTTTGGGGTTGTGGGGGATGGGGCAGGTAATTTGTATCCTTTATTTCAAAGGTCTACAAAATTCAAGATGATGTACTTGAGGAGTGGCAATGCAGGATTTATGCTTGAGGAAGCTCATTCACACTTAGAACTGATTTAGATGATGAGACTTTAGACTGTGCACTGATATTGTAGTGGAGTGCAAATTTTGCTGTCTTTGGGGGCAGTGAGTATGCTTTGCATTTAAAAAGGACATGAAACATCAGACTGTAGGTAATCTCCAAGGTGACCCCCAATGATCTTTGCCCCCTGAGGGTCACATTCTTACACAATATCTTCACTTGTGTTGAGTATGGCCTTGGGTATGACCTTGGCTTGAGTATGGCCTTGAGTATGGCCTTGGCTTGTTGACTCAATTCTAACAAGTAGGATACAGCAGAAGGAATAGAAAGTCAGTTCTGAGATTAGGCCATAAAAGAGTATGGCTTCTATCCAGAAGGCTCTCTCACTCTCTTCTGAATGGCTCACTTTGGAGGAAACTGCTACCATGTCATGAGACAGCCCTGTGGTGAGTATCATGGGAATTAGCCTGAAAGTGGACTTTCTGAGGCCTGCTGACAGCCATGTAAATAAGCTTGCAAGCAGATCCTCCCCAGTCAATCCTTGAGATGACTACAGCCCCAGCCAAGACTTGACTGTAGCTCATAAGAAAACCTGAGCCAAAACTAGCTAGGCAAGCTGTTCCTGGGTTCCTGATCTATAAAAAACCATTGGATAATAAATGTTTTGCAATTTCTAGTCTCTAAGTTTTGGGATAATTTTTTATAGGTAAAAATACATGTTTATTCTAGAAGATAGACTATGCTAAAATTTTTTATCTTTATTATGCAATACTTTATGAAAAGGCCATTCCGACCTGTTTACTAGGATGTCACTGTCAATGAATTCTTTGGTCACCATTTGCAGAGGGCCAATCTCAATTGCGGTCTCTTGCCTCCTCACTGTCTCACTCAATCTTTTGATTAATTAATTCTTTTAATTATAAAATGATTGCTAAAAAGGGCATTTAGACATAATGTTTTCTTGTGTCCTTTAAATTTTTCTAGGTTAGAATGCTTAAAGATAAAATAAGTTGAATTAATATATAACAGTAGCTAATCTTTGTGGCATGCTTTATCTGTACCAGGAACTGTGAAAATAGCTTTTCTGTAATCATTTAAGATAATTTTTATACCAATCTTTTGGAGGAAATATCATTATTATTCCTACTTTAAACAGACTTGCCCAATGTCACACACTGGTAAGAGGTGGATCTGAAATTTGAGCCCATGTCTGCCTCAGGCATGGCCTGAGCTCTTAATCACTCTTAAAAGACCTGTGCTTTTTGGCAGAAACAGGCTATTGCTAATAAACTGCAATGAGTGGATTCTCTTCATGGCCCAACACTTACAAAATGGAACCAAGGTAAGCCTTTCCATGTCCTCATAGATGCAGCCTGAGAGTTGTTTTGAATCTAAACAGACCTGTTTACCAGTTCTGGGTCCATGATGTTTTTGAGAGAGGGGTCAATGCCCCAGCTGAAATAAACTCTGTCACCAGGTTAGAGCCTCTGCCTCTAGGAAAACTTTGGTGGATCTTGAATGTTGTTCAGAATGTGAAAGATATTTGAACTAGCCACTTCTATTGATTTTCAGGATCAGAAGTATATGATCCTAACACATCAGTCTCAGGGTTTACAGAGACATTTGGCTGAATACAATAAAAACTCCTTGTCTATGCTTGTAACCAAGACTACACTCTCTTTTTTTCTCAGTAAGGGAAGTAAATGGAGCTAGTATGATAAACTGTTTTATGCCAGAGCATTTACTAGATGTCTTAAATATCTAAGACAGTGATTTTCAACCCATGCGACACAAAAAATTTTTAAACATGCAATATCTGACTATTTAGTCAGAGGCACTGACCTCTTTTCCCTTAGAATGCCCCATAAAACAATGACAGTAGCCAGTACAGCAATAGCCATCTGGTGTAAATGAATCAATATTATACCTTTTTTTTGTCAGATTGGCAAAAACTGTAGTACATATTTTAGTGTGCCACAGAATTTCAATAATTAGTTTATGTGTGCCATGAGATGAAAAAGGTTGAAAATAATTGGTCTAGGATCATTCCGACAAATGCCACTGACTCATTTGTTATTTTTAAAAGACAATTGAAAAATAAAACATAATACATTCCATCATATTAGCAAATGTCTTTGTTCTATTTGAGAAAGCAGATCTTTTAAAAGAATTTGGCATTAGTACAATTTTGAAAACTGGAATGTTAGTTAAACTTCTGAACTAAATATTTTTATTTGCTTTTTTCTTTCACTAATTCTCCAACAGACTTAATTTCTTCAACATTCAATACTTTATATCTCTCACTTTTAAGTTACAGAATAATTTAAAATATATAATTGTTGGGAAATACAGTTTATGTTTTTTCAGTTGACTTTCACATACTGAGACTCTGCATTTAGTCACAGGGTGATGGTCAGGCCAAATTTTATCTTATCGCACCAGAGTTTTTAGGTCATTTCCAGTTTTCTAATTTTTCCTTTTCAAACTTTCACTTGAAAAGAGAATTAATTGGGAAACACCAGCAGAGCCTTTTCCTTCCTCTTTCAACTGCTCAACTGCCAACTGCCAATTCTTTCTGAAGCCTTTATCTGATGTACAAAACACAGGAAAACTGTGGCTGTTTCTGGAGTTGGCAGTAGTTAAATGGAATTATAGAGGCTGATTCAAACCAACACGTATTTTGTAGGGACTTCTGATTACACACAGCTTTCTCTAAGACATAAAAACCTCTTGAAGGATTAGCTTGCTAGAGAAAATTACCATTTTGGAAGATTTGTGTCACATTTCAATGATAAAATTATTCAGAAAAAAATGCTCTTTGTAAATAATCTCTAAATTCTCAGAGACATCTGAGCTCTTGGGGGCCAGAGTCAGGGCACAAATTTGCATAGATTAAATAGACAGAAACACACACATGCATTTCATAATCCAAATGTCTCTTCATTGTGTTATGATCCTCTCTGGAAAGTATCATCAGCACATCAGTACTGTCTCATCGAAGAAAACCTGTGACACAGACCATAAGAATAGCATTGTAGAAATTTTATTTTAACCACAGATGCATTGCAGCTACATGAATGTGGCAACTGAATTAACTTAGTTAAGATCCAAGTATGTTATATGTATCTTTTCCTTAATATACAAGTGTGAGATATAATGGTTTTTAAATACTGTAAAGCACCCAAATCATGTACCATAAACAACTTACCCCATGATAGCTCTTCTGATAGATTTACATACTCTTTTTAAATGAAAATTTGTACATTACTATTGAGTTAGCATCAGCAACAAGATTCCTGAGATTATTTTTACCAAAATATTTGATTTGCTATTTGAAAAGTTTTTGTATTGTTTCTCTCTTATTAGGATTTCAAGTCATTATAAAGTATTAATGTTAAAAATTAACTTGCAACTCAGTGCAGTTGGTTAGTTTCTCATCAGAAATAGTGCAGATAAGTTGAATAATTTTACACATTTAACTGCTGACAGGCTATTGCCACCAAGGAGCAAAGTAGAACTCAAATGCTAACTTCTCTATGAAGGTGGAGTCTGTGTCCAGCAAAACTCTGACTTCACAGAAACTCATTTTGCAAATTAGCTAGCTGACCTCAGCTCTTGGGCTCTTGTTAAAACATTTCATGGAGGAGAGGTGGTGGGGTGAATCTGTGCTACTGTGCCTTATCGAAGCCCTCCTTAAGCCATTCTCCCATTGCCCCAGCTTTCCCATCTCAATGGGGTTGGGGTGAGACATCTTGGAGAGGTTAGCTCTGACTGTGAAACCCTCTATGACAGGAAAAATTCAGAGAATGTGGCTGTGTGACTATGAGAGCATGTATATATGTGTGGAATGAGGGTGGGCAAGAGGGAGAGGAAGGTGGAGGGAGGAAGAGAGCTGTGATATTCCTGGAAATAATTTGTTCCCAAGTCACCGTGGTAAAAGGCATCTCCCTTAAATCAAGCAGGCATAATGAATGGTGTGATACCCAGTAGCCTGCACAGTTATAAATACATGGCCTTTCATCCTGGAGATGGCCCATTACCACTCACTAAAACAGTCTGTCACAGTGGTGTTCTGGGGCCATTCATTTTTCATGACCCTCTTGGCGACGTGACTGGGATTTCCTGAAACCCCACTCAGGTGCCTGCCCAGTGAGTTCTCTGCATAAATACCCTTTGATTCCTTTCTTCCAAAGATTATCATGTCTTGGTTTTATTTGTGCGTGTGTGTATCTTCCCCAAAGACAAATAAGAAAAGCAAGCAAATAGAGTAAAAACTAAGCTTGGCCTTGCTGAAAACAGCTTATTTACAGAGTAAAGGCTGACTAAAATTTAAGCTTATGATATCAGGAATGTTCCAAGTTTACAGTTTAATGCACAGGAGGTAAGACATTTTAAAAATTATCTCCCCATTCTCAAGGCTTGGGTTTCACATCATGAAAAGCAAACTTTAGCACAGCAATTGCAGCAAAGCAGGGTCTCCTGATTTGCTGGCTGCTTCAAATAACTCTTGTCCCTTTGATAATATCGATACCCATCTCCTTTCACAATCTAGTACTTCTCCTGCACTTTGTAACATATCCCATCTGTTTTTTAGGGCCACTCTTATAAGGAAGCCTGGAAGAGTGAAGAAAGGCCTGATTGATCACAAGGTCCTATCAAATGTCAAAGCTGGCCCTGGCTGACCTCCCATCTATTCAGAGCTGCTTTGATTTAATCTCCAAACTGGCTGCTTCTTCAGGCTGGGAGTTCTATCTGCAACCCATGTGTCAGCATTGAGATATGACGTGTTTCACGCTCCATTCATCTCATTTGAAGGACGGAAATTAAACTGGAGGGTGGAAGAGGGGAACCGCTCAAAATACACACACATTAACTGAAGCCTTTTGTGTGGGTGCATTATAGGGGTTTGAACAACCATTAAAAATTATATTAAAATGAAATTGATCTTTACTTCACTGAAATGGTTTAGAACTTTTCCTCCCTTCACCTCCTTCATCTAGTCTTCTTTCTTTCCTCCGCATTCTGTAGTAATCATATGAACCTGATCTCATTAAGGTTTAAAGTGAGAAAAAATTTACAGTTTTTCAGTTCCTTGAAAAAGGTGTCCTTTTGAAAATTCACTTATTGCTTGTAAGTTGAACAGTAAATATTAAAAACAGAGCTACAAAATTCTGGTAACCAAACTAATACAATGTAATCTGCTTTGTTTATCATTATTGATTTGTTTCGCTTCTTAAGCTTTAAAAAATCAGTTAAAACTCCAACTTTGGGAATAATGCTATACCTACCAGGACATATTGCTACAGTATAGATCTACAGTATAGCCTCTGTTCCATTTTGGTTTTTGTTTCTAAACTCTCCTTGCTCCTTTTGTTGACCTTTTTATATTAGTCAAGGCTAGTAATCAAACTAAGAAAAAGTTTGATTCCTTGTAGATTTGTTTATTGTAATAAGTTTAAAAGTAAACTCTATTTCATTTACTAGAGGTATCCCCAAACTATAAGAATACTACAATTATATTTTAAATGTAATGGGAAAGTTATCTAAATTTATTTCTATGTTTTCATCCACTTGTACATTCATAGATTTGTTTTTTTTAACTGTGCTATAATGCTATCCAGAGAGGGAAAATGTTTTCTATTTTTATTTAAAAAGTGTATTGTAGATTTTTTGTTATAATAGTGATACACATTCAATGTAGAAAAAACAAACAGCAAAGGCAAGTGAGGAGAGAGAATAAGAAATACAAAGAGAGAGAGGAGAAAGAGAGAGAATGGTATATGCTATAAACTACTGACTAGAGTAACCAATATTAATACTTCAGTATTTATTCTTTCTTTCTTTCTTTCTTTCTTTCTTTCTTTCTTTCTTTCTTTCTTTCTTTCTTTCTTTCTTTCGTATTAGCACACTTATTATTTTCTTTATATGAAATCACACTACTCTTGCTCGGGAGATGAGTACATATTCAGGGGTTTTTTGGTTACTCTCTTTTATGACTATATAGTATCACTCTGTATAGAAGAGATTATTTTATTTTGCTAGAATTGTATTGATGGAATTTAGGTTTTCTAAAACCTAAATAGTAGTTTCTAAAACCTGTAGTAGTTTTTTACTACCATAAATGTTATTATATAAAAATTTGTTATGCTTCAATGATTTTCTCTGAAATTCTCTAATTTTGATAAAAGGATGTGCCCAGTTTAATATTTGTAATCAAAAGTACTTGACTTTTTTTTCTGGTTCTTCATGTAAATACCCACCTGGATATGACTTTCTTCCTGAAAACTTTATGTATTTTGTTTAGTATATACTGCTTTTTGCTTAATATTTAATATATGAGGTCTGTCTGGAAAAAGTCCAACCATTGTTAATACAATGAGAAGGAATTGTGTGCCATTGATGCAGCCTGGCAGTCAAAGAGAGTGGACTGGAATGTGTGTGGGTGAACAGTAACAACCTCACTGTACTAGTCAGTGGTGGCAGTAGACAACAGTGAGTGAGCATGTATACTGTGTGGCCATCACATTCAAAATGACTGAGTGAATAGAACAACAAATCTGCCTCAAATTTTGCATTAAGCTTGAACATTCCTCCATGAAAACTATTGGGATGATTCAGAAGGCTGTAGCTATGGGCAACTGATGATTGTCAGCTTCATCTCAACAATGTGCCTGCTCATACATCATGTCTTGTGCAGAGATTTTTAGCAAAACCCAGGTGACCCAGCCCCCCTACAGCCCAGATTTGGCACCCTGTGACTTCTGGCTTTTCCCCAAATTAAAACACCTTTAAAGGGAAAGAAATTTTAGATAATTGATGAGATTCAGGAAAATACGATAGGGCAGCTGATGACAATTGAGAGAATTGTGTGAGGTCCTAAGGTGTTTTCTTTGAAGGGGACTGAAATGTCATTGTCTTATGTACAATGTTTCTTGTATCTTCCTCAATGAATGTGCTTATTTTTCATCTTACATGGCTGTATACTTTCTGGACAGACCTTGTAAGTGCGTGAGAATGAGTGCTATAGTGATTTTACTATTTGCACGTGAACCATTTCACAAGACTCATGGAAACACTTTCAAACTCTGGTTACATGGAAAAAAAGGTTTTGAGCATCTGAAGCATGTAAAGAATGTCATTTAAGCACTTAATTCTGCAGTAGGAAAAAAGAATGCCAGATGATTGTGTTTTTCTTGCACTGCTTCTCAGTAAGATCTCTATTCCTGCATATCCTTATGTAAATACCTTATTATTCAAGGCCAAATGTGCTGAAAAATACATATTTTGCAAGTTAATTCATTCTTTACAATATTGGGTGAGAAGTGGTCCATTGCTTTAATACAATACTTTGCAACAGATCTTTTTTGCAATGATGAAAATGTTCACTATCTATGCTCTTCAATATGGTAGCTACTGGCAACATGTGGCTTTTGAATATGTGAAATGTAGTTAGTGCAATTGAGGAGTTGAATAATTAGTTTTATGCAATTTAAATTTAAAGCAATTAGCCACATGTGGTCAACATCTGTCTTAAACAACCTGCTTTCATTATTTGAACCACTATTTGAACCATTGTAATAGTTCATGAAACATTGTAGATACTTATCCATTACTCAAGTTCATTTCATTGAAGAATAAAAATTAGGTGGTGAAGAACTTACAATATTGGAATATCATAAAAATATGAACAAAAACTACTTGTGTATTGAGAGATATTTTCAGGTTTTTTTTTCAGAGAAGAAGACTAAAAAATAAGGCAAAGGTGATAAAAGTGTCTTCATGGACCCCTTGGATAATACGGGTTGTCCAACAGGAAAATAATCTAGGTTAAAGATCTGACTTTCACACTAACCACCTACCACACTAAATGACTGGCCAGGGGTAAGTCATTTTTGGTAGTCTTCCTTGATATTCATAGTAAGGGGATTCTAATAAATTATTTTCTTTTTTCTTTCTTACTGTGGAAAAATTACATGACTTTCTTTTGTCATATATTCAGAATCAAATACTACTTTTTCCTTCTTATCTCAATAGTGTGTTATAAGCGCAGTGCCAGGGACCTTGTAGGTTCTCAGTAAGTACTCATTGAATGCATGGATACACTTTTGTCTGCCTAGATGAACAGCTCCTTTCACTGTCCATTCTTATAGCTGGATTCTTTCCACACTTAAACATGAGTGAAGTTTTTAAGTATGGATGGCTTTGATGCAGGAGAAATCTTTTGCTACGGACTGGTGGAGAATCACTGGGCAGAGTTCTCTGCTCTCAAGGTGCTACAAGTGTCCAGTTCCAGAGATGTCCAAGAATGTGTGAGATTCTAGAACTTGGCTGACCCTCCCAAAGGAAACCCCTCAGGACGTCCCCAAAGCCTGGATCAGGTACATTGAGGTGATGATAGAAAGGCAGGAGAGGGGTCAGAAGGTAACTAAGGCTTAACTTCCTGGGACAGTCAGCATATATGACTTTCCTGAAAAGGAGTTTCCATACCTCAGCAATTTAACTACCTTCATCACTAAACTTTCCTTCTTTAATATTTTGGCATAGATTTTCTTGTTAGATATTTAATATTACCCTCTTTGGGATATACTTAACTTTTAATGTGATGATATATTTTTAACCCAGGAAGACTGTTAACTTCAATAAGGACAGAGACACTGTCTTTGTTCCTGACACATAGTTCTCTGTATCTTACAATTCCCAGCATAATGGAACCTACTCTCCCATGATCAAACATGAGAAAATACTGTCTAAACCAGAAAGCACTGTATAGGCATTATAAGCTGTGATTACAGCATTAATTGATGTTGTAGGTAATTTAACAATGACCCTTATTTCTAGTACATATTCTCTTCCAGGAATATAGAAACTGGTGGAAATTTTCTGGGATCACTATAGATGAGCCCCAAAATCTTCCTACAATTTTCAGGACTTCAATCCTACAAGATTACCTAAGGAAAATTCATTATACTCTTCACTGAGAAGAGATGCTATTAAAAATTAATGACCACTTCAGTCTTCTGGGATGTGACATAATGCAGGGTAGGGGAGGAGGTCTGTCACTTTCTTTTTCAAGGGCAATTCACAACAACACTTAGTGACATAAATCCCTGAAGCTCGATGTTCTTTCCATTGTAGAATGTGAGTGTTGACATCTCCTTTTAAAAGTAGTAATATTTCATCTTAAATTAGTGCATGTGTTTGCGGAAAAAAAGAGGTAGTGTGTTGAAAGACCTATACAGATGTTTATACCTTTTACTCCCATGAATTTTACCACTAAAACTGTTCTTTAAAGAAATATCTCACTGGAAGTAAAAATCTAAGGGAATGAATATATCTTATGGATGCCTTACCAGTGATAAAATGAACAATTAAGCATTTCTAATATTAGGAAAATGCTTAAAGAAATTATATCATACTAGCAAGAAAACACATCAGTAAGAGGGTAACATTTGGTATTTTAAAGTTTATGCACAGGCATGGAAAAATGTTTATGCCATAAAGTCAAGTTAAAAGAAAAGCAGAAGGCAGTATTTGTATTCGGTGCATGAGATGTTTATATATAAATGACAGTAACATTTCTGAAATGGAAAGAGTTGTTTCACTAGGTAGAAGGTTTATATTATGTAAAGAACACAGGCTTGGGATTAGAACAAGGATTGAACTCTAACTCTGTCACAAGCTGTGTGACAATGACAAAATATGGAATCTCTCTGAATATATTTTTAGTAGCTAAGTTTTTTTTTTTGGTAAAAATTAAACAAGCAAATCCACTTTAAAAGCCTAGAATGGTAGAATGTATAAGAGCTCAGCACCACTATTTCCCTTCCTCATTACTAAATACTGAGACTTTCTTAAAATGAGAAATTTTACTCAAATTGATTGAATTTTATAGGAATTTAAATTTTCCCTTTTTGACCAATGTAAGATATTTTAGTAGGCTATATAAGTTTTTAAAAAGATTTTATTTATTTATCTTTAGAGGGGAAGGGAAGGAGAGAGGGAGAGAAATATCAATGTATGGTTGCCTCTTGTGAGTCCCCTGCTGGGAACTGGCCTGCAACCCAGGCATGTGCCCTGACTGGGAATCGAACCGCGATCCTTTGTTCACAGGCCCGCGCTTAATCCACTGAGCTACACCAGCCAGGGATAGGCTATATAAGTTTAAAAATTAATATGATAACTCTTCTGTAATTGGTCAGTGATCTTAATATTCAAGTGGATTCCAGAAAGATATTAAATATCCTGGACTGTAGGTCAATTTCTATATATAATTGAAAATATGAAGGTAGAAATGGTATATTAATTTGTGGTAATTAATTTTACATGTTACAGGGTGTCCAGATTAAATCTTATTTTAATCTGGGTGTGACTGCAAGCTGTGAGGGTGTTTCTACACGAGACTAGTATTTGGGTTAGGGAATCAGTAGAGGTGGGTTGCTATCCCCAATGTGTGTGGGCATCACACACAATCCACTGAGCACCTGAATAGAGCAAAAGGTGAACAGAGGAATTTATCCCTTTTCAACCCTTTTTCCTGCTCAAGATTTTAGACAGGACATTTTCTCTGCCCCTTCAACTGGGATTTATACCATAGATTCCCATTTGGGAATTGAACTGAATTACACCATCAGTTTTCTTGGGTTTCTAGCTTGCAAATAGCAGATCATAGAACTTCTCAGCCTCCATAATTGTGTAAACTAATTTCTCATTATCTATCTATCTACCTCCTATAGCTTTTGCATCTCTGAATACTAATATAAATTTTGGTACCAAGAGTATGGAATTGTTTCTTAATCTAATTAGGTTTAAAGATGCTAATTTTCAGTGGTAAAGTAAGCAGTGATAATCTGTAGTATGAATTGTTTATAGAGATATGCAAAATATCTGCATTAGATCCTCTTAATCGATTACTCATAAGAGGCAAGCAGGTAGTTAATACTTTATAAAAGATACTTTCAAACATTTTTGGAAGATTAACAAAAATAATGACATTGGGTGATTGCTCCTAATGTTACTGGCAAAGTGGCAAAAGAAAAAGATAAGCTCAGGGATTGAAATTCCCAGCTCAAGTGTGCTACAGAAATGACCTAAGAGCTTCTATGTGTGCCCCAGGGGGCCCTTATCTCCTTTAGCTATACAGCTGAAATTGCACAAATCAAATGTAAAACTCATCCTGGACTTGCTGAATTTCAATGCAAGTTGAGTTCCCACAGTGTCTACTGGTCAAGTGAGAGAATTTCTTGGGAAAGAATGGAATCTTACATTGGAATGGGGACTTTTGTGAAGATTCTAATAAAACTAGGGACATTGAGCCAGTAAATTCTGGTGAGTATTCTTTACGGATGGAAAAAGTCTCCCCACCTCCAGCAGAATTGTCCTCCCCACCCCTAGTGACAGGAGCATCCCCATCTTTAGTGGTGGTTTGCTGGGGCCCACCAGTCAGCATAGGAGAGTCTGGAGGTCAGATAATCAGTGGAATTTCAGCTCAGGTCCATATTACAGTGGGTCCCTGAACACATCCTGTGGTTATTTTCCCAGCCAGTTCTATAACACATAATTGAAACAAACACACTGAGTAGCAGGCAGAATTTCCACATTCATCTCCTGGCCTATGAAATAAGGACTATTATGGTGGGAAGGGCCAAGTGGAAACCATTTGAACTGCTCCTATCTAGCAAAATAGAAAATCAAAAGCAATACCACATTCCTAGGAATTTGGCAGAAATTAGGGCCACAATCAAGGAGTTGAAGGATGTAGGGGTGGTGAGTCTCATCACATTTCCATTCAACTCTCCCATTTGGCCTGTGCATAAAACAGATGGATTTTGGAGAATGACAGTGCATTATTGAAAGTTTAACCGTGTGGTGATTGTAATCGCAGCTGCTGTACCAGATGTGGTTTCATTGTTTGAGCAAAGTAAGACTTCCCTGGTACCTGGTATGCAGCTACTGACCTTGCAGATGCCTTTTCTCCACCCCTATCTGTAAGGTTTACCAAAAGCAGCTTGCTTCCAGCTGGCATTTCCCTTCTGCTCTGGTCCATTACATACGACATTGTGCTGATTGGACCTAGTGAACAACAAGTAGTAACTACTTAAGACTTATTGGATAAGACGTTTGTATGTCAGAGGGTGGGAAATAAGACTAAAATTTATGGGCCTTTTACCTCAGTGAAAATTTTAGGGATCCATTGGTGTGGGGCATGTAGAAATATCCCTTGTAGGCGAAGGATAAGTTGTTGCATCTGACCCTTCCTACAATCTGAAAAGAGGCACAGTGCCTAATGGGACTCTGAATTTTGGAGGTAACATATTCCCCATTTAGGTGTGGTACTCCAGCCCATGTACCAAGTGAGCTGAAAAAACCACTAGTTTTGAGTGGATTTCAGAACAAGAGAAGGCTCTACGGCAGGTCTGGGCTGCTGTGCAAGCTTCTCTACCACTTGGGTGATATGATCCAAGATCGAAGACTACCGCCTGCCCATTCAGGACTTTCTCATGCTTCTGAATTAATAGGCAAAGTGACATGCCTTGGTTTAATGAGAGGAAGGGATTTAAAGAGAGAATTCAAAGGCAAAGAAGGGAGCCACTGTATTGTCTGGGGTGACTAATTCTCACCATCAATGGGAATTGGACTGCTTCTCCACAGTGGAAGTAGGGAAGAGTATGTCTGGAATACAGGAGATGCCTAGGGTATCTCTTAGTATTACCATGCCTTATGACTAAGGTCAATGGACAACTACAATAACCCAGTCCAGGTTGATCTACTAATGGCCCAGACCCTTTTGGAACAAAGGTTTGAGTTACCCCACTTCATTAAGAACCATGACTGGCAGAGGTTCTTA
This sequence comes from Artibeus jamaicensis, assembly GCF_021234435.1. Classification (NCBI taxonomy): domain Eukaryota; kingdom Metazoa; phylum Chordata; class Mammalia; order Chiroptera; family Phyllostomidae; genus Artibeus; species Artibeus jamaicensis. Next base: position 11,390,230 of record NW_026522046.1, on the reverse strand, counting down.
GCAAAGACAAATTAAATACAAAGTGGGTATTAAAAGAAGGAAAATATAAATATGAGCTATGGCCACTCGATTAGTTATAGAAACTAACTATAGAGACAAATTTTCATAAATATTTTCTCATTTTGATGTAAATATATTTGTGTCAAATATATTTTTGTTTGTGTCTATACAAGGTCTGTCCAGAAAGTATCCATTCATATAATATAAGAAATAGAGACATTTACTGAAGAAGATACAAGATGAAAGAAACATTGTACATAGGACAATGAGACCTCAGTCCCCTTCAAAGTAGGCACCTTGGGACCTCACGCAGTTCTCTGATTTTTGTTTATTACAGATTACATATTCAACAGTCTCAGGTGCTCTGCTTATTGCAGGACTTTCAGAATTTGGATCTCTTTCAACAGATTCTCAACCATCTTTGAAGCATTTGTGCCACACTTTTGCTTGTGCTGAACTCATTGCATCATACCCGAAAAGCTTCTGAGTCATCTGAATAGTTTCTGTAGAGAAACATTCAAGCTTAATGGAAAATTCGTTGCAGATTTATTGCCCTACTCACTCATTTTGAATGTGATGGCCACACAGTATACACAGTCACTCAATAGTGTCTACTGCCTCCACTGACTAGTACGACAAAGTGATCATTGTTCACACATGTGCATTCCAGTCCACTCTCCTTAGCTGCCAGGTTACACTGATGTCATCACACAAATTGTTCTCATTATATTAACAATGGCTGGGCTTTCTCGGAACAGACCTTCATATATACATATATTTTCTTTCCTCTCTTATTCTGTTATCATTGTTGGGAACTGCCTCGCCTGGTTGCAGAGGCTGTAACCACTCCCCCGCCCCTTCCTAAGTCTGAGTGAGTGACTTTCAGACCATAAGCCATTAAGGAGACAAAGCTTATTTTCCTAGCAGAGGTGTCACCTTTGCTCCTTTTGCTTCATCCTGCCTGGCCCCCAATGCTTGATCAGTTAGACAATGACAGGTAAGATTCCTCAAGGGAGGGACAACCTAAGACAGGCACAATCATGGGGGGGCAGGGAAGGACTTGGGGGTTATAGAAAAAGGGGGTGATAGACCCTCACCCCTCAGTTTTGTCATAGCCTGAGTCTTCATTCTGTCTGAAAAAAGTCTCCTAATCTCTTGGCTGTCTTACTTCCCCTGCCTGACTTAAGCCTGAAACAATGCCAGTGGTGGGTGCAGCCCTGTGCTGGAAAGGGCAGGTTCTGTAGGGTGATCAGGCCTAAGAAAGAATGCATAAAATCCTGTGAAACCTACTTTGCTAATATCCTCAATTTAAATAATAAGGGACTGGGCAAGAAGTAAGTTTGTTCCCCAAAGTTTCATGGCCTTTTAGGTATCTGACCCTGACTCAAAATAGGCCCTCAGAGTTCTTTGAATGTTATCTGTTGTTTAATCATTTCTGTCTGACAATGATTGATGAGCTTTTCCTGTGCAAATTGAACCCAATAAAATCTTGTCAAGGCAAGGGTCAGGGCGCTCTCCCCTTGAGAGAGTGTCCACGTCGCCCCTTTTCCTCCATAGGACTTGGTAGTCTGTGTGAATTTGTCTTGTATCTCATCCATAAAGCCACGGACACCGTGGGCTGGTGTCCATGTCACATAATATGCATTGACTTTATATCATAGCATTTAAGTATTACTAATTTTATATCATAGTATTTAAGTTACAGGATATCAAGGAGAATAGTAAACATCACTCAAGAACTTTACCTCCTCTTCTGGGGATGGGATTAAATTGACTGTTATATGTAGGAGAGTTGTATCAGATATGTTTGGCAGAATTATGACCTCATTATTGTCTTTATTTAGAGATTAAGTATGGTCTAAGAAGATGTGTATGGGTGCCAAGGTGATAAAGGGCGGACTTGTGATGGTTAATTTTATGTGTCAAGTTGACTGGTCATGGATGCCCAGATTAAACATTATCTCTGGATATATTGGTAAGAGTGTGGGTGGGCATCATCCAATCTATTGGTTCTGTTTTTCTTGAGAACCCTAACTAATATATAGCTGATCTTGACTATGAACTAGTACAATATGCATTAGTTTCCCCCATACTGTTGATGTTAAGCTCCGGAACATTTATTATGTACTTTCTATTAACCTTCTGAAAGTATCTCCCCACAGATTTAAAGATGGAATGTCTCGAAATATTAGGCAATTTCAGGACATCCAGTAACTCATGGCATATGAGTATTTAAAAGAAATTGCTCTTTTAAGTGAAAAAAGAAGAATGATACTGGACAAAGCGACTTTTGCCACTTGGTAGTAGGGGCCAGAGCAGACAAGAAAAAGATCAAACAAGAGGATTAAAATTCATTGTCAAATGCGGCAATGCCTTGTACCGACTTAATTACAAAAGGAAATTAGGAACAAGTGCATGTGTATTACTGCATGTATTACTGTGGAGTTTAATTGGTTTGGAGTAAATTAATGGCTGCTTACAATATTTTTGGCAATTTGTTATAAGCTGTGTAATTTTAAATTGGTTTCTTGAAAATGTTGGATAAAACATTTTAATTCGCACATTGCTTTAGGAATTGATTTGGGGATAATAAAATATAATGAAATGTTTTACCTCTGATGGATGTAAGTTCTATTTGCTCTGGAATTTTTTTAACTTCAATGCAAATAATGAGTATACTGCTAGGATATTTAGAAGAACTATAACTGTTCATAAATTACTCATCTCTCTCTCCATTGGGCAAACTATAGCTATTTTAAAATTCTATTTTCTTGAAGCAGTGGAGAAAAAGGAAAATCCTCTAGGGCTTTCCTCTTTTACATATATATCTGTAATAATATGTAATATATATATATCAATTTCACATATATATATGAAATAGAAAGGCAAGGTGATATAAGAACCCACAAACTCAGCAAAGAAATTATTAAAAATAAATAGAAATTAGGACACTTGCATTTGGGCCACTAAGGAAAAGTTCCATGAATTCTCTGCTAGTTTGTAATAGCAAGAGGATTACATATGACTAGTTGTCAAATGTCAATTATTCAACCTGATTTGAAAATTAACCACAAGTAATTCTGGGGTAAAAGTGATAGTTATTCTTCCAAGGTAACCAATAAAAATAAAATAAAGGTATTTATTATCATACTATTTTTAAATTTGTGTCTATTATTTCCCTGATTTGACAGGAAAATAATGTGCTTGGGAGAATCTCAAACAAAAGAAAATCTGGGCTTGTGAAACCATTTTAAGAACATAGAGGCCCTCAGTGGTGTAGAAATGACAATGATATTAGACTGCGGTCCCTTCCTAGCTAGCTGGGTGTTCATTTTCTGTTGGCTTTTTTCATTCCGACTAAAATTTCCTGCTTTCAGAAATAGAGTCACTTACAATTTCCCCACTCTCCTTTTGGAAACTTCCTTTGCCATTATTTTCTTCTGCAACTGATTAGGTAACAACAGAACCCCCCCAAAAAGTTCTTGAATGGGTTATAACCCAAATACTCAGAATTTATGCTCAAATTACCAGTCTTATTAATATTGGCAAAGCGATGTATTTTTTTTTTTGCTTCAAAACCTTTGTTTTCCCTTTCTGTGATTATGTTACATTTTATGGATTCCTTTCTGAGGTATTTAATTTCCTCATGCCAATTCTTCAACCAATTTTTTACCTTCAACCAGAAAGCCTGTTTTTAGAAAAGACTTATCCAAATCATGGCCCCTCCTTTTGTTCTCACTGACATTTGCACTTTTTCTATGGAGCTGACCACACTGCATACTGCAACTTTTCACACACGAATTTGATTCTCTCATCTGACTGTGAGCTCTTTGAAAGGAAAAACTGTATTTTTTCTTCTTTGTAGCTTTATCATGTATGTTTATGCAAACAGTTAGGTACTTAATATGTGTTCGCTTACTTAAACTAAGGTATAAATAACTAAAAAAAGTCATTTTTTCATGAGTGATACTTTTTAGCAAGTGGGTGTAGATTTTATCTGGGGACTTAAGGCATTAGTAGTAAGAAGCCCTGGGCTTCTTTTCCTGTTTTGGTTTCAATCAGAAGAACCATTTTGGCCCATCTATAAAATAATATTACAAAACCTTTTTCCCCTTCTGACTACCTTGAAGCCATGTATGGATTCCTTACTTTTCAGTTCCCACTCTCACTTTTCAACAGTTTCAGTTTTGAAGTTTAGAGATCTTTGAGGAGCAGGGATAGGACAGGTCTTCCTGTGTTTCTTTTATTTCTATTTGTTTCTCTTTTTTACAAGTAGCTTTCTCCAGTGTTATTTAGATTCTGAGCTGTCACCCTTTTAAGGTTGTAGGAAAGGTAATAGTAATATGGTTTTATTTTTTTAAATAAATTAAGTTCAGAGAGGCTGAATTGCTGGACTTCATTAAGACTAAAAAACCAGACTTTTTATCCCTACTCATCCTTTTCCAAATTCTGTCCTCTTTCATCCTATAACAACTTTATACAGCATTTCACATCATCATAGCATATTTTCTTTGTAAGCTGGGAGGTCAGGTACACAGTATGAGACACTTCGGAATGGCCTGGTCCAACAACTTTTTCATGCGATCCTACTGCACCTAACCTTTAAGAGGTCTGACTGTCTATCAACAGACTGAGATCCACTTATCTAAGTTTAAATGGTTTATTAATCTCAATAATTTGTCAGAGCAACTGATGTTAAGTATTCTGAGTATATCAGCATAATGATTAAAATAATCTATAGGAGCAAAGATTAAGTTAATGTCCATATTAAATTTTTCCATAATCCTCATTTTGATACGCTCAGTGCAGATATATTTATGTGGCAATAGTTAAATGCGACAATGTGTGACATATGCCTTCAGAGACATGTCATCAATGACTAGCTTGAATTTTCAAGGTCCATCACTGGGAGTCTGTTAATAACTCCTGTTATTTACCTTATTCTTGTAAGTTTAATATCAGCATATTCAACAATAGACTTAACCCAATTTTAGAAAATGGAGATCGTGAAGGGATTAATATATATAACACAAGGAAATATTCTTCACTTATATGTAGAAAAACCTTACAGTATCTAAAAGAGATAAACCAAAAGATGTGAGCCACAGTGAAGATTAGCACCTAAGCCCCATAAGGGAATCTCTACTTTCTATTCTACTGGAATCACGATCTTCTAGGAGGTGAACACAGCACTTATTCCTCAGCTCGCACCAGAGGACCGAGGATGATATTCAGCTGTGGACACTGAGCCTTGCTCGACTCAATCAACCATCTCTATTTTGAGCCTTTCCCACCTGGCCAATCCACTGGTGACCAAACTTCTCCGTTATTGGCCACACAAATCCTCACATCTAGAATCCTGACTTGAGCTGATTATTGCATTTTGCTTCCTAGTAACAACTTTACTCATAGGCTGATTTTATTTACCCCTATCCAGCCTGTTTCTTTTTAGAGTGCAAAAATAGTAATTTCCAGTTTCTCTTCCTTTTCTGGGCATTTGACTTTGGCCCCTTCAGGCCAGCCAATCCTATGGTATTCCCCCTTTACATTATTTAGAAATCTTTAGACTGCATTAATGAAAGCCTGATTTAGACTAGCATGAAATAGAACAGAGAGCATCCAAGCCCAAAGAATAAGTACCGTGCTGTAAATTGCCACCAACACTTTTTCTCTTGTCTCTGCTTCTCTTTTCACATCTATTTCTTTCTTTTCTCATGTTGCAGACTTGATATTTCTAAGTTGTCATGACAGGAAGTGGTTTCTGTATTCATTTCCCAGAAATTCATCATTTCTAAAATAAGCAGGAATTTCTTGGACCAATGTCAGATTCTCAGAGAAGAGTGATTTGCTCACAGCTTGGGTCAAATGTCCACCCCGGGCCCAATCACATACTATCAGGAAAAGTCCTATATAACCATATGGATATAGATGGATTTAGCGGGTTATAAGTAATAAGCATTCATTTGAGATTTAAAAATATAGATATTATAATTATTCAGGAAGCACTAATTCAGGTAGAAGCCCAAATAGTGTTTAATTAGGAGGTAAAGGCAAGGGGTACTTATGAGAAAGGGAAGGGTAACAATTACGTCAATAAGAGAAGGCATTTCTATGGGTGCAGGTAATATAGCAGGATGATGTTAATTCTTAATGTTTTTAAAATTTCAGTTCTGCAGCCATCTCTCCAGTGGTTGTAATATCTGTTTCCTGTTATTTTTGCAAACTGTTCTCTGGAACACAATGTTGCTGGAGGCCCTGTCCAAAGGTTATTTTGCCGCATTTTAACATCAAAAGATTCGAGGCATAGGACATGCAAGGCAGTGCCCTGGAATGACACCTCTGACTCCATCTTAAATTGGCTTCGTTTATATTATTTTTTTACAGGGGATAATTAGTAGTTTCCAGAAAGAAAATGAGACAGTTCCCAGGGGAGATTCTGTGCCCTATACAATAGCCTTCTATGACAATTTCTCTCAACTGTTACATAAGTGTTCCAAGAATCATTGGTCTTTCTAGTCTGACCTAAAGGTGAACATAATTTAAATGGTTTGGTGCTACTTTACTTTAAAACTTAGCTAAGGAAGATTTTTAACATCTATCTTTTGAAATTGAAATATTTTTTCTGTCTTCAGCCTTCATAATTAGCTCAGTTAGCATTTCTACCATTTAGACAGAAAAACAAAACTTAATTTCCTGGCTGTCTCTGTCTCCCTCGGCTTGAACATCTCTTAACTGAGAAAAAAAATTTTAAATAAACCTGGTGGCCATTACTGATGTCAACCTTGTCACTTGGGTCACAGCCTATTACAATCACACCATGATGTTTGCTCCTGTGCTCATTTTCCTCCTTCTAATGAATGTTTCATTATCCCTAAGAGAATACACAATATTAGATGAAATGAAATCTATACCTTGCAATTTGGCATTTTGCTGAAGATTACCCTTTCCCTGGGCCTTGGTCACACCAGGGGTCCTCTCCTTTGATCTTGTACTCTTCAGTAGGCTTTGCCCTTTCTCTTTCTGAAAACTGTTGTGTAATAATAAAGTGTTAGCCACTCTCTATTTGTCTTCCAATAGAAACACAGCCAGAGAAGACTAATGATAGTTGATGGGCTCTAGTTAAAACATTTTAACTTGAATTATGATTAGAGACATGAAAACACTAAACAACATTTCAGAAACTCATGGTCATAGTAATTAATGAGTATAGATTAATTATTAGAATATTCAAGCTATAAACCCTTGATAAGCCAAAGACTGTTTCCAGACACATTAAATTTCTGGTGCTTTAGTATAGTGGTTCTCAGTCCTAGCTGCTTGTAAGAAATACGTGGGTCACTATTTAAAAATACAGATTCTTAAGCTCTACCTGAGACCTACTGACTAAGAATCTTTGGAGGAGTGATTTTAATGCTCTTAGATCTTGATGGTCAGCTAACCTGAAAATCAATTGTTTAAGTGAAGGCCAGAAAGTCATTTTACTCATAGATGTGCCATTGGCAGAGCAGAAGTCTACTTCACTGACCAGTCCGAAGGGTTACTCATCAGTGTATCTTCACAATCCCAGCCCCAGGTTGGTCTGCCCTCCTCACTCTTCTGTTTCCACTTGAAACTTCTTCAGAATACCTTCCTAGAGTCAGGGCTTATCAGAGAAAGACTGAGAAGGAAGAGAATAGCTTCTCTCCACATTCAAAGTCTGGGAAGCTTCGAGAGGGGACAGCCATTCTCTGCATGGCTGCAGAGACCAGGGGGTACAAGTGAGGGGAGCACTGAGTGCAAGGGCTGCCTGTCTCCCAGCCTCGTGGGCTTTTCCCACTTACTCTCCTGCCTGTAGCTTCAGCCCTCTGCCACTTCTTAAGGCCAATTTGATCTCGGGCATGAACAAGAATAGAGTTTTAACCCAAACTCAGGGATATCACTTATAGCCAGGCCCGGACATTGTTATCTGACTCTGATAACCAGGTTTCAGGCCTGCTCTGCATGTCAGAGTCTGTATCTTGGCTACCTGCCTGAGACTTCAGTCTTTCCAGATCACATTTTTCAAAGTGCAATATGGGAAATCCTTCACTAGGGTCTTCTGCCATACCTATCAAAAATACAGATTGTGAGCCTGCATCCAGATCCATTGGGTCAGAATCTCTAGGGCTGAAGTCTAATAAAAATATTTAAAAATAAATCTCCAGTTCCAGAGATTCCAACTCAGTGGGTCTGGGTACAGGTTCATAATCTGAACCCCCACAGTCAAGACTTAAGAGAATCTCACAGATTCTTTACCTAGAAACCCTGGAATCCCACATGTCTCTCTGTAGCTTATATTCCTGGTCATTTTCACTATCATTATTATTCTGACTTCAGGATGATATGAAAGTGTGGTATAGCAAAGTAAAAGTGCAATTCTTATCAGAGATATTCACATTACCCTAAATTTGGCTGGGGGTATATTGTGCATATCAAATTTTTGGTTGCAGGACATTTTGATACCCTAGTTAAAAATATGTTTCGCATTACATTCCAGGAAAAATTAATCATGTTACTAACAATACCCATCCAGAAACACTGCATAATGCAAACTCACTGTATGAAGTGCAATTAATTATTATTGTTGTAATTATTTATTATCTCTATTGAGAGCAATTAATATGATGTACTAATACTGTAATAATAATTTAAATGACTATAATAATAATAGCAACATCTGAAATTTTCAAGGCAGCTTTTCTGTGAAGGGCTCAAATGTGATGAAAAAGAATAATTTAGGTTTTAGAAAAACACTTCTTAGGTGTTAAGAAATACATATATATCTACACACTAGCTATGTGGTTAAGGAATTGTTTTTTCAAAGTTGAATACAAATTGAAAGTTGAGATAGGACTTTATTTCATATCAGATCAAATAGTTATAAAATACTTTTGCAAGCACTTCTAAGGACAAATGAAGGTACATGATTGCAAAACAATCAGATCTGGCTTCAGATTGTTTTGATATTTAAGGTCCATAGTAAAGCTAAAATTTTTGCAAAATATTCTTTGCACCAAAGCTGATTGGTATGAGTTAGAATTGGTTAGTTACAGTGGCCATTCAACTCTGAGACACAAATTAGAAGTGATACATTCAGAGGTTTTAAATATGGGAAAGAGTTTTATACCTTGACAATATGTAAAGGATGTTTCTGTTTTTATAAATGCTAACTAGCAAAAAATATAACATAGCTCATCTGCATTATCACTGGTCTAGAGAAACTCACCTAAATTAGTACGCTAATGTAGTATACACCAATGCCAAGAGAGAATAAGGCCATTTTCCCCCAAATAATGGTGTTGTTAAATTATAAAGAGAGATGGTAAGATTCTTACAAATTATTTGATGAATTTGATAATAATAATATTTCAAATATTCTAATAAATGATTTCTTTGTGTCTAGGTTACATTCTATCTATGCATACACATAATAGTATTTTATGTAAATAAAAGGCATAAGACTATATATATATAGCCCTATGTGTTTGCAGTAGTTAGATGAGGATATAGTAGTAGACATGAAGATCTTTGAGGTATAGAAATGGTTCTCCAGTGGAATTGGGAAAATAATATCTAATTTTTGTAATTCTTCATATGGACCACATTTTGTCCTTAAGATAGTATTTTTTCAATACCTAGAATTGTTTGTGATAGGATTTTCTGCAACCATAAAGGTTGGAAAACTCCATGTGCAGGTAACATGGCTCATGAGTATCTATATTATGATATTCAATTCTTTAATTGAAAAGGGGGGATCTAAAAAGGGGAGAGTTCTAAAAAACTTGGTATATGTTCAAAGATCAGCAACTCACTATGCAAATGAATCAAGGCTGAAAGAACATGGTCACTGACCCAGCAATGTCCAGGCAGCAGTGTCTGGTGGTGGCCTTGGTGGAGACTTGCCCATTAGATTATCTCTTCATTCCTCCATATTGTTGACATCTACCATGTGCAAGGCACCGCACTGGATACAAGTGTTACAAAGACAAGTAAGCAGTTTTTCCTTCAAAGAGCACATAAACTAGAGGGAAAGACATAAATTTATACCTCAGTGCTAGATGGAATGTGCAATAAGCATGGTGATAGAGCATAGACTTCAGAGCCAGATCGCCTGTGTGTGAATCCCACTCTGTCACTGATTAATTATGTGCCCTTATAGGGAAGTTTCTTCATCTCTTTTCCCTTATTTTAATCATCTATAAAATGCAGGTGCCTGTACTAGTTGTTTATTGTGAAATTAAACAAATTAATGTATGGGACATGTATATTAATATGGTTTGGTTGAATCACATCAATAAGATTGAGAACAAAATTGATATTTTTGTGGTCAAAAACTGTTTAAGGAACAATGTACGAAAGCATTCTAATTATGAAACATGAATAAATTGAACTTCATCAATGTTAATACTTCTGCTATTCAAAAAGTGTCATTATGAGTGTGAAAAGCAAGCTACAGATTGAACCAAAGTGTCGACAGTAGCACAGCACCACCGAGAGCCTGGACACATAGTCAGATGTCTCAGATGGTCAACCTACCAGGAGCAGCAAAGACAATGTTCATGTGATGTGGATTCCCTCACCCCCAGGCAAATGGTGAATTTTGGAAGGAGTCCCAATCAGGCAGGCAGTGGCAGCCTCTGCATCAGAAACACAGAGTCCTTCTGTGTGGGCACAGTCTGTGGTGAGGGATGTCTTTCCACACCTAGTCTGAAGATGGTCAGGTTGTAGCAGTTGTAGAGGTACAGGCTGGACCAGCAGCTTGATTTCAGTCAGTCTCAATAGAGAGCAGATGTTTACTCTGGGCATCTTTTTGAGTGACCCACTTACTTGATCAGTAGCTGTGATTCATTTCCACAGTTCTCAGCACCCCCAAACTGGTATACTTAACTCACCAGTCTTAGTTTTCCAAGTGACACATGAAATAACTAGGTTACTGGCAACAAAACAAGAGTCAGTAACAATATAACCACATTTTTCAAGGAGATAATTGTCTAGAATTCTGAGAATGACCTTGGGTTCTGCCCACAATCCCTTCTGCTCAGTTCTATTTTTAGCTCTTCATAGCTAGTACTGAGGCTGCAGAGTCAGTCAGAATAGGCCAGTGGGTGCCATCAAATTTTAGCTTAGCTGAACCATCAGTGAACAGGCTGAAGATTTCAGAAAAAAATTCTCTTCCCAAAGAGATAGCTGCCACTTTTTCATGTAAGTTCACAATATTACCGGTACCATTTCCATTTGGTCAGGAAGGTTGTTGGGTCCTTCTCACCTTGTTTGTTATTAAGTCTGTGTTCACTCCCCCCCCACCACACACACAAAATGGGGCTATTGGGCTGGAGTCATACAGCCTCCATGTGTCAGAGGTTCAGATACCAGCTGTCCAGAAAAGCCCAGAAGCAGGCCAATAACTGCTTTACAAAAGAAGTCTGCGGTGGCCATGTCAGGGAGAAACCTCCAGGTATGGGCTGCTGTCCAGCTGGAGAAATCATCAGTCACAGAGACATTTTGCTCAAGGGGCTGCAGGGCTGTGGGGTCCCAAAAGTGAAAAGTGTACCACAGCTCACTGGGCAGCTTCTTATATAGCTTCTTGCACTGAGCTCTTCTTTAGAAAATAATGACTTGCAGGTTATCTGACATGAAAGACCATAGAGAATGCCCAAGGGAGGCATACACTGTCTTGAATACCCAACAGGTGCAATAGGGGCTGGACTTTTTTTTTGGATGGTGGAGGTTTGAAGAAAGAACACTTTTTTCTTGATTCTCAGAGAAATGGAATATGCCCCCAAATATTGTTTTGTTACTATTAGCTCTTCTTCTCTTCTTTGTGCCTCTCTCCCCACCTGTTGGTGGGGTTGGGGCTTTTGTGACTGAAATTTTGATTCTCTAACTAATGGGCATTCTCTGAAAAAAGCCTTGTGTAGGGTCACTTGTGCTAAATCCTGGCTCACACCCTGGTGGCGAAAGGCAGGCGAGTTTAGGTCCCGCTGGAGGAGTGCCTTGCCGTGAATGGTGGCTTAGAAAGCAGTGCCTGTCAGGCTAATACTTCCCTACATGTCACTCTTCTGAAGTGGGGGATCCCTTCTGACACTTATGGGGTAATAAAACACATAACATTAATTCCTCTACATTCAGAAGTAGAAGAAGAAAAACAACAGTGAATTAAAATGTTTAAAAGGCCCCACTCACAAAGCGACTTTAGCTTCTTTTCCCTGCTGTGAACCCCACCCAAAACCCATTAGCTGAATCTGGATGGCTTTGACTTCCAGGAATCTAGTAGGACAGTAATTCAGATGCCTGTCTCCAATGGAGTTAAAATAGTTTGAGTTCCCCTCCCCAATCTTTGGATCATTTATCATTTTCTAGTAGATCATCTTTATCAACATTGTAAACCACGTCTAGGACAGAAGGTGCCTAAATAATAGTCAATGCCTTGTTTGCGGTTTCCTATGTGATCTACCCCCCAAATTTATATACTAAAGTTCTAACCCCCCAATACCTTCATTTTGGGCTTCCAGCTTCCACACCATGAGACAATATGTTTCTTTGTTGAAGATTCTCAGTTTGTGGTGGTACTTTGTGATAACAGCTCTCCATAGGCAAATATGCCATGGGAATTTAAGTTTCTTCAGAAAAATCTCCCCAAGTGATTAAAATCTCCCTTATAGTAACCAAGACCCACTGCAGAACAACTTGAGACCTTTTGCTGTTATCTTTGAATGAATCTTAGATTGGCTCTATAGAATGTAGGAGGGCTTCCTTAGTCAGCATTACACACCTCCGCAGTCTAGTCGACCAAGTGAACCAGCTGAACTTCTACAAAGGCATCTGTTTTCTGCCCCAGAAGGCCACAAATTTCCCTTTTCTCATGTTCAGCGCAGGTGTATTTCTCTGTAGGCAATACCATGAGGGGGGTGGAAACTTCTTACAGTGGTGCGCATCAGAGGCTGCGTACTCGATTAACAGAGAAATCCCCCTCCCAGAGGGGGACAGCCACAACTGGACCAGCTGTCACTGAACTTACTTTCTGGTATGCTCCCTCTACCCACTTCCCCATTTATGTCTCACTAAGAGGCAGTAAAAAGGAAGACCATTTATTTCCCACTTGACCATACATTTTATTCAGTGTTTTCTACTGATCTCCATGGACTTTCTCTGTATCTCATTAACCGGCTCACAAGGCCCACACCCTTCCTATTTAGGAAGTCAAGACCTCATCAGAATCCTGTCCTTGTTGCCCTCCATACACTTCAGGTTCCTGTTTTGTAGAATTGTTTGGTGGCCTTATCTCTATGTCCTGCAACTATCTCTTGTCATTCTTCTGTATTTTTAATCCCCTGATATTTATTTGGATTCATTTTGTTTGATGCCTACAAGCATGCAATTTGCCATGAGCGTGACTTTGATGGTGTAGTGGAGGTGTAAGCACAGTCTCCTTGTCTGTAGTTCTGCCCTAGATCATTAGTTGTGACTGCCTTTGCGTCATCTTCCTCGTTCTCTTGATTATACAGTTATGGTGATTATATCTCTTTGCAATTAAATCTTTGGTTGGATATATTTTTCTCATTATCAATGGTTTTCCTAAGGTAAATAGATAATAAATAATCCCTTTGATACTTTTAGTTACTTTTATATTATTGTTATGTTTTCCTCAACATCAGATGCTACGGCATAATTTGTGGATAATTTCAATTTTCTGCCTTATGATGATGATGATAAGCAGTATTTGTGTGTGTGTGTGTTTTAATTGCATGCTTATCATTTGGTCTAGCAATGTGTGTTATAGTGAGGAGCAAAATTTACCTGCCAGGTAGGTGACTATGGGTAGATGATTGAGACAGTAACAGGTCACATTTATGGGCTATTTCTTGACAGCATTGAACATATCTCTTCTCTTAGTTCCTAAATGCAAAGATATGGTTTTATATTAAATACAAGTTTTATGTTAACAATTTAATTTTGAGATAATTATAAATTCACATATAATTGTGTACCCTTTGGCCATTTTCCCTCAATGGTAGCATTTCTCAATCTTACACTATTAAAAAATCACGACCAGGGTCTTGATGCCAATACAGTTCAGATACAGGCTGGTCTCCTTACCACCAGGTCCCACATGTTGCCTTTTAAGTCCATATTCACCTCCTTCCTTCCTCCCTTCCAGGCCCTGACACTGGGAACTATAATCTGGTCTTTTAATAATTTTGTTATTTCAAAAATGTTGTATAAGTAAATACATAAAGTACTTAACCTTTGGGATTGGCTTTTTCACTAAGCATAATTATCTGGAAATTTATCCAAGTTGTTGCATATTTCAAAAGTTGTTCCTTTTTATTGATGACTAATATTCCAGGGTATGGATACAGTCCAGTTTGATTAACCAGTCACTTGTTGAAAGATATCCGGGTCATTTCCCATTTGGGGTTATTATGAATAAAGCTGTTATGAACAGTCATGTACAAATTTGCTTTAAAATGTGCCCAACATTTTGTTTAATTCAGATACAAAGAGACTAACAGGTCAGGAGACACTGCCATTGAAAAGAGAGTTTATCACTCACAGCTCCTGGGAGGAGGAGAACACACGGCAAAGGCCAGGCAGGGTCGCCCCAGAGAGCACTACAGTCAGGTGCAGGCAGAGCAGGAGAGCAGGGAAGCTGCAGGAAGGCCTTTACTGTAATTTTCAAGGAAAGGGATAGGCAATGTAGTTGAAGCAGGAAATTGGTTAGGACTGACTCCTTTGAAAAACTTCAGTGGGCTCCACGGTGCAGAGGGCACCTGATGCCTGGCCTTGGGGTAATTAGGGCAGATAATAGTGCCTCAGAAGTGTAATAGCAGCCCTAAAGCAGGCCCGCAGGTAGGGGATTTGGGCTTTAGATTGATTCATTGGCATATGAGAGGCAGGCTCCTGGGAGGGTGCTTTGCTATCTCTAGCAATCTGCAAACCATTAACCAACTATGGGAGGGGCAGCCCATCCCTAGTCAGCAAGGCCCCAGAAGTCAAAAACATCAGATACAGACACTAGAGAGCATGGTTAATATAAAGTTTTTGCGTGAATTTAACTTTTCATTTCTCTGGGTTCCATGCCCAGGGCTGCAATTGCTGGATCATAACACAGTTGCATGTTTGGTTTACATGCACCTGCCAAACTATCTTTCAGAAGGGCTGAACAGGTTTACCTAACCACCAGAAATGTAGGGGCGATGTAATCTCTCCGGACCTATAGATTTTAAGAAGTGTGTTGTTATTTGTATTATTAATATTTTAGGCCCCTGTGTCCCATAATATGTGTTTACTGAGTGAGTACAATCTACACCCTGAGCTGGAACTTAGAACTTGTCCCAAAGATCCCAAAGTTACTGGAAAGTGACTTTGCTCCAGGAGCCTTCATTCCCCAGTGGAAGCAAACCTGTAACTTTTGAACAAGAAAGATTAAAAACAAGGTGGTACAAGGGACTTCAACTGATGTGCAGTGTAGGTGAAATTGAAGGGGACGTTGATTCTGGGGGTGTGTATGGAAGGCCTGACATTAAGTAGTCATTTCTGAGATGTCATTGAAGAGTGAATATAATTGAAAAGTTAAAAAAACCCACAAGAAATTAGGAAAGGCATCCAGCATTATAAATATTCTGTGTTCCGACAGGATTAGAACACTAGGGTGCAGAGGGATGGATCCAACCATTAAAGGGGGAAACAGTCTTGAATGAGGATCATGAGCAAGCTAGAATGGCCTATGAACAAGCTGGACCTCATTAAATTGCCAATGGGAAGCCACTGAAGTTGGAGAGGATGGATACCACTTGACCTACATTTTAAGATATTTTCAAAGTTATAATGAAAAGTCGTGAGGTCAAAAGTGGAAAGACTTGAGGAGCAGTTTGTATCATGACAGCTGAGGTGAGAGATGCTGAGAGCATAAGCTCTTTGTGTCATTGTGATACTTTCATTCATTTTTTAAAACTCTACAAATGATGCATGTTCCTCGCAAGTCAGACAATAATGGAAAGAAAGGAACCTCAACCACCCATAATCTCCTTACTCAGAAATAACCACAGCGAACATTTAGTAATGTTTTGTTAACATTTGATTGTATCCTGTATTTGGATATATGCCTGTATATGTAATTTTGAGCAGATATTATTAGTCATGCTATGTGTAATGTTAATTTTTACCTACTATATTTATGCCACTTTTTAAATTTATAAATTATTTAAGATTACTTAAAATTATTTTCACTGTATGGAAATACCAAGCTTAATTAATCCCTCCCCACAGGTGGATATTTAGGTGGTTTTGTTTGATGTTGTTTGATTTTTTTTCTTTCTAGCAGTCTTCTTTTTATTAAAGGACTTTGCAGATTTGAAATAAGATATAAGATTCAGAATCCGTGGTGTTCCCCTCTTGCCAAGACCCATGGAAGGGGGAATGGGGCCTCCAGGTAAGACACCCTGAGAAGCTCAGGACCCTTTCTAATGGCATCACTTTCGACTGGACTTGCTCCATCTCTCAACCCTGAAAATGATATGACTCAGGTTGAATTAGAGACCAATAAGCTTGTGATTTTCTAGCTGCTACAAGGTCTATTCAAATTCTTTTGCCCATGGTGAGTTCCCAACACTGTACTGTGCATTCAGTTATCTAGGGATCTTTTTACAAAGAAATGTGCTAAACATCAACCATAAAAGATTGTGATTCAGTAGGTCTGGGGTAGAGTCAGAAAACTATATATTTTTTTACTCTTCTCCAGGTCATTTTGATACATAGCCAAGGTGAAAACCAAGATCATGGACTTCTCTGTCCACCTCTTATTGGCCCAACTCCCTGCACTGGCTCTAAGTTTGCTCAAGTGGTGCTAGGATACTCCATGCTAAGCTGAAGCTGAGAGATTGTGGTCTAATGTGCTCTTTCATGCAAGGTTTGGTGTCCTCAACTGAAAGGGAGCCAGACTCTTAATGGCACTGACAGGTCGAGGGCAGAGATAGTTTAGAAAAGGGGAGTTTATATAAAAACCTGGAAGTAGGCTTCAGTGGATATCCTTTCAGTTGTTGATCTCCTGCTTTCCAAAATTATTTACTGATCTCTCTCATTGGGTGATGAAACCTGTAACATCCTTACCCAGAAGGAGATAAAAATGAACAACCAGTTGTGCATGAGTACCTCTTTTCTGCATCCAGGTCTAACCTGGTTGGGGTTTTGATACTGTAATCCTGAGGGCACAGACAGAAAGGCTCAGGTCGCTGAGGACAGGTTTTACCTGATGGATTCTTTGCAGGGGGTGGGCAAGTATCTCAGATACTGTGCAAGGAACTTGTCCCAAGGATCACATGAGAAGGTCTGCAGAAGTGTGGTGTCTGCAC
The DNA here is from genome assembly GCF_021234435.1 of Artibeus jamaicensis. Classification (NCBI taxonomy): domain Eukaryota; kingdom Metazoa; phylum Chordata; class Mammalia; order Chiroptera; family Phyllostomidae; genus Artibeus; species Artibeus jamaicensis. Next base: position 11,372,861 of record NW_026522046.1, on the reverse strand, counting down.
CATGAAGACAGGCTGTGCCACCATGGGACACTGAACTAAGTCCCACAGTGTGTGCCTTCTCCCCCTGCCTGGCTTTGTCAGTCATCTCTGCCAGCTTGGAGTATAGATGTGTCTTCCTCCTTCACGATTCTCTTCCATGCTCCCATTAGGACACAGGTATTCTGTAAACATTTCTGTGATCAGTCTCTGCCCTATCGCCCATCTCTGCTTTCCTCCTTGGGTTTATATAAAATTGACCTATGTTTGCTCCCTAATTCTGGCTTCACCTCCCTCAGAAAACATCTCTTCCTCTATGGCCTAGAACCAGCTCCAATCTTTTGTTGGTTCCATCACAGGGGCTGACATTTTCTTTTATGTGCAAAGAAGACAACAAAACTTTCAGCTCCAGCTACATGCTTCTTCATAAACCTCAATCAAATTGCTTGGCACAGGTTAATTTTCCCAGTCTCCAAAAAAAAAGCTAGCATTTTCCCAACACTTACTGGTACCTGGAAAGCATCAGATTAAAATAAAATGATTAGTCACACTTTAAAGAATGGAGAAATATCTGGAGCATCAATATTCATCTTGCAAAATCTGTGTCAATAATGTGGCATAAGAAATGAAGTTATTACATAAAAAGATGTTGTTACAAGAGAGGATCGATATGTCCTGTTTGGGAAATCAACACTGTGACTTCATCTCATCATTTATAATGTATTAGCTAAAAGGTTCAAAGTGTCTCAGCCAGGAGACATGCCTTAAATTCTCTGGATGAACATTAGCAACATTCATTTATTACATGCCACGTCTAGGTATTCTGCTTAAGTTACTCTCATTGAATTCCACAACATTGCTGCAAGGGAAATCATAACATACCCCATTTTTTCAGATGGCAAGTTCTCAAAAAGAACCTCAAGTGAAGGTCAACACTAATCAGAAGTTGTTTCCTGAGGTCTCTGCATTTGCCCACACAACACTATTTTGGGGAACAGGAGCAATAAAATGGCATTGGTTGGGTCAAGACAGTGTAAAGTATAAAACAAAGTGGAGTCACTCATGTTGACCAAAATGGCCATCAGCCAGCCAAGACACTTTGGTTCAAGAGGGAAACTACCTAGTCAGAGCAGACACATCCAGCAAGGAGACACACCTAAGGTATCTGCACATGTGATCAGAATAACCATGGCTGCAGAATGGGACCACCCATAGACAGGCTCCTGGGGAAATTCCACACTTGGCAGTAGGGGTGCCAAGATATTTATTAAAAAGACTCAGAAGGGTGGAGTACACCACTTTCAAGGTATAACTGAGGCAGGTTCCAGAAGCTCTACACAGCAGAGTGCTGCTCCATGCCACACCTTCTCCCTTGCCATCAGCCACCGGAGGCTCTGCCCTGCTGGACTGAGGGCTTCACCTGCTCTGCTGCCCACCTGGCTCCAGAGATCCTTCCTTGCAAGATGCTGACAACTCCCTTGCCCACTGTGCTGTCTCCTGGACCCACAGACAGACTCTGGGACTCAGGTTCGTTGTCACATTAATTGCAGTGTGTGTGTGTGTGTGTGTGTGTGTGTGTGTGTGTGTGTGTGTGTGTTAATTCTCTTAGATTGTTAAAGTGTGAGTAGGATAATATATGTTGATGTTTTACTTTAAGTGAATCTGCATTCGATAAAAGCTGAGTGAATAGCATAGTTACCATGTGTGACTCTTGCTTATTCCTTGCTGCCAGACTGTTCAGCAGGCACTAGTCAAGCAATTGACAGGCTGACTTACAGGAAAGGTTGTATTATGAACCTATGCTCTTGACATCCAGGGGTCCCTGTGGTTCACTCACCCACACAAACCTGGGTTTCTCCAAGCTTGCAGTTGTCGTGGCTACAGCTGTGTTACTTGCTCTTACTCTTTTCTTTCTCTCTACTTTTTGTGAGATTAGCTGGCAATGTCTGAGGCAGGTCAATCAGTTCCCACAGACCTGATTATAATGAATGTTGGCGGTTGTTGGAAAAGTAAATAATAGGTTTAAAATAAGAGAAAAAGAAGTAATGAGGGACAAAGGTTGACTTGACAAATCTGAGTGCTCAGAAAGAGATGTGAGTTTACACAGTAACACTGACTGACTCTACACCCAGACAGCTGTTCTCAGCACTGAACCGTTGTGTTTTAGGAAGCCAAACATTGTTTTCAACTAAATTAAACATACAGAGAAGAATCTTAATAGCATTTTGAAGATATGTAAAAACAAACCATATAAAAAATTAAATTTATGTTTATTCCTTCCATCTAGAGACCGACTCTTAATGTTTTGGCATGTATCCTGAGAGAGAAAGACAACAAGGAGAGGGGGACAGGTAGGAAGATAGATGGAAATACTTCATAAAATAGAGATCATAGATTATATATAATTATCCTGTGTTTTTCAGTTATAAGCATTTTCTCATGCATCATCCTTTGAAAACACATTTTAAATAACCTAATACTCTATTAGATGAGCAAAATTAATTGAATGATTGCCCTTTTGGGGAGCCTTTTTATTATTTCAAAACTTCTTTTCTCATAAATAATAATTTAGTGGACATCTGTGAATGTGTATTCTCATTTACATTTTGAACTACTCCCTTATAATTGAATCCTAGGCTTATTAATATGGCTTTTGTTTTTCTCAGCTCTTGTTATATGTTAATAAATTGCTTTCTAGGAATTTGGTGTTAATAAATATTTCTATCAGCAATACCAGCAGTGTTTTTTAAAAATGACTAACTTACATATTATCATTTAAGAAAATTAAATACAAAACATTATATAATTGTTTTAACTTATTATACAATAATTTTAAATTTTATTTCTTTGATTATTGTGGTCGAACATTGTCCAAATGTTTATTAACAATTATATCTATTTTTAAAAATTAGCTGTTCATGTGTCTGGTCACTTTCCTAATTTATTTTCTTCCTGTTGATTCTTTGGATGTTAATTTTTTGGCCAATTTATAAATTTGTATTTAGTTTTGTTCAATATCTTTAATGTATATTAGAAAGCTGAAGATAAAATAAACAGGACCAAGAAAATTCGTGTAGGTAAATTTTGAACTCTATTAGATGGTAGAAAAATTTTAAGTATAAAAGTACAAGTAAATATTAAACTTCTGGGGATATATGTGTGTGTGTGTGTATATATATATATATATATATATATATATATATATATATGATAAAACTATAAAGAAAAGCCAAAAGAAGGGTAGATACAAAACACTTTATTTAGGTTACTGTTTCTCAATCCCAGCTGCACATAAGAAATAACTGGGGAGTTTTTAAAAAGTATCAATGCCCAGGACCCAGCCCAGAACAATCAAATTAGAATCACTTTCTTCAATGTCTTAGCTAAGACTTAGAGAAAATAAATACTTAGTGCATCATTGAGGAAATAGGGTCATCCTTACTCGGCACCTCAAGGTCTTTGCTTCTGCAATTATTCTCTCTCTCCTGCAGCATTAATTTTCTCTCACTCTTGGGTTACTCTCTTTGGCATACGCACATGCCTTAATATTAGCCATCTTAAAAGAAACCATAAAACAAAGAAATAAAAAACAGTCCCTTGATATTATGTCTTCCTCTGTTCATCTACTAACCAATTTTCGCTCTGCTTTTATAGCTCTTGTCTTGGAAACAATTGTCTACACCTCAGCTCACTTGACTCAGGCCCACATCCCCAGAACTGCTCCGAAGCAGTTTTCATTAATGTCCGTGGTAACGGCCTCCATCATACCAGACCCCTATAGTTGGTTCTTTGACTTTATCACGTTCAACTTCTCAGTGGCATTTGATGCAGTCGGTCACATCCTCCTGCTTTTCCTTCTGTCTCAGTGTCCCTTCTTATGCAAGTTCCTCCTCCTCTGCCTGAGCTCAAAATGTTGGCTATGCCCACAGTTTAGACCTTGGCCTTGTTCAGTAACTGTCCTGTCCTTTGTCCTGAGACACTGCCATAATCCACTAGATGTAATTCTGGGCTCACTCAAGATCTTAATTTCCTTAGGTGAGCTCATCCTGTCTCATCTCTTTAAATATCATCTATATGTTTTTGGCTCCTTATCTTTTGTCTTCAACTCTGATGTGTCTCCCAAACTTGGACTAAAATATCAAACTACCTATTTTATATATATATATATATATATATATATATATATATATATATATTCATACAAACTAGTACAGACAGCCCCAGACTTAAGATGGTTGGACTTCGAATTTTTTTCAGTTTACAATGGTGTGAAAGTGATATGGATTCAGTAGAAAACATCCAAATCCTGAATTTTGACCTTCTCCTGGGCTAGCGATATGCAGTACGATACTCCCGTGGGATGAAGGGCAGCAGCAGTGAGCCATGGCTCCAAGTCAGCCACGTGACTGTGAGGGCGAACAACTGGGGCTCCACAGTTTGGTATTAAATGAATTTTTTACTTACGGTATTTCCAACTTGCAATGGGTTTATTAAATGGACCGTAACCCCAACAAAAACCAGGGCATATCTGTATTTGCTTTGAACCTGAAGCTAACTCCTACCATTCATGCAATTACTTAGGGCAAATAACAAAGACATCCAGTTTATCAGAAAGTTCTCTAGATGGGCTTTCCAATTATAAAATGAACCAATCACTTCCACTGTATCTGCTAATTATATTACCTCAATGTAAGACATGTCTGAGCTATGCAGCAGCCTAACAATTGTTTCTGCTTCTACTCTTTATCTACTTATAGTTTTCCTAAAGCAGTTTGATTCTTTCAAAATGTAAATCAGATTGTGTCTCTTTTGAATAACCCTCCAATTGTGTCCCTTGGCTGAACTCACCATGGCCTAGGAAGACCTACAAGACCTGGTCAGTCTACACCTCTGATGTCATTTCCTACTACTCTTCCTTGGTGGTGACACTCCAGACCCTCTTCCCTTCTTTCAGTCCCTGGAACTGCCTGGTCCCTGTAGTGTCAATGTCTGACTGCCAGCTCTTCCCTCTCCCTAAAATGCTTTCCCACTAGATTCTGCCTCAGCTGGCTCCTTCCTTTGAGCAAATCAATTCTCAGTTCACATGCTGCCTCCTCCTCAAAGGGCGGTTCCCTCATCATTCCAGCTTGTTTGCCTCAAGCCATATTGATGCAAGTGTCATGATATAAGGTTATTTAATTTACCGTGTATGTGTATAGTCGCTTCCATTCCTCATTAGAATATCAGCTCCAAAAAAGAGGGAACATTGTGTTAATCTCTGCTGTGTCCTTAGTATTAGTGCAGTGCCTGACCATGGGAAGGGTCACAATAAATATTTGGAATGGATAAATAAATAATAAATCAAACCAAACTTTCTACTGTTTAATGTATGAGTGCCTGTGTTTTGTCCTTATGCTGGATGCTGGGTAAGTTTTTGTTTTTTTTCAATTTTATTATCAAATCTGGATCACTGCATAAAATGGTAGAGTCATGGCTCATTTTCTGAAAGTTAAAAAATTGGATTTATTCCAATATTATTTCTTTACAGAAAACAACCATAACCAGGGACATGTTCCCAAAACAATTTCTTGCAGCTCTCCACATTGATTTGCTTCTGGTTGGTACTGCAAACCATCGCCTGTGTTATTTCCTGCACACTGGACTCCGAGATGTATGCTGTTCACTTGTCGCCATTGCTGCACTCACACTTTCCTACTTCCCCTAAGTTCCACTCTTTTTCTTCATCGTCCTTTTTCATGACTTTTATATGCTTTGTAAAAACATGCATTCGTTTAGCACCTCTTTAAGATACTGAAATAAGGACACATCATCAGAAGCACCTTTCTTTTTCCGACATCCTATTCGACTCCCCGCCTTTGCCGTGGGCCCATCTTTTGAAAGAAAGCTTAGGGGGTTGGTTAGTATTGACAATTTGAACCAGATGGCCTGGAGACACGATGAGATGTTGCACTGGATGTAATTCTGGGTTCAATCAAGATCTTAATTAACAGCATTGTTCTTATTTATTATACAACTGTCATCACAGGGTGTGACACTGATTATGTGTTATACTCGTGCAATTCTTTGGGTGAACAATTTGCTTAAGTATAACTTTAGCAAAATACAAAATGTTATTTTAAAACATGAGTGTACCTAATTTAAATGTTCCTGAAGTAAATTAAATGGCAATTTTGTGCTGTTTTTAAGAGAAAGGATTTACACCTACACTGTAAATTATAAAGGAAGCTGCTGTGTTCTTAGCACCCACTTCATGCTGTTTCTGTTAAGAATTCCCAGAAGGGCCCCTTAGAATATACTAGCAATTGGGTGAGTTACAGTACATTCTAAAGAATTTTATGCCACAGAGAAGTAAAAATAAAACATACTATATAGTTAAATGATAAAAAATGTTATTTCAAAAAATAAAGTGAGAACTTATTTGATGGTTTGTTCTTCATATCAGCATAGGATTTCTGCCTCCACTCCATACTGAGTACTTCAAAAGGGCACACTTAATGGCACAAACTGTCTTTTTCTGGGTGGCTGAATACAAAACGTCAAAAGACCAAATGTTATCCTTGACTCAAGTATCTGTGACATTTGAAAAAAATTAGACTGTCATTAAGCTAAAATATGGTTATATGACCATGAAAATAATTTGTAAAAAAAAGTATGGTGTCCTTGCTCTTTTGTAATAAAGTACACATGATACCGAGTAAAGGCTTCATGGTGTGTGAGGGAATCATGGAAAATGAGTCATTCCTCTGAATTCACCCTTGTCTTTCCTGGCCTGAACGCCTGGGTCCAAATGCTGAAGCCTTCAATTTTCTGGCCATGAGCAAGGAGGCTTCAGACCTGTAACCCACTGCAATTGACACCTTCCTGCATTTACCCTTTGGACAATTTTTTCCTCTCCCTTCCCCACCTCCATTTTGAACAGCACTTTAGCTGCCTTTATTTTAGCATTTTTCACAGTGTGTCCATATTTTTCATTATCTGGTGGGACCCTTCAGGGCTGGGACTTGATTTTAAATTTATTTCGTTATTAAATTTGCCACCATAGGATTTGCTTGTATAGTAGGTACATCATAGCACCTAAACAAGAATGGATTACCAACCTGGGCAAGTATTCTATCTGTTTCCATTTGCTTCTGAGAAAGGGCCACAGCCCTTTTTCTCCCTCCCCTGACCCTCAAGCTAGTTCTTAGGACTATATCCTGTGTACTTTGGCTTAAACTGGTCCATGCTTCTAGACTTATGAAAGCAGTACTTGTGCCCCTAGACAGAGTAGATTGGGACTTTTCATCTTCTAAAACTTCTCATCTCCTGTCTGTTAAATGTATAAGGTCACCCTACCTTGTTTCTTTCCTCCATGCTGTTTGTTAAATAAACCAAGATATTTGTCTTGTTGAGCTTCCCACAATCTGGATTTTCTGACTGTGTCACCATAGTATATTGTTTGATATCTTTTTGTGTTCTATATTGCTTGTATACTGGGTAGTTCCCTCTAGACACTTGAACAGATTTGGATTTGAGATTTTGGCAAGAATATTTATTAGCTGATATTGTATTCTTCCAGGAGGGTTACATAATATATGGTTCTCATTATTTGTATGTTATATTAGTAGCCATTGATATTTATCAATTGCAGCCAATATTTCATTAGGATTTATAGCATATTAACATTATAATTCTATCATTCTATCTTTACTTAGTTGAAATAATTATGTAAAGAAAAACTTCCCTTATCTACTATTTGGCTATAGGAAAGGCAGAAAAAATATTTAAATTTTTCTCTTATTTCCTGGTTATCAAATAGTGATTTAATCCCATAGTGTCTTTCAAAGACAAACAACTAGTGAATTATTTTCTTAGTATCATTATGAATTCATGGATTTAGGCATATTGTATATGCATCAGTGCATCATAACTACATTTTGCTAATGCTGAAATGTCCTCTCTTCAGCGGGTAGAAGCCTTTTCATTTGGCTTCTGAATATTTTTGACTTGATCATAGTGCTGACCTTCAGAGAAGGGGGGAGAACCTGAAGATTCTGTTTAAATATAATTGGTCAGGTGCAGGGTGGAGGGGAATGAAGGGGAGAAATAGAGCAAATGTAATGGCATAATCAATAAAATAAGAAATATATATTTTTAAGAAAGAAAATAAATAAATAAATATAATCGGTCAATGATTTAATCAGCTATGCCTATGTATGGAACCCTCCTAAAAGCCTGAAAGGAGGGAGCTTAGAGCTTCTAAGTTTGTAAACATATGGAGGTGCCAAGAAAATGGACCACGTGGGGAGGGCATCAGAGCTCCAGATTCTTTTCCCACAGATTGTTCATTGCATCTCTTCTATTTTCCTTTTATATCCTTTTATGATAAACCAGTAATATAGCAAGTAAAATATATCCTTTTATATCCTTTTACAATAAACCAGTAATATACTAAGTAAAATATATCCTTTTATATTCTTTTATAATAAACCAATAATACAGTTAGTAAAATATTTCTCCAAGTTCTGTGAGCCACTCTAGGAAGTTAACCAACCCGAAGGAAAGGATCATTGGAACCTCCAAGCTACACCTGGTTGGTCAGAAACATTGGTTACAACCTGAACTTTTAACTAGTGTTTTAAGTTGGGTTGTTGGGGGGTAGTCTTATAGGACTGAGTCCTTAATCTGTGGAATCTCTTTGGAGAGTTGAATTGTAGGGCACCTAGCTGTTGTTGGAGAAATGCTTAATGGTATGGTGAACCCCCAAGCCCCAACACTGCCATCTCTATATGCACATATTGGAATTTGATGCAGAAAGTTTAATGATGTTTCAGGAATCACCCATTTCTCTAAGAGAGACAGGCATTTCAACATAAAGAGCAGAGATACTTGCCTTTTTACTCACTGCTGTATCTTTAGTACCTAGAACAACACCTGACAAATAATTGGTTTCACTAGAAATTACTTGACAATAGTTTTATATTAGGTAGTACAATTCCTTCACATTTGTTCTTTCTCAGGATCACTCTTGCTGTGTAGGTCCTTTTGTGGTTCCATATACTTTTTTGAAAGATTTGTTCTAGTTCTGTGAAATATGTCATTGGGATCTTGATAGGAAATTCATTGAATCTATACATTGCTTTGGGTAGTATGGACGTTTTAATGATGTTAACTCTTCCTATCTATAAACACGGCATGTGTTTCCACTTATTTGTATCTTCCATTTCTTTCTTCAATATATTATAATTTTCTGAGTACAGATTTTCTGCATCCTTGGTTAGGTTTATTCCTAGGTATTTTATTCTTTTTGTAGCAATTGTGAATGGGATTGGTTTCTTAATTTCCTTTTGTGTTAATTCATTATTGGCATATAAAAATACAACTAATTTCTGGATATTAATTTTGCATCCTGCTACTTTGCTGAATTTGTTTATCACTTCTAAGAAGTTTCTTGGTGGAATTTTTGGTGTTCTCCTGTGTCTTTTGGGTGGAGCATTTAGGCCATTTACATTTAAGGTGATTATTGTTAGATATATATTTAGTACCATTTTATTATTAAACTATTTTTTTCTTTTTTTCTTTCTCTTTTTCTTTTTCTTCTTCTTAAAGCAAGCCCTTTAACATTCATTGCAGAATTGGTCTGTTGTTAACACACTGTTTTAGTTTTTTCTTGTCTGGGAAGCTCCTTATTTTTCCTTTGATTTTAAATGATAGCCTTGCTGGATAACTATCCTTCCTTATATAGGTCCTTGCTTTTCAGCACCTTGAATATTTCATGCCACTCTCTTCTGGCCTGAAGTGTTTCTGTTGAGAAATCACATGCCAGTCTAATTGGTGATCCTTTGTAGGTAACTACATGCTTTTCTCTTGTGGCTTTTAGGATTTTCTCCTTGTCTTTCAGCTTTGACATTTTAATTATGTGTCTCAGCAAAAGCCTCTTTGGATCCAACTTGTTTGGGATTCTCTGAGCTTCCTTGACTTGTGTGTCTTTTTCCTTCATCAGATTAGGGAAGTTTTCAGTCATTATTTCTTCAAATAGGTTCTTGATCCCTTGCTGGCTCTCTTTTCCTTCTGGTGTTCCCATGATGCCGATATTGTTACTCTTCATGTTGTCCAAAATGTTTCTTAGGCTTTCCTCATTTTTTAAGATTCTTTTTTTCTTTCTGCTGCTCTGCCTGGGTGTTTTTCTACCTTATTTTTCAAATCATTGACTCAGTCAGTCCTCTGCTTCATCTAATCTACTGTTTATTCCTTTCCATGTATTATTTATTTCATATATTGCATTCTTTATTTCTGACTGGTCTTTTTTTATGGTTTCTATGTCCTTTTTCATACTGTTGAGTATCCTTACAGTCATTACTCTAAACTCTTTTATCTGATAAACTGCTTGCCTCCATTTCATCTAGTTCTTCATTTGGAGAATTCTCTTATTTCATTTGTGGTCTATTTCTTTGTCTTCCTATTTGGGCTGCTTCTTTGTATTTGTTTGTATGTATTAGGTAGATCTGCCAAGACTGGTGTAGGCCTTTGTCAAACACTCCTTGTGACTGGCCTCGGGCAACTCGTTTGGAGTTATCAGTGACCCACAGTTGCTGTTCCAAACAAGTGTGTCTCCCTCTGCTGCGCCTATTTGTGTGCAGAAAGAATCAGACTGCACACCAAGGCCAGCTTATACCAGCACCAGGCCTGGGGGAGGGTAACCTGAAAACTCAAAGCTCTGTCTTAGTTAAACTAATCAATGTATAGCCTTCAGCTGTAATCAATAACTTAAGCACCACAGGGTGGGGTAGAGTAATTGCGGTGGGAGGGCTGTTGCTTCACTTCAGGTTGATGCCATTTGGTGGGGGTGCTCTGACTGAGAACGATGGCTTCTGCAGTATGGGGAATGACTCAGCACTGAGATCCTGGAGGGTGTTTTCTTCCGTTCTTTCCCCGGAGCCACCAACCCCAAACTCTCATCAAGCATCTCTAGTGCACTCTACCCTCTCTCTGCCAGAGCCCAAGGTAAGTGGCTGCAAACAAAATTTTGTGTATTGGCCGTTTAAGAAGCTCTCTGCATTTATAGCCATGTCTCCCTGGCAGACAGAAACCCTGCTGCTCTTCACGGCTAGATCTTATCTGGGTTCTTTTCTGGCTCTGGTGCTAAAGGCTTGGGTGTCCAACTCAGGGTTTAGAGCCCACACTTCTCAGGGAAACTCCATGGCTGCTGAAATATCCCTCCAGAACTTCAGTAGCAGCCTGTTGGAGACCAGCCAGCCCACTCGTGCCTCCTCCACACTCCTTACCAGTCTCATTGTGGTCAAGTGGCTTCTTCTGTGAGTCCTTGGTCACAAGGCCTCTCTCCAGCTAGTGTTCACTTGGTTATTCAGGATAATTTCTCTACAATTTAGTTTTAATTCCAGATTGATCCTGGGAGGAGCTTAATGTAGATTAATGTAGGCACTTATGCCTATGCCATCTCAGATCATGAACTCGCTCATTTATTCTGAATGGGACAATCACTCAGTACACACGGTTACTCAACAGCATCTACCACCCCCACTAACTAGTATGGTCATCATTTTTCATGCATGTGCATTCCGGGCTACTCTCCTTGGCTGCCAGGTTACATCAATGTCTTGCAAATCATTCTCATTGTGTTAACAATGGTTGGACTTTTTCCAGACAGACCTCGTACATTTTCAGATATTCAAACAATGAAATAATTCATCACTAACAGACTAGCACTAGAAGAGAAATGTCATCAAGTAGAAGAATAATCATACCATATAAGGATTTGAAAATATACAAAGAATGAAGAGCATAAAAGTGCAAAAGAGAATTAACTTTTAACCAAAGATTATAACAATGTACTGTGAAGTATATAACATGTAGAAATTATGTGTATCAAAATGATCATTCAAATGCCAGGAAGAAAGAAATCAAGGTATATTGTTGCAAGGCTATTACTCTATATGTGAAGCAATATAATATCACTTGGGGGTAGATTGCTAGAAGATACATTCTATGAACTGTAAGGTAATGAGTAAAATAACAATGGTTATTGTAATAAGTGAGCAATGAATAGAATAAAATTATGAAAATACTTAATCCCAAAGAAGATAGTAAAAAAGGGAAATGAAGAACAGAATGATAAATAGAAAACAAATAGTAAAACAGCAGGCATAAATACTTACCATGTATTAAATATAAATGGTCTAAATAGCCCACTAAAAGACATAGATCACCATGTTGGATTTTAAAAATTGACCCAACTACATGCTACCTACAAAACACCACTTTAAATATAAAAAAATAAAATAGGTTAGAAGTAAAAGGAGAGGAAGAAAATATACAATGGTGCCATTAACAAAACAAAACTGGATTGCCTATATTAATATAACACAAAGTGGATTTTTAAAAAAAGTATTACCAAAGTAAAAGAGTCATTTCATAATGATAAAGGAGTCAATCTATCAAGAGCAAATAGCAATTCTAAAGACTCATGAATTTAATAATAAAGCATCAAAATACATAAAGCAAAAACTGAAACAAATGTAAGAAAAATATACAAATTCACAGTTATAGCTGGAGATTTTATTAATCACTTCTCAAAAATTAATATAAGTCATAGGCAAAAAAAAATCACAACAGTACCAACCAATTTAAATCACAGCACTATCAACCACCTTGATTTAATTTACAGTATGGAACATTCCACTCAACAGCAGTAGAAAACATACTCTTTTCAAATGTACTTGAAATATTTGCTGAGGTAGACCATATCCTGGGTCAGAAAATGTTTTAATAAGTTTAAAAGTAATATCATATAAAGTATATTCCCTGACTATACAAATCACAATGAATAAAAGATAGACTATTGGAAAGCCCAAATATTTGGTATCTAAGTAAGCTACATAACTTTTCAGTAAAACAAACAAACAAAAAACACCCTTAGCAAATTAGAGAGTACTTTTCTCTAAATGAAAATAAGACCACAATATACCAATATTTGTAGAATGTGACTAAAACAGTAGTTAGAAGGAAAATTTTAGCACTAAATATTCATGTTAGACAAGGAAAAAAGTCTCAAACAAATGATCTCAGCTTCCATCTTATGTACTCAGAAAAAACTGAGCAGATGAAATCTAAAATAATAAGAAGATATAAACATAAAGATCAGGGCAGAAATAAATGAAATGGAAAATATAAAAATAATAAAGAAAAAGCAGTGAACTCAGAAGCCGATTCTCCCTTGTGTGGTTGCAGAACTATCAATTCAATTGAAAAAATACTGAGCACTCACTGCATTTGGCACTGTGCTGGACACTGGCAAGTAGCTCAGTGAGCAAGGCAGAGCTGGGTCAAATGAGCCCAACTTTGACTTAAAATATATACAGGGGGAAAAATATACACCAGAGCGACAACTTAGTGATTACTTAACATGAGTATAGTGAGTATACATCTTCACCTTACTAAATCTACAAGGGAAGCTAAGGATAACCAGGCATTACCCTAGAGACCTCTAAGTTCTAACTTTTTCTGTGCTTCTATAACTGACAGACCCTTTGTAAGTAAAATATTCTATCTTTAGAAATGTTCATACAGTTGTTCTGGCCTTAGTCAAACCCTGCAGGCCTAGGAGTCACTCTGACCCTGTGAGGCAACTTGGTGTATTTCTGCTCTGCTCTGATCTCTCTGTTTAACTCTCAGATCTGGTCTCATTCTTTCACTTGCAAGTTCCCCGGGTGCAGCGTTCTTTAGCTCCCTGTATTCACAAACCTCAGAAGGAACTTGAGCTCTTTTTCCATTACTTTGTGAGGGCAGGTCTTGGCACTAACTGCTTTAAGAAAATGTCCCTGAAATGTATAATTTACCACAATTTCTTCTAATACTACTCTGTGTATCCAGCAACATGACAGTGATGGTATTTCAGCTCTCTCAATCCTATTAAGAGCTGTTAGTGATGATTAAGAGAGCAGATATTGCTCCTATAGTAGCTGTTTTCAGCCTATAGAAATACATGGAATTTAGGCAGTAGTTTTCCAGTCATGAAATGAGGTACGAATACTTTTAAATCTTTTATGATTACCATCATAGCTTTATTGAAACTCAGAATTTAAATGTGGGTTGGGCAAAAGAGCCAATGAAGTAGTTAGAAAAAAAGAATTACTTTTCATTCCGAAAAACCAAATAAATATCTCCTTTTTTTAAAAAACAAAGTTTTAGATCTGAAAGTCTTGAAAGGGTCATCTGGTTTAGCCTCTTGTCTCTTCACATGTCTCTGCTCAAACAACTATTTTTAAAGATTCTAAAGATGAATAATTCAGAACATCCCTTATATATTGTTTTCAAGTTCAATTTTCTACATAGCATTTCTGTTTCCAAGAAACTCACAGCCCTATAGAGGAGACAGATATGTACACTAACAATTAAATACAGCGAGGCACATGTTAATACCAGAATGTAACAATTGCTACCAGAGCACAGGGTCAGACAAAGGTTCACAAAGGACTCTTGGAACAATGTGAAGAGCTTTGTAAACTTGCGAGTACTTCAAACACAGGGCTGGGTAAATCTTACAATTTCAGCACATGTGCTATAACACCTGCTCCTTCTATGGTGTTAAACTTGATCCTGAGGTGGGAAGAGATTCTCATTTCCTCTCATCAGCTCCTCTTTCTGACAGTCCTTAGGTGTATAGATGAGTACGTACCCATGTATCTCACAGACAAAGAATAATTATAATGAATTTCTAGGTCTGTGCTGGAGAGGAAAAGAAAGGAACTTAATTTTATCAACATGAAAACTTCAGTATGTTTTATGTTTGACAGCTCCATTACCAATGTAACCACACTCTGTTTAGCAAGAGTTGAGTATATGAGCTCTGTCATCTAAAAGTTTCTTTTCTTTTCATCAAGATCAGAGGTGCAAATGTTTGATTCCCAAAACACAGTGACAATGATTTCTGTCACGAAAGGTCAGGGGTCTACTATTTTGATTTGTTTACTGATGAGTTGGGTATGAATAGGGCCATAGATTTTTTCTGAAATTACCCTATAGACCAAGAGAACTTTTCTCCAATTGAATCTTGACACTGCGTTTGAGTTTCCTAATTGGCCTTTCCTTGAAGTCTAAATGAGATCATCTAGCTATCAGTACTGCTCCTTTGTACCCCAATAATTAGACAAACAGGAAGTTTAGTAGAAAATGTACTGAATCGGTTGAGTACACAGCTCCTTTATGGTCCTTTTTATCCAGTTGTCCAATATATTTTTCTATGAAAAATAATAAATCACCTCTTTCTAGGCTTCACAGATATCCAGAACTCAATTATTCACTGTGCTATGGTGCTTGTTTTCCCAGCTATCAGTTTTTGTGACAGATACTGCTATCTGGCAAACCCACATCTATTCTTCCTTTTTAA